>NC_091542.1:1428750-2857500 GCF_042242935.1 Bactrocera oleae | reverse complement strand
TCGTAAAGATACCTCGTCAAATGAAAGAATTATCCATACAAGCACTTGATTCCGATTGTTCAATTTATATGGAATCTGTATGCTATAGTCATCCAATCTGAATAATTTCTTCGGAGATTACATCGTAGCCTTAAATAATAATTCTTGCCAAATTTCGTAAAGATACCTCGTAAATTAAAGAGTTTTCCATACAAGCATTTAATTCCGATTGTTCAATTTGTATGGAATCTATTTGCTATAGTCATCCGCTCTGAATAATTTCTCCGGAGATTACATCGTAGCCTTAAATAATAATTCGTGCCAAATTTCGTAAAGATACCTCGTCAAATGAAAGAGTTTTCCATACAAGAACTTGATTCCGATTGTTCAATTTGTATGGAATCTATATGCTATAGTCATCCGCTCTGAATAATTTCTTCGGAGATTACATCGTAGCTTTAAATAATAATTCATGCCAAATTTCGTAAAGATACCTCGTCAAATGAAAGAGTTTTCCATTCAAGCACTTGATTCCGATTATTCAGTTTGTATGGCAGCTATATGCTATAGTCATCCGAACTTTATTATTTCTTTGGAGATAACATTGTTGTCTTAACTGACAATCCGTGCCAAATTTCGTAAAGATACCTCGTCAAATGAAAGAATTATCCATACAAGCACTTGATTCCGATTGTTCAATTTATATGGAATCTGTATGCTATAGTCATCCAATCTGAATAATTTCTTCGGAGATTACATCGTAGCCTTAAATAATAATTCTTGCCAAATTTCGTAAAGATACCTCGTAAATTAAAGAGTTTTCCATACAAGCATTTAATTCCGATTGTTCAATTTGTATGGAATCTATTTGCTATAGTCATCCGCTCTGAATAATTTCTCCGGAGATTACATCGTAGCCTTAAATAATAATTCGTGCCAAATTTCGTAAAGATACCTCGTCAAATGAAAGAGTTTTCCATACAAGAACTTGATTCCGATTGTTCAATTTGTATGGAATCTATATGCTATAGTCATCCGCTCTGAATAATTTCTTCGGAGATTACATCGTAGCTTTAAATAATAATTCATGCCAAATTTCGTAAAGATACCTCGTCAAATGAAAGAGTTTTCCATACAATCACCTGATTCCGATTATTCAGTTTGTATGGCAGCTATATGCTATAATCATCCGAACTTTATTATTTCTTTGGACATTACATTGTTGTCTTAACTGACAATCCGTGCCAAATTTCGTAAAGATACCTCGTAAATGAAAGAATTATCCATACAAGCACTTGATTCCGATTGTTCAATTTATATGGAATCTATATGCTATAGTCATCCGATCTGAATAATTTCTTCGGAGATTACATCGTAGCCTTAAATAATAATTCTTACCAAATTTCGTAAAGATACCTCGTCAAATGAAAGAGTTTTCCATACAAGCACTTGATTCCGATTGTTCAATTTGTATGGAATCTATATGCTATAGTCATCCGCTCTGAATAATTTCTTCGGAGATTACATCGTAGCCGTAAATAATAATTCGCTCCAAATTTCGTAAAGATACCTAGTCACATGAAAGAGTTTTCTATACAAGAACTTGATTCCGATTGTTCAATTTGTATGGAATCTATATGCTATAGTCATCCGCTCTGAATGATTTCTTCGGAGATTACATCGTAGCCTTAAGTTATAATTCGTGCCAAACTTCGTAAAGATACCTCGCCAAATGAAAGAGTTTTCCATACAAGAACTTGATTCCGATTGTTCAATTTGTATGGAATCTATATGCTATAGTCATCCGCTCTGAATAATTTCTTCGGAGATTACATCGTGGCCTTAAATAATAATTCGAGCCAAATTTCGTAAAGATACCTCGTCAAATGAAAGAGTTTTCCATACAATAACTTGATTCCGATTATTCAGTTTGTATGGCAGCTATATGCTATAATCATCCGAACTTTATTATTTCTTCGGAGATTACATTCTTGCCTTAACTGACAATCCGTGCCAAATTTCGGGAAGAAACCTCGTCAAATGAAAGAGTTTTTCATACAAGCACTTGATTCCAATTATTCAGTTTGTATGGCAGCTATATGCTATAGTCATCCGAACTTTATTATTTCTTTGGAGATAACATTGTTGTCTTAACTGACAATCCGTGCCAAATTTCGTAAAGATACCTCGTCAAATGAAAGAATTATCCATACAAGCACTTGATTCCGATTGTTCAATTTATATGGAATCTGTATGCTATAGTCATCCAATCTGAATAATTTCTTCGGAGATTACATCGTAGCCTTAAATAATAATTCTTGCCAAATTTCGTAAAGATACCTCGTAAATTAAAGAGTTTTCCATACAAGCATTTAATTCCGATTGTTCAATTTGTATGGAATCTATTTGCTATAGTCATCCGCTCTGAATAATTTCTCCGGAGATTACATCGTAGCCTTAAATAATAATTCGTGCCAAATTTCGTAAAGATACCTCGTCAAATGAAAGAGTTTTCCATACAAGAACTTGATTCCGATTGTTCAATTTGTATGGAATCTATATGCTATAGTCATCCGCTCTGAATAATTTCTTCGGAGATTACATCGTAGCTTTAAATAATAATTCATGCCAAATTTCGTAAAGATACCTCGTCAAATGAAAGAGTTTTCCATACAATCACCTGATTCCGATTATTCAGTTTGTATGGCAGCTATATGCTATAATCATCCGAACTTTATTATTTCTTTGGACATTACATTGTTGTCTTAACTGACAATCCGTGCCAAATTTCGTGAAGAAACCTCGTCAAATGAAAGAGTTTTTCATACAAGCACTTGATTCCAATTATTCAGTTTGTGTGGCAGCTATATGATATTATCATCCAAACTTTATTATTTCTTTGCAGATAACATTGTTGTCTTAACTGACAATCCGTGCCAAATTTCGTAAAGATACCTCGTCAAATGAAAGAATTATCCATACAAGCACTTGATTCCGATTGTTCAATTTATATGGAATCTGTATGCTATAGTCATCCAATCTAAATAATTTCTTCGGAGATTACATCGTAGCCTTAAATAATAATTCTTGCCAAATTTCGTAAAGATACCTCGTAAATTAAAGAGTTTTCCATACAAGCATTTAATTCCGATTGTTCAATTTGTATGGAATCTATTTGCTATAGTCATCCGCTCTGAATAATTTCTCCGGAGATTACATTGTAGCCATAAATAATAATTCGTGCCAAATTTCGTAAAGATACCTCGTCAAATGAAAGAGTTTTCCATACAAGAACTTGATTCCGATTGTTCAATTTGTATGGAATCTATATGCTATAGTCATCCGCTCTGAATAATTTCTTCGGAGATTACATCGTAGCTTTAAATAATAATTCGTGCCAAATTTCGTAAAGATACCTCGACAAATGAAAGAGTTTTCCATTCAAGCACTTGATTCCAATTATTCAGGTTGTATGGCAGCTATATGCTATAGTCATCCGAACTTTATTATTTCTTTGGAGATAACATTGTTGTCTTAACTGACAATCCGTGCCAAATTTCGTAAAGATACCTCGTCAAATGAAAGAATTATCCATACAAGCACTTGATTCCGATTGTTCAATTTATATGGAATCTGTATGCTATAGTCATTCAATCTGAATAATTTCTTCGGAGATTACATCGTAGCCTTAAGTAGTAATTCTTGACAAATTTCGTAAAGATACCTCGTAAATTAAAGAGTTTTCCATACAAGCATTTAATTCCGATTGTTCAATTTGTATGGAATCTATTTGCTATAGTCATCCGCTCTGAATAATTTCTCCGGAGATTACATCGTAGCCTTAAATAATAATTCGTGCCAAATTTCGTAAAGATACCTCGTCAAATGAAAGAGTTTTCCATACAAGAACTTGATTCCGATTGTTCAATTTGTATGGAATCTATATGCTATAGTCATCCGCTCTGAATAATTTCTTCGGAGATTACATCGTAGCTTTAAATAATAATTCATGCCAAATTTCGTAAAGATACCTCGTCAAATGAAAGAGTTTTCCATACAATCACTTGATTCCGATTATTCAGTTTGTATGGCAGCTATATGCTATAATCATCCGAACTTTATTATTTCTTCGGAGATTACATTCTTGCCTTAACTGACAATCCGTGCCAAATTTCGTAAAGATACCTCGTCAAATGAAAGAGTTTTCCATACAATCACTTGATTCCGATTATTCAGTTTGTATGGCAGCTATATGCTATAATCATCCGAACTTTATTATTTCTTTGGAGATTACATTCTTGCCTTAACTGACAATCCGTGCCAAATTTCGGGAAGAAACCTCGTCAAATGAAAGAGTTTTTCATACAAGCACTTGATTCCAATTATTCAGTTTGTATGGCAGCTATATGCTATAGTCATCCGAACTTTATTATTTCTTTGGAGATAACATTGTTGTCTTAACTGACAATCCGTGCCAAATTTCGTAAAGATACCTCGTCAAATGAAAGAATTATCCATACAAGCACTTGATTCCGATTGTTCAATTTATATGGAATCTGTATGCTATAGTCATCCAATCTGAATAATTTCTTCGGAGATTACATCGTAGCCTTAAATAATAATTCTTGCCAAATTTCGTAAAGATACCTCGTAAATTAAAGAGTTTTCCATACAAGCATTTAATTCCGATTGTTCAATTTGTATGGAATCTATTTGCTATAGTCATCCGCTCTGAATAATTTCTCCGGAGATTACATCGTAGCCTTAAATAATAATTCGTGCCAAATTTCGTAAAGATACCTCGTCAAATGAAAGAGTTTTCCATACAAGAACTTGATTCCGATTGTTCAATTTGTATGGAATCTATATGCTATAGTCATCCGCTCTGAATAATTTCTTCGGAGATTACATCGTAGCTTTAAATAATAATTCATGCCAAATTTCGTAAAGATACCTCGACAAATGAAAGAGTTTTCCATTCAAGCACTTGATTCCGATTATTCAGTTTGTATGGCAGCTATATGCTATAGTCATCCGAACTTTATTATTTCTTTGGAGATAACATTGTTGTCTTAACTGACAATCCGTGCCAAATTTCGTAAAGATACCTCGTCAAATGAAAGAATTATCCATACAAGCACTTGATTCCGATTGTTCAATTTATATGGAATCTGTATGCTATAGTCATCCAATCTGAATAATTTCTTCGGAGATTACATCGTAGCCTTAAATAATAATTCTTGCCAAATTTCGTAAAGATACCTCGTAAATTAAAGAGTTTTCCATACAAGCATTTAATTCCGATTGGTCAATTTGTATGGAATCTATTTGCTATAGTCATCCGCTCTGAATAATTTCTCCGGAGATTACATCGTAGCCTTAAATAATAATTCGTGCCAAATTTCGTAAAGATACCTCGTCAAATGAAAGAGTTTTCCATACAAGAACTTGATTCCGATTGTTCAATTTGTATGGAATCTATATGCTATAGTCATCCGCTCTGAATAATTTCTTCGGAGATTACATCGTAGCTTTAAATAATAATTCATGCCAAATTTCGTAAAGATACCTCGTCAAATGAAAGAGTTTTCCATACAATCACCTGATTCCGATTATTCAGTTTGTATGGCAGCTATATGCTATAATCATCCGAACTTTATTATTTCTTTGGACATTACATTGTTGTCTTAACTGACAATCCGTGCCAAATTTCGTAAAGATACCTCGTAAATGAAAGAATTATCCATACAAGCACTTGATTCCGATTGTTCAATTTATATGGAATCTATATGCTATAGTCATCCGATCTGAATAATTTCTTCGGAGATTACATCGTAGCCTTAAATAATAATTCTTACCAAATTTCGTAAAGATACCTCGTCAAATGAAAGAGTTTTCCATACAAGCACTTGATTCCGATTGTTCAATTTGTATGGAATCTATATGCTATAGTCATCCGCTCTGAATAATTTCTTCGGAGATTACATCGTAGCCGTAAATAATAATTCGCTCCAAATTTCGTAAAGATACCTAGTCACATGAAAGAGTTTTCTATACAAGAACTTGATTCCGATTGTTCAATTTGTATGGAATCTATATGCTATAGTCATCCGCTCTGAATGATTTCTTCGGAGATTACATCGTAGCCTTAAGTTATAATTCGTGCCAAACTTCGTAAAGATACCTCGCCAAATGAAAGAGTTTTCCATACAAGAACTTGATTCCGATTGTTCAATTTGTATGGAATCTATATGCTATAGTCATCCGCTCTGAATAATTTCTTCGGAGATTACATCGTGGCCTTAAATAATAATTCGAGCCAAATTTCGTAAAGATACCTCGTCAAATGAAAGAGTTTTCCATACAATAACTTGATTCCGATTATTCAGTTTGTATGGCAGCTATATGCTATAATCATCCGAACTTTATTATTTCTTCGGAGATTACATTCTTGCCTTAACTGACAATCCGTGCCAAATTTCGGGAAGAAACCTCGTCAAATGAAAGAGTTTTTCATACAAGCACTTGATTCCAATTATTCAGTTTGTATGGCAGCTATATGCTATAGTCATCCGAACTTTATTATTTCTTTGGAGATAACATTGTTGTCTTAACTGACAATCCGTGCCAAATTTCGTAAAGATACCTCGTCAAATGAAAGAATTATCCATACAAGCACTTGATTCCGATTGTTCAATTTATATGGAATCTGTATGCTATAGTCATCCAATCTGAATAATTTCTTCGGAGATTACATCGTAGCCTTAAATAATAATTCTTGCCAAATTTCGTAAAGATACCTCGTAAATTAAAGAGTTTTCCATACAAGCATTTAATTCCGATTGTTCAATTTGTATGGAATCTATTTGCTATAGTCATCCGCTCTGAATAATTTCTCCGGAGATTACATCGTAGCCTTAAATAATAATTCGTGCCAAATTTCGTAAAGATACCTCGTCAAATGAAAGAGTTTTCCATACAAGAACTTGATTCCGATTGTTCAATTTGTATGGAATCTATATGCTATAGTCATCCGCTCTGAATAATTTCTTCGGAGATTACATCGTAGCTTTAAATAATAATTCATGCCAAATTTCGTAAAGATACCTCGACAAATGAAAGAGTTTTCCATTCAAGCACTTGATTCCGATTATTCAGTTTGTATGGCAGCTATATGCTATAGTCATCCGAACTTTATTATTTCTTTGGAGATAACATTGTTGTCTTAACTGACAATCCGTGCCAAATTTCGTAAAGATACCTCGTCAAATGAAAGAATTATCCATACAAGCACTTGATTCCGATTGTTCAATTTATATGGAATCTGTATGCTATAGTCATCCAATCTGAATAATTTCTTCGGAGATTACATCGTAGCTTTAAATAATAATTCATGCCAAATTTCGTAAAGATACCTCGTCAAATGAAAGAATTTTCCATACAATCACTTGATTCCGATTATTCAGTTTGTATGGCAGCTATATGCTATAATGATCCGAACTTTATTATTTCTTCGGAGATTACATTCTTGCTTTAACTGACAATCCGTGCCAAATTTCGTAAAGATACCTCGTCAAATGAAAGAATTATCCATACAAGCACTTGATTCCGATTGTTCAATTTGTATGGAATCTATATGCTATAGTCATCCGCTCTGAATAATTTCTTCGGAGATTACATCGTAGCCTTAAATAATAATTCCTGCCAAATTTCGTAAAGATACCTAGTCAAATGAAAGAGTTTTCTATACAAGAACTTGATTCCGATTGTTCAATTTGTATGGAATCTATATGCTATAGTCATCCGCTCTGAATGATTTATTCGGAGATTACATCGTAGCCTTAAGTTATAATTCGTGCCAAATTTCGTAAAGATACCTCGTCAAATGAAAGAGTTTTCCATACAAGAACTTGATTCCGATTGTTCAATTTGTATGGAATCTATATGCTATAGTCATCCGCTCTGAATAATTTCTTCGGAGATTACATCGTAGCTTTAAATAATAATTCATGCCAAATTTCGTAAAGATACCTCGACAAATGAAAGAGTTTTCCATTCAAGCACTTGATTCCGATTATTCAGTTTGTATGGCAGCTATATGCTATAGTCATCCGAACTTTATTATTTCTTTGAAGATAACATTGTTGTCTTAACTGACAATCCGTGCCAAATTTCGTAAAGATACCTCGTCAAATGAAAGAATTATCCATACAAGCACTTGATTCCGATTGTTCAATTTATATGGAATCTGTATGCTATAGTCATCCAATCTGAATAATTTCTTCGGAGATTACATCGTAGCCTTAAATAATAATTCTTGCCAAATTTCGTAAAGATACCTCGTAAATTAAAGAGTTTTCCATACAAGCATTTAATTCCGATTGTTCAATTTGTATGGAATCTATTTGCTATAGTCATCCGCTCTGAATAATTTATCCGGAGATTACATCGTAGCCTTAAATAATAATTCGTGCCAAATTTCGTAAAGATACCTCGTCAAATGAAAGAGTTTTCCATACAAGAACTTGATTCCGATTGTTCAATTTGTATGGAATCTATATGCTATAGTCATCCGCTCTGAATAATTTCTTCGGAGATTACATCGTAGCTTTAAATAATAATTCATGCCAAATTTCGTAAAGATACCTCGTCAAATGAAAGAATTTTCCATACAATCACTTGATTCCGATTATTCAGTTTGTATGGCAGCTATATGCTATAATCATCCGAACTTTATTATTTCTTCGGAGATTACATTCTTGCCTTAACTGACAATCCATGCCAAATTTCGTAAAGATACCTCGTCAAATGAAAGAATTATCCATACAAGCACTTGATTCCGATTGTTCAATTTATATGGAATCTGTATGCTATAGTCATCCAATCTGAATAATTTCTTCGGAGATTACATCGTAGCCTTAAATAATAATTCTTGCCAAATTTCGTAAAGATACCTCGTAAATTAAAGAGTTTTCCATACAAGCATTTAATTCCGATTGTTCAATTTGTATGGAATCTATTTGCTATAGTCATCCGCTCTGAATAATTTCTCCGGAGATTAAATCGTAGCCTTAAATAAAAACTCGTGCCAAATTTCGTAAAGATACCTCGTCAAATGAAAGAGTTTTCCATACAAGAACTTGATTCCGATTGTTCAATTTGTATGGAATCTATATGCTTTAGTCATCCGCTCTGAATAATTTCTTCGGAGATTACATCGTAGCTTTAAATAATAATTCATGCCAAATTTCGTAAAGATACCTCGTCAAATGAAAGAGTTTTCCATACAATCACTTAATTCCGATTATTCAGTTTGTATGGCAGCTATATGCTATAATCATCCGAACTTTATTATTTCTTCGGAGATCACATTCTTGCCTTAACTGACAATCCGTGCCAAATTTCGTGAAGAAACCTCGTCAAATGAAAGAGTTTTTCATACAAGCACTTGATTCCAATTATTCAGTTTGTGTGGCAGCTATATGATATTATCATCCAAACTTTATTATTTCTTTGCAGATAACATTGTTGTCTTAACTGACAATCCGTGCCAAATTTCGTAAAGATACCTCGTCAAATGAAAGAATTATCCATACAAGCACTTGATTCCGATTGTTCAATTTATATGGAATCTGTATGCTATAGTCATCCAATCTAAATAATTTCTTCGGAGATTACATCGTAGCCTTAAATAATAATTCTTGCCAAATTTCGTAAAGATACCTCGTAAATTAAAGAGTTTTCCATACAAGCATTTAATTCCGATTGTTCAATTTGTATGGAATCTATTTGCTATAGTCATCCGCTCTGAATAATTTCTCCGGAGATTACATCGTAGCCTTAAATAATAATTCGTGCCAAATTTCGTAAAGATACCTCGACAAATGAAAGAGTTTTCCATTCAAGCACTTGATTCCGATTATTCAGTTTGTATGGCAGCTATATGCTATAGTCATCCGAACTTTATTATTTCTTTGGAGATAACATAGTTGTCTTAACTGACAATCCGTGCCAAATTTCGTAAAGATACCTCGTCAAATGAAAGAATTATCCATACAAGCACTTGATTCCGATTGTTCAATTTATATGGAATCTGTATGCTAAAGTCATTCAATCTGAATAATTTCTTCGGAGATTACATCGTAGCCTTAAGTAGTAATTCTTGCCAAATTTCGTAAAGATACCTCGTCAAATGAAAGAGTTTTCCATACAAGAACTTGATTCCGATTGTTCAATTTGTATGGAATCTATATGTTATAGTCATCCGCTCTGAATAATTTCTTCGGAGATTACATCGTAGCTTTAAATAATAATTCATGCCAAATTTCGTAAAGATACCTCGTCAAATGAAAGAGTTTTCCATACAATCACTTGATTCCGATTATTCAGTTTGTATGGCAGCTATATGCTATAATCATCCGAACTTTATTATTTCTTCGGAGATTACATTCTTGCCTTAACTGACAATCCGTGCCAAATTTCGTAAAGATACCTCGTCAAATGAAAGAGTTTTCCATACAATCACTTGATTCCGATTATTCAGTTTGTATGGCAGCTATATGCTATAATCATCCGAACTTTATTATTTCTTTGGAGATTACATTCTTGCCTTAACTGACAATCCGTGCCAAATTTCGGGAAGAAACCTCGTCAAATGAAAGAGTTTTTCATACAAGCACTTGATTCCAATTATTCAGTTTGTATGGCAGCTATATGCTATAGTCATCCGAACTTTATTATTTCTTTGGAGATAACATTGTTGTCTTAACTGACAATCCGTGCCAAATTTCGTAAAGATACCTCGTCAAATGAAAGAATTATCCATACAAGCACTTGATTCCGATTGTTCAATTTATATGGAATCTGTATGCTATAGTCATCCAATCTGAATAATTTCTTCGGAGATTACATCGTAGCCTTAAATAATAATTCTTGCCAAATTTCGTAAAGATACCTCGTAAATTAAAGAGTTTTCCATACAAGCATTTAATTCCGATTGTTCAATTTGTATGGAATCTATTTGCTATAGTCATCCGCTCTGAATAATTTCTCCGGAGATTACATCGTAGCCTTAAATAATAATTCGTGCCAAATTTCGTAAAGATACCTCGTCAAATGAAAGAGTTTTCCATACAAGAACTTGATTCCGATTGTTCAATTTGTATGGAATCTATATGCTATAGTCATCCGAACTTTATTATTTCTTTGGAGATAACATTGTTGTCTTAACTGACAATCCGTGCCAAATTTCGTAAAGATACCTCGTCAAATGAAAGAATTATCCATACAAGCACTTGATTCCGATTGTTCAATTTATATGGAATCTGTATGCTATAGCCAATCTGAATAATTTCTTCGGAGATTACATCGTAGCCTTAAATAATAATTCTTGCCAAATTTCGTAAAGATACCTCGTAAATTAAAGAGTTTTCCATACAAGCATTTAATTCCGATTGTTCAATTTGTATGGAATCTATTTGCTATAGTCATCCGCTCTGAATAATTTCTCCGGAGATTACATCGTAGCCTTAAATAATAATTCGTGCCAAATTTCGTAAAGATACCTCGTCAAATGAAAGAGTTTTCCATACAAGAACTTGATTCCGATTGTTCAATTTGTATGGAATCTATATGCTATAGTCATCCGCTCTGAATAATTTCTTCGGAGATTACATCGTAGCTTTAAATAATAATTCATGCCAAATTTCGTAAAGATACCTCGTCAAATGAAAGAGTTTTCCATACAATCACCTGATTCCGATTATTCAGTTTGTATGGCAGCTATATGCTATAATCATCCGAACTTTATTATTTCTTTGGACATTACATTGTTGTCTTAACTGACAGTCCGTGCCAAATTTCGTAAAGATACCTCGCCAAATGAAAGAATTATCCATACAAGCACTTGATTCCGATTGTTCAATTTATATGGAATCTATATGCTATAGTCATCCGATCTGAATAATTTCTTCGGAGATTACATCGTAGCCTTAAATAATAATTCTTACCAAATTTCGTAAAGATACCTCGTCAAATGAAAGAGTTTTCCATACAAGCACTTGATTCCGATTGTTCAATTTGTATGGAATCTATATGCTATAGTCATCCGCTCTGAATAATTTCTTCGGAGATTACATCGTAGCCGTAAATAATAATTCGCGCCAAATTTCGTAAAGATACCTAGTCACATGAAAGAGTTTTCTATACAAGAACTTGATTCCGATTGTTCAATTTGTATGGAATCTATATGCTATAGTCATCCGCTCTGAATGATTTCTTCGGAGATTACATCGTAGCCTTAAGTTATAATTCGTGCCAAACTTCGTAAAGATACCTCGCCAAATGAAAGAGTTTTCCATACAAGAACTTGATTCCGATTGTTCAATTTGTATGGAATCTATATGCTATAGTCATCCGCTCTGAATAATTTCTTCGGAGATTACATCGTGGCCTTAAATAATAATTCGAGACAAATTTCGTAAAGATACCTCGTCAAATGAAAGAGTTTTCCATACAAGCATTTAATTCCGATTGTTCACTTTGTATGGAATCTATATGCTATAGTCATCCGCTCTAAATAATTTCTTCGGAGATTACATCGTAGCCTTAAAAAATAATTCGTGCCAAATTTCGTAAAGATACCTCGTCAAATGAAAGAGTTTTCCATACAAGAACTTGATTCCGATTGTTCAATTTGTATGGAATCTATATGTTATAGTCATCCGCTCTGAATAATTTCTTCTTAGATTACATCGTAGCTTTAAATAATAATTCATGCCAAATTTCGTAAAGATACCTCGTCAAATGAAAGAATTTTCCATACAATCACTTGATTCCGATTATTCAGTTTGTATGGCAGCTATATGCTATAATCATCCGAACTTTATTATTTCTTCGGAGATTACATTCTTGCCTTAACTGACAATCCGTGCCAAATTTCGTAAAGATACCTCGTCAAATGAAAGAATTATCCATACAAGCACTTGATTCCGATTGTTCAATTTATATGGAATCTGTATGCTATAGTCAGCCAATCTGAATAATTTCTTCGGAGATTACATCGTAGCCTTAAATAATAATTCTTGCCAAATTTCGTAAAGATACCTCGTAAATTAAAGAGTTTTCCATACAAGCATTTAATTCCGATTGTTCAATTTGTATGGAATCTATTTGCTATAGTCATCCGCTCTGAATAATTTCTCCGGAGATTAAATCGTAGCCTTAAATAATAATTCGTGCCAAATTTCGTAAAGATACCTCGTCAAATGAAAGAGTTTTCCATACAAGAACTTGATTCCGATTGTTCAATTTGTATGGAATCTATATGCTTTAGTCATCCACTCTGAATAATTTCTTCGGAGATTACATCGTAGCTTTAAATAATAATTCATGCCAAATTTCGTAAAGATACCTCGTCAAATGAAAGAGTTTTCCATACAATCACTTGATTCCGATTATTCAGTTTGTATGGCAGATATATGCTATAATCATCCGAACTTTATTATTTCTTCGGAGATTACATTCTTGCCTTAACTGACAATCCGTGCCAAATTTCGTGAAGAAACCTCGTCAAATGAAAGAGTTTTTCATACAAGCACTTGATTCCAATTATTCAGTTTGTGTGGCAGCTATATGATATTATCATCCAAACTTTATTATTTCTTTGCAGATAACATTGTTGTCTTAACTGACAATCCGTGCCAAATTTCGTAAAGATACCTCGTCAAATGAAACAATTATCCATACAAGCACTTGATTCCGATTGTTCAATTTATATGGAATCTGTATGCTATAGTCATCCAATCTAAATAATTTCTTCGGAGATTACATTCTTGCCTTAACTGACAATCGTGAAGATACCTCGTCAAATGAAAGAGTTTTCCATTCTAGCACTTGATTCCGATTGTACAATTTGTATGGAATCTATATGCTATAGTCATCCGCTCTGAATAATTTCTTCGGAGATTACATCGTAGCTTTAAATAATAATTCGTGCCAAATTTCGTAATGATACCTCGACAAATGAAAGAGTTTTCCATTCAAGCACTTGATTCCGGTTATTCAGTTTGTATGGCAGCTATATGCTATAGTCATCCGAACTTTATTATTTCTTTGGAGATAACATTGTTGTCTTAACTGACAATCCGTGCCAAATTTCGTAAAGATACCTCGTCAAATGAAAGAATTATCCATACAAGCACTTGATTCCGATTGTTCAATTTATATGGAATCTGTATGCTATAGTCATCCAATCTGAATAATTTCTTCGGAGATTACATCGTAGCCTTAAATAATAATTCTTGCCAAATTTCGTAAAGATACCTCGTAAATTAAAGAGTTTTCCATACAAGCATTTAATTCCGATTGTTCAATTTGTATGGAATCTATTTGCTATAGTCATCCGCTCTGAATAATTTCTCCGGAGATTACATCGTAGCCTTAAATAATAATTCGTGCCAAATTTCGTAAAGATACCTCGTCAAATGAAAGAGTTTTCCATACAAGAACTTGATTCCGATTGTTCAATTTGTATGGAATCTATATGCTATAGTCATCCGCTCTGAATAATTTCTTCGGAGATTACATCGTAGCTTTAAATAATAATGCATGCCAAATTTCGTAACGATACCTCGTCAAATGAAAGAGTTTTCCATACAATCACTTGATTCCGATTATTCAGTTTGTATGGCAGCTATATGCTATAATCATCCGAACTTTATTATTTCTTCGGAGATTACATTCTTGCCTTAACTGACAATCCGTGCCAAATTTCGTAAAGATACCTCGTCAAATGAAAGAGTTTTCCATACAATCACTTGATTCCGATTATTCAGTTTGTATGGCAGCTATATGCTATAATCATCCGAACTTTATTATTTCTTTGGAGATTACATTCTTGCCTTAACTGACAATCCGTGCCAAATTTCGGGAAGAAACCTCGTCAAATGAAAGAGTTTTTCATACAAGCACTTGATTCCAATTATTCAGTTTGTATGGCAGCTATATGCTATAGTCATCCGAACTTTATTATTTCTTTGGAGATAACATTGTTGTCTTAACTGACAATCCGTGCCAAATTTCGTAAAGATACCTCGTCAAATGAAAGAATTATCCATACAAGCACTTGATTCCGATTGTTCAATTTATATGGAATCTGTATGCTATAGTCATCCAATCTGAATAATTTCTTCGGAGATTACATCGTAGCCTTAAATAATAATTCTTGCCAAATTTCGTAAAGATACCTCGTAAATTAAAGAGTTTTCCATACAAGCATTTAATTCCGATTGTTCAATTTGTATGGAATCTATTTGCTATAGTCATCCGCTCTGAATAATTTCTCCGGAGATCACATCGTAGCCTTAAATAATAATTCGTGCCAAATTTCGTAAAGATACCTCGTCAAATGAAAGAGTTTTCCATACAAGAACTTGATTCCGATTGTTCAATTTGTATGGAATCTATATGCTATAGTCATCCGCTCTGAATAATTTCTTCGGAGATTACATCGTAGCTTTAAATAATAATTCATGCCAAATTTCGTAAAGATACCTCGTCAAATGAAAGAGTTTTCCATACAATCATTTGATTCCGATTATTAAGTTTGTATGGCAGCTATATGCTATAATCATCCGAACTTTATTATTTCTTTGGACATTACATTGTTGTCTTAACTGACAATCCGTGCCAAATTTCGTAAAGATACCTCGTCAAATGAAACAATTATCCATACAAGCACTTGATTCCGATTGTTCAATTTATATGGAATCTGTATGCTATAGTCATCCAATCTAAATAATTTCTTCGGAGATTACATTCTTGCCTTAACTGACAATCGTGAAGATACCTCGTCAAATGAAAGAGTTTTCCATTCTAGCACTTGATTCCGATTGTACAATTTGTATGGAATCTATATGCTATAGTCATCCGCTCTGAATAATTTCTTCGGAGATTACATCGTAGCTTTAAATAATAATTCGTGCCAAATTTCGTAATGATACCTCGACAAATGAAAGAGTTTTCCATTCAAGCACTTGATTCCGGTTATTCAGTTTGTATGGCAGCTATATGCTATAGTCATCCGAACTTTATTATTTCTTTGGAGATAACATTGTTGTCTTAACTGACAATCCGTGCCAAATTTCGTAAAGATACCTCGTCAAATGAAAGAATTATCCATACAAGCACTTGATTCCGATTGTTCAATTTATATGGAATCTGTATGCTATAGTCATCCAATCTGAATAATTTCTTCGGAGATTACATCGTAGCCTTAAATAATAATTCTTGCCAAATTTCGTAAAGATACCTCGTAAATTAAAGAGTTTTCCATACAAGCATTTAATTCCGATTGTTCAATTTGTATGGAATCTATTTGCTATAGTCATCCGCTCTGAATAATTTCTCCGGAGATTACATCGTAGCCTTAAATAATAATTCGTGCCAAATTTCGTAAAGATACCTCGTCAAATGAAAGAGTTTTCCATACAAGAACTTGATTCCGATTGTTCAATTTGTATGGAATCTATATGCTATAGTCATCCGCTCTGAATAATTTCTTCGGAGATTACATCGTAGCTTTAAATAATAATGCATGCCAAATTTCGTAACGATACCTCGTCAAATGAAAGAGTTTTCCATACAATCACTTGATTCCGATTATTCAGTTTGTATGGCAGCTATATGCTATAATCATCCGAACTTTATTATTTCTTCGGAGATTACATTCTTGCCTTAACTGACAATCCGTGCCAAATTTCGTAAAGATACCTCGTCAAATGAAAGAGTTTTCCATACAATCACTTGATTCCGATTATTCAGTTTGTATGGCAGCTATATGCTATAATCATCCGAACTTTATTATTTCTTTGGAGATTACATTCTTGCCTTAACTGACAATCCGTGCCAAATTTCGGGAAGAAACCTCGTCAAATGAAAGAGTTTTTCATACAAGCACTTGATTCCAATTATTCAGTTTGTATGGCAGCTATATGCTATAGTCATCCGAACTTTATTATTTCTTTGGAGATAACATTGTTGTCTTAACTGACAATCCGTGCCAAATTTCGTAAAGATACCTCGTCAAATGAAAGAATTATCCATACAAGCACTTGATTCCGATTGTTCAATTTATATGGAATCTGTATGCTATAGTCATCCAATCTGAATAATTTCTTCGGAGATTACATCGTAGCCTTAAATAATAATTCTTGCCAAATTTCGTAAAGATACCTCGTAAATTAAAGAGTTTTCCATACAAGCATTTAATTCCGATTGTTCAATTTGTATGGAATCTATTTGCTATAGTCATCCGCTCTGAATAATTTCTCCGGAGATCACATCGTAGCCTTAAATAATAATTCGTGCCAAATTTCGTAAAGATACCTCGTCAAATGAAAGAGTTTTCCATACAAGAACTTGATTCCGATTGTTCAATTTGTATGGAATCTATATGCTATAGTCATCCGCTCTGAATAATTTCTTCGGAGATTACATCGTAGCTTTAAATAATAATTCATGCCAAATTTCGTAAAGATACCTCGTCAAATGAAAGAGTTTTCCATACAATCATTTGATTCCGATTATTAAGTTTGTATGGCAGCTATATGCTATAATCATCCGAACTTTATTATTTCTTTGGACATTACATTGTTGTCTTAACTGACAATCCGTGCCAAATTTCGTAAAGATACCTCGTCAAATGAAAGAATTATCCATACAAGCACTTGATTCCGATTGTTAAATTTATATGGAATCTATATGCTATAGTCATCCGATCTGAATAATTTCTTCGGAGATTACATCGTAGCCTTAAATAATAATTCTTGCCAAATTTCGTAAAGATACCTCGTCAAATGAAAGAGTTTTCCATACAAGCACTTGATTCCGATTGTTAAATTTGTATGGAATCTATATGCTATAGTCATCCGCTCTGAATAATTTCTTCGGAGATTACATCGTAGCCTTAAATAATAATTCGCGCCAAATTCGTAAAGATACCTAGTCACATGAAAGAGTTTTCTATACAAGAACTTGATTCCGATTGTTCAATTTGTATGGAATCTATATGCTATAGTCATCCGCTCTGAATGATTTCTTCGGAGATTACATCGTAGCCTTAAGTTATAATTCGCGCCAAACTTCGTAAAGATACCTCGCCAAATGAAAGAGTTTTCCATACAAGAACTTGATTCCGATTGTTCAATTTGTATGGAATCTATATGCTATAGTCATCCGCTCTGAATAATTTCTTCGGAGATTACATCGTAGCCTTAAATAATAATTCGAGCCAAATTTCGTAAAGATACCTCGTCAAATGAAAGAGTTTTCCATACAATCATTTGATTCCGATTATTAAGTTTGTATGGCAGCTATATGCTATAATCATCCGAACTTTATTATTTCTTTGGACATTACATTGTTGTCTTAACTGACAATCCGTGCCAAATTTCGTAAAGATACCTCGTCAAATGAAAGAATTATCCATACAAGCACTTGATTCCGATTGTTAAATTTGTATGGAATCTATATGCTATAGTCATCCGCTCTGAATAATTTCTTCGGAGATTACATCGTAGCCTTAAATAATAATTCGCGCCAAATTCGTAAAGATACCTAGTCACATGAAAGAGTTTTCTATACAAGAACTTGATTCCGATTGTTCAATTTGTATGGAATCTATATGCTATAGTCATCCGCTCTGAATGATTTCTTCGGAGATTACATCGTAGCCTTAAGTTATAATTCGCGCCAAACTTCGTAAAGATACCTCGCCAAATGAAAGAGTTTTCCATACAAGAACTTGATTCCGATTGTTCAATTTGTATGGAATCTATATGCTATAGTCATCCGCTCTGAATAATTTCCTCGGAGATTACATCGTAGCCTTAAATAATAATTCGAGCCAAATTTCGTAAAGATACCTCGTCAAATGAAAGAGTTTTCCATACAAGCATTTAATTCCGATTGTTCAATTTGTATGGAATCTATATGCTATAGTCATCCGCTCTAAATAATTTCTTCGGAGATTACATCGTAGCCTTAAATAATAATTCGTGCCAAATTTCGTAAAGATACCTCGTCAAATGAAAGAGTTTTCCATACAAGAACTTGATTCCGATTGTTCAATTTGTATGGAATCTATATGTTATAGTCATCCGCTCTGAATAATTTCTTCTTAGATTACATCGTAGCTTTAAATAATAATTCATGCCAAATTTCGTAAAGATACCTCGTCAAATGAAAGAGTTTTCCTTACAAGCACTTGATTCCGATTATTCAGTTTGTATGGCAGCTATATGCTATAATCATCCGAACTTTATTATTTCTTCGGAGATTACATTCTTGCTTTAACTGACAATCCGTGCCAAATTTCGTAAAGATACCTCGTCAAATGAAAGAATTATCCATACAAGCACTTGATTCCGATTGTTCAATTTGTATGGAATCTATATGCTATAGTCATCCGCTCTGAATAATTTCTTCGGAGATTACATCTTTGCCTTAAATAATAATTCGTGCCAAATTTCGTAAAGATACCTAGTCAAATGAAAGAGTTTTCTATATAAGAAATAGATATGATCTTTGACGTTAGGAACACACCTACATTGCTTAGACAACAGTGAGTGCTTGTAATTTAATATGAACTTTATACCATAGCAATAAAGCTCAAATTGACTACGTTTTAGTTACAAATCATTTGTATGGGAAAAAGAAAAGGGCTATTTTTAGGGTTTTTCCAGCAATAATTCTAATTTTTATCGCCGTAAAAACCATCCTTGAACTTCAACGAAAATTTAAAAAAAAAGATTTAGCTAAATTGGTCCAGGCGTTGTTGAGTTATGCGCTTAACAACACATTTTGCGATTCATTTTTATATTATAGATAGTCATCCGCTCTGAAGATTTTTTTCGGAGATTACATCGTAGCCTTAAGTTATAATTCGTGCCAAATTTCGTAAAGATACCTCGCCAAATGAAAGAGTTTTCCATACAAGAACTTGATTCCGATTGTTCAATTTGTATGGAATCTATATGCTATAGTCATCCGCTCTGAATAATTTCTTCGGAGATTACATCGTAGCCTTAAATAATAATTCGTGCCAAATTTCGTAAAGATACCTCGTCAAATGAAAGAGTTTTCCATACAAGAACTTGATTCCGATTGTTCAATTTGTATGGAATCTATATGCTATAGTCATCCGCTCTGAATAATTTCTTCGGAGATTACATTCTTGCTTAAACTGACAATCCGTGCCAAATTTCGTGAAGATACCTCGACAAATGAAAGAGTTCTCCATTCAAGCACTTGATTCCGATTGTTCAGTTTGTATGGAATCTATATGCTATATTCATCCGATCTGAATAATTTCTTCGGAGATTACATTCTTGCTTAAACTGACAATCCGTGCCAAATTTCGTGAAGATACCTCGACAAATGAAAGAGTTTTCCATTCAAGCACTTGATTCCGATTGTTCAGTTTGTATGGCAGCTATATGCTATAGTCATCCGAACTTTATTATTTCTTTGGAGATTACATTGTTGTCGACACTGACAATCCGTGCCAAATTTCGTAAAGATACCTCGTCAAATGAAAGAGTTTTCCATACAAGCATTTAATTCCGATTGTTCAATTTGTATGGAATCTATATGCTATAGTCATCCGCTCTGAATAATTTCTCCGGAGATTACATCGTAGCCTTAAATAATAATTCGCTCCAAATTTCGTAAAGATACCTCGTCAAATGAAAGAGTTTTCCATACAAGAACTTGATTCCGATTGTTCAATTTGTATGGAATCTATATGCTATATTCATCCGATCTGAATAATTTCTTCGGAGATTACATTCTTGCTTAAACTGACAATCCGTGCCAAATTTCGTGAAGATACCTCGACAAATGAAAGAGTTTTTCATTCAAGCACTTGATTCCGATTATTCAGTTTGTATGGCAGCTATATGCTATAGTCATCCGAACTTTATAATTTCTTTGGAGATTACATTGTTGTCTTAAATAATAATTCTTGCCAAATTTCGTAAAGATACCTCGTCAAATGAAAGAGTTTTTCATACAAGAACTTGATTCCGATTGTTCAATTTGTATGGAATCTATATGCTATAGTCATCCGCTCTGAATAATTTCTTCGGAGATTACATCGTAGCTTTAAATAATAATTCATGGCAAATTTCGTAAAGATACCTCGTCAAATGAAAGAGTTTTCCATACAAGCACTTGATTCCGATTATTCAGTTTGTATGGCAGCTATACGCTATAATCATCCGAACTTTATTATTTCTTCGGAGATTACATTCTTGCCTTAACTGACAATCCGTGAAAAATTTCGTGAAGAAACCTCGTCAAATGAAAGAGTTTTTCATACAAGCACTTGATTCCAATTATTCAGTTTGTATGGCAGCTATATGCTATAATCATCCAAACTTTATTATTTCTTTGGACATTACATTGTTGTCTTAACTGACAATCCGTGCCAAATTTCGTAAAGATACCTCGTCAAATGAAAGAATTATCCATGCAAGCACTAGATTCCGATTGTTCAATTTATATGGAATCTATATGCTATAGTCATCCGATCTGAATAATTTCTTCGGAGATTACATCGTAGCCTTAAATAATAATTCTTGCCAAATTTCGTAAAGATACCTCGTCAAATGAAAGAGTTTTCCATACAAGCACTTGATTCCGATTGTTCAATTTGTATGGAATCTATATGCTATAGTCATCCGCTCTGAATAATTTCTTCGGAGATTACATTCTTACTTAAACTGACAATCCGTGCCAAATTTCGTGAAGATACCTCGACAAATGAAAGAGTTTTCCATTCAAGCACTTGATTCCGATTGTTCAGTTTGTATGGCAGCTATATGCTATAGTCATCCGAACTTTATTATTTCTTTGGAGATTACATTGTTGTCGACACTGACAATCCGTGCCAAATTTCGTAAAGATACCTCGTCAAATGAAAGAACTATCCATACAAGCACTTGATTCCGATTGTTTAATTTATATGGACTCTATATGCTATAGTCATCCAATCTGAATAATTTCTTCGGAGATTACATCGTAGCCTTAAATAATAATTCTTGCCAAATTTCGTAAAGATACCTCGTCAAATGAAAGAGTTTTCCATACAAGCATTTAATTCCGATTGTTCAATTTGTATGGAATCTATATGCTATAGTCATCCGCTCTGAATAATTTCTCCGGAGATTACATCGTAGCCTTAAATAATAATTCGTGCCAAATTTCGTAAAGATACCTCGTCAAATGAAAGAGTTTTCCATACCAGAACTTGATTCCGATTGTTCAATTTGTATGGAATCTATATGCTATAGTCATCCAATCTGAATAATTTCTTCGGAGATTACATCGTAGCCTTAAATAATAATTCGTGCCAAATTTCGTAAAGATACCTCGGCAAATGAAAGAGTTTTCCATACCAGAACTTGATTCCGATTGTTCAATTTGTATGGAATCTATATGCTATATTCATCCGATCTGAATAATTTCTTCGGAGATTACATTCTTGCTTAAACTGACAATCCGTGCCAAATTTCGTGAAGATACCTCGACAAATGAAAGAGTTTTCCATTCAAGCACTTGATTCCGATTATTCAGTTTGTATGGCAGCTATATGCTATAGTCATCCGAACTTTACTATTTCTTTGGAGATTACATTGTTGTCTTAAATAATAATTCGTGCCAAATTTCGTAAAGATACCTCGTCAAATGAAAGAGTTTTCCATACAAGCATTTAATTCCGATTGTTCAATTTGTATGGCAGCTATATGCTATAGTCATCCAATCTGAATAATTTCTTCGGAGATTACATCGTAGCCTTAAATAATAATTCGTGCCAAATTTCGTAAAGATACCTCGTCAAATGAAAGAGTTTTCCATACCAGAACTTGATTCCGATTGTTCAATTTGTATGGAATCTATATGCTATATTCATCCGATCTGAATAATTTCTTCGGAGATTACATTCTTGCTTAAACTGACAATCCGTGCCAAATTTCGTGAAGATACCTCGACAAATGAAAGAGTTTTCCATTCAAGCACTTGATTCCGATTATTCAGTTTGTATGGCAGCTATATGCTATAGTCATCCGAACTTTATTATTTCTTTGGAGATTACATTGTTGTCTTAAATAATAATTCTTGCCAAATTTCGTAAAGATACCTCGTCAAATGAAAGAGTTTTTCATACAAGAACTTGATTCCGATTGTTCAATTTGTATGGAATCTATATGCTATAGTCATCCCCTCTGAATAATTTCTTCGGAGATTACATCGTAGCTTTAAATAATAATTCATGGCAAATTTCGTAAAGATACCTCGTCAAATGAAAGAGTTTTCCATACAAGCACTTGATTCCGATTATTCAGTTTGTATGGCAGCTATACGCTATAATCATCCGAACTTTATTATTTCTTCGGAGATTACATTCTTGCCTTAACTGACAATCCGTGCCAAATTTCGTGAAGAAACCTCGTCAAATGAAAGAGTTTTTCATACAAGCACTTGATTCCAATTATTCAGTTTGTATGGCAGCTATATGCTATAATCATCCGAACTTTATTATTTCTTCGGAGATTACATTCTTGCCTTAACTGACAATCCGTGCCAAATTTCGTGAAGAAACCTCGTCAAATGAAAGAGTTTTTCATACAAGAACTTGATTCCAATTATTCAGTTTGTATGGCAGCTATATGCTATAATCATCCAAACTTTATTATTTCTTTGGACATTACATTGTTGTCTTAACTGACAATCCGTGCCAAATTTCGTAAAGATACCTCGTCAAATGAAAGAATTATCCATGCAATCACTAGATTCCGATTGTTCAATTTATATGGAATCTATATGCTATAGTCATCCGCTCTGAATGATTTCTTCGGAGATTACATCGTAGCCTTAAGTTATAATTCGTGCCAAATTTCGTAAAGATACCTCGTCAAATGAAAGAGTTTTCCATACAATAACTTGATTCCGATTGTTCAATTTGTATGGAATCTATATGCTATAGTCATCCGCTCTGAATAATTTCTTCGGAGATTACATCGTAGCCTTAAATAATAATTCGTGCCAAATTTTCAATTGTATGGAATCTATATGCTATAGTCATCCGCTCTGAATAATTTCTTCGGAGATTACATCGTAGCCTTAAGTAATCATTCGTGCCAAATTTCGTAAAGATACCTCGTCAAATAAAAGAGTTTTCCATACAAGAACTTGATTCCGATTGTTCAATTTGTATGGCAGCTATATGCTATAGTCATCCGAACTTTATTATTTCTTTGGAGATTACATTGTTGTCTTAACTGACAATCCGTGCCAAATTTCGTAAAGATACCTCGTCAAATGAAAGAATTATCCATACAAGCACTTGATTCCGATTGTTCAATTTATATGGAATCTATATGCTATAGTCATCTAATCTGAATAATTTCTTCGGAGATTACATCGTAGCCTTAAATAATAATTCTTGCCAAATTTCGTAAAGATACCTCGTAAATTAAAGAGTTTTCCATACAAGCATTTAATTCCGATTGTTCAATTTGTATGGAATCTATATGCTATAGTCATCCGCTCTGAATAATTTCTCCGGAGATTACATCGTAGCCTTAAATAATAATTCGTGCCAAATTTCGTAAAGATACCTCGTCAAATGAAAGAGTTTTTCATACAAGAACTTGATTCCGATTGTTCAATTTGTATGGAATCTATATGCTATAGTCATCCGCTCTGAATAATTTCTTCGGAGATTACATCGCAGCTTTAAATAATAATTCATGCCAAATTTCGTAAAGATACCTCGTCAAATGAAAGAGTTTTCCATACAAGTACTTGATTCCGATTATTCAGTTTGTATGGCAGCTATATGCTATAATCATCCGAACTTTATTATTTCTTCGGAGATTACATTCTTGCCTTAACTGACAATCCGTGCCACATTTCGTGAAGAAACCTCGTCAAATGAAAGAGTTTTTCATACAAGCACTTGATTCCAATTATTCAGTTTGTATGGCAGCTATATGCTATAATCATCCGAACTTTATTATTTCTTCGGAGATTACATTCTTGCCTTAACTGACAATCCGTGCCAAATTTCGTGAAGAAACCTCGTCAAATGAAAGAGTTTTTCATACAAGCACTTGATTCCAATTATTCAGTTTGTATGGCAGCTATATGCTATAATCATCCAAACTTTATTATTTCTTTGGACATTACATTGTTAACTGACAATCCGTGCCAAATTTCGTAAAGATACCTCGTCAAATGAAAGAATTATCCATACAAGCACTTGATTCCGATTGTTCAATTTATATGGAATCTATATGCTATAGTCATCCGATCTGAATAATTTCTTCGGAGATTAAATCGTAGCCTTAAATAATAATTCGTGCCAAATTTCGTAAAGATACCTCGTTGTTCAGTTTGTATGGAAGCTATATGCTATAGTCATCCGAACTATATAATTTCCTCAGAGATTGAATAAATGCCTAAGATAATAATATATGCCAAATTTCGTGAAGCTACCTCGTCAAATGAAGGAGTTTTCCATACAAGAATTTCATTCCGATTGTTCAGTTTGTATGGCAGCTTAATGCTATAGTCATCCGAACTGAATAATTTCTTCGGAGATTACATTGTTGCCTGAAATAATAATATATGCCAAATTTCGTGAAGATACCTCGTCAAATGAAGGAGTTTTCCATACAAGCATTTCATTCCGATTGTTCAATTTGTATGGCAGCTATATGCTATAGTCATCCGAACTGAATAATTTCTTCGGAGATTACATTGTTGCCCCAACTAATAATCTGTGCCTAATTTCGTGAAGCTACCTCGTCAAATGAAAGAGTTTTTCATACAAGCATTTCATTCCGATTGTTCAGTTTGTATAGAAGCTATATGCTATAGTCATCAGATCTATATAATTTCTTCGGAGATTACATTCTTGCCTTAACTGACAATCGTGAAGATACCTCGTCAAATGAAAGAGTTTTCCATTCAAGCACTTGATTCCGATTGTTCAGTTTGTATGGAATCTATATGCTATATTTATCCGATCTGAATAATTTCTTAGGAGATTACATTCTTGCCTTAACTGACAATCCGTGCCAAATTTCGTGAAGATACCTCGACAAATGAAAGAGTTTTCCATTCAAGCACTTGATTTCGATTATTCAGTTTGTATGGCAGCTATATGCTATAGTCATCCGAACTTTATAATTTCTTTGGAGATTACATTGTTCCCTTAACTGACAATCCGTGCCAAATTTCGTAAAGATACCTCGTCAAATGATAGAGTTTTCCATACAAGCACTTGATTCCGATTGTTCAGTTTGTATGGAATCTATATGCTATAAATATCCGATCTATATAATTTCATCGGTGATTGAATAAATACCTTAAATAGTAATATATGCCAAATTTCGTAAAGATACCTCGTTAAATGGAAGAGTTTCCATACAAGCACTTGATTCCGATTGTTCAATTTGTATGGAATCTATATGCTATAGTCATCCGCTCTGAATAATTTCTTCGGAGATTACATCGTAGCCTTAAATAATAATTCGTGCCAAATTTCGTGAAGAAACCTCGTCAAATGAAAGAGTTTTCCATACAGCCCTTGATTCCGATTATTCAGTTTGTATGGCAGCTATATGCTATAGTCATCCGAACTTTATTATTTCTTTGGAGATTACATTGTTCCCTTAACTTACAATCCGTGCCAAATTTCGTAAAGATACCTCGTCAAATGAAAGAGTTTTCATACAAGCACTTGATTCCGATTGTTCAGTTTGTATGGCAGCTGTATGCTATAGTCATCCGAACTGAATAATTTCTTCGGAGATTACATTGTTGCCTGAAATAATAATATATGCAAAATTTCGTGAAGCTACCTCGTCAAATGAAAGAGTTTTCCATACAAATACTTGATTCCAAATGTTCAGTTTTTATGGAAGCTATATGCTATAGCCATCCGAACTATATAATTTCCTCAGAGATTGAATAAATGCCTTAAATAATAATATATGCCAAATTTCGTAAAGATACCTCGTTAAATGGAAGAGTTTTCATACAAGCACTTGATTCCGATTGTTCAATTTGTATGGAATCTATATGCTATAGTCATCCGCTCTGAATAATTTCTTCGGAGATTACATCGTAGCCTTAAATAATAATTCGTACAAAATTTCGTGAAGAAACCTCGTCAAATGAAAGAGTTTTCCATACAAATACTTGATTCCAAATGTTCAGTTTGTATAGAAGCTATATGCTATAGCCATCCGAACTATATAATTTCCTCAGAGATTGAATAAATGCCTTAAATAATAATATATGCCAAATTTCGTGAAGATACCTCGACAAATGAAAGAGTTTTCCATTCAAGCACTTGATTTCGATTATTCAGTTTGTATGGCAGCTATATGCTATAGTCATCCGAACTTTATTATTTCTTTGGAGATTACATTGTTGCCTTAACTGACAATCCGTGCCAAATTTCGTAAAGATACCTCGTCAAATGAAAGAGTTTTCCATACAAGCACTTGATTCCGATTGTTCAGTTTGTATGGAATCTATATGTTATAAATATCCGATCTATATAATTTCATCGGTGATTAAATAAATACCTTAAATAGTAATATATGCCAAATTTCGTAAAGATACCTCGTTAAATGGAAGAGTTTCCATACAAGCACTTGATTCCGATTGTTCAATTTGTATGGAATCTATATGCTATAGTCATCCGCCCTGAATAATTTCTTCGGAGATTACATCGTAGCCCTAAATAATAATTCGTACAAAATTTCGTGAAGAAACCTCGTCAAATGAAAGAGTTTTCCATACAAATACTTGATTCCAAATGTTCAGTTTGTATGGAAGCTATATGCTATAGCCATCCGAACTATATAATTTCCTCAGAGATTGAATAAATGCCTTAAATAATAATATATGCCAAATTTCGTGAAGATACCTCGACAAATGAAAGAGTTTTCCATTCAAGCACTTGATTTCGATTATTCAGTTTGTATGGCACCTATATGCTATAGTCATCCGAACTTTATTATTTCTTTGGAGATTACATTGTTGCCTTAACTGACAATCCGTGCCAAATTTCGTAAAGATACCTCGTCAAATGAAAGAGTTTTCCATACAAGCACTTGATTCCGATTGTTCAATTTGTATGGAATCTATATGCTATAGTCATCCGCTCTGAATAATTTCTTCGGAGATTACATCGTAGCCTTAAATAATAATTCGTGCCAAATTTCGTAAAGATACCTAGTCAAATGAAAGAGTTTTCTATACAAGAACTTGATTCCGATTGTTCAATTTGTATGGAATCTATATGCTATAGTCATCCGCTCTGAATGATTTCTTCGGAGATTACATCGTAGCCTTAAGTTATAATTCGTGCCAAATTTCGTAAAGATACCTCGCCAAATGAAAGAGATTTCCATACAAGAACTTGATTCCGATTGTTCAATTTGTATGGAATCTATATGCTATAGTCATCCGCTCTGAATAATTTCTTCGGAGATTACATCGTAGCCTTAAATAATAATTCGTGCCAAATTTCGTAAAGATACCTCGTCAAATGAAAGAGTTTTCCATGCAAGAACTTGATTCCGATTGTTCAATTTGTATGGAATCTATATGCTATAGTCATCCGCTCTGAATAAATTCTTCGGAGATTACATTCTATAGGATCTATAATCATCCGAGCTTTATTATTTCTTTGAATATTACATTGTTGCCTTAACTGACAATCCGTGCCAAACTTCGTAAAGATACCTCGTCAAATGAAAGAGTTTTCCTTACAAGCACTTGATTCCAATTGTTCAGTTTGTATGGATTCTATATGCTATAGTCATCCGAACTGAATAATTTCTTCGGAGATTACATTGTTGCCCCAACCAATAAACTGTGCCTAATTTCGTAAAGCTACCACGTCAAATGAAGGAGTTTTCCATACAAGCTTTTCATTCCGAATGTTCAGCTTGTATGGCAGCTTAATGCTATAGTCATCCGAACTGAATAATTTCTTCGGAGATTACATTGTTGCCTGAAATAATAATATATGCCAAATTTCGTGAAGATACCTCGTCAAATGAAGGAGTTTTCCATACAAGCATTTCATTCCAATTGTTCAGTTTGTATGGAAGCTATATGCTATAGTCATCCGAACTGAATAATTTCTTCGGAGATTACATTGTTGCCCTAACTAATAATTTGTGCCTAATTTCGTGAAGCTACCTCGTCAAATGAAAGAGCTTTTCATACAAGCGTTTCATTCCGATTGTTCAGTTTGTATGGAAGCTATATGCTATAGTCATCCGAACTATATAATTTCCTCAGAGATTGAATAAATGCCTAAGATAATAATATATGCCAAATTTCGTGAAGCTACCTCGTCAAATGAAGGAGTTTTCCATACAAGAATTTCATTCCGATTGTTCAGTTTGTATGGCAGCTTAATGCTATAGTCATCCGAACTGAATAATTTCTTCGGAGATTACATTGTTGCCTGAAATAATAATATATGCCAAATTTCGTGAAGATACCTCGTCAAATGAAGGAGTTTTCCATACAAGCATTTCATTCCGATTGTTCAATTTGTATGGCAGCTATATGCTATAGTCATCCGAACTGAATAATTTCTTCGGAGATTACATTGTTGCCCCAACTAATAATCTGTGCCTAATTTCGTGAAGCTACCTCGTCAAATGAAAGAGTTTTTCATACAAGCATTTCATTCCGATTGTTCAGTTTGTATAGAAGCTGTATGCTATAGTCATCAGATCTATATAATTTCTTCGGAGATTACATTCTTGCCTTAACTGACAATCGTGAAGATACCTCGTCAAATGAAAGAGTTTTCCATTCAAGCACTTGATTCCGATTGTTCAGTTTGTATGGAATCTATATGCTATATTTATCCGATCTGAATAATTTCTTCGGAGATTACATTCTTGCCTTAACTGACAATCCGTGCCAAATTTCGTGAAGATACCGCGACAAATGAAAGAGTTTTCCATTCAAGCACTTGATTTCGATTATTCAGTTTGTATGGCAGCTATATGCTATAGTCATCCGAACTTTATAATTTCTTTGGAGATTACATTGTTCCCTTAACTGACAATCCGTGCCAAATTTCGTAAAGATACCTCGTCAAATGATAGAGTTTTCTATACAAGCACTTGATTCCGATTGTTCAGTTTGTATGGAATCTATATGCTATAGTCATCCGCTCTGAATAATTTCTTCGGAGATTACATCGTAGCCTTAAATAATAATTCGTTCAAAATTTCGTGAAGAAACCTCGTCAAATGAAAGAGTTTTCCATACAGCCCTTGATTCCGATTATTCAGTTTGTATGGCAGCTATATGCTATAGTCATCCGAACTTTATTATTTCTTTGGAGATTACATTGTTGCCTTAACTTACAATCCGTGCCAAATTTCGTAAAGATACCTCGTCAAATGAAAGAGTTTCCATACAAGCACTTGATTCCGATTGTTCAATTTGTATGGAATCTATATGCTATAGTCATCCGCTCTGAATAATTTCTTCGGAGATTACATCGTAGCCTTAAATAATAATTCGTTCAAAATTTCGTGAAGAAACCTCGTCAAATGAAAGAGTTTTGCATACAGCCCTTGATTCCGATTATTCAGTTTGTATGGCAGCTATATGCTATAGTCATCCGAACTTTATTATTTCTTTGGAGATTACATTGTTGCCTTAACTTACAATCCGTGCCAAATTTCGTAAAGATACCTCGTCAAATGAAAGAGTTTCCATACAAGCATTTCATTCCGATTGTTCAATTTGTATGGCAGCTATATGCTATAGCCATCCGAACTGAATAATTTCTTCGGAGATTACATTGTTGCCCCAACTAATAATCTAAGCCTAATTTCGTGAAGCTACCTCGTCAAATGAAAGAGTTTTTCATACAAGCATTTCATTCCGATTGTTCAGTTTGTATGGATTCTATATGCTATAGTCATCCGATCTATATAATTTCATCGGTGATTGAATAAATACCTTAAATAGTAATATATGCCAAATTTCGTAAAGATACCTCGTTAAATGGAAGAGTTTCCATACAAGCACTTGATTCCGATTGCTCAATTTGTATGGAATCTATATGCTATAGTCATCCGCTCTGAATAATTTCTTCGGAGATTACATCGTAGCCTTAAATAATAATTCGTTCAAAATTTCGTGAAGAAACCTCGTCAAATGAAAGAGTTTTCCATACAGCCCTTGATTCCGATTATTCAGTTTGTATGGCAGCTATATGCTATAGTCATCCGAACTTTATTATTTCTTTGGAGATTACATTGTTGCCTTAACTTACAATCCGTGCCAAATTTCGTAAAGATACCTCGTCAAATGAAAGAGTTTCCATACAAGCACTTGATTCCGATTGTTCAGTTTGTATGGCAGCTGTATGCTATAGTCATCCGAACTGAATAATTTCTTCGGAGATTACATTGTTGCCTAATTTCGTAAAGCTACCACGTCAAATGAAGGAGTTTTCCATACAAGCTTTTCATTCCGAATGTTCAGCTTGTATGGCAGCTTAATGCTATAGTCATCCGAACTGAATAATTTCTTCGGAGATTACATTGTTGCCTGAAATAATAATATATGCCAAATTTCGTGAAGATACCTCGTCAAATGAAGGAGTTTTCCATACAAGCATTTCATTCCGATTGTTCAGTTTGTATGGAAGCTATATGCTATAGTCATCCGAACTGAATAATTTCTTCGGAGATTACATTGTTGCCCTAACTAATAATTTGTGCCTAATTTCGTGAAGCTACCTCGTCAAATGAAAGAGTTTTTCATACAAGCGTTTCATTCCGATTGTTCAGTTTGTATGGAAGCTATATGCTATAGTCATCCGAACTATATAATTTCCTCAGAGATTGAATAAATGCCTAAGATAATAATATATGCCAAATTTCGTGAAGCTACCTCGTCAAATGAAGGAGTTTTCCATACAAGAATTTCATTCCGATTGTTCAGTTTGTATGGCAGCTTAATGCTATAGTCATCCGAACTGAATAATTTCTTCGGAGATTACATTGTTGCCTGAAATAATAATATATGCCAAATTTCGTGAAGATACCTCGTCAAATGAAGGAGTTTTCCATACAAGCATTTCATTCCGATTGTTCAATTTGTATGGCAGCTATATGCTATAGTCATCCGAACTGAATAATTTCTTGGGAGATTACATTGTTGCCCCAACTAATAATCTGTGCCTAATTTCGTGAAGCTACGTCGTCAAATGAAAGAGTTTTTCATACAAGCATTTCATTCCGATTGTTCAGTTTGTATAGAAGCTATATGCTATAGTCATCAGATCTATATAATTTCTTCGGAGATTACATTCTTGCCTTAACTGACAATCGTGAAGATACCTCGTCAAATGAAAGAGTTTTCCATTCTAGCACTTGATTCCGATTGTTCAGTTTGTATGGAATCTATATGCTATATTTATCCGATCTGAATAATTTCTTCGGAGATTACATTCTTGCCTTAACTGACAATCCGTGCCAAATTTCGTGTAGATACCTCGACAAATGAAAGAGTTTTCCATTCAAGCACTTGATTTCGATTATTCAGTTTGTATGGCAGCTATATGCTATAGTCATCCGAACTTTATAATTTCTTTGGAGATTACATTGTTCCCTTAACTGACAATCCGTGCCAAATTTCGTAAAGATACCTCGTCAAATGATAGAGTTTTCCATACAAGCACTTGATTCCGATTGTTCAGTTTGTATGGAATCTATATGCTATAAATATCCGATCTATATAATTTCATCGGTGATTGAATAAATACCTTAAATAGTAATATATGCCAAATTTCGTAAAGATACCTCGTTAAATGGAAGAGTTTCCATACAAGCACTTGATTCCGATTGTTCAATTTGTATGGAATCTGTATGCTATAGTCATCCGCTCTGAATAATTTCTTCGGAGATTACATCGTAGCCTTAAATAATAATTCGTTCAAAATTTCGTGAAGAAACCTCGTCAAATGAAAGAGTTTTCCATACAGCCCTTGATTCCGATTATTCAGTTTGTATGGCAGCTATATGCTATAGTCATCCGAACTTTATTATTTCTTTGGAGATTACATTGTTGCCTTAACTTACAATCTGTGCCAAATTTCGTAAAGATACCTCGTCAAATGAAAGAGTTTTCATACAAGCACTTGATTCCGATTGTTCAGTTTGTATGGCAGCTGTATGCTATAGTCATCCGAACTGAATAATTTCTTCGGAGATTACATTGTTGCCTGAAATAATAATATATGCAAAATTTCGTGAAGCTACCTCGTCAAATGAAAGAGTTTTCCATACAAATACTTGATTCCAAATGTTCAGTTTGTATGGAAGCTATATGCTATAGCCATCCGAACTATATAATTTCCTCAGAGATTGAATAAATGCTTTAAATAATAATATATGCCAAATTTCGTAAAGATACCTCGTTAAATGGAAGAGTTTTCATACAAGCACTTGATTCCGATTGTTCAATTTGTATGGAATCTATATGCTATAGTCATCCGCTCTGAATAATTTCTTCGGAGATTACATCGTAGCCTTAAATAATAATTCGTACAAAATTTCGTGAAGAAACCTCGTCAAATGAAAGAGTTTTCCATACAAATACTTGATTCCAAATGTTCAGTTTGTATGGAAGCTATATGCTATAGCCATCCGAACTATATAATTTCCTCAGAGATTGAATAAATGCCTTAAATAATAATATATGCCAAATTTCGTGAAGATACCTCGACAAATGAAAGAGTTTTCCATTCAAGCACTTGATTTCGATTATTCAGTTTGTATGGCAGCTATATGCTATAGTCATCCGAACTTTATTATTTCTTTGGAGATTACATTGTTGCCTTAACTGACAATCCGTGCCAAATTTCGTAAAGATACCTCGTCAAATGAAAGAGTTTTCCATACAAGCACTTGATTCCGATTGTTCAGTTTGTATGGAATCTATATGCTATAAATATCCGATCTATATAATTTCATCGGTGATTAAATAAATACCTTAAATAGTAATATATGCCAAATTTCGTAAAGATACCTCGTTAAATGGAAGAGTTTTCATACAAGCACTTGATTCCGATTGTTCAATTTGTATGGAATCTATATGCTATAGTCATCCGCCCTGAATAATTTCTTCGGAGATTACATCGTAGCCTTAAATAATAATTCGTACAAAATTTCGTGAAGAAACCTCGTCAAATGAAAGAGTTTTCCATACAAATACTTGATTCCAAATGTTCAGTTTGTATGGAAGCTATATGCTATAGCCATCCGAACTATATAATTTCCTCAGAGATTGAATAAATGCCTTAAATAATAATATATGCCAAATTTCGTGAAGATACCTCGACAAATGAAAGAGTTTTCCATTCAAGCACTTGATTTCGATTATTCAGTTTGTATGGCAGCTATATGCTATAGTCATCCGAACTTTATTATTTCTTTGGAGATTACATTGTTGCCTTAACTGACAATCCGTGCCAAATTTCGTAAAGATACCTCGTCAAATGAAAGAGTTTTCCATACAAGCACTTGATTCCGATTGTTCAATTTGTATGGAATCTATATGCTATAGTCATCCGCTCTGAATAATTTCTTCGGAGATTACATCGTAGCCTTAAATAATAATTCGTGCCAAATTTCGTAAAGATACCTAGTCAAATGAAAGAGTTTTCTATACAAGAACTTGATTCCGATTGTTCAATTTGTATGGAATCTATATGCTATAGTCAACCGCTCTGAATGATTTCTTCGGAGATTACATCGTAGCCTTAAGTTATAATTCGTGCCAAATTTCGTAAAGATACCTCGCCAAATGAAAGAGATTTCCATACAAGAACTTGATTCCGATTGTTCAATTTGTATGGAATCTATATGCTATAGTCATCCGCTCTGAATAATTTCTTCGGAGATTACATCGTAGCCTTAAATAATAATTCGTGCCAAATTTCGTAAAGATACCTCGTCAAATGAAAGAGTTTTCCATACAAGAACTTGATTCCGATTGTTCAATTTGTATGGAATCTATATGCTATAGTCATCCGCTCTGAATAAATTCTTCGGAGATTACATTCTATAGGATCTATAATCATCCGAGCTTTATTATTTCTTTGAATATTACATTGTTGCCTTAACTGACAATCCGTGCCAAATTTCGTAAAGATACCTCGTCAAATGAAAGAGTTTTCCTTACAAGCACTTGATTCCAATTGTTCAGTTTGTATGGATTCTATATGCTATAGTCATCCGAACTGAATAATTTCTTCGGAGATTACATTGTTGCCCCAACCAATAAACTGTGCCTAATTTCGTAAAGCTACCACGTCAAATGAAGGAGTTTTCCATACAAGCTTTTCATTCCGAATGTTCAGCTTGTATGGCAGCTTAATGCTATAGTCATCCGAACTGAATAATTTCTTCGGAGATTACATTGTTGCCTGAAATAATAATATATGCCAAATTTCGTGAAGATACCTCGTCAAATGAAGGAGTTTTCCATACAAGCATTTCATTCCGATTGTTCAGTTTGTATGGAAGCTATATGCTATAGTCATCCGAACTGAATAATTTCTTCGGAGATTACATTGTTGCCCTAACTAATAATTTGTGCCTAATTTCGTGAAGCTACCTCGTCAAATGAAAGAGTTTTTCATACAAGTGTTTCATTCCGATTGTTCAGTTTGTATGGAAGCTATATGCTATAGTCATCCGAACTATATAATTTCCTCAGAGATTGAATAAATGCCTAGGATAGTAATATATGCCAAATTTCGTGAAGCTACCTCGTCAAATGAAGGAGTTTTCCATACAAGAATTTCATTCCGATTGTTCAGTTTGTATGGCAGCTTAATGCTATAGTCATCCGAACTGAATAATTTCTTCGGAGATTACATTGTTGCCTGAAATAATAATATATGCCAAATTTCGTGAAGATACCTCGTCAAATGAAGGAGTTTTCCATACAAGCATTTCATTCCGATTGTTGAATTTGTATGGCAGCTATATGCTATAGTCATCCGATCTATATAATTTCATCGGTGATTGAATAAATACCTTAAATAGTAATATATGCCAAATTTCGTAAAGATACCTCGTTAAATGGAAGAGTTTCCATACAAGCACTTGATTCCGATTGTTCAATTTGTATGGAATCTATATGCTATAGTCATCCGCTCTGAATAATTTCTTCGGAGATTACATCGTAGCCTTAAATAATAATTCGTTCAAAATTTCGTGAAGAAACCTCGTCAAATGAAAGAGTTTTCCATACAGCCCTTGATTCCGATTATTCAGTTTGTATGGCAGCTATATGCTATAGTCATCCGAACTTTATTATTTCTTTGGAGATTACATTGTTGCCTTAACTTACAATCCGTGCCAAATTTCGTAAAGATACCTCGTCAAATGAAAGAGTTTTCATACAAGCACTTGATTCCGATTGTTCAGTTTGTATGGCAGCTGTATGCTATAGTCATCCGAACTGAATAATTTCTTCGGAGATTACATTGTTGCCTGAATTAATAATATATGCAAAATTTCGTGAAGCTACCTCGTCAAATGAAAGAGTTTTCCATACAAATACTTGATTCCAAATGTTCAGTTTGTATGGAAGCTATATGCTATAGCCATCCGAACTATATAATTTCCTCAGAGATTGAATAAATGCCTTAAATAATAATATATGCCAAATTTCGTAAAGATAGCTCGTTAAATGGAAGAGTTTTCATACAAGCACTTGATTCCGATTGTTCAATTTGTATGGAATCTATATGCTTTAGTCATCCGCTCTGAATAATTTCTTCGGAGATTACATCGTAGCCTTAAATAATAATTCGTACAAAATTTCGTGAAGAAACCTCGTCAAATGAAAGAGTTTTCCATACAAATACTTGATTCCAAATGTTCAGTTTGTATGGAAGCTATATGCTATAGCCATCCGAACTATATAATTTCCTCAGAGATTGAATAAATGCCTTAAATAATAATATATGCCAAATTTCGTGAAGATACCTCGACAAATGAAAGAGTTTTCCATTCAAGCACTTGATTTCGATTATTCAGTTTGTATGGCAGCTATATGCTATAGTCATCCGAACTTTATTATTTCTTTGGAGATTACATTGTTGCCTTAACTGACAATCCGTGCCAAATTTCGTAAAGATACCTCGTCAAATGAAAGAGTTTTCCATACAAGCACTTGATTCCGATTGTTCAGTTTGTATGGAATCTATATGCTATAAATATCCGATCTATATAATTTCATCGGTGATTAAATAAATACCTTAAATAGTAATATATGCCAAATTTCGTAAAGATACCTCGTTAAATGGAAGAGTTTTCATACAAGCACTTGATTCCGATTGTTCAATTTGTATGGAATCTATATGCTATAGTCATCCGCCCTGAATAATTTCTTCGGAGATTACATCGTAGCCTTAAATAATAATTCGTACAAAATTTCGTGAAGAAACCTCGTCAAATGAAAGAGTTTTCCATACAAATACTTGATTCCAAATGTTCAGTTTGTATGGAAGCTATATGCTATAGCCATCCGAACTATATAATTTCCTCAGAGATTGAATAAATGCCTTAAATAATAATATATGCCAAATTTCGTGAAGATACCTCGACAAATGAAAGAGTTTTCCATTCAAGCACTTGATTTCGATTATTCAGTTTGTATGGCAGCTATATGCTATAGTCATCCGAACTTTATTATTTCTTTGGAGATTACATTGTTGCCTTAACTGACAATCCGTGCCAAATTTCGTAAAGATACCTCGTCAAATGAAAGAGTTTTCCATACAAGCACTTGATTCCGATTGTTCAATTTGTATGGAATCTATATGCTATAGTCATCCGCTCTGAATAATTTCTTCGGAGATTACATCGTAGCCTTAAATAATAATTCGTGCCAAATTTCGTAAAGATACCTAGTCAAATGAAAGAGTTTTCTATACAAGAACTTGATTCCGATTGTTCAATTTGTATGGAATCTATATGCTATAGTCAACCGCTCTGAATGATTTCTTCGGAGATTACATCGTAGCCTTAAGTTATAATTCGTGCCAAATTTCGTAAAGATACCTCGCCAAATGAAAGAGATTTCCATACAAGAACTTGATTCCGATTGTTCAATTTGTATGGAATCTATATGCTATAGTCATCCGCTCTGAATAATTTCTTCGGAGATTACATCGTAGCCTTAAATAATAATTCGTGCCAAATTTCGTAAAGATACCTCGTCAAATGAAAGAGTTTTCCATACAAGAACTTGATTCCGATTGTTCAATTTGTATGGAATCTATATGCTATAGTCATCCGCTCTGAATAAATTCTTCGGAGATTACATTCTATAGGATCTATAATCATCCGAGCTTTATTATTTCTTTGAATATTACATTGTTGCCTTAACTGACAATCCGTGCCAAATTTCGTAAAGATACCTCGTCAAATGAAAGAGTTTTCCTTACAAGCACTTGATTCCAATTGTTCAGTTTGTATGGATTCTATATGCTATAGTCATCCGAACTGAATAATTTCTTCGGAGATTACATTGTTGCCCCAACCAATAAACTGTGCCTAATTTCGTAAAGCTACCACGTCAAATGAAGGAGTTTTCCATACAAGCTTTTCATTCCGAATGTTCAGCTTGTATGGCAGCTTAATGCTATAGTCATCCGAACTGAATAATTTCTTCGGAGATTACATTGTTGCCTGAAATAATAATATATGCCAAATTTCGTGAAGATACCTCGTCAAATGAAGGAGTTTTCCATACAAGCATTTCATTCCGATTGTTCAGTTTGTATGGAAGCTATATGCTATAGTCATCCGAACTGAATAATTTCTTCGGAGATTACATTGTTGCCCTAACTAATAATTTGTGCCTAATTTCGTGAAGCTACCTCGTCAAATGAAAGAGTTTTTCATACAAGTGTTTCATTCCGATTGTTCAGTTTGTATGGAAGCTATATGCTATAGTCATCCGAACTATATAATTTCCTCAGAGATTGAATAAATGCCTAGGATAGTAATATATGCCAAATTTCGTGAAGCTACCTCGTCAAATGAAGGAGTTTTCCATACAAGAATTTCATTCCGATTGTTCAGTTTGTATGGCAGCTTAATGCTATAGTCATCCGAACTGAATAATTTCTTCGGAGATTACATTGTTGCCTGAAATAATAATATATGCCAAATTTCGTGAAGATACCTCGTCAAATGAAGGAGTTTTCCATACAAGCATTTCATTCCGATTGTTGAATTTGTATGGCAGCTATATGCTATAGTCATCCGATCTATATAATTTCATCGGTGATTGAATAAATACCTTAAATAGTAATATATGCCAAATTTCGTAAAGATACCTCGTTAAATGGAAGAGTTTCCATACAAGCACTTGATTCCGATTGTTCAATTTGTATGGAATCTATATGCTATAGTCATCCGCTCTGAATAATTTCTTCGGAGATTACATCGTAGCCTTAAATAATAATTCGTTCAAAATTTCGTGAAGAAACCTCGTCAAATGAAAGAGTTTTCCATACAGCCCTTGATTCCGATTATTCAGTTTGTATGGCAGCTATATGCTATAGTCATCCGAACTTTATTATTTCTTTGGAGATTACATTGTTGCCTTAACTTACAATCCGTGCCAAATTTCGTAAAGATACCTCGTCAAATGAAAGAGTTTTCATACAAGCACTTGATTCCGATTGTTCAGTTTGTATGGCAGCTGTATGCTATAGTCATCCGAACTGAATAATTTCTTCGGAGATTACATTGTTGCCTGAATTAATAATATATGCAAAATTTCGTGAAGCTACCTCGTCAAATGAAAGAGTTTTCCATACAAATACTTGATTCCAAATGTTCAGTTTGTATGGAAGCTATATGCTATAGCCATCCGAACTATATAATTTCCTCAGAGATTGAATAAATGCCTTAAATAATAATATATGCCAAATTTCGTAAAGATAGCTCGTTAAATGGAAGAGTTTTCATACAAGCACTTGATTCCGATTGTTCAATTTGTATGGAATCTATATGCTTTAGTCATCCGCTCTGAATAATTTCTTCGGAGATTACATCGTAGCCTTAAATAATAATTCGTACAAAATTTCGTGAAGAAACCTCGTCAAATGAAAGAGTTTTCCATACAAATACTTGATTCCAAATGTTCAGTTTGTATGGAAGCTATATGCTATAGCCATCCGAACTATATAATTTCCTCAGAGATTGAATAAATGCCTTAAATAATAATATATGCCAAATTTCGTGAAGATACCTCGACAAATGAAAGAGTTTTCCATTCAAGCACTTGATTTCGATTATTCAGTTTGTATGGCAGCTATATGCTATAGTCATCCGAACTTTATTATTTCTTTGGAGATTACATTGTTGCCTTAACTGACAATCCGTGCCAAATTTCGTAAAGATACCTCGTCAAATGAAAGAGTTTTCCATACAAGTACTTGATTCCGATCGTTCAGTTTGTATGGAATCTATATGCTATAAATATCCGATCTATATAATTTCATCGGTGATTAAATAAATACCTTAAATAGTAATATATGCCAAATTTCGTAAAGATACCTCGTTAAATGGAAGAGTTTCCATACAAGCACTTGATTCCGATTGTTCAATTTGTATGAAATCTATATGCTATAGTCATCCGCCCTGAATAATTTCTTCGGAGATTACATCGTAGCCTTAAATAATAATTCGTACAAAATTTCGTGAAGAAACCTCGTCAAATGAAAGAGTTTTCCATACAAATACTTGATTCCAAATGTTCAGTTTGTATGGAAGCTATATGCTATAGCCATCCGAACTATATAATTTCCTCAGAGATTGAATAAATGCCTTAAATAATAATATATGCCAAATTTCGTGAAGATACCTCGACAAATGAAAGAGTTTTCCATTCAAGCACTTGATTTCGATTATTCAGTTTGTATGGCAGCTATATGCTATAGTCATCCGAACTTTATTATTTCTTCGGAGATTACATTGTTGCCTTAACTGACAATCCGTGCCAAATTTCGTAAAGATACCTCGTCAAATGAAAGAGTTTTCCATACAAGCACTTGATTCCGATCGTTCAGTTTGTATGGAATCTATATGCTATAAGTATCCGATCTATATAATTTCATCGGTGATTAAATAAATACCTTAAATAGTAATATATGCCAAATTTCGTAAAGATACCTCGTTAAATGGAAGAGTTTCCATACAAGCACTTGATTCCGATTGTTCAATTTGTATGAAATCTATATGCTATAGTCATCCGCCCTGAATAATTTCTTCGGAGATTACATCGTAGCCTTAAATAATAATTCGTACAAAATTTCGTGAAGAAACCTCGTCAAATGAAAGAGTTTTCCATTCAAGCACTTGATTTCGATTATTCAGTTTGTATGGCAGCTATATGCTATAGTCATCCGAACTTTATTATTTCTTTGGAGATTACATTGTTGCCTTAACTGACAATCCGTGCCAAATTTCGTAAAGATACCTCGTCAAATGAAAGAGTTTTCCATACAAGCACTTGATTCCGATTGTTCAATTTGTATGGAATCTATATGCTATAGTCATCCGCTCTGAATAATTTCTTCGGAGATTACATCGTAGCCTTAAATAATAATTCGTGCCAAATTTCGTAAAGATACCTAGTCAAATGAAAGAGTTTTCTATACAAGAACTTGATTCCGATTGTTCAATTTGTATGGAATCTATATGCTATAGTCATCCGCTCTGAATGATTTCTTCGGAGATTACATCGTAGCCTTAAGTTATAATTCGTGCCAAATTTCGTAAAGATACCTCGCCAAATGAAAGAGATTTCCATACAAGAACTTGATTCCGATTGTTCAATTTGTATGGAATCTATATGCTATAGTCATCCGCTCTGAATAATTTCTTCGGAGATTACATCGTAGCCTTAAATAATAATTCGTGCCAAATTTCGTAAAGATACCTCGTCAAATGAAAGAGTTTTCCATACAAGAACTTGACTCCGATTGTTCAATTTGTATGGAATCTATATGCTATAGTCATCCGCTCTGAATAAATTCTTCGGAGATTACATTCTATAGGATCTATAATCATCCGAGCTTTATTATTTCTTTGAATATTACATTGTTGCCTTAACTGACAATCCGTGCCAAATTTCGTAAAGATACCTCGTCAAATGAAAGAGTTTTCCTTACAAGCACTTGATTCCAATTGTTCAGTTTGTATGGATTCTATATGCTATAGTCATCCGAACTGAATAATTTCTTCGGAGATTACATTGTTGCCCCAACCAATAAATTGTGCCTTATTTCGTAAAGCTACCATTTCAAATGAAGGAGTTTTCCATACAAGCTTTTCATTCCGAATGTTCAGCTTGTATGGCAGCTTAATGCTATAGTCATCCGAACTGAATAATTTCTTCGGAGATTACATTGTTGCCTGAAATAATAATATATGCCAAATTTCGTGAAGATACCTCGTAAAATGAAGGAGTTTTCCATACAAGCATTTCATTCCGATTGTTCAGTTTGTATGGAAGCTATATGCTATAGTCATCCGAACTGAATAATTTCTTCGGAGATTACATTGTTGCCCTAACTAATAATTTATGCCTAATTTCGTGAAGCTACCTCGTCAAATGAAAGAGTTTTTCATACAAGCGTTTCATTCCGATTGTTCAGTTTGTATGGAAGCTATATGCTATAGTCATCCGAACTATATAATTTCCTCAGAGATTGAATAAATGCCTAAGATAATAATATATGCCAAATTTCGTGAAGCTACCTCGTCAAATGAAGGAGTTTTCCATACAAGAATTTCATTCCGATTGTTCAGTTTGTATGGCAGCTTAATGCTATAGTCATCCGAACTGAATAATTTCTTCGGAGATTACATTGTTGCCTGAAATAATAATATATGCCAAATTTCGTGAAGATACCTCGTCAAATGAAGGAGTTTTCCATACAAGCATTTCATTCCGATTGTTCAATTTGTATGGCAGCTATATGCTATAGTCATCCGAACTGAATAATTTCTTCGGAGATTACATTGTTGCCCCAACTAATAATCTGTTCCTAATTTCGTGAAGCTACCTCGTCAAATGAAAGAGTTTTTCATACAAGCATTTCATTCCGATTGTTCAGTTTGTATAGAAGCTATATGCTATAGTCATCAGATCTATATAATTTCTTCGGAGATTACATTCTTGCCTTAACTGACAATCGTGAAGATACCTCGTCAAATGAAAGAGTTTTCCATTCAAGCACTTGATTCCGATTGTTCAGTTTGTATGGAATCTATATGCTATATTTATCCGATCTGAATAATTTCTTCGGAGATTACATTCTTGCCTTAACTGACAATCCGTGCCAAATTTCGTGAAGATACCTCGACAAATGAAAGAGTTTTCCATTCAAGCACTTGATTTCGATTATTCAGTTTGTATGGCAGCTATATGCTATAGTCATCCGAACTTTATAATTTCTTTGGAGATTACATTGTTCCCTTAACTGACAATCCGTGCCAAATTTCGTAAAGATACCTCGTCAAATGATAGAGTTTTCCATACACTTGATTCCGATTGTTCAGTTTGTATGGAATCTATATGCTATAAATATCCGATCTATATAATTTCATCGGTGATTGAATAAATACCTTAAATAGTAATAAATGCCAAATTTCGTAAAGATACCTCGTTAAATGGAAGAGTTTCCATACAAGCACTTGATTCCGATTGTTCAATTTGTATGGAATCTATATGCTATAGTCATCCGCTCTGAATAATTTCTTCGGAGATTACATCGTAGCCTTAAATAATAATTCGTTCAAAATTTCGTGAAGAAACCTCGTCAAATGAAAAAGTTTTCCATACAGCCCTTGATTCCGATTATTCAGTTTGTATGGCAGCTATATGCTATAGTCATCCGAACTTTATTATTTCTTTGGAGATTACATTGTTGCCTTAACTTACAATCCGTGCCAAATTTCGTAAAGATACCTCGTCAAATGAAAGAGTTTTCATACAAGCACTTGATTCCGATTGTTCAGTTTGTATGGCAGCTGTATGCTATAGTCATCCGAACTGAATAATTTCCTCAGAGATTGAATAAATGCCTTAAATAATAATATATGCCAAATTTCGTGAAGCTACCTCGTCAAATGAAAGAGATTTCCATACAAATACTTGATTCCAAATGTTCAGTTTGTATGGAAGCTATATGCTATAGCCATCCGAACTATATAATTTCCTCAGAGATTGAATAAATGCCTTAAATAATAATATATGCCAAATTTCGTAAAGATACCTCGTCAAATGAAAGAGTTTTCCATACAAGCACTTGATTCCGATTGTTCAGTTTGTATGGAATCTATATGCTATAAATATCCGATCTATATAATTTCATAGTTGATTGAATAAATACCTTAAATGGTAATATATGCCAAATTTCGTAAAGATACCTCGTTAAATGGAAGAGTTTTCATACAAGCACTTGATTCCGATTGTTCAATTTGTATGGAATCTATATGCTATAGTCATCCGCTCTGAATAATTTCTTCGGAGATTACATCGTAGCCTTAAATAATAATTCGTACAAAATTTCGTGAAGAAACCTCGTCAAATGAAAGAGTTTTCCATACAAATACTTGATTCCAAATGTTCAGTTTGTATGGAAGCTATATGCTATAGCCATCCGAACTATATAATTTCCTCAGAGATTGAATAAATGCCTTAAGTAATAATATATGCCAAATTTCGTGAAGATACCTCGACAAATGAAAGAGTTTTCCATTCAAGCACTTGATTTCGATTATTCAGTTTGTATGGCAGCTATATGCTATAGTCATCCGAACTTTATTATTTCTTTGGAGATTACATTGCTGCCTTAACTGACAATCCGTGCCAAATTTCGTAAAGATACCTCGTCAAATGAAAGAGTTTTCCATACAAGCACTTGATTCCGATTGTTCAGTTTGTATGGAATCTATATGCTATAAATATCCGATCTATATAATTTCATCGGTGATTAAATAAATACCTTAAATAGTAATATATGCCAAATTTCGTAAAGATACCTCGTTAAATGGAAGAGTTTCCATACAAGCACTTGATTCCGATTGTTCAATTTGTATGGAATCTATATGCTATAGTCATCCGCTCTAAATAATTTCTTCGGAGATTACATCGTAGCCTTAAATAATAATTCGTACAAAATTTCGTGAAGAAACCTCGTTAAATGAAAGAGTTTTCCATACAAATACTTGATTCCAAATGTTCAGTTTGTATGGAAGCTATATGCTATAGCCATCCGAACTATATAATTTCCTCAGAGATTGAATAAATGCCTTAAATAATAATATATGCCAAATTTCGTGAAGATACCTCGACAAATGAAAGAGTTTTCCATTCAAGCACTTGATTTCGATTATTCAGTTTGTATGGCAGCTATATGCTATAGTCATCCGAACTTTATTATTTCTTTGGAGATTACATTGTTGCCTTAACTTACAATCCGTGCCAAATTTCGTAAAGATACCTCGTCAAATGAAAGAGTTTTCCATACAAGCACTTGATTCCGATTGTTCAGTTTGTATGGAATCTATATGCTATAAATAGCCGATCTATATAATTTCATCGGTGATTAAATAAATACCTTAAATGGTAATATATGCCAAATTTCGTAAAGATACCTCGTTAAATGGAAGAGTTTCCATACAAGCACTTGATTCCGATTGTTCAATTTGTATGGAATCTATAGGCTATAGTCATCCGCTCTGAATAATTTCTTCGGAGATTACATCGTAGCCTTAAATAATAATTCGTACAAAATTTCGTGAAGAAACCTCGTCAAATGAAAGAGTTTTCCATACAAATACTTGATTCCAAATGTTCAGTTTGTATGGAAGCTATATGCTATAGCCATCCGAACTATATAATTTCCTCAGAGATTGAATAAATGCCTTAAATAATAATATATGCCAAATTTCGTGAAGTGACCTCGACAAATGAAAGAGTTTTCCATTCAAGCACTTGATTTCGATTATTCAGTTTGTATGGCAGCTATATGCTATAGTCATCCGAACTGAATAATTTCTTCGGAGATTACATTGTTGCCTGAAATAATAATATATGCAAAATTTCGTGAAGCTACCTCGTCAAATGAAAGAGTTTTCCATACAAATACTTGATTCCAAATGTTCAGTTTGTATGGAAGCTATATGCTATAGCCATCCGAACTATATAATTTCCTCAGAGATTGAATAAATGCCTTAAATAATAATATATGCCAAATTTCGTAAAGATACCTCGTTAAATGGAAGAGTTTTCCATTCAAGCACTTGATTTCGATTATTCAGTTTGTATGGCAGCTATATGCTATAGTCATCCGCTCTGAATAATTTCTTCGGAGATTACATCGTAGCCTTAAATAATAATTCGTACAAAATTTCGTGAAGAAACCTCGTCAAATGAAAGAGTTTTCCATACAAATACTTGATTCCAAACGTTCAGTTTGTATGGAAGCTATATGCTATAGCCATCCGAACTATATAATTTCCTCAAAAATTGAATAAATGCCTTAAATAATAATATATGCCAAATTTCGTGAAGATACCTCGACAAATGAAAGAGTTTTCCATTCAAGCACTTGATTCCGATTATTCAGTTTGTATGGCAGCTATATGCTATAGTCATCCGAACTTTATTATTTCTTTGGAGATTACATTGCTGCCTTAACTGACAATCCGTGCCAAATTTCGTAAAGATACCTCGTCAAATGAAAGAGTTTTCCATACAAGCACTTGATTCCGATTGTTCAGTTTGTATGGAATCTATATGCTATAAATATCCGATCTATATAATTTCATCGGTGATTAAATAAATACCTTAAATAGTAATATATGCCAAATTTCGTAAAGATACCTCGTTAAATGGAAGAGTTTCCATACAAGCACTTGATTCCGATTGTTCAATTTGTATGGAATCTATATGCTATAGTCATCCGCTCTAAATAATTTCTTCGGAGATTACATCGTAGCCTTAAATAATAATTCGTACAAAATTTCGTGAAGAAACCTCGTTAAATGAAAGAGTTTTCCATACAAATACTTGATTCCAAATGTTCAGTTTGTATGGAAGCTATATGCTATAGCCATCCGAACTATATAATTTCCTCAGAGATTGAATAAATGCCTTAAATAATAATATATGCCAAATTTCGTGAAGATACCTCGACAAATGAAAGAGTTTTCCATTCAAGCACTTGATTTCGATTATTCAGTTTGTATGGCAGCTATATGCTATAGTCATCCGAACTTTATTATTTCTTTGGAGATTACATTGTTGCCTTAACTGACAATCCGTGCCAAATTTCGTAAAGATACCTCGTCAAATGAAAGAGTTTTCCATACAAGCACTTGATTCCGATTGTTCAGTTTGTATGGAATCTATATGCTATAAATATCCGATCTATATAATTTCATCGGTGATTAAATAAATACCTTAAATGGTAATATATGCCAAATTTCGTAAAGATACCCCGTTAAATGGAAGAGTTTCCATACAAGCACTTGATTCCGATTGTTCAATTTGTATGGAATCTATAGGCTATAGTCATCCGCTCTGAATAATTTCTTCGGAGATTACATCGTAGCCTTAAATAATAATTCGTACAAAATTTCGTGAAGAAACCTCGTCAAATGAAAGAGTTTTCCATACAAATACTTGATTCCAAATGTTCAGTTTGTATGGAAGCTATATGCTATAGCCATCCGAACTATATAATTTCCTCAGAGATTGAATAAATGCCTTAAATAATAATATATGCCAAATTTCGTGAAGATACCTCGACAAATGAAAGAGTTTTCCATTCAAGCACTTGATTTCGATTATTCAGTTTGTATGGCAGCTATATGCTATAGTCATCCGAACTGAATAATTTCTTCGGAGATTACATTGTTGCCTGAAATAATAATATATGCAAAATTTCGTGAAGCTACCTCGTCAAATGAAAGAGTTTTCCATACAAATACTTGATTCCAAATGTTCAGTTTGTATGGAAGCTATATGCTATAGCCATCCGAACCATATAATTTCCTCAGAGATTGAATAAATGCCTTAAATAATAATATATGCCAAATTTCGTAAAGATACCTCGTTAAATGGAAGAGTTTTCCATTCAAGCACTTGATTTCGATTATTCAGTTTGTATGGCAGCTATATGCTATAGTCATCTGCTCTGAATAATTTCTTCGGAGATTACATCGTAGCCTTAAATAATAATATATGCAAAATTTCGTGAAGCTACCTCGTCAAATGAAAGAGTTTTCCATACAAATACTTGATTCCAAATGTTCAGTTTGTATGGCAGCTATATGCTATAGTCATCCGAACTGAATAATTTCTTCGGAGATTACATTGTTGCCTGAAATAATAATATATGCAAAATTTCGTGAAGCTACCTCGTCAAATGAAAGAGTTTTCCATACAAATACTTGATTCCAAATGTTCAGTTTGTATGGAAGCTATATGCTATAGCCATCCGAACTATATAATTTCCTCAGAGATTGAATAAATGCCTTAAATAATAATATATGCCAAATTTCGTGAAGATACCTCGACAAATGAAAGAGTTTTCCATTCAAGCACTTGATTTCGATTATTCAGTTTGTATGGCAGCTATATGCTATAGTCATCCGAACTTTATTATTTCTTTGGAGATTACATTGTTGCCTTAACTTACAATCCGTGCTAAATTTCGTAAATATACCTCGTCAAATGAAAGAGTTTTCATACAAGCACTTGATTCCGATTGTTCAGTTTGTATGGAATCTATATGCTATAAATATCCGATCTATATAATTTCATAGTTGATTGAATAAATACCTTAAATGGTAATATATGCCAAATTTCGTAAAGATACCTCGTTAAATGGAAGAGTTTTCATACAAGCACTTGATTCCGATTGTTCAATTTGTATGGAATCTATATGCTATAGTCATCCGCTCTGAATAATTTCTTCGGAGATTACATCGTAGCCTTAAATAATAATTCGTACAAAATTTCGTGAAGAAACCTCGTCAAATGAAAGAGTTTTCCATACAAATACTTGATTCCAAATGTTCAGTTTGTATGGAAGCTATATGCTATAAATATCCGATCTATATAATTTCATAGTTGATTGAATAAATACCTTAAATGGTAATATATGCCAAATTTCGTAAAGATACCTCGTTAAATGGAAGAGTTTTCATACAAGCACTTGATTCCGATTGTTCAATTTGTATGGAATCTATATGCTATAGTCATCCGCTCTGAATAATTTCTTCGGAGATTACATCGTAGCCTTAAATAATAATTCGTACAAAATTTCGTGAAGAAACCTCGTCAAATGAAAGAGTTTTCCATACAAATACTTGATTCCAAATGTTCAGTTTGTATGGAAGCTATATGCTATAGCCATCCGAACTATATAATTTCCTCAGAGATTGAATAAATGCCTTAAATAATAATATATGCCAAATTTCGTGAAGATACCTCGACAAATGAAAGAGTTTTCCATTCAAGCACTTGATTTCGATTATTCAGTTTGTATGGCAGCTATATGCTATAGTCATCCGAACTTTATTATTTCTTTGGAGATTACATTGTTGCCTTAACTGACAATCCGTGCCAAATTTCGTAAAGATACCTCGTCAAATGAAAGAGTTTTCCATACAAGCACTTGATTCCGATTGTTCAGTTTGTATGGAATCTATATGCTATAAATATCCGATCTATATAATTTCATCGGTAATTAAATAAATACCTTAAATGGTAATATATGCCAAATTTCGTAAAGATACCTCGTTAAATGGAAGAGTTTCCATACAAGCACTTGATTCCGATTGTTCAATTTGTATGGAATCTATAGGCTATAGTCATCCGCTCTGAATAATTTCTTCGGAGATTACATCGTAGCCTTAAATAATAATTCGTACAAAATTTCGTGAAGAAACCTCGTCAAATGAAAGAGTTTTCCATACAAATACTTGATTCCAAATGTTCAGTTTGTATGGAAGCTATATGCTATAGCCATCCGAACTATATAATTTCCTCAGAGATTGAATAAATGCCTTAAATAATAATATATGCCAAATTTCGTGAAGTGACCTCGACAAATGAAAGAGTTTTCCATTCAAGCACTTGATTTCGATTATTCAGTTTGTATGGCAGCTATATGCTATAGTCATCCGAACTGAATAATTTCTTCGGAGATTACATTGTTGCCTGAAATAATAATATGTGCAAAATTTCGTGAAGCTACCTCGTCAAATGAAAGAGTTTTCCATACAAATACTTGATTCCAAATGTTCAGTTTGTATGGAAGCTATATGCTATAGCCATCCGAACTATATAATTTCCTCAGAGATTGAATAAATGCCTTAAATAATAATATATGCCAAATTTCGTAAAGATACCTCGTTAAATGGAAGAGTTTTCCATTCAAGCACTTGATTTCGATTATTCAGTTTGTATGGCAGCTATATGCTATAGTCATCCGCTCTGAATAATTTCTTCGGAGATTACATCGTAGCCTTAAATAATAATTCGTACAAAATTTCGTGAAGAAACCTCGTCAAATGAAAGAGTTTTCCATACAAATACTTGATTCCAAACGTTCAGTTTGTATGGAAGCTATATGCTATAGCCATCCGAACTATATAATTTCCTCAAAAATTGAATAAATGCCTTAAATAATAATATATGCCAAATTTCGTGAAGATACCTCGACAAATGAAAGAGTTTTCCATTCAAGCACTTGATTTCGATTATTCAGTTTGTATGGCAGCTATATGCTATAGTCATCCGAACTTTATTATTTCTTTGGAGATTACATTGCTGCCTTAACTGACAATCCGTGCCAAATTTCGTAAAGATACCTCGTCAAATGAAAGAGTTTTCCATACAAGCACTTGATTCCGATTGTTCAGTTTGTATGGAATCTATATGCTATAAATATCCGATCTATATAATTTCATCGGTGATTAAATAAATACCTTAAATAGTAATATATGCCAAATTTCGTAAAGATACCTCGTTAAATGGAAGAGTTTCCATACAAGCACTTGATTCCGATTGTTCAATTTGTATGGAATCTATATGCTATAGTCATCCGCTCTAAATAATTTCTTCGGAGATTACATCGTAGCCTTAAATAATAATTCGTACAAAATTTCGTGAAGAAACCTCGTTAAATGAAAGAGTTTTCCATACAAATACTTGATTCCAAATGTTCAGTTTGTATGGAAGCTATATGCTATAGCCATCCGAACTATATAATTTCCTCAGAGATTGAATAAATGCCTTAAATAATAATATATGCCAAATTTCGTGAAGATACCTCGACAAATGAAAGAGTTTTCCATTCAAGCACTTGATTTCGATTATTCAGTTTGTATGGCAGCTATATGCTATAGTCATCCGAACTTTATTATTTCTTTGGAGATTACATTGTTGCCTTAACTGACAATCCGTGCCAAATTTCGTAAAGATACCTCGTCAAATGAAAGAGTTTTCCATACAAGCACTTGATTCCGATTGTTCAGTTTGTATGGAATCTATATGCTATAAATATCCGATCTATATAATTTCATCGGTGATTAAATAAATACCTTAAATGGTAATATATGCCAAATTTCGTAAAGATACCTCGTTAAATGGAAGAGTTTCCATACAAGCACTTGATTCCGATTGTTCAATTTGTATGGAATCTATAGGCTATAGTCATCCGCTCTGAATAATTTCTTCGGAGATTACATCGTAGCCTTAAATAATAATTCGTACAAAATTTCGTGAAGAAACCTCGTCAAATGAAAGAGTTTTCCATACAAATACTTGATTCCAAATGTTCAGTTTGTATGGAAGCTATATGCTATAGCCATCCGAACTATATAATTTCCTCAGAGATTGAATAAATGCCTTAAATAATAATATATGCCAAATTTCGTGAAGTTACCTCGACAAATGAAAGAGTTTTCCATTCAAGCACTTGATTTCGATTATTCAGTTTGTATGGCAGCTATATGCTATAGTCATCCGAACTTTATTATTTCTTTGGAGATTACATTGTTGCCTTAACTTACAATCCGTGCCAAATTTCGTAAATATACCTCGTCAAATGAAAGAGTTTTCATACAAGCACTTGATTCCGATTGTTCAGTTTGTATGGAATCTATATGCTATAAATATCCGATCTATATAATTTCATAGTTGATTGAATAAATACCTTAAATGGTAATATATGCCAAATTTCGTAAAGATACCTCGTTAAATGGAAGAGTTTTCATACAAGCACTTGATTCCGATTGTTCAATTTGTATGGAATCTATATGCTATAGTCATCCGCTCTGAATAATTTCTTCGGAGATTACATCGTAGCCTTAAATAATAATTCGTACAAAATTTCGTGAAGAAACCTCGTCAAATGAAAGAGTTTTCCATACAAATACTTGATTCCAAATGTTCAGTTTGTATGGAAGCTATATGCTATAAATATCCGATCTATATAATTTCATAGTTGATTGAATAAATACCTTAAATGGTAATATATGCCAAATTTCGTAAAGATACCTCGTTAAATGGAAGAGTTTTCATACAAGCACTTGATTCCGATTGTTCAATTTGTATGGAATCTATATGCTATAGTCATCCGCTCTGAATAATTTCTTCGGAGATTACATCGTAGCCTTAAATAATAATTCGTACAAAATTTCGTGAAGAAACCTCGTCAAATGAAAGAGTTTTCCATACAAATACTTGATTCCAAATGTTCAGTTTGTATGGAAGCTATATGCTATAGCCATCCGAACTATATAATTTCCTCAGAGATTGAATAAATGCCTTAAATAATAATATATGCCAAATTTCGTGAAGATACCTCGACAAATGAAAGAGTTTTCCATTCAAGCACTTGATTTCGATTATTCAGTTTGTATGGCAGCTATATGCTATAGTCATCCGAACTTTATTATTTCTTTGGAGATTACATTGTTGCCTTAACTGACAATCCGTGCCAAATTTCGTAAAGATACCTCGTCAAATGAAAGAGTTTTCCATACAAGCACTTGATTCCGATTGTTCAGTTTGTATGGAATCTATATGCTATAAATATCCGATCTATATAATTTCATCGGTGATTAAATAAATACCTTAAATGGTAATATATGCCAAATTTCGTAAAGATACCTCGTTAAATGGAAGAGTTTCCATACAAGCACTTGATTCCGATTGTTCAATTTGTATGGAATCTATAGGCTATAGTCATCCGCTCTGAATAATTTCTTCGGAGATTACATCGTAGCCTTAAATAATAATTCGTACAAAATTTCGTGAAGAAACCTCGTCAAATGAAAGAGTTTTCCATACAAATACTTGATTCCAAATGTTCAGTTTGTATGGAAGCTATATGCTATAGCCATCCGAACTATATAATTTCCTCAGAGATTGAATAAATGCCTTAAATAATAATATATGCCAAATTTCGTGAAGTGACCTCGACAAATGAAAGAGTTTTCCATTCAAGCACTTGATTTCGATTATTCAGTTTGTATGGCAGCTATATGCTATAGTCATCCGAACTGAATAATTTCTTCGGAGATTACATTGTTGCCTGAAATAATAATATGTGCAAAATTTCGTGAAGCTACCTCGTCAAATGAAAGAGTTTTCCATACAAATACTTGATTCCAAATGTTCAGTTTGTATGGAAGCTATATGCTATAGCCATCCGAACTATATAATTTCCTCAGAGATTGAATAAATGCCTTAAATAATAATATATGCCAAATTTCGTAAAGATACCTCGTTAAATGGAAGAGTTTTCCATTCAAGCACTTGATTTCGATTATTCAGTTTGTATGGCAGCTATATGCTATAGTCATCCGCTCTGAATAATTTCTTCGGAGATTACATCGTAGCCTTAAATAATAATTCGTACAAAATTTCGTGAAGAAACCTCGTCAAATGAAAGAGTTTTCCATACAAATACTTGATTCCAAACGTTCAGTTTGTATGGAAGCTATAAGCTATAGCCATCCGAACTATATAATTTCCTCAAAAATTGAATAAATGCCTTAAATAATAATATATGCCAAATTTCGTGAAGATACCTCGACAAATGAAAGAGTTTTCCATTCAAGCACTTGATTTCGATTATTCAGTTTGTATGGCAGCTATATGCTATAGTCATCCGAACTTTATTATTTCTTTGGAGATTACATTGCTGCCTTAACTGACAATCCGTGCCAAATTTCGTAAAGATACCTCGTCAAATGAAAGAGTTTTCCATACAAGCACTTGATTCCGATTGTTCAGTTTGTATGGAATCTATATGCTATAAATATCCGATCTATATAATTTCATCGGTGATTAAATAAATACCTTAAATAGTAATATATGCCAAATTTCGTAAAGATACCTCGTTAAATGGAAGAGTTTCCATACAAGCACTTGATTCCGATTGTTCAATTTGTATGGAATCTATATGCTATAGTCATCCGCTCTAAATAATTTCTTCGGAGATTACATCGTAGCCTTAAATAATAATTCGTACAAAATTTCGTGAAGAAACCTCGTTAAATGAAAGAGTTTTCCATACAAATACTTGATTCCAAATGTTCAGTTTGTATGGAAGCTATATGCTATAGCCATCCGAACTATATAATTTCCTCAGAGATTGAATAAATGCCTTAAATAATAATATATGCCAAATTTCGTGAAGTGACCTCGACAAATGAAAGAGTTTTCCATTCAAGCACTTGATTTCGATTATTCAGTTTGTATGGCAGCTATATGCTATAGTCATCCGAACTGAATAATTTCTTCGGAGATTACATTGTTGCCTTAACTGACAATCCGTGCCAAATTTCGTAAAGATACCTCGTCAAATGAAAGAGTTTTCCATACAAGCACTTGATTCCGATTGTTCAGTTTGTATGGAATCTATATGCTATAAATATCCGATCTATATAATTTCATCGGTGATTAAATAAATACCTTAAATGGTAATATATGCCAAATTTCGTAAAGATACCTCGTTAAATGGAAGAGTTTCCATACAAGCACTTGATTCCGATTGTTCAATTTGTATGGAATCTATAGGCTATAGTCATCCGCTCTGAATAATTTCTTCGGAGATTACATCGTAGCCTTAAATAATAATTCGTACAAAATTTCGTGAAGAAACCTCGTCAAATGAAAGAGTTTTCCATACAAATACTTGATTCCAAATGTTCAGTTTGTATGGAAGCTATATGCTATAGCCATCCGAACTATATAATTTCCTCAGAGATTGAATAAATGCCTTAAATAATAATATATGCCAAATTTCGTGAAGTTACCTCGACAAATGAAAGAGTTTTCCATTCAAGCACTTGATTTCGATTATTCAGTTTGTATGGCAGCTATATGCTATAGTCATCCGAACTGAATAATTTCTTCGGAGATTACATTGTTGCCTGAAATAATAATATATGCAAAATTTCGTGAAGCTACCTCGTCAAATGAAAGAGTTTTCCATACAAATACTTGATTCCAAATGTTCAGTTTGTATGGAAGCTATATGCTATAGCCATCCGAACTATATAATTTCCTCAGAGATTGAATAAATGCCTTAAATAATAATATATGCCAAATTTCGTAAAGATACCTCGTTAAATGGAAGAGTTTTCCATTCAAGCACTTGATTTCGATTATTCAGTTTGTATGGCAGCTATATGCTATAGTCATCTGCTCTGAATAATTTCTTCGGAGATTACATCGTAGCCTTAAATAATAATATATGCAAAATTTCGTGAAGCTACCTCGTCAAATGAAAGAGTTTTCCATACAAATACTTGATTCCAAATGTTCAGTTTGTATGGCAGCTATATGCTATAGTCATCCGAACTGAATAATTTCTTCGGAGATTACATTGTTGCCTGAAATAATAATATATGCAAAATTTCGTGAAGCTACCTCGTCAAATGAAAGAGTTTTCCATACAAATACTTGATTCCAAATGTTCAGTTTGTATGGAAGCTATATGCTATAGCCATCCGAACTATATAATTTCCTCAGAGATTGAATAAATGCCTTAAATAATAATATATGCCAAATTTCGTGAAGATACCTCGACAAATGAAAGAGTTTTCCATTCAAGCACTTGATTTCGATTATTCAGTTTGTATGGCAGCTATATGCTATAGTCATCCGAACTTTATTATTTCTTTGGAGATTACATTGTTGCCTTAACTTACAATCCGTGCCAAATTTCGTAAATATACCTCGTAAAATGAAAGAGTTTTCATACAAGCACTTGATTCCGATTGTTCAGTTTGTATGGAATCTATATGCTATAAATATCCGATCTATATAATTTCATAGTTGATTGAATAAATACCTTAAATGGTAATATATGCCAAATTTCGTAAAGATACCTCGTTAAATGGAAGAGTTTTCATACAAGCACTTGATTCCGATTGTTCAATTTGTATGGAATCTATATGCTATAGTCATCCGCTCTGAATAATTTCTTCGGGGATTACATCGTAGCCTTAAATAATAATTCGCGCCAAATTTCGTAAAGATACCTAGTCACATGAAAGAGTTTTCTATACAAGAACTTGATTCCGATTGTTCAGTTTGTATGGAAGCTATATGCTATAAATATCCGATCTATATAATTTCATAGTTGATTGAATAAATACCTTAAATGGTAATATATGCCAAATTTCGTAAAGATACCTCGACAAATGAAAGAGTTTTCCATTCAAGCACTTGATTTCGATTATTCAGTTTGTATGGCAGCTATATGCTATAGTCATCCGAACTTTATTATTTCTTTGGAGATTACATTGCTGCCTTAACTGACAATCCGTGCCAAATTTCGTAAAGATACCTCGTCAAATGAAAGAGTTTTCCATACAAGCACTTGATTCCGATTGTTCAGTTTGTATGGAATCTATATGCTATAAATATCCGATCTATATAATTTCATCGGTGATTAAATAAATACCTTAATAGTAATATATGCCAAATTTCGTAAAGATACCTCGTTAAATGGAAGAGTTTCCATACAAGCACTTGATTCCGATTGTTCAATTTGTATGGAATCTATATGCTATAGTCATCCGCTCTAAATAATTTCTTCGGAGATTACATCGTAGCCTTAAATAATAATTCGTACAAAATTTCGTGAAGAAACCTCGTTAAATGAAAGAGTTTTCCATACAAATACTTGATTCCAAATGTTCAGTTTGTATGGAAGCTATATGCTATAGCCATCCGAACTATATAATTTCCTCAGAGATTGAATAAATGCCTTAAATAATAATATATGCCAAATTTCGCGAAGATACCTCGACAAATGAAAGAGTTTTCCATTCAAGCACTTGATTTCGATTATTCAGTTTGTATGGCAGCTATATGCTATAGTCATCCGAACTTTATTATTTCTTTGGAGATTACATTGTTGCCTTAACTGACAATCCGTGCCAAATTTCGTAAAGATACCTCGTCAAATGAAAGAGTTTTCCATACAAGCACTTGATTCCGATTGTTCAGTTTGTATGGAATCTATATGCTATAAATATCCGATCTATATAATTTCATCGGTGATTAAATAAATACCTTAAATGGTAATATATGCCAAATTTCGTAAAGATACCTCGTTAAATGGAAGAGTTTCCATACAAGCACTTGATTCCGATTGTTCAATTTGTATGGAATCTATAGGCTATAGTCATCCGCTCTGAATAATTTCTTCGGAGATTACATCGTAGCCTTAAATAATAATTCGTACAAAATTTCGTGAAGAAACCTCGTCAAATGAAAGAGTTTTCCATACAAATACTTGATTCCAAATGTTCAGTTTGTATGGAAGCTATATGCTATAGCCATCCGAACTATATAATTTCCTCAGAGATTGAATAAAGGCCTTAAATAATAATATATGCCAAATTTCGTGAAGTGACCTCGACAAATGAAAGAGTTTTCCATTCAAGCACTTGATTTCGATTATTCAGTTTGTATGGCAGCTATATGCTATAGTCATCCGAACTGAATAATTTCTTCGGAGATTACATTGTTGCCTGAAATAATAATATATGCAAAATTTCGTGAAGCTACCTCGTCAAATGAAAGAGTTTTCCATACAAATACTTGATTCCAAATGTTCAGTTTGTATGGAAGCTATATGCTATAGCCATCCGAACTATATAACTTCCTCAGAGATTGAATAAATGCCTTAAATAATAATATATGCCAAATTTCGTAAAGATACCTCGTTAAATGGAAGAGTTTTCCATTCAAGCACTTGATTTCGATTATTCAGTTTGTATGGCAGCTATATGCTATAGTCATCCGCTCTGAATAATTTCTTCGGAGATTACATCGTAGCCTTAAATAATAATTCGTACAAAATTTCGTGAAGAAACCTCGTCAAATGAAAGAGTTTTCCATACAAATACTTGATTCCAAACGTTCAGTTTGTATGGAAGCTATATGCTATAGCCATCCGAACTATATAATTTCCTCAAAAATTGAATAAATGCCTTAAATAATAATATATGCCAAATTTCGTGAAGATACCTCGACAAATGAAAGAGTTTTCCATTCAAGCACTTGATTTCGATTATTCAATTTGTATGGCAGCTATATGCTATAGTCATCCGAACTTTATTATTTCTTTGGAGATTACATTGCTGCCTTAACTGACAATCCGTGCCAAATTTCGTAAAGATACCTCGTCAAATGAAAGAGTTTTCCATACAAGCACTTGATTCCGATTGTTCAGTTTGTATGGAATCTATATGCTATAAATATCCGATCTATATAATTTCATCGGTGATTAAATAAATACCTTAAATAGTAATATATGCCAAATTTCGTAAAGATACCTCGTTAAATGGAAGAGTTTCCATACAAGCACTTGATTCCGATTGTTCAATTTGTATGGAATCTATATGCTATAGTCATCCGCTCTAAATAATTTCTTCGGAGATTACATCGTAGCCTTAAATAATAATTCGTACAAAATTTCGTGAAGAAACCTCGTTAAATGAAAGAGTTTTCCATACAAATACTTGATTCCAAATGTTCAGTTTGTATGGAAGCTATATGCTATAGCCATCCGAACTATATAATTTCCTCAGAGATTGAATAAATGCCTTAAATAATAATATATGCCAAATTTCGTGAAGATACCTCGACAAATGAAAGAGTTTTCCATTCAAGCACTTGATTTCGATTATTCAGTTTGTATGGCAGCTATATGCTATAGTCATCCGAACTTTTTTATTTCTTTGGAGATTACATTGTTGCCTTAACTGACAATCCGTGCCAAATTTCGTAAAGATACCTCGTCAAATGAAAGAGTTTTCCATACAAGCACTTGATTCCGATTGTTCAGTTTGTATGGAATCTATATGCTATAAATATCCGATCTATATAATTTCATCGGTGATTAAATAAATACCTTAAATGGTAATATATGCCAAATTTCGTAAAGATACCTCGTTAAATGGAAGAGTTTCCATACAAGCACTTGATTCCGATTGTTCAATTTGTATGGAATCTATAGGCTATAGTCATCCGCTCTGAATAATTTCTTCGGAGATTACATCGTAGCCTTAAATAATAATTCGTACAAAATTTCGTGAAGAAACCTCGTCAAATGAAAGAGTTTTCCATACAAATACTTGATTCCAAATGTTCAGTTTGTATGGAAGCTATATGCTATAGCCATCCGAACTATATAATTTCCTCAGAGATTGAATAAATGCCTTAAATAATAATATATGCCAAATTTCGTGAAGTTACCTCGACAAATGAAAGAGTTTTCCATTCAAGCACTTGATTTCGATTATTCAGTTTGTATGGCAGCTATATGCTATAGTCATCCGAACTGAATAATTTCTTCGGAGATTACATTGTTGCCTGAAATAATAATATATGCAAAATTTCGTGAAGCTACCTCGTCAAATGAAAGAGTTTTCCATACAAATACTTGATTCCAAATGTTCAGTTTGTATGGAAGCTATATGCTATAGCCATCCGAACTATATAATTTCCTCAGAGATTGAATAAATGCCTTAAATAATAATATATGCCAAATTTCGTAAAGATACCTCGTTAAATGGAAGAGTTTTCCATTCAAGCACTTGATTTCGATTATTCAGTTTGTATGGCAGCTATATGCTATAGTCATCTGCTCTGAATAATTTCTTCGGAGATTACATCGTAGCCTTAAATAATAATATATGCAAAATTTCGTGAAGCTACCTCGTCAAATGAAAGAGTTTTCCATACAAATACTTGATTCCAAATGTTCAGTTTGTATGGCAGCTATATGCTATAGTCATCCGAACTGAATAATTTCTTCGGAGATTACATTGTTGCCTGAAATAATAATATATGCAAAATTTCGTGAAGCTACCTCGTCAAATGAAAGAGTTTTCCATACAAATACTTGATTCCAAATGTTCAGTTTGTATGGAAGCTATATGCTATAGCCATCCGAACTATATAATTTCCTCAGAGATTGAATAAATGCCTTAAATAATAATATGTGCCAAATTTCGTGAAGATACCTCGACAAATGAAAGAGTTTTCCATTCAAGCACTTGATTTCGATTATTCAGTTTGTATGGCAGCTATATGCTATAGTCATCCGAACTTTATTATTTCTTTGGAGATTACATTGTTGCCTTAACTTACAATCCGTGCCAAATTTCGTAAATATACCTCGTCAAATGAAAGAGTTTTCATACAAGCACTTGATTCCGATTGTTCAGTTTGTATGGCAGCTGTATGCTATAGTCATCCGAACTGAATAATTTCTTTGGAGATTACATTGTTGCCTGAAATAATAATATATGCAAAATTTCGTGAAGCTACCTCGTCAAATGAAAGAGTTTTCCATACAAATACTTGATTCCAAATGTTCAGTTTGTATGGAAGCTATATGCTATAGCCATCCGAACTATATAATTTCCTCAGAGATTGAATAAATGCCTTAAATAATAATATATGCCAAATTTCGTGAAGATACCTCGACAAATGAAAGAGTTTTCCATTCAAGCACTTGATTTCGATTATTCAGTTTGTATGGCAGCTATATGCTATAGTCATCCGAACTTTATTATTTCTTTGGAGATTACATTGTTGCCTTAACTTACAATCCGTGCCAAATTTCGTAAAGATACCTCGTCAAATGAAAGAGTTTTCATACAAGCACTTGATTCCGATTGTTCAGTTTGTATGGCAGCTGTATGCTATAGTCATCCGAACTGAATAATTTCTTTGGAGATTACATTGTTGCCTGAAATAATAATATATGCAAAATTTCGTGAAGCTACCTCGTCAAATGAAAAAGTTTTCCATACAAATACTTGATTCCAAATGTTCAGTTTGTATGGAAGCTATATGCTATAGCCATCCGAACTATATAATTTCCTCAGAGATTGAATAAATGCCTTAAATAATAATATATGCCAAATTTTTTAAAGATACCTCGTTAAATGGAAGAGTTTTCATACAAGCACTTGATTCCGATTGTTTAATTTGTATGGAATCTATATGCTATAGTCATCCGCTCTGAATAATTTCTTCGGAGATTACATCGTAGCCTTAAATAATAATTCGTACAAAATTTCGTGAAGAAACCTCGTCAAATGAAAGAGTTTTCCATACAAATACTTGATTCCAAATGTTCAGTTTGTATGGAAGCTATATGCTATAGCCATCCGAACTATATAATTTCCTCAGAGATTGAATAAATGCCTTAAATAATAATATATGCCAAATTTCGTGAAGTTACCTCGACAAATGAAAGAGTTTTCCATTCAAGCACTTGATTTCGATTATTCAGTTTGTATGGCAGCTATATGCTATAGTCATCTGCTCTGAATAATTTCTTCGGAGATTACATCGTAGCCTTAAATAATAATATATGCAAAATTTCGTGAAGCTACCTCGTCAAATGAAAGAGTTTTCCATACAAATACTTGATTCCAAATGTTCAGTTTGTATGGAAGCTATATGCTATAGCCATCCGAACTATATAATTTCCTCAGAGATTGAATAAATGCCTTAAATAATAATATATGCCAAATTTCGTAAAGATACCTCGTTAAATGGAAGAGTTTTCCATTCAAGCACTTGATTTCGATTATTCAGTTTGTATGGCAGCTATATGCTATAGTCATCTGCTCTGAATAATTTCTTCGGAGATTACATCGTAGCCTTAAATAATAATATATGCAAAATTTCGTGAAGCTACCTCGTCAAATGAAAGAGTTTTCCATACAAATACTTGATTCCAAATGTTCAGTTTGTATGGCAGCTATATGCTATAGTCATCCGAACTGAATAATTTCTTCGGAGATTACATTGCTGCCTGAAATAATAATATATGCAAAATTTCGTGAAGCTACCTCGTCAAATGAAAGAGTTTTCCATACAAATACTTGATTCCAAATGTTCAGTTTGTATGGAAGCTATATGCTATAGCCATCCGAACTATATAATTTCCTCAGAGATTGAATAAATGCCTTAAATAATAATATATGCCAAATTTCGTGAAGATACCTCGACAAATGAAAGAGTTTTCCATTCAAGCACTTGATTTCGATTATTCAGTTTGTATGGCAGCTATATGCTATAGTCATCCGAACTTTATTATTTCTTTGGAGATTACATTGTTGCCTTAACTTACAATCCGTGCCAAATTTCGTAAATATACCTCGTCAAATGAAAGAGTTTTCATACAAGCACTTGATTCCGATTGTTCAGTTTGTGTGGCAGCTGTATGCTATAGTCATCCGAACTGAATAATTTCTTTGGAGATTACATTGTTGCCTGAAATAATAATATATGCAAAATTTCGTGAAGCTACCTCGTCAAATGAAAGAGTTTTCCATACAAATACTTGATTCCAAATGTTCAGTTTGTATGGAAGCTATATGCTATAGCCATCCGAACTATATAATTTCCTCAGAGATTGAATAAATGCCTTAAATAATAATATATGCCAAATTTCGTGAAGATACCTCGACAAATGAAAGAGTTTTCCATTCAAGCACTTGATTTCGATTATTCAGTTTGTATGGCAGCTATATGCTATAGTCATCCGAACTTTATTATTTCTTTGGAGATTACATTGTTGCCTTAACTTACAATCCGTGCCAAATTTCGTAAAGATACCTCGTCAAATGAAAGAGTTTTCATACAAGCACTTGATTCCGATTGTTCAGTTTGTATGGCAGCTGTATGCTATAGTCATCCGAACTGAATAATTTCTTTGGAGATTACATTGTTGCCTGAAATAATAATATATGCAAAATTTCGTGAAGCTACCTCGTCAAATGAAAGAGTTTTCCATACAAATACTTGATTCCAAATGTTCAGTTTGTATGGAAGCTATATGCTATAGCCATCCGAACTATATAATTTCCTCAGAGATTGAATAAATGCCTTAAATAATAATATATGCCAAATTTTTTAAAGATACCTCGTTAAATGGAAGAGTTTTCATACAAGCACTTGATTCCGATTGTTTAATTTGTATGGAATCTATATGCTATAGTCATCCGCTCTGAATAATTTCTGCGGAGATTACATCGTAGCCTTAAATAATAATTCGTACAAAATTTCGTGAAGAAACCTCGTCAAATGAAAGAGTTTTCCATACAAATACTTGATTCCAAATGTTCAGTTTGTATGGAAGCTATATGCTATAGCCATCCGAACTATATAATTTCCTCAGAGATTGAATAAATGCCTTAAATAATAATATATGCCAAATTTCGTGAAGATACCTCGACAAATGAAAGAGTTTTCCATTCAAGCACTTGATTTCGATTATTCATTTTGTATGGCAGCTATATGCTATAGTCATCCGAACTTTATTATTTCTTTGGAGATTACATTGTTGCCTTAACTGACAATCCGTGCCAAATTTCGTAAAGATACCTCGTCAAATGAAAGAGTTTTCCATACAAGCACTTGATTCCGATTGTTCAGTTTGTATGGAATCTATATGCTATAAATATCCGATCTATATAATTTCATCGGTGATTAAATAAATACCTTAAATAGTAATATATGCCAAATTTCGTAAAGATACCTCGTTAAATGGAAGAGTTTCCATACAAGCACTTGATTCCGATTGTTCAATTTGTATGGAATCTATATGCTATAATCATCCGCCCTGAATAATTTCTGCGGAGATTACATCGTAGCCTTAAATAATAATTCGTACAAAATTTCGTGAAGAAACCTCGTCAAATGAAAGAGTTTTCCATACAAATACTTGATTCCAAATGTTCAGTCTGTATGGAAGCTATATGCTATAGCCATCCGAACTATATAATTTCCTTAGAGATTGAATAAATGCCTTAAATAATAATATATGCCAAATTTCGTGAAGATACCTTGACAAATGAAAGAGTTTTCCATTCAAGCACTTGATTTCGATTATTCAGTTTGTATGGCAGCTATATGCTATAGTCATCCGAACTTTATTATTTCTTTGGAGATTACATTGTTGCCTTAACTGACAATCCGTGCCAAATTTCGTAAAGATACCTCGTCAAATGAAAGAGTTTTCCATACAAGCACTTGATTCCGATTGTTCAATTTGTATGGAATCTATATGCTATATTCATCCGCTCTGAATAATTTCTTCGGAGATTACATCGTAGCCTTAAATAATAATTCGTGCCAAATTTCGTAAAGATACCTAGTCAAATGAAAGAGTTTTCTATACAAGAACTTGATTCCGATTGTTCAATTTGTATGGAATCTATATGCTATAGTCATCCGCTCTGAATAATTTCTTCGGAGATTACATCGTAGCCTTAAATAATAATTCGTGCCAAATTTCGTAAAGATACCTCGTCAAATGAAAGAGTTTTCCATACAAGAACTTGATTCCGATTGTTTAATTTGTATGGAATCTATATGCTATAGTCATCCGCTCTGAATAAATTCTTCGGAGATTACATTCTATAGGATCTATAATTATCCGAGCTTTATTATTTCTTTGAATATTACATTGTTGCCTTAACTGACAATCCGTGCCAAATTTCGTAAAGATACCTCGTCAAATGAAAGAGTTTTCCTTACAAGCACTTGATTCCAATTGTTCAGTTTGTATGGATTCTATATGCTATAGTCATCCGAACTGAATAATTTCTTCGGAGATTACATTGTTGCCCCAACCAATAAACTGTGCCTAATTTCGTAAAGCTACCACGTCAAATGAAGGAGTTTTCCATACAAGCTTTTCATTCCGAATGTTCAGCTTGTATGGCAGCTTAATGCTATAGTCATCCGAACTGAATAATTTCTTCGGAGATTACATTGTTGCCTGAAATAATAATATATGCCAAATTTCGTGAAGATACCTCGTCAAATGAAGGAGTTTTCCATACAAGAACTTGATTCCGATTGTTCAATTTGTATGGAATCTATATGCTATAGTCATCCGCTCTGAATAAATTCTTCGGAGATTACATTCTATAGGATCTATAATCATCCGAGCTTTATTATTTCTTTGAATATTACATTGTTGCCTTAACTGACAATCCGTGCCAAATTTCGTAAAGATACCTCGTCAAATGAAAGAGTTTTCCTTACAAGCACTTGATTCCAATTGTTCAGTTTGTATGGATTCTATATGCTATAGTCATCCGATCTGAATAATTTCTTCGGAGATTACATTGTTGCCCCAACCAATAAACTGTGCCTAATTTCGTAAAGCTACCACGTCAAATGAAGGAGTTTTCCATACAAGCATTTCATTCCGATTGTTCAGTTTGTATGGAAGCTATATGCTATAGTCATCCGAACTGAATAATTTCTTCGGAGATTACATTGTTGCCCTAACTAATAATTTGTGCCTAATTTCGTGAAGCTACCTCGTCAAATGAAAGAGTTTTTCATACAAGCATTTCATTCCGATTGTTCAGTTTGTATAGAAGCTATATGCTATAGTCATCAGATCTATATAATTTCTTCGGAGGTTACATTCTTGCCTTAACTGACAATCGTGAACATACCTCGTCAAATGAAAGAGTTTTCCATTCAAGCACTTGATTCCGATTGTTCAGTTTGTATGGAATCTATATGCTATATTCATCCGATCTGAATAATTTCTTCGGAGATTACATTCTTGCCTTAACTGACAATCCGTGCCAAATTTCGTGAAGATACCTCGACAAATGAAAGAGTTTTCCATTCAAGCACTTGATTTCGATTATTCAGTTTGTATGGCAGCTATATGCTATAGTCATCCGAACTTTATAATTTCTTTGGAGATTACATTGTTCCCTTAACTGACAATCCGTGCCAAATTTCGTAAAGATACCTCGTCAAATGATAGAGTTTTCCATACAAGCACTTGATTCCGATTGTTCAGTTTGTATGGAATCTATATGCTATAAATATCCGATCTATATAATTTCATCGGTGATTGAATAAATACCTTAAATAGTAATATATGCCAAATTTCGTAAAGATACCTCGTTAAATGGAAGAGTTTCCATACAAGCACTTGATTCCGATTGTTCAATTTGTATGGAATCTATATGCTATAGTCATCCGCTCTGAATAATTTCTTCGGAGATTACATCGTAACCTTAAATAATAATTCGTTCAAAATTTCGTGAAGAAACCTCGTCAAATGAAAGAGTTTTCCATACAGCCCTTGATTCCGATTATTCAGTTTGTATGGCAGCTATATGCTATAGTCATCCGAACTTTATTATTTCTTTGGAGATTACATTGTTGCCTTAACTTACAATCCGTGCCAAATTTCGTAAAGATACCTCGTCAAATGAAAGAGTTTTCATACAAATACTTGATTCCGATTGTTCAGTTTGTATGGCAGCTGTATGCTATAGTCATCCGAACTGAATAATTTCTTCGGAGATTACATCGTAGCCTTAAATAATAATTCGTGCCAAATTTCGTAAAGATACCTCGTCAAATGAAAGAGTTTTCCATACAAGAACTTGATTCCGATTGTTTAATTTGTATGGAATCTATATGCTATAGTCATCCGCTCTGAATAAATTCTTCGGAGATTACATTCTATAGGATCTATAATTATCCGAGCTTTATTATTTCTTTGAATATTACATTGTTGCCTTAACTGACAATCCGTGCCAAATTTCGTAAAGATACCTCGTCAAATGAAAGAGTTTTCCTTACAAGCACTTGATTCCAATTGTTCAGTTTGTATGGATTCTATATGCTATAGTAATCCGAACTGAATAATTTCTTCGGAGATTACATTGTTGCCCCAACCAATAAACTGTGCCTAATTTCGTAAAGCTACCACGTCAAATGAAGGAGTTTTCCATACAAGCTTTTCATTCCGAATGTTCAGCTTGTATGGCAGCTTAATGCTATAGTCATCCGAACTGAATAATTTCTTCGGAGATTACATTGTTGCCTGAAATAATAATATATGCCAAATTTCGTGAAGATACCTCGTCAAATGAAGGAGTTTTCCATACAAGAACTTGATTCCGATTGTTCAATTTGTATGGAATCTATATGCTATAGTCATCCGCTCTGAATAAATTCTTCGGAGATTACATTCTATAGGATCTATAATCATCCGAGCTTTATTATTTCTTTGAATATTACATTGTTGCCTTAACTGACAATCCGTGCCAAATTTCGTAAAGATACCTCGTCAAATGAAAGAGTTTTCCTTACAAGCACTTAATTCCAATTGTTCAGTTTGTATGGATTCTATATGCTATAGTCATCCGATCTGAATAATTTCTTCGGAGATTACATTGTTGCCCCAACCAATAAACTGTGCCTAATTTCGTAAAGCTACCACGTCAAATGAAGGAGTTTTCCATACAAGCATTTCATTCCGATTGTTCAGTTTGTATGGAAGCTATATGCTATAGTCATCCGAACTGAATAATTTCTTCGGAGATTACATTGTTGCCCTAACTAATAATTTGTGCCTAATTTCGTGAAGCTACCCCGTCAAATGAAAGAGTTTTTCATACAAGCATTTCATTCCGATTGTTCAGTTTGTATAGAAGCTATATGCTATAGTCATCAGATCTATATAATTTCTTCGGAGATTACATTCTTGCCTTAACTGACAATCGTGAAGATACCTCGTCAAATGAAAGAGTTTTCCATTCAAGCACTTGATTCCGATTGTTCAGTTTGTATGGAATCTATATGCTATATTCATCCGATCTGAATAATTTCTTCGGAGATTACATTCTTGCCTTAACTGACAATCCGTGCCAAATTTCGTGAAGATACCTCGACAAATGAAAGAGTTTTCCATTCAAGCACTTGATTTCGATTATTCAGTTTGTATGGCAGCTATATGCTATAGTCATCCGAACTTTATAATTTCTTTGGAGATTACATTGTTCCCTTAACTGACAATCCGTGCCAAATTTCGTAAAGATACCTCGTCAAATGATAGAGTTTTCCATACAAGCACTTGATTCCGATTGTTCAGTTTGTATGGAATCTATATGCTATAAATATCCGATCTATATAATTTCATCGGTGATTGAATAAATACCTTAAATAGTAATATATGCCAAATTTCGTAAAGATACCTCGTTAAATGGAAGAGTTTCCATACAAGCACTTGATTCCGATTGTTCAATTTGTATGGAATCTATATGCTATAGTCATCCGCTCTGAATAATTTCTTCGGAGATTACATCGTAACCTTAAATAATAATTCGTTCAAAATTTCGTGAAGAAACCTCGTCAAATGAAAGAGTTTTCCATACAGCCCTTGATTCCGATTATTCAGTTTGTATGGCAGCTATATGCTATAGTCATCCGAACTTTATTATTTCTTTGGAGATTACATTGTTGCCTTAACTTACAATCCGTGCCAAATTTCGTAAAGATACCTCGTCAAATGAAAGAGTTTTCATACAAATACTTGATTCCGATTGTTCAGTTTGTATGGCAGCTGTATGCTATAGTCATCCGAACTGAATAATTTCTTCGGAGATTACATTGTTGCCTGAAATAATAATATATGCAAAATTTCGTGAAGATACCTCGTCAAATGAAAGAGTTTTCCATACAAATACTTGATTCCAAACGTTCAGTTTGTATGGAAGCTATATGCTATAGCCATCCGAACTACATAATTTCCTCAGAGATTGAATAAATGCCTTAAATAATAATGTATGCCAAATTTCGTAAAGATACCTCGTCAAATGAAAGAGTTTTCCATACAAGCACTTGATTCCGATTGTTCAGTTTGTATGGAATCTATATGCTATAAATATCCGATCTATATAATTTAATAGTTGATTGAATAAATACCTTAAATGGTAATATATGCCAAATTTCGTAAAGATACCTCGTTAAATGGAAGAGTTTTCATACAAGCACTTGATTCCGATTGTTCAATTTGTATGGAATCTATATGCTATAGTCATCCGCTCTGAATAATTTCTTCGGAGATTACATCGTAGCCTTAAATAATAATTCGTACAAAATTTCGTGAAGAAATCTCGTCAAATGAAAGAGTTTTCCATACAAATACTTGATTCCAAATGTTCAGTTTGTATGGAAGCTATATGCTATAGCCATCCGAACTATATAATTTCCTCAGAGATTGAATAAATGCCTTAAATAATAATATATGCCAAATTTCGTGAAGATACCTCGACAAATGAAAGAGTTTTCCATTCAAGCACTTGATTTCGATTATTCAGTTTGTATGGCAGCTATATGCTATAGTCATCCGAACTTTATTATTTCTTTGGAGATTACATTGTTGCCTTAACTGACAATCCGTGCCAAATTTCGTAAAGATACCTCGTCAAATGAAAGAGTTTTCCATACAAGCACTTGATTCCGATTGTTGAGTTTGTATGGAATCTATATGCTATAAATATCCGATCTATATAATTTCATCGGTGATTAAATAAATACCTTAAATAGTAATATATGCCAAATTTCGTAAAGATACCTCGTTAAATGGAAGAGTTTCCATACAAGCACTTGATTCCGATTGTTCAATTTGTATGGAATCTGTATGCTATAGTCATCCGCTCTGAATAATTTCTTCGGAGATTACATCGTAGCCTTAAATAATAATTCGTACAAAATTTCGTGAAGAAACCTCGTCAAATGAAAGAGTTTTCCATACAAATACTTGATTCCAAATGTTCAGTTTGTATGGAAGCTATATGCTATAGCCATCCGAACTATATAATTTCCTCAGAGATTGAATAAATGCCTTAAATAATAATATATGCCAAATTTCGTGAAGATACCTCGACAAATGAAAGAGTTTTCCATTCAAGCACTTGATTTCGAGTATTCAGTTTGTATGGCAGCTATATGCTATAGTCATCCGAACTTTATTATTTCTTTGGAGATTACATTGTTGCCTTAACTGACAATCCGTGCCAAATTTCGTAAAGATACCTCGTCAAATGAAAGAGTTTTCCATACAAGCACTTGATTCCGATTGTTCAGTTTGTATGGAATCTATATGCTATAAATATCCGATCTATATAATTTCATCGGTGATTAAATAAATACCTTAAATAGTAATATATGCCAAATTTCGTAAAGATACCTCGTTAAATGGAAGAGTTTCCATACAAGCACTTGATTCCGATTGTTCAGTTTGTATGGAATCTATATGCTATAAATATCCGATCTATATAATTTCATAGTTGATTGAATAAATACCTTAAATGGTAATATATGCCAAATTACGTAAAGATACCTCGTTAAATGGAAGAGTTTTCATACAAGCACTTGATTCCGATTGTTCAATTTGTATGGAATCTATATGCTATAGTCATCCGCTCTGAATAATTTCTTCGGAGATTACATCGTAGCCTTAAATAATAATTCGTACTAAATTTCGTGAAGAAACCTCGTCAAATGAAAGAGTTTTCCATACAAATACTTGATTCCAAATGTTCAGTTTGTATGGAAGCTATATGCTACAGCCATCCGAACTATATAATTTCCTCAGAGATTGAATAAATGCCTTAAATAATAATATATGCCAAATTTCGTGAAGATACCTCGACAAATAAAAGAGTTTTCCATTCAAGCACTTGATTTCGATTATTCAGTTTGTATGGCAGCTATATGCTATAGTCATCCGAACTTTATTATTTCTTTGGAGATTACATTGTTGCCTTACCTGACAATCCGTGCCAAATTTCGTAAAGATACCTCGTCAAATGAAAGAGTTTTCCATACAAGCACTTGATTCCGATTGTTCAGTTTGTATGGAATCTATATGCTATAAATATCCGATCTATATAATTTCATCGGTGATTAAATAAATACCTTAAATAGTAATATATGCCAAATTTCGTAAAGATACCTCGTTAAATGGAAGAGTTTCCATACAAGCACTTGATTCCGATTGTTCAATTTGTATGGAATCTATATGTTATAGTCATCCGCTCTGAATAATTTCTTCGGAGATTACATCGTAGCCTTAAATAATAATTCGTACAAAATTTCGTAAAGATACCTCGTCAAATGAAAGAGTTTTCCATACAAGCACTTGATTCCGATTGTTCAGTTTGTATGGAATCTATATGCTATAAATATCCGATCTATATAATTTCATCGGTGATTAAATAAATACCTTAAATAGTAATATATGCCAAATTTCGTAAAGATACCTCGTTAAATGGAAGAGTTTTCATACAAGCACTTGATTCCGATTGTTCAATTTGTATGGAATCTATATGCTATAGTCATCCGCTCTGAACAATTTCTTCGGAGATTACATCGTAGCCTTAAATAATAATTCGTACAAAATTTCGTAAAGATACCTCGTCAAATGAAAGAGTTTTCCATACAAGTACTTGATTCCGATTATTCAGTTTGTATGGCAGCTCATAATCATCCGAACTTTATTATTTCTTCGGAGATTACATTCTTGCCTTAACTGACAATCCGTGCCACATTTCGTGAAGAAACCTCGTCAAATGAAAGAGTTTTTCATACAAGCACTTGATTCCAATTATTCAGTTTGTATGGCAGCTATATGCTATAATCATCCGAACTTTATTATTTCTTCGGAGATTACATTCTTGCCTTAACTGACAATCCGTGCCAAATTTCGTGAAGAAACCTCGTCAAATGAAAGAGTTTTTCATACAAGCACTTGATTCCAATTATTCAGTTTGTATGGCAGCTATATGCTATAATCATCCAAACTTTATTATTTCTTTGGACATTACATTGTTGTCTTAACTGACAATCCGTGCCAAATTTCGTAAAGATACCTCGTCAAATGAAAGAATTATCCATACAAGCACTTGATTCCGATTGTTCAATTTATATGGAATCTATATGCTATAGTCATCCGATCTGAATAATTTCTTCGGAGATTACATCGTAGCCTTAAATAATAATTCTTGCCAAATTTCGTAAAGATACCTCGTCAAATGAAAGAGTTTTCCATACAAGCACTTGATTCCGATTGTTCAATTTGTATGGAATCTATATGCTATAGTCATCCGCTCTGAATAATTTCTTCGGAGATTACATCGTAGCCTTAAATAATAATTCATGCCAAATTTCGTAAAGATACCTCGTCAAATGAAAGAGTTTTCCATACAAGAACTTGATTCCGATTGTTCAATTTGTATGGGATCTATATGCTATAGTCATCCGCTCTGAATGATTTCTTCGGAGATTACATCGTAGCCTTAAGTTATAATTCGTGCCAAATTTCGTAAAGATACCTCGCCAAATGAAAGGGTTTTCCATACAAGAACTTGATTCCGATTGTTCAATTTGTATGGAATCTATATGCTATAGTCATCCGCTCTGAATAATTTCTTCGGAGATTACATCGTAGCCTTAAATAATAATTCATGCCAAATTTCGTAAAGATACCTCGTCAAATGAAAGAGTTTTCCATACAAGAACTTGATTCCGATTGTTCAATTTGTATGGAATCTATATGCTATAGTCATCCGCTCTGAATAATTTCTTCGGAGATTACATTCTACAGGATCTATAATCATCCGAGCTTTATTATTTCTTTGAATATTACATTGTTGCCTTAACTGACAATCCGTGCCAAATTTCGTAAAGATACCTCGTCAAATGAAAGAGTTTTCCTTACAAGCACTTGATTCCAATTGTTCAGTTTGTATGGATTCTATATGCTATAGTCATCCGAACAGAATAATTTCTTCGGAGATTACATTTTTGCCCCAACCAATAAACTGTGCCTAATTTCGTAAAGCTACCACGTCAAATGAAGGAGTTTTCCATACAAGCATTTGATTCCGAATGTTCAGCTTGTATGGCAGCTTAATGCTATAGTCATCCGAACTGAATAATTTCTTCGGAGATTACATTTTTGCCTGAAATAATAATATATGCCAAATTTCGTAAAGATACCTCGTCAAATGAAAGAGTTTTCCATACAAGCACTTGATTCCGATTGTTCAGTTTGTATGGAATCTATATGCTATAAATATCCGATCTATATAATTTCATCGGTGATTAAATAAATACCTTAAATAGTAATATATGCCAAATTTCGTAAAGATACCTCGTTAAATGGAAGAGTTTCCATACAAGCACTTGATTCCGATTGTTCAATTTGTATGGAATCTATATGTTATAGTCATCCGCTCTGAATAATTTCTTCGGAGATTACATCGTAGCCTTAAATAATAATTCGTACAAAATTTCGTAAAGATACCTCGTCAAATGAAAGAGTTTTCCATACAAGCACTTGATTCCGATTGTTCAGTTTGTATGGAATCTATATGCTATAAATATCCGATCTATATAATTTCATCGGTGATTAAATAAATACCTTAAATAGTAATATATGCCAAATTTCGTAAAGATACCTCGTTAAATGGAAGAGTTTTCATACAAGCACTTGATTCCGATTGTTCAATTTGTATGGAATCTATATGCTATAGTCATCCGCTCTGAACAATTTCTTCGGAGATTACATCGTAGCCTTAAATAATAATTCGTACAAAATTTCGTAAAGATACCTCGTCAAATGAAAGAGTTTTCCATACAAGTACTTGATTCCGATTATTCAGTTTGTATGGCAGCTCATAATCATCCGAACTTTATTATTTCTTCGGAGATTACATTCTTGCCTTAACTGACAATCCGTGCCACATTTCGTGAAGAAACCTCGTCAAATGAAAGAGTTTTTCATACAAGCACTTGATTCCAATTATTCAGTTTGTATGGCAGCTATATGCTATAATCATCCGAACTTTATTATTTCTTCGGAGATTACATTCTTGCCTTAACTGACAATCCGTGCCAAATTTCGTGAAGAAACCTCGTCAAATGAAAGAGTTTTTCATACAAGCACTTGATTCCAATTATTCAGTTTGTATGGCAGCTATATGCTATAATCATCCAAACTTTATTATTTCTTTGGACATTACATTGTTGTCTTAACTGACAATCCGTGCCAAATTTCGTAAAGATACCTCGTCAAATGAAAGAATTATCCATACAAGCACTTGATTCCGATTGTTCAATTTATATGGAATCTATATGCTATAGTCATCCGATCTGAATAATTTCTTCGGAGATTACATCGTAGCCTTAAATAATAATTCTTGCCAAATTTCGTAAAGATACCTCGTCAAATGAAAGAGTTTTCCATACAAGCACTTGATTCCGATTGTTCAATTTGTATGGAATCTATATGCTATAGTCATCCGCTCTGAATAATTTCTTCGGAGATTACATCGTAGCCTTAAATAATAATTCATGCCAAATTTCGTAAAGATACCTCGTCAAATGAAAGAGTTTTCCATACAAGAACTTGATTCCGATTGTTCAATTTGTATGGGATCTATATGCTATAGTCATCCGCTCTGAATGATTTCTTCGGAGATTACATCGTAGCCTTAAGTTATAATTCGTGCCAAATTTCGTAAAGATACCTCGCCAAATGAAAGGGTTTTCCATACAAGAACTTGATTCCGATTGTTCAATTTGTATGGAATCTATATGCTATAGTCATCCGCTCTGAATAATTTCTTCGGAGATTACATCGTAGCCTTAAATAATAATTCATGCCAAATTTCGTAAAGATACCTCGTCAAATGAAAGAGTTTTCCATACAAGAACTTGATTCCGATTGTTCAATTTGTATGGAATCTATATGCTATAGTCATCCGCTCTGAATAATTTCTTCGGAGATTACATTCTACAGGATCTATAATCATCCGAGCTTTATTATTTCTTTGAATATTACATTGTTGCCTTAACTGACAATCCGTGCCAAATTTCGTAAAGATACCTCGTCAAATGAAAGAGTTTTCCTTACAAGCACTTGATTCCAATTGTTCAGTTTGTATGGATTCTATATGCTATAGTCATCCGAACAGAATAATTTCTTCGGAGATTACATTTTTGCCCCAACCAATAAACTGTGCCTAATTTCGTAAAGCTACCACGTCAAATGAAGGAGTTTTCCATACAAGCATTTGATTCCGAATGTTCAGCTTGTATGGCAGCTTAATGCTATAGTCATCCGAACTGAATAATTTCTTCGGAGATTACATTTTTGCCTGAAATAATAATATATGCCAAATTTCGTGAAGATACCTCGTCAAATGAAGGAGTTTTCCATACAAGCATTTCATTCCGATTGTTCAGTTTGTATGGAAGCTATATGCTATAGTCATCCGAACTGAATAATTTCTTCGGAGATTACATTGTTGCCCTAACTAATAATTTGTGCCTAATTTCGTGAAGCTACCTCGTCAAATGAAAGAGTGTTTCATACAAGCGTTTCATTCCGATTGTTCAGTTTGTATGGAAGCTATATGCTATAGTCATCCGAACTATATAATTTCCTCAGAGATTAAATAAATGCCTAAGATAATAATATATGCCAAATTTCGTGAAGCTACCTCGTCAAATGAAAGAGTTTTCCATACAAGAATTTCATTCCGATTGTTCAGTTTGTATGGCAGCTTAATGCTATAGTCATCCGAACTGAATAATTTCTTCGGAGATTACATTGTTGCCTGAAATAATAATATATGCCAAATTTCGTGAAGATACCTCGTCAAATGAAGGAGTTTTCCATACAAGCATTTCATTCCGATTGTTCAATTTGTATGGCAGCTATATGCTATAGTCATCCGAACTGAATAATTTCTTCGGAGATTACATTGTTGCCCCAACTAATAATCTGTGCCTAATTTCGTGAAGCTACCTCGTCAAATGAAAGAGTTTTTCATACAAGCATTTCATTCCGATTGTTCAGTTTGTATAGAAGCTATATGCTATAGTCATCAGATCTATATAATTTCTTCGGAGATAACATTCTTGCCTTAACTGACAATCTTGAAGATACCTCGTCAAATGAAAGAGTTTTCCATTCAAGCACTTGATTCCGATTGTTCAGTTTGTATGGAATCTATATGCTATATTCATCCGATCTGAATAATTTCTTCGGAGATTACATTCTTGCCTTAACTGACAATCCGTGCCAAATTTCGTGAAGATACCTCGACAAATGAAAGAGTTTTCCATTCAAGCACTTGATTTCGATTATTCAGTTTGTATGGCAGCTATATGCTATAGTCATCCGAACTTTATAATTTCTTTGGAGATTACATTGTTCCCTTAACTGACAATCCGTGCCAAATTTCGTAAAGATACCTCGTCAAATGATAGAGTTTTCCATACAAGCACTTTATTCCGATTGTTCAGTTTGTATGGAATCTATATGCTATAAATATCCGATCTATATAATTTCATCGGTGATTGAATAAATACCTTAAATAGTAATATATGCCAAATTTCGTAAAGATACCTCGTTAAATGGAAGAGTTTCCATACAAGCACTTGATTCCGATTGTACAATTTGTATGGAATCTATATGCTATAGTCATCCGCTCTGAATAATTTCTTCGGAGATTACATCGTAGCCTTAAATAATAATTCGTTCAAAATTTCGTGAAGAAACCTCGTCAAATGAAAGAGTTTTCCATACAGCCCTTGATTCCGATTATTCAGTTTGTATGGCAGCTATATGCTATAGTCATCCGAACTTTATTATTTCTTTGGAGATTACATTGTTGCCTTAACTTACAATCCGTGCCAAATTTCGTAAAGATACCTTGTCAAATGAAAGAGTTTTCATACAAGCACTTGATTCCGATTGTTCAGTTTGTATGGCAGCTGTATGCTATAGTCATCCGAACTGAATAATTTCTTCGGAGATTACATTGTTGCCTGAAATAATAATATATGCAAAATTTCGTGAAGCTACCTCGTCAAATGAAAGAGTTTTCCATACAAATACTTGATTCCAAATGTTCAGTTTGTATGGAAGCTATATGCTATAGCCATCCGAACTATATAATTTCCTCAGAGATTGAATAAATGCCTTAAATAATAATATATGCCAAATTTCGTAAAGATACCTCGTCAAATTAAAGAGTTTTCCATACAAGCACTTGATTCCGATTGTTCAGTTTGTATGGAATCTATATGCTATAAATATCCGATCTATATAATTTCATAGTTGATTGAATAAATACTTCAAATGGTAATATATGCCAAATTTCGTAAAGATACCTCGTTAAATGGAAGAGTTTTCATACAAGCACTTGATTCCGATTGTTCAATTTGTATGGAATCTATATGCTATAGTCATCCGCTCTGAATAATTTCTTCGGAGATTACATCGTAGCCTTAAATAATAATTCGTACAAAATTTCGTGAAGAAACCTCGTCAAATGAAAGAGTTTTCCATACAAATACTTGATTCCAAATGTTCAGTTTGTATGGAAGCTATATGCTATAGCCATCCGAACTATATAATTTCCTCAGAGATTGAATAAATGCCTTAAATAATAATATATGCCAAATTTCGTGAAGATACCTCGACAAATGAAAGAGTTTTCCATTCAAGCACTTGATTTCGATTATTTAGTTTGTATGGCAGCTATATGCTATAGTCATCCGAACTTTATTATTTCTTTGGAGATTACATTGTTGCCTTAACTGACAATCCGTGCCAAATTTCGTAAAGATACCTCGTCAAATGAAAGAGTTTTCCATACAAGCACTTGATTCCGATTGTTCAGTTTGTATGGAATCTATATGCTATAAATATCCGATCTATATAATTTCATCGGTGATTAAATAAATACCTTAAATAGTAATATATGCCAAATTTCGTAAAGATACCTCGTTAAATGGAAGAGTTTTCCATACAAGAACTTGATTCCGATTGTTCAATTTGTATGGAATCTATATGCTATAGTCATCCGCTCTGAATAATTTCTTCGGAGATTACATCGTAGCCTTAAATAATAATTCGTGCCAAATTTCGTAAAGATACCTCGTCAAATGAAAGAGTTTTCCATACAAGAACTTGATTCCGATTGTTCAATTTGTATGGAATCTATATGCTATAGTCATCCGCTCTGAATAATTTCTTCGGAGATTACATTCTATAGGATCTATAATCATCCGAGCTTTATTATTTCTTTGAATATTATATTGTTGCCTTAACTGACAATCCGTGCCAAATTTCGTAAAGATGCCTCGTCAAATGAAAGAGTTTTCCTTACAAGCACTTGATTCCAATTGTTCAGTTTGTATGGATTCTATATGCTATAGTCATCCGAACAGAATAATTTCTTCGGAGATTACATTTTTGCCCCAACCAATAAACTGTGCCTAATTTCGTAAAGCTACCACGTCAAATGAAGGAGTTTTCCATACAAGCTTTTCATTCCGAATGTTCAGCTTGTAAGGCAGCTTAATGCTATAGTCATCCGAACTGAATAATTTCTTCGGAGATTACATTGTTGCCTGAAATAATAATATATGCCAAATTTCGTGAAGATACCTCGTCAAATGAAGGAGTTTTCCATACAAGCATTTCATTCCGATTGTTCAGTTTGTATGGAAGCTATATGCTATAGTCATCCGAACTGAATAATTTCTTTGGAGATTACATTGTTGCCCTAACTTATAATTTGTGCCTAATTTCGTGAAGCTACCTCGTCAAATGAAAGAGTTTTTCATACAAGCGTTTCATTCCGATTGTTCAGTTTGTATGGAAGCTATATGCTATAGTCATCAGATCTATATAATTTCTTCGGAGATAACATTCTTGCCTTAACTGACAATCTTGAAGATACCTCGTCAAATGAAAGAGTTTTCCATTCAAGCACTTGATTCCGATTGTTCAGTTTGTATGGAATCTATATGCTATATTCATCCGATCTGAATAATTTCTTCGGAGATTACATTCTTGCCTTAACTGACAATCCGTGCCAAATTTCGTGAAGATACCTCGACAAATGAAAGAGTTTTCCATTCAAGCACTTGATTTCGATTATTCAGTTTGTATGGCAGCTATATGCTATAGTCATCCGAACTTTATAATTTCTTTGGAGATTACATTGTTCCCTTAACTGACAATCCGTGCCAAATTTCGTAAAGATACCTCGTCAAATGATAGAGTTTTCCATACAAGCACTTGATTCCGATTGTTCAGTTTGTATGGAATCTATATGCTATAAATATCCGATCTATATAATTTCATCGGTGATTGAATAAATACCTTAAATAGTAATATATGCCAAATTTCGTAAAGATACCTCGTTAAATGGAAGAGTTTCCATACAAGCACTTGATTCCGATTGTACAATTTGTATGGAATCTATATGCTATAGTCATCCGCTCTGAATAATTTCTTCGGAGATTACATCGTAGCCTTAAATAATAATTCGTTCAAAATTTCGTGAAGAAACCTCGTCAAATGAAAGAGTTTTCCATACAGCCCTTGATTCCGATTATTCAGTTTGTATGGCAGCTATATGCTATAGTCATCCGAACTTTATTATTTCTTTGGAGATTACATTGTTGCCTTAACTTACAATCCGTGCCAAATTTCGTAAAGATACCTCGTCAAATGAAAGAGTTTTCATACAAGCACTTGATTCCGATTGTTCAGTTTGTATGGCAGCTGTATGCTATAGTCATCCGAACTGAATAATTTCTTCGGAGATTACATTGTTGCCTGAAATAATAATATATGCAAAATTTCGTGAAGCTACCTCGTCAAATGAAAGAGTTTTCCATACAAATACTTGATTCCAAATGTTCAGTTTGTATGGAAGCTATATGCTATAGCCATCCGAACTATATAATTTCCTCAGAGATTGAATAAATGCCTTAAATAATAATATATGCCAAATTTCGTAAAGATACCTCGTCAAATTAAAGAGTTTTCCATACAAGCACTTGATTCCGATTGTTCAGTTTGTATGGAATCTATATGCTATAAATATCCGATCTATATAATTTCATAGTTGATTGAATAAATACTTCAAATGGTAATATATGCCAAATTTCGTAAAGATACCTCGTTAAATGGAAGAGTTTTCATACAAGCACTTGATTCCGATTGTTCAATTTGTATGGAATCTATATGCTATAGTCATCCGCTCTGAATAATTTCTTCGGAGATTACATCGTAGCCTTAAATAATAATTCGTACAAAATTTCGTGAAGAAACCTCGTCAAATGAAAGAGTTTTCCATACAAATACTTGATTCCAAATGTTCAGTTTCTATGGAAGCTATATGCTATAGCCATCCGAACTATATAATTTCCTCAGAGATTGAATAAATGCCTTAAATAATAATATATGCCAAATTTCGTGAAGATACCTCGACAAATGAAAGAGTTTTCCATTCAAGCACTTGATTTCGATTATTCAGTTTGTATGGCAGCTATATGCTATAGTCATCCGAACTTTATTATTTCTTTGGAGATTACATTGTTGCCTTAACTGACAATCCGTGCCAAATTTCGTAAAGATACCTCGTCAAATGAAAGAGTTTTCCATACAAGCACTTGATTCCGATTGTTCAGTTTGTATGGAATCTATATGCTATAAATATCCGATCTATATAATTTCATCGGTGATTAAATAAATACCTTAAATAGTAATATATGCCAAATTTCGTAAAGATACCTCGTTAAATGGAAGAGTTTTCCATACAAGAACTTGATTCCGATTGTTCAATTTGTATGGAATCTATATGCTATAGTCATCCGCTCTGAATAATTCTTCGGAGATTACATCGTAGCCTTAAATAATAATTCGTGCCAAATTTCGTAAAGATACCTCGTCAAATGAAAGAGTTTTCCATACAAGAACTTGATTCCGATTGTTCAATTTGTATGGAATCTATATGCTATAGTCATCCGCTCTGAATAATTTCTTCGGAGATTACATTCTATAGGATCTATAATCATCCGAGCTTTATTATTTCTTTGAATATTATATTGTTGCCTTAACTGACAATCCGTGCCAAATTTCGTAAAGATGCCTCGTCAAATGAAAGAGTTTTCCTTACAAGCACTTGATTCCAATTGTTCAGTTTGTATGGATTCTATATGCTATAGTCATCCGAACAGAATAATTTCTTCGGAGATTACATTTTTGCCCCAACCAATAAACTGTGCCTAATTTCGTAAAGCTACCACGTCAAATGAAGGAGTTTTCCATACAAGCTTTTCATTCCGAATGTTCAGCTTGTATGGCAGCTTAATGCTATAGTCATCCGAACTGAATAATTTCTTCGGAGATTACATTGTTGCCTGAAATAATAATATATGCCAAATTTCGTGAAGATACCTCGTCAAATGAAGGAGTTTTCCATACAAGCATTTCATTCCGATTGTTCAGTTTGTATGGAAGCTATATGCTATAGTCATCCGAACTGAATAATTTCTTCGGAGATTACATTCTATAGGATCTATAATCATCCGAGCTTTATTATTTCTTTGAATATTATATTGTTGCCTTAACTGACAATCCGTGCCAAATTTCGTAAAGATGCCTCGTCAAATGAAAGAGTTTTCCTTACAAGCACTTGATTCCAATTGTTCAGTTTGTATGGATTCTATATGCTATAGTCATCCGAACAGAATAATTTCTTCGGAGATTACATTTTTGCCCCAACCAATAAACTGTGCCTAATTTCGTAAAGCTACCTCGTCAAATGAAAGAGTTTTCCATACAAATACTTGATTCCAAATGTTCAGTTTGTATGGAAGCTATATGCTATAGCCATCCGAACTATATAATTTCCTCAGAGATTGAATAAATGCCTTAAATAATAATATATGCCAAATTTCGTAAAGATACCTCGTCAAATTAAAGAGTTTTCCATACAAGCACTTGATTCCGATTGTTCAGTTTGTATGGAATCTATATGCTATAAATATCCGATCTATATAATTTCATAGTTGATTGAATAAATACTTCAAATGGTAATATATGCCAAATTTCGTAAAGATACCTCGTTAAATGGAAGAGTTTTCATACAAGCACTTGATTCCGATTGTTCAATTTGTATGGAATCTATATGCTATAGTCATCCGCTCTGAATAATTTCTTCGGAGATTACATCGTAGCCTTAAATAATAATTCGTACAAAATTTCGTGAAGAAACCTCGTCAAATGAAAGAGTTTTCCATACAAATACTTGATTCCAAATGTTCAGTTTGTATGGAAGCTATATGCTATAGCCATCCGAACTATATAATTTCCTCAGAGATTGAATAAATGCCTTAAATAATAATATATGCCAAATTTCGTGAAGATACCTCGACAAATGAAAGAGTTTTCCATTCAAGCACTTGATTTCGATTATTCAGTTTGTATGGCAGCTATATGCTATAGTCATCCGAACTTTATTATTTCTTTGGAGATTACATTGTTGCCTTAACTGACAATCCGTGCCAAATTTCGTAAAGATACCTCGTCAAATGAAAGAGTTTTCCATACAAGCACTTGATTCCGATTGTTCAGTTTGTATGGAATCTATATGCTATAAATATCCGATCTATATAATTTCATCGGTGATTAAATAAGTACCTTAAATAGTAATATATGCCAAATTTCGTAAAGATACCTCGTTAAATGGAAGAGTTTTCCATACAAGAACTTGATTCCGATTGTTCAATTTGTATGGAATCTATATGCTATAGTCATCCGCTCTGAATAATTTCTTCGGAGATTACATCGTAGCCTTAAATAATAATTCGTGCCAAATTTCGTAAAGATACCTCGTCAAATGAAAGAGTTTTCCATACAAGAACTTGATTCCGATTGTTCAATTTGTATGGAATCTATATGCTATAGTCATCCGCTCTGAATAATTTCTTCGGAGATTACATTCTATAGGATCTATAATCATCCGAGCTTTATTATTTCTTTGAATATTATATTGTTGCCTTAACTGACAATCCGTGCCAAATTTCGTAAAGATGCCTCGTCAAATGAAAGAGTTTTCCTTACAAGCACTTGATTCCAATTGTTCAGTTTGTATGGATTCTATATGCTATAGTCATCCGAACAGAATAATTTCTTCGGAGATTACATTTTTGCCCCAACCAATAAACTGTGCCTAATTTCGTAAAGCTACCACGTCAAATGAAGGAGTTTTCCATACAAGCTTTTCATTCCGAATGTTCAGCTTGTATGGCAGCTTAATGCTATAGTCATCCGAACTGAATAATTTCTTCGGAGATTACATTGTTGCCTGAAATAATAATATATGCCAAATTTCGTGAAGATACCTCGTCAAATGAAGGAGTTTTCCATACAAGCATTTCATTCCGATTGTTCAGTTTGTATGGAAGCTATATGCTATAGTCATCCGAACTGAATAATTTCTTTGGAGATTACATTGTTGCCCTAACTTATAATTTGTGCCTAATTTCGTGAAGCTACCTCGTCAAATGAAAGAGTTTTTCATACAAGCGTTTCATTCCGATTGTTCAGTTTGTATGGAAGCTATATGCTATAGTCATCCGAACTATATAATTTCCTCAGAGATTGAATAAATGCCTAAGATAATAATATATGCCAAATTTCGTGAAGCTACCTCGTCAAATGAAGGAGTTTTCCATACAAGAATTTCATTCCGATTGTTCAGTTTGTATGGCAGCTTAATGCTATAGTCATCCGAACTGAATAATTTCTTCGGAGATTACATTGTTGCCTGAAATAATAATATATGCCAAATTTCGTGAAGATACCTCGTCAAATGAAGGAGTTTTCCATACAGCCCTTGATTCCGATTATTCAGTTTGTATGGCAGCTATATGCTATAGTCATCCGAACTTTATTATTTCTTTGGAGATTACATTGTTGCCTTAACTTACAATCCGTGCCAAATTTCGTAAAGATACCTCGTCAAATGAAAGAGTTTTCATACAAGCACTTGATTCCGATTGTTCAGTTTGTATGGCAGCTGTATGCTATAGTCATCCGAACTGAATAATTTCTTCGGAGATTACATTGTTGCCTGAAATAATAATATATGCAAAATTTCGTGAAGCTACCTCGTCAAATGAAAGAGTTTTCCATACAAATACTTGATTCCAAATGTTCAGTTTGTATGGAAGCTATATGCTATAGCCATCCGAACTATATAATTTCCTCAGAGATTGAATAAATGCCTTAAATAATAATATATGCCAAATTTCGTAAAGATACCTCGACAAATGAAAGAGTTTTCCATTCAAGCACTTGATTTCGATTATTCAGTTTGTATGGCAGCTATATGCTATAGTCATCCGAACTTTATTATTTCTTTGGAGATTACATTGTTGCCTTAACTGACAATCCGTGCCAAATTTCGTAAAGATACCTCGTCAAATGAAAGAGTTTTCCATACAAGCACTTGATTCCGATTGTTCAGTTTGTATGGAATCTATATGCTATAAATATCCGATCTATATAATTTCATCGGTGATTAAATAAATACCTTAAATAGTAATATATGCCAAATTTCGTAAAGATACCTCGTTAAATGGAAGAGTTTTCCATACAAGAACTTGATTCCGATTGTTCAATTTGTAAGGAATCTATATGCTATAGTCATCCGCTCTGAATAATTTCTTCGGAGATTACATCGTAGCCTTAAATAATAATTCGTGCCAAATTTCGTAAAGATACCTCGTCAAATGAAAGAGTTTTCCATACAAGAACTTGATTCCGATTGTTCAATTTGTATGGAATCTATATGCTATAGTCATCCGCTCTGAATAATTTCTTCGGAGATTACATTCTATAGGATCTATAATCATCCGAGCTTTATTATTTCTTTGAATATTACATTGTTGCCTTAACTGACAATCCGTGCCAAATTTCGTAAAGATGCCTCGTCAAATGAAAGAGTTTTCCTTACAAGCACTTGATTCCAATTGTTCAGTTTGTATGGATTCTATATGCTATAGTCATCCGAACAGAATAATTTCTTCGGAGATTACATTTTTGCCCCAACCAATAAACTGTGCCTAATTTCGTAAAGCTACCACGTCAAATGAAGGAGTTTTCCATACAAGCTTTTCATTCCGAATGTTCAGCTTGTATGGCAGCTTAATGCTATAGTCATCCGAACTGAATAATTTCTTCGGAGATTACATTGTTGCCTGAAATAATAATATATGCCAAATTTCGTGAAGATACCTCGTCAAATGAAGGAGTTTTCCATACAAGCATTTCATTCCGATTGTTCAGTTTGTATGGAAGCTATATGCTATAGTCATCCGAACTGAATAATTTCTTCGGAGATTACATTGTTGCCCTAACTTATAATTTGTGCCTAATTTCGTGAAGCTACCTCGTCAAATGAAAGAGTTTTTCATACAAGCGTTTCATTCCGATTGTTCAGTTTGTATGGAAGCTATATGCTATAGTCATCCGAACTATATAATTTCCTCAGAGATTGAATAAATGCCTAAGATAATAATATATGCCAAATTTCGTGAAGCTACCTCGTCAAATGAAGGAGTTTTCCATACAAGAATTTCATTCCGATTGTTCAGTTTGTATGGCAGCTTAATGCTATAGTCATCCGAACTGAATAATTTCTTCGGAGATTACATTGTTGCCTGAAATAATAATATATGCCAAATTTCGTGAAGATACCTCGTCAAATGAAGGAGTTTTCCATACAAGCATTTCATTCCGATTGTTCAATTTGTATGGCAGCTATATGCTATAGTCATCCGAACTGAATAATTTCTTCGGAGATTACATTGTTGCCCCAACTTATAATCTGTGCCTAATTTCGTGAAGCTACCTCGTCAAATGAAAGAGTTTTTCATACAAGCATTTCATTCCGATTGTTCAGTTTGTATAGAAGCTATATGCTATAGTCATCAGATCTATATAATTTTTTCGGAGATAACATTCTTGCCTTAACTGACAATCGTGAAGATACCTCGTCAAATGAAAGAGTTTTCCATTCAAGCACTTCATTCCGATTGTTCAGTTTGTATGGAATCTATATGCTATATCCATCCGATCTGAATAATTTCTTCGGAGATTACATTCTTGCCTTAACTGACAATCCGTGCCAAATTTCGTGAAGATACCTCGACAAATGAAAGAGTTTTCCATTCAAGCACTTGATTTCGATTATTCAGTTTGTATGGCAGCTATATGCTATAGTCATCCGAACTTTATAATTTCTTTGGAGATTACATTGTTCCCTTAACTGACAATCCGTGCCAAATTTCGTAAAGATACCTCGTCAAATGATAGAGTTTTCCATACAAGCACTTGATTCCGATTGTTCAGTTTGTATGGAATCTATATGCTATAAATATCCGATCTATATAATTTCATCGGTGATTGAATAAATACCTTAAATAGTAATATATGCCAAATTTCGTAAAGATACCTCGTTAAATGGAAGAGTTTCCATACAAGCACTTGATTCCGATTGTTCAATTTGTTTGGAATCTATATGCTATAGTCATCCGCTCTGAATAATTTCTTCGGAGATTACATCGTAGCCTTAAATAATAATTCGTTCAAAATTTCGTGAAGAAACCTCGTCAAATGAAAGAGTTTTCCATACAGCCCTTGATTCCGATTATTCAGTTTGTATGGCAGCTATATGCTATAGTCATCCGAACTTTATTATTTCTTTGGAGATTACATTGTTGCCTTAACTTACAATCCGTGCCAAATTTCGTAAAGATACCTCGTCAAATGAAAGAGTTTTCATACAAGCACTTGATTCCGATTGTTCAGTTTGTATGGCAGCTGTATGCTATAGTCATCCGAACTGAATAATTTCTTCGGAGATTACATTGTTGCCTGAAATAATAATATATGCAAAATTTCGTGAAGCTACCTCGTCAAATGAAAGAGTTTTCCATACAAATACTTGATTCCAAATGTTCAGTTTGTATGGAAGCTATATGCTATAGCCATCCGAACTATATAATTTCCTCAGAGATTGAATAAATGCCTTAAATAATAATATATGCCAAATTTCGTAAAGATACCTCGTCAAATGAAAGAGTTTTCCATACAAGCACTTGATTCCGATTGTTCAGTTTGTATGGAATCTATATGCTATAAATATCCGATCTATATAATTTCATACTTGATTGAATAAATACCTTAAATGGTAATATATGCCAAATTTCGTAAAGATACCTCGTTAAATGGAAGAGTTTTCATACAAGCACTTGATTCCGATTGTTCAATTTGTATGGAATCTATATGCTATAGTCATCCGCTCTGAATAATTTCTTCGGAGATTACATCGTAGCCTTAAATAATCATTCGTACAAAATTTCGTGAAGAAACCTCGTCAAATGAAAGAGTTTTCCATACAAATACTTGATTCCAAATGTTCAGTTTGTATGGAAGCTATATGCTATAGCCATCCGAACTATATAATTTCCTCAGAGATTGAATAAATGCCTTAAATAATAATATATGCCAAATTTCGTGAAGATACCTCGACAAATGAAAGAGTTTTCCATTCAAGCACTTGATTTCGATTATTCAGTTTGTATGGCAGCTATATGCTATAGTCATCCGAACTTTATTATTTCTTTGGAGATTACATTGTTGCCTTAACTGACAATCCGTGCCAAATTTCGTAAAGATACCTCGTCAAATGAAAGAGTTTTCCATACAAGCACTTAATTCCGATTGTTCAGTTTGTATGGAATCTATATGCTATAAATATCCGATCTATATAATTTCATCGGTGATTAAATAAATACCTTAAATAGTAATATATGCCAAATTTGGTAAAAATACCTCGTTAAATGGAAGAGTTTCCATACAAGCACTTGATTCCGATTGTTCAGTTTGTATGGAATCTATATGCTATAAATATCCGATCTATATAATTTCATAGTTGATTGAATAAATACCTTAAATGGTAATATATGCCAAATTTCGTAAAGATACCTCGTTAAATGGAAGAGTTTTCATACAAGCACTTGATTCCGATTGTTCAATTTGTATGGAATCTATATGCTATAGTAATCCGCTCTGAATAATTTCTTCGAAAATTACATCGTAGCCTTAAATAATAATTCGTACAAAATTTCGTGAAGAAACCTCGTCAAATGAAAGAGTTTTCCATACAAATACTTGATTCCAAATGTTCAGTATGTATGGAAGCTATATGCTATAGCCATCCGAACTATATAATTTCCTCAGAGATTGAATAAATGCCTTAAATAATAATATATGCCAAATTTCGTGAAGATACCTCGACAAATGAAAGAGTTTTCCATTCAAGCACTTGATTTCGATTATTCAGTTTGTATGGCAGCTATATGCTATAGTCATCCGAACTTTATTATTTCTTTGGAGATTACATTGTTGCCTTAACTGACAATCCGTGCCAAATTTCGTAAAGATACCTCGTCAAATGAAAGAGTTTTCCATACAAGCACTTGATTCCGATTGTTCAGTTTGTATGGAATCTATATGCTATAAATATCCGATCTATATAATTTCATCGGTGATTAAATAAATACCTTAAATAGTAATATATGCCAAATTTCGTAAAGATACCTCGTTAAATGGAAGAGTTTCCATACAAATACTTGATTCCAAATGTTCAGTTTGTATGGAAGCTATATGCTATAGCCATCCGAACTATATAATTTCCTCAGAGATTGAATAAATGCCTTAAATAATAATATATGCCAAATTTCGTGAAGATACCTCGACAAATGAAAGAGTTTTCCATTCAAGCACTTGATTTCGATTATTCAGTTTGTATGACAGCTATATGCTATAGTCATCCGAACTTTATTATTTCTTTGGAGATTACATTGTTGCCTTAACTGACAATCCGTGCCAAATTTCGTAAAGATACCTCGTCAAATGAAAGAGTTTTCCATACAAGCACTTGATTCCGATTGTTCAGTTTGTATGGCAGCTATATGCTACAGTCATCCGAACTTTATTATTTCTTTGGAGATTACATTGTTGCCTTAACTGACAATCCGTGCTAAATTTTGTAAAGATACCTCGTCAAATGAAAGAGTTTTCCATACAACCCTTGATTCCGATTATTCAGTTTGTATGGCAGCTATATGCTTTAATAATCCGAGCTTTATTATTTCTTTGAATATAACATTGTTGCCTTAACTGACAATTCGTGCCAAATTTCGTAAAGATACCTCGTCAAATGAAAGAGTTTTCCATACAAATACTTGATTCCAAATGTTCAGTTTGTGTGGAAGCTATATGCTATAGCCATCCGAACTATATAATTTCCTCAGAGATTGAATAAATGCCTTAAGCAATAATATATGCCAAATTTCGTGAAGATACCTCGTCAAATGAAGGAGTTTTCCATACAAGCATTTCATTCCGATTGTTCAGTTTGTATGGCAGCTATATGCTATAATCATCCGAACTGAATAATTTCTTCGGAGATTACATTGTTGCCCTAACTAATAATCTGTGCCTAATTTCGTGAAGCTACCTCGTCAAATGAAAGAGTTTTTCATACAAGCATTTCATTCCGATTGTTCAGTTTGTATGGAAGCTATATGCTATAGTCATCCGAACTATATAATTTCCTCAGAGATTGAATAAATGCCTAAGATCATAATATAAGCCAAATTTCGTGAAGATACCTCGTGAAATGAAGGAGTTTTCCATACAAGAATTTCATTCCGATTGTTCAGTTTGTATGGCAGCTTAATGCTATAGTCATCCGAACTGAATAATTTCTTCGGAGATTACATTGTTGCCTGAAATAATAATTTATGCCAAATTTCGTAAAGATACCTCGTCAAATGAAGGAGTTTTCCATACAAGCATTTCATTCCGATTGTTCAGTTTGTATGGCAGCTTAATGCTATAGTCATTTGAACTGAATAGTTTCTTCGGAGATTACATTGTTGTCCCAACCAATAAACTGTGCCTAATTTCGTAAAGCTACCACGTCAAATGAAGGAGTTTTCCATACAAGCTTTTCATTCCGAATGTTCAGCTTGTATGGCAGCTTAATGCTATAGTCATACGAACTGAATAATTTCTTCGGAGATTACATTGTTGCCCTAACTAATAATCTGTGCCTAATTTCGTGGAGCTACCTCGTCAAATGAAAGAGTTTTTCATACAAGCATTTCATTCCGATTGTTCAGTTTGTATGGAAGCTATATGCTATAGTCATCCGAACTGTATAATTTCCTCAGAGATTGAATAAATGCCTAAGATCATAATATAAGCCAAATTTCGTGAAGATACCTCGTCAAATGAAGGAGTTTTCCATACAAGCATTTCATTCCGATTGTTCAGTTTGTATGGCAGCTTAATGCTATAGTCATCCGAACTGAATAATTTCTTCGGAGATTACATTGTTGCCCCAACCAATAAACTGTGCCTAATTTTGTAAAGCTACCACGTCAAATGAAGGAGTTTTTCATACAAGCATTTCATTCCGATTGTTCAGTTTGTATGGAAGCTATATGCTATAGTCATCCGAACTATATAATTTCCTCAGAGATTGAATAAATGCCTAAGATAATAATATATGCCAAATTTGGTGAAGATACCTCGTCAAATGAAGGAGTTTTCCATACAAGCATTTCATTCCGATTGTTCAGTTTGTATGGCAGCTTAATGCTATAGTCATCCGAACTGAATAATTTCTTCGGAGATTACATTGTTGCCCCAACCAATAAACTGTGCCTAATTTCGTAAAGCTACCACGTCAAATGAAGGAGTTTTCCATACAAGCTTTTCATTCCGATTGTTCAGTTTGTATGGCAGCTATATGCTATAGTCATCCGAACTGAATAATTTCTTCGGAGATTACATTGTTGCCCTAACTAATAATTTGTGCCTAATTTCGTGAAGCTTCCTCGTCAAATGAAAGAGTTTTTCATACAAGCATTTCATTCCGATTGTTCAGTTTGTATGGAAGCTATATGCTATAGTCATCCGAACTATAGAATTTCCTCAGAGATTGAATACATGCCTAAGATAATAATATATGCCAAATTTCGTAAAGCTACCTCGTCAAATGAAGGAGTTTTCCATACAAGAATTTCATTCCGATTGTTCAGTTTGTATGGCAGCTTAATGCTATAGTCATCCGAACTGAATAATTTCTTCGGAGATTACATTGTTGCCTAAAATAATAATATATGCCAAATTTCGTGAAGATACCTCGTCAAATAAAGGAGTTTTCCATACAAACATTTCATTCCGATTGTTCAATTTGTATGGCAGCTATATGCTATAGTCATCCGAACTGAATAATTTCTTCGGAGATTACATTGTTGCCCCAACTAATAATCTGTGCCAAATTTCGTGAAGCTACCGCGTCAAATGAAAGAGTTTTTCATACAAGCATTTCATTCTGATTGTTCAGTTTGTATGGAAGCTATATGCTATAGTCATCCGATCTATATAATTTCTTCGGAGATTACATTCTTGCCTTAACTGACAATCGTGAAGATACCTCGTCAAATGAAAGAGTTTTCCATTCAAGCACTTGATTCCGATTGTTCAGTTTGTATGGAATCTATATGCTATATTCATCCGATCTGAATAATTTCTTCGGAGATTACATTCTTGCCTTAACTGACAATCCGTGCCAAATTTCGTGAAGATACCTCGACAAATGAAAGAGTTTTCCATTCAAGCACTTGATTTCGATTATTCAGTTTGTATGGCAGCTATATGCTATAGTCATCCGAACTTTATTATTTCTTTGGAGATTACATTGTGTCCTTAACTGACAATCCGTGCGAAATTTCGTAAAAATACCTCGTCAAATGATAGAGTTTTCCATACAAGCACTTGATTCCGATTTTCAGTTTGTACGGAATCTATATGCTATAAATATCCGATCTATATAATTTCATCGGTGATTGAATAAATACCTTAAATAGTAATATATGCCAAATTTCGTAAAGATACCTCGTTAAATGGAAGAGTTTCCATACAAGCACTTGATTCCGATTGTTCAATTTGTATGGAATCTATATGCTATAGTCATCCGCTCTGAATAATTTCTTCGGAGATTACATTGTTGCCTGAAATAATAATATATGCCAAATTGCGTGAAGCTACCTCGTCAAATGAAAGAGTTTTCCATACAAGAATTTCATTCCAAATGTTCAGCTTGTATGGCAGCTTAATGCTATAGTCATCCGAACTTTAATATTTCTTTGGAGATTACATTGTTGCCTTAACTGACAATCCGTGCCAATTTTCGTAAAGATACCTCGTCAAATGATAGAGTTTTCCATACAAGCATTTCATTCCGATTGTTCAGTTTGTATGGCAGCTATATGCTATAGTCATCCGAACTGAATAATTTCTTCGGAGATTACATTCTTGCCTTAACTGACAATCCGTGCCAAATTTCGTAAAGATACCTCGTCAAATGAAAGAGTTTTCCATTCAAGCACTTGATTTCGATTATTCAGTTTGTATGGCAGCTGTATGCTATAGTCATCCGAACTGAATAATTTCTTCGGAGATTACATTCTTGCCTTAACTGACAATCCGTGCCAAATTTCGTGAAGATACCTGGTCAAATGAAAGAGTTTTCCATTCAAGCACTTGATTCCGATTGTTAAGTTTGTATGGAATCTATATGCTATATTCATCCGATCTGAATAATTTCTTCGGAGATTACATTCTTGCCTTAACTGACAATCCGTGCCAAATTTCGTGAAGATACCTCGACAAATGAAAGAGTTTTCCATTCAAGCACTTGATTCCGATTGTTCAGTTTGTATGGAATCTATATGCTATATTCATCCGATCTGAATAATTTCTTCGGAGATTACATTCTTGCCTTAACTGACAATCCGTGCCAAATTTCGTGAAGATACCTCGACAAATGAAAGAGTTTTCCATTCAAGCACTTGATTTCGATTATTCAGTTTGTATGGCAGCTATATGCTATAGTCATCCGAACTTTATTATTTCTTTGGAGATTACATTGTTGTCTTAACTGACAATCCGTGCCAAATTTCGTAAAGATACCTCGTCAAATGATAGAGTTTTCCATACAAGCATTTCATTCCGATTGTTCAGTTTGTATGGCAGCTATATGCTATAATCATCCGAACTTTATTATTTCTTTGGAGATTACATTCTTGCCTTAACTGACAATCGTGAAGATACCTCGTCAAATGAAAGAGTTTTCCATACAAGCACTTGATTCCGATTGTTCAATTTGTATGGAATCTATATGCTATAGTCATCCGCTCTGAATAATTTCTTCGGAGATTACATCGTAGCCTTAAATAATAATTCGTACAAAATTTCGTGAAGAAACCTCGTCAAATGAAAGAGTTTTCCATACAGCCCTTGATTCCGATTATTCAGTTTGTATGGCAGCTATATGCTATAGTCATCCGAACTTTATTATTTCTTTGCAGATTACATTGTTGCCTTAACTGACAATCCGTGCCAAATTTCGTAAAGATACCTCGTCAAATGAAAGAGTTTTCCATACAAGCACTTGATTCCGATTGTTCAGTTTGTATGGCAGCTGTATGCTATAGTCATCCGAACTGAATAATTTCTTCGGAGATTACATTGTTGCCTAAAATAATAATATATGCAAAATTTTGTGAAGCTACCTCGTCAAATGAAAGAGTTTTCCATACAAATACTTGATTCCAAATGTTCAGTTTGTATGGAAGCTATATGCTATAGCCATCCGAACTATATAATTTCCTCAGAGATTGAATAAATGCCTTAAATAATAATATATGCCAAATTTCGTGAAGATATCTCGTCAAATGAAGGAGTTTTCCATACAAGCATTTCATTCCGATTGTTCAGTTTGTATGGCAGCTATATGCTATAGTCATCCGAACTGAATAGTTTCCTCAGAGATTAAATAAATGCCTAAGATAATAATATATGCCAAATTTCGTGAAGATACCTCGTCAAATGAAGGAGTTTTCCATACAAGAATTTCATTCCGATTGTTGAGTTTGTATGGCAGCTTAATGCTATAGTCATCCGAACTGAATAATTTCTTCGGAGATTACATTGTTGCCTAAAATAATAATATATGCAAAATTTCGTGAAGCTACCTCGTCAAATGAAAGAGTTTTCCATACAAATACTTGATTCCAAATGTTCAGTTTGTATGGAAGCTATATGCTATAGCCATCCGAACTATATAATTTCCTCAGAGATTGAATAAATGCCTTAAATAATAATATATGCCAAATTTCGTGAAGATATCTCGTCAAATGAAGGAGTTTTCCATACAAGCATTTCATTCCGATTGTTCAGTTTGTATGGCAGCTATATGCTATAGTCATCCGAACTGAATAGTTTCCTCAGAGATTAAATAAATGCCTAAGATAATAATATATGCCAAATTTCGTGAAGATACCTCGTCAAATGAAGGAGTTTTCCATACAAGAATTTCATTCCGATTGTTGAGTTTGTATGGAATCTATATGCTATAGTCATCCGCTCTGAATAATTTCTTCGGAGATTACATTCTATAGGATCTATAATCATCCGAGCTTTATTATTTCTTTGAATATTACATTGTTGCCTTAACTGACAATCCGTGCCAAATTTCGTACAGATGCCTCGTCAAATGAAAGAGTTTTCCTTACAAGCACTTGATTCCAATTGTTCAGTTTGTATGGATTCTATATGCTATAGTCATCCGAACAGAATAATTTCTTCGGAGATTACATTTTTGCCCCAACCAATAAACTGTGCCTAATTTCGTAAAGCTACCACGTCAAATGAAGGAGTTTTCCATACAAGCTTTTCATTCCGAATGTTCGGCTTGTATGGCAGCTTAATGCTATAGTCATCCGAACTGAATAATTTCTTCGGAGATTACATTGTTGCCTGAAATAATAATATATGCCAAATTTCGTGAAGATACCTCGTCAAATGAAGGAGTTTTCCATACAAGCATTTCATTCCGATTGTTCAGTTTGTATGGAAGCTATATGCTATAGTCATCCGAACTGAATAATTTCTTCGGAGATTACATTGTTGCCCTAACTTATAATTTGTGCCTAATTTCGTGAAGCTACCTCGTCAAATGAAAGAGTTTTTCATACAAGCGTTTCATTCCGATTGTTCAGTTTGTATGGAAGCTATATGCTATAGTCATCCGAACTATATAATTTCCTCAGAGATTGAATAAATGCCTAAGATAATAATATATGCCAAATTTCGTGAAGCTACCTCGTCAAATGAAGGAGTTTTCCATACAAGAATTTCATTCCGATTGTTCAGTTTGTATGGCAGCTTAATGCTATAGTCATCCGAACTGAATAATTTCTTCGGAGATTACATTGTTGCCTGAAATAATAATATATGCCAAATTTCGTGAAGATACCTCGTCAAATGAAGGAGTTTTCCATACAAGCATTTCATTCCGATTGTTCAATTTGTATGGCAGCTATATGCTATAGTCATCCGAACTGAATAATTTCTTCGGAGATTACATTGTTGCCCCAACTTATAATCTGTGCCTAATTTCGTGAAGCTACCTCGTCAAATGAAAGAGTTTTTCATACAAGCATTTCATTCCGATTGTTCAGTTTGTATAGAAGCTATATGCTATAGTCATCAGATCTATATAATTTTTTCGGAGATAACATTCTTGCCTTAACTGACAATCGTGAAGATACCTCGTCAAATGAAAGAGTTTTCCATTCAAGCACTTCATTCCGATTGTTCAGTTTGTATGGAATCTATATGCTATATCCATCCGATCTGAATAATTTCTTCGGAGATTACATTCTTGCCTTAACTGACAATCCGTGCCAAATTTCGTGAAGATACCTCGACAAATGAAAGAGTTTTCCATTCAAGCACTTGATTTCGATTATTCAGTTTGTATGGCAGCTATATGCTATAGTCATCCGAACTTTATAATTTCTTTGGAGATTACATTGTTCCCTTAACTGACAATCCGTGCCAAATTTCGTAAAGATACCTCGTCAAATGATAGAGTTTTCCATACAAGCACTTGATTCCGATTGTTCAGTTTGTATGGAATCTATATGCTATAAATATCCGATCTATATAATTTCATCGGTGATTGAATAAATACCTTAAATAGTAATATATGCCAAATTTCGTAAAGATACCTCGTTAAATGGAAGAGTTTCCATACAAGCACTTGATTCCGATTGTTCAATTTGTTTGGAATCTATATGCTATAGTCATCCGCTCTGAATAATTTCTTCGGAGATTACATCGTAGCCTTAAATAATAATTCGTTCAAAATTTCGTGAAGAAACCTCGTCAAATGAAAGAGTTTTCCATACAGCCCTTGATTCCGATTATTCAGTTTGTATGGCAGCTATATGCTATAGTCATCCGAACTTTATTATTTCTTTGGAGATTACATTGTTGCCTTAACTTACAATCCGTGCCAAATTTCGTAAAGATACCTCGTCAAATGAAAGAGTTTTCATACAAGCACTTGATTCCGATTGTTCAGTTTGTATGGCAGCTGTATGCTATAGTCATCCGAACTGAATAATTTCTTCGGAGATTACATTGTTGCCTGAAATAATAATATATGCAAAATTTCGTGAAGCTACCTCGTCAAATGAAAGAGTTTTCCATACAAATACTTGATTCCAAATGTTCAGTTTGTATGGAAGCTATATGCTATAGCCATCCGAACTATATAATTTCCTCAGAGATTGAATAAATGCCTTAAATAATAATATATGCCAAATTTCGTAAAGATACCTCGTCAAATGAAAGAGTTTTCCATACAAGCACTTGATTCCGATTGTTCAGTTTGTATGGAATCTATATGCTATAAATATCCGATCTATATAATTTCATACTTGATTGAATAAATACCTTAAATGGTAATATATGCCAAATTTCGTAAAGATACCTCGTTAAATGAAAGAGTTTTCATACAAGCACTTGATTCCGATTGTTCAATTTGTATGGAATCTATATGCTATAGTCATCCGCTCTGAATAATTTCTTCGGAGATTACATCGTAGCCTTAAATAATCATTCGTACAAAATTTCGTGAAGAAACCTCGTCAAATGAAAGAGTTTTCCATACAAATACTTGATTCCAAATGTTCAGTTTGTATGGAAGCTATATGCTATAGCCATCCGAACTATATAATTTCCTCAGAGATTGAATAAATGCCTTAAATAATAATATATGCCAAATTTCGTGAAGATACCTCGACAAATGAAAGAGTTTTCCATTCAAGCACTTGATTTCGATTATTCAGTTTGTATGGCAGCTATATGCTATAGTCATCCGAACTTTATTATTTCTTTGGAGATTACATTGTTGCCTTAACTGACAATCCGTGCCAAATTTCGTAAAGATACCTCGTCAAATGAAAGAGTTTTCCATACAAGCACTTAATTCCGATTGTTCAGTTTGTATGGAATCTATATGCTATAAATATCCGATCTATATAATTTCATCGGTGATTAAATAAATACCTTAAATAGTAATATATGCCAAATTTGGTAAAAATACCTCGTTAAATGGAAGAGTTTCCATACAAGCACTTGATTCCGATTGTTCAGTTTGTATGGAATCTATATGCTATAAATATCCGATCTATATAATTTCATAGTTGATTGAATAAATACCTTAAATGGTAATATATGCCAAATTTCGTAAAGATACCTCGTTAAATGGAAGAGTTTTCATACAAGCACTTGATTCCGATTGTTCAATTTGTATGGAATCTATATGCTATAGTAATCCGCTCTGAATAATTTCTTCGAAAATTACATCGTAGCCTTAAATAATAATTCGTACAAAATTTCGTGAAGAAACCTCGTCAAATGAAAGAGTTTTCCATACAAATACTTGATTCCAAATGTTCAGTATGTATGGAAGCTATATGCTATAGCCATCCGAACTATATAATTTCCTCAGAGATTGAATAAATGCCTTAAATAATAATATATGCCAAATTTCGTGAAGATACCTCGACAAATGAAAGAGTTTTCCATTCAAGCACTTGATTTCGATTATTCAGTTTGTATGGCAGCTATATGCTATAGTCATCCGAACTTTATTATTTCTTTGGAGATTACATTGTTGCCTTAACTGACAATCCGTGCCAAATTTCGTGAAGCTACCTCGTCAAATGAAGGAGTTTTCCATACAAGCTTTTCATTCCGAATGTTCAGCTTGTATGGCAGCTTAATGCTATAGTCATCCGAACTGAATAATTTCTTCGGAGATTACACTGTTGCCTGAAATAATAATATATGCCAAATTTCGTGAAGCTACCTCGTCAAATGAAGGAGTTTTCCATACAAGCTTTTCATTCCGAATGTTCAGCTTGTATGGCAGCTTAATGCTATAGTCATCCGAACTGAATAATTTCTTCGGAGATTACACTGTTGCCTGAAATAATAATATATGCCAAATTTCGTGAAGCTACCTCGTCAAATGAAAGAGTTTTCCATACAAGCACTTGATTCCGATTGTTCAGTTTGTATGGAATCTATATGCTATAAATATCCGATCTATATAATTTCATCGGTGATTAAATAAATACCTTAAATAGTAATATATGCCAAATTTGGTAAAAATACCTCGTTAAATGGAAGAGTTTCCATACAAGCACTTGATTCCGATTGTTCAGTTTGTATGGAATCTATATGCTATAAATATCCGATCTATATAATTTCATAGTTGATTGAATAAATACCTTAAATGGTAATATATGCCAAATTTCGTAAAGATACCTCGTTAAATGGAAGAGTTTTCATACAAGCACTTGATTCCGATTGTTCAATTTGTATGGAATCTATATGCTATAGTAATCCGCTCTGAATAATTTCTTCGAAAATTACATCGTAGCCTTAAATAATAATTCGTACAAAATTTCGTGAAGAAACCTCGTCAAATGAAAGAGTTTTCCATACAAATACTTGATTCCAAATGTTCAGTTTGTATGGAAGCTATATGCTATAGCCATCCGAACTATATAATTTCCTCAGAGATTGAATAAATGCCTTAAATAATAATATATGCCAAATTTCGTGAAGATACCTCGACAAATGAAAGAGTTTTCCATTCAAGCACTTGATTTCGATTATTCAGTTTGTATGACAGCTATATGCTATAGTCATCCGAACTTTATTATTTCTTTGGAGATTACATTGTTGCCTTAACTGACAATCCGTGCCAAATTTCGTAAAGATACCTCGTCAAATGAAAGAGTTTTCCATACAAGCACTTGATTCCGATTGTTCAGTTTGTATGGCAGCTATATGCTACAGTCATCCGAACTTTATTATTTCTTTGGAGATTACATTGTTGCCTTAACTGACAATCCGTGCTAAATTTTGTAAAGATACCTCGTCAAATGAAAGAGTTTTCCATACAACCCTTGATTCCGATTATTCAGTTTGTATGGCAGCTATATGCTTTAATAATCCGAGCTTTATTATTTCTTTGAATATAACATTGTTGCCTTAACTGACAATTCGTGCCAAATTTCGTAAAGATACCTCGTCAAATGAAAGAGTTTTCCTTACAAGCACTTGATTCCGATTGTTCAGTTTGTATGGATTCTATATGCTATAGTCATCCGAACTGAATAATTTCTTCGGAGATTACATTGTTGCCCCAACCAATAAACTGTGCCTAATTTCGTAAAGCTACCACGTCAAATGAAGGAGTTTTCCATACAAGCTTATCATTCCGAATGTTCAGCTTGTATGGCAGCTTAATGCTATAGTCATCCGAACTGAATAATTTCTTCGGAGATTACACTGTTGCCTGAAATAATAATATATGCCAAATTTCGTGAAGCTACCTCGTCAAATGAAGAAGTTTTCCATACAAGAATTTCATTCCGATTGTTCAGTTTGTATGGCAGCTTAATGCTATAGTCATCCGAACTGAATAATTTCTTCGGAGATTACTTTGTTGCCCCAACCAATAAACTGTGCCTAATTTCGTAAAGCTACCTCGTCAAATGAAGGAGTTTTCCATACAAGCTTTTCATTCCGAATGTTCAGCTTGTATGGCAGCTTAATGCTATAGTCATCCGAACTGAATAATTTCTTCGGAGATTACACTGTTGCCTGAAATAATAATATATGCCAAATTTCGTGAAGCTACCTCGTCAAATGAAGGAGTTTTCCATACAAGCTTTTCATTCCGAATGTTCAGCTTGTATGGCAGCTTAATGCTATAGTCATCCGAACTGAATAATTTCTTCGGAGATTACACTGTTGCCTGAAATAATAATATATGCCAAATTTCGTGAAGCTACCTCGTCAAATGAAGAAGTTTTCCATACAAGCATTTCATTCCGATTGTTCAGTTTGTATGGAAGCTATATGCTATAGTCATCCGATCTATATAATTTCTTCGGAGATTACATTCTTGCCTTAACTGACAATCGTGAAGATACCTCGTCAAATGAAAGAGTTTTCCATTCAAGCACTTGATTCCGATTGTTCAGTTTGTATGGAATCTATATGCTATATTCATCCGATCTGAATAATTTCTTAGGAGATTACATTCTTGCCTTAACTGACAATCCGTGCAATGAAAGAGTTTTCCATTCAAGCACTTGATTTCGATTATTCAGTTTGTATGGCAGCTATATGCTATAGTCATCCGAACTTTATTAATTCTTTGGAGATTACATTGTTGCCTTAACTGACAATCCGTGCCAAATTTCGTAAAGATACCTCGTCAAATAATAGAGTTTTCCATACAAGCACTTGATTCCGATTGTTCAGTTTGTATGGAATCTATATGCTATAAATATCCGATCTATATAATTTCATCGGTGATTGAATAAAAACCTTAAGTAGTAATATATGCCAAATTTCGTAAAGATACCTGGTTAAATGGAAGAGTTTCCATACAAGCACTTGATTCGGATTGTTCAATCTGTATGGAATCTATATGCTATAGTCATCCACTCTGAATAATTTCTTCGGAGATTACATCGTAGCCTTAAATAATAATTCGTACAAAATTTCGTGAAGAAACCTCGTCAAATGAAAGAGTTTTCCATACAGCCCTTGATTCCGATTATTCAGTTTGTATGACAGCTATATGCTATAGTCATCCGAACTTTATTATTTCTTTGGAGATTACATTGTTGCCTTAACTGACAATACGTGCCAAATTTCGTAAAGAGACCTCGTCAAATGAAAGAGTTTTCCATACAAGCACTTGATTCCGATTGTTCAGTTTGTATGGCAGCTGTATGCTATAGTCATCCGAACTGAATAATTTCTTCGGAGATTACATTGTTGCCTGAAATAATAATATATGCAAAATTTCGTGAAGCTACCTCGTCAAATGAAAGAGTTTTCCATACAAATACTTGATTCCAAATGTTCAGTTTGTGTGGAAGCTATATGCTATAGCCATCCGAACTATATAATTTCCTCAGAGATTGAATAAATGCCTTAAGCAATAATATATGCCAAATTTCGTGAAGATACCTCGTCAAATGAAGGAGTTTTCCATACAAGCATTTCATTCCGATTGTTCAGTTTGTATGGCAGCTATATGCTATAATCATCCGAACTGAATAATTTCTTCGGAGATTACATTGTTGCCCTAACTAATAATCTGTGCCTAATTTCGTGAAGCTACCTCGTCAAATGAAAGAGTTTTTCATACAAGCATTTCATTCCGATTGTTCAGTTTGTATGGAAGCTATATGCTATAGTCATCCGAACTATATAATTTCCTCAGAGATTGAATAAATGCCTAAGATCATAATATAAGCCAAATTTCGTGAAGATACCTCGTGAAATGAAGGAGTTTTCCATACAAGAATTTCATTCCGATTGTTCAGTTTGTATGGCAGCTTAATGCTATAGTCATCCGAACTGAATAATTTCTTCGGAGATTACATTGTTGCCTGAAATAATAATTTATGCCAAATTTCGTAAAGATACCTCGTCAAATGAAGGAGTTTTCCATACAAGCATTTCATTCCGATTGTTCAGTTTGTATGGCAGCTTAATGCTATAGTCATTTGAACTGAATAGTTTCTTCGGAGATTACATTGTTGTCCCAACCAATAAACTGTGCCTAATTTCGTAAAGCTACCACGTCAAATGAAGGAGTTTTCCATACAAGCTTTTCATTCCGAATGTTCAGCTTGTATGGCAGCTTAATGCTATAGTCATACGAACTGAATAATTTCTTCGGAGATTACATTGTTGCCCTAACTAATAATCTGTGCCTAATTTCGTGGAGCTACCTCGTCAAATGAAAGAGTTTTTCATACAAGCATTTCATTCCGATTGTTCAGTTTGTATGGAAGCTATATGCTATAGTCATCCGAACTGTATAATTTCCTCAGAGATTGAATAAATGCCTAAGATCATAATATAAGCCAAATTTCGTGAAGATACCTCGTCAAATGAAGGAGTTTTCCATACAAGCATTTCATTCCGATTGTTCAGTTTGTATGGCAGCTTAATGCTATAGTCATCCGAACTGAATAATTTCTTCGGAGATTACATTGTTGCCCCAACCAATAAACTGTGCCTAATTTTGTAAAGCTACCACGTCAAATGAAGGAGTTTTTCATACAAGCATTTCATTCCGATTGTTCAGTTTGTATGGAAGCTATATGCTATAGTCATCCGAACTATATAATTTCCTCAGAGATTGAATAAATGCCTAAGATAATAATATATGCCAAATTTGGTGAAGATACCTCGTCAAATGAAGGAGTTTTCCATACAAGCATTTCATTCCGATTGTTCAGTTTGTATGGCAGCTTAATGCTATAGTCATCCGAACTGAATAATTTCTTCGGAGATTACATTGTTGCCCCAACCAATAAACTGTGCCTAATTTCGTAAAGCTACCACGTCAAATGAAGGAGTTTTCCATACAAGCTTTTCATTCCGATTGTTCAGTTTGTATGGCAGCTATATGCTATAGTCATCCGAACTGAATAATTTCTTCGGAGATTACATTGTTGCCCTAACTAATAATTTGTGCCTAATTTCGTGAAGCTTCCTCGTCAAATGAAAGAGTTTTTCATACAAGCATTTCATTCCGATTGTTCAGTTTGTATGGAAGCTATATGCTATAGTCATCCGAACTATAGAATTTCCTCAGAGATTGAATACATGCCTAAGATAATAATATATGCCAAATTTCGTAAAGCTACCTCGTCAAATGAAGGAGTTTTCCATACAAGAATTTCATTCCGATTGTTCAGTTTGTATGGCAGCTTAATGCTATAGTCATCCGAACTGAATAATTTCTTCGGAGATTACATTGTTGCCTAAAATAATAATATATGCCAAATTTCGTGAAGATACCTCGTCAAATAAAGGAGTTTTCCATACAAACATTTCATTCCGATTGTTCAATTTGTATGGCAGCTATATGCTATAGTCATCCGAACTGAATAATTTCTTCGGAGATTACATTGTTGCCCCAACTAATAATCTGTGCCAAATTTCGTGAAGCTACCGCGTCAAATGAAAGAGTTTTTCATACAAGCATTTCATTCTGATTGTTCAGTTTGTATGGAAGCTATATGCTATAGTCATCCGATCTATATAATTTTTTCGGAGATTACATTCTTGCCTTAACTGACAATCGTGAAGATACCTCGTCAAATGAAAGAGTTTTCCATTCAAGCACTTGATTCCGATTGTTCAGTTTGTATGGAATCTATATGCTATATTCATCCGATCTGAATAATTTCTTCGGAGATTACATTCTTGCCTTAACTGACAATCCGTGCCAAATTTCGTGAAGATACCTCGACAAATGAAAGAGTTTTCCATTCAAGCACTTGATTTCGATTATTCAGTTTGTATGGCAGCTATATGCTATAGTCATCCGAACTTTATTATTTCTTTGGAGATTACATTGTGTCCTTAACTGACAATCCGTGCGAAATTTCGTAAAAATACCTCGTCAAATGATAGAGTTTTCCATACAAGCACTTGATTCCGATTTTCAGTTTGTACGGAATCTATATGCTATAAATATCCGATCTATATAATTTCATCGGTGATTGAATAAATACCTTAAATAGTAATATATGCCAAATTTCGTAAAGATACCTCGTTAAATGGAAGAGTTTCCATACAAGCACTTGATTCCGATTGTTCAATTTGTATGGAATCTATATGCTATAGTCATCCGCTCTGAATAATTTCTTCGGAGATTACATTGTTGCCTGAAATAATAATATATGCCAAATTGCGTGAAGCTACCTCGTCAAATGAAAGAGTTTTCCATACAAGAATTTCATTCCAAATGTTCAGCTTGTATGGCAGCTTAATGCTATAGTCATCCGAACTTTAATATTTCTTTGGAGATTACATTGTTGCCTTAACTGACAATCCGTGCCAATTTTCGTAAAGATACCTCGTCAAATGATAGAGTTTTCCATACAAGCATTTCATTCCGATTGTTCAGTTTGTATGGCAGCTATATGCTATAGTCATCCGAACTGAATAATTTCTTCGGAGATTACATTCTTGCCTTAACTGACAATCCGTGCCAAATTTCGTAAAGATACCTCGTCAAATGAAAGAGTTTTCCATACAAGAACTTGATTCCGATTATTCAGTTTGTATGGCAGCTGTATGCTATAGTCATCCGAACTGAATAATTTCTTCGGAGATTACATTCTTGCCTTAACTGACAATCCGTGCCAAATTTCGTGAAGATACCTGGTCAAATGAAAGAGTTTTCCATTCAAGCACTTGATTCCGATTGTTAAGTTTGTATGGAATCTATATGCTATATTCATCCGATCTGAATAATTTCTTCGGAGATTACATTCTTGCCTTAACTGACAATCCGTGCCAAATTTCGTGAAGATACCTCGACAAATGAAAGAGTTTTCCATTCAAGCACTTGATTCCGATTGTTCAGTTTGTATGGAATCTATATGCTATATTCATCCGATCTGAATAATTTCTTCGGAGATTACATTCTTGCCTTAACTGACAATCCGTGCCAAATTTCGTGAAGATACCTCGACAAATGAAAGAGTTTTCCATTCAAGCACTTGATTTCGATTATTCAGTTTGTATGGCAGCTATATGCTATAGTCATCCGAACTTTATTATTTCTTTGGAGATTACATTGTTGTCTTAACTGACAATCCGTGCCAAATTTCGTAAAGATACCTCGTCAAATGATAGAGTTTTCCATACAAGCATTTCATTCCGATTGTTCAGTTTGTATGGCAGCTATATGCTATAATCATCCGAACTTTATTATTTCTTTGGAGATTACATTCTTGCCTTAACTGACAATCGTGAAGATACCTCGTCAAATGAAAGAGTTTTCCATACAAGCACTTGATTCCGATTGTTCAATTTGTATGGAATCTATATGCTATAGTCATCCGCTCTGAATAATTTCTTCGGAGATTACATCGTAGCCTTAAATAATAATTCGTACAAAATTTCGTGAAGAAACCTCGTCAAATGAAAGAGTTTTCCATACAGCCCTTGATTCCGATTATTCAGTTTGTATGGCAGCTATATGCTATAGTCATCCGAACTTTATTATTTCTTTGCAGATTACATTGTTGCCTTAACTGACAATCCGTGCCAAATTTCGTAAAGATACCTCGTCAAATGAAAGAGTTTTCCATACAAGCACTTGATTCCGATTGTTCAGTTTGTATGGCAGCTGTATGCTATAGTCATCCGAACTGAATAATTTCTTCGGAGATTACATTGTTGCCTAAAATAATAATATATGCAAAATTTCGTGAAGCTACCTCGTCAAATGAAAGAGTTTTCCATACAAATACTTGATTCCAAATGTTCAGTTTGTATGGAAGCTATATGCTATAGCCATCCGAACTATATAATTTCCTCAGAGATTGAATAAATGCCTTAAATAATAATATATGCCAAATTTCGTGAAGATATCTCGTCAAATGAAGGAGTTTTCCATACAAGCATTTCATTCCGATTGTTCAGTTTGTATGGCAGCTATATGCTATAGTCATCCGAACTGAATAGTTTCCTCAGAGATTAAATAAATGCCTAAGATAATAATATATGCCAAATTTCGTGAAGATACCTCGTCAAATGAAGGAGTTTTCCATACAAGAATTTCATTCCGATTGTTGAGTTTGTATGGCTGCTTAATGCTATAGTCATCCGAACTGAATAATTTCTTCGGAGATTACATTGTTGCCTAAAATAATAATATATGCCAAATTGCGTGAAGCTACCTCGTCAAATGATAGAGTTTTCCATACAAGCATTTCATTCCGATTGTTCAGTTTGTATGGCAGCTATATGCTATAGTCATCCGAACTGAATAATTTCTTCGGAGATTACATTGTTGCCTTAACTAATAATCTGTGCCTAATTTCGTGAAGCTACCTCGTCAAATGAAAGAGTTTTTCATACAAGCATTTCATTCCGATTGTTCAGTTTGTATGGAAGCTATATGCTATAGTCATCCGAACTATATAATTTCCTCAGAGATTAAATAAATGCCTAAGATAACAATATATGCCAAATTTCGTGAAGATACCTCGTCAAATGAAGGAGTTTTCCATACAAGAATTTCATTCCGATTGTTGAGTTTGTATGGCTGCTTAATGCTATAGTCATCCGAACTGAATAATTTCTTCGGAGATTACATTGTTGCCTAAAATAATAATATATGCCAAATTGCGTGAAGCTACCTCGTCAAATGATAGAGTTTTCCATACAAGCATTTCATTCCGATTGTTCAGTTTGTATGGAAGCTATATGCTATAGTCATCCGAACTATATAATTTCCTCAGAGATTAAATAAATGCCTAAGATAATAATATATGCCAAATTTCGTGAAGATACCTCGTCAAATGAAGGAGTTTTCCATACAAGAATTTCATTCCGATTGTTGAGTTTGTATGGCTGCTTAATGCTATAGTCATCCGAACTGAATCATTTCTTCGGAGATTACATTGTTGCCTGAAATAATAATTTATGCCACATTTCGTGAAGATACCTCGTCAAATGAAGGAGTTTTCCATACAAGCATTTCATTCCGATTGTTCAATTTGTATGGCAGCTATATGCTATAGTCATCCGAACTGAATAATTTTTCGGAGATTACATTGTTGCCCCAACCAATAAACTGTGCCTAATTTTGTAAAGCTACCACGTCAAATGAAGGAGTTTTTCATACAAGCATTTCATTCCGATTGTTCAGTTTGTATGGAAGCTATATGCTATAGTCATCCGAACTATACAATTTCCTCAGAGATTGAATAAATGCCTAAGATAATAATATATGCCAAATTTGGTGAAGATACCTCGTCAAATGAAGGAGTTTTCCATACAAGCATTTCATTCCGATTGTTCAGTTTGTATGGCAGCTTAATGCTATAGTCATCCGAACTGAATAATTTCTTCGGAGATTACATTGTTGCCCCAACCAATAAACTGTGCCTAATTTCGTAAAGCTACCACGTCAAATGAAGGAGTTTTCCATACAAGCTTTTCATTCCGATTGTTCAGTTTGTATGGCAGCTATATGCTATAGTCATCCGAACTGAATAATTTCTTCGGAGATTACATTGTTGCCCTAACTAATAATTTGTGCCTAATTTCGTGAAGCTTCCTCGTCAAATGAAAGAGTTTTTCATACAAGCATTTCATTCCGATTGTTCAGTTTGTATGGAAGCTATATGCTATAGTCATCCGAACTATAGAATTTCCTCAGAGATTGAATACATGCCTAAGATAATAATATATGCCAAATTTCGTAAAGCTACCTCGTCAAATGAAGGAGTTTTCCATACAAGAATTTCATTCCGATTGTTCAGTTTGTATGGCAGCTTAATGCTATAGTCATCCGAACTGAATAATTTCTTCGGAGATTACATTGTTGCCTAAAATAATAATATATGCCAAATTTCGTGAAGATACCTCGTCAAATAAAGGAGGCAGCTATATGCTATAGTCATCCGAACTGAATAATTTCTTCGGAGATTACATTGTTGCCTGAAATAATAATTCGTACAAAATTTCGTGAAGAACCCTCGTCAAATGAAAGAGTTTTCCATACAACCCTTGATTCCGATTATTCAGTTTGTATGGCAGCTATTTGCTATAATAATCCGAGCTTTATTATTTCTTTGAATATATTATTGTTGCCTTAACTGACAATTCGTGCCAAATTTCGTAAAGATACCTCGTCACATGAAAGAGTTTTCCTTACAAGCACTTGATTCCGATTGTTTAGTTTGTATGGATTCTATATGCTATAGTCATCCGAACTGAATAATTTCTTCGGAGATTACATTGTTGCCCCAACCAATAAACTGTGCCTAATTTCGTAAAGCTACCACGTCAAATGAAGGAGTTTTCCATACAAGCTTTTCATTCCGAATGTTCAATTTGTATGGCAGCTTAATGCTATAGTCATCCGAACTGAATAATTTCTTCGGATATTACATTGTTGCCCCAACTAATAATCTGTGAATAATTTCGTGAAGCTACCTCGTCAAATGAAAGAGTTTTTCATACAAGCATTTCATTCCGATTGTTCAGTTTGTATGGAAGCTATATGCTATAGTCATCCGATCTATATAATTTCTTCGGAGATTACATTCTTGCCTTAACTGACAATCGTGAAGATACCTCGTCAAATGAAAGAGTTTTCCATTCAAGCACTTGATTCCGATTGTTCAGTTTGTATGGAATCTATATGCTATATTCATCCGATCTGAATAATTTCGTAGGAGATTACATTCTTGCCTTAACTGACAATCCGTGCCAAATTTCGTGAAGATACCTCGACAAATGAAAGAGTTTTCCATTCAAGAACTTGATTTCGATTATTCAGTTTGTGTGGCAGCTATATGCTATAGTCATCCGAACTTTATTAATTATTTGGGGATTACATTGTTGCCTTAACTGACAATCCGTGCCAAATTTCGTAAAGATACCTCGTCAAATGAAAGAGTTTTCCATTCAAGCACTTGATTCCGATTGTTCAGTTTGTATGGAATCTATATGCTATATTAATCCGATCTGAATAATTTCTTCGGAGATTACATTCTTGCCTCAACTGACAATCCGTGCCAAATTTCGTGAAGATACCTCGACAAATGAAAGAGTTTTCCATTCAAGCACTTGTTTTCGATTATTAAGTTTGTATGGCAGCTATATGCTATAGTCATCCGATCTATATAATTTCTTCGGAGATTACATTCTTGCCTTAACTGACAATCGTGAAGATACCTCGTCAAATGAAGGAGTTTTCCATACAAGCATTTCATTCCGATTGTTCAATTTGTATGGAAGCTATATGCAATAGCCATCAGAACTATATAATTTCCTCAGAGATTGAATAAATGCCTTAAATAATAATATATGCCAAATTTCGTGAAGATACCTCGACAAATGAAAGAGTTTTCCATTCAAGCACTTGATTTCGATTATTCAGTTTGTATGGCAGCTATATGCTATAGTCATCCGAACTTTATTATTTCTTTGGAGATTACATTGTTGCCTTAACTGACAATCTGTGCCAAATTTCGTAAAGATACCTCGTCAAATGAAAGAGTTTTCCATACAAGCACTTGATTCTGATTGTTCAGTTTGTATGGAATCTATATGCTATAAATATCCGATCTATATAATTTCATCGGTGATTAAATAAATACCTTAAATAGTAATATATGCCAAATTTCGTAAAGATACCTCGTTAAATGGAAGAGTTTCGATACAAGCACTTGATTCCGATTGTTCAATTTGTATGGAATCTATATGCTATAGTCATCCGCTCTGAATAATTTCTTCGGAGATTACATCGTAGCCTTAAATAATAATTCGTACAAAATTTCGTGAAGAACCCTCGTCAAATGAAAGAGTTTTCCATACAACCCTTGATTCCGATTATTCAGTTTGTATGGCAGCTATTTGCTATAATAATCCGAGCTTTATTATTTCTTTGAATATATTATTGTTGCCTTAACTGACAATTCGTGCCAAATTTCGTAAAGATACCTCGTCAAATGAAAGAGTTTTCCTTACAAGCACTTGATTCCGATTGTTTAGTTTGTATTGATTCTATATGCTATAGTCATCCGAACTGAATAATTTCTTCGGAGATTACATTGTTGCCCCAACCAATAAACTGTGCCTAATTTCGTAAAGCTACCACGTCAAATGAAGGAGTTTTCCATACAAGCTTTTCATTCCGAATGTTCAATTTGTATGGCAGCTTAATGCTATAGTCATCCGAACTGAATAATTTCTTCGGATATTACATTGTTGCCCCAACTAATAATCTGTGAATAATTTCGTGAAGCTACCTCGTCAAATGAAAGAGTTTTTCATACAAGCATTTCATTCCGATTGTTCAGTTTGTATGGAAGCTATATGCTATAGTCATCCGATCTATATAATTTCTTCGGAGATTACATTCTTGCCTTAACTGACAATCGTGAAGATACCTCGTCAAATGAAAGAGTTTTCCATTCAAGCACTTGATTCCGATTGTTCAGTTTGTATGGAATCTATATGCTATATTCATCCGATCTGAATAATTTCGTAGGAGATTACATTCTTGCCTTAACTGACAATCCGTGCCAAATTTCGTGAAGATACCTCGACAAATGAAAGAGTTTTCCATTCAAGCACTTGATTTCGATTATTCAGTTTGTGTGGCAGCTATATGCTATAGTCATCCGAACTTTATTAATTATTTGGGGATTACATTGTTGCCTTAACTGACAATCCGTGCCAAATTTCGTAAAGATACCTCGTCAAATAATAGAGTTTTCCATACAAGCACTTGATTCCGATTGTTCAGTTTGTATGGAATCTATATGCTATAAATATCCGATCTATATAATTTCATCGGTGATTGAATAAATACCTTAAATAGTAATATATGCCAAATTTCGTAAAGATACCTGGTTAAATGGAAGAGTTTCCATACAAGCACTTGATTCCGATTGTTCAATTTGTATGGAATCTATATGCTATAGTCATCCGCTCTGAATAATTTCTTCGGAGATTACATCGTAGCCTTAAATAATAATTCGTACAAAATTTCGTGCAGAAACCTCGTCAAATGAAAGAGTTTTCCATACAGCCCTTGATTCCGATTATTCAGTTTGTATGGCAGCTATATGCTATAGTCATCCGAACTTTATTATTTCTTTGGAGATTACATTGTTGCCTGAAATAATAATATATGCAAAATTTCGTGAAGCTACCTCGTCAAATGAAAGAGTTTTCCATACAAATACTTGATTCCAAATGTTCAGTTTGTGTGGAAGCTATATGCTATAGCCATCCGAACTATATAATTTCCTCAGAGAATGAATAAATGCCTTAAACAATAATATATGCCAAATTTTGTGAAGATACCTCGTCAAATGAAGGAGTTTTCCATACAAGCATTTCATTCCGATTGTTCAGTTTGTATGGCAGCTATATGCTATAATCATCCGAACTGAATAATTTCTTCGGAGATTACATTGTTGCCCTAACTAATAATCCGTGCCAAATTTCGTGAAGATACCTCGTCAAATGAAAGAGTTTTGCATACAAGCATTTCATTCCGATTGTTCAGTTTGTATGGAAGCTATATGCTATAGTCAATTGAACTATATAATTTCCTCAGAGATTGAATAAATGTCTAAGATAATAATATATGCCAAATTTCGTGAAGATACCTCGTCAAATGAAGGAGTTTTCCATACAAGCATTTCATTCCGATTGTTCAGTTTGTATGGCAGCTTAATGCTATAGTCATCCGAACTGAATAATTTCTTCGGAGATTACATTGTTGCCCCAACCAATAAACTGTGCCTAATTTCGTAAAGCTACCACGTCAACTGAAGGAGTTTTCCATACAAGCTTTTCATTCCGATTGTTCAGTTTGTATGGCAGCTATATGCTATAGTCATCCGAACTGAATAATTTCTTCGGAGATTACATTGTTGCCCTAACTAATAATTTGTGCCTAATTTCGTGAAGCTTCCTCGTCAAATGAAAGAGTTTTTCATACAAGCATTTCATTCCGATTGTTCAGTTTGTATGGAAGCTATATGCTATAGTCATCCGAACTATAGAATTTCCTCAGAGATTGAATAAATGCCTAAGATAATAATATATGCCAAATTTCGTAAAGCTACCTCGTCAAATGAAGGAGTTTTCCATACAAGCATTTCATTCCGATTGTTCAGTTTGTATGGCAGCTTAATGCTATAGTCATCCGAACTGAATAATTTCTTCGGAGATTACACTGTTGCCTGAAATAATAATATATGCCAAATTTCGTGAAGATACCTCGTCAAATGAAGGAGTTTTCCATACAAGCATTTCATTCCGATTGTTCAGTTTGTATGGCAGCTATATGCTATAATCATCCGAACTGAATAATTTCTTCGAAAATTACATTGTTGCCCTAACTAATAATCTGTGCCTAATTTTGTGAAGCTACCTCGTCAAATGAAAGAGTTTTTCATACAAGCATTTCATTCCGATTGTTCAGTTTGTATGGAAGCTATATGCTATAGTCATCCGAACTATATAATTTCCTCAGAGATTGAATAAATGCCTAAGATAATAATATATGCCAAATTCCGTGAAGATACCTCGTCAAATGAAGGAGTTTTCCATACAAGCATTTCATTCCGATTGTTCAGTTTGTATGGCAGCTTAATGCTATAGTCATCCGAACTGAATAATTTCTTCGGAGATTACATTGTTGCCCCAACCAATAAACTGTGCCTAATTTCGTAAAGCTACCACGTCAAATGAAGGAGTTTTCCATACAAGCTTTTCATTCCGAATGTTCAGCTTGTATGGCAGCTTAATGCTATAGTCATCCGAACTGAATAATTTCTTCGGAGATTACATTGTTGCCTGAAATAATAATACATGCCAAATTTCGTGAAGCTACCTCGTCAAATGAAAGAGTTTTTCATACAAGCATTTCATTCCGATTGTTCAGTTTGTATGGAAGCTATATGCTATAGTCATCCGAACTATATAATTTCCTCAGAGATTGAATAAATGCCTAAGATAATAATATATGCCAAATTCCGTGAAGATATCTCGTCAAATGAAGGAGTTTTCCATACAAGCATTTCATTCCGATTGTTCAGTTTGTATGGCAGCTTAATGCTATAGTCATCCGAACTGAATAATTTCTTCGGAGATTACATTGTTGCCCCAACCAATAAACTGTGCCTAATTTCGTAAAGCTACCACGTCAAATGAAGGAGTTTTCCATACAAGCTTTTCATTCCGATTGTTCAGTTTGTATGGCAGCTATATGCTACAGTCATCCGAACTGAATAATTTCTTCGGAGATTACATTGTTGCCCTAACTAATAATTTGTGCCTAATTTCGTGAAGCTTCCTCGTCAAATGAAAGAGTTTTTCATACAAGCATTTCATTCCGATTGTTCAGTTTGTATGGAAGCTATATGCTATAGTCATCCGAACTATAGAATTTCCTCAGAGATTGAATAAATGCCTAAGATAATAATATATGCCAAATTTCGTAAAGCTACCTCGTCAAATGAAGGAGTTTTCCATACAAGAATTTCATTCCGATTGTTCAGTTTGTATGGCAGCTTAATGCTATAGTCATCCGAACTGAATAATTTCTTCGGAGATTACATTGTTGCCTAAAATAATAATATATGCCAAATTTCGTGAAGATACCTCGTCAAATGAAGGAGTTTTCCATACAAACATTTCATTCCGATTGTTCAATTTGTATGGCAGCTATATGCTATAGTCATCCGAACTGAATAATTTCTTCGGAGATTACATTGTTGCCCCAACTAATAATCTGTGCCTAATTTCGTGAAGCTACCGCGTCAAATGCATTCCGATTGTTCAGTTTGTATGGAAGCTATATGCTATAGTCATCCGATCTATATAATTTCTTCGGAGATTACATTCTTGCCTTAACTGACAATCGTGAAGATACCACGTCAAATGAAAGAGTTTTCCATTCAAGCACTTGATTCCGATTGTTCAGTTTGTATGGAATCTATATGCTATATTCATCCGATCTGAATAATTTCTTCGGAGATTACATTCTTGCCTTAACTGACAATCCGTGCCAAATTTCGTGAAGATACCTCGACAAATGAAAGAGTTTTCCATTCAAGCACTTGATTTCGATTATTCAGTTTGTATGGCAGCTATATGCTATAGTCATCCGAACTTTATTATTTCTTTGGAGATTACATTGTTGCCTTAACTGACAATCCGTGCCAAATTTCGTAAAGATACCTCGTCAAATGATAGAGTTTTCCATACAAGCACTTGATGCCGATTGTTCAGTTTGTATGGAATCTATATGCTATAAATATCCGATCTATATAATTTCATCGGTGATTGAATAAATACCTTAAATAGTAATATATGCCAAATTTCGTAAAGATACCTCGTTAAATGGAAGAGTTTCCATACAAGCACTTGATTCCGATTGTTCAATTTGTATGGAATCTATATGCTATAGTCATCCGCTCTGAATAATTTCTTCGGAGATTACATTGTTGCCTGAAATAATAATATATGCAAAATTGCGTGAAGCTACCTCGTCAAATGAAAGAGTTTTCCATACAAGAATTTCATTCCAAATGTTCAGCTTGTGTGGCGGCTTAATGCTATAGTCATCCGAACTTTATTATTTCTTTGGAGATTACATTGTTGCCTTAACTGACAATCCGTGCCAAATTTCGTAAAGATACCTCGTCAAATGATAGAGTTTTCCATACAAGCATTTCATTCCGATTGTTCAGTTTATATGGCAGCTATATGCTATAGTCATCCGAACTGAATAATTTCTTCGGAGATTACATTCTTGCCATAACTGACAATCCGTGCCAAATTTCGTAAAGATACCTCGTCAAATGAAAGAGTTTTCCATACAAGAACTTGATTCCGATTATTCAGTTTGTATGGCAGCTGTATGCTATAGTCATCCGAACTGAATAATTTCTTCGGAGATTACATTCTTGCCTTAACTGACAATCCGTGCCAAATTTCGTGAAGATACCTCGTCAAATGAAAGAGTTTTCCATTCAAGCACTTGATTCCGATTGTTCAGTTTGTATGGAATCTATATGCTATATTCATCCGATCTGAATAATTTCTTCGGAGATTACATTCTTGCCTTAACTGACAATCCGTGAAAAATTTCGTGAAGATACCTCGACAAATGAAAGAGTTTTCCATTCAAGCCCTTGATTCCGATTGTTCAGTTTGTATGGAATCTATATGCTATATTCATCCGATCTGAATAATTTCTTCGGAGATTACATTCTTGCCTTAACTGACAATCCGTGCCAAATTTCGTGAAGATACCTCGACAAATGAAAGAGTTTTCCATTCAAGCACTTGATTTCGATTATTCAGTTTGTATGGCAGCTATATGCTATAGTCATCCGAACTTTATTATTTCTTTGGAGATTACATTGTTGCCTTAACTGACAATTCGTGCCAAATTTCGTAAAGATACCTCGTCAAACGATAGAGTTTTCCATACAAGCATTTCATTCCGATTGTTCAGTTTGTATGGCAGCTATATGCTATAGTCATCCGAACTTTATTATTTCTTTGGAGATTACATTCTTGCCTTAACTGACAATCGTGAAGATACCTCGTCAAATGAAAGAGTTTTCCATACAAGCACTTGATTCCGATTGTTCAATTTGTATGGAATCTATATGCTATAGTCATCCGCTCTGAATAATTTCTTCGGAGATTACATCGTAGCCTTAAATAATAATTCGTACAAAATTTCGTGAAGAAACCTCGTCAAATGAAAGAGTTTTCCATACAGCCCTTGATTCCGATTATTCAGTTTGTATGGCAGCTATATGCTATAGTCATCCGAACTTTATTATTTCTTTGCAGATTACATGGTTGCCTTAACTGACAATCCGTGCCAAATTTCGTAAAGATACCTCGTCAAATGAAAGAGTTTTCCATACAAGCACTTGATTCCGATTGTTCAGTTTGTATGGCAGCTGTATGCTATAGTCATCCGAACTGAATAATTTCTTCGGAGATTACATTGTTGCCTAAAATAATAATATATGCAAAATTTCGTGAAGCTACCTCGTCAAATGAAAGAGTTTTCCATACAAATACTTAATTCCAAATGTTCAGTTTGTATGGAAGCTATATGCTATAGCCATCCGAACTACATAATTTCCTCAGAGATTGAATAAATGCCTTAAATAATAATATATGCCAAATTTCGTGAAGATACCTCGTCAAATGAAGGAGTTTTCCATACAAGCATTTCATTCCGATTGTTCAGTTTGTATGGCAGCTATATGCTATAATCATCCGAACTGAATAATTTCTTCGAAAATTACATTGTTGCCCTAACTAATAATCTGTGCCTAATTTTGTGAAGCTACCTCGTCAAATGAAAGAGTTTTTCATACAAGCATTTCATTCCGATTGTTCAGTTTGTATGGAAGCTATATGCTATAGTCATCCGAACTATATAATTTCCTCAGAGATTGAATAAATGCCTAAGATAATAATATATGCCAAATTCCGTGAAGATACCTCGTCAAATGAAGGAGTTTTCCATACAAGCATTTCATTCCGATTGTTCAGTTTGTATGGCAGCTTAATGCTATAGTCATCCGAACTGAATAATTTCTTCGGAGATTACATTGTTGCCCCAACCAATAAACTGTGCCTAATTTCGTAAAGCTACCACGTCAAATGAAGGAGTTTTCCATACAAGCTTTTCATTCCGAATGTTCAGCTTGTATGGCAGCTTAATGCTATAGTCATCCGAACTGAATAATTTCTTCGGAGATTACATTGTTGCCTGAAATAATAATACATGCCAAATTTCGTGAAGCTACCTCGTCAAATGAAAGAGTTTTTCATACAAGCATTTCATTCCGATTGTTCAGTTTGTATGGAAGCTATATGCTATAGTCATCCGAACTATATAATTTCCTCAGAGATTGAATAAATGCCTAAGATAATAATATATGCCAAATTCCGTGAAGATATCTCGTCAAATGAAGGAGTTTTCCATACAAGCATTTCATTCCGATTGTTCAGTTTGTATGGCAGCTTAATGCTATAGTCATCCGAACTGAATAATTTCTTCGGAGATTACATTGTTGCCCCAACCAATAAACTGTGCCTAATTTCGTAAAGCTACCACGTCAAATGAAGGAGTTTTCCATACAAGCTTTTCATTCCGATTGTTCAGTTTGTATGGCAGCTATATGCTACAGTCATCCGAACTGAATAATTTCTTCGGAGATTACATTGTTGCCCTAACTAATAATTTGTGCCTAATTTCGTGAAGCTTCCTCGTCAAATGAAAGAGTTTTTCATACAAGCATTTCATTCCGATTGTTCAGTTTGTATGGAAGCTATATGCTATAGTCATCCGAACTATAGAATTTCCTCAGAGATTGAATAAATGCCTAAGATAATAATATATGCCAAATTTCGTAAAGCTACCTCGTCAAATGAAGGAGTTTTCCATACAAGAATTTCATTCCGATTGTTCAGTTTGTATGGCAGCTTAATGCTATAGTCATCCGAACTGAATAATTTCTTCGGAGATTACATTGTTGCCTAAAATAATAATATATGCCAAATTTCGTGAAGATACCTCGTCAAATGAAGGAGTTTTCCATACAAACATTTCATTCCGATTGTTCAATTTGTATGGCAGCTATATGCTATAGTCATCCGAACTGAATAATTTCTTCGGAGATTACATTGTTGCCCCAACTAATAATCTGTGCCTAATTTCGTGAAGCTACCGCGTCAAATGCATTCCGATTGTTCAGTTTGTATGGAAGCTATATGCTATAGTCATCCGATCTATATAATTTCTTCGGAGATTACATTCTTGCCTTAACTGACAATCGTGAAGATACCACGTCAAATGAAAGAGTTTTCCATTCAAGCACTTGATTCCGATTGTTCAGTTTGTATGGAATCTATATGCTATATTCATCCGATCTGAATAATTTCTTCGGAGATTACATTCTTGCCTTAACTGACAATCCGTGCCAAATTTCGTGAAGATACCTCGACAAATGAAAGAGTTTTCCATTCAAGCACTTGATTTCGATTATTCAGTTTGTATGGCAGCTATATGCTATAGTCATCCGAACTTTATTATTTCTTTGGAGATTACATTGTTGCCTTAACTGACAATCCGTGCCAAATTTCGTAAAGATACCTCGTCAAATGATAGAGTTTTCCATACAAGCACTTGATGCCGATTGTTCAGTTTGTATGGAATCTATATGCTATAAATATCCGATCTATATAATTTCATCGGTGATTGAATAAATACCTTAAATAGTAATATATGCCAAATTTCGTAAAGATACCTCGTTAAATGGAAGAGTTTCCATACAAGCACTTGATTCCGATTGTTCAATTTGTATGGAATCTATATGCTATAGTCATCCGCTCTGAATAATTTCTTCGGAGATTACATTGTTGCCTGAAATAATAATATATGCAAAATTGCGTGAAGCTACCTCGTCAAATGAAAGAGTTTTCCATACAAGAATTTCATTCCAAATGTTCAGCTTGTGTGGCGGCTTAATGCTATAGTCATCCGAACTTTATTATTTCTTTGGAGATTACATTGTTGCCTTAACTGACAATCCGTGCCAAATTTCGTAAAGATACCTCGTCAAATGATAGAGTTTTCCATACAAGCATTTCATTCCGATTGTTCAGTTTATATGGCAGCTATATGCTATAGTCATCCGAACTGAATAATTTCTTCGGAGATTACATTCTTGCCATAACTGACAATCCGTGCCAAATTTCGTAAAGATACCTCGTCAAATGAAAGAGTTTTCCATACAAGAACTTGATTCCGATTATTCAGTTTGTATGGCAGCTGTATGCTATAGTCATCCGAACTGAATAATTTCTTCGGAGATTACATTCTTGCCTTAACTGACAATCCGTGCCAAATTTCGTGAAGATACCTCGTCAAATGAAAGAGTTTTCCATTCAAGCACTTGATTCCGATTGTTCAGTTTGTATGGAATCTATATGCTATATTCATCCGATCTGAATAATTTCTTCGGAGATTACATTCTTGCCTTAACTGACAATCCGTGAAAAATTTCGTGAAGATACCTCGACAAATGAAAGAGTTTTCCATTCAAGCCCTTGATTCCGATTGTTCAGTTTGTATGGAATCTATATGCTATATTCATCCGATCTGAATAATTTCTTCGGAGATTACATTCTTGCCTTAACTGACAATCCGTGCCAAATTTCGTGAAGATACCTCGACAAATGAAAGAGTTTTCCATTCAAGCACTTGATTTCGATTATTCAGTTTGTATGGCAGCTATATGCTATAGTCATCCGAACTTTATTATTTCTTTGGAGATTACATTGTTGCCTTAACTGACAATTCGTGCCAAATTTCGTAAAGATACCTCGTCAAACGATAGAGTTTTCCATACAAGCATTTCATTCCGATTGTTCAGTTTGTATGGCAGCTATATGCTATAGTCATCCGAACTTTATTATTTCTTTGGAGATTACATTCTTGCCTTAACTGACAATCGTGAAGATACCTCGTCAAATGAAAGAGTTTTCCATACAAGCACTTGATTCCGATTGTTCAATTTGTATGGAATCTATATGCTATAGTCATCCGCTCTGAATAATTTCTTCGGAGATTACATCGTAGCCTTAAATAATAATTCGTACAAAATTTCGTGAAGAAACCTCGTCAAATGAAAGAGTTTTCCATACAGCCCTTGATTCCGATTATTCAGTTTGTATGGCAGCTATATGCTATAGTCATCCGAACTTTATTATTTCTTTGCAGATTACATGGTTGCCTTAACTGACAATCCGTGCCAAATTTCGTAAAGATACCTCGTCAAATGAAAGAGTTTTCCATACAAGCACTTGATTCCGATTGTTCAGTTTGTATGGCAGCTGTATGCTATAGTCATCCGAACTGAATAATTTCTTCGGAGATTACATTGTTGCCTAAAATAATAATATATGCAAAATTTCGTGAAGCTACCTCGTCAAATGAAAGAGTTTTCCATACAAATACTTAATTCCAAATGTTCAGTTTGTATGGAAGCTATATGCTATAGCCATCCGAACTACATAATTTCCTCAGAGATTGAATAAATGCCTTAAATAATAATATATGCCAAATTTCGTGAAGATACCTCGTCAAATGAAGGAGTTTTCCATACAAGCATTTCATTCCGATTGATCAGTTTGTATGGCAGCTATATGCTATAGTCATCCGAAGTGAATAATTTCTTCGGAGATTACATTGTTGCCCTAACTAATAATCTGTGCCTAATTTCGTGAAGATACCTCGCCAAATGAAAGAGTTTTCCATACAAGCACTTGATTCCGATTGTTCAGTTTGTATGGCAGCTGTATGCTATAGTCATCCGAACTGAATAATTTCTTCGGAGATTACATTGTTGCCTAAAATAATAATATATGCAAAATTTCGTGAAGCTACCTCGTCAAATGAAAGAGTTTTCCATACAAATACTTAATTCCAAATGTTCAGTTTGTATGGAAGCTATATGCTATAGCCATCCGAACTACATAATTTCCTCAGAGATTGAATAAATGCCTTAAATAATAATATATGCCAAATTTCGTGAAGATACCTCGTCAAATGAAGGAGTTTTCCATACAAGCATTTCATTCCGATTGTTCAGTTTGTATGGCAGCTGTATGCTATAGTCATCCGAACTGAATAATTTCTTCGGAGATTACATTGTTGCCTAAAATAATAATATATGCAAAATTTCGTGAAGCTACCTCGTCAAATGAAAGAGTTTTCCATACAAATACTTAATTCCAAATGTTCAGTTTGTATGGAAGCTATATGCTATAGCCATCCGAACTACATAATTTCCTCAGAGATTGAATAAATGCCTTAAATAATAACATATGCCAAATTTCGTGAAGATACCTCGTCAAATGAAGGAGTTTTCCATACAAGAATTTCATTCCGATTGTTCAGTTTGTATGGCAGCTTAATGCTATAGTCATCCGAACTGAATAATTTCTTCGGAGATTACATTCTTGCCTTAACTGACAATCGTGAAGATACCTCGTCAAATGAAGGAGTTTTCCATACAAGAATTTCATTCCGATTGTTCAGTTTGTATGGCAGCTTAATGCTATAGTCATCCGAACTGAATAATTTCTTCGGAGATTACATTCTTGCCTTAACTGACAATCGTGAAGATACCTCGTCAAATGAAAGAGTTTTCCATTCAAGCACTTGATTCCGATTGTTCAGTTTGTATGGAATCTATATGCTATATTCATCCGATCTGAATAATTTCTTCGGAGATTACATTCTTGCCTTAACTGACAATCCGTGCCAAATTTCGTGAAGATACCTCGACAAATGAAAGAGTTTTCCATTCAAGCACTTGATTCCGATTGTTCAGTTTGTATGGAATCTATATGCTATATTCATCCGATCTCAATAATTTCTTCGGAGATTACATTCTTGCCTTAACTGACAATCCGTGCCAAATTTCGTGAAGATACCTCGACAAATGAAAGAGTTTTCCATTCAAGCACTTGATTTCGATTATTCAGTTTGTATGGCAGCTATATGCTATAGTCATCCGAACTTTATTATTTCTTTGGAGATTACATTGTTGCCTTAACTGACAATCCGAGCCAAATTTCGTAAAGATACCTCGTCAAATGATAGAGTTTTCCATACAAGCACTTGATGCCGATTGTTCAGTTTGTATGGAATCTATATGCTATAAATATCCGATCTATATAATTTCATCGGTGATTGAATAAATACCTTAAATAGTAATATATGCCAAATTTCGTAAAGATACCTCGTTAAATGGAAGAGTTTCCATACAAGCACTTGATTCCGATTGTTCAATTTGTATGGAATCTATATGCTATAGTCATCCGCTCTGAATAATTTCTTCGGAGATTACATTGTTGCCTGAAATAATAATATATGCAAAATTGCGTGAAGCTACCTCGTCAAATGAAAGAGTTTTCCATACAAATACTTAATTCCAAATGTTCAGTTTGTATGGAAGCTATATGCTATAGCCATCCGAACTACATAATTTCCTCAGAGATTGAATAAATGCCTTAAATAATAATATATGCCAAATTTCGTAAAGATATCTCGTCAAATGAAGGAGTTTTCCATACAAGCATTTCATTCCGATTGTTCAGTTTGTATGGCAGCTGTATGCTATAGTCATCCGAACTGAATAATTTCTTCGGAGATTACATTGTTGCCTAAAATAATAATATATGCAAAATTTCGTGAAGCTACCTCGTCAAATGAAAGAGTTTTCCATACAAATACTTAATTCCAAATGTTCAGTTTGTATGGAAGCTATATGCTATAGCCATCCGAACTACATAATTTCCTCAGAGATTGAATAAATGCCTTAAATAATAATATATGCCAAATTTCGTGAAGATACCTCGTCAAATGAAGGAGTTTTCCATACAAGAATTTCATTCCGATTGTTCAGTTTGTATGGCAGCTTAATGCTATAGTCATCCGAACTGAATAATTTCTTCGGAGATTACATTCTTGCCTTAACTGACAATCGTGAAGATACCTCGTCAAATGAAGGAGTTTTCCATACAAGAATTTCATTCCGATTGTTCAGTTTGTATGGCAGCTTAATGCTATAGTCATCCGAACTGAATAATTTCTTCGGAGATTACATCGTAGCCTTAAATAATAATTCGTACAAAATTTCGTGAAGAAACCTCGTCAAATGAAAGAGTTTTCCATACAGCCCTTGATTCCGATTATTCAGTTTGTATGGCAGCTATATGCTATAGTCATCCGAACTTTATTATTTCTTTGCAGATTACATGGTTGCCTTAACTGACAATCCGTGCCAAATTTCGTAAAGATACCTCGTCAAATGAAAGAGTTTTCCATACAAGCACTTGATTCCGATTGTTCAGTTTGTATGGCAGCTGTATGCTATAGTCATCCGAACTGAATAATTTCTTCGGAGATTACATTGTTGCCTAAAATAATAATATATGCAAAATTTCGTGAAGCTACCTCGTCAAATGAAAGAGTTTTCCATACAAATACTTAATTCCAAATGTTCAGTTTGTATGGAAGCTATATGCTATAGCCATCCGAACTACATAATTTCCTCAGAGATTGAATAAATGCCTTAAATAATAATATATGCCAAATTTCGTGAAGATACCTCGTCAAATGAAGGAGTTTTCCATACAAGCATTTCATTCCGATTGTTCAGTTTGTATGGCAGCTGTATGCTATAGTCATCCGAACTGAATAATTTCTTCGGAGATTACATTGTTGCCTAAAATAATAATATATGCAAAATTTCGTGAAGCTACCTCGTCAAATGAAAGAGTTTTCCATACAAATACTTAATTCCAAATGTTCAGTTTGTATGGAAGCTATATGCTATAGCCATCCGAACTACATAATTTCCTCAGAGATTGAATAAATGCCTTAAATAATAACATATGCCAAATTTCGTGAAGATACCTCGTCAAATGAAGGAGTTTTCCATACAAGAATTTCATTCCGATTGTTCAGTTTGTATGGCAGCTTAATGCTATAGTCATCCGAACTGAATAATTTCTTCGGAGATTACATTCTTGCCTTAACTGACAATCGTGAAGATACCTCGTCAAATGAAAGAGTTTTCCATTCAAGCACTTGATTCCGATTGTTCAGTTTGTATGGAATCTATATGCTATATTCATCCGATCTGAATAATTTCTTCGGAGATTACATTCTTGCCTTAACTGACAATCCGTGCCAAATTTCGTGAAGATACCTCGACAAATGAAAGAGTTTTCCATTCAAGCACTTGATTCCGATTGTTCAGTTTGTATGGAATCTATATGCTATATTCATCCGATCTGAATAATTTCTTCGGAGATTACATTCTTGCCTTAACTGACAATCCGTGCCAAATTTCGTGAAGATACCTCGACAAATGAAAGAGTTTTCCATTCAAGCACTTGGTTTCGATTATTCAGTTTGTATGGCAGCTATATGCTATAGTCATCCGAACTTTATTATTTCTTTGGAGATTACATTGTTGCCTTAACTGACAATCCGTGCCAAATTTCGTAAAGATACCTCGTCAAATGATAGAGTTTTCCATACAAGCACTTGATGCCGATTGTTCAGTTTGTATAGAATCTATATGCTATAAATATCCGATCTATATAATTTCATCGGTGATTGAATAAATACCTTAAATAGTAATATATGCCAAATTTCGTAAAGATACCTCGTTAAATGGAAGAGTTTCCATACAAGCACTTGATTCCGATTGTTCAATTTGTATGGAATCTATATGCTATAGTCATCCGCTCTGAATAATTTCTTCGGAGATTACATTGTTGCCTGAAATAATAATATATGCAAAATTGCGTGAAGCTACCTCGTCAAATGAAAGAGTTTTCCATACAAATACTTAATTCCAAATGTTCAGTTTGTATGGAAGCTATATGCTATAGCCATCCGAACTACATAATTTCCTCAGAGATTGAATAAATGCCTTAAATAATAATATATGCCAAATTTCGTAAAGATACCTCGTCAAATGAAGGAGTTTTCCATACAAGCATTTCATTCCGATTGTTCAGTTTGTATGGCAGCTGTATGCTATAGTCATCCGAACTGAATAATTTCTTCGGAGATTACATTGTTGCCTAAAATAATAATATATGCAAAATTTCGTGAAGCTACCTCGTCAAATGAAAGAGTTTTCCATACAAATACTTAATTCCAAATGTTCAGTTTGTATGGAAGCTATATGCTATAGCCATCCGAACTACATAATTTCCTCAGAGATTGAATAAATGCCTTAAATAATAATATATGCCAAATTTCGTGAAGATACCTCGTCAAATGAAGGAGTTTTCCATACAAGAATTTCATTCCGATTGTTCAGTTTGTATGGCAGCTTAATGCTATAGTCATCCGAACTGAATAATTTCTTCGGAGATTACATTGTTGCCTAAAATAATAATATATGCCAAATTTCGTGAAGATACCTCGCCAAATGAAGGAGTTTTCCATACAAACATTTCATTCCGATTGTTCAATTTGTATGGCAGCTATATGCTATAGTCATCCGAACTGAATAATTTCTTCGGAGATTACATTGTTGCCCCAACTAATAATCTGTGCCTAATTTCGTGAAGCTACCGCGTCAAATGAAAGAGTTTTTCATACAAGCATTTCATTCCGATTGTTCAGTTTGTATGGAAGGTATATGCTATAGTCATCCGATCTATATAATTTCTTCGGAGATTACATTCTTGCCTTAACTGACAATCGTGAAGATACCTCGTCAAATGAAAGAGTTTTCCATTCAAGCACTTGATTCCGATTGTTCAGTTTGTATGGAATCTATATGCTATATTCATCCGATCTGAATAATTTCTTCGGAGATTACATTCTTGCCTTAACTGACAATCCGTGCCAAATTTCGTGAAGATACCTCGACAAATGAAAGAGTTTTCCATTCAAGCACTTGATTTCGATTATTCAGTTTGTATGGCAGCTATATGCTATAGTCATCCGAACTTTATTATTTCTTTGGAGATTACATTGTTGCCTTAACTGACAATCCGTGCCAAATTTCGTAAAGATACCTCGTCAAATGATAGAGTTTTCCATACAAGCACTTGATGCCGATTGTTCAGTTTGTATGGAATCTATATGCTATAAATATCCGATCTATATAATTTCATCGGTGATTGAATAAATACCTTAAATAGTAATATATGCCAAATTTCGTAAAGATACCTCGTTAAATGGAAGAGTTTCCATACAAGCACTTGATTCCGATTGTTCAATTTGTATGGAATCTATATGCTATAGTCATCCGCTCTGAATAATTTCTTCGGAGATTACATTGTTGCCTGAAATAATAATATATGCAAAATTGCGTGAAGCTACCTCGTCAAATGAAAGAGTTTTCCATACAAGAATTTCATTCCAAATGTTCAGCTTGTATGGCAGCTTAATGCTATAGTCATCCGAACTTTATTATTTCTTTGGAGATTACATTGTTGCCTTAACTGACAATCCGTGCCAAATTTCGTAAAGATACCTCGTTAAATGATAGAGTTTTCCATACAAGCATTTCATTCCGATTGTTCAGTTTATATGGCAGCTATATGCTATAGTCATCCGAACTGAATAATTTCTTCGGATATTACATTCTTGCCTTAACTGACAATCCGTGCCAAATTTCGTAAAGATACCTCGTCAAATGAAAGAGTTTTCCATACAAGAACTTGATTCCGATTATTCAGTTTGTATGGCAGCTGTATGCTATAGTCATCCGAACTGAATAATTTCTTCGGAGATTACATTCTTGCCTTAACTGACAATCCGTGCCAAATTTCGTGAAGATACCTCGTCAAATGAAAGAGTTTTCCATTCAAGCACTTGATTCCGATTGTTCAGTTTGTATGGAATCTATATGCTATATTCATCCGATCTGAATAATTTCTACGGAGATTACATTCTTGCCTTAACTGACAATCCGTGCCAAATTTCGTGAAGATACCTCGACAAATGAAAGAGTTTTCCATTCAAGCACTTGATTCCGATTGTTCAGTTTGTATGGAATCTATATGCTATATTCATCCGATCTGAATAATTTCTTCGGAGATTACATTCTTGCCTTAACTGACAATCCGTGCCAAATTTCGTGAAGATACCTCGACAAATGAAAGAGTTTTCCATTCAAGCACTTGATTTCGATTATTCAGTTTGTATGGCAGCTATATGCTATAGTCATCCGAACTTTATTATTTCTTTGGAGATTACATTGTTGCCTTAACTGACAATTCGTGCCAAATTTCGTAAAGATACCTCGTCAAACGATAGAGTTTTCCATACAAGCATTTCATTCCGATTGTTCAGTTTGTATGGCAGCTATATGCTATAGTCATCCGAACTTTATTATTTCTTTGGAGATTACATTCTTGCCTTAACTGACAATCGTGAAGATACCTCGTCAAATGAAAGAGTTTTCCATACAAGGACTTGATTCCGATTGTTCAATTTGTATGGAATCTATATGCTATAGTCATCCGCTCTGAATAATTTCTTCGGAGATTACATCGTAGCCTTAAATAATAATTCGTACAAAATTTCGTGAAGAAACCTCGTCAAATGAAAGAGTTTTCCATACAGCCCTTGATTCCGATTATTCAGTTTGTATGGCAGCTATATGCTATAGTCATCCGAACTTTATTATTTCTTTGCAGATTACATTGTTGCCTTAACTGACAATCCGTGCCAAATTTCGTAAAGATACCTCGTCAAATGAAAGAGTTTTCCATACAAGCACTTGATTCCGATTGTTCAGTTTGTATGGCAGCTGTATGCTATAGTCATCCGAACTGAATAATTTCTTCGGAGATTACATTGTTGCCTAAAATAATAATATATGCAAAATTTCGTGAAGCTACCTCGTCAAATGAAAGAGTTTTCCATACAAATACTTAATTCCAAATGTTCAGTTTGTATGGAAGCTATATGCTATAGCCATCCGAACTACATAATTTCCTCAGAGATTGAATAAATGCCTTAAATAATAATATATGCCAAATTTCGTGAAGATACCTCGTCAAATGAAGGAGTTTTCCATACAAGCATTTCACTCCGATTGTTCTGTTTGTATGGCAGCTATATGCTATAGTCATCCGAACTGAATAATTTCTTCGGAGATTACATTGTTGCCCTAACTAATAATCTGTGCCTAATTTCGTGAAGCTACCTCGTCAAATGAAAGAGTTTTTCATACAAGCATTTCATTCCGATTGTTCAGTTTGTATGGAAGCTATATGCTATAGTCATCCGAACTATATAATTTCCTCACAGATTAAATAAATGCCTAAGATAATAATATATGCCAAATTTCGTGAAGATACCTCGTCAAATGAAGGAGTTTTCCATACAAGAATTTCATTCCGATTGTTCAGTTTGTATGGCTGCTTAATGCTATAGTCATCCGAACTAAATAATTTCTTCGGAGATTACATTGTTGCCTGAAATAATAATTTATGCCAAATTTCGTGAAAATACCTCGTCAAATGAAGGAGTTTTCCATACAAGCATTTCATTCCGATTGTTCAATTTGTATGGCAGCTATATGCTATAGTCATCCGAACTTAATAATTTCTTCGGAGATTACATTGTTGCCCCAACTAATAATCTGTGCCTAATTTCGTGAAGCTACCTCGTCAAATGAAAGAGTTTTTCATACAAGCATTTCATTCCGATTGTTCAGTTTGTATGGAAGCTATATGCTATAGTCATCCGATCTATATAATTTCTTCGGAGATTACATTCTTGCCTTAACTGACAATCGTGAAGATACCTCGTCAAATGAAAGAGTTTTCCATTCAAGCACTTGATTCCGATTGTTCAGTTTGTATGGAATCTATATGCTATATTCATCCGATCTGAATAATTTCTTCGGAGATTACATTCTTGCCTTAACTGACAATCCGTCCCAAATTTCGTGAAGATACCTCGACAAATGAAAGAGTTTTCCATTCAAGCACTTGATTCCGATTATTCAGTTTGTATGGCAGCTATATGCTATAGTCATCCGAACTTTATTATTTCTTTGGAGATTACATTGTTGCCTTAACTGACAATCCGTGCCAAATTTCGTAAAGATACCTCGTCAAATGATAGAGTTTTCTATACAAGCACTTGATTCCGATTGTTCAGTTTGTATGGAATCTATATGCTATAAATATCCGATCTATATAATTTCATCGGTGATTGAATAAATACCTTAAATAGTAATATATGCCAAATTTCGTATAGATACCTCGTTAAATGGAAGAGTTTCCATACAAGCACTTGATTCCGATTGTTCAATTTGTATGGAATCTATATGCTATAGTCATCCGCTCTGAATAATTTCTTCGGAGATTACGTCGTAGCCTTAAATAATAATTCGTACAAAATCTATACAAGCACTTGATTCCGATTGTTCAGTTTGTATGGAATCTATATGCTATAAATATCCGATCTATATAATTTCATCGGTGATTGAATAAATACCTTAAATAGTAATATATGCCAAATTTCGTGAAGATACCTCGACAAATGAAGGAGTTTTCCATACAAGAATTTCATTCCGATTGTTCAGTTTGTATGGCTGCTTAATGCTATAGTCATCCGAACTAAATAATTTCTTCGGAGATTACATTGTTGCCTAAAATAATAATATATGCAAAATTTCGTGAAGCTACCTCGTCAAATGAAAGAGTTTTCCATACAAATACTTAATTCCAAATGTTCAGTTTGTATGGAAGCTATATGCTATAGCCATCCGAACTACATAATTTCCTCAGAGATTAAATAAATAAATGCCTTAAATAATAATATATGCCAAATTTCGTGAAGATACCTCGTCAAATGAAGGAGTTTTCCATACAAGCATTTCATTCCGATTGTTCAGTTTGTATGGCAGCTATATGCTATAGTCATCCGAACTGAATAATTTCTTCGGAGATTACATTGTTGCCCTAACTAATAATCTGTGCCTAATTTCGTGAAGCTACCTCGTCAAATGAAAGAGCTATATGCCAAATTTCGTGAAGATACCTCGTCAAATGAAGGAGTTTTCCATACAAGAATTTCATTCCGATTGTTCAGTTTGTATGGCTGCTTAATGCTATAGTCATCCGAACTAAATAATTTCTTCGGAGATTACATTGTTGCCTGAAATAATAATTTATGCCAAATTTCGTGAAGATACCTCGTCAAATGAAGGAGTTTTCCATACAAGCATTTCATTCCGATTGTTCAATTTGTATGGCAGCTATATGCTATAGTCATCCGAACTGAATAATTTCTTCGGAGATTACATTGTTGCCCCAACTAATAATCTGTGCCTAATTTCGTGAAGCTACCTCGTCAAATGAAAGAGTTTTTCATACAAGCATTTCATTCCGATTGTTCAGTTTGTATTTAAGCTATATGCTATAGTCATCCGATCTATATAATTTCTTCGGAGATTACATTCTTGCCTTAACTGACAATCGTGAAGATACCTCGTCAAATGAAAGAGTTTTCCATTCAAGCACTTGATTCCGATTGTTCAGTTTGTATGGAATCTATATGCTATATTCATCCGATCTGAATAATTTCTTCGGAGATTACATTCTTGCCTTAACTGACAATCCGTCCCAAATTTCGTGAAGATACCTCGACAAATGAAAGAGTTTTCCATTCAAGCACTTGATTCCGATTATTCAGTTTGTATGGCAGCTATATGCTATAGTCATCCGAACTTTATTATTTCTTTGGAGATTACATTGTTGCCTTAACTGACAATCCGTGCCAAATTTCGTAAAGATACCTCGTCAAATGATAGAGTTTTCTATACAAGCACTTGATTCCGATTGTTCAGTTTGTATGGAATCGATATGCTATAAATATCCGATCTATATAATTTCTTCGGTGATTGAATAAATACCTTAAATAGTAATATATGCCAAATTTCGTATAGATACCTCGTTAAATGGAAGAGTTTCCATACAAGCACTTGATTCCGATTGTTCAATTTGTATGGAATCTATATGCTATAGTCATCCGCTCTGAATAATTTCTTCGGAGATTACATCGTAGCCTTAAATAATAATTCGTACAAAATTTCGTGAAGAAACCTCGTCAAATGAAAGAGTTTTCCATACAACCCTTGATTCCGATTATTCAGTTTGTATGGCAGCTATATGCTATAATCATCCGAGCTTTATTATTTCTTTGAATATTACATTGTTGCCTTAACTGACAATCCGTGCCAAATTTCGTAAAGATACCTCGTCAAATGAAAGAGTTTTCCATACAAGCACTTGATTCCGATTGTTCAGTTTGTATGGCAGCTGTATGCTATAGTCATCCGAACTGAATAATTTCTTCGGAGATAACATTGTAGCCTGAAATAATAATATATGCCCAATTTCGTGAAGATACCTTGTCAAATGAAGGAGTTTTCCATACAAGCATTTCATTCCGATTGTTCAGTTTGTATGGCAGCTATATGCTTTAGTCATCCGAACTGAATAATTTCTTCGGAGATTACATTGTTGCCCTAACTAATAATCTGTGCCTAATTTCGTGAAGCTAATTCGTCAAATTAAAGAGTTTTTCATACAAGCATTTCATTCCGATTGTTCAGTTTGTATGGAAGCTATATGCTATAGTCATCCGCTCTGAATAATTTCTTCGGAGATTACATCGTAGCCTTAAATAATAATTCGTACAAAATTTCGTGAAGAAACCTCGTCAAATGAAAGAGTTTTCCATACAACCCTTGATTCCGATTGTTCAGTTTGTATGGCAGCTATATGCTATAGTCATCCGAACTTTATTATTTCTTTGGAGATTACATTGTTGCCTTAACTGACAATCCGTGCCAAATTTCGTAAAGATACCTCGTCAAATGATAGAGTTTTCTATACAAGCACTTGATTCCGATTGTTCAGTTTGTATGGAATCGATATGCTATAAATATCCGATCTATATAATTTCTTCGGTGATTGAATAAATACCTTAAATAGTAATATATGCCAAATTTCGTATAGATACCTCGTTAAATGGAAGAGTTTCCATACAAGCACTTGATTCCGATTGTTCAATTTGTATGGAATCTATATGCTATAGTCATCCGCTCTGAATAATTTCTTCGGAGATTACATCGTAGCCTTAAATAATAATTCGTACAAAATTTCGTGAAGAAACCTCGTCAAATGAAAGAGTTTTCCATACAACCCTTGATTCCGATTATTCAGTTTGTATGGCAGCTATATGCTATAGTCATCCGAACTTTATTATTTCTTTGGAGATTACATTGTTGCCTTAACTGACAATCCGTGCCAAATTTCGTAAAGATACCTCGTCAAATGAAAGAGTTTTCCATACAAGCACTTGATTCCGATTGTTCAGTTTGTATGGCAGCTGTATGCTATAGTCATCCGAACTGAATAATTTCTTCGGAGATAACATTGTAGCCTGAAATAATAATATATGCCCAATTTCGTGAAGATACCTTGTCAAATGAAGGAGTTTTCCATACAAGCATTTCATTCCGATTGTTCAGTTTGTATGGCAGCTATATGCTTTAGTCATCCGAACTGAATAATTTCTTCGGAGATTACATTGTTGCCCTAACTAATAATCTGTGCCTAATTTCGTGAAGCTAATTCGTCAAATTAAAGAGTTTTTCATACAAGCATTTCATTCCGATTGTTCAGTTTGTATGGAAGCTATATGCTATAGTCATCCGCTCTGAATAATTTCTTCGGAGATTACATCGTAGCCTTAAATAATAATTCGTACAAAATTTCGTGAAGAAACCTCGTCAAATGAAAGAGTTTTCCATACAACCCTTGATTCCGATTATTCAGTTTGTATGGCAGCTATATGCTATAATCATCCGAGCTTTATTATTTCTTTGAATATTACATTGTTGCCTTAACTGACAATCCGTGCCAAATTTCGTAAAGATACCTCGTCAAATGAAAGAGTTTTCCATACAAGCACTTGATTCCGATTGTTCAGTTTGTATGGAATCTATATGCTATAAATATCCGATCTATATAATTTCATCGGTGATTAAATAAATACCTTAAATAGTAATATATGCCAAATTTCGTAAAGATACCTCGTTAAATGGAAGAGTTTCCATACAAGCACTTGATTCCGATTGTTCAATTTGTATGGAATCTATATGCTATAGTCATCCGCTCTGAATAATTTCTTCGGAGGTTACATCGCAGCCTTAAATAATCATTCGTACAAAATTTAGTGAAGAAACCTCGTCAAATGAAAGAGTTTTCCATACAACCCTCAATTCCGATTATTCAGTTTGTATGGCAGCTTAATGCTATAGTCATCAGAACTGAATAATTTCTTCGGAGATTACATTGTTGCCTGAAATAATAATATATGCCAAATTTCGTGAAGATACCTCGTCAAATGAAGGAGTTTTCCATACAAGCATTTCATTCCGATTGTTCAATTTGTATGGCAGCTATATGCTATAGTCATCCGAACTGAATAATTTCTTCGGAGATTACATTGTTGCCTGAAATAATAATATATGCCAAATTTCGTGAAGATACCTCGTCAAATGAAGGAGTTTTCCATACAAGCATTTCATTCCGATTGTTCAATTTGTATGGCAGCTATATGCTATAGTCATCCGAACTTAATAATTTCTTCGGAGATTACATTGTTGCCCCAACTAATAATCTGTGCCTAATTTCGTGAAGCTACCTCGTCAAATGAAAGAGTTTTTCATACAAGCATTTCATTCCGATTGTTCAGTTTGTATGGAAGCTATATGCTATAGTCATCCGATCTATATAATTTCTTCGGAGATTACATTCTTGCCTTAACTGACAATCGTGAAGATACCTCGTCAAATGAAAGAGTTTTCCATTCAAGCACTTGATTCCGATTGTTCAGTTTGTATGGAATCTATATGCTATATTCATCCGATCTGAATAATTTCTTCGGAGATTACATTCTTGCCTTAACTGACAATCCGTCCCAAATTTCGTGAAGATACCTCGACAAATGAAAGAGTTTTCCATTCAAGCACTTGATTCCGATTATTCAGTTTGTATGGCAGCTATATGCTATAGTCATCCGAACTTTATTATTTCTTTGGAGATTACATTGTTGCCTTAACTGACAATCCGTGCCAAATTTCGTAAAGATACCTCGTCAAATGATAGAGTTTTCTATACAAGCACTTGATTCCGATTGTTCAGTTTGTATGGAATCTATATGCTATAAATATCCGATCTATATAATTTCATCGGTGATTGAATAAATACCTTAAATAGTAATATATGCCAAATTTCGTATAGATACCTCGTTAAATGGAAGAGTTTCCATACAAGCACTTGATTCCGATTGTTCAATTTGTATGGAATCTATATGCTATAGTCATCCGCTCTGAATAATTTCTTCGGAGATTACGTCGTAGCCTTAAATAATAATTCGTACAAAATTTCGTGAAGATACCTCGACAAATGAAAGAGTTTTCCATTCAAGCACTTGATTCCGATTATTCAGTTTGTATGGCAGCTATATGCTATAGTCATCCGAACTTTATTATTTCTTTGGAGATTACATTGTTGCCTTAACTGACAATCCATGCCAAATTTCGTAAAGATACCTCGTCAAATGATAGAGTTTTCTATACAAGCACTTGATTCCGATTGTTCAGTTTGTATGGAATCTATATGCTATAAATATCCGATCTATATAATTTCATCGGTGATTGAATAAATACCTTAAATAGTAATATATGCCAAATTTCGTGAAGATACCTCGTCAAATGAAGGAGTTTTCCATACAAGAATTTCATTCCGATTGTTCAGTTTGTATGGCTGCTTAATGCTATAGTCATCCGAACTAAATAATTTCTTCGGAGATTACATTGTTGCCTAAAATAATAATATATGCAAAATTTCGTGAAGCTACCTCGTCAAATGAAAGAGTTTTCCATACAAATACTTAATTCCAAATGTTCAGTTTGTATGGAAGCTATATGCTATAGCCATCCGAACTACATAATTTCCTCAGAGATTGAATAAATGCCTTAAATAATAATATATGCCAAATTTCGTGAAGATACCTCGTCAAATGAAGGAGTTTTCCATACAAGCATTTCATTCCGATTGTTCAGTTTGTATGGCAGCTATATGCTATAGTCATCCGAACTGAATAATTTCTTCGGAGATTACATTGTTGCCCTAACTAATAATCTGTGCCTAATTTCGTGAAGCTACCTCGTCAAATGAAAGAGTTTTTCATACAAGCATTTCATTCCGATTGTTCAGTTTGTATGGAAGCTATATGCTATAGTCATCCGAACTATATAATTTCCTCAGAGATTAAATAAATGCCTAAGATAATAATATATGCCAAATTTCGTGAAGATACCTCGTCAAATGAAGGAGTTTTCCATACAAGAATTTCATTCCGATTGTTCAGTTTGTATGGCTGCTTAATGCTATAGTCATCCGAACTAAATAATTTCTTCGGAGATTACATTGTTGCCTGAAATAATAATTTATGCCAAATTTCGTGAAGATACCTCGTCAAATGAAGGAGTTTTCCATACAAGCATTTCATTCCGATTGTTCAATTTGTATGGCAGCTATATGCTATAGTCATCCGAACTGAATAATTTCTTCGGAGATTACATTGTTGCCCCAACTAATAATCTGTGCCTAATTTCGTGAAGCTACCTCGTCAAATGAAAGAGTTTTTCATACAAGCATTTCATTCCGATTGTTCAGTTTGTATGGAAGCTATATGCTATAGTCATCCGATCTATATAATTTCTTCGGAGATTACATTCTTGCCTTAACTGACAATCGTGAAGATACCTCGTCAAATGAAAGAGTTTTCCATTCAAGCACTTGATTCCGATTGTTCAGTTTGTATGGAATCTATATGCTATATTCATCCGATCTGAATAATTTCTTCGGAGATTACATTCTTGCCTTAACTGACAATCCGTCCCAAATTTCGTGAAGATACCTCGACAAATGAAAGAGTTTTCCATTCAAGCACTTGATTCCGATTATTCAGTTTGTATGGCAGCTATATGCTATAGTCATCCGAACTTTATTATTTCTTTGGAGATTACATTGTTGCCTTAACTGACAATCCGTGCCAAATTTCGTAAAGATACCTCGTCAAATGATAGAGTTTTCTATACAAGCACTTGATTCCGATTGTTCAGTTTGTATGGAATCTATATGCTATAAATATCCGATCTATATAATTTCATCGGTGATTGAATAAATACCTTAAATAGTAATATATGCCAAATTTCGTATAGATACCTCGTTAAATGGAAGAGTTTCCATACAAGCACTTGATTCCGATTGTTCAATTTGTATGGAATCTATATGCTATAGTCATCCGCTCTGAATAATTTCTTCGGAGATTACATCGTAGCCTTAAATAATAATTCGTACAAAATTTCGTGAAGAAACCTCGTCAAATGAAAGAGTTTTCCATACAACCCTTGATTCCGATTATTCAGTTTGTATGGCAGCTATATGCTATAGTCATCCGAACTTTATTATTTCTTTGGAGATTACATTGTTGCCTTAACTGACAATCCGTGCCAAATTTCGTAAAGATACCTCGTCAAATGAGAGAGTTTTCCATACAAGCACTTGATTCCGATTGTTCAGTTTGTATGGCAGCTGTATGCTATAGTCATCCGAACTGAATAATTTCTTCGGAGATTACATTGTAGCCTGAAATAATAATATATGCCCAATTTCGTGAAGATACCTTGTCAAATGAAGGAGTTTTCCATACAAGCATTTCATTCCGATTGTTCAGTTTGTATGGCAGCTATATGCTTTAGTCATCCGAACTGAATAATTTCTTCGGAGATTACATTGTTGCCCTAACTAATAATCTGTGCCTAATTTCGTGAAGCTAATTCGTCAAATTAAAGAGTTTTTCATACAAGCATTTCATTCCGATTGTTCAGTTTGTATGGAAGCTATATGCTATAGTCATCCGCTCTGAATAATTTCTTCGGAGATTACATCGTAGCCTTAAATAATAATTCGTACAAAATTTCGTGAAGAAACCTCGTCAAATGAAAGAGTTTTCCATACAACCCTTGATTCCGATTATTCAGTTTGTATGGCAGCTATATGCTATAATCATCCGAGCTTTATTATTTCTTTGAATATTACATTGTTGCCTTAACTGACAATCCGTGCCAAATTTCGTAAAGATACCTCGTCAAATGAAAGAGTTTTCCATACAAGCACTTGATTCCGATTGTTCAGTTTGTATGGAATCTATATGCTATAAATATCCGATCTATATAATTTCATCGGTGATTAAATAAATACCTTAAATAGTAATATATGCCAAATTTCGTAAAGATACCTCGTTAAATGGAAGAGTTTCCATACAAGCACTTGATTCCGATTATTCAATTTGTATGGAATCTATATGCTATAGTCATCCGCTCTGAATAATTTCTTCGGAGGTTACATCGCAGCCTTAAATAATCATTCGTACAAAATTTAGTGAAGAAACCTCGTCAAATGAAAGAGTTTTCCATACAACCCTCGATTCCGATTATTCAGTTTGTATGGCAGCTATATGCTATAATCATCCGAACTTTATTATTTCTTTGAATATTACATTGTTGCCTTAACTGACAATCCGTGCCAAATTTCGTAAAGATACCTCGTCAAATGATAGAGTTTTCCATACAAGCACTTGATTCCGATTGTTCAGTTTGTATGGAATCTATATGCTATAAATATCCGATCTATATAATTTCATCGGTGATTGAATAAATACCTTAAATAGTAATATATGCCAAATTTCGTAAAGATACGTCGTTAAATACAAGAGTTGCCATACAAGCACTTGATTCCGATTGTTCAATTTGTATGGAATCTATATGCTATAGTCATCCGCTCTGAATAATTTCTTCGGAGATTACATTGTTGCCTGAAATAATAATATATGCAAAATTGCGTGAAGCTACCTCGTCAAATGAAAGAGTTTTCCATACAAGAATTTCATTCCAAATGTTCAGCTTGTATGGCAGCTTAATGCTATAGTCATCCGAACTGAATAATTTCTTCGGAGATTACATTGTTGCCCCAACCTATAAACTGTGCCTAATTTCGTGAAGCTACCTCGTCAAATGAAGGAGTTTTCCATACAAGCTTTTCATTCCGAATGTTCAGCTTGTATGGCAGCTTAATGCTATAGTCATCAGAACTGAATAATTTCTTCGGAGATTACATTGTTGCCTGAAATAATAATATATGCCAAATTTCGTGAAGATACCTCGTCAAATGAAGGAGTTTTCCATACAAGCATTTCATTCCGATTGTTCAATTTGTATGGCAGCTATATGCTATAGTCATCCGAACTGAATAATTTCTTCGGAGATTACATTGTTGCCTGAAATAATAATATATGCCAAATTTCGTGAAGATACCTCGTCAAATGAAGGAGTTTTCCATACAAGCATTTCATTCCGATTGTTCAATTTGTATGGCAGCTATATGCTATAGTCATCCGAACTGAATAATTTCTTCGGAGATTACATTGTTGCCTGAAATAATAATATATGCCAAATTTCGTGAAGATACCTCGTCAAATGAAGGAGTTTTCCATACAAGCATTTCATTCCGATTGTTCAATTTGTATGGCAGCTATATGCTATAGTCATCCGAACTGAATAATTTCTTTGGAGATTACATTGTTGCCTTAACTGACAATCCGTGCCAAATTTCGTAAAGATACCTCGTCAAATGAAAGAGTTTTTCATACAAGCACTTGATTCCGATTGTTCAGTTTGTATGGCAGCTGTATGCTATAGTCATCCGAACTGAATAATTTCTTCGGAGATTACATTGTTGCCTGAAATAATAATATATCCAAAATTTCGTGAAGCTACCTCGTCAAATGAAAGAGTTTTCCATACAAATACTTGATTCCAAATGTTTAGTTTGTATTGAAGCTATATGCTATAGCCATCCGAACAATATAATTTCCTCACAGATTGAATAAATGCCTTAAATAATAATATATGCCAAATTTCGTGAAGATACCTCGTCAAATGAAAGAGTTTTTCATACAAGCACTTGATTCCGATTGTTCAGTTTGTATGGCAGCTGTAGGCTATAGTCATCCGAACTGAATAATTTCTTCGGAGATTACATTGTTGCCTGAAATAATAATATATGCCAAATTTCGTGAAGATACCTCGTCAAATGAAAGAGTTTTCCATTCAAGCACTTGATTCCGATTGTTCAGTTTGTATGGAATCTATATGCTATATTCATCCGATCTGAATAATTTCTTCGGAGATTACATTCTTGCCTTAACTGACAATCCGTGCCAAATTTCGTGAAGATACCTCGACAAATGAAAGAGTTTTCCATTCAAGCACTTGATTCCGATTATTCAGTTTGTATGGCAGCTATATGCTATAGTCATCCGAACTTTATTATTTCTTTGGAGATTACATTGTTGCCTTAACTGACAATCCGTGCCAAATTTCGTAAAGATACTTCGTCAAATGATAGAGTTTTCCATACAAGCACTTGATTCCGATTGTTCAGTTTGTATGGAATCTATATGCTATAAATATCCGATCTATATAATTTCATCGGTGATTGAATAAATACCTTAAATAGTAATATATGCCAAATTTCGTAAAGATACCTCGTTAAATGGAAGAGTTTCCATACAAGCACTTGATTCCGATTGTTCAATTTGTATGGAATCTATATGCTATAGTCATCCGCTCTGAATAATTTCTTCGGAGATTACATCGTAGCCTTAAATAATAATTCGTACAAAATTTCGTGAAGAAACCTCGTCAAATGAAAGAGTTTTCCATACAACCCTTGATACCGATTATTCAGTTTGTATGGCAGCTATATGCTATAGTCATCCGAACTTTATTATTTCTTTGGAGATTACATTGTTACCTTAACTGACAATCCGTGCCAAATTTCGTAAAGATACCTCGTCAAATGAAAGAGTTTTCCATACAAGCACTTGATTCCGATTGTTCAGTTTGTATGGCAGCTGTATGCTATAGTCATCCGAACTGAATAATTTCTTCGGAGATTATATTGTTGCCTGAAATAATAATATATGCCAAATTTCGTGAAGATACCCCGTCAAATGAAGGAGTTTTCCATACAAGCATTGTAACTAATAATCTGTTCCTAATTTCGTGAAGCTAATTCGTCAAATTAAAGAGTTTTTCATACAAGCATTTCATTCCGATTGTTCAGTTTGTATGGAAGCTATATGCTATAGTCATCCGCTCTGAATAATTTCTTCGGAGATTACATCGTAGCCTTAAATAATAATTCGTACAAAATTTCGTGTAGAAACCTCGTCAAATGAAAGAGTTTTCCATACAACCCTTGATTCCGATTATTCAGTTTGTATGGCAGCTATATGCTATAATCATCCGAGCTTTATTATTTCTTTGAATATTACATTGTTGCCTTAACTGACAATCCGTGCCAAATTTCGTAAAGATACCTCGTCAAATGAAAGAGTTTTCCATACAAGCACTTGATTCCGATTGTTCAGTTTGTATGGAATCTATATGCTATAAATATTCGATCTATATAATTTCATCGGTGATTAAATAAATACCTTAAATAGTAATATATGCCAAGTTTCGTAAAGATACCTCGTTAAATGGAAGAGTTTCCATACAAGCACTTGATTCCGATTGTTCAATTTGTATGGAATCTATATGCTATAGTCATCCGCTCTGAATAATTTCTTCGGAGATTACATCGCAGCCTTAAATAATCATTCGTACACAATTTCGTGAAGAAACCTCGTCAAATGAAAGAGTTTTCCATACAACCCTCGATTCCGATTATTCAGTTTGTATGGCAGCTATATGCTATAATCATCCGAGCTTTATTATTTCTTTGAATATTACATTGTTGCCTTAACTGACAATCCGTGCCAAATTTCGTAAAGATACCTCGTCAAATGATAGAGTTTTCCATACAAGCACTTGATTCCGATTGTTCAGTTTGTATGGAATCTATATGCTATAAATATCCGATCTATATAATTTCATCGGTGATTGAATAAATACCTTAAATAGTAATATATGCCAAATTTCGTAAAGATGCCTCGTTAAATGGAAGAGTTTCCATACAAGCACTTGATTCCGATTGTTCAATTTGTATGGATTCTATATGCTATAGTCATCCGAACTGAATAATTTCTTCGGAGATTACATTGTTGCCCCAACCTATAAACTGTGCCTAATTTCGTGAAGCTACCTCGTCAAATGAAGGAGTTTTCCATACAAGCTTTTCATTCCGAATGTTCAGCTTGTATGGCAGCTTAATGCTATAGTCATCCGAACTGAACAATTTCTTCGGAGATTACATTGTTGCCTGAAATAATAATATATGCCAAATTTCGTGAAGATACCTCGTCAAATGAAGGAGTTTTCCATACAAGCATTTCATTCCGATTGTTCAGTTTGTATGGAATCTATATGCTATATTCATCCGATCTGAATAATTTCTTCGGAGATTACATTCTTGCCTTAACTGACAATCCGTCCCAAATTTCGTGAAGATACCTCGACAAATGAAAGAGTTTTCCATTCAAGCACTTGATTCCGATTATTCAGTTTGTATGGCAGCTATATGCTGTAGTCATCCGAACTTTATTATTTCTTTGGAGATTACATTGTTGCCTTAACTGACAATCCGTGCCAAATTTCGTAAAGATACCTCGTCAAATGATAGAGTTTTCCATACAAGCACTTGATTCCGATTGTTCAGTTTGTATGGAATCTATATGCTATAAATATCCGATCTATATAATTTCATCGGAGATTGAATAAATACCTTAAATAGTAATATATGCCAAATTTCGTATAGATACCTCGTTAAATGGAAGAGTTTCCATACAAGCACTTGATTCCGATTGTTCAATTTGTATGGAATCTATATGCTATAGTCATCCGAACTTTATTATTTCTTTGGAGATTACATTGTTGCCTTAACTGACAATCCGTGCCAAATTTCGTAAGAAAGAAAGAGTTTTCCATACAAGCACTTGATTCCGATTGTTCAGTTTGTATGGCAGCTGTATGCTATAGTCATCCGAACTGAATAATTTCTTCGGAGATTACATTGTTGCCCTAACTAATAATCTGTGCCTAATTTCGTGAAGCTAATTCGTCAAATTAAAGAGTTTTTCATACAAGCATTTCATTCCGATTGTTCAGTTTGTATGGAAGCTATATGCTATAGTCATCCGCTCTGAATAATTTCTTCGGAGATTACATCGTAGCCTTAAATAATAATTCGTACAAAATTTCGTGAAGAAACCTCGTCAAATGAAAGAGTTTTCCATACAACCCTTGATTCCGATTATTCAGTTTGTATGGCAGCTATATGCTATAGTCATCCGAACTTTATTATTTCTTTGGAGATTACATTGTTGCCTTAGCTGACAATCCGTGCCAAATTTCGTAAAGATACCTCGTCAAATGAAAGAGTTTTCCATACAAGCACTTGATTCCGATTGTTTAGTTTGTATGGCAGCTGTATGCTATAGTCATCCGAACTGAATAATTTCTTCGGAGATTACATTGTTGCCTGAAATAATAACATATGCCAAATTTCGTGAAGATACCTTGTCAAATGAAGGAGTTTTCCATACAAGCATTTCATTCCGATTGTTCAGTTTGTATGGCAGCTATATGCTTTAGTCATCCGAACTGAATAATTTCTTCGGAGATTACATTGTTGCCCTAACTAATAATCTGTGCCTAATTTCGTGAAGCTAATTCGTCAAATTAAAGAGTTTTTCATACAAGCATTTCATTCCGATTGTTCAGTTTGTATGGAAGCTATATGCTATAGTCATCCGCTCTGAATAATTTCTTCGGAGATTACATCGTAGCCTTAAATAATAATTCGTACAAAATTTCGTGAAGAAACCTCGTCAAATGAAAGAGTTTTCCATACAACCCTTGATTCCGATTATTCAGTTTGTATGGCAGCTATATGCTATAATCATCCGAGCTTTATTATTTCTTTGAATATTACATTGTTGCCTTAACTGACAATCCGTGCCAAATTTCGTAAAGATACCTCGTCAAATGAAAGAGTTTTCCATACAAGCACTTGATTCCGATTGTTCAGTTTGTATGGAATCTATATGCTATAAATATCCGATCTATATAATTTCATCGGTGATTAAATAAATACCTTAAATAGTAATATATGCCAAATTTCGTAAAGATACCTCGTTAAATGGAAGAGTTTCCATACAAGCACTTGATTCCGATTGTTCAATTTGTATGGAATCTATATGCTATAGTCATCCGCTCTGAATAATTTCTTCGGAGGTTACATCGCAGCCTTAAATAATCATTCGTACAAAATTTCGTGAAGAAACCTCGTCAAATGAAAGAGTTTTCCATACAACCCTCGATTCCGATTATTCAGTTTGTATGGCAGCTATATGCTATAATCATCCGAGCTTTATTATTTCTTTGAATATTACATTGTTGCCTTAACTGACAATCCGTGCCAAATTTCGTAAAGATACCTCGTCAAATGATAGAGTTTTCCATACAAGCACTTGATTCCGATTGTTCAGTTTGTATGGAATCTATATGCTATAAATATCCGATCTATATAATTTCATCGGTGACTGAATAAATACCTTAAATAGTAATATATGCCAAATTTCGTAAAGATACCTCGTTAAATGGAAGAGTTTCCATACAAGCACTTGATTCCGATTGTTCAATTTGTATGGATTCTATATGCTATAGTCATCCGAACTGAATAATTTCTTCGGAGATTACATTGTTGCTCCAACCTATAAACTGTGCCTAATTTCGTGAAGCTACCTCGTCAAATGAAGGAGTTTTCCATACAAGCTTTTCATTCCGAATGTTCAGCTTGTATGGCAGCTTAATGCTATAGTCATCAGAACTGAATAATTTCTTCGGAGATTACATTGTTGCCTGAAATAATAATATATGCCAAATTTCGTGAAGATACCTCGTCAAATGAAGGAGTTTTCCATACAAGCATTTCATTCCGATTGTTCAATTTGTATGGCAGCTATATGCTATAGTCATCCGAACTGAATAATTTCTTCGGAGATTACATTGTTGCCTGAAATAATAATATATGCCAAATTTCGTGAAGATACCTCGTCAAATGAAGGAGTTTTCCATACAAGCATTTCATTCCGATTGTTCAATTTGTATGGCAGCTATATGCTATAGTCATCCGAACTGAATAATTTCTTCGGAGATTACATTGTTGCCCCAACTAATAATCTGTGCCTAATTTCGTGAAGCTACCTCGTCAAATGAAAGAGTTTTTCATACAAGCATTTCATTCCTATTGTTCAGTTTGTATGGAAGCTATATGCTATAGTCATCCGATCTATATAATTTCTTCGGAGATTACATTCTTGCCTTAACTGACAATCGTGAAGAAACCTCGTCAAATGAAAGAGTTTTCCCTTCAAGCACTTGATTCCGATTGTTCAGTTTGTATGGAATCTATATGCTATATTCATCCGATCGGAATAATTTCTTCGGAGATTACATTCTTGCCTTAACTGACAATCCGTGCCAAATTTCGTGAAGATACCTCGACAAATGAAAGAGTTTTCCATTCAAGCACTTGATTTCGATTATTCAGTTTGTATGACAGCTATATGCTATAGTCATCCGAACTTTATTATTTCTTTGGAGATTACATTGTTGCCTTAACTGACAATCCGTTCCAAATTTCGTAAAGATACCTCGTCAAATGATAGAGTTTTCCATACAAGCACTTGATTCCGATTGTTCAGTTTGTATGGAATCTATATGCTATAAATATCCGATCTATATAATTTCATCGGTGATTGAATAAATACCTTAAATAGTAATATATGCCAAATTTCGTAAAGATACCTCGTTAAATACAAGAGTTGCCATACAAGCACTTGATTCCGATTGTTCAATTTGTATGGAATCTATATGCTATAGTCATCCGCTCTGAATAATTTCTTCGGAGATTACATTGTTGCCTGAAATAATAATATATGCAAAATTGCGTGAAGCTACCTCGTCAAATGAAAGAGTTTTCCATACAAGAATTTCATTCCAAATGTTCAGCTTGTATGGCAGCTTAATGCTATAGTCATCCGAACTGAATAATTTCTTCGGAGATTACATTGTTGCCTTAAATAATAATTCGTACAAAATTTCGTGAAGAAACCTCGTCAAATGAAAGAGTTTTCCATACAACCCTTGATTCCGATTATTCGGTTTGTATGGCAGCTATATCCTATAGTCATCCGAACTTTATTATTTCTTTGGAGATTACATTGTTGCCTTAACTGACAATCCGTGCCAAATTTCGTAAAGATACCTCGTCAAATGAAAGAGTTTTTCATACAAGCACTTGATTCCGATTGTTCAGTTTGTATGGCAGCTGTATGCTATAGTCATCCGAACTGAATAATTTCTTCGGAGATTACATTGTTGCCTGAAATAATAATATATGCAAAATTTCGTGAAGCTACCTCGTCAAATGAAAGAGTTTTCCATACAAATACTTGATTCCAAATGTTTAGTTTGTATTGAAGCTATATGCTATAGCCATCCGAACAATATAATTTCCTCAGAGATTGAATAAATGCCTTATATAATAATATATGCCAAATTTCGTGAAGATACCTCGTCAAATGAAAGAGTTTTCCATACAAGCACTTGATTCCGATTGTTCAGTTTGTATGGCAGCTGTAGGCTATAGTCATCCGAACTGAATAATTTCTTCGGAGATTACATTGTTGCCTGAAATAATAATATATGCCAAATTTCGTGAAGATACCTCGTCAAATGAAAGAGTTTTCCATTCAAGCACTTGATTCCGATTGTTCAGTTTGTATGGAATCTATATGCTATATTCATCCGATCTGAATAATTTCTTCGGAGATTACATTCTTGCCTTAACTGACAATCCGTGCCAAATTTCGTGAAGATACCTCGACAAATGAAAGAGTTTTCCATTCAAGCACTTGATTCCGATTATTCAGTTTGTATGGCAGCTATATGCTATAGTCATCCGAACTTTATTATTTCTTTGGAGATTACATTGTTGCCTTAACTGACAATCCGTGCCAAATTTCGTAAAGATACTTCGTCAAATGATAGAGTTTTCCATACAAGCACTTGATTCCGATTGTTCAGTTTGTATGGAATCTATATGCTATAAATATCCGATCTATATAATTTCATCGGTGATTGAATAAATACCTTAAATAGTAATATATGCCAAATTTCGTAAAGATACCTCGTTAAATGGAAGAGTTTCCATACAAGCACTTGATTCCGATTGTTCAATTTGTATGGAATCTATATGCTATAGTCATCCGCTCTGAATAATTTCTTCGGAGATTACATCGTAGCCTTAAATAATAATTCGTACAAAATTTCGTGAAGAAACCTCGTCAAATGAAAGAGTTTTCCATACAACCCTTGATTCCGATTATTCAGTTTGTATGGCAGCTATATGCTATAGTCATCCGAACTTTATTATTTCTTTGGAGATTACATTGTTGCCTTAACTGACAATCCGTGCCAAATTTCGTAAAGATACCTCGTCAAATGAAAGAGTTTTCCATACAAGCCCTTGATTCCGATTGTTCAGTTTGTATGGCAGCTGTATGCTATAGTCATCCGAACTGAATAATTTCTTCGGAGATTATATTGTTGCCTGAAATAATAATATATGCCAAATTTCGTGAAGATACCTCGTCAAATGAAGGAGTTTTCCATACAAGCATTTCATTCCGATTGTTCAGTTTGTATGGCAGCTATATGCTATAGTCATCCGAACTGAATAATTTCTTCGAAGATTACATTGTTGCCCTAACTAATAATCTGTTCCTAATTTCGTGAAGCTAATTCGTCAAATTAAAGAGTTTTTCATACAAGCATTTCATTCCGATTGTTCAGTTTGTATGGAAGCTATATGCTATAGTCATCCGCTCTGAATAATTTCTTCGGAGATTACATCGTAGCCTTAAATAATAATTCGTACAAAATTTCGTGAAGAAACCTCGTCAAATGAAAGAGTTTTCCATACAACCCTTGATTCCGATTAATTAGTTTGTATGGCAGCTATATGCTATAATTATCCGAGCTTTATTATTTCTTTGAATATTACATTGTTGCCTTAACTGACAATCCGTGCCAAATTTCGTAAAGATACCTCGTCAAATGAAAGAGTTTTCCATACAAGCACTTGATTCCGATTGTTCAGTTTGTATGGAATCTATATGCTATAAATATCCGATCTATATAATTTCATCGGTGATTAAATAAGTACCTTAAATAGTAATATATGCCAAATTTCGTAAAGATACCTCGTTAAATGGAAGAGTTTCCATACAAGCACTTGATTCCGATTGTTCAATTTGTATGGAATCTATATGCTATAGTCATCCGCTCTGAATAATTTCTTCGGAGATTACATCGCAGCCTTAAATAATCATTCGTACAAAATTTCGTGAAGAAACCTCGTCAAATGAAAGAGTTTTCCATACAACCCTCGATTCCGATTATTCAGTTTGTATGGCAGCTATATGCTATAATCATCCGAGCTTTATTATTTCTTTGAATATTACATTGTTGCCTTAACTGACAATCCGTGCCAAATTTCGTAAAGATACCTCGTCAAATGATAGAGTTTTCCATACAAGCACTTGATTCCGATTGTTCAGTTTGTATGGAATCTATATGCTATAAATATCCGATCTATATAATTTCATCGGTGATTGAATAAATACCTTAAATAGTAATATATGCCAAATTTCGTAAAGATGCCTCGTTAAATGGAAGAGTTTCCATACAAGCACTTGATTCCGATTGTTCAATTTGTATGGATTCTATATGCTATAGTCATCCGAACTGAATAATTTCTTCGGAGATTACATTGTTGCCCCAACCTATAAACTGTGCCTAATTTCGTGAAGCTACCTCGTCAAATGAAGGAGTTTTCCATACAAGCTTTTCATTCCGAATGTTCAGCTTGTATGGCAGCTTAATGCTATAGTCATCCGAACTGAACAATTTCTTCGGAGATTACATTGTTGCCTGAAATAATAATATATGCCAAATTTCGTGAAGATACCTCGTCAAATGAAGGAGTTTTCCATACAAGCATTTCATTCCGATTGTTCAATTTGTATGGCAGCTATATGCTATAGTCATCGGAACTGAATAATTTCTTCGGAGATTACATTGTTGCCTGAAATAATAATATATGCCAAATTTCGTGAAGATACCTCGTCAAATGAAGGAGTTTTCCATACAAGCATTTCATTCCGATTGTTCAATTTGTATGGCAGCTATATGCTATAGTCATCCGAACTGAATAATTTCTTCATAGATTACATTGTTGCCCCAACTAATAATCTGTGCCTAATTTCGTGAAGCTACCTCGTCAAATGAAAGAGTTTTTCATACAAGCATTTCATTCCGATTGTTCAGTTTGTATGGAAGCTATATGCTATAGTCATCCGATCTATATAATTTCTTCGGAGATTACATTCTTGCCTTAACTGACAATCGTGAAGATACCTCGTCAAATGAAAGAGTTTTCCCTTCAAGCACTTGATTCCGATTGTTCAGTTTGTATGGAATCTATATGCTATATTCATCCGATCGGAATAATTTCTTCGGAGATTACATTCTTGCCTTAACTGACAATCCGTGCCAAATTTCGTGAAGATACCTCGACAAATGAAAGAGTTTTCCATTCAAGCACTTGATTTCGATTATTCAGTTTGTATGACAGCTATATGCTATAGTCATCCGAACTTTATTATTTCTTTGGAGATTACATTGTTGCCTTAACTGACAATCCGTGCCAAATTTCGTAAAGATACTTCGTCAAATGATAGAGTTTTCCATACAAGCACTTGATTCCGATTGTTCAGTTTGTATGGAATCTATATGCTATAAATATCCGATCTATATAATTTCATCGGTGATTGAATAAATACCTTAAATAGTAATATATGCCAAATTTCGTAAAGATACCTCGTTAAATGGAAGAGTTTCCATACAAGCACTTGATTCCGATTGTTCAATTTGTATGGAATCTATATGCTATAGTCATCCGCTCTGAATAATTTCTTCGGAGATTACATCGTAGCCTTAAATAATAATTCGTACAAAATTTCGTGAAGAAACCTCGTCAAATGAAAGAGTTTTCCATACAACCCTTGATTCCGATTATTCAGTTTGTATGGCAGCTATATGCTATAGTCATCCGAACTTTATTATTTCTTTGGAGATTACATTGTTGCCTTAACTGACAATCCGTGCCAAATTTCGTAAAGATACCTCGTCAAATGAAAGAGTTTTCCATACAAGCACTTGATTCCGATTGTTCAGTTTGTATGGAATCTATATGCTATAAATATCCGATCTATATAATTTCATCGGTGATTAAATAAATACCTTAAATAGTAATATATGCCAAATTTCGTAAAGATACCTCGTTAAATGGAAGAGTTTCCATACAAGCACTTGATTCCGATTGTTCAATTTGTATGGAATCTATATGCTATAGTCATCCGCTCTGAATAATTTCTTCGGAGGTTACATCGCAGCCTTAAATAATCATTCGTACAAAATTTCGTGAAGAAACCTCGTCAAATGAAAGAGTTTTCCATACAACCCTCGATTCCGATTATTCAGTTTGTATGGCAGCTATATGCTATAATCATCCGAGCTTTATTATTTCTTTGAATATTACATTGTTGCCTTAACTGACAATCCGTGCCAAATTTCGTAAAGATACCTCGTCAAATGACAGAGTTTTCCATACAAGCACTTGATTCCGATTGTTCAGTTTGTATGGAATCTATATGCTATAAATATCCGATCTATATAATTTCATCGGTGACTGAATAAATACCTTAAATAGTAATATATGCCAAATTTCGTAAAGATACCTCGTTAAATGGAAGAGTTTCCATACAAGCACTTGATTCCGATTGTTCAATTTGTATGGATTCTATATGCTATAGTCATCCGAACTGAATAATTTCTTCGGAGATTACATTGTTGCTCCAACCTATAAACTGTGCCTAATTTCGTGAAGCTACCTCGTCAAATGAAGGAGTTTTCCATACAAGCTTTTCATTCCGAATGTTCAGCTTGTATGGCAGCTTAATGCTATAGTCATCAGAACTGAATAATTTCTTCGGAGATTACATTGTTGCCTGAAATAATAATATATGCCAAATTTCGTGAAGATACCTCGTCAAATGAAGGAGTTTTCCATACAAGCATTTCATTCCGATTGTTCAATTTGTATGGCAGCTATATGCTATAGTCATCCGAACTGAATAATTTCTTCGGAGATTACATTGTTGCCTGAAATAATAATATATGCCAAATTTCGTGAAGATACCTCGTCAAATGAAGGAGTTTTCCATACAAGCATTTCATTCCGATTGTTCAATTTGTATGGCAGCTATATGCTATAGTCATCCGAACTGAATAATTTCTTCGGAGATTACATTGTTGCCCCAACTAATAATCTGTGCCTAATTTCGTGAAGCTACCTCGTCAAATGAAAGAGTTTTTCATACAAGCATTTCATTCCGATTGTTCAGTTTGTATGGAAGCTATATGCTATAGTCATCCGATCTATATAATTTCTTCGGAGATTACATTCTTGCCTTAACTGACAATCGTGAAGAAACCTCGTCAAATGAAAGAGTTTTCCCTTCAAGCACTTGATTCCGATTGTTCAGTTTGTATGGAATCTATATGCTATATTCATCCGATCGGAATAATTTCTTCGGAGATTACATTCTTGCCTTAACTGACAATCCGTGCCAAATTTCGTGAAGATACCTCGACAAATGAAAGAGTTTTCCATTCAAGCACTTGATTTCGATTATTCAGTTTGTATGACAGCTATATGCTATAGTCATCCGAACTTTATTATTTCTTTGGAGATTACATTGTTGCCTTAACTGACAATCCGTTCCAAATTTCGTAAAGATACCTCGTCAAATGATAGAGTTTTCCATACAAGCACTTGATTCCGATTGTTCAGTTTGTATGGAATCTATATGCTATAAATATCCGATCTACATAATTTCATCGGTGATTGAATAAATACCTTAAATAGTAATATATGCCAAATTTCGTAAAGATACCTCGTTAAATACAAGAGTTGCCATACAAGCACTTGATTCCTATTGTTCAATTTGTATGGAATCTATATGCTATAGTCATCCGCTCTGAATAATTTCTTCGGAGATTACATTGTTGCCTGAAATAATAATATATGCAAAATTGCGTGAAGCTACCTCGTCAAATGAAAGAGTTTTCCATACAAGAATTTCATTCCAAATGTTCAGCTTGTATGGCAGCTTAATGCTATAGTCATCCGAACTGAATAATTTCTTCGGAGATTACATTGTTGCCTTAAATAATAATTCGTACAAAATTTCGTGAAGAAACCTCGTCAAATGAAAGAGTTTTCCATACAACCCTTGATTCCGATTATTCGGTTTGTATGGCAGCTATATCCTATAGTCATCCGAACTTTATTATTTCTTTGGAGATTACATTGTTGCCTTAACTGACAATCCGTGCCAAATTTCGTAAAGATACCTCGTCAAATGAAAGAGTTTTTCATACAAGCACTTGATTCCGATTGTTCAGTTTGTATGGCAGCTGTATGCTATAGTCATCCGAACTGAATAATTTCTTCGGAGATTACATTGTTGCCTGAAATAATAATATATGCAAAATTTCGTGAAGCTACCTCGTCAAATGAAAGAGTTTTCCATACAAATACTTGATTCCAAATGTTTAGTTTGTATTGAAGCTATATGCTATAGCCATCCGAACAATATAATTTCCTCAGAGATTGAATAAATGCCTTATATAATAATATATGCCAAATTTCGTGAAGATACCTCGTCAAATGAAAGAGTTTTTCATACAAGCACTTGATTCCGATTGTTCAGTTTGTATGGCAGCTGTAGGCTATAGTCATCCGAACTGAATAATTTCTTCGGAGATTACATTGTTGCCTGAAATAATAATATATGCCAAATTTCGTGAAGATACCTCGTCAAATGAAAGAGTTTTCCATTCAAGCACTTGATTCCGATTGTTCAGTTTGTATGGAATCTATATGCTATATTCATCCGATCTGAATAATTTCTTCGGAGATTACATTCTTGCCTTAACTGACAATCCGTGCCAAATTTCGTGAAGATACCTCGACAAATGAAAGAGTTTTCCATTCAAGCACTTGATTCCGATTATTCAGTTTGTATGGCAGCTATATGCTATAGTCATCCGAACTTTATTATTTCTTTGGAGATTACATTGTTGCCTTAACTGACAATCCGTGCCAAATTTCGTAAAGATACTTCGTCAAATGATAGAGTTTTCCATACAAGCACTTGATTCCGATTGTTCAGTTTGTATGGAATCTATATGCTATAAATATCCGATCTATATAATTTCATCGGTGATTGAATAAATACCTTAAATAGTAATATATGCCAAATTTCGTAAAGATACCTCGTTAAATGGAAGAGTTTCCATACAAGCACTTGATTCCGATTGTTCAATTTGTATGGAATCTATATGCTATAGTCATCCGCTCTGAATAATTTCTTCGGAGATTACATCGTAGCCTTAAATAATAATTCGTACAAAATTTCGTGAAGAAACCTCGTCAAATGAAAGAGTTTTCCATACAACCCTTGATTCCGATTATTCAGTTTGTATGGCAGCTATATGCTATAGTCATCCGAACTTTATTATTTCTTTGGAGATTACATTGTTGCCTTAACTGACAATCCGTGCCAAATTTCGTAAAGATACCTCGTCAAATGAAAGAGTTTTCCATACAAGCACTTGATTCCGATTGTTCAGTTTGTATGGCAGCTGTATGCTATAGTCATCCGAACTGAATAATTTCTTCGGAGATTATATTGTTGCCTGAAATAATAATATATGCCAAATTTCGTGAAGATACCTCGTCAAATGAAGGAGTTTTCCATACAAGCATTTCATTCCGATTGTTCAGTTTGTATGGCAGCTATATGCTATAGTCATCCGAACTGAATAATTTCTTCGAAGATTACATTGTTGCCCTAACTAATAATCTGTTCCTAATTTCGTGAAGCTAATTCGTCAAATTAAAGAGTTTTTCATACAAGCATTTCATTCCGATTGTTCAGTTTGTATGGAAGCTATATGCTATAGTCATCCGCTCTGAATAATTTCTTCGGAGATTACATCGTAGCCTTAAATAATAATTCGTACAAAATTTCGTGAAGAAACCTCGTCAAATGAAAGAGTTTTCCATACAACCCTTGATTCCGATTAATTAGTTTGTATGGCAGCTATATGCTATAATCATCCGAGCTTTATTATTTCTTTGAATATTACATTGTTGCCTTAACTGACAATCCGTGCCAAATTTCGTAAAGATACCTCGTCAAATGAAAGAGTTTTCCATACAAGCACTTGATTCCGATTGTTCAGTTTGTATGGAATCTATATGCTATAAATATCCGATCTATATAATTTCATCGGTGATTAAATAAGTACCTTAAATAGTAATATATGCCAAATTTCGTAAAGATACCTCGTTAAATGGAAGAGTTTCCATACAAGCACTTGATTCCGATTGTTCAATTTGTATGGAATCTATATGCTATAGTCATCCGCTCTGAATAATTTCTTCGGAGATTACATCGCAGCCTTAAATAATCATTCGTACAAAATTTCGTGAAGAAACCTCGTCAAATGAAAGAGTTTTCCATACAACCCTCGATTCCGATTATTCAGTTTGTATGGCAGCTATATGCTATAATCATCCGAGCTTTATTATTTCTTTGAATATTACATTGTTGCCTTAACTGACAATCCGTGCCAAATTTCGTAAAGATACCTCGTCAAATGATAGAGTTTTCCATACAAGCACTTGATTCCGATTGTTCAGTTTGTATGGAATCTATATGCTATAAATATCCGATCTATATAATTTCATCGGTGATTGAATAAATACCTTAAATAGTAATATATGCCAAATTTCGTAAAGATGCCTCGTTAAATGGAAGAGTTTCCATACAAGCACTTGATTCCGATTGTTCAATTTGTATGGATTCTATATGCTATAGTCATCCGAACTGAATAATTTCTTCGGAGATTACATTGTTGCCCCAACCTATAAACTGTGCCTAATTTCGTGAAGCTACCTCGTCAAATGAAGGAGTTTTCCATACAAGCTTTTCATTCCGAATGTTCAGCTTGTATGGCAGCTTAATGCTATAGTCATCCGAACTGAACAATTTCTTCGGAGATTACATTGTTGCCTGAAATAATAATATATGCCAAATTTCGTGAAGATACCTCGTCAAATGAAGGAGTTTTCCATACAAGCATTTCATTCCGATTGTTCAATTTGTATGGCAGCTATATGCTATAGTCATCGGAACTGAATAATTTCTTCGGAGATTACATTGTTGCCTGAAATAATAATATATGCCAAATTTCGTGAAGATACCTCGTCAAATGAAGGAGTTTTCCATACAAGCATTTCATTCCGATTGTTCAATTTGTATGGCAGCTATATGCTATAGTCATCCGAACTGAATAATTTCTTCATAGATTACATTGTTGCCCCAACTAATAATCTGTGCCTAATTTCGTGAAGCTACCTCGTCAAATGAAAGAGTTTTTCATACAAGCATTTCATTCCGATTGTTCAGTTTGTATGGAAGCTATATGCTATAGTCATCCGATCTATATAATTTCTTCGGAGATTACATTCTTGCCTTAACTGACAATCGTGAAGATACCTCGTCAAATGAAAGAGTTTTCCCTTCAAGCACTTGATTCCGATTGTTCAGTTTGTATGGAATCTATATGCTATATTCATCCGATCGGAATAATTTCTTCGGAGATTACATTCTTGCCTTAACTGACAATCCGTGCCAAATTTCGTGAAGATACCTCGACAAATGAAAGAGTTTTCCATTCAAGCACTTGATTTCGATTATTCAGTTTGTATGACAGCTATATGCTATAGTCATCCGAACTTTATTATTTCTTTGGAGATTACATTGTTGCCTTAACTGACAATCCGTTCCATATTTCGTAAAGATACCTCGACAAATGAAAGAGTTTTCCATACAAGCACTTGATTCCGATTGTTCAGTTTGTATGGAATCTATATGCTATAAATATCCGATCTATATAATTTCATCGGTGATTTAATAAATACCTTAAATAGTAATATATGCCAAATTTCGTAAAGATACCTCGTTAAATGGAAGAGTTTCCATACAAGCACTTGATTCCGATTGTTCAATTTGTATGGAATCTGTATGCTATAGTCATCCGCTCTGAATAATTTCTTTGGAGATTACATTGTTGCCTGAAATAATAATATATGCAAAATTGCGTGAAGCTACCTCGTCAAATGAAAGAGTTTTCCATACAAGAATTTCATTCCAAATGTTCAGCTTGTATGGCAGCTTAATGCTATAGTCATCCGAACTGAATAATTTCTTCGGAGATTATATTGTTGCCTTAAATAATAATTCGTACAAAATTTCGTGAAGAAACCTCGTCAAATGAAAGAGTTTTTCATACAACCCTTGATTCCGATTATTCGGTTTGTATGGCAGCTATATCCTATAGTCATCCGAACTTTATTATTTCTTTGGAGATTACATTGTTGCCTTAACTGACAATCCGTGCCAAATTTCGTAAAGATACCTCGTCAAATGAAAGAGTTTTTCATACAAGCACTTGATTCCGATTGTTCAGTTTGTATGGCAGCTGTATGCTATAGTCATCCGAACTGAAAATTTCTTCGGAGATTACATTGTTGCATGAAATAATAATATATGCAAAATTTCGTGAAGCTACCTCGTCAAATGAAAGAGTTTTCCATACAAATACTTGATTCCAAATGTTTAGTTTGTATGGAAGCTATATGCTATAGCCATCCGAACAATATAATTTCCTCAGAGATTGAATAAATGCCTTAAATAATAATATATGCCAAATTTCGTGAAGATACCTCGTCAAATGAAGGAGTTTTCCATACAAGCATTTCATTCCGATTGTTCAGCTTGTATGGCAGCTATATGCTATAGTCATCCGAACTGAATAATTTCTTCGGAGATTACATTGTTGCCTGAAATAATAATATATGCCAAATTTTGTGAAGATACCTCGTCAAATAAAAGAGTTTTTCATACAACCCTTGATTCCGATTATTCGGTTTGTATGGCAGCTATATCCTATAGTCATCCGAACTCTATTATTTCTTTGGAGATTACATTGTTGCCTTAACTGACAATTCGTGCCAAATTTCGTAAAGATACCTCGTCAAATGAAAGAGATTTTCATACAAGCACTTGATTCCGATTGTTCAGTTTGTATGGCAGCTGTATGCTATAGTCATCCGAACTGAAAATTTCTTCGGAGATTACATTGTTGCATGAAATAATAATATATGCAAAATTTCGTGAAGCTACCTCGTCAAATGAAAGAGTTTTCCATACAAATACTTGATTCCAAATGTTTAGTTTGTATGGAAGCTATATGCTATAGCCATCCGAACAATATAATTTCCTCAGAGATTGAATAAATGCCTTAAATAATAATATATGCCAAATTTCGTGAAGATACCTCGTCAAATGAAGGAGTTTTCCATACAAGCATTTCATTCCGATTGTTCAGTTTGTATGGCAGCTATATGCTATAGTCATCCGAACTGAATAATTTCTTCGGAGATTACATTGTTGCCTGAAATAATAATATATGCCAAATTTCGTGAAGATACCTTGTCAAATGAAGGAGTTTTCCATACAAGCATTTCATTCCGATTGTTCAATTTGTATGGCAGCTATATGCTATAGGCATCCGAACTGAATAATTTCTTCGGAGATTACATTGTTGCCCCAACTAATAATCTGTGCCTAATTTCGTGAAGCTACCTCGTCAAATGAAAGAGTTTTTCATACAAGCATTTCATTCCGATTGTTCAGTTTGTATGGAAGCTATATGCTATAGTCATCCGATCTATATAATTTCTTCGGAGATTACATTCTTGCCTTAACTGACAATCGTGAAGATACCTCGACAAATGAAAGAGTTTTCCATTCAAGCACTTGATTTCGATTATTCAGTTTGTATGACAGCTATATGCTATAGTCATCCGAACTTTATTATTTCTTTGGAGATTACATTGTTGCCTTAACTGACAATCCGTTCCATATTTCGTAAAGATACCTCGACAAATGAAAGAGTTTTCCATACAAGCACTTGATTCCGATTGTTCAGTTTGTATGGAATCTATATGCTATAAATATCCGATCTATATAATTTCATCGGTGATTGAATAAATACCTTAAATAGTAATATATGCCAAATTTCGTAAAGATACCTCGTTAAATGGAAGAGTTTCCATACAAGCACTTGATTCCGATTGTTCAATTTGTATGGAATCTATATGCTATAGTCATCCGCTCTGAATAATTTCTTTGGAGATTACATTGTTGCCTGAAATAATAATATATGCAAAATTGCGTGAAGCTACCTCGTCAAATGAAAGAGTTTTCCATACAAGAATTTCATTCCAAATGTTCAGCTTGTATGGCAGCTTAATGCTATAGTCATCCGAACTGAATAATTTCTTCGGAGATTATATTGTTGCCTTAAATAATAATTCGTACAAAATTTCGTGAAGAAACCTCGTCAAATGAAAGAGTTTTTCATACAACCCTTGATTCCGATTATTCGGTTTGTATGGCAGCTATATCCTATAGTCATCCGAACTTTATTATTTCTTTGGAGATTACATTGTTGCCTTAACTGACAATCCGTGCCAAATTTCGTAAAGATACCTCGTCAAATGAAAGAGTTTTTCATACAAGCACTTGATTCCGATTGTTCAGTTTGTATGGCAGCTGTATGCTATAGTCATCCGAACTGAAAATTTCTTCGGAGATTACATTGTTGCATGAAATAATAATATATGCAAAATTTCGTGAAGCTACCTCGTCAAATGAAAGAGTTTTCCATACAAATACTTGATTCCAAATGTTTAGTTTGTATGGAAGCTATATGCTATAGCCATCCGAACAATATAATTTCCTCAGAGATTGAATAAATGCCTTAAATAATAATATATGCCAAATTTCGTGAAGATACCTCGTCAAATGAAGGAGTTTTCCATACAAGCATTTCATTCCGATTGTTCAGCTTGTATGGCAGCTTTATGCTATAGTCATCCGAACTCTATTATTTCTTTGGAGATTACATTGTTGCCTTAACTGACAATCGTGAAGATACCTCGTCAAATGAAAGAGTTTTCCCTTCAAGCACTTGATTCCGATTGTTCAGTTTGTATGGAATCTATATGCTATATTCATCCGATCGGAATAATTTCTTCGGAGATTACATTCTTGCCTTAACTGACAATCCGTGCCAAATTTCGTGAAGATAACTCGACAAATGAAAGAGTTTTCCATTCAAGCACTTGATTTCGATTATTCAGTTTGTATGACAGCTATATGCTATAGTCATCCGAACTTTATTATTTCTTTGGAGATTACATTGTTGCCTTAACTGACAATCCGTTCCATATTTCGTAAAGATACCTCGACAAATGAAAGAGTTTTCCATACAAGCATTTCATTCCGATTGTTCAGTTTGTATGGCAGCTGTATGCTATAGTCATCCGAACTGAAAATTTCTTCGGAGATTACATTGTTGCATGAAATAATAATATATGCAAAATTTCGTGAAGCTACCTCGTCAAATGAAAGAGTTTTCCATACAAATACTTGATTCCAAATGTTTAGTTTGTATGGAAGCTATATGCTATAGCCATCCGAACAATATAATTTCCTCAGAGATTGAATAAATGCCTTAAATAATAATATATGCCAAATTTCGTGAAGATACCTCGTCAAATGAAGGAGTTTTCCATACAAGCACTTGATTCCGATTGTTCAGTTTGTATGGAATCTATATGCTATAAATATCCGATCTATATAATTTCATCGGTGATTGAATAAATACCTTAAATAGTAATATATGCCAAATTTCGTAAAGATACCTCGTTAAATGGAAGAGTTTCCATACAAGCATTTCATTCCGATTGTTCAGTTTGTATGGCAGCTATATGCTATAGTCATCCGAACTGAATAATTTCTTCGGAGATTACATTGTTGCCTGAAATAATAATATATGCCAAATTTCGTGAAGATACCTCGTCAAATGAAGGAGTTTTCCATACAAGCATTTCATTCCGATTGTTCAATTTGTATGGCAGCTATATGCTATAGGCATCCGAACTGAATAATTTCTTCGGAGATTACATTGTTGCCCCAACTAATAATCTGTGCCTAATTTCGTGAAGCTACCTCGTCAAATGAAAGAGTTTTTCATACAAGCATTTCATTCCGATTGTTCAGTTTGTATGGAAGCTATATGCTATAGTCATCCGATCTATATAATTTCTTCGGAGATTACATTCTTGCCTTAACTGACAATCGTGAAGATACCTCGTCAAATGAAAGAGTTTTCCATTCAAGCACTTGATTCCGATTGTTCAGTTTGTATGGAATCTATATGCTATATTCATCCGATCTGAATAATTTCTTCGGAGATTACATTCTTGCCTTAACTGACAATCCGTGCCAAATTTCGTGAAGATACCTCGACAAATGAAAGAGTTTTCCATTCAAGCACTTGATTTCGATTATTCAGTTTGTATGGCAGCTATATGCTATAGTCATCCGAACTTTATTTTTTCTTTGGAGATTACATTGTTGCCTTAACTGACAATTCGTGCCAAATTTCGTAAAGATACCTCGTCAAATGAAAGAGTTTTTCATACAAGCACTTGATTCCGATTGTTCAGTTTGTATGGCAGCTGTATGCTATAGTCATCCGAACTGAAAATTTCTTCGGAGATTACATTGTTGCATGAAATAATAATATATGCAAAATTTCGTGAAGCTACCTCGTCAAATGAAAGAGTTTTCCATACAAATACTTGATTCCAAATGTTTAGTTTGTATGGAAGCTATATGCTATAGCCATCCGAACAATATAATTTCCTCAGAGATTGAATAAATGCCTCAAATAATAATATATGCCAAATTTCGTGAAGATACCTCGTCAAATGAAGGAGTTTTCCATACAAGCATTTCATTCCGATTGTTCAGTTTGTATGGCAGCTATATGCTATAGTCATCCGAACTGAATAATTTCTTCGGAGATTACATTGTTGCCTGAAATAATAATATATGCCAAATTTCGTGAAGATACCTCGTCAAATGAAGGAGTTTTCCATACAAGCATTTCATTCCGATTGTTCAATTTGTATGGCAGCTATATGCTATAGGCATCCGAACTGAATAATTTCTTCGGAGATTACATTCTTGCCTTAACTGACAATCCGTGCCAAATTTCGTGAAGATACCTCGACAAATGAAAGAGTTTTCCATTCAAGCACTTGATTTCGATTATTCAGTTTGTATGGCAGCTATATGCTATAGTCATCCGAACTTTATTATTTCTTTGGAGATTACATTGTTGCCTTAACTGACAATCCGTGCCAAATTTCGTAAAGATACCTCGTCAAATGATAGAGTTTTCCATACAAGCACTTGATGCCGATTGTTCAGTTTGTATGGAATCTATATGCTATAAATATCCGATCTATATAATTTCATCGGTGATTGAATAAATACCTTAAATAGTAATATATGCCAAATTTCGTAAAGATACCTCGTTAAATGGAAGAGTTTCCATACAAGCATTTCATTCCGATTGTTCAGTTTGTATGGCAGCTATATGCTATAGTCATCCGAACTGAATAATTTCTTCGGAGATTACATTGTTGCCTGAAATAATAATATATGCCAAATTTCGTGAAGATACCTCGTCAAATGAAGGAGTTTTCCATACAAGCATTTCATTCCGATTGTTCAATTTGTATGGCAGCTATATGCTATAGGCATCCGAACTGAATAATTTCTTCGGAGATTACATTGTTGCCCCAACTAATAATCTGTGCCTAATTTCGTGAAGCTACCTCGTCAAATGAAAGAGTTTTTCATACAAGCATTTCATTCCGATTGTTCAGTTTGTATGGAAGCTATATGCTATAGTCATCCGATCTATATAATTTCTTCGGAGATTACATTCTTGCCTTAACTGACAATCGTGAAGATACCTCGTCAAATGAAAGAGTTTTCCATTCAAGCACTTGATTCCGATTGTTCAGTTTGTATGGAATCTATATGCTATATTCATCCGATCTGAATAATTTCTTCGGAGATTACATTCTTGCCTTAACTGACAATCCGTGCCAAATTTCGTGAAGATACCTCGACAAATGACAGAGTTTTCCATACAAGCACTTGATTCCGATTGTTCAGTTTGTATGGAATCTATATGCTATAGATATCCGATCTATATAATTTCATCGGTGATTGAATAAATACCTTAAATAGTAATATGCCAAATTTCGTAAAGATACCTCGTTAAATGGAAGAGTTTCCATACAAGCACTTGATTCCGATTGTTCAATTTGTATGGAATCTATATGCTATAGTCATCCGCTCTGAATAATTTCTTCGGAGATTACATCGCAGCCTTAAATAATCATTCGTACAAAATTTCGTGAAGAAGCCTCGTCAAATGAAAGAGTTTTCCATACAACCCTCGATTCCGATTATTCAGTTTGTATGGCAGCTATATGCTATAGCCACCCGAACTATATAATTTCCTCAAAAATTGAATAAATGCCTTAAATAATAATATATGCCAAATTTCGTGAAGATACCTCGTCAAATGAAGGAGTTTTCCATACAAGCATTTCATTCCGATTGTTCAATTTGTATGGCAGCTATATGCTATAGTCATCCGAACTGAATAATTTCTTCGGAGATTACATTGTTGCCCTAACTAATAATCTGTTCCTAATTTCGTGAAGCTAATTCGTCAAATTAAAGAGTTTTTCATACAAGCATTTCATTCCGATTGTTCAGTTTGTATGGAAGCTATATGCTATAGTCATCCGCTCTGAATAATTTCTTCGGAGATTACATCGTAGCCTTAAATAATAATTCGTACAAAATTTCGTGAAGAAACCTCGTCAAATGAAAGAGTTTTCCATACAACCCTTGATTCCGATTATTCAGTTTGTATGGCAGCTATATGCTATAATCAACCGAGCTTTATTATTTCTTTGAATATTACATTGTTGCCTTAACTGACAATCCGTGCCAAATTTCGTAAAGATACCTCGTCAAATGAAAGAGTTTTCCATACAAGCACTTGATTCCGATTGTTCAGTTTGTATGGAATCTATATGCTATAAATATCCGATCTATATAATTTCATCGGTGATTAAATAAATACCTTAAATAGTAATATATGCCAAATTTCGTAAAGATACCTCGTTAAATGGAAGAGTTTCCATACAAGCACTTGATTCCGATTGTTCAATTTGTATGGAATCTATATGCTATAGTCATCCGCTCTGAATAATTTCTTCGGAGATTACATCGCAGCCTTAAATAATCATTCGTACAAAATTTCGTGAAGAAACCTCGTCAAATGAAAGAGTTTTCCATACAACCCTCGATTCCGATTATTCAGTTTGTATGGCAGCTATATGCTATAATCATCCGAGCTTTATTATTTCTTTGAATATTACATTGTTGCCTTAACTGACAATCCGTGCCAAATTTCGTAAAGATACCTCGTCAAATGATAGAGTTTTCCATACAAGCACTTGATTCCGATTGTTCAGTTTGTATGGAATCTATATGCTATAAATATCCGATCTATATAATTTCATCGGTGATTGAATAAATACCTTAAATAGTAATATATGCCAAATTTCGTAAAGATGCCTCGTTAAATGGAAGAGTTTCCATACAAGCACTTGATTCCGATTGTTCAATTTGTATGGATTCTATATGCTATAGTCATCCGAACTGAATAATTTCTTCGGAGATTACATTGTTGCCCCAACCTATAAACTGTGCCTAATTTCGTGAAGCTACCTCGTCAAATGAAGGAGTTTTCCATACAAGCTTTTCATTCCGAATGTTCAGCTTGTATGGCAGCTTAATGCTATAGTCATCCGAACTGAACAATTTCTTCGGAGATTACATTGTTGCCTGAAATAATAATATATGCCAAATTTCGTGAAGATACCTCGTCAAATGAAGGAGTTTTCCATACAAGCATTTCATTCCGATTGTTCAATTTGTATGGCAGCTATATGCTATAGTCATCGGAACTGAATAATTTCTTCGGACATTACATTGTTGCCTGAAATAATAATATATGCCAAATTTCGTGAAGATACCTCGTCAAATGAAGGAGTTTTCCATACAAGCATTTCATTCCGATTGTTCAATTTGTATGGCAGCTATATGCTATAGTCATCCGAACTGAATAATTTCTTCGGAGATTACATTGTTGCCCCAACTAATAATCTGTGCCTAATTTCGTGAAGCTACCTCGTCAAATGAAAGAGTTTTTCATACAAGCATTTCATTCCGATTGTTCAGTTTGTATGGAAGCTATATGCTATAGTCATCCGATCTATATAATTTCTTCGGAGATTACATTCTTGCCTTAACTGACAATCGTGAAGATACCTCGTCAAATGAAAGAGTTTTCCCTTCAAGCACTTGATTCCGATTGTTCAGTTTGTATGGAATCTATATGCTATATTCATCCGATCGGAATAATTTCTTCGGAGATTACATTCTTGCCTTAACTGACAATCCGTGCCAAATTTCGTGAAGATAACTCGACAAATGAAAGAGTTTTCCATTCAAGCACTTGATTTCGATTATTCAGTTTGTATGACAGCTATATGCTATAGTCATCCGAACTTTATTATTTCTTTGGAGATTACATTGTTGCCTTAACTGACAATCCGTTCCATATTTCGTAAAGATACCTCGACAAATGAAAGAGTTTTCCATACAAGCACTTGATTCCGATTGTTCAGTTTGTATGGAATCTATATGCTATAAATATCCGATCTATATAATTTTATCGGTGATTGAATAAATACCTTAAATAGTAATATATGCCAAATTTCGTAAAGATACCTCGTTAAATGGAAGAGTTTCCATACAAGCACTTGATTCCGATTGTTCAATTTGTATGGAATCTATATGCTATAGTCATCCGCTCTGAATAATTTCTTTGGAGGTTACATTGTTGCCTGAAATAATAATATATGCAAAATTGCGTGAAGCTACCTCGTCAAATGAAAGAGTTTTCCATACAAGAATTTCATTCCAAATGTTCAGCTTGTATGGCAGCTTAATGCTATAGTCATCCGAACTGAATAATTTCTTCGGAGATTATATTGTTGCCTTAAATAATAATTCGTACAAAATTTCGTGAAGAAACCTCGTCAAATGAAAGAGTTTTTCATACAACCCTTGATTCCGATTATTCGGTTTGTATGGCAGCTATATCCTATAGTCATCCGAACTTTATTATTTCTTTGGAGATTACATTGTTGCCTTAACTGACAATCCGTGCCAAATTTCGTAAAGATACCTCGTCAAATGAAAGAGTTTTTCATACAAGCACTTGATTCCGATTGTTCAGTTTGTATGGCAGCTGTATGCTATAGTCATCCGAACTGAAAATTTCTTCGGAGATTACATTGTTGCATGAAATAATAATATATGCAAAATTTCGTGAAGCTACCTCGTCAAATGAAAGAGTTTTCCATACAAATACTTGATTCCAAATGTTTAGTTTGTATGGAAGCTATATGCTATAGCCATCCGAACAATATAATTTCCTCAGAGATTGAATAAATGCCTTAAATAATAATATATGCCAAATTTCGTGAAGATACCTCGTCAAATGAAGGAGTTTTCCATACAAGCATTTCATTCCGATTGTTCAGTTTGTATGGCAGCTATATGCTATAGTCATCCGAACTGAATAATTTCTTCGGAGATTACATTCTTGCCTGAAATAATAATATATGCCAAATTTCGTGAAGATAACTCGTCAAATAAAAGAGTTTTTCATACAACCCTTGATTCCGATTATTCGGTTTGTATGGCAGCTATATCCTATAGTCATCCGAACTCTATTATTTCTTTGGAGATTACATTGTTGCCTTAACTGACAATTCGTGCCAAATTTCGTAAAGATACCTCGTCAAATGAAAGAGTTTTTCATACAAGCACTTGATTCCGATTGTTCAGTTTGTATGGCAGCTGTATGCTATAGTCATCCGATCTATATAATTTCATCGGTGATTGAATAAATACCTTAAATAGTAATATGCCAAATTTCGTAAAGATACCTCGTTAAATGGAAGAGTTTCCATACAAGCACTTGATTCCGATTGTTCAATTTGTATGGAATCTATATGCTATAGTCATCCGCTCTGAATAATTTCTTCGGAGATTACATCGTAGCCTTAAATAATAATTCGTACAAAATTTCGTGAAGAAACCTCGTCAAATGAAAGAGTTTTCCATACAGCCCTTGATTCCGATTATTCAGTTTGTATGGCAGCTATATGCTATAGTCATTCGAACTTTATTATTTCTTTGGAGATTACATTGTTGCCTTAACTGACAATCCGTGCCAAATTTCGTAAAGATACCTCGTCAAATAAAAGAGTTTTCCATACAAGCACTTGATTCCGATTGTTCAGTTTGTATGGCAGCTGTATGCTATAGTCATCCGAACTGAATAATTTCTTCGGAGATTACATTGTTGCCTGAAATAATAATATATGCAAAATTTCGTGAAGCTACCTCGTCAAATGAAAGAGTTTTCCATACAAATACTTGATTCCAAATGTTCAGTTTGTATGGAAGCTATATGCTATAGCCATCCGAACTATATAATTTCCTCAAAAATTGAATAAATGCCTTAAATAATAATATATGCCAAATTTCGTGAAGATACCTCGTCAAATGAAGGAGTTTTCCATACAAGCATTTCATTCCGATTGTTCAATTTGTATGGCAGCTATATGCTATAGTCATCCGAACTGAATAATTTCTTCGGAGATTACATTGTTGCCCTAACTAATAATCTGTGCCTAATTTCGTGAAGCTACCTCGTCAAATGAAGGAGTTTTCCATACAAGCTTTTCATTCCGAATGTTCAGCTTGTATGGCAGCTTAATGCTATAGGCATCCGAACTGAATAATTTCTTCGGAGATTACATTGTTGCCCCAACTAATAATCTGTGCCTAATTTCGTGAAGCTACCTCGTCAAATGAAAGAGTTTTTCATACAAGCATTTCATTCCGATTGTTCAGTTTGTATGGAAGCTATATGCTATAGTCATCCGATCTATATAATTTCTTCGGAGATTACATTCTTGCCTTAACTGACAATCGTGAAGATACCTCGTCAAATGAAAGAGTTTTCCCTTCAAGCACTTGATTCCGATTGTTCAGTTTGTATGGAATCTATATGCTATATTCATCCGATCGGAATAATTTCTTCGGAGATTACATTCTTGCTTTAACTGACAATCCGTGCCAAATTTCGTGAAGATACCTCGACAAATGAAAGAGTTTTCCATTCAAGCACTTGATTTCGATTATTCAGTTTGTATGACAGCTATATGCTATAGTCATCCGAACTTTATTATTTCTTTGGAGATTACATTGTTGCCTTAACTGACAATCCGTTCCAAATTTCGTAAAGATACCTCGTCAAATGATAGAGTTTTCCATACAAGCACTTGATTCCGATTGTTCAGTTTGTATGGAATCTATATGCTATAAATATCCGATCTATATAATTTCATCGGTGATTGAATAAATACCTTAAATAGTAATATATGCCAAATTTCGTAAAGATACCTCGTTAAATGGAAGAGTTTCCATACAAGCACTTGATTCCGATTGTTCAATTTGTATGGAATCTATATGCTATAGTCATCCGCTCTGAATAATTTCTTCGGAGATTACATTGTTGCCTGAAATAATAATATATGCAAAATTGCGTGAAGCTACCTCGTCAAATGAAAGAGTTTTCCATACAAGAATTTCATTCCAAATGTTCAGCTTGTATGGCAGCTTAATGCTATAGTCATCCGAACTGAATAATTTCTTCGGAGATTACATTGTTGCCTTAAATAATAATTCGTACAAAATTTCGTGAAGAAACCTCGTCAAATGAAAGAGTTTTTCATACAACCCTTGATTCCGATTATTCGGTTTGTATGGCAGCTATATCCTATAGTCATCCGAACTTTATTATTTCTTTGGAGATTACATTGTTGCCTTAACTGACAATCCGTGCCAAATTTCGTAAAGATACCTCGTCAAATGAAGGAGTTTTTCATACAAGCACTTGATTCCGATTGTTCAGTTTGTATGGCAGCTGTATGCTATAGTCATCCGAACTGAAAATTTCTTCGGAGATTACATTGTTGCATGAAATAATAATATATGCAAAATTTCGTGAAGCTACCTCGTCAAATGAAAGAGTTTTCCATACAAATACTTGATTCCAAATGTTTAGTTTGTATGGAAGCTATATGCTATAGCCATCCGAACAATATAATTTCCTCTGAGATTGAATAAATGCCTTAAATAATAATTGGTGCCAAATTTCGTGAAGCTACCTCGTCAAATGAAAGAGTTTTCCATTCAAGCACTTGATTTCGATTATTCAGTTTGTATGGCAGCTATATGCTATAGTCATTCGAACTTTATTATTTCTTTGGAGATTACATTGTTGCCTTAACTGACAATCCGTGCCAAATTTCGTAAAGATACCTCGTCAAATAAAAGAGTTTTCCATACAAGCACTTGATTCCGATTGTTCAGTTTGTATGGCAGCTGTATGCTATAGGCAATAATCTGTGCCTAATTTCGTGAAGCTACCTCGTCAAATGAAAGAGTTTTTCATACAAGCATTTCATTCCGATTGTTCAGTTTGTATGGAAGCTATATGCTATAGTCATCCGATCTATATAATTTCTTCGGAGATTACATTCTTGCCTTAACTGACAATCGTGAAGATACCTCGTCAAATGAAAGAGTTTTCCATTCAAGCACTTGATTCCGATTGTTCAGTTTGTATGGAATCTATATGCTATATTCATCCGATCTGAATAATTTCTTCGGAGATTACATTCTTGCCTTAACTGACAATCCGTGCCAAATTTCGTGAAGATACCTCGACAAATGAAAGAGTTTTCCATTCAAGCACTTGATTTCGATTATTCAGTTTGTATGGCAGCTATATGCTATAGTCAGCCGAACTTTATTTTTTCTTTGGAGATTACATTGTTGCCTTGACTGACAATCCGTGCCAAATTTCGTAAAGATACCTCGTCAAATGACAGAGTTTTCCATACAAGCACTTGATTCCGAGTGTTCAGTTTGTATGGAATCTATATGCTATAGATATCCGATCTATATAATTTCATCGGTGATTGAATAAATACCTTAAATAGTAATATGCCAAATTTCGTAAAGATACCTCGTTAAATGGAAGAGTTTCCATACAAGCACTTGATTCCGATTGTTCAATTTGTATGGAATCTATATGCTATAGTCATCCGCTCTGAATAATTTCTTCGGAGATTACATCGTAGCCTTAAATAATAATTCGTACAAAATTTCGTGAAGAAACCTCGTCAAATGAAAGAGTTTTCCATACAGCCCTTGATTCCGATTATTCAGTTTGTATGGCAGCTATATGCTATAGTCATTCGAACTTTATTATTTCTTTGAAAATTACATTGTTGCCTTAACTGACAATCCGTGCCAAATTTCGTAAAGATACCTCGTCAAATAAAAGAGTTTTCCATACAAGAACTTGATTCCGATTGTTCAGTTTGTATGGCAGCTGTATGCTATAGTCATCCGAACTGAATAATTTCTTCGGAGATTACATTGTTGCCTGAAATAATAATATATGCAAAATTTCGTGAAGCTACCTCGTCAAATGAAAGAGTTTTCCATACAAATACTTGATTCCAAATGTTCAGTTTGTATGGAAGCTATATGCTATAGCCATCCGAACTATATAATTTCCTCAAAAATTGAATAAATGCCTTAAATAATAATATATGCCAAATTTCGTGAAGATACCTCGTCAAATGAAGGAGTTTTCCATACAAGCATTTCATTCCGATTGTTCAGTTTGTATGGCAGCTATATGCTATAGTCATCCGAACGGAATAATTTCTTCGGAGATTACATTGTTGCCTGAAATAATAATATATGCAAAATTTCGTGAAGCTACCTCGTCAAATGAAAGAGTTTTCCATACAAATACTTGATTCCAAATGTTCAGTTTGTATGGAAGCTATATGCTATAGCCATCCGAACTATATAATTTCTTTGGAGATTACATTGTTGCCTTAACTGACAATTCGTGCCAAATTTCGTAAAGATACCTCGTCAAATAAAAGAGTTTTCCATACAAGCACTTGATTCCGATTGTTCAGTTTGTATGGCAGCTGTATGCTATAGTCATCCGAACTGAATAATTTTTCGGAGATTACATTGTTGCCTGAAATAATAATATATGCAAAATTTCGTGAAGCTACCTCGTCAAATGAAAGAGTTTTCCATACAAATACTTGATTCCAAATGTTCAGTTTGTATGGCAGCTGTATGCTATAGTCATCCGAACAATATAATTTCCTCAGAGATTGAATAAATGCCTTAAATAATAATTGGTGCCAAATTTCGTGAAGCTACCTCGTCAAATGAAAGAGTTTTCCATTCAAGCACTTGATTTCGATTATTCAGTTTGTATGGCAGCTATATCCTATAGTCATCCGAACTCTATTATTTCTTTGGAGATTACATTGTTGCCTTAACTGACAATTCGTGCCAAATTTCGTAAAGATACCTCGTCAAATGAAAGAGTTTTTCATACAAGCACTTGATTCCGATTGTTCAGTTTGTATGGCAGCTGTATGCTATAGTCATCCGATCTATATAATTTCATCGGTGATTGAATAAATACCTTAAATAGTAATATGCCAAATTTCGTAAAGATACCTCGTTAAATGGAAGAGTTTCCATACAAGCACTTGATTCCGATTGTTCAATTTGTATGGAATCTATATGCTATAGTCATCCGCTCTGAATAATTTCTTCGGAGATTACATCGTAGCCTTAAATAATAATTCGTACAAAATTTCGTGAAGAAACCTCGTCAAATGAAAGAGTTTTCCATACAGCCCTTGATTCCGATTATTCAGTTTGTATGGCAGCTATATGCTATAGTCATTCGAACTTTATTATTTCTTTGAAAATTACATTGTTGCCTTAACTGACAATCCGTGCCAAATTTCGTAAAGATACCTCGTCAAATGACAGAGTTTTCCATACAAGCACTTGATTCCGAGTGTTCAGTTTGTATGGAATCTATATGCTATAGCCATCCGAACTATATAATTTCCTCAAAAATTGAATAAATGCCTTAAATAATAATATATGCCAAATTTCGTGAAGATACCTCGTCAAATGAAGGAGTTTTCCATACAAGCATTTCATTCCGATTGTTCAGTTTGTATGGCAGCTATATGCTATAGTCATCCGAACGGAATAATTTCTTCGGAGATTACATTGTTGCCTTAACTGACAATTCGTGCCAAATTTCGTAAAGAAACCTCGTCAAATGAAAGAGTTTTTCATACAACCCTTGATTCCGATTATTCGGTTTGTATGGCAGCTATATCCTATAGTCATCCGAACTTTATTATTTCTTTGGAGATTACATTGTTGCCTTAACTGACAATCCGTGCCAAATTTCGTAAAGATACCTCGTCAAATGAAAGAGTTTTTCATACAAGCACTTGATTCCGATTGTTCAGTTTGTATGGCAGCTGTATGCTATAGTCATCCGCTCTGAATAATTTCTTCGGAGATTACATCGTAGCCTTAAATAATAATTCGTACAAAATTTCGTGAAGAAACCTCGTCAAATGAAAGAGTTTTCCATACAGCCCTTGATTCCGATTATTCAGTTTGTATGGCAGCTATATGCTATAGTCAGCCGAACTTTATTTTTTCTTTGGAGATTACATTGTTGCCTTGACTGACAATCCGTGCCAAATTTCGTAAAGATACCTCGTCAAATGACAGAGTTTTCCATACAAGCACTTGATTCCGAGTGTTCAGTTTGTATGGAATCTATATGCTATAGATATCCGATCTATATAATTTCATCGGTGATTGAATAAATACCTTAAATAGTAATATGCCAAATTTCGTAAAGATACCTCGTTAAATGGAAGAGTTTCCATACAAGCACTTGATTCCGATTGTTCAATTTGTATGGAATCTATATGCTATAGTCATCCGCTCTGAATAATTTCTTCGGAGATTACATCGTAGCCTTAAATAATAATTCGTACAAAATTTCGTGAAGAAACCTCGTCAAATGAAAGAGTTTTCCATACAGCCCTTGATTCCGATTATTCAGTTTGTATGGCAGCTATATGCTATAGTCATTCGAACTTTATTATTTCTTTGAAAATTACATTGTTGCCTTAACTGACAATCCGTGCCAAATTTCGTAAAGATACCTCGTCAAATAAAAGAGTTTTCCATACAAGAACTTGATTCCGATTGTTCAGTTTGTATGGCAGCTGTATGCTATAGTCATCCGAACTGAATAATTTCTTCGGAGATTACATTGTTGCCTGAAATAATAATATATGCAAAATTTCGTGAAGCTACCTCGTCAAATGAAAGAGTTTTCCATACAAATACTTGATTCCAAATGTTCAGTTTGTATGGAAGCTATATGCTATAGCCATCCGAACTATATAATTTCCTCAAAAATTGAATAAATGCCTTAAATAATAATATATGCCAAATTTCGTGAAGATACCTCGTCAAATGAAGGAGTTTTCCATACAAGCATTTCATTCCGATTGTTCAGTTTGTATGGCAGCTATATGCTATAGTCATCCGAACGGAATAATTTCTTCGGAGATTACATTGTTGCCTGAAATAATAATATATGCAAAATTTCGTGAAGCTACCTCGTCAAATGAAAGAGTTTTCCATACAAATACTTGATTCCAAATGTTCAGTTTGTATGGAAGCTATATGCTATAGCCATCCGAACTATATAATTTCTTTGGAGATTACATTGTTGCCTTAACTGACAATTCGTGCCAAATTTCGTAAAGATACCTCGTCAAATAAAAGAGTTTTCCATACAAGCACTTGATTCCGATTGTTCAGTTTGTATGGCAGCTGTATGCTATAGTCATCCGAACTGAATAATTTTTCGGAGATTACATTGTTGCCTGAAATAATAATATATGCAAAATTTCGTGAAGCTACCTCGTCAAATGAAAGAGTTTTCCATACAAATACTTGATTCCAAATGTTCAGTTTGTATGGCAGCTGTATGCTATAGTCATCCGAACAATATAATTTCCTCAGAGATTGAATAAATGCCTTAAATAATAATTGGTGCCAAATTTCGTGAAGCTACCTCGTCAAATGAAAGAGTTTTCCATTCAAGCACTTGATTTCGATTATTCAGTTTGTATGGCAGCTATATCCTATAGTCATCCGAACTCTATTATTTCTTTGGAGATTACATTGTTGCCTTAACTGACAATTCGTGCCAAATTTCGTAAAGATACCTCGTCAAATGAAAGAGTTTTTCATACAAGCACTTGATTCCGATTGTTCAGTTTGTATGGCAGCTGTATGCTATAGTCATCCGATCTATATAATTTCATCGGTGATTGAATAAATACCTTAAATAGTAATATGCCAAATTTCGTAAAGATACCTCGTTAAATGGAAGAGTTTCCATACAAGCACTTGATTCCGATTGTTCAATTTGTATGGAATCTATATGCTATAGTCATCCGCTCTGAATAATTTCTTCGGAGATTACATCGTAGCCTTAAATAATAATTCGTACAAAATTTCGTGAAGAAACCTCGTCAAATGAAAGAGTTTTCCATACAGCCCTTGATTCCGATTATTCAGTTTGTATGGCAGCTATATGCTATAGTCATTCGAACTTTATTATTTCTTTGGAGATTACATTGTTGCCTTAACTGACAATCCGTGCCAAATTTCGTAAAGATACCTCGTCAAATAAAAGAGTTTTCCATACAAGCACTTGATTCCGATTGTTCAGTTTGTATGGCAGCTGTATGCTATAGTCATCCGAACTGAATAATTTCTTCGGAGATTACATTGTTGCCTGAAATAATAATATATGCAAAATTTCGTGAAGCTACCTCGTCAAATGAAAGAGTTTTCTATACAAATACTTGACTCCAAATGTTCAGTTTGTATGGAAGCTATATGCTATAGCCATCCGAACTATATAATTTCCTCAAAAATTGAATAGATGCCTTAAATAATAATATATGCCAAATTTCGTGAAGATACCTCGTCAAATGAAGGAGTTTTCCATACAAGCATTTCATTCCGATTGTTCAATTTGTATGGCAGCTATATGCTATAGTCATCCGAACTGAATAATTTCTTCGGAGATTACATTGTTGCCCTAACTAATAATCTGTGCCTAATTTCGTGAAGCTACCTCGTCAAATGAAGGAGTTTTCCATACAAGCTTTTCATTCCGAATGTTCAGCTTGTATGGCAGCTTAATGCTATAGGCATCCGAACTGAATAATTTCTTCGGAGATTACATTGTTGCCCCAACTAATAATCTGTGCCTAATTTCGTGAAGCTACCTCGTCAAATGAAAGAGTTTTTCATACAAGCATTTCATTCCGATTGTTCAGTTTGTATGGAAGCTATATGCTATAGTCATCCGATCTATATAATTTCTTCGGAGATTACATTCTTGCCTTAACTGACAATCGTGAAGATACCTCGTCAAATGAAAGAGTTTTCCCTTCAAGCACTTGATTCCGATTGTTCAGTTTGTATGGAATCTATATGCTATATTCATCCGATCGGAATAATTTCTTCGGAGATTACATTCTTGCCTTAACTGACAATCCGTGCCAAATTTCGTAAAGATACCTCGTCAAATGAAAGAGTTTTCCCTTCAAGCACTTGATTCCGATTGTTCAATTTGTATGGAATCTATATGCTATAGTCATCCGCTCTGAATAATTTCTTCGGAGATTACATTGTTGCCTGAAATAATAATATATGCAAAATTGCGTGAAGCTACCTCGTCAAATGAAAGAGTTTTCCATACAAGAATTTCATTCCAAATGTTCAGCTTGTATGGCAGCTTAATGCTATAGTCATCCGAACTGAATAATTTCTTCGGAGATTACATTGTTGCCTTAAATAATAATTCGTACAAAATTTCGTGAAGAAACCTCGTCAAATGAAAGAGTTTTTCATACAACCCTTGATTCCGATTATTCGGTTTGTATGGCAGCTATATCCTATAGTCATCCGAACTTTATTATTTCTTTGGAGATTACATTGTTGCCTTAACTGACAATCCGTGCCAAATTTCGTAAAGATACCTCGTCAAATGAAAGAGTTTTTCATACAAGCACTTGATTCCGATTGTTCAGTTTGTATGGCAGCTGTATGCTATAGTCATCCGAACTGAAAATTTCTTCGGAGATTACATTGTTGCATGAAATAATAATATATGCAAAATTTCGTGAAGCTACCTCGTCAAATGAAAGAGTTTTCCATACAAATACTTGATTCCAAATGTTTAGTTTGTATGGAAGCTATATGCTATAGCCATCCGAACAATATAATTTCCTCAGAGATTGAATAAATGCCTTAAATAATAATTGGTGCCAAATTTCGTGAAGCTACCTCGTCAAATGAAAGAGTTTTCCATTCAAGCACTTGATTTCGATTATTCAGTTTGTATGGCAGCTATATGCTATAGTCATTCGAACTTTATTATTTCTTCGGAGATTACATTGTTGCCTGAAATAATAATATATGCAAAATTTCGTGAAGCTACCTCGTCAAATGAAAGAGTTTTCCATACAAATACTTGATTCCAAATGTTCAGTTTGTATGGAAGCTATATGCTATAGCCATCCGAACTATATAATTTCCTCAAAAATTGAATAAATGCCTTAAATAATAATATATGCCAAATTTCGTGAAGATACCTCGTCAAATGAAGGAGTTTTCCATACAAGCATTTCATTCCGATTGTTCAGTTTGTATGGCAGCTATATGCTATAGTCATCCGAACTGAATAATTTCTTCGGAGATTACATTGTTGCCTGAAATAATAATATATGCAAAATTTCGTGAAGCTACCTCGTCAAATGAAAGAGTTTTCCATACAAATACTTGATTCCAAATGTTCAGTTAGTATGGAAGCTATATGCTATAGCCATCCGAACTATATAATTTCTTTGGAGATTACATTGTTGCCTTAACTGACAATTCGTGCCAAATTTCGTAAAGATACCTCGTCAAATAAAAGAGTTTTCCATACAAGCACTTGATTCCGATTGTTCAGTTTGTAAGGCAGCTGTATGCTATAGTCATCCGAACTGAATAATTTTTCGGAGATTACATTGTTGCCTGAAATAATAATATATGCAAAATTTCGTGAAGCTACCTCGTCAAATGAAAGAGTTTTCCATACAAATACTTGATTCCAAATGTTCAGTTTGTATGGCAGCTGTATGCTATAGTCATCCGAACAATATGATTTCCTCAGAGATTGAATAAATGCCTTAAATAATAATTGGTGCCAAATTTCGTGAAGCTACCTCGTCAAATGAAAGAGTTTTCCATTCAAGCACTTGATTTCGATTATTCAGTTTGTATGGCAGCTATATCCTATAGTCATCCGAACTCTATTATTTCTTTGGAGATTACATTGTTGCCTTAACTGACAATTCGTGCCAAATTTCGTAAAGATACCTCGTCAAATTAAAGAGTTTTTCATACAAGCACTTGATTCCGATTGTTCAGTTTGTATGGCAGCTGTATGCTATAGTCATCCGATCTATATAATTTCATCGGTGATTGAATAAATACCTTAAATAGTAATATGCCAAATTTCGTAAAGATACCTCGTTAAATGGAAGAGTTTCCATACAAGCACTTGATTCCGATTGTTCAATTTGTATGGAATCTATATGCTATAGTCATCCGCTCTGAATAATTTCTTCGGAGATTACATCGTAGCCTTAAATAATAATTCGTACAAAATTTCGTGAAGAAACCTCGTCAAATGAAAGAGTTTTCCATACAGCCCTTGATTCCGATTATTCAGTTTGTATGGCAGCTATATGCTATAGTCATTCGAACTTTATTATTTCTTTGGAGATTACATTGTTGCCTTAACTGACAATCCGTGCCAAATTTCGTAAAGATACCTCGTCAAATAAAAGAGTTTTCCATACAAGCACTTGATTCCGATTGTTCAGTTTGTATGGCAGCTGTATGCTATAGTCATCCGAACTGAATAATTTCTTCGGAGATTACATTGTTGCCTGAAATAATAATATATGCAAAATTTCGTGAAGCTACCTCGTCAAATGAAAGAGTTCTCCATACAAATACTTGACTCCAAATGTTCAGTTTGTATGGAAGCTATATGCTATAGCTATCCGAACTATATAATTTCCTCAAAAATTGAATAGATGCCTTAAATAATAATATATGCCAAATTTCGTGAAGATACCTCGTCAAATGAAGGAGTTTTCCATACAAGCATTTCATTCCGATTGTTCAATTTGTATGGCAGCTATATGCTATAGTCATCCGAACTGAATAATTTCTTCGGAGATTACATTGTTGCCCTAACTAATAATCTGTGCCTAATTTCGTGAAGCTACCTCGTCAAATGAAGGAGTTTTCCATACAAGCTTTTCATTCCGAATGTTCAGCTTGTATGGCAGCTTAATGCTATAGGCATCCGAACTGAATAATTTCTTCGGAGATTACATTGTTGCCCCAACTAATAATCTGTGCCTAATTTCGTGAAGCTACCTCGTCAAATGAAAGAGTTTTTCATACAAGCATTTCATTCCGATTGTTCAGTTTGTATGGAAGCTATATGCTATAGTCATCCGATCTATATAATTTCTTCGGAGATTACATTCTTGCCTTAACTGACAATCGTAAAGATACCTCGTCAAATGAAAGAGTTTTCCCTTCAAGCACTTGATTCCGATTGTTCAGTTTGAATGGAATCTATATGCTATATTCATCCGATCGGAATAATTTCTTCGGAGATTACATTCTTGCCTTAACTGACAATCCGTGCCAAATTTCGTGAAGATACCTCGACAAATGAAAGAGTTTTCCATTCAAGCACTTGATTTCGATTATTCAGTTTGTATGACAGCTATATGCTATAGTCATCCGAACTTTATTATTTCTTTGGAGATTACATTGTTGCCTTAACTGACAATCCGTTCCAAATTTCGTAAAGATACCTCGTCAAATGATAGAGTTTTCCATACAAGCACTTGATTCCGATTGTTCAGTTTGTATGGAATCTATATGCTATAAATATCCGATCTATATAATTTCATCGGTGATTGAATAAATACCTTAAATAGTAATATATGCCAAATTTCGTAAAGATACCTCGTTAAATGGAAGAGTTTCCATACAAGCACTTGATTCCGATTGTTCAATTTGTATGGAATCTATATGCTATAGTCATCCGCTCTGAATAATTTCTTCGGAGATTACATTGTTGCCTGAAATAATAATATATGCAAAATTGCGTGAAGCTACCTCGTCAAATGAAAGAGTTTTCCATACAAGAATTTCATTCCAAATGTTCAGCTTGTATGGCAGCTTAATGCTATAGTCATCCGAACTGAATAATTTCTTCGGAGATTACATTGTTGCCTTAAATAATAATTCGTACAAAATTTCGTGAAGAAACCTCGTCAAATGAAAGAGTTTTTCATACAACCCTTGATTCCGATTATTCGGTTTGTATGGCAGCTATATCCTATAGTCATCCGAACTTTATTATTTCTTTGGAGATTACATTGTTGCCTTAACTGACAATCCGTGCCAAATTTCGTAAAGATACCTCGTCAAATGAAAGAGTTTTTCATACAAGCACTTGATTCCGATTGTTCAGTTTGTATGGCAGCTGTATGCTATAGTCATCCGAACTGAAAATTTCTTCGGAGATTACATTGTTGCATGAAATAATAATATATGCAAAATTTCGTGAAGCTACCTCGTCAAATGAAAGAGTTTTCCATACAAATACTTGATTCCAAATGTTTAGTTTGTATGGAAGCTATATGCTATAGCCATCCGAACAATATAATTTCCTCAGAGATTGAATAAATGCCTTAAATAATAATTGGTGCCAAATTTCGTGAAGCTACCTCGTCAAATGAAAGAGTTTTCCATTCAAGCACTTGATTTCGATTATTCAGTTTGTATGGCAGCTATATGCTATAGTCATTCGAACTTTATTATTTCTTTGGAGATTACATTGTTGCCTTAACTGACAATCCGTGCCAAATTTCGTAAAGATACCTCGTCAAATAAAAGAGTTTTCCATACAAGCACTTGATTCCGATTGTTCAGTTTGTATGGCAGCTGTATGCTATAGGCAATAATCTGTGCCTAATTTCGTGAAGCTACCTCGTCAAATGAAAGAGTTTTTCATACAAGCATTTCATTCCGATTGTTCAGTTTGTATGGAAGCTATATGCTATAGTCATCCGATCTATATAATTTCTTCGGAGATTACATTCTTGCCTTAACTGACAATCCGTGCCAAATTTCGTGAAGATACCTCGACAAATGAAAGAGTTTTCCATTCAAGCACTTGATTTCGATTATTCAGTTTGTATGGCAGCTATATGCTATAGTCATCCCAACTTTATTTTTTCTTTGGAGATTACATTGTTGCCTTGACTGACAATCCGTGCCAAATTTCGTAAAGATACCTCGTCAAATGACAGAGTTTTCCATACAAGCACTTGATTCCGATTGTTCAGTTTGTATGGAATCTATATGCTATAAATATCCGATCTACATAATTTCATCGGTGATTGAATAAATACCTTAAATAGTAATATGCCAAATTTCGTAAAGATACCTCGTTAAATGGAAGAGTTTCCATACATGCACTTGATTCCGATTGTTCAATTTGTATGGAATCTATATGCTATAGTCATCCGCTCTGAATAATTTCTTCGGAGATTACATCGTAGCCTTAAATAATAATTCGTACAAAATTTCGTGAAGAAACCTCGTCAAATGAAAGAGTTTTCCATACAGCCCTTGATTCCGATTATTCAGTTTGTATGGCAGCTATATGCTATAGTCATTCGAACTTTATTATTTCTTTGGAGATTACATTGTTGCCTTAACTGACAATCCGTGCCAAATTTCGTAAAGATACCTCGTCAAATAAAAGAGTTTTCCATACAAGCACTTGATTCCGATTGTTCAGTTTGTATGGCAGCTGTATGCTATAGTCATCCGAACTGAATAATTTCTTCGGAGATTACATTGTTGCCTGAAATAATAATATATGCAAAATTTCGTGAAGCTACCTCGTCAAATGAAAGAGTTTTCCATACAAATACTTGATTCCAAATGTTCAGTTTGTATGGAAGCTATATGCTATAGCCATCCGAACTATATAATTTCCTCAAAAATTGAATAAATGCCTTAAATAATAATATATGCCAAATTTCGTGAAGATACCTCGTACAATGAAGGAGTTTTCCATACAAGCATTTCATTCCGATTGTTCAGTTTGTATGGCAGCTATATGCTATAGTCATCCGAACTGAATAATTTCTTCAGAGATTACATTGTTGCCCTAACTAATAATCTGTGCCTAATTTCGTGAAGCTACCTCGTAAAATGAAAGAGTTTTTCATACAAGCATTTCATTCCGATTGTTCAGTTTGTATGGAAGGTATATGCTATAGTCATCCGAACTATATAATTTCCTCAGAGATTGAATAAATGCCTAAGATAATAATATATGCCAAATTTCGTGAAGATACCTCGTCAAATGAAGGAGTTTTCCATACAAGAATTTCATTCCGATTGTTGAGTTTGTATGGCAGCTTAATGCTATAGTCATCCGAACTGAATAATTTCTTCGGAGATTACATTGTTGCCTGAAATAATAATTTATGCCAAATTTCGTGAAGATACCTCGCCAAACGAAGGAGTTTTCCATACAAGCATTTCATTCCGATTGTTCAATTTGTATGGCAGCTATATGCTATAGTCATCCGAACTGAATAATTTCTTCGGAGATTACATTGTTGCCCTAACTAATAATCTGTGCCTAATTTCGTGAAGCTACCTCGTCAAATGAAGGAGTTTTCCATACAAGCTTTTCATTCCGAATGTTCAGCTTGTATGGCAGCTTAATGCTATAGTCATGCGAACTGAATAATTTCTTCGGAGATTACATTGTTGCCTTAAATAATAATTCGTACAAAATTTCGTGAAGAAACCTCGTCAAATGAAAGAGCTTTCCATACAACCCTTGATTCCTATTATTCGGTTTGTATGGCAGTGGCGGTTTGTATGAATAATTTCTTCGGAGATTACATTGTTGCCTGAAATAATAATATATGCAAAATTTCGTGAACCTACCTCGTCAAATGAAAGAGTTTTCCATACAAATACTTGATTCCAAATGTTTAGTTTGTATGGAAGCTATATGCTACAGCCATCCGAACAATATAATTTCCTCAGAGATTGAATAAATGCCTTAAATAATAATATATGCCAAATTTCGTGAAGATACCTCGTCAAATGAAAGAGTTTTCCATACAAGCATTTCATTCCGATTGTTCAGTTTGTATGGCAGCTATATGCTATAGTCATCCGAACTGAATAATTTCTTCGGAGATTACATTGTTGCCCCAACTAATAATCTGTGCCTAATTTCGTGAAGCTACCTCGTCAAATGAAAGAGTTTTTCATACAAGCATTTCATTCCGATTGTTCAGTTTGTATGGAACCTATATGCTATAGTCATCCGATCTATATAATTTCTTCGGAGATTACATTGTTGCCTGAAATAATAATATATGCAAAATTGCGTGAAGCTACCTCCTCAAATGAAAGAGTTTTCCATACAAGAATTTCATTCCAAATGTTCAGCTTGTATGGCAGCTTAATGCTATAGTCATCCGAACTGAATAATTTCTTCGGAGATTACATTGTTGCCTTAAATAATAATTCGTACAAAATTTCGTGAAGAAACCTCGTCAAATGAAAGAGCTTTCCATACAACCCTTGATTCCGATTATTCGGTTTGTATGGCAGTGGCGGTTTGTATGAATAATTTCTTCGGAGATTACATTGTTGCCTGAAATAATAATATATGCAAAATTTCGTGAACCTACCTCGTCAAATGAAAGAGTTTTCCATACAAATACTTGATTCCAAATGTTTAGTTTGTATGGAAGCTATATGCTATAGTCATCCGAACTATATAATTTCCTCAGAGATTGAATAAATGCCTAAGATAATAATATATGCCAAATTTCGTGAAGATACCTCGTCAAATGAAAGAGTTTTCCATACAAGCATTTCATTCCGATTGTTCAGTTTGTATGGCAGCTATATGCTATAGTCATCCGAACTGAATAATTTCTTCGGAGATTACATTGTTGCCTGAAATAATAATATATGCCAAATTTCGTGAAGATACCTCGTCAAATGAAGGAGTTTTCTATACAAGCATTTCATTCCGATTGTTCAATTTGTATGGCAGCTATATGCTATAGTCATCCGAACTGAATAATTTCTTCGGAGATTACATTGTTGCCCTAACTAATAATCTGTGCCTAATTTCGTGAAGCTACCTCGTCAAATGAAGGAGTTTTCCATACAAGCTTTTCATTCCGAATGTTCAGCTTGTATGGCAGCTTAATGCTATAGTCATGCGAACTGAATAATTTCTTCGGAGATTACATTGTTGCCTGAAATAATAATTTATGCCAAATTTCGTGAAGATACCTCGCCAAACGAAGGAGTTTTCGATACAAGCATTTCATTCCGATTGTTCAATTTGTATGGCAGCTATATGCTATAGTCATCCGAACTGAATAATTTCTTCGGAGATTACATTGTTGCCCTAACTAATAATCTGTGCCTAATTTCGTGAAGCTACCTCGTCAAATGAAGGAGTTTTCCATACAAGCTTTTCATTCCGAATGTTCAGCTTGTATGGCAGCTTAATGCTATAGTCATGCGAACTGAATAATTTCTTCGGAGATTACATTGTTGCCTGAAATAATAATTTATGCCAAATTTCGTGAAGATACCTCGCCAAACGAAGGAGTTTTCGATACAAGCATTTCATTCCGATTGTTCAATTTGTATGGCAGCTATATGCTATAGTCATCCGAACTGAATAATTTCTTCGGAGATTACATTGTTGCCCTAACTAATAATCTGTGCCTAATTTCGTGAAGCTACCTCGTCAAATGAAGGAGTTTTCCATACAAGCTTTTCATTCCGAATGTTCAGCTTGTATGGCAGCTTAATGCTATAGTCATGCGAACTGAATAATTTCTTCGGAGATTACATTGTTGCCTGAAATAATAATTTATGCCAAATTTCGTGAAGATACCTCGCCAAACGAAGGAGTTTTCGATACAAGCATTTCATTCCGATTGTTCAATTTGTATGGCAGCTATATGCTATAGTCATCCGAACTGAATAATTTCTTCGGAGATTACATTGTTGCCCTAACTAATAATCTGTGCCTAATTTCGTGAAGCTACCTCGTCAAATGAAGGAGTTTTCCATACAAGCTTTTCATTCCGAATGTTCAGCTTGTATGGCAGCTTAATGCTATAGTCATGCGAACTGAATAATTTCTTCGGAGATTACATTGTTGCCTTAAATAATAATTGGTGCCAAATTTCGTGAAGCTACCTCGTCAAATGAAAGAGTTTTCCATTCAAGCACTTGATTTCGATTATTCAGTTTGTATGGCAGCTATATGCTATAGTCATTCGAACTTTATTATTTCTTTGGAGATTACATTGTTGCCTTAACTGACAATCCGTGCCAAATTTCGTAAAGATACCTCGTCAAATAAAAGAGTTTTCCATACAAGCACTTGATTCCGATTGTTCAGTTTGTATGGCAGCTGTATGCTATAGGCAATAATCTGTGCCTAATTTCGTGAAGCTACCTCGTCAAATGAAAGAGTTTTTCATACAAGCATTTCATTCCGATTGTTCAGTTTGTATGGAAGCTATATGCTATAGTCATCCGATCTATATAATTTCTTCGGAGATTACATTCTTGCCTTAACTGACAATCCGTGCCAAATTTCGTGAAGATACCTCGACAAATGAAAGAGTTTTCCATTCAAGCACTTGATTTCGATTATTCAGTTTGTATGGCAGCTATATGCTATAGTCATCCCAACTTTATTTTTTCTTTGGAGATTACATTGTTGCCTTGACTGACAATCCGTGCCAAATTTCGTAAAGATACCTCGTCAAATGACAGAGTTTTCCATACAAGCACTTGATTCCGATTGTTCAGTTTGTATGGAATCTATATGCTATAAATATCCGATCTACATAATTTCATCGGTGATTGAATAAATACCTTAAATAGTAATATGCCAAATTTCGTAAAGATACCTCGTTAAATGGAAGAGTTTCCATACATGCACTTGATTCCGATTGTTCAATTTGTATGGAATCTATATGCTATAGTCATCCGCTCTGAATAATTTCTTCGGAGATTACATCGTAGCCTTAAATAATAATTCGTACAAAATTTCGTGAAGAAACCTCGTCAAATGAAAGAGTTTTCCATACAGCCCTTGATTCCGATTATTCAGTTTGTATGGCAGCTATATGCTATAGTCATTCGAACTTTATTATTTCTTTGGAGATTACATTGTTGCCTTAACTGACAATCCGTGCCAAATTTCGTAAAGATACCTCGTCAAATAAAAGAGTTTTCCATACAAGCACTTGATTCCGATTGTTCAGTTTGTATGGCAGCTGTATGCTATAGTCATCCGAACTGAATAATTTCTTCGGAGATTACATTGTTGCCTGAAATAATAATATATGCAAAATTTCGTGAAGCTACCTCGTCAAATGAAAGAGTTTTCCATACAAATACTTGATTCCAAATGTTCAGTTTGTATGGAAGCTATATGCTATAGCCATCCGAACTATATAATTTCCTCAAAAATTGAATAAATGCCTTAAATAATAATATATGCCAAATTTCGTGAAGATACCTCGTACAATGAAGGAGTTTTCCATACAAGCATTTCATTCCGATTGTTCAGTTTGTATGGCAGCTATATGCTATAGTCATCCGAACTGAATAATTTCTTCAGAGATTACATTGTTGCCCTAACTAATAATCTGTGCCTAATTTCGTGAAGCTACCTCGTAAAATGAAAGAGTTTTTCATACAAGCATTTCATTCCGATTGTTCAGTTTGTATGGAAGGTATATGCTATAGTCATCCGAACTATATAATTTCCTCAGAGATTGAATAAATGCCTAAGATAATAATATATGCCAAATTTCGTGAAGATACCTCGTCAAATGAAGGAGTTTTCCATACAAGAATTTCATTCCGATTGTTGAGTTTGTATGGCAGCTTAATGCTATAGTCATCCGAACTGAATAATTTCTTCGGAGATTACATTGTTGCCTGAAATAATAATTTATGCCAAATTTCGTGAAGATACCTCGCCAAACGAAGGAGTTTTCCATACAAGCATTTCATTCCGATTGTTCAATTTGTATGGCAGCTATATGCTATAGTCATCCGAACTGAATAATTTCTTCGGAGATTACATTGTTGCCCTAACTAATAATCTGTGCCTAATTTCGTGAAGCTACCTCGTCAAATGAAGGAGTTTTCCATACAAGCTTTTCATTCCGAATGTTCAGCTTGTATGGCAGCTTAATGCTATAGTCATGCGAACTGAATAATTTCTTCGGAGATTACATTGTTGCCTTAAATAATAATTCGTACAAAATTTCGTGAAGAAACCTCGTCAAATGAAAGAGCTTTCCATACAACCCTTGATTCCTATTATTCGGTTTGTATGGCAGTGGCGGTTTGTATGAATAATTTCTTCGGAGATTACATTGTTGCCTGAAATAATAATATATGCAAAATTTCGTGAACCTACCTCGTCAAATGAAAGAGTTTTCCATACAAATACTTGATTCCAAATGTTTAGTTTGTATGGAAGCTATATGCTATAGCCATCCGAACAATATAATTTCCTCAGAGATTGAATAAATGCCTTAAATAATAATATATGCCAAATTTCGTGAAGATACCTCGTCAAATGAAAGAGTTTTCCATACAAGCATTTCATTCCGATTGTTCAGTTTGTATGGCAGCTATATGCTATAGTCATCCGAACTGAATAATTTCTTCGGAGATTACATTGTTGCCCCAACTAATAATCTGTGCCTAATTTCGTGAAGCTACCTCGTCAAATGAAAGAGTTTTTCATACAAGCATTTCATTCCGATTGTTCAGTTTGTATGGAAGCTATATGCTATAGTCATCCGATCTATATAATTTCTTCGGAGATTACATTGTTGCCTGAAATAATAATATATGCCAAATTTCGTGAAGATACCTCGTCAAATGAAAGAGTTTTCCATACAAGCATTTCATTCCGATTGTTCAGTTTGTATGGCAGCTATATGCTATAGTCATCCGAACTGAATAATTTCTTCGGAGATTACATTGTTGCCTGAAATAATAATATATGCCAAATTTCGTGAAGATACCTCGTCAAATGAAGGAGTTTTCTATACAAGCATTTCATTCCGATTGTTCAATTTGTATGGCAGCTATATGCTATAGTCATCCGAACTGAATAATTTCTTCGGAGATTACATTGTTGCCCTAACTAATAATCTGTGCCTAATTTCGTGAAGCTACCTCGTCAAATGAAGGAGTTTTCCATACAAGCTTTTCATTCCGAATGTTCAGCTTGTATGGCAGCTTAATGCTATAGTCATGCGAACTGAATAATTTCTTCGGAGATTACATTGTTGCCTGAAATAATAATTTATGCCAAATTTCGTGAAGATACCTCGCCAAACGAAGGAGTTTTCGATACAAGCATTTCATTCCGATTGTTCAATTTGTATGGCAGCTATATGCTATAGTCATCCGAACTGAATAATTTCTTCGGAGATTACATTGTTGCCCTAACTAATAATCTGTGCCTAATTTCGTGAAGCTACCTCGTCAAATGAAGGAGTTTTCCATACAAGCTTTTCATTCCGAATGTTCAGCTTGTATGGCAGCTTAATGCTATAGTCATGCGAACTGAATAATTTCTTCGGAGATTACATTGTTGCCTTAAATAATAATTGGTGCCAAATTTCGTGAAGCTACCTCGACAAATGAAAGAGTTTTCCATTCAAGCACTTGATTTCGATTATTCAGTTTGTATGGCAGCTATATGCTATAGTCATCCCAACTTTATTTTTTCTTTGGAGATTACATTGTTGCCTTGACTGACAATCCGTGCCAAATTTCGTGAAGATACCTCGTCAAATGAAAGAGTTTTCCATACAAGCATTTCATTCCGATTGTTCAGTTTGTATGGCAGCTATATGCTATCCGAACTGAATAATTTCTTCGGAGATTACATTGTTGCCCCAACTAATAATCTGTGCCTAATTTCGTGAAGCTACCTCGTCAAATGAAAGAGTTTTTCATACAAGCATTTCATTCCGATTGTTCAGTTTGTATGGAAGCTATATGCTATAGTCATCCGATCTATATAATTTCTTCGGAGATTACATTGTTGCCTGAAATAATAATATATGCAAAATTGCGTGAAGCTACCTCCTCAAATGAAAGAGTTTTCCATACAAGAATTTCATTCCAAATGTTCAGCTTGTATGGCAGCTTAATGCTATAGTCATCCGAACTGAATAATTTCTTCGGAGATTACATTGTTGCCTTAAATAATAATTCGTACAAAATTTCGTGAAGAAACCTCGTCAAATGAAAGAGCTTTCCATACAACCCTTGATTCCGATTATTCGGTTTGTATGGCAGTGGCGGTTTGTATGAATAATTTCTTCGGAGATTACATTGTTGCCTGAAATAATAATATATGCAAAATTTCGTGAACCTACCTCGTCAAATGAAAGAGTTTTCCATACAAATACTTGATTCCAAATGTTTAGTTTGTATGGAAGCTATATGCTATAGTCATCCGAACTATATAATTTCCTCAGAGATTGAATAAATGCCTAAGATAATAATATATGCCAAATTTCGTGAAGATACCTCGTCAAATGAAAGAGTTTTCCATACAAGCATTTCATTCCGATTGTTCAGTTTGTATGGCAGCTATATGCTATAGTCATCCGAACTGAATAATTTCTTCGGAGATTACATTGTTGCCTGAAATAATAATATATGCCAAATTTCGTGAAGATACCTCGTCAAATGAAGGAGTTTTCTATACAAGCATTTCATTCCGATTGTTCAATTTGTATGGCAGCTATATGCTATAGTCATCCGAACTGAATAATTTCTTCGGAGATTACATTGTTGCCTTAAATAATAATTGGTGCCAAATTTCGTGAAGCTACCTCGTCAAATGAAAGAGTTTTCCATTCAAGCACTTGATTTCGATTATTCAGTTTGTATGGCAGCTATATGCTATAGTCATTCGAACTTTATTATTTCTTTGGAGATTACATTGTTGCCTTAACTGACAATCCGTGCCAAATTTCGTAAAGATACCTCGTCAAATAAAAGAGTTTTCCATACAAGCACTTGATTCCGATTGTTCAGTTTGTATGGCAGCTGTATGCTATAGGCAATAATCTGTGCCTAATTTCGTGAAGCTACCTCGTCAAATGAAAGAGTTTTTCATACAAGCATTTCATTCCGATTGTTCAGTTTGTATGGAAGCTATATGCTATAGTCATCCGATCTATATAATTTCTTCGGAGATTACATTCTTGCCTTAACTGACAATCCGTGCCAAATTTCGTGAAGATACCTCGACAAATGAAAGAGTTTTCCATTCAAGCACTTGATTTCGATTATTCAGTTTGTATGGCAGCTATATGCTATAGTCATCCCAACTTTATTTTTTCTTTGGAGATTACATTGTTGCCTTGACTGACAATCCGTGCCAAATTTCGTAAAGATACCTCGTCAAATGACAGAGTTTTCCATACAAGCACTTGATTCCGATTGTTCAGTTTGTATGGAATCTATATGCTATAAATATCCGATCTACATAATTTCATCGGTGATTGAATAAATACCTTAAATAGTAATATGCCAAATTTCGTAAAGATACCTCGTTAAATGGAAGAGTTTCCATACATGCACTTGATTCCGATTGTTCAATTTGTATGGAATCTATATGCTATAGTCATCCGCTCTGAATAATTTCTTCGGAGATTACATCGTAGCCTTAAATAATAATTCGTACAAAATTTCGTGAAGAAACCTCGTCAAATGAAAGAGTTTTCCATACAGCCCTTGATTCCGATTATTCAGTTTGTATGGCAGCTATATGCTATAGTCATTCGAACTTTATTATTTCTTTGGAGATTACATTGTTGCCTTAACTGACAATCCGTGCCAAATTTCGTAAAGATACCTCGTCAAATAAAAGAGTTTTCCATACAAGCACTTGATTCCGATTGTTCAGTTTGTATGGCAGCTGTATGCTATAGTCATCCGAACTGAATAATTTCTTCGGAGATTACATTGTTGCCTGAAATAATAATATATGCAAAATTTCGTGAAGCTACCTCGTCAAATGAAAGAGTTTTCCATACAAATACTTGATTCCAAATGTTCAGTTTGTATGGAAGCTATATGCTATAGCCATCCGAACTATATAATTTCCTCAAAAATTGAATAAATGCCTTAAATAATAATATATGCCAAATTTCGTGAAGATACCTCGTACAATGAAGGAGTTTTCCATACAAGCATTTCATTCCGATTGTTCAGTTTGTATGGCAGCTATATGCTATAGTCATCCGAACTGAATAATTTCTTCAGAGATTACATTGTTGCCCTAACTAATAATCTGTGCCTAATTTCGTGAAGCTACCTCGTAAAATGAAAGAGTTTTTCATACAAGCATTTCATTCCGATTGTTCAGTTTGTATGGAAGGTATATGCTATAGTCATCCGAACTATATAATTTCCTCAGAGATTGAATAAATGCCTAAGATAATAATATATGCCAAATTTCGTGAAGATACCTCGTCAAATGAAGGAGTTTTCCATACAAGAATTTCATTCCGATTGTTGAGTTTGTATGGCAGCTTAATGCTATAGTCATCCGAACTGAATAATTTCTTCGGAGATTACATTGTTGCCTGAAATAATAATTTATGCCAAATTTCGTGAAGATACCTCGCCAAACGAAGGAGTTTTCCATACAAGCATTTCATTCCGATTGTTCAATTTGTATGGCAGCTATATGCTATAGTCATCCGAACTGAATAATTTCTTCGGAGATTACATTGTTGCCCTAACTAATAATCTGTGCCTAATTTCGTGAAGCTACCTCGTCAAATGAAGGAGTTTTCCATACAAGCTTTTCATTCCGAATGTTCAGCTTGTATGGCAGCTTAATGCTATAGTCATGCGAACTGAATAATTTCTTCGGAGATTACATTGTTGCCTTAAATAATAATTCGTACAAAATTTCGTGAAGAAACCTCGTCAAATGAAAGAGCTTTCCATACAACCCTTGATTCCTATTATTCGGTTTGTGTGGCAGTGGCGGTTTGTATGAATAATTTCTTCGGAGATTACATTGTTGCCTGAAATAATAATATATGCAAAATTTCGTGAACCTACCTCGTCAAATGAAAGAGTTTTCCATACAAATACTTGATTCCAAATGTTTAGTTTGTATGGAAGCTATATGCTATAGCCATCCGAACAATATAATTTCCTCAGAGATTGAATAAATGCCTTAAATAATAATGTATGCCAAATTTCGTGAAGATACCTCGTCAAATGAAAGAGTTTTCCATACAAGCATTTCATTCCGATTGTTCAGTTTGTATGGCAGCTATATGCTATAGTCATCCGAACTGAATAATTTCTTCGGAGATTACATTGTTGCCCCAACTAATAATCTGTGCCTAATTTCGTGAAGCTACCTCGTCAAATGAAAGAGTTTTTCATACAAGCATTTCATTCCGATTGTTCAGTTTGTATGGAAGCTATATGCTATAGTCATCCGATCTATATAATTTCTTCGGAGATTACATTGTTGCCTGAAATAATAATATATGCCAAATTTCGTGAAGATACCTCGTCAAATGAAAGAGTTTTCCATACAAGCATTTCATTCCGATTGTTCAGTTTGTATGGCAGCTATATGCTATAGTCATCCGAACTGAATAATTTCTTCGGAGATTACATTGTTGCCTGAAATAATAATATATGCCAAATTTCGTGAAGATACCTCGTCAAATGAAGGAGTTTTCTATACAAGCATTTCATTCCGATTGTTCAATTTGTATGGCAGCTATATGCTATAGTCATCCGAACTGAATAATTTCTTCGGAGATTACATTGTTGCCCTAACTAATAATCTGTGCCTAATTTCGTGAAGCTACCTCGTCAAATGAAGGAGTTTTCCATACAAGCTTTTCATTCCGAATGTTCAGCTTGTATGGCAGCTTAATGCTATAGTCATGCGAACTGAATAATTTCTTCGGAGATTACATTGTTGCCTGAAATAATAATTTATGCCAAATTTCGTGAAGATACCTCGCCAAACGAAGGAGTTTTCGATACAAGCATTTCATTCCGATTGTTCAATTTGTATGGCAGCTATATGCTATAGTCATCCGAACTGAATAATTTCTTCGGAGATTACATTGTTGCCCTAACTAATAATCTGTGCCTAATTTCGTGAAGCTACCTCGTCAAATGAAGGAGTTTTCCATACAAGCTTTTCATTCCGAATGTTCAGCTTGTATGGCAGCTTAATGCTATAGTCATGCGAACTGAATAATTTCTTCGGAGATTACATTGTTGCCTTAAATAATAATTGGTGCCAAATTTCGTGAAGCTACCTCGACAAATGAAAGAGTTTTCCATTCAAGCACTTGATTTCGATTATTCAGTTTGTATGGCAGCTATATGCTATAGTCATCCCAACTTTATTTTTTCTTTGGAGATTACATTGTTGCCTTGACTGACAATCCGTGCCAAATTTCGTGAAGATACCTCGTCAAATGAAAGAGTTTTCCATACAAGCATTTCATTCCGATTGTTCAGTTTGTATGGCAGCTATATGCTATAGTCATCCGAACTGAATAATTTCTTCGGAGATTACATTGTTGCCCCAACTAATAATCTGTGCCTAATTTCGTGAAGCTACCTCGTCAAATGAAAGAGTTTTTCATACAAGCATTTCATTCCGATTGTTCAGTTTGTATGGAAGCTATATGCTATAGTCATCCGATCTATATAATTTCTTCGGAGATTACATTGTTGCCTGAAATAATAATATATGCAAAATTGCGTGAAGCTACCTCCTCAAATGAAAGAGTTTTCCATACAAGAATTTCATTCCAAATGTTCAGCTTGTATGGCAGCTTAATGCTATAGTCATCCGAACTGAATAATTTCTTCGGAGATTACATTGTTGCCTTAAATAATAATTCGTACAAAATTTCGTGAAGAAACCTCGTCAAATGAAAGAGCTTTCCATACAACCCTTGATTCCGATTATTCGGTTTGTATGGCAGTGGCGGTTTGTATGAATAATTTCTTCGGAGATTACATTGTTGCCTGAAATAATAATATATGCAAAATTTCGTGAACCTACCTCGTCAAATGAAAGAGTTTTCCATACAAATACTTGATTCCAAATGTTTAGTTTGTATGGAAGCTATATGCTATAGTCATCCGAACTATATAATTTCCTCAGAGATTGAATAAATGCCTAAGATAATAATATATGCCAAATTTCGTGAAGATACCTCGTCAAATGAAAGAGTTTTCCATACAAGCATTTCATTCCGATTGTTCAGTTTGTATGGCAGCTATATGCTATAGTCATCCGAACTGAATAATTTCTTCGGAGATTACATTGTTGCCTGAAATAATAATATATGCCAAATTTCGTGAAGATACCTCGTCAAATGAAGGAGTTTTCTATACAAGCATTTCATTCCGATTGTTCAATTTGTATGGCAGCTATATGCTATAGTCATCCGAACTGAATAATTTCTTCGGAGATTACATTGTTGCCCTAACTAATAATCTGTGCCTAATTTCGTGAAGCTACCTCGTCAAATGAAGGAGTTTTCCATACAAGCTTTTCATTCCGAATGTTCAGCTTGTATGGCAGCTTAATGCTATAGTCATGCGAACTGAATAATTTCTTCGGAGATTACATTGTTGCCTGAAATAATAATTTATGCCAAATTTCGTGAAGATACCTCGCCAAACGAAGGAGTTTTCGATACAAGCATTTCATTCCGATTGTTCAATTTGTATGGCAGCTATATGCTATAGTCATCCGAACTGAATAATTTCTTCGGAGATTACATTGTTGCCCTAACTAATAATCTGTGCCTAATTTCGTGAAGCTACCTCGTCAAATGAAGGAGTTTTCCATACAAGCTTTTCATTCCGAATGTTCAGCTTGTATGGCAGCTTAATGCTATAGTCATGCGAACTGAATAATTTCTTCGGAGATTACATTGTTGCCTGAAATAATAATTTATGCCAAATTTCGTGAAGATACCTCGCCAAACGAAGGAGTTTTCGATACAAGCATTTCATTCCGATTGTTCAATTTGTATGGCAGCTATATGCTATAGTCATCCGAACTGAATAATTTCTTCGGAGATTACATTGTTGCCCTAACTAATAATCTGTGCCTAATTTCGTGAAGCTACCTCGTCAAATGAAGGAGTTTTCCATACAAGCTTTTCATTCCGAATGTTCAGCTTGTATGGCAGCTTAATGCTATAGTCATGCGAACTGAATAATTTCTTCGGAGATTACATTGTTGCCTGAAATAATAATTTATGCCAAATTTCGTGAAGATACCTCGCCAAACGAAGGAGTTTTCGATACAAGCATTTCATTCCGATTGTTCAATTTGTATGGCAGCTATATGCTATAGTCATCCGAACTGAATAATTTCTTCGGAGATTACATTGTTGCCCTAACTAATAATCTGTGCCTAATTTCGTGAAGCTACCTCGTCAAATGAAGGAGTTTTCCATACAAGCTTTTCATTCCGAATGTTCAGCTTGTATGGCAGCTTAATGCTATAGTCATGCGAACTGAATAATTTCTTCGGAGATTACATTGTTGCCTTAAATAATAATTGGTGCCAAATTTCGTGAAGCTACCTCGTCAAATGAAAGAGTTTTCCATTCAAGCACTTGATTTCGATTATTCAGTTTGTATGGCAGCTATATGCTATAGTCATTCGAACTTTATTATTTCTTTGGAGATTACATTGTTGCCTTAACTGACAATCCGTGCCAAATTTCGTAAAGATACCTCGTCAAATAAAAGAGTTTTCCATACAAGCACTTGATTCCGATTGTTCAGTTTGTATGGCAGCTGTATGCTATAGGCAATAATCTGTGCCTAATTTCGTGAAGCTACCTCGTCAAATGAAAGAGTTTTTCATACAAGCATTTCATTCCGATTGTTCAGTTTGTATGGAAGCTATATGCTATAGTCATCCGATCTATATAATTTCTTCGGAGATTACATTCTTGCCTTAACTGACAATCCGTGCCAAATTTCGTGAAGATACCTCGACAAATGAAAGAGTTTTCCATTCAAGCACTTGATTTCGATTATTCAGTTTGTATGGCAGCTATATGCTATAGTCATCCCAACTTTATTTTTTCTTTGGAGATTACATTGTTGCCTTGACTGACAATCCGTGCCAAATTTCGTAAAGATACCTCGTCAAATGACAGAGTTTTCCATACAAGCACTTGATTCCGATTGTTCAGTTTGTATGGAATCTATATGCTATAAATATCCGATCTACATAATTTCATCGGTGATTGAATAAATACCTTAAATAGTAATATGCCAAATTTCGTAAAGATACCTCGTTAAATGGAAGAGTTTCCATACATGCACTTGATTCCGATTGTTCAATTTGTATGGAATCTATATGCTATAGTCATCCGCTCTGAATAATTTCTTCGGAGATTACATCGTAGCCTTAAATAATAATTCGTACAAAATTTCGTGAAGAAACCTCGTCAAATGAAAGAGTTTTCCATACAGCCCTTGATTCCGATTATTCAGTTTGTATGGCAGCTATATGCTATAGTCATTCGAACTTTATTATTTCTTTGGAGATTACATTGTTGCCTTAACTGACAATCCGTGCCAAATTTCGTAAAGATACCTCGTCAAATAAAAGAGTTTTCCATACAAGCACTTGATTCCGATTGTTCAGTTTGTATGGCAGCTGTATGCTATAGTCATCCGAACTGAATAATTTCTTCGGAGATTACATTGTTGCCTGAAATAATAATATATGCAAAATTTCGTGAAGCTACCTCGTCAAATGAAAGAGTTTTCCATACAAATACTTGATTCCAAATGTTCAGTTTGTATGGAAGCTATATGCTATAGCCATCCGAACTATATAATTTCCTCAAAAATTGAATAAATGCCTTAAATAATAATATATGCCAAATTTCGTGAAGATACCTCGTACAATGAAGGAGTTTTCCATACAAGCATTTCATTCCGATTGTTCAGTTTGTATGGCAGCTATATGCTATAGTCATCCGAACTGAATAATTTCTTCAGAGATTACATTGTTGCCCTAACTAATAATCTGTGCCTAATTTCGTGAAGCTACCTCGTAAAATGAAAGAGTTTTTCATACAAGCATTTCATTCCGATTGTTCAGTTTGTATGGAAGGTATATGCTATAGTCATCCGAACTATATAATTTCCTCAGAGATTGAATAAATGCCTAAGATAATAATATATGCCAAATTTCGTGAAGATACCTCGTCAAATGAAGGAGTTTTCCATACAAGAATTTCATTCCGATTGTTGAGTTTGTATGGCAGCTTAATGCTATAGTCATCCGAACTGAATAATTTCTTCGGAGATTACATTGTTGCCTGAAATAATAATTTATGCCAAATTTCGTGAAGATACCTCGCCAAACGAAGGAGTTTTCCATACAAGCATTTCATTCCGATTGTTCAATTTGTATGGCAGCTATATGCTATAGTCATCCGAACTGAATAATTTCTTCGGAGATTACATTGTTGCCCTAACTAATAATCTGTGCCTAATTTCGTGAAGCTACCTCGTCAAATGAAGGAGTTTTCCATACAAGCTTTTCATTCCGAATGTTCAGCTTGTATGGCAGCTTAATGCTATAGTCATGCGAACTGAATAATTTCTTCGGAGATTACATTGTTGCCTTAAATAATAATTCGTACAAAATTTCGTGAAGAAACCTCGTCAAATGAAAGAGCTTTCCATACAACCCTTGATTCCTATTATTCGGTTTGTATGGCAGTGGCGGTTTGTATGAATAATTTCTTCGGAGATTACATTGTTGCCTGAAATAATAATATATGCAAAATTTCGTGAACCTACCTCGTCAAATGAAAGAGTTTTCCATACAAATACTTGATTCCAAATGTTTAGTTTGTATGGAAGCTATATGCTATAGCCATCCGAACAATATAATTTCCTCAGAGATTGAATAAATGCCTTAAATAATAATATATGCCAAATTTCGTGAAGATACCTCGTCAAATGAAAGAGTTTTCCATACAAGCATTTCATTCCGATTGTTCAGTTTGTATGGCAGCTATATGCTATAGTCATCCGAACTGAATAATTTCTTCGGAGATTACATTGTTGCCCCAACTAATAATCTGTGCCTAATTTCGTGAAGCTACCTCGTCAAATGAAAGAGTTTTTCATACAAGCATTTCATTCCGATTGTTCAGTTTGTATGGAAGCTATATGCTATAGTCATCCGATCTATATAATTTCTTCGGAGATTACATTGTTGCCTGAAATAATAATATATGCAAAATTGCGTGAAGCTACCTCGTCAAATGAAAGAGTTTTCCATACAAGAATTTCATTCCAAATGTTCAGCTTGTATGGCAGCTTAATGCTATAGTCATCCGAACTGAATAATTTCTTCGGAGATTACATTGTTGCCTTAAATAATAATTCGTACAAAATTTCGTGAAGAAACCTCGTCAAATGAAAGAGCTTTCCATACAACCCTTGATTCCGATTATTCGGTTTGTATGGCAGTGGCGGTTTGTATGAATAATTTCTTCGGAGATTACATTGTTGCCTGAAATAATAATATATGCAAAATTTCGTGAACCTACCTCGTCAAATGAAAGAGTTTTCCATACAAATACTTGATTCCAAATGTTTAGTTTGTATGGAAGCTATATGCTATAGTCATCCGAACTATATAATTTCCTCAGAGATTGAATAAATGCCTAAGATAATAATATATGCCAAATTTCGTGAAGATACCTCGTCAAATGAAAGAGTTTTCCATACAAGCATTTCATTCCGATTGTTCAGTTTGTATGGCAGCTATATGCTATAGTCATCCGAACTGAATAATTTCTTCGGAGATTACATTGTTGCCTGAAATAATAATATATGCCAAATTTCGTGAAGATACCTCGTCAAATGAAGGAGTTTTCTATACAAGCATTTCATTCCGATTGTTCAATTTGTATGGCAGCTATATGCTATAGTCATCCGAACTGAATAATTTCTTCGGAGATTACATTGTTGCCCTAACTAATAATCTGTGCCTAATTTCGTGAAGCTACCTCGTCAAATGAAGGAGTTTTCCATACAAGCTTTTCATTCCGAATGTTCAGCTTGTATGGCAGCTTAATGCTATAGTCATGCGAACTGAATAATTTCTTCGGAGATTACATTGTTGCTTGAAATAATAATTTATGCCAAATTTCGTGAAGATACCTCGCCAAACGAAGGAGTTTTCGATACAAGCATTTCATTCCGATTGTTCAATTTGTATGGCAGCTATATGCTATAGTCATCCGAACTGAATAATTTCTTCGGAGATTACATTGTTGCCCTAACTAATAATCTGTGCCTAATTTCGTGAAGCTACCTCGTCAAATGAAGGAGTTTTCCATACAAGCTTTTCATTCCGAATGTTCAGCTTGTATGGCAGCTTAATGCTATAGTCATGCGAACTAAATAATTTCTTCGGAGATTACATTGTTGCCTGAAATAATAATTTATGCCAAATTTCGTGAAGATACCTCGCCAAACGAAGGAGTTTTCGATACAAGCATTTCATTCCGATTGTTCAATTTGTATGGCAGCTATATGCTATAGTCATCCGAACTGAATAATTTCTTCGGAGATTACATTGTTGCCCTAACTAATAATCTGTGCCTAATTTCGTGAAGCTACCTCGTCAAATGAAAGAGTTTTCCATACAAGAATTTCATTCCAAATGTTCAGCTTGTATGGCAGCTTAATGCTATAGTCATGCGAACTGAATAATTTCTTCGGAGATTACATTGTTGCCTGAAATAATAATATATGCCAAATGTCGTGAAGATACCTCGTCAAATGAAGGAGTTTTCCATACAAGCATTTCATGCCGATTGTTCAATTTGTATGGCAGCTAAATGCTATAGTCAACCGAACTGAATAATTTCTTCGGAGATTACATTGTTGCCCTAACTAATAATCTGTGCCTAATTTCGTGAAGCTACCTCGTCAAATGAAGGAGTTTTCCATACAAGCTTTTCATTCCGAATGTTCAGCTTGTATGGCAGCTTAATGCTATAGTCATGCGAACTGAATAATTTCTTCGGAGATTACATTGTTGCCTGAAATAATAATTTATGCCAAATTTCGTGAAGATACCTCGCCAAACGAAGGAGTTTTCCATACAAGCATTTCATTCCGATTGTTCAATTTGTGTGGCAGCTATATGCTATAGTCATCCGAACTGAATAATTTCTTCGGAGATTACATTGTTGCCCTAACTAATAATCTGTGCCTAATTTCGTGAAGCTACCTCGTCAAATGAAGGAGTTTTCCATACAAGCTTTTCATTCCGAATGTTCAGCTTGTATGGCAGCTTAATGCTATAGTCATGCGAACTGAATAATTTCTTCGGAGATTACATTGTTGCCTGAAATAATAATATATGCCAAATGTCGTGAAGATACCACGTCAAATGAAGGAGTTTTCCATACAAGCATTTCATGCCGATTGTTCAATTTGTATGGCAGCTATTTGCTATAGTCATCCGAACTGAATAATTTCTTCTGAGATTACATTGTTGCCCCAACTAATAATCTGTGCCTAATTTCGTGAAGCTACCTCGTCAAATGAAAGAGTTTTTCATACAAGCATTTCATTCCGATTGTTCAGTTTGTATGGAAGCTATATGCTATAGTCATCCGCTCTATATAATTTCTTCGGAGATTACATTGTTGCCTGAAATAATAATATATGCAAAATTGCGTGAAGCTACCTCGTCAAATGAAAGAGTTTTCCATACAAGAATTTCATTCCAAATGTTCAGCTTGTATGGCAGCTTAATGCTATAGTCATGCGAACTGAATAATTTCTTCGGAGATTACATTGTTGCCTGAAATAATAATATATGCCAAATGTCGTGAAGATACCTCGTCAAATGAAGGAGTTTTCCATACAAGCATTTCATGCCGATTGTTCAATTTGTATGGCAGCTATATGCTATAGTCATCCGAACTGAATAATTTCTTCGGAGATTACATTGTTGCCCTAACTAATAATCTGTGCCTAATTTCGTGAAGCTTCCTCGTCAAATGAAGGAGTTTTCCATACAAGCTTTTCATTCCGAATGTTCAGCTTGTATGGCAGCTTAATGCTATAGTCATGCGAACTGAATAATTTCTTCGGAGATTACATTGTTGCCTGAAATAATAATTTATGCCAAATTTCGTGAAGATACCTCGCCAAACGAAGGAGTTTTCCATACAAGCATTTCATTCCGATTGTTCAATTTGTATGGCAGCTATATGCTATAGTCATCCGAACTGAATAATTTCTTCGGAGATTACATTGTTGCCCTAACTAATAATCTGTGCCTAATTTCGTGAAGCTACCTCGTCAAATGAAGGAGTTTTCCATACAAGCTTTTCATTCCGAATGTTCAGCTTGTATGGCAGCTTAATGCTATAGTCATGCGAACTGAATAATTTCTTCGGAGATTACATTGTTGCCTAAAATAATAATATATGCCAAATGTCGTGAAGATACCTCGTCAAATGAAGGAGTTTTCCATACAAGCATTTCATGCCGATTGTTCAATTTGTATGGCAGCTATATGCTATAGTCATCCGAACTGAATAATTTCTTCGGAGATTACATTGTTGCCCCAACTAATAATATATGCCTAATTTCGTGAAGCTACCTCGTCAAATGAAAGAGTATTTCATACAAGCATTTCATTCCGATTGTTCAGTTTGTATGGAAGCTATATGCTATAGTCATCCGATCTATATAATTTCTTCGGAGATTACATTGTTGCCTGAAATAATAATATATGCAAAATTGCGTGAAGCTACCTCGTCAAATGAAGGAGTTTTCCATACAAGAATTTCATTCCAAATGTTCAGCTTGTATGGCAGCTTAATGCTATAGTCATCCGAACTGAATAATTTCTTCGGAGATTACATTGTTGCCTTAAATAATAATTCGTACAAAATTTCGTGAAGAAACCTCGTCAAATGAAAGAGTTTTCCATACAACCCTTGATTCCGATTATTCGGTTTGTATGGCAGTGGCGGTTTGTATGAATAATTTCTTCGGAGATTACATTGTTGCCTGAAATAATAATATATGCAAAATTTCGTGAACCTACCTCGTCATATGAAAGAGTTTTCCATACAAATACTTGATTCCAAATGTTTAGTTTGTATGGAAGCTATATGCTATAGCCATCCGAACAATATAATTTCCTCAGAGATTGAATAAATGCCTTAAATAATAATATATGCCAAATTTCGTGAAGATACCTCGTCAAATGAAGGAGTTTTCCATACAAGCATTTCATATCGATTGTTCAGTTTGTATGGCAGCTATATGCTATAGTCATCCGAACTAAATAATTTCTTCGGAGATTACATTGTTGCCTGAAATAATAATATATGCCAAATTTCGTGAAGATACCTCGTCAAATGAAGGAGTTTTCCATACAAGCATTTCATTCCGATTGTTCAATTTGTATGGCAGCTATATGCTATAGTCATCCGAACTGAATAATTTTTTCGGAGATTACATTGTTGCCCCAACTAATAATCTGTGCCTAATTTCGTGAAGCTACCGCGTCAAATGAAAGAGTTTTTCATACAAGCATTTCATTCCGATTGTTCAGTTTGTATGGAAGCTATATGCTATAGTCATCCGATCTATATAATTTCTTCGGAGATTACATTCTTGCCTTAACTGACAATCGTGAAGATACCTCGTCAAATGAAAGAGTTTTCCATTCAAGCACTTGATTCCGATTGTTCAGTTTGTATGGAATCTATATGCTATATTCATCCGATCTGAATAATTTCTTCGGAGATTACATTCTTGCCTTAACTGACAATCCGTGCCAAATTTCGTGAAGATACCTCGACAAATGAAAGAGTTTTCCATTCAAGCACTTGATTTCGATTATTCAGTTTGTATGGCAGCTATATGCTATAGTCATCCGAACTTTATTTTTTCTTTGGAGATTACATTGTTGCCTTAACTGACAATCCGTGCCAAATTTCGTAAAGATACCTCGTCAAATGACAGAGTTTTCCATACAAATACTTGATTCCAAATGTTCAGTTTGTATGGAAGCTATATGCTATAGCCATCCGAACTATATAATTTCCTCAAAAATTGAATAAATGCCTTAAATACTAATATATGCCAAATTTCGTGAAGATACCTCGTACAATGAAGGAGTTTTCCATACAAGCATTTCATTCGGATTGTTCAGTTTGTATGGCAGCTATATGCTATAGTCATCCGAACTGAATAATTTCTTCAGAGATTACATTGTTGCCCTAACTAATAATCTGTGCCTAATTTCGTGAAGCTACCTCGTAAAATGAAAGAGTTTTTCATACAAGCATTTCATTCCGATTGTTCAGTTTGTATAGAAGCCATATGCTATATTCATCCGATCTGAATAATTTCCTCGGAGATTACATTGTTGCCCCAACTAATAATCTGTGCCTAATTTCGTGAAGCTACCTCGTCAAATGAAAGAGTTTTTCATACAAGCATTTCATTCCGATTGTTCAGTTTGTATGGAAGCTATATGCTATAGTCATCCGATCTATATAATTTCTTCGGAGATTACATTCTTGCCTTAACTGACAATCGTGAAGATACCTCGTCAAATGAAAGAGTTTTCCATTCAAGCACTTGATTCCGATTGTTCAGTTTGTATGGAATCTATATGCTATATTCATCCGATCTGAATAATTTCTTCGGAGATTACATTCTTGCCTTAACTGACAATCCGTGCCAAATTTCGTGAAGATACCTCGACAAATGAAAGAGTTTTCCATTCAAGCACTTGATTTCGATTATTCAGTTTGTATGGCAGCTATATGCTATAGTCATCCGAACTTTATTTTTTCTTTGGAGATTACATTGTTGCCTTAACTGACAATCCGTGCCAAATTTCGTAAAGATACCTCGTCAAATGACAAAGTTTTCCATACAAATACTTGATTCCAAATGTTCAGTTTGTATGGAAGCTATATGCTATAGCCATCCGAACTATATAATTTCCTCAAAAATTGAATAAATGCCTTAAATACTAATATATGCCAAATTTCGTGAAGATACCTCGTACAATGAAGGAGTTTTCCATACAAGCATTTCATTCGGATTGTTCAGTTTGTATGGCAGCTATATGCTATAGTCATCCGAACTGAATAATTTCTTCAGAGATTACATTGTTGCCCTAACTAATAATCTGTGCCTAATTTCGTGAAGCTACCTCGTACAATGAAGGAGTTTTCCATACAAGCATTTCATTCGGATTGTTCAGTTTGTATGGCAGCTATATGCTATAGTCATCCGAACTGAATAATTTCTTCAGAGATTACATTGTTGCCCTAACTAATAATCTGTGCCTAATTTCGTGAAGATACCTCGTCAAATGAAAGAGTTTTCCATTCAAGCACTTGATTCCGATTGTTCAGTTTGTATGGAATCTATATGCTATATTCATCCGATCTGAATAATTTCTTCGGAGATTACATTCTTGCCTTAACTGACAATCCGTGCCAAATTTCGTGAAGATACCTCGACAAATGAAAGAGTTTTCCATTCAAGCACTTGATTTCGATTATTCAGTTTGTATGGCAGCTATATGCTATAGTCATCCGAACTTTATTTTTTCTTTGGAGATTACATTGTTGCCTTAACTGACAATCCGTGCCAAATTTCGTAAAGATACCTTGTCAAATGACAGAGTTTTCCATACAAATACTTGATTCCGATTGTTTAGTTTGTATGGAATCTATATGCTATAAATATCCAATCTATATAATTTCATCGGTGATTGAATAAATAACTTAAATAGTAATATATGCCAAATTTCGTAAAGATACCTCGTTAAATGGAAGAGTTTCCATACAAGCACTTGATTCCGATTGTTCAATTTGTATGGAATCTATATGCTATAGTCATCCGCTCTGAATAATATATAATAATAGTAATCTTCGGAGATTACATCGTAGCCTTAAATAATAATTCGTACAAAATTTCGTGAAGAAACCTCGTCAAATGAAAGAGTTTTCCATACAGCCCTTGATTCCGATTATTCAGTTTGTATGGCAGCTATATGCTATAGTCATCCGAACTTTATTATTTCTTTGGAGATTACATTGTTGCCTTAACTGACAATCCGTGCCAAATTTCGTAAAGATACCTCGTCAAATAAAAGAGTTTTCCATACAAGCACTTGATTCCGATTGTTCAGTTTGTATGGCAGCTGTATGCTATAGTCATCCGAACTGAATAATTTCTTCGGAGATTACATTGTTGCCTTAATTGACAATCCGTGCAAAATTTCGTGAAGCTACCTTGTCAAATGAAAGAGTTTTCCATATAAATACTTGATTCCAAATGTTCAGTTTGTATGGAAGCTATATGCTATAGCCATCCGAACTATATAATTTCCTCAAAAATTGAATAAATGCCTTAAATACTAATATATGCCAAATTTCGTGAAGATACCTCGTACAATGAAGGAGTTTTCCATACAAGCATTTCATTCGGATTGTTCAGTTTGTATGGCAGCTATATGCTATAGTCATCCGAACTGAATAATTTCTTCAGAGATTACATTGTTGCCCTAACTAATAATCTGTGCCTAATTTCGTGAAGCTACCTCGTAAAATGAAAGAGTTTTTCATACAAGCATTTCATTCCGATTGTTCAGTTTGTATAGAAGCCATATGCTATAGTCATCCGAACTATATAATTTCCTCAGAGATTGAATAAATGCCTAAGATAATAATATATGCCAAATTTCGTGAAGATACCTCGTCAAATGAAGGAGTTTTCCATACAAGAATTTCATTCCGATTGTTGAGTTTGTATGGCAGCTTAATGCTATAGTCATCCGAACTGAATAATTTCTTCGGAGATTACATTGTTGCCTGAAATAATAATTTATGCCAAATTTCGTGAAGATACCTCGTCAAATGAAGGAGTTTTCCATACAAGCATTTCATTCCGATTGTTCAATTTGTATGGCAGCTATATGCTATAGTGATCCGAACTGAATAATTTCTTCGGAGATTACATTGTTGCCCCAACTAATAATCTGTGCCTAATTTCGTGAAGCTACCTCGTCAAATGAAAGAGTTTTTCATACATGTATTTCATTCCGATTGTTCAGTTTGTATGGAAGCTATATGCTATAGTCATCCGATCTATATAATTTCTTCGGAGATTACATTCTTGCCTTAACTGACAATCGTGAAGATACCTCGTCAAATGAAAGAGTTTTCCATTCAAGCACTTGATTCCGATTGTTCAGTTTGTATGGAATCTATATGCTATAGTCATCCGCTCTGAATAATTTCTTCGGAGATTACATCGTAGCCTTAAATAATAATTCGTACAAAATTTCGTGAAGAAACCTCGTCAAATGAAAGAGTTTTCCATACAGCCCTTGATTCCGATTATTCAATTTGTATGGCAGCTATATGCTATAGTCATCCGAACTGTATTATTTCTTTGGAGATTACATTGTTGCCTTAACTGACAATCCGTGCCAAATTTCGTAAAGATACCTCGTCAAATAAAAGAGTTTTCCATACAAGCACTTGATTCCGATTGTTCAGTTTGTATGGCAGCTGTATGCTATAGTCATCCGAACTGAATAATTTCTTCGGAGATTACATTGTTGCCTTAACTGACAATTCGTGCAAAATTTCGTGAAGCTACCTCGTCAAATGAAAGAGTTTTCCATACAAGAATTTCATTCCAAATGTTCAGCTTGTATGGCAGCTTAATGCTATAGTCATGCGAACTGAATAATTTCTTCGGAGATTACATTGTTGCCTGAAATAATAATATATGCCAAATGTCGTGAAGATACCTCGTCAAATGAAGGAGTTTTCCATACAAGCATTTCATGCCGATTGTTCAATTTGTATGGCAGCTAAATGCTATAGTCATCCGAACTGAATAATTTCCTCGGAGATTACATTGTTGCCCTAACTAATAATCTGTGCCTAATTTCGTGAAGCTACCTCGTCAAATGAAGGAGTTTTCCATACAAGCTTTTCATTCCGAATGTTCAGCTTGTATGGCAGCTTAATGCTATAGTCATGCGAACTGAATAAGTTCTTCGGAGATTACATTGTTGCCTGAAATAATAATTTATGCCAAATTTCGTGAAGATACCTCGCCAAACGAAGGAGTTTTCCATACAAGCATTTCATGCCGATTGTTCAATTTGTATGGCAGCTATATGCTATAGTCATCCGAACTGAATAATTTCTTCGGAGATTACATTGTTGCCCTAACTAATAATCTGTGCCTAATTTCGTGAAGCTACCTCGTCAAATGAAGGAGTTTTCCATACAAGCTTTTCATTCCGAATGTTCAGCTTGTATGGCAGCTTAATGCTATAGTCATGCGAACTGAATAATTTCTTCGGAGATTACATTGTTGCCTGAAATAATAATATATGCCAAATGTCGTGAAGATACCTCGTCAAATGAAGGAGTTTTCCATACAAGCATTTCATGCCGATTGTTCAATTTGTATGGCAGCTATATGCTATAGTCATCCGAACTGAATAATTTCTTCGGAGATTACATTGTTGCCCCAACTAATAATCTGTGCCTAATTTCGTGAAGCTACCTCGTCAAATGAAAGAGTATTTCATACAAGCATTTCATTCCGATTGTTCAGTTTGTATGGAAGCTATATGCTATAGTCATCCGATCTATATAATTTCTTCGGAGATTACATTGTTGCCTGAAATAATAATATATGCAAAATTGCGTGAAGCTACCTCGTCAAATGAAAGAGTTTTCCATACAAGAATTTCATTCCAAATGTTCAGCTTGTATGGCAGCTTAATGCTATAGTCATCCGAACTGAATAATTTCTTCGGAGATTACATTGTTGCCTTAAATAATAATTCGTACAAAATTTCGTGAAGAAACCTCGTCAAATGAAAGAGTTTTCCATACAACCCTTGATTCCGATTATTCGGTTTGTATGGCAGTGGCGGTTTGTATGAATAATTTCTTCGGAGATTACATTGTTGCCTGAAATAATAATATATGCCAAATTTCGTGAAGATACCTCGTCAAATGAAGGAGTTTTCCATACAAGCATTTCATTCCGATTGTTCAGTTTGTATGGCAGCTATATGCTATAGTCATCCGAACTGAATAATTTCTTCGGAGATTACATTGTTGCCTGAAGTAATAATATATGCCAAATTTCGTGAAGATACCTCGTCAAATGAAGGAGTTTTCCATACAAGCATTTCATTCCGATTGTTCAATTTGTATGGCAGCTATATGCTATAGTGATCCGAACTGAATAATTTCTTCGGAGATTACATTGTTGCCCCAACTAATAATCTGTGCCTAATTTCGTGAAGCTACCTCGTCAAATGAAAGAGTTTTTCATACATGCATTTCATTCCGATTGTTCAGTTTGTATGGAAGCTATATGCTATAGTCATCCGATCTATATAATTTCTTCGGAGATTACATTCTTGCCTTAACTGACAATCGTGAAGATACCTCGTCAAATGAAAGAGTTTTCCATTCAAGCACTTGATTCCGATTGTTCAGTTTGTATGGAATCTATATGCTATAGTCATCCGCTCTGAATAATTTCTTCGGAGATTACATCGTAGCCTTAAATAATAATTCGTACAAAATTTCGTGAAGAAACCTCGTCAAATGAAAGAGTTTTCCATACAGCCCTTGATTCCGATTATTCAATTTGTATGGCAGCTATATGCTATAGTCATCCGAACTTTATTATTTCTTTGGAGATTACATTGTTGCCTTAACTGACAATCCGTGCCAAATTTCGTAAAGATACCTCGTCAAATAAAAGAGTTTTCCATACAAGCACTTGATTCCGATTGTTCAGTTTGTATGGCAGCTGTATGCTATAGTCATCCGAACTGAATAATTTCTTCGGAGATTACATTGTTGCCTTAACTGACAATTCGTGCAAAATTTCGTGAAGCTACCTCGTCAAATGAAGGAGTTTTCCATACAAGCTTTTCATTCCGAATGTTCAGCTTGTATGGCAGCTTAATGCTATAGTCATGCGAACTGAATAATTTCTTCGGAGATTACATTGTTGCCTGAAATAATAATATATGCCAAATGTCGTGAAGATACCTCGTCAAATGAAGGAGTTTTCCATACAAGCATTTCATGCCGATTGTTCAATTTGTATGGCAGCTATATGCTATAGTCATCCGAACTGAATAATTTCTTCGGAGATTACATTGTTGCCCCAACTAATAATCTGTGCCTAATTTCGTGAAGCTACCTCGTCAAATGAAAGAGTATTTCATACAAGCATTTCATTCCGATTGTTCAGTTTGTATGGAAGCTATATGCTATAGTCATCCGATCTATATAATTTCTTCGGAGATTACATTGTTGCCTGAAATAATAATATATGCAAAATTGCGTGAAGCTACCTCGTCAAATGAAAGAGTTTTCCATACAAGAATTTCATTCCAAATGTTCAGCTTGTATGGCAGCTTAATGCTATAGTCATGCGAACTGAATAATTTCTTCGGAGATTACATTGTTGCCTGAAATAATAATATATGCCAAATGTCGTGAAGATACCACGTCAAATGAAGGAGTTTTCCATACAAGCATTTCATGCCGATTGTTCAATTTGTATGGCAGCTATTTGCTATAGTCATCCGAACTGAATAATTTCTTCGGAGATTACATTGTTGCCCCAACTAATAATCTGTGCCTAATTTCGTGAAGCTACCTCGTCAAATGAAAGAGTATTTCATACAAGCATTTCATTCCGATTGTTCAGTTTGTATGGAAGCTATATGCTATAGTCATCCGATCTATATAATTTCTTCGGAGATTACATTGTTGCCTGAAATAATAATATATGCAAAATTGCGTGAAGCTACCTCGTCAAATGAAAGAGTTTTCCATACAAGAATTTCATTCCAAATGTTCAGCTTGTATGGCAGCTTAATGCTATAGTCATGCGAACTGAATAATTTCTTCGGAGATTACATTGTTGCCTGAAATAATAATATATGCAAAATTGCGTGAAGCTACCTCGTCAAATGAAAGAGTTTTCCATACAAGAATTTCATTCCAAATGTTCAGCTTGTATGGCAGCTTAATGCTATAGTCATGCGAACTGAATAATTTCTTCGGAGATTACATTGTTGCCTGAAATAATAATATATGCCAAATGTCGTGAAGATACCTCGTCAAATGAAGGAGTTTTCCATACAAGCATTTCATGCCGATTGTTCAATTTGTATGGCAGCTATATGCTATAGTCATCCGAACTGAATAATTTCTTCGGAGATTACATTGTTGCCCTAACTAATAATCTGTGCCTAATTTCGTGAAGCTTTCTCGTCAAATGAAGGAGTTTTCCATACAATCTTTTCATTCCGAATGTTCAGCTTGTATGGCAGCTTAATGCTATAGTCATGCGAACTGAATAATTTCTTCGGAGATTACATTGTTGCCTGAAATAATAATTTATGCCAAATTTCGTGAAGATACCTCGCCAAACGAAGGAGTTTTCCATACAAGCATTTCATTCCGATTGTTCAATTTGTATGGCAGCTATATGCTATAGTCATCCGAACTGAATAATTTCTTCGGAGATTACATTGTTGCCCTAACTAATAATCTGTGCCTAATTTCGTGAAGCTACCTCGTCAAATGAAGGAGTTTTCCATACAAGCTTTTCATTCCGAATGTTCAGCTTGTATGGCAGCTTAATGCTATAGTCATGCGAACTGAATAATTTCTTCGGAGATTACATTGTTGCCTAAAATAATAATATATGCCAAATGTCGTGAAGATACCTCGTCAAATGAAGGAGTTTTCCATACAAGCATTTCATGCCGATTGTTCAATTTGTATGGCAGCTATATGCTATAGTCATCCGAACTGAATAATTTCTTCGGAGATTACATTGTTGCCCCAACTAATAATCTAAGCCTAATTTCGTGAAGCTACCTCGTCAAATGAAAGAGTATTTCATACAAGCATTTCATTCCGATTGTTCAGTTTGTATGGAAGCTATATGCTATAGTCATCCGATCTATATAATTTCTTCGGAGATTACATTGTTGCCTGAAATAATAATATATGCAAAATTGCGTGAAGCTACCTCGTCAAATGAAAGAGTTTTCCATACAAGAATTTCATTCCAAATGTTCAGCTTGTATGGCAGCTTAATGCTATAGTCATCCGAACTGAATAATTTCTTCGGAGATTACATTGTTGCCTTAAATAATAATTCGTACAAAATTTCGTGAAGAAACCTCGTCAAATGAAAGAGTTTTCCATACAACCCTTGATTCCGATTATTCGGTTTGTATGGCGGTGGCGGTTTGTATGAATAATTTCTTCGGAGATTACATTGTTGCCTGAAATAATAATATATGCAAAATTTCGTGAACCTACCTCGTCAAATGAAAGAGTTTTCCATACAAATACTTGATTCCAAATGTTTAGTTTGTATGGAAGCTATATGCTATAGCCATCCGAACAATATAATTTCCTCAGAGATTGAATAAATGCCTTAAATAATAATATATGCCAAATTTCGTGAAGATACCTCGTCAAATGAAGGAGTTTTCCATACAAGCATTTCATATCGATTGTTCAGTTTGTATGGCAGCTATATGCTATAGTCATCCGAACTAAATAATTTCTTCGGAGATTACATTGTTGCCTGAAATAATAATATATGCCAAATTTCGTGAAGATACCTCGTCAAATGAAAGAGTTTTCCATACAAATACTTGATTCCAAATGTTTAGTTTGTATGGAAGCTATATGCTATAGCCATCCGAACAATATAATTTCCTCAGAGATTGAATAAATGCCTTAAATAATAATATATGCCAAATTTCGTGAAGATACCTCGTCAAATGAAGGAGTTTTCCATACAAGAATTTCATTCCAAATGTTCAGCTTGTATGGCAGCTTAATGCTATAGTCATCCGAACTGAATAATTTCTTCGGAGATTACATTGTTGCCTTAAATAATAATTCGTACAAAATTTCGTGAAGAAACCTCGTCAAATGAAAGAGTTTTCCATACAACCCTTGATTCCGATTATTCGGTTTGTATGGCAGTGGCGGTTTGTATGAATAATTTCTTCGGAGATTACATTGTTGCCTGAAATAATAATATATGCAAAATTTCGTGAACCTACCTCGTCAAATGAAAGAGTTTTCCATACAAATACTTGATTCCAAATGTTTAGTTTGTATGGAAGCTATATGCTATAGCCATCCGAACAATATAATTTCCTCAGAGATTGAATAAATGCCTTAAATAATAATATATGCCAAATTTCGTGAAGATACCTCGTCAAATGAAGGAGTTTTCCATACAAGCATTTCATTCCGATTGTTCAATTTGTATGGCAGCTATATGCTATAGTCATCCGAACTGAATAATTTCTTCGGAGATTACATTGTTGCCCCAACTAATAATCTGTGCCTAATTTCGTGAAGCTACCTCGTCAAATGAAAGAGTTTTTCATACAAGCATTTCATTCCGATTGTTCAGTTTGTATGGAAGCTATATGCTATAGTCATCCGATCTATATAATTTCTTCGGAGATTACATTCTTGCCTTAACTGACAATCGTGAAGATACCTCGTCAAATGAAAGAGTTTTCCATTCAAGCACTTGATTCCGATTGTTCAGTTTGTATGGCATCTATATGCTATATTCATCCGATCTGAATAATTTCTTCGGAGATTACATTCTTGCCTTAACTGACAATCCGTGCCAAATTTCGTGAAGATACCTCGACAAATGAAAGAGTTTTCCATTCAAGCACTTGATTTCGATTATTCAGTTTGTATGGCAGCTATATGCTATAGTCATCCGAACTTTATTTTTTCTTTGGAGATTACATTGTTGCCTTAACTGACAATCCGTGCCAAATTTCGTAAAGATACCTCGTCAAATGACAGAGTTTTCCATACAAGCACTTGATTCCGATTGTTTAGTTTGTATGGAATCTATATGCTATAAATATCCAATCTATATAATTTCATCGGTGATTGAATAAATACCTTAAATAGTAATATATGCCAAATTTCGTAAAGATACCTCGTTAAATGGAAGAGTTTCCATACAAGCACTTGATTCCGATTGTTCAATTTGTATGGAATCTATATGCTATAGTCATCCGCTCTGAATAATTTCTTCGGAGATTACATCGTAGCCTTAAATAATAATTCGTACAAAATTTCGTGAAGAAACCTCGTCAAATGAAAGAGTTTTCCATACAGCCCTTGATTCCGATTATTCAGTTTGTATGGCAGCTATATGCTATAGTCATCCGAACTTTATTATTTCTTTGGAGATTACATTGTTGCCTTAACTGACAATCCGTGCCAAATTTCGTAAAGATACCTCGTCAAATAAAAGAGTTTTCCATACAAGCACTTGATTCCGATTGTTCAGTTTGTATGGCAGCTGTATGCTATAGTCATCCGAACTGAATAATTTCTTCGGAGATTACATTGTTGCCTTAACTGACAATCCGTGCAAAATTTCGTGAAGCTACCTTGTCAAATGAAAGAGTTTTCCATACAAATACTTGATTCCAAATGTTCAGTTTGTATGGAAGCTATATGCTATAGCCATCCGAACTATATAATTTCCTCAAAAATTGAATAAATGCCTTAAATACTAATATATGCCAAATTTCGTGAAGATACCTCGTACAATGAAGGAGTTTTCCATACAAGCATTTCATTCGGATTGTTCAGTTTGTATGGCAGCTATATGCTATAGTCATCCGAACTGAATAATTTCTTCAGAGATTACATTGTTGCCCTAACTAATAATCTGTGCCTAATTTCGTGAAGCTACCTCGTAAAATGAAAGAGTTTTTCATACAAGCATTTCATTCCGATTGTTCAGTTTGTATAGAAGCTATATGCTATAGTCATCCGAACTATATAATTTCCTCAGAGATTGAATAAATGCCTAAGATAATAATATATGCCAAATTTCGTGAAGATACCTCGTCAAATGAAGGAGTTTTCCATACAAGAATTTCATTCCGATTGTTGAGTTTGTATGGCAGCTTAATGCTATAGTCATCCGAACTGAATAATTTCTTCGGAGATTACATTGTTGCCTGAAATAATAATTTATGCCAAATTTCGTGAAGATACCTCGTCAAATGAAGGACTTTTCCATACAAGCATTTCATTCCGATTGTTCAATTTGTATGGCAGCTATATGCTATAGTCATCCGAACTGAATAATTTCTTCGGAGATTACATTGTTGCCCCAACTAATAATCTGTGCCTAATTTCGTGAAGCTACCTCGTCAAATGAAAGAGTTTTCCATACAAGAATTTCATTCCAAATGTTTAGCTTGTATGGCAGCTTAATGCTATAGTCATCGGAACTGAATAATTTCTTCGGAGATTACATTGTTGCCTTAAATAATAATTCGTACAAAATTTCGTGAAGAAACCTCGTCAAATGAAAGAGTTTTCCATACAACCCTTGATTCCGATTATTCGGTTTGTAGGGCAGTGGCGGTTTGTATGAATAATTTCTTCGGAGATTACATTGTTGCCTGAAATAATAATATATGCAAAATTTCGTGAACCTACCTCGTCAAATGAAAGAGTTTTCCATACAAATACTTGATTCCAAATGTTTAGTTTGTATTGAAGCTATATGCTATAGCCATCCGAACAATATAATTTCCTCAGAGATTGAATAAATGCCTTAAATAGTAATATATGCCAAATTTCGTGAAGATACCTCGTCAAATGAAGGAGTTTTCCATACAAGCATTTCATTCCGATTGTTCAGTTTGTATGGCAGCTATATGCTATAGTCATCCGAACTGAATAATTTCTTCGGAGATTACATTGTTGCCCCAACTAATAATCTGTGCCTAATTTCGTGAAGCTACCTCGTCAAATGAAAGAGTTTTTCATACATGCATTTCATTCCGATTGTTCAGTTTGTATGGAAGCTATATGCTATAGTCATCCGATCTATATAATTTCTTCGGAGATTACATTCTTGCCTTAACTGACAATCGTGAAGATACCTCGTCAAATGAAAGAGTTTTCCATTCAAGCACTTGATTCCGATTGTTCAGTTTGTATGGAATCTATATGCTATAGTCATCCGCTCTGAATAATTTCTTCGGAGATTACATCGTAGCCTTAAATAATAATTCGTACAAAATTTCGTGAAGAAACCTCGTCAAATGAAAGAGTTTTCCATACAGCCCTTGATTCCGATTATTCAATTTGTATGGCAGCTATATGCTATAGTCATCCGAACTTTATTATTTCTTTGGAGATTACATTGTTGCCTTAACTGACAATCCGTGCCAAATTTCGTAAAGATACCTCGTCAAATAAAAGAGTTTTCCATACAAGCACTTGATTCCGATTGTTCAGTTTGTATGGCAGCTGTATGCTATAGTCATCCGAACTGAATAATTTCTTCGGAGATTACATTGTTGCCTTAACTGACAATTCGTGCAAAATTTCGTGAAGCTACCTCGTCAAATGAAAGAGTTTTCCATACAAGAATTTCATTCCAAATGTTCAGCTTGTATGGCAGCTTAATGCTATAGTCATGCGAACTGAATAATTTCTTCGGAGATTACATTGTTGCCTGAAATAATAATATATGCCAAATGTCGTGAAGATACCTCGTCAAATGAAGGAGTTTTCCATACAAGCATTTCATGCCGATTGTTCAATTTGTATGGCAGCTAAATGCTATAGTCATCCGAACTGAATAATTTCTTCGGAGATTACATTGTTGCCCTAACTAATAATCTGTGCCTAATTTCGTGAAGCTACCTCGTCAAATGAAGGAGTTTTCCATACAAGCTTTTCATTCCGAATGTTCAGCTTGTATGGCAGCTTAATGCTATAGTCATGCGAACTGAATAATTTCTTCGGAGATTACATTGTTGCCTGAAATAATAATTTATGCCAAATTTCGTGAAGATACCTCGCCAAACGAAGGAGTTTTCCATACAAGCATTTCATGCCGATTGTTCAATTTGTATGGCAGCTATATGCTATAGTCATCCGAACTGAATAATTTCTTCGGAGATTACATTGTTGCCCTAACTAATAATCTGTGCCTAATTTCGTGAAGCTACCTCGTCAAATGAAGGAGTTTTCCATACAAGCTTTTCATTCCGAATGTTCAGCTTGTATGGCAGCTTAATGCTATAGTCATGCGAACTGAATAATTTCTTCGGAGATTACATTGTTGCCTGAAATAATAATATATGCCAAATGTCGTGAAGATACCTCGTCAAATGAAGGAGTTTTCCATACAAGCATTTCATGCCGATTGTTCAATTTGTATGGCAGCTATATGCTATAGTCATCCGAACTGAATAATTTCTTCGGAGATTACATTGTTGCCCCAACTAATAATCTGTGCCTAATTTCGTGAAGCTACCTCGTCAAATGAAAGAGTATTTCATACAAGCATTTCATTCCGATTGTTCAGTTTGTATGAAAGCTATATGCTATAGTCATCCGATCTATATAATTTCTTCGGAGATTACATTGTTGCCTTAAATAATAATTCGTACAAAATTTCGTGAAGAAACCTCGTCAAATGAAAGAGTTTTCCATACAACCCTTGATTCCGATTATTCGGTTTGTATGGCAGTGGCGGTTTGTATGAATAATTTCTTCGGAGATTACATTGTAGCCTGAAATAATAATATATGCAAAATTTCGTGAACCTACCTCGTCAAATGAAAGAGTTTTCCATACAAATACTTGATTCCAAATGTTTAGTTTGTATGGAAGCTATATGCTATAGCCATCCGAACAATATAATTTCCTCAGAGATTGAATAAATGCCTTAAATAATAATATATGCCAAATTTCGTGAAGATACCTCGTCAAATGAAGGAGTTTTCCATACAAGCATTTCATATCGATTGTTCAGTTTGTATGGCAGCTATATGCTATAGTCATCCGAACTGAATAATTTCTTCGGAGATTACATTGTTGCCCTAACTAATAATCTGTGCCTAATTTCGTGAAGCTACCTCGTCAAATGAAGGAGTTTTCCATACAAGCTTTTCATTCCGAATGTTCAGCTTGTATGGCAGCTTAATGCTATAGTCATCCGAACTGAATAATTTCTTCGGAGATTACATTGTTGCCCTAACTAATAATCTGTGCCTAATTTCGTGAAGCTACCTCGTCAAATGAAGGAGTTTTCCATACAAGCTTTTCATTCCGAATGTTCAGCTTGTATGGCAGCTTAATGCTATAGTCATGCGAACTGAATAATTTCTTCGGAGATTACATTGTTGCCTGAAATAATAATTTATGCCAAATTTCGTGAAGATACCTCGCCAAACGAAGGAGTTTTCCATACAAGCATTTCATTCCGATTGTTCAATTTGTATGGCAGCTATATGCTATAGTCATCCGAACTGAAAAATTTCTTCGGAGATTACATTGTTGCCCTAACTAATAATCTGTGCCTAATTTCGTGAAGCTACCTCGTCAAATGAAGGAGTTTTCCATACAAGCTTTTCATTCCGAATGTTCAGCTTGTATGGCAGCTTAATGCTATAGTCATGCGAACTGAATAATTTCTTCGGAGATTACATTGTTGCCTGAAATAATAATATATGCCAAATGTCGTGAAGATACCTCGTCAAATGAAGGAGTTTTCCATACAAGCATTTCATGTCGATTGTTCAATTTGTATGGCAGCTATATGCTATAGTCATCCGAACTGAATAATTTCTTCGGAGATTACATTGTTGCCCCAACTAATAATCTGTGCCTAATTTCGTGAAGCTACCTCGTCAAATGCAAGAGTATTTCATACAAGCATTTCATTCCGATTGTTCAGTTTGTATGGAAGCTATATGCTATAGTCATCCGATCTATATAATTTCTTCGGAGATTACATTGTTGCCTGAAATAATAATATATGCAAAATTGCGTGAAGCTACCTCGTCAAATGAAAGAGTTTTCCATACAAGAATTTCATTCCAAATGTTCAGCTTGTATGGCAGCTTAATGCTATAGTCATCCGAACTGAATAATTTCTTCGGAGATTACATTGTTGCCTTAAATAATAATTCGTACAAAATTTCGTGAAGAAACCTCGTCAAATGAAAGAGTTTTCCATACAACCCTTGATTCCGATTATTCGGTTTGTATGGCAGTGGCGGTTTGTATGAATAATTTCTTCGGAGATTACATTGTTGCCTGAAATAATAATATATGCAAAATTGCGTGAAGCTACCTCGTCAAATGAAAGAGTTTTCCATACAAGAATTTCATTCCAAATGTTCAGCTTGTATGGCAGCTTAATGCTATAGTCATCCGAACTGAATAATTTCTTCGGAGATTACATTGTTGCCTTAAATAATAATTCGTACAAAATTTCGTGAAGAAACCTCGTCAAATGAAAGAGTTTTCCATACAACCCTTGATTCCGATTATTCGGTTTGTATGGCAGTGGCGGTTTGTATGAATAATTTCTTCGGAGATTACATTGTTGCCTTAAATAATAATATATGCCAAATTTCGTGAAGATACCTCGTCAAATGAAGGAGTTTTCCATACAAGCATTTCATATCGATTGTTCAGTTTGTATGGCAGCTATATGCTATAGTCATCCGAACTGAATAATTTCTTCGGAGATTACATTGTTGCCTGAAATAATAATATATGCCAAATTTCGTGAAGATACCTCGTCAAATGAAGGAGTTTTCCATACAAGCATTTCATTCCGATTGTTCAATTTGTATGGCAGCTATATGCTATAGTCATCCGAACTGAATAATTTCTTCGGAGATTACATTGTTGCCCCAACTAATAATCTGTGCCTAATTTCGTGAAGCTGCCTCGTCAAATGAAAGAGTTTTTCATACAAGCATTTCATTCCGATTGTTCAGTTTGTATGGAAGCTATATGCTATAGTCATCCGATCTATATAATTTCTTCGGAGATTACATTCTTGCCTTAACTGACAATCGTGAAGATACCTCGTCAAATGAAAGAGTTTTCCATTCAAGCACTTGATTCCGATTGTTCAGTTTGTATGGAATCTATATGCTATATTCATCCGATCTGAATAATTTCTTCGGAGATTACATTCTTGCCTTAACTGACAATCCGTGCCAAATTTCGTGAAGATACCTCGACAAATGAAAGAGTTTTCCATTCAAGCACTTGATTTCGATTATTCAGTTTGTATGGCAGCTATATGCTATAGTCATCCGAACTTTATTTTTTCTTTGGAGATTACATTGTTGCCTTAACTGACAATCCGTGCCAAATTTCGTAAAGATACCTCGTCAAATGACAGAGTTTTCCATACAAGCACTTGAGTCCGATTGTTTAGTTTGTATGGAATCTATATGCTATAAATATCCAATCTATATAATTTCATCGGTGATTGAATAAATACCTTAAATAGTAATATATGCCAAATTTCGTAAAGATACCTCGTTAAATGGAAGAGTTTCCATACAAGCACTTGATTCCGATTGTTCAATTTGTATGGAATCTATATGCTATAGTCATCCGCTCTGAATAATTTCTTCGGAGATTACATCGTAGCCTTAAATAATAATTCGTACAAAATTTCGTGAAGAAACCTCGTCAAATGAAAGAGTTTTCCATACAGCCCTTGATTCCGATTATTCAGTTTGTATGGCAGCTATATGCTATAGTCATCCGAACTTTATTATTTCTTTGGAGATTACATTGTTGCCTTAACTGACAATCCGTGCCAAATTTCGTAAAGATACCTCGTCAAATAAAAGAGTTTTCCATACAAGCACTTGATTCCGATTGTTCAGTTTGTATGGCAGCTGTATGCTATAGTCATCCGAACTGAATAATTTCTTCGGAGATTACATTGTTGCCTTAACTGACAATCCGTGCAAAATTTCGTGAAGCTACCTTGTCAAATGAAAGAGTTTTCCATACAAATACTTGATTCCAAATGTTCAGTTTGTATGGAAGCTATATGCTATAGCCATCCGAACTATATAATTTCCTCAAAAATTGAATAAATGCCTTAAATACTAATATATGCCAAATTTCGTGAAGATACCTCGTACAATGAAGGAGTTTTCCATACAAGCATTTCATTCGGATTGTTCAGTTTGTATGGCAGCTATATGCTATAGTCATCCGAACTGAATAATTTCTTCAGAGATTACATTGTTGCCCTAACTAATAATCTGTGCCTAATTTCGTGAAGCTACCTCGTAAAATGAAAGAGTTTTTCATACAAGCATTTCATTCCGATTGTTCAGTTTGTATAGAAGCTATATGCTATAGTCATCCGAACTATATAATTTCCTCAGAGATTGAATAAATGCCTAAGATAATAATATATGCCAAATTTCGTGAAGATACCTCGTCAAATGAAGGAGTTTTCCATACAAGAATTTCATTCCGATTGTTGAGTTTGTATGGCAGCTTAATGCTATAGTCATCCGAACTGAATAATTTCTTCGGAGATTACATTGTTGCCTGAAATAATAATTTATGCCAAATTTCGTGAAGATACCTCGTCAAATGAAGGACTTTTCCATACAAGCATTTCTTTCCGATTGTTCAATTTGTATGGCAGCTATATGCTATAGTCATCCGAACTGAATAATTTCTTCGGAGATTACATTGTTGCCCTAACTAATATTCTGTGCCTAATTTCGTGAAGCTACCTCGTCAAATGAAAGAGTTTTCCATACAAGAATTTCATTCCAAATGTTTAGCTTGTATGGCAGCTTAATGCTATAGTCATCCGAACTGAATAATTTCTTCGGAGATTACATTGTTGCCTTAAATAATAATTCGTACAAAATTTCGTGAAGAAACCTCGTCAAATGAAAGAGTTTTCCATACAACCCTTGATTCCGATTATTCGGTTTGTATGGCAGTGGCGGTTTGTATGAATAATTTCTTCGGAGATTACATTGTTGCCTGAAATAATAATATATGCAAAATTTCGTGAACCTACCTCGTCAAATGAAAGAGTTTTCCATACAAATACTTGATTCCAAATGTTTAGTTTGTATTGAAGCTATATGCTATAGCCATCCGAACAATATAATTTCCTCAGAGATTGAATAAATGCCTTAAATAGTAATATATGCCAAATTTCGTGAAGATACCTCGTCAAATGGAGGAGTTTTCCATACAAGCATTTCATTCCGATTGTTCAGTTTGTATGGCAGCTATATGCTATAGTCATCCGAACTGAATAATTTCTTCGGAGATTACATTGTTGCCTGAAGTAATAATATATGCCAAATTTCGTGAAGATACCTCGTCAAATGAAGGAGTTTTCCATACAAGCATTTCATTCCGATTGTTCAATTTGTATGGCAGCTATATGCTATAGTGATCCGAACTGAATAATTTCTTCGGAGATTACATTGTTGCCCCAACTAATAATCTGTGCCTAATTTCGTGAAGCTACCTCGTCAAATGAAAGAGTTTTTCATACATGCATTTCATTCCGATTGTTCAGTTTGTATGGAAGCTATATGCTATAGTCATCCGATCTATATAATTTCTTCGGAGATTACATTCTTGCCTTAACTGACAATCGTGAAGATACCTCGTGAAATGAAAGAGTTTTCCATTCAAGCACTTGATTCCGATTGTTCAGTTTGTATGGAATCTATATGCTATATTAATCCGATCTGAATAATTTCTTCGGAGATTACATTCTTGCCTTAACTGACAATCCGTGCCAAATTTCGTGAAGATACCTCGACAAATGAAAGAGTTTTCCATTCAAGCACTTGATTTCGATTATTCAGTTTGTATGGCAGCTATATGCTATAGTCATCCGAACTTTATTTTTTCTTTGGAGATTACATTGTTGCTTTAACTGACAATCCGTGCCAAATTTCGTAAAGATACCTCGTCAAATGACAGAGTTTTCCATACAAGCACTTGATTCCGATTGTTCAGTTTGTATGGAATCTATATGCTATAAATATCCAATCTATATAATTTCATCGGTGATTGAATAAATACCTTAAATAGTAATATATGCCAAATTTCGTAAAGATACCTCGTTAAATGGAAGAGTTTCCATACAAGCACTTGATTCCGATTGTTCAATTTGTATGGAATCTATATGCTATAGTCATCCGCTCTGAATAATTTCTTCGGAGATTACATCGTAGCCTCAAATAATAATTCGTACAAAATTTCGTGAAGAAACCTCGTCAAATGAAAGAGTTTTCCATACAGCCCTTGATTCCGATTATTCAGTTTGTATGGCAGCTATATGCTATAGTCATCCGAACTTTATTATTTCTTTGGAGATTACATTGTTGCCTTAACTGACAATCCGTGCCAAATTTCGTAAAGATACCTCGTCAAATAACAGAGTTTTCCATACAAGCACTTGATTCCGATTGTTCAGTTTGTATGGCAGCTGTATGCTATAGTCATCCGAACTGAATAATTTCTTCGGAGATTACATTGTTGCCTGAAGTAATAATATATGCCAAATTTCGTGAAGATACCTCGTCAAATGAAGGAGTTTTCCATACAAGCATTTCATTCCGATTGTTCAATTTGTATGGCAGCTATATGCTATAGTGATCCGAACTGAATAATTTCTTCGGAGATTACATTGTTGCCCCAACTAATAATCTGTGCCTAATTTCGTGAAGCTACCTCGTCAAATGAAAGAGTTTTTCATACATGCATTTCATTCCGATTGTTCAGTTTGTATGGAAGCTATATGCTATAGTCATCCGATCTATATAATTTCTTCGGAGATTACATTCTTGCCTTAACTGACAATCGTGAAGATACCTCGTGAAATGAAAGAGTTTTCCATTCAAGCACTTGATTCCGATTGTTCAGTTTGTATGGAATCTATATGCTATATTAATCCGATCTGAATAATTTCTTCGGAGATTACATTCTTGCCTTAACTGACAATCCGTGCAAAATTTCGTGAAGCTACCTTGTCAAATGAAAGAGTTTTCCATACAAATACTTGATTCCAAATGTTCAGTTTGTATGGAAGCTATATGCTATAGCCATCCGAACTATATAATTTCCTCAAAAATTGAATAAATGCCTTAAATACTAATATATGCCAAATTTCGTGAAGATACCTCGTACAATGAAGGAGTTTTCCATACAAGCATTTCATTCGGATTGTTCAGTTTGTATGGCAGCTATATGCTATAGTCATCCGAACTGAATAATTTCTTCAGAGATTACATTGTTGCCCTAACTAATAATCTGTGCCTAATTTCGTGAAGCTACCTCGTAAAATGAAAGAGTTTTTCATACAAGCATTTCATTCCGATTGTTCAGTTTGTATAGAAGCTATATGCTATAGTCATCCGAACTATATAATTTCCTCAGAGATTGAATAAATGCCTAAGATAATAATATATGCCAAATTTCGTGAAGATACCTCGTCAAATGAAGGAGTTTTCCATACAAGCATTTCATTCCGATTGTTCAATTTGTATGGCAGCTATATGCTATAGTGATCCGAACTGAATAATTTCTTCGGAGATTACATTGTTGCCCCAACTAATAATCTGTGCCTAATTTCGTGAAGCTACCTCGTCAAATGAAAGAGTTTTTCATACATGCATTTCATTCCGATTGTTCAGTTTGTATGGAAGCTATATGCTATAGTCATCCGATCTATATAATTTCTTCGGAGATTACATTCTTGCCTTAACTGACAATCGTGAAGATACCTCGTGAAATGAAAGAGTTTTCCATTCAAGCACTTGATTCCGATTGTTCAGTTTGTATGGAATCTATATGCTATATTAATCCGATCTGAATAATTTCTTCGGAGATTACATTCTTGCCTTAACTGACAATCCGTGCAAAATTTCGTGAAGCTACCTTGTCAAATGAAAGAGTTTTCCATACAAATACTTGATTCCAAATGTTCAGTTTGTATGGAAGCTATATGCTATAGCCATCCGAACTATATAATTTCCTCAAAAATTGAATAAATGCCTTAAATACTAATATATGCCAAATTTCGTGAAGATACCTCGTACAATGAAGGAGTTTTCCATACAAGCATTTCATTCGGATTGTTCAGTTTGTATGGCAGCTATATGCTATAGTCATCCGAACTGAATAATTTCTTCAGAGATTACATTGTTGCCCTAACTAATAATCTGTGCCTAATTTCGTGAAGCTACCTCGTAAAATGAAAGAGTTTTTCATACAAGCATTTCATTCCGATTGTTCAGTTTGTATAGAAGCTATATGCTATAGTCATCCGAACTATATAATTTCCTCAGAGATTGAATAAATGCCTAAGATAATAATATATGCCAAATTTCGTGAAGATACCTCGTCAAATGAAGGAGTTTTCCATACAAGAATTTCATTCCGATTGTTGAGTTTGTATGGCAGCTTAATGCTATAGTCATCCGAACTGAATAATTTCTTCGGAGATTACATTGTTGCCTGAAATAATAATTTATGCCAAATTTCGTGAAGATACCTCGTCAAATGAAGGACTTTTCCATACAAGCATTTCTTTCCGATTGTTCAATTTGTATGGCAGCTATATGCTATAGTCATCCGAACTGAATAATTTCTTCGGAGATTACATTGTTGCCCTAACTAATATTCTGTGCCTAATTTCGTGAAGCTACCTCGTCAAATGAAAGAGTTTTCCATACAAGAATTTCATTCCAAATGTTTAGCTTGTATGGCAGCTTAATGCTATAGTCATCCGAACTGAATAATTTCTTCGGAGATTACATTGTTGCCTTAAATAATAATTCGTACAAAATTTCGTGAAGAAACCTCGTCAAATGAAAGAGTTTTCCATACAACCCTTGATTCCGATTATTCGGTTTGTATGGCAGTGGCGGTTTGTATGAATAATTTCTTCGGAGATTACATTGTTGCCTGAAATAATAATATATGCAAAATTTCGTGAACCTACCTCGTCAAATGAAAGAGTTTTCCATACAAATACTTGATTCCAAATGTTTAGTTTGTATTGAAGCTATATGCTATAGCCATCCGAACAATATAATTTCCTCAGAGATTGAATAAATGCCTTAAATAGTAATATATGCCAAATTTCGTGAAGATACCTCGTCAAATGGAGGAGTTTTCCATACAAGCATTTCATTCCGATTGTTCAGTTTGTATGGCAGCTATATGCTATAGTCATCCGAACTGAATAATTTCTTCGGAGATTACATTGTTGCCTGAAGTAATAATATATGCCAAATTTCGTGAAGATACCTCGTCAAATGAAGGAGTTTTCCATACAAGCATTTCATTCCGATTGTTCAATTTGTATGGCAGCTATATGCTATAGTGATCCGAACTGAATAATTTCTTCGGAGATTACATTGTTGCCCCAACTAATAATCTGTGCCTAATTTCGTGAAGCTACCTCGTCAAATGAAAGAGTTTTTCATACATGCATTTCATTCCGATTGTTCAGTTTGTATGGAAGCTATATGCTATAGTCATCCGATCTATATAATTTCTTCGGAGATTACATTCTTGCCTTAACTGACAATCGTGAAGATACCTCGTGAAATGAAAGAGTTTTCCATTCAAGCACTTGATTCCGATTGTTCAGTTTGTATGGAATCTATATGCTATATTAATCCGATCTGAATAATTTCTTCGGAGATTACATTCTTGCCTTAACTGACAATCCGTGCCAAATTTCGTGAAGATACCTCGACAAATGAAAGAGTTTTCCATTCAAGCACTTGATTTCGATTATTCAGTTTGTATGGCAGCTATATGCTATAGTCATCCGAACTTTATTTTTTCTTTGGAGATTACATTGTTGCTTTAACTGACAATCCGTGCCAAATTTCGTAAAGATACCTCGTCAAATGACAGAGTTTTCCATACAAGCACTTGATTCCGATTGTTCAGTTTGTATGGAATCTATATGCTATAAATATCCAATCTATATAATTTCATCGGTGATTGAATAAATACCTTAAATAGTAATATATGCCAAATTTCGTAAAGATACCTCGTTAAATGGAAGAGTTTCCATACAAGCACTTGATTCCGATTGTTCAATTTGTATGGAATCTATATGCTATAGTCATCCGCTCTGAATAATTTCTTCGGAGATTACATCGTAGCCTCAAATAATAATTCGTACAAAATTTCGTGAAGAAACCTCGTCAAATGAAAGAGTTTTCCATACAGCCCTTGATTCCGATTATTCAGTTTGTATGGCAGCTATATGCTATAGTCATCCGAACTTTATTATTTCTTTGGAGATTACATTGTTGCCTTAACTGACAATCCGTGCCAAATTTCGTAAAGATACCTCGTCAAATAACAGAGTTTTCCATACAAGCACTTGATTCCGATTGTTCAGTTTGTATGGCAGCTGTATGCTATAGTCATCCGAACTGAATAATTTCTTCGGAGATTACATTGTTGCCTTGACTGACAATTCGTGCAAAATTTCGTGAAGCTACCTTGTCAAATGAAAGAGTTTTCCATACAAATACTTGATTCCAAATGTTCAGTTTGTATGGAAGCTATATGCTATAGCCATCCGAACTATATAATTTCCTCAAAAATTTAATAAATGCCTTAATTACTAATATATGCCAAATTTCGTGAAGATACCTCGTACAATGAAGGAGTTTTCCATACAAGCATTTCATTCGGATTGTTCAGTTTGTATGGCAGCTATATGCTATAGTCATCCGAACTGAATAATTTCTTCAGAGATTACATTGTTGCCCTAACTAATAATCTGTGCCTAATTTCGTGAAGCTACCTCGTAAAATGAAAGAGTTTTTCATACAAGCATTTCATTCCGATTGTTCAGTTTGTATAGAAGCTATATGCTATAGTCATCCGAACTATATAATTTCCTCAGAGATTGAATAAATGCCTAAGATAATAATATATGCCAAATTTCGTGAAGATACCTCGTCAAATGAAGGAGTTTTCCATACAAGAATTTCATTCCGATTGTTGAGTTTGTATGGCAGCTTAATGCTATAGTCATCCGAACTGAATAATTTCTTCGGAGATTACATTGTTGCCTGAAATAATAATTTATGCCAAATTTCGTGAAGATACCTCGTCAAATGAAGGAGTTTTCCATACAAGCATTTCATTCCGATTGTTCAATTTGTATGGCAGCTATATGCTATAGTGATCCGAACTGAATAATTTCTTCGGAGATTACATTGTTGCCCCAACTAATAATCTGTGCCTAACTTCATGAAGCTACCTCGTCAAATGAAAGAGTTTTTCATACATGCATTTCATTCCGATTGTTCAGTTTGTATGGAAGCTATATGCTATAGTCATCCGATCTATATAATTTCTTCGGAGATTACATTCTTGCCTTAACTGACAATCGTGAAGATACCTCGTCAAATGAAAGAGTTTTCCATTCAAGCACTTGATTCCGATTGTTCAGTTTGTATGGAATCTATATGCTATATTCATCCGATCTGAATAATTTCTTCGGAGATTACATTCTTGCCTTAACTGACAATCCGTGCCAAATTTCGTGAAGATACCTCGACAAATGAAAGAGTTTTCCATTCAAGCACTTGATTTCGATTATTCAGTTTGTATGGCAGCTATATGCTATAGTCATCCGAACTTTATTTTTTCTTTGGTGATTACATTGTTGCCTTAACTGACAATCCGTGCCAAATTTCGTAAAGATACCTCGTCAAATGACAGAGTTTTCCATACAAGCACTTGATTCCGATTGTTCAGTTTGTATGGAATCTATATGCTATAAATATCCAATCTATATAATTTCATCGGTGATTGAATAAATACCTTAAATAGTAATATATGCCAAATTTCGTAAAGATACCTCGTTAAATGGAAGAGTTTCCATACAAGCACTTGATTCCGATTGTTCAATTTGTATGGAATCTATATGCTATAGTCATCCGCTCTGAATAATTTCTTCGGAGATTACATCGTAGCCTTAAATAATAATTCGTACAAAATTTCGTGAAGAAACCTCGTCAAATGAAAGAGTTTTCCATACAGCCCTTGATTCCGATTATTCAGTTTGTATGGCAGCTATATGCTATAGTCATCCGAACTTTATTATTTCTTTGGAGATTACATTGTTGCCTTAACTGACAATCCGTGCCAAATTTCGTAAAGATACCTCGTCAAATAAAAGAGTTTTCCATACAAGCACTTGATTCCGATTGTTCAGTTTGTATGGCAGCTGTATGCTATAGTCATCCGAACTGAATAATTTCTTCGGAGATTACATTGTTGCCTTAACTGACAATTCGTGCAAAAGTTCGTGAAGCTACCTTGTCAAATGAAAGAGTTTTCCATACAAATACTTGATTCCAAATGTTCAGTTTGTATGGAAGCTATATGCTATAGCCATCCGAACTATATAATTTCCTCAAAAATTTAATAAATGCCTTAATTACTAATATATGCCAAATTTCGTGAAGATACCTCGTACAATGAAGGAGTTTTCCATACAAGCATTTCATTCGGATTGTTCAGTTTGTATGGCAGCTATATGCTATAGTCATCCGAACTGAATAATTTCTTCAGAGATTACATTGTTGCCCTAACTAATAATCTGTGCCTAATTTCGTGAAGCTACCTCGTAAAATGAAAGAGTTTTTCATACAAGCATTTCATTCCGATTGTTCAGTTTGTATAGAAGCTATATGCTATAGTCATCCGAACTATATAATTTCCTCAGAGATTGAATAAATGCCTAAGATAATAATATATGCCAAATTTCGTGAAGATACCTCGTCAAATGAAGGAGTTTTCCATACAAGAATTTCATTCCGATTGTTGAGTTTGTATGGCAGCTTAATGCTATAGTCATCCGAACTGAATAATTTCTTCGGAGATTACATTGTTGCCTGAAATAATAATTTATGCCAAATTTCGTGAAGATACCTCGTCAAATGAAGGAGTTTTCCATACAAGCATTTCATTCCGATTGTTCAATTTGTATGGCAGCTATATGCTATAGTCATCCGAACTGAATAATTTCTTCGGAGATTACATTGTTGCCCTAACTAATAATCTGTGCCTAATTTCGTGAAGCTACCTCGTCAAATGAAGGAGTTTTCCATACAAGCTTTTCATTCCGAATGTTCAGCTTGTATGGCAGCTTAATGCTATAGTCATGCGAACTGAATAATTTCTACGGAGATTACATTGTTGCCTGAAATAATAATATATGCCAAATGTCGTAAAGATACCTCGTCAAATGAAGGAGTTTTCCATACAAGCATTTCATTCCGATTGTTCAATTTGTATGGCAGCTATATGCTATAGTGATCCGAACTGAATAATTTCTTCGGAGATTACATTGTTGCCCCAACTAATAATCTGTGCCTAATTTCGTGAAGCTACCTCGTCAAATGAAAGAGTTTTTCATACAAGCATTTCATTCCGATTGTTCAGTTTGTATGGAAGCTATATGCTATAGTCATCAGATCTATATAATTTCTTCGGAGATTACATTCTTGCCTTAACTGACAATCGTGACGATACCTCGTCTAATGAAAGAGTTTTCCATTCAAGCACTTGATTCCGATTGTTGAGTTTGTATGGAATCTATATGCTATATTCATCCGATCTGAATAATTTCTTCGGAGATTACATTCTTGCCTTAACTGACAATCCGTGCCAAATTTCGTGAAGATACCTCGACAAATGAAAGAGTTTTCCATTCAAGCACTTGATTTCGATTATTCAGTTTGTATGGCAGCTATATGCTATAGTCATCCGAACTTTATTATTTCTTTGGAGATTACATTGTTGCCTTAACTGACAATCCGTGCCAAATTTCGTAAAGATACCTCGTCAAATGATAGAGGTTTCCATACAAGTACTTGATTCCGATTGTTCAGTTTGTATGGAATCTATATGCTATAAATATCAGATCTATATAATTTCATCGGTGATTGAATAAATACCTTAAATAGTAATATATGCCAAATTTCGTAAAGATACCTCGTTAAATGGAAGAAATTCCATACAAGCACTTGATTCCGATTGTTCAATTTGTATGGAATCTATATGCTATAGTCATCCGCTCTGAATAATTTCTTCGGAGATTACATCGTAGCCTTAAATAATAATTCGTACAAAATTTCGTGAAGAAACCTCGTCAAATGAAAGAGTTTTCCATACAGCCCTTGATTCCGATTGTTCAGTTTGTATGGCAGCTGTATGCTATAGTCATCCGAACTGAATAATTTCTTCGGAGATTACATTGTTGCCTGAAATAATAATTTATGCCAAATTTCGTGAAGATACCTCGTCAAATGAAGGAGTTTTCCATACAAGCATTTCATTCCGATTGTTCAATTTGTATGGCAGCTTTATGCTATAGTCATCCGAACTATATAATTTCCTCAGAGATTGAATAAATGCCTAAGATAATAATATATGCCAAATTTCGTGAAGATACCTCGTCAAATGAAGGAGTTTTCCATACAAGAATTTCATTCCGATTGTTGAGTTTGTATGGCAGCTTAATGCTATAGTCATCCGAACTGAATAATTTCTTCGGAGATTACATTGTTGCCTGAAATAATAATTTATGCCAAATTTCGTGAAGATACCTCGTCAAATGAAGGAGTTTTCCATACAAGCATTTCATTCCGATTGTTCAATTTGTATGGCAGCTATATGCTATAGTCATCCGAACTGAATAATTTCTTCGGAGATTACATTGTTGCCCTAACTAATAATCTGTGCCTAATTTCGTGAAGATACCTCGTCAAATGAAGGAGTTTTCCATACAAGAATTTCATTCCGATTGTTGAGTTTGTATGGCAGCTTAATGCTATAGTCATCCGAACTGAATAATTTCTTCGGAGATTACATTGTTGCCTGAAATAATAATTTATGCCAAATTTCGTGAAGATACCTCGTCAAATGAAGGAGTTTTCCATACAAGAATTTCATTCCGATTGTTGAGTTTGTATGGCAGCTTAATGCTATAGTCATCCGAACTGAATAATTTCTTCGGAGATTACATTGTTGCCTGAAATAATAATTTATGCCAAATTTCGTGAAGATACCTCGTCAAATGAAGGAGTTTTCCATACAAGAATTTCATTCCGATTGTTGAGTTTGTATGGCAGCTTAATGCTATAGTCATCCGAACTGAATAATTTCTACGGAGATTACATTGTTGCCTGAAATAATAATTTATGCCAAATTTCGTGAAGATACCTCGTCAAATGAAGGAGTTTTCCATACAAGCATTTCATTCCGATTGTTCAATTTGTATGGCAGCTATATGCTATAGTCATCCGAACTATATAATTTCCTCAGAGATTGAATAAATGCCTAAGATAATAATATATGCCAAATTTCGTGAAGATACCTCGTCAAATGAAGGAGTTTTCCATACAAGAATTTCATTCCGATTGTTGAGTTTGTATGGCAGCTTAATGCTATAGTCATCCGAACTGAATAATTTCTTCGGAGATTACATTGTTGCCTGAAATAATAATTTATGCCAAATTTCGTGAAGATACCTCGTCAAATGAAGGAGTTTTCCATACAAGCATTTCATTCCGATTGTTCAATTTGTATGGCAGCTATATGCTATAGTCATCCGAACTGAATAATTTCTTCGGAGATTACATTGTTGCCTGAAATAATAATATATGCCAAATTTCGTGAAGATACCTCGTCAAATGAAGGAGTTTTCCATACAAGAATTTCATTCCGATTGTTGAGTTTGTATGGCAGCTTAATGCTATAGTCATCCGAACTGAATAATTTCTTCGGAGATTACATTGTTGCCTGAAATAATAATTTATGCCAAATTTCGTGAAGATACCTCGTACAATGAAGGAGTTTTCCATACAAGCATTTCATTCGGATTGTTCAGTTTGTATGGCAGCTATATGCTATAGTCATCCGAACTGAATAATTTCTTCAGAGATTACATTGTTGCCCTAACTAATAATCTGTGCCTAATTTCGTGAAGCTACCTCGTAAAATGAAAGAGTTTTTCATACAAGCATTTCATTCCGATTGTTCAGTTTGTATAGAAGCTATATGCTATAGTCATCCGAACTATATAATTTCCTCAGAGATTGAATAAATGCCTAAGATAATAATATATGCCAAATTTCGTGAAGATACCTCGTCAAATGAAGGAGTTTTCCATACAAGAATTTCATTCCGATTGTTGAGTTTGTATGGCAGCTTAATGCTATAGTCATCCGAACTGAATAATTTCTTCGGAGATTACATTGTTGCCTGAAATAATAATTTATGCCAAATTTCGTGAAGATACCTCGTCAAATGAAGGAGTTTTCCATACAAGCATTTCATTCCGATTGTTCAATTTGTATGGCAGCTATATGCTATAGTGATCCGAACTGAATAATTTCTTCGGAGATTACATTGTTGCCCCAACTAATAATCTGTGCCTAACTTCATGAAGCTACCTCGTCAAATGAAAGAGTTTTTCATACATGCATTTCATTCCGATTGTTCAGTTTGTATGGAAGCTATATGCTATAGTCATCCGATCTATATAATTTCTTCGGAGATTACATTCTTGCCTTAACTGACAATCGTGAAGATACCTCGTCAAATGAAAGAGTTTTCCATTCAAGCACTTGATTCCGATTGTTCAGTTTGTATGGAATCTATATGCTATATTCATCCGATCTGAATAATTTCTTCGGAGATTACATTCTTGCCTTAACTGACAATCCGTGCCAAATTTCGTGAAGATACCTCGACAAATGAAAGAGTTTTCCATTCAAGCACTTGATTTCGATTATTCAGTTTGTATGGCAGCTATATGCTATAGTCATCCGAACTTCATTTTTTCTTTGGTGATTACATTGTTGCCTTAACTGACAATCCGTGCCAAATTTCGTAAAGATACCTCGTCAAATGACAGAGTTTTCCATACAAGCACTTGATTCCGATTGTTCAGTTTGTATGGAATCTATATGCTATAAATATCCAATCTATATAATTTCATCGGTGATTGAATAAATACCTTAAATAGTAATATATGCCAAATTTCGTAAAGATACCTCGTTAAATGGAAGAGTTTCCATACAAGCACTTGATTCCGATTGTTCAATTTGTATGGAATCTATATGCTATAGTCATCCGCTCTGAATAATTTCTTCGGAGATTACATCGTAGCCTTAAATAATAATTCGTACAAAATTTCGTGAAGAAACCTCGTCAAATGAAAGAGTTTTCCATACAGCCCTTGATTCCGATTATTCAGTTTGTATGGCAGCTATATGCTATAGTCATCCGAACTTTATTATTTCTTTGGAGATTACATTGTTGCCTTAACTGACAATCCGTGCCAAATTTCGTAAAGATACCTCGTCAAATAAAAGAGTTTTCCATACAAGCACTTGATTCCGATTGTTCAGTTTGTATGGCAGCTGTATGCTATAGTCATCCGAACTGAATAATTTCTTCGGAGATTACATTGTTGCCTTAACTGACAATTCGTGCAAAAGTTCGTGAAGCTACCTTGTCAAATGAAAGAGTTTTCCATACAAATACTTGATTCCAAATGTTCAGTTTGTATGGAAGCTATATGCTATAGCCATCCGAACTATATAATTTCCTCAAAAATTTAATAAATGCCTTAATTACTAATATATGCCAAATTTCGTGAAGATACCTCGTACAATGAAGGAGTTTTCCATACAAGCATTTCATTCGGATTGTTCAGTTTGTATGGCAGCTATATGCTATAGTCATCCGAACTGAATAATTTCTTCAGAGATTACATTGTTGCCCTAACTAATAATCTGTGCCTAATTTCGTGAAGCTACCTCGTAAAATGAAAGAGTTTTTCATACAAGCATTTCATTCCGATTGTTCAGTTTGTATAGAAGCTATATGCTATAGTCATCCGAACTATATAATTTCCTCAGAGATTGAATAAATGCCTAAGATAATAATATATGCCAAATTTCGTGAAGATACCTCGTCAAATGAAGGAGTTTTCCATACAAGAATTTCATTCCGATTGTTGAGTTTGTATGGCAGCTTAATGCTATAGTCATCCGAACTGAATAATTTCTTCGGAGATTACATTGTTGCCTGAAATAATAATTTATGCCAAATTTCGTGAAGATACCTCGTCAAATGAAGGAGTTTTCCATACAAGCATTTCATTCCGATTGTTCAATTTGTATGGCAGCTATATGCTATAGTCATCCGAACTGAATAATTTCTTCGGAGATTACATTGTTGCCCTAACTAATAATCTGTGCCTAATTTCGTGAAGCTACCTCGTCAAATGAAGGAGTTTTCCATACAAGCTTTTCATTCCGAATGTTCAGCTTGTATGGCAGCTTAATGCTATAGTCATGCGAACTGAATAATTTCTACGGAGATTACATTGTTGCCTGAAATAATAATATATGCCAAATGTCGTAAAGATACCTCGTCAAATGAAGGAGTTTTCCATACAAGCATTTCATTCCGATTGTTCAATTTGTATGGCAGCTATATGCTATAGTGATCCGAACTGAATAATTTCTTCGGAGATTACATTGTTGTACCAACTAATAATCTGTGCCTAATTTCGTGAAGCTACCTCGTCAAATGAAAGAGTTTTTCATACAAGCATTTCATTCCGATTGTTCAGTTTGTATGGAAGCTATATGCTATAGTCATCAGATCTATATAATTTCTTCGGAGATTACATTCTTGCCTTAACTGACAATCGTGACGATACCTCGTCTAATGAAAGAGTTTTCCATTCAAGCACTTGATTCCGATTGTTGAGTTTGTATGGAATCTATATGCTATATTCATCCGATCTGAATAATTTCTTCGGAGATTACATTCTTGCCTTAACTGACAATCCGTGCCAAATTTCGTGAAGATACCTCGACAAATGAAAGAGTTTTCCATTCAAGCACTTGATTTCGATTATTCAGTTTGTATGGCAGCTATATGCTATAGTCATCCGAACTTTATTATTTCTTTGGAGATTACATTGTTGCCTTAACTGACAATCCGTGCCAAATTTCGTAAAGATACCTCGTCAAATGATAGAGGTTTCCATACAAGTACTTGATTCCGATTGTTCAGTTTGTATGGAATCTATATGCTATAAATATCAGATCTATATAATTTCATCGGTGATTGAATAAATACCTTAAATAGTAATATATGCCAAATTTCGTAAAGATACCTCGTTAAATGGAAGAAATTCCATACAAGCACTTGATTCCGATTGTTCAATTTGTATGGAATCTATATGCTATAGTCATCCGCTCTGAATAATTTCTTCGGAGATTACATCGTAGCCTTAAATAATAATTCGTACAAAATTTCGTGAAGAAACCTCGTCAAATGAAAGAGTTTTCCATACAGCCCTTGATTCCGATTGTTCAGTTTGTATGGCAGCTGTATGCTATAGTCATCCGAACTGAATAATTTCTTCGGAGATTACATTGTTGCCTGAAATAATAATTTATGCCAAATTTCGTGAAGATACCTCGTCAAATGAAGGAGTTTTCCATACAAGCATTTCATTCCGATTGTTCAATTTGTATGGCAGCTTTATGCTATAGTCATCCGAACTATATAATTTCCTCAGAGATTGAATAAATGCCTAAGATAATAATATATGCCAAATTTCGTGAAGATACCTCGTCAAATGAAGGAGTTTTCCATACAAGAATTTCATTCCGATTGTTGAGTTTGTATGGCAGCTTAATGCTATAGTCATCCGAACTGAATAATTTCTTCGGAGATTACATTGTTGCCTGAAATAATAATTTATGCCAAATTTCGTGAAGATACCTCGTCAAATGAAGGAGTTTTCCATACAAGCATTTCATTCCGATTGTTCAATTTGTATGGCAGCTATATGCTATAGTCATCCGAACTGAATAATTTCTTCGGAGATTACATTGTTGCCCTAACTAATAATCTGTGCCTAATTTCGTGAAGATACCTCGTCAAATGAAGGAGTTTTCCATACAAGAATTTCATTCCGATTGTTGAGTTTGTATGGCAGCTTAATGCTATAGTCATCCGAACTGAATAATTTCTTCGGAGATTACATTGTTGCCTGAAATAATAATTTATGCCAAATTTCGTGAAGATACCTCGTCAAATGAAGGAGTTTTCCATACAAGAATTTCATTCCGATTGTTGAGTTTGTATGGCAGCTTAATGCTATAGTCATCCGAACTGAATAATTTCTTCGGAGATTACATTGTTGCCTGAAATAATAATTTATGCCAAATTTCGTGAAGATACCTCGTCAAATGAAGGAGTTTTCCATACAAGAATTTCATTCCGATTGTTGAGTTTGTATGGCAGCTTAATGCTATAGTCATCCGAACTGAATAATTTCTACGGAGATTACATTGTTGCCTGAAATAATAATTTATGCCAAATTTCGTGAAGATACCTCGTCAAATGAAGGAGTTTTCCATACAAGCATTTCATTCCGATTGTTCAATTTGTATGGCAGCTATATGCTATAGTCATCCGAACTATATAATTTCCTCAGAGATTGAATAAATGCCTAAGATAATAATATATGCCAAATTTCGTGAAGATACCTCGTCAAATGAAGGAGTTTTCCATACAAGAATTTCATTCCGATTGTTGAGTTTGTATGGCAGCTTAATGCTATAGTCATCCGAACTGAATAATTTCTTCGGAGATTACATTGTTGCCTGAAATAATAATTTATGCCAAATTTCGTGAAGATACCTCGTCAAATGAAGGAGTTTTCCATACAAGCATTTCATTCCGATTGTTCAATTTGTATGGCAGCTATATGCTATAGTCATCCGAACTGAATAATTTCTTCGGAGATTACATTGTTGCCTGAAATAATAATATATGCCCAATTTCGTGAAGATACCTCGTCAAATGAAGGAGTTTTCCATACAAGAATTTCATTCCGATTGTTGAGTTTGTATGGCAGCTTAATGCTATAGTCATCCGAACTGAATAATTTCTTCGGAGATTACATTGTTGCCTGAAATAATAATTTATGCCAAATTTCGTGAAGATACCTCGTCAAATGAAGGAGTTTTCCATACAAGAATTTCATTCCGATTGTTGAGTTTGTATGGCAGCTTAATGCTATAGTCATCCGAACTGAATAATTTCTTCGGAGATTACATTGTTGCCTGAAGTAATAATTTATGCCAAATTTCGTGAAGCTACCTCGTAAAATGAAGGAGTTTTCCATACAAGCTTTTCATTCCGACTGTTCAGCTTGTATGGCAGCTTAATGCTATAGTCATGCGAACTGAATAATTTCTACGGAGATTACATTGTTGCCTGAAATAATAATATATGCCAAATTTCGTGAAGATACCTCGTCAAATGAAGGAGTTTTCCATACAAGAATTTTATTCCGATTGTTGAGTTTATATGGCAGCTTAATGCTATAGTCATCCGAACTTTATTATTTCTTTGGAGATTACATTGTTGCCTGAAATAATAATTTATGCCAAATTTCGTAAAGATACCTCGTTAAATGGAAGAGTTTCCATACAAGCACTTGATTCCGATTGTTCAATTTGTATGGAATCTATATGCTATAGTCATCCGCTCTGAATAATTTCTTCGGAGATTACATCGTAGCCTTAAATAATAATTCGTACAAAATTTCGTGAAGAAACCTCGTCAAATGAAAGAGTTTTCCATACAGCCCTTGATTCCGATTATTCAGTTTGTATGGCAGCTATATGCTATAGTCATCCGAACTTTATTATTTCTTTGGAGATTACATTGTTGCCTTAACTGACAATCCGTGCCAAATTTCGTAAAGATACCTCGTCAAATAAAAGAGTTTTCCATACAAGCACTTGATTCCGATTGTTCAGTTTGTATGGCAGCTGTATGCTATAGTCATCCGAACTGAATAATTTCTTCGGAGATTACATTGTTGCCCTAACTAATAATCTGTGCCTAATTTCGTGAAGCTACCTCGTCAAATGAAAGAGTTTTCCATACAAGAATTTCATTCCAAATGTTCAGCTTGTATGGCAGCTTAATGCTATAGTCATCCGAACTGAATAATTTCTTCGGAGATTACATTGTTGCCTTAAATAATAATTCGTACAAAATTTCGTGAAGAAACCTCGTCAAATGAAAGAGTTTTCCATACAGCCCTTGATTCCGATTATTCAGTTTGTATGGCAGCTATATGCTATAGTCATCCGAACTTTATTATTTCTTTGGAGATTACATTGTTGCCTTAACTGACAATCCGTGCCAAATTTCGTAAAGATACCTCGTCAAATAAAAGAGTTTTCCATACAAGCACTTGATTCCGATTGTTCAGTTTGTATGGCAGCTGTATGCTATAGTCATCCGAACTGAATAATTTCTTCGGAGATTACATTGTTGCCTTAACTGACAATCCGTGCAAAATTTCGTGAAGCTACCTTGTCAAATGAAAGAGTTTTCCATACAAATACTTGATTCCAAATGTTCAGTTTGTATGGAAGCTATATGCTATAGCCATCCGAACTATATAATTTCCTCAAAAATTGAATAAATGCCTTAAATACTAATATATGCCAAATTTCGTGAAGATACCTCGTACAATGAAGGAGTTTTCCATACAAGCATTTCATTCGGATTGTTCAGTTTGTATGGCAGCTATATACTATAGTCATCCGAACTGAATAATTTCTTCAGAGATTACATTGTTGCCCTAACTAATAATCTGTGCCTAATTTCGTGAAGCTACCTCGTAAAATGAAAGAGTTTTTCATACAAGCATTTCATTCCGATTGTTCAGTTTGTATAGAAGCTATATGCTATAGCCATCCGAACTATATAATTTCCTCAGAGATTGAATAAATGCCTAAGATAATAATATATGCCAAATTTCGTGAAGATACCTCGTCAAATGAAGGAGTTTTCCATACAAGAATTTCATTCCGATTGTTGAGTTTGTATGGCAGCTTAATGCTATAGTCATCCGAACTGAATAATTTCTTCGGAGATTACATTGTTGCCTGAAATAATAATTTGTGCCAAATTTCGTGAAGATACCTCGTCAAATGAAGGAGTTTTCCATACAAGCATTTCATTCCGATTGTTCAATTTGTATGGCAGCTATATGCTATAGTCATCCGAACTGAATAATTTCTTCGGAGATTACATTGTTGCCCTAACTAATAATCTGTGCCTAATTTCGTGAAGCTACCTCGTCAAATGAAAGAGTTTTCCATACAAGAATTTCATTCCAAATGTTCAGCTTGTATGGCAGCTTAATGCTATAGTCATCCGAACTGAATAATTTCTTCGGAGATTACATTGTTGCCTGAAATAATAATTTATGCCAAATTTCGTGAAGCTACCTCGTAAAATGAAGGAGTTTTCCATACAAGCTTTTCATTCCGACTGTTCAGCTTGTATGGCAGCTTAATGCTATAGTCATGCGAACTGAATAATTTCTACGGAGATTACATTGTTGCCTGAAATAATAATATATGCCAAATTTCGTGAAGATACCTCGTCAAATGAAGGAGTTTTCCATACAAGAATTTCATTCCGATTGTTGAGTTTGTATGGCAGCTTAATGCTATAGTCATCCGAACTGAATAATTTCTTCGGAGATTACATTGTTGCCTGAAATAATAATTTATGCCAAATTTCGTAAAGATACCTCGTTAAATGGAAGAGTTTCCATACAAGCACTTGATTCCGATTGTTCAATTTGTATGGAATCTATATGCTATAGTCATCCGCTCTGAATAATTTCTTCGGAGATTACATCGTAGCCTTAAATAATAATTCGTACAAAATTTCGTGAAGAAACCTCGTCAAATGAAAGAGTTTTCCATACAGCCCTTGATTCCGATTATTCAGTTCGTATGGCAGCTATATGCTATAGTCATCCGAACTTTATTATTTCTTTGGAGATTACATTGTTGCCTTAACTGACAATCCGTGCCAAATTTCGTAAAGATACCTCGTCAAATAAAAGAGTTTTCCATACAAGCACTTGATTCCGATTGTTCAGTTTGTATGGCAGCTGTATGCTATAGTCATCCGAACTGAATAATTTCTTCGGAGATTACATTGTTGCCCTAACTAATAATCTGTGCCTAATTTCGTGAAGCTACCTCGTCAAATGAAAGAGTTTTCCATACAAGAATTTCATTCCAAATGTTCAGCTTGTATGGCAGCTTAATGCTATAGTCATTTGAACTGAATAATTTCTTCGGAGATTACATTGTTGCCTTAAATAATAATTCGTACAAAATTTCGTGAAGAAACCTCGTCAAATGAAAGAGTTTTCCATACAGCCCTTGATTCCGATTATTCAGTTTGTATGGCAGCTATATGCTATAGTCATCCGAACTTTATTATTTCTTTGGAGATTACATTGTTGCCTTAACTGACAATCCGTGCCAAATTTCGTAAAGATACCTCGTCAAATAAAAGAGTTTTCCATACAAGCACTTGATTCCGATTGTTCAGTTTGTATGGCAGCTGTATGCTATAGTCATCCGAACTGAATAATTTCTTCGGAGATTACATTGTTGCCTTAACTGACAATCCGTGCAAAATTTCGTGAAGCTACCTTGTCAAATGAAAGAGTTTTCCATACAAATACTTGATTCCAAATGTTCAGTTTGTATGGAAGCTATATGCTATAGCCATCCGAACTATATAATTTCCTCAAAAATTGAATAAATGCCTTAAATACTAATATATGCCAAATTTCGTGAAGATACCTCGTACAATGAAGGAGTTTTCCATACAAGCATTTCATTCGGATTGTTCAGTTTGTATGGCAGCTATATGCTATAGTCATCCGAACTGAATAATTTCTTCAGAGATTACATTGTTGCCCTAACTAATAATCTGTGCCTAATTTCGTGAAGCTACCTCGTAAAATGAAAGAGTTTTTCATACAAGCATTTCATTCCGATTGTTCAGTTTGTATAGAAGCTATATGCTATAGCCATCCGAACTATATAATTTCCTCAGAGATTGAATAAATGCCTAAGATAATAATATATGCCAAATTTCGTGAAGATACCTCGTCAAATGAAGGAGTTTTCCATACAAGAATTTCATTCCGATTGTTGAGTTTGTATGGCAGCTTAATGCTATAGTCATCCGAACTGAATAATTTCTTCGGAGATTACATTGTTGCCTGAAATAATAATTTATGCCAAATTTCGTGAAGATACCTCGTCAAATGAAGGAGTTTTCCATACAAGCATTTCATTCCGATTGTTCAATTTGTATGGCAGCTATATGCGATAGTCATCCGAACTGAATAATTTCTTCGGAGATTACATTGTTGCCCTAACTAATAATCTGTGCCTAATTTCGTGAAGCTACCTCGTCAAATGAAAGAGTTTTCCATACAAGAATTTCATTCCAAATGTTCAGCTTGTATGGCAGCTTAATGCTATAGTCATCCGAACTGAATAATTTCTTCGGAGATTACATTGTTGCCTTAAATAATAATTCGTACAAAATTTCGTGAAGAAACCTCGTCAAATGAAAGAGTTTTCCATACAACCCTTGATTCCGATTATTCGGTTTGTATGGCAGTGGCGGTTTGTATGAATAATTTCTTCGGAGATTACATTGTTGCCTGAAATAATAATTAATGCAAAATTTCGTGAACCTACCTCGTCAAATGAAAGAGTTTTCCATACAAATACTTGATTCCAAATGTTTAGTTTGTATTGAAGCTATATGCTATAGCCATCCGAACAATATAATTTCCTCAGAGATTGAATAAATGCCTTAAATAATAATATATGCCAAATTTCGTGAAGATACCTCGTCAAATGAAAGAGTTTTCCATTCAAGCACTTGATTTCGATTATTCAGTTTGTATGGCAGCTATATGCTATAGTCATCCGAACTTTATTTTTTCTTTGGAGATTACATTGTTGCCTTAACTGACAATCCGTGCCAAATTTCGTAAAGATACCTCGTCAAATGATAGAGTTTTCCATACAAGCACTTGATTCCGATTGTTCAGTTTGTATGGAATCTATATGCTATAAATATCCAATCTATATAATTTCATCGGTGATTGAATAAATACCTTAAATAGTAATATATGCCAAATTTCGTAAAGATACCTCGTTAAATGGAAGAGTTTCCATACAAGCACTTGATTCCGATTGTTCAATTTGAATGGAATCTATATGCTATAGTCATCCGCTCTGAATAATTTCTTCGGAGATTACATCGTAGCCTTAAATAATAATTTGTACAAAATTTCGTGAAGAAACCTCGTCAAATGAAAGAGTTTTCCATACAGCCCTTGATTCCGATTATTCAGTTTGTATGGCAGCTATATGCTATAGTCATCCGAACTTTATTATTTCTTTGGAGATTACATTGTTGCCTTAACTGACAATCCGTGCCAAATTTCGTAAAGATACCTCGTCAAATAAAAGAGTTTTCCATACAAGCACTTGATTCCGATTGTTCAGTTTGTATGGCAGCTTAATGCTATAGTCATCCGAACTGAATAATTTCTTCGGAGATTACATTGTTGCCTTAAATAATAATTCGTACAAAATTTCGTGAAGATACCTCGTCAAATGAAGGAGTTTTCCATACAAGAATTTCATTCCGATTGTTGAGTTTGTATGGCAGCTTAATGCTATAGTCATCCGAACTGAATAATTTCTTCGGAGATTACATTGTTGCCTGAAATAATAATTTATGCCAAATTTCGTGAAGATACCTCGTCAAATGAAGGAGTTTTCCATACAAGCATTTCATTCCGATTGTTCAATTTGTATGGCAGCTATATGCTATAGTCATCCGAACTGAATAATTTCTTCGGAGATTACATTGTTGCCCTAACTAATAATCTGTGCCTAATTTCGTGAAGCTACCTCGTCAAATGAAAGAGTTTTCCATACAAGAATTTCATTCCAAATGTTCAGCTTGTATGGCAGCTTAATGCTATAGTCATCCGAACTGAATAATTTCTTCGGAGATTACATTGTTGCCTTAAATAATAATTCGTACAAAATTTCGTGAAGAAACCTCGTCAAATGAAAGAGTTTTCCATACAACCCTTGATTCCGATTATTCGGTTTGTATGGCAGTGGCTGTTTGTATGAATAATTTCTTCGGAGATTACATTGTTGCCTGAAATAATAATATATGCAAAATTTCGTGAACCTACCTCGTCAAATGAAAGAGTTTTCCATACAAATACTTGATTCCAAATGTTTAGTTTGTATTGAAGCTATATGCTATAGCCATCCGAACAATATAATTTCCTCAGAGATTGAATAAATGCCTTAAATAGTAATATATGCCAAATTTCGTGAAGATACCTCGTCAAATGAAAGAGTTTTCCATTCAAGCACTTGATTTCGATTATTCAGTTTGTATGGCAGCTATATGCTATAGTCATCCGAACTGAATAATTTCTTCAGAGATTACATTGTTGCCCTAACTAATAATCTGTGCCTAATTTCGTGAAGCTACCTCGTAAAATGAAAGAGTTTTTCATACAAGCATTTCATTCCGATTGTTCAGTTTGTATAGAAGCCATATGCTATAGTCATCCGAACTATATAATTTCCTCAGAGATTGAATAAATGCCTAAGATAATAATATATGCCAAATTTCGTGAAGATACCTCGTCAAATGAAGGAGTTTTCCATACAAGAATTTCATTCCGATTGTTGAGTTTGTATGGCAGCTTAATGCTATAGTCATCCGAACTGAATAATTTCTTCGGAGATTACATTGTTGCCTGAAATAATAATTTATGCCAAATTTCGTGAAGATACCTCGTCAAATGAAGGACTTTTCCATACAAGCATTTCATTCCGATTGTTCAATTTGTATGGCAGCTATATGCTATAGTCATCCGAACTGAATAATTTCTTCGGAGATTACATTGTTGCCCCAACTAATAATCTGTGCCTAATTTCGTGAAGCTACCTCGTCAAATGAAAGAGTTTTCCATACAAGAATTTCATTCCAAATGTTTAGCTTGTATGGCAGCTTAATGCTATAGTCATCCGAACTGAATAATTTCTTCGGAGATTACATTGTTGCCTTAAATAATAATTCGTACAAAATTTCGTGAAGAAACCTCGTCAAATGAAAGAGTTTTCCATACAACCCTTGATTCCGATTATTCGGTTTGTATGGCAGTGGCGGTTTGTATGAATAATTTCTTCGGAGATTACATTGTTGCCTGAAATAATAATATATGCAAAATTTCGTGAACCTACCTCGTCAAATGAAAGAGTTTTCCATACAAATACTTGATTCCAAATGTTTAGTTTGTATTGAAGCTATATGCTATAGCCATCCGAACAATATAATTTCCTCAGAGATTGAATAAATGCCTTAAATAGTAATATATGCCAAATTTCGTGAAGATACCTCGTCAAATGAAAGAGTTTTCCATTCAAGCACTTGATTTCGATTATTCAGTTTGTATGGCAGCTATATGCTATAGTCATCCGAACTTTATTTTTTCTTTGGAGATTACATTGTTGCCTTAACTGACAATCCGTGCCAAATTTCGTAAAGATACCTCGTCAAATGATAGAGTTTTCCATACAAGCACTTGATTCCGATTGTTCAGTTTGTATGGAATCTATATGCTATAAATATCCAATCTATATAATTTCATCGGTGATTGAATAAATACCTTAAATAGTAATATATGCCAAATTTCGTAAAGATACCTCGTTAAATGGAAGAGTTTCCATACAAGCACTTGATTCCGATTGTTCAATTTGAATGGAATCTATATGCTATAGTCATCCGCTCTGAATAATTTCTTCGGAGATTACATCGTAGCCTTAAATAATAATTTGTACAAAATTTCGTGAAGAAACCTCGCCAAATGAAAGAGTTTTCCATACAGCCCTTGATTCCGATTATTCAGTTTGTATGGCAGCTATATGCTATAGTCATCCGAACTTTATTATTTCTTTGGAGATTACATTTTTGCCTTAACTGACAATCCGTGCCAAATTTCGTAAAGATACCTCGTCAAATAAAAGAGTTTTCCATACAAGCACTTGATTCCGATTGTTCAGTTTGTATGGCAGCTTAATGCTATAGTCATCCGAACTGAATAATTTCTTCGGAGATTACATTGTTGCCTTAAATAATAATTCGTACAAAATTTCGTGAAGAAACCTCGTCAAATGAAAGAGTTTTCCATACAACCCTTGATTCCGATTATTCGGTTTGTATGGCATAGGCGGTTTGTATGAATAATTTCTTCGGAGATTACATTGTTGCCTGAAATAATAATTAATGCAAAATTTCGTGAAGCTACCTTGTCAAATGAAAGAGTTTTCCATACAAATACTTGATTCCAAATGTTCAGTTTGTATGGAAGCTATATGCTATAGCCATCCGAACTATATAATTTCCTCAAAAATTGAATAAATGCCTTAAATACTAATATATGCCAAATTTCGTGAAGATACCTCGTACAATGAAGGAGTTTTCCATACAAGCATTTCATTCGGATTGTTCAGTTTGTATGGCAGCTATATGCTATAGTCATCCGAACTGAATAATTTCTTCAGAGATTACATTGTTGCCCTAACTAATAATCTGTGCCTAATTTCGTGAAGCTACCTCGTAAAATGAAAGAGTTTTTCATACAAGCATTTCATTCCGATTGTTCAGTTTGTATAAAAGCTATATGCTATAGTCATCCGAACTATATAATTTCCTCAGAGATTGAATAAATGCCTAAGATAATAATATATGCCAAATTTCGTGAAGATACCTCGTCCAATGAAGGAGTTTTCCATACAAGAATTTCATTCCGATTGTTGAGTTTGTATGGCAGCTCAATGCTATAGTCATCCGAACTGAATAATTTCTTCGGAGATTACATTGTTGCCTGAAATAATAATATATGCCAAATTTCGTGAAGATACCTCGTCAAATGAAGGAGTTTTCCATACAAGCATTTCATTCCGATTGTTCAGTTTGTATGGCAGCTATATGCTATAGTCATCCGAACTGAATAATTTCTTCGGAGATTACATTGTTGCCCTAACTAATAATCTGTGCCTAATTTCGTGAAGCTACCTCGTCAAATGAAAGAGTTTTTCATACAAGCATTTCATTCCGATTGTTCAGTTTGTATGGAAGCTATATGCTATAGTCATCCGAACTATATAATTTCCTCAGAGATTGAATAAATGCCTAAGATAATAATATATGCCAAATTTCGTGAAGATACCTCGTCAAATGAAGGAGTTTTCCATACAAGAATTTTATTCTGATTGTTGAGTTTATATGGCAGCTTAATGCTATAGTCATCCGAACTTTATTATTTCTTTGGCGATTACATTGTTGCCTGAAATAATAATTTATGCCAAATTTCGTGAAGATACCTCGTCAAATGAAAGAGTTTTCCATACAAGCATTTCATTCCGATTGTTCAATTTGTATGGCAGCTATATGCTATAGTCATCCGAACTGAATAATTTCTTCGGAGATTACATTGTTGCCTAAAATAATAATATATGCCAAATGTCGTGAAGATACCTCATCAAATGAAGGAGTTTTCCATACAAGCATTTCATTCCGATTGTTCAGTTTGTATGGAAGCTATATGCTATAGTCATCCTATCTATATAATTTCTTCGGAAATTACATTCTTGCCTTAACTGACAATCGTGACGATACCTCGTCTAATGAAAGAGTTTTCCATTCAAGCACTTGATTCCGATTGTTCAGTTTGTATGGAATCTATATGCTATATTCATCCGATCTGAATAATTTCTTCGGAGATTACATTCTTGCCTTAACTGACAATCCGTGCCAAATTTCGTGAAGATACCTCGACAAATGAAAGAGTTTTCCATTCAAGCACTTGATTTCGATTATTCAGTTTGTATGGCAGCTATATGCTATAGTCATCCGAACTTTATTATTTCTTTGGAGATTACATTGTTGCCTTAACTGACAATCCGTGCCAAATTTCGTAAAGATACCTCGTCAAATGATAGAGGTTTCCATACAAGTACTTGATTCCGATTGTTCAGTTTGTATGGAATCTATATGCTATAAATATCCGATCTATATAATTTCATCGGTGATTGAATAAATACCTTAAATAGTAATATATGCCAAATTTCGTAAAGATACCTCGTTAAATGGAAGAGTTTCCATACAAGCACTTGATTCCGATTGTTCAATTTGTATGGAATCTATATGCTATAGTCATCCGCTCTGAATAATTTCTTCGGAGATTACATCGTAGCCTTAAATAATAATTCGTACAAAATTTCGTAAAGAAACCTCGTCAAATGAAAGAGTTTTCCATACAGCCCTTGATTCCGATTATTCAGTTTGTATGGCAGCTATATGCTATAGTCATCCGAACTTTATTACTTCTTTGGAGATTACATTGTTGCCTTAACTGACAATCCGTGCCAAATTTCGTAAAGATACCTCGTCAAATGAAAGAGTTTTCCATACAAGCACATTATTCCGATTGTTCAGTTTGTATGGCAGCTGTATGCTATAGTCATCCGAACAGAATAATTTCTTCGGAGATTACATTGTTGCCTGAAATAATAATATATGCCAAATTTCGTGAAGATACCTCGTCAAATGAAGGAGTTTTCCATACAAGCATTTCATTCCGATTGTTCAGTTTGTATGGCAGCTATATGCTATAGTCATCCGAACTGAATAAGTTCTTCGGAGATTACATTGTTGCCCTAACTAATAATCTGTGCCTAATTTCGTGAAGCTACCTCGTCAAATGAAAGAGTTTTTCATACAAGCATTTCATTCCGATTGTTCAATTTGTATGGAAGCTATATGCTATAGTCATTCGAACTATATAATTTCCTCAGAGATTGAATAAATTCCTAAGATAATAATATATGCCAAATTTCGTGAAGATACCTCGTCAAATTAAGGAGTTTTCCATACAAGAATTTTATTCTGATTGTTGAGTTTATATGGCAGCTTAATGCTATAGTCATCCGAACTTTATTATTTCTTTGGAGATTACATTGTTGCCTGAAATAATAATTTATGCCAAATTTCGTGAAGATACCTCGTCAAATGAAGGAGTTTTCCATACAAGCATTTCATTCCGATTGTTCAATTTGTATGGCAGCTATATGCTATAGTCATCCGAACTGAATAATTTCTTCGGAGATTACATTGTTGCCCCAACTAATAATCTGTGCCTAATTTCGTGAAGCTACCTCGTCAAATGAAAGAGTTTTTCATACAAGCATTTCATTCCGATTGTTCAGTTTGTATGGAAGCTATATGCTATAGTCATCCGATCTATATAATTTCTTCGGAGATTACATTCTTGCCTTAACTGACAATCGTGAAGATACCTCGTCAAATGAAAGAGTTTTCCATTCAAGCACTTGATTCCGATTGTTCAGTTTGTATGGAATCTATATGCTATATTCATCCGATCTGAATAATTTCTTCGGAGATTACATTCTTGCCTTAACTGACAATCCGTGCCAAATTTCGTGAAGATACCTCGACAAATGAAAGAGTTTTCCATTCAAGCACTTGATTTCGATTATTCAGTTTGTATGGAATCTATATGCTATAAATATAAAATCTATATAATTTCATCGGTGATTGAATAAATACCTTAAATAGTAATATATGCCAAATTTCGTAAAGATACCTCGTTAAATGGAAGAGTTTCCATACAAGCACTTGATTCCGATTGTTCAATTTGTATGGAATCTATATGCTATAGTCATCCGCTCTGAATAATTTCTTCGGAGATTACATCGTAGCCTTAAATAATAATTTGTACAAAATTTCGTGAAGAAACCTCGTCAAATGAAAGAGTTTTCCATACAGCCCTTGATTCCGATTATTCAGTTTGTATGGCAGCTATATGCTATAGTCATCCGAACTTTATTTTTTCTTTGGAGATTACATTGTTGCCTTAACTGACAATCCGTGCCAAATTTCGTAAAGATACCTCGTCAAATGACAGAGTTTTCCATACAAGCACTTGATTCCGATTGTTTAGTTTGTATGGAATCTATATGCTATAAATATAAAATCTATATAATTTCATCGGTGATTGAATAAATACCTTAAATAGTAATATATGCCAAATTTCGTAAAGATACCTCGTTAAATGGAAGAGTTTCCATACAAGCACTTGATTCCGATTGTTCAATTTGTATGGAATCTATATGCTATAGTCATCCGCTCTGAATAATTTCTTCGGAGATTACATCGTAGCCTTAAATAATAATTCGTACAAAATTTCGTGAAGAAACCTCGTCAAATGAAAGAGTTTTCCATACAGCCCTTGATTCCGATTATTCAGTTTGTATGGCAGCTATATGCTATAGTTATCCGAACTTTATTATTTCTTTGGAGATTACATTGTTGCCTTAACTGACAATCCGTGCCAAATTTCGTAAAGATACCTCGTCAAATAAAAGAGTTTTCCATACAAGCACTTGATTCCGATTGTTCAGTTTGTATGGCAGCTGTATGCTATAGTCATCCGAACTGAATAATTTCTTCGGAGATTACATTGTTGCCTTAACTGACAATCCGTGCAAAATTTCGTGAAGCTACCTTGTCAAATGAAAGAGTTTTCCATACAAATACTTGATTCCAAATGTTCAGTTTGTATGGAAGCTATATGCTATAGCCATCCGAACTATATAATTTCCTCAAAAATTGAATAAATGCCTTAAATACTAATATATGCCAAATTTCGTGAAGATACCTCGTACAATGAAGGAGTTTTCCATACAAGCATTTCATTCGGATTGTTCAGTTTGTATGGCAGCTATATGCTATAGTCATCCGAACTGAATAATTTCTTCAGAGATTACATTGTTGCCCTAACTAATAATCTGTGCCTAATTTCGTGAAGCTACCTCGTAAAATGAAAGAGTTTTTCATACAAGCATTTCATTCCGATTGTTCAGTTTGTATAGAAGCTATATGCTATAGTCATCCGAACTATATAATTTCCTCAGAGATTGAATAAATGCCTAAGATAATAATATATGCCAAATTTCGTGAAGATACCTCGTCAAATGAAGGAGTTTTCCATACAAGAATTTCATTCCGATTGTTGAGTTTGTATGGCAGCTTAATGCTATAGTCATCCGAACTGAATAATTTCTTCGGAGATTACATTGTTGCCCTAACTAATAATCTGTGCCTAATTTCGTGAAGCTACCTCGTCAAATGAAAGAGTTTTTCATACAAGCATTTCATTCCGATTGTTCAGTTTGTATGGAAGCTATATGCTATAGTCATCCGAACTATATAATTTCCTCAGAGATTGAATAAATGCCTAAGATAATAATATATGCCAAATTTCGTGAAGATACCTCGTCAAATGAAGGAGTTTTCCATACAAGAATTTTATTCTGATTGTTGAGTTTATATGGCAGCTTAATGCTATAGTCATCCGAACTTTATTATTTCTTTGGAGATTACATTGTTGCCTGAAATAATAATTTATGCCAAATTTCGTGAAGATACCTCGTCAAATGAAGGAGTTTTCCATACAAGCATTTCATTCCGATTGTTCAATTTGTATGGCAGCTATATGCTATAGTCATCCGATCTATATAATTTCTTCGGAAATTACATTCTTGCCTTAACTGACAATCGTGGCGATACCTCGTCTAATGAAAGAGTTTTCCATTCAAGCACTTGATTCCGATTGTTCAGTTTGTATGGAATCTATATGCTATATTCATCCGATCTGAATAATTTCTTCGGAGATTACATTCTTGCCTTAACTGACAATCCGTGCCAAATTTCGTGAAGATACCTCGACAAATGAAAGAGTTTTCCATTCAAGCACTTGATTTCGATTATTCAGTTTGTATGGCAGCTATATGCTATAGTCATCCGAACTTTATTTTTTCTTTGGAGATTACATTGTTGCCTTAACTGACAATCCGTGCCAAATTTCGTAAAGATACCTCGTCAAATGACAGAGTTTTCCATACAAGCACTTGATTCCGATTGTTCAGTTTGTATGGAATCTATATGCTATAAATATCCAATCTATATAATTTCATCGGTGATTGAATAAATACCTTAAATAGTAATATATGCCAAATTTCGTAAAGATACCTCGTTAAATGGAAGAGTTTCCATACAAGCACTTGATTCCGATTGTTCAATTTGAATGGAATCTATATGCTATAGTCATCCGCTCTGAATAATTTCTTCGGAGATTACATCGTAGCCTTAAATAATAATTCGTACAAAACTTCGTGAAGAAACCTCGTCAAATGAAAGAGTTTTCCATACAGCCCTTGATTCCGATTATTCAGTTTGTATGGCAGCTATATGCTATAGTCATCCGAACTTTATTATTTCTTTGGAGATTACATTGTTGCCTTAACTGACAATCCGTGCCAAATTTCGTAAAGATACCTCGTCAAATAAAAGAGTTTTCCATACAAGCACTTGATTCCGATTGTTCAGTTTGTATGGCAGCTGTATGCTATAGTCATCCGAACTGAATAATTTCTTCGGAGATTACATTGTTGCCTTAACTGACAATCCGTGCAAAATTTCGTGAAGCTACCTTGTCAAATGAAAGAGTTTTCCATACAAATACTTGATTCCAAATGTTCAGTTTGTATGGAAGCTATATGCTATAGCCATCCGAACTATATAATTTCCTCAAAAATTGAATAAATGCCTTAAATACTAATATATGCCAAATTTCGTGAAGATACCTCGTACAATGAAGGAGTTTTCCATACAAGCATTTCATTCGGATTGTTCAGTTTGTTTGGCAGCTATATGCTATAGTCATCCGAACTGAATAATTTCTTCAGAGTTTACATTGTTGCCCTAACTAATAATCTGTGCCTAATTTCGTGAAGCTACCTCGTAAAATGAAAGAGTTTTTCATACAAGCATTTCATTCCGATTGTTCAGTTTGTATAGAAGCTATATGCTATAGTCATCCGAACTATATAATTTCCTCAGAGATTGAATAAATGCCTAAGATAATAATATATGCCAAATTTCGTGAAGATACCTCGTCCAATGAAGGAGTTTTCCATACAAGAATTTCATTCCGATTGTTGAGTTTGTATGGCAGCTTAATGCTATAGTCATCCGAACTGAATAATTTCTTCGGAGATTACATTGTTGCCTGAAATAATAATATATGCCAAATTTCGTGAAGATACCTCGTCAAATGAAGGAGTTTTCCATACAAGCATTTCATTCCGATTGTTCAGTTTGTATGGCAGCTATATGCTATAGTCATCCGAACTGAATAATTTCTTCGGAGATTACATTGTTGCCCTAACTAATAATCTGTGCCTAATTTCGTGAAGCTACCTCGTCCAATGAAGGAGTTTTCCATACAAGAATTTCATTCCGATTGTTGAGTTTGTATGGCAGCTTAATGCTATAGTCATGCGAACTGAATAATTTCTTCGGAGATTACATTGTTGCCTAAAATAATAATATATGCCAAATGTCGTGAAGATACCTCGTCAAATGAAGGAGTTTTCCATACAAGCATTTCATTCCGATTGTTCAATTTGTATGGCAGCTATATGCTATAGTCATCCGAACTGAATAATTTCTTCGGAGATTACATTCTTGCCTTAACTGACAATCGTGACGATACCTCGTCTAATGAAAGAGTTTTCCATTCAAGCACTTGATTCCGATTGTTCAGTTTGTATGGAATCTATATGCTATAGTCATCCGCTCTGAATAATTTCTTCGGAGATTACATCGTAGCCTTAAATAATAATTCGTACAAAATTTCGTGAAGAAACCTCGTCAAATGAAAGAGTTTTCCATACAGCCCTTGATTCCGATTATTCATTTTGTATGGCAGCTATATGCTATAGTCATCCGAACTTTATTACTTCTTTGGAGATTACATTGTTGCCTTAACTGACAATCCGTGCCAAATTTCGTAAAGATACCTCGTCAAATGAAGGAGTTTTCCATACAAGAATTTCATTCCGATTGTTGAGTTTGTATGGCAGCTTAATGCTATAGTCATCCGAACTGAATAATTTCTTCGGAGATTACATTGTTGCCTGAAATAATAATTTATGCCAAATTTCGTGAAGATACCTCGTCAAATGAAGGACTTTTCCATACAAGCATTTCATTCGGATTGTTCAATTTGTATGGCAGCTATATGCTATAGTCATCCGAACTGAATAATTTCTTCGGAGATTACATTGTTGCCCTAACTAATATTCTGTGCCTAATTTCGTGAAGCTACCTCGTCAAATGAAAGAGTTTTTCATACAAGCATTTCATTCCGATTGTTCAGTTTGTATGGAAGCTATATGCTATAGTCATCCGATCTATATAATTTCTTCGGAAATTACATTCTTGCCTTAACTGACAATCGTGACGATACCTCGTCTAATGAAAGAGTTTTCCATTCAAGCACTTGATTCCGATTGTTCAGTTTGTATGGAATCTATATGCTATAGTCATCCGCTCTGAATAATTTCTTCGGAGATTACATCGTAGCCTTAAATAATAATTCGTACAAAATTTCGTGAAGAAACCTCGTCAAATGAAAGAGTTTTCCATACAGCCCTTGATTCCGATTATTCATTTTGTATGGCAGCTATATGCTATAGTCATCCGAACTTTATTACTTCTTTGGAGATTACATTGTTGCCTTAACTGACAATCCGTGCCAAATTTCGTAAAGATACCTCGTCAAATGAAGGAGTTTTCCATACAAGAATTTCATTCCGATTGTTGAGTTTGTATGGCAGCTTAATGCTATAGTCATCCGAACTGAATAATTTCTTCGGAGATTACATTGTTGCCTGAAATAATAATTTATGCCAAATTTCGTGAAGATACCTCGTCAAATGAAGGACTTTTCCATACAAGCATTTCATTCGGATTGTTCAATTTGTATGGCAGCTATATGCTATAGTCATCCGAACTGAATAATTTCTTCGGAGATTACATTGTTGCCCTAACTAATATTCTGTGCCTAATTTCGTGAAGCTACCTCGTCAAATGAAAGAGTTTTCCATACAAGAATTTCATTCCAAATGTTTAGCTTGTATGGCAGCTTAATGCTATAGTCATCCGAACTGAATAATTTCTTCGGAGATTACATTGTTGCCTTAAATAATAATTCGTACAAAATTTCGTGAAGAAACCTCGTCAAATGAAAGAGTTTTCCATACAACCCTTGATTCCGATTATTCGGTTTGTATGGCAGTGGCGGTTTGTATGAATAATTTCTTCGGAGATTACATTGTTGCCTGAAATAATAATATATGCAAAATTTCGTGAACCTACCTCGTCAAATGAAAGAGTTTTCCATACAAATACTTGATTGCAAATGTTTAGTTTGTATTGAAGCTATATGCTATAGCCATCCGAACAATATAATTTCCTCAGAGATTGAATAAATGCCTTAAATAGTAATATATGCCAAATTTCGTGAAGATACCTCGTCAAATGAAGGAGTTTTCCATACAAGCATTTCATTCCGATTGTTCAGTTTGTATGGCAGCTATATGCTATAGTCATCCGAACTGAATAATTTCTTCGGAGATTACATTGTTGCCTGAAGTAATAATATATGCCAAATTTCGTGAAGATACCTCGTCAAATGAAGGAGTTTTCCATACAAGCATTTCATTCCGATTGTTCAATTTGTATGGCAGCTATATGCTATAGTGATCCGAACTGAATAATTTCTTCGGAGATTACATTGTTGCCCCAACTAATAATCTGTGCCTAATTTCGTGAAGCTACCTCGTCAAATGAAAGAGTTTTTCATACATGCATTTCATTCCGATTGTTCAGTTTGTATGGAAGCTATATACTATAGTCATCCGATCTATATAATTTCTTCGGAGATTACATTCTTGCCTTAACTGACAATCGTGAAGAAACCTCGTCAAATGAAAGAGTTTTCCATTCAAGCACTTGATTCCGATTGTTCAGTTTGTATGGAATCTATATGCTATATTCTTCCGATCTGAATAATTTCTTCGGAGATTACATTCTTGCCTTAACTGACAATCCGTGCCAAATTTCGTGAAGATACCTCGACAAATGAAAGAGTTTTCCATTCAAGCACTTGATTTCGATTATTCAGTTTGTATGGCAGCTATATGCTATAGTCATCCGAACTTTATTTTTTCTTTGGAGATTACATTGTTGCCTTAACTGACAATCCGTGCCAAATTTCGTAAAGATACCTCGTCAAATGACAGAGTTTTCTATACAAGCACTTGATTCCGATTGTTCAGTTTGTATGGAATCTATATGCTATAAATATCCAATCTATATAATTTCATCGGTGATTGAATAAATACCTTAAATAGTAATATATGCCAAATTTCGTAAAGATACCTCGTTAAATGGAAGAGTTTCCATACAAGCACTTGATTCCGATTGTTCAATTTGTATGGAATCTATATGCTATAGTCATCCGCTCTGAATAATTTCTTCGGAGATTAAGTCGTAGCCTTAAATAATAATTCGTACAAAATTTCGTGAAGAAACCTCGTCAAATGAAAGAGTTTTCCATACAGCCCTTGATTCCGATTATTCAGTTTGTATGGCAGCTATATGCTATAGTCATCCGAACTTTATTATTTCTTTGGAGATTACATTGTTGCCTTAACTGACAATTCGTGCCAAATTTCGTAAAGATACCTCGTCAAATAAAAGAGTTTTCCATACAAGCACTTGATTCCGATTGTTCAGTTTGTATGGCAGCTGTATGCTATAGTCATCCGAACTGAATAATTTCTTCGGAGATTACATTGTTGCCTTAACTGACAATTCGTGCAAAATTTCGTGAAGCTACCTTGTCAAATGAAAGAGTTTTCCATACAAATACTTGATTCCAAATGTTCAGTTTGTATGGAAGCTATATGCTATAGCCATCCGAACTATATAATTTCCTCAAAAATTTAATAAATGCCTTAATTACTAATATATGCCAAATTTCGTGAAGATACCTCGTACAATGAAGGAGTTTTCCATACAAGCATTTCATTCGGATTGTTCAGTTTGTATGGCAGCTATATGCTATAGTCATCCGAACTGAATAATTTCTTCAGAGATTACATTGTTGCCCTAACTAATAATCTGTGCCTAATTTCGTGAAGCTACCTCGTAAAATGAAAGAGTTTTTCATACAAGCATTTCATTCCGATTGTTCAGTTTGTATAGAAGCTATATGCTATAGTCATCCGAACTATATAATTTCCTCAGAGATTGAATAAATGCCTAAGATAATAATATATGCCAAATTTCGTGAAGATACCTCGTCAAATGAAGGAGTTTTCCATACAAGAATTTCATTCCGATTGTTGAGTTTGTATGGCAGCTTAATGCTATAGTCATCCGAACTGAATAATTTCTTCGGAGATTACATTGTTGCCTGAAATAATAATTTATGCCAAATTTCGTGAAGATACCTCGTCAAATGAAGGAGTTTTCCATACAAGCATTTCATTCCGATTGTTCAATTTGTATGGCAGCTATATGCTATAGTGATCCGAACTGAATAATTTCTTCGGAGATTACATTGTTGCCCCAACTAATAATCTGTGCCTAATTTCATGAAGCTACCTCGTCAAATGAAAGAGTTTTTCATACATGCATTTCATTCCGATTGTTCAGTTTGTATGGAAGCTATATGCTATAGTCATCCGATCTATATAATTTCTTCGGAGATTACATTCTTGCCTTAACTGACAATCGTGAAGATACCTCGTCAAATGAAAGAGTTTTCCATTCAAGCACTTGATTCCGATTGTTCAGTTTGTATGGAATCTATATGCTATATTCTTCCGATCTGAATAATTTCTTCGGAGATTACATTCTTGCCTTAACTGACAATCCGTGCCAAATTTCGTGAAGATACCTCGACAAATGAAAGAGTTTTCCATTCAAGCACTTGATTTCGATTATTCAGTTTGTATGGCAGCTATATGCTATAGTCATCCGAACTTTATTTTTTCTTTGGTGATTACATTGTTGCCTTAACTGACAATCCGTGCCAAATTTCGTAAAGATACCTCGTCAAATGACAGAGTTTTCCATACAAGCACTTGATTCCGATTGTTCAGTTTGTATGGAATCTATATGCTATAAATATCCAATCTATATAATTTCATCGGTGATTGAATAAATACCTTAAATAGTAATATATGCCAAATTTCGTAAAGATACCTCGTTAAATGGAAGAGTTTCCATACAAGCACTTGATTCCGATTGTTCAATTTGTATGGAATCTATATGCTATAGTCATCCGCTCTGAATAATTTCTTCGGAGATTACATCGTAGCCTTAAATAATAATTCGTACAAAATTTCGTGAAGAAACCTCGTCAAATGAAAGAGTTTTCCATACAGCCCTTGATTCCGATTATTCAGTTTGTATGGCAGCTATATGCTATAGTCATCCGAACTTTATTATTTCTTTGGAGATTACATTGTTGCCTTAACTGACAATCCGTGCCAAATTTCGTAAAGATACCTCGTCAAATAAAAGAGTTTTCCATACAAGCACTTGATTCCGATTGTTCAGTTTGTATGGCAGCTGTATGCTATAGTCATCCGAACTGAATAATTTCTTCGGAGATTACATTGTTGCCTTAACTGACAATTCGTGCAAAATTTCGTGAAGCTACCTTGTCAAATGAAAGAGTTTTCCATACAAATACTTGATTCCAAATGTTCAGTTTGTATGGAAGCTATATGCTATAGCCATCCGAACTATATAATTTCCTCAAAAATTTAATAAATGCCTTAATTACTAATATATGCCAAATTTCGTGAAGATACCTCGTACAATGAAGGAGTTTTCCATACAAGCATTTCATTCGGATTGTTCAGTTTGTATGGCAGCTATATGCTATAGTCATCCGAACTGAATAATTTCTTCAGAGATTACATTGTTGCCCTAACTAATAATCTGTGCCTAATTTCGTGAAGCTACCTCGTAAAATGAAAGAGTTTTTCATACAAGCATTTCATTCCGATTGTTCAGTTTGTATAGAAGCTATATGCTATAGTCATCCGAACTATATAATTTCCTCAGAGATTGAATAAATGCCTAAGATAATAATATATGCCAAATTTCGTGAAGATACCTCGTCAAATGAAGGAGTTTTCCATACAAGAATTTCATTCCGATTGTTGAGTTTGTATGGCAGCTTAATGCTATAGTCATCCGAACTGAATAATTTCTTCGGAGATTACATTGTTGCCTGAAATAATAATTTATGCCAAATTTCGTGAAGATACCTCGTCAAATGAAGGAGTTTTCCATACAAGCATTTCATTCCGATTGTTCAATTTGTATGGCAGCTATATGCTATAGTCATCCGAACTGAATAATTTCTTCGGAGATTACATTGTTGCCCTAACTAATAATCTGTGCCTAATTTCGTGAAGCTACCTCGTCAAATGAAGGAGTTTTCCATACAAGCTTTTCATTCCGAATGTTCAGCTTGTATGGCAGCTTAATGCTATAGTCATGCGAACTGAATAATTTCTACGGAGATTACATTGTTGCCTGAAATAATAATATATGCCAAATGTCGTGAAGATACCTCGTCAAATGAAGGAGTTTTCCATACAAGCATTTCATTCCGATTGTTCAATTTGTATGGCAGCTATATGCTATAGTCATCCGAACTGAATAATTTCTTCGGAGATTACATTGTTGCCCCAACTAATAATCTGTGATTAATTTCGTGAAGCTACCTCGTCAAATGAAAGAGTTTTTCATACAAGCATTTCATTCCGATTGTTCAGTTTGTATGGAAGCTATATGCTATAGTCATCCGATCTATATAATTTCTTCGGAGATTACATTCTTGCCTTAACTGACAATCGTGACGATACCTCGTCTAATGAAAGAGTTTTCCATTCAAGCACTTGATTCCGATTGTTCAGTTTGTATGGAATCTATATGCTATATTCATCCGATCTGAATAATTTCTTCGGAGATTACATTCTTGCCTTAACTGACAATCCGTGCCAAATTTCGTGAAGATACCTCGACAAATGAAAGAGTTTTCCATTCAAGCACTTGATTTCGATTATTCAGTTTGTATGGCAGCTATATGCTATAGTCATCCGAACTTTATTATTTCTTTGGAGATTACATTGTTGCCTTAACTGACAATCCGTGCCATATTTCGTAAAGATACCTCGTCAAATGATAGAGGTTTCCATACAAGTACTTGATTCCGATTGTTCAGTTTGTATGGAATCTATATGCTATAAATATCCGATCTATATAATTTCATCGGTGATTGAATAAATACCTTAAATAGTAATATATGCCAAATTTCGTAAAGATACCTCGTTAAATGGAAGAAATTCCATACAAGCACTTGATTCCGATTGTTCAATTTGTATGGAATCTATATGCTATAGTCATCCGCTCTGAATAATTTCTTCGGAGATTACATCGTAGCCTTAAATAATAATTCGTACAAAATTTCGTGAAGAAACCTCGTCAAATGAAAGAGTTTTCCATACAGCCCTTGATTCCGATTATTCAGTTTGTATGGCAGCTATATGCTATAGTCATCCGAACTTTATTATTTCTTTGGAGATTACATTGTTGCCTTAACTGACAATCCGTGCCAAATTTCGTAAAGATACCTCGTCAAATGAAAGAGTTTTCCATACAAGCACTTTATTCCGATTGTTCAGTTTGTATGGCAGCTGTATGCTATAGTCATCCGAACTGAATAATTTCTTCGGAGATTACATTGTTGCCTAAAATAATAATATATGCCAAATTTCGTGAAGATACCTCGTCAAATGAAGGAGTTTTCCATACAAGCATTTCATTCCGATTGTTCAGTTTGTATGGCAGCTATATGCTATAGTCATCCGAACTGAATAATTTCTTCGGAGATTACATTGTTGCCCTAACTAATAATCTGTGCCTAATTTCGTGAAGCTACCTCGTCAAATGAAAGAGTTTTTCATACAAGCATTTCATTCCGATTGTTCAGTTTGTATGGAAGCTATATGCTATAGTCATCCGAACTATATAATTTCCTCAGAGATTGAATAAATGCCTAAGATAATAATATATGCCAAATTTCGTGAAGATACCTCGTCAAATGAAGGAGTTTTCCATACAAGAATTTTATTCCGATTGTTGAGTTTATATGGCAGCTTAATGCTATAGTCATCCGAACTTTATTATTTCTTTGGAGATTACATTGTTGCCTGAAATAATAATTTATGCCAAATTTCGTAAAGATACCTCGTTAAATGGAAGAGTTTCCATACAAGCACTTGATTCCGATTGTTCAATTTGTATGGAATCTATATGCTATAGTCATCCGCTCTGAATAATTTCTTCGGAGATTACATCGTAGCCTTAAATAATAATTCGTACAAAATTTCGTGAAGAAACCTCGTCAAATGAAAGAGTTTACCATACAGCCCTTTATTCCGATTATTCAGTTTGTATGGCAGCTATATGCTATAGTCATCCGAACTTTATTATTTCTTTGGAGATTACATTGTTGCCTTAACTGACAATCCGTGCCAAATTTCGTAAAGATACATCGTCAAATAAAAGAGTTTTCCATACAAGCACTTGATTCCGATTGTTCAGTTTGTATGGCAGCTGTATGCTATAGTCATCCGAACTGAATAATTTCTTCGGAGATTACATTGTTGCCTTAACTGACAATCCGTGCAAAATTTCGTGAAGCTACCTTGTCAAATGAAAGAGTTTTCCATACAAATACTTGATTCCAAATGTTCAGTTTGTATGGAAGCTATATGCTATAGCCATCCGAACTATATAATTTCCTCAAAAATTGAATAAATGCCTTAAATACTAATATATGCCAAATTTCGTGAAGATACCTCGTACAATGAAGGAGTTTTCCATACAAGCATTTCATTCGGATTGTTCAGTTTGTATGGCAGCTATATGCTATAGTCATCCGAACTGAATAATTTCTTCAGAGATTACATTGTTGCCCTAACTAATAATCTGTGCCTAATTTCGTGAAGCTACCTCGTAAAATGAAAGAGTTTTTCATACAAGCATTTCATTCCGATTGTTCAGTTTGTATAGAAGCTATATGCTATAGTCATCCGAACTATATAATTTCCTCAGAGATTGAATAAATGCCTAAGGTAATAATATATGCCAAATTTCGTGAAGATACCTCGTCAAATGAAGGAGTTTTCCATACAAGAATTTCATTCCGATTGTTGAGTTTGTATGGCAGCTTAATGCTATAGTCATCCGAACTGAATAATTTCTTCGGAGATTACATTGTTGCCTGAAATAATAATTTATGCCAAATTTCGTGAAGATACCTCGTCAAATGAAGTAGTTTTCCATACAAGCATTTCATTCCGATTGTTCAATTTGTATGGCAGCTATATGCTATAGTCATCCGAACTGAATAATTTCTTCGGAGATTACATTGTTGCCCTAACTAATAATCTGTGCCTAATTTCGTGAAGCTACCTCGTCAAATGAAAGAGTTTTCCATACAAGAATTTCATTCCAAATGTTCAGCTTGTATGGCAGCTTAATGCTATAGTCATCCGAACTGAATAATTTCTTCGGAGATTACATTGTTGCCTTAAATAATAATTCGTACAAAATTTCGTGAAGAAACCTCGTCAAATGAAAGAGTTTTCCATACAGCCCTTGATTCCGATTATTCAGTTTGTATGGCAGCTATATGCTATAGTCATCCGAACTTTATTATTTCTTTGGAGATTACATTGTTGCCTTAACTGACAATCCGTGCCAAATTTCGTAAAGATACCTCGTCAAATAAAAGAGTTTTCCATACAAGCACTTGATTCCGATTGTTCAGTTTGTATGGAATCTATATGCTATAAATATCCAATCTATATAATTTCATCGGTGATTGAATAAATACCTTAAATAGTAATATATGCCAAATTTCGTAAAGATACCTCGTTAAATGAAGGAGTTTTCCATACAAGAATTTCATTCCGATTGTTGAGTTTGTATGGCAGCTATATGCTATAGTCATCCGAACTGAATAATTTCTTCGGAGATTACATTGTTGCCTGAAATAATAATTTATGCCAAATTTCGTGAAGATACCTCGTCAAATGAAGGAGTTTTCCATACAAGCATTTCATTCCGATTGTTCAATTTGTATGGCAGCTATATGCTATAGTCATCCGAACTGAATAATTTCTTCAGAGTTTACATTGTTGCCCTAACTAATAATCTGTGCCTAATTTCGTGAAGCTACCTCGTAAAATGAAAGAGTTTTTCATACAAGCATTTCATTCCGATTGTTCAGTTTGTATAGAAGCTATATGCTATAGTCATCCGAACTATATAATTTCCTCAGAGATTGAATAAATGCCTAAGATAATAATATATGCCAAATTTCGTGAAGATACCTCGTCCAATGAAGGAGTTTTCCATACAAGAATTTCATTCCGATTGTTGAGTTTGTATGGCAGCTTAATGCTATAGTCATCCGAACTGAATAATTTCTTCGGAGATTACATTGTTGCCTGAAATAATAATTTATGCCAAATTTCGTGAAGATACCTCGTCAAATGAAGGAGTTTTCCATACAAGCATTTCATTCCGATTGTTCAGTTTGTATGGCAGCTATATGCTATAGTCATCCGAACTGAATAATTTCTTCGGAGATTACATTGTTGCCCTAACTAATAATCTGTGCCTAATTTCGTGAAGCTACCTCGTCAAATGAAAGAGTTTTTCATACAAGCATTTCATTCCGATTGTTCAGTTTGTATGGAAGCTATATGCTATAGTCATCCGAACTATATAATTTCCTCAGAGATTGAATAAATGCCTAAGATAATAATATATGCCAAATTTCGTGAAGATACCTCGTCAAATGAAGGAGTTTTCCATACAAGAATTTTATTCTGATTGTTGAGTTTATATGGCAGCTTAATGCTATAGTCATCCGAACTTTATTATTTCTTTGGAGATTGCATTGTTGCCTGAAATAATAATTTATGCCAAATTTCGTGAAGATACCTCGTCAAATGAAGGAGTTTTCCATACAAGCATTTCATTCCGATTGTTCAATTTGTATGGCAGCTATATGCTATAGTCATCCGAACTGAATAATTTCTTCGGAGATTACATTGTTGCCCTAACTAATAATCTGTGCCTAATTTCGTGAAGCTACCTCGTCAAATGAAGGAGTTTTCCATACAAGCTTTTCATTCCGAATGTTCAGCTTGTATGGCAGCTTAATGCTATAGTCATGCGAACTGAATAATTTCTTCGGAGATTACATTGTTGCCTAAAATAATAATATATGCCAAATGTCGTGAAGATACCTCGTCAAATGAAGGAGTTTTTCATACAAGCATTTCATTCCGATTGTTCAATTTGTATGGCAGCTATATGCTATAGTCATCCGAACTGAATAATTTCTTCGGAGATTACATTGTTGCCCCAACTAATAATCTGTGCCTAATTTCGTGAAGCTACCTCGTCAAATGAAAGAGTTTTTCATACAAGCATTTCATTCCGATTGTTCAGTTTGTATGGAAGCTATATGCTATAGTCATCCGATCTATATAATTTCTTCGGAAATTACATTCTTGCCTTAACTGACAATCGTGACGATACCTCGTCTAATGAAAGAGTTTTCCATTCAAGCACTTGATTCCGATTGTTCAGTTTGTATGGAATCTATATGCTATATTCATCCGATCTGAATAATTTCTTCGGAGATTACATTCTTGCCTTAACTGACAATCCGTGCCAAATTTCGTGAAGATACCTCGACAAATGAAAGAGTTTTCCATTCAAGCACTTGATTTCGATTATTCAGTTTGTATGGCAGCTATATGCTATAGTCATCCGCTCTGAATAATTTCTTCGGAGATTACATCGTAGCCTTAAATAATAATTCGTACAAAATTTCGTGAAGAAACCTCGTCAAATGAAAGAGTTTTCCATACAGCCCTTGATTCCGATTATTCAGTTTGTATGGCAGCTATATGCTATAGTCATCCGAACTTTATTACTTCTTTGGAGATTACATTGTTGCCTTAACTGACAATCCGTGCCAAATTTCGTAAAGATACCTCGTCAAATGAAAGAGTTTTCCATACAAGCACTTTATTCCGATTGTTCAGTTTGTATGGCAGCTGTATGCTATAGTCATCCGAACTGAATAATTTCTTCGGAGATTACATTGTTGCCTGAAATAATAATATATGCCAAATTTCGTGAAGATACCTCGTCAAATGAAGGAGTTTTCCATACAAGCATTTCATTCCGATTGTTCAGTTTGTATAGAAGCTATATGCTATAGTCATCCGAACTGAATAATTTCTTCGGAGATTACATTGTTGCCCTAACTAATAATCTGTGCCTAATTTCGTGAAGATACCTCGTCAAATGAAGGAGTTTTCCATACAAGAATTTTATTCTGATTGTTGAGTTTATATGGCAGCTTAATGCTATAGTCATCCGAACTTTATTATTTCTTTGGAGATTACATTGTTGCCTGAAATAATAATATATGCCAAATTTCGTGAAGATACCTCGTCCAATGAAGGAGTTTTCCATACAAGAATTTCATTCCGATTGTTGAGTTTGTATGGCAGCTTAATGCTATAGTCATCCGAACTGAATAATTTCTTCGGAGATTACATTGTTGCCTGAAATAATAATATATGCCAAATTTCGTGAAGATACCTCGTCAAATGAAGGAGTTTTCCATACAAGCATTTCATTCCGATTGTTCAATTTGTATGGCAGCTATATGCTATAGTCATCCGAACTGAATAATTTCTTCGGAGATTACATTGTTGCCCCAACTAATAATCTGTGCCTAATTTCGTGAAGCTACCTCGTCAAATGAAAGAGTTTTCTATTCAAGCACTTGATTTCGATTATTTAGTTTGTATGGAAGCTATATGCTATCGTCATCCGATCTATATAATTTCTTCGGAGATTACATTCTTGCCTTAACTGACAATCGTGAAGATACCTCGTCAAATGAAAGAGTTTTCCATTCAAGCACTTGATTCCGATTGTTCAGTTTGTATGGAAGCTATATGCTATAGCCATCCGATCTGAATAATTTCTTCGGAGATTACATTCTTGCCTTAACTGACAATCCGTGCCAAATTTCGTGAAAATACCTCGACAAATGAAAGAGTTTTCCATTCAAGCACTTGATTTCGATTATTTAGTTTGTATGGCAGCTATATGCTATAGTCATCCGAACTTTATTATTTCTTTGGAGATTACATTGTTGCCTTAACTGACAATCCGTGCCAAATTTCGTAAAGATACCTCGTCAAATGATAGAGTTTTCCATACAAGCACTTGATTCCGATTGTTCAGTTTGTATGGAATCTATATGCTATAAATATCCGAACTATATAATTTCCTCAGAGATTGAATAAATGCCTAAGATAATAATATATGCCAAATTTCGTGAAGATACCTCGTCAAATGAAGGAGTTTTCCATACAAGAATTTTATTCTGATTGTTGAGTTTATATGGCAGCTTAATGCTATAGTTATCCGAACTTTATTATTTCTTTGGAGATTACATTGTTGCCTGAAATAATAATTTATGCCAAATTTCGTGAAGATACCTCGTACAATGAAGGAGTTTTCCATACAAGCATTTCATTCGGATTGTTCAGTTTGTATGGCAGCTATATGCTATAGTCATCCGAACTATATAATTTCCTCAGAGATTGAATAAATGCCTGAAATAATAATATATGCCAAATTTCGTGAAGATACCTCGTCAAATGAAGGAGTTTTCCATACAAGCATTTCATTCCGATTGTTCAGTTTGTATGGCAGCTATATGCTATAGTCATCCGAACTGAATAATTTCTTCGGAGATTACATTGTTGCCCTAACTAATAATCTGTGCCTAATTTCGTGAAGCTACCTCGTCAAATGAAAGAGTTTTTCATACAAGCATTTCATTCCGATTGTTCAGTTTGTATGGAAGCTATATGCTATAGTCATCCGAACTATATAATTTCCTCAGAGATTGAATAAATGCCTAAGATAATAATATATGCCAAATTTCGTGAAGATACCTCGTCAAATGAAGGAGTTTTCCATACAAGAATTTTATTCTGATTGTTGAGTTTATATGGCAGCTTAATGCTATAGTCATCCGAACTTTATTATTTCTTTGGAGATTACATTGTTGCCTGAAATAATAATTTATGCCAAATTTCGTGAAGATACCTCGTCAAATGAAGGAGTTTTCCATACAAGCATTTCATTCCGATTGTTCAATTTGTATGGCAGCTATATGCTATAGTCATCCGAACTGAATAATTTCTTCGGAGATTACATTGTTGCCCTAACTAATAATCTGTGCCTAATTTCGTGAAGCTACTTCGTCAAATGAAGGAGTTTTCCATACAAGCTTTTCATTCCGAATGTTCAGCTTGTATGGCAGCTTAATGCTATATTCATGCGAACTGAATAATTTCTTCGGAGATTACATTGTTGCCTAAAATAATAATATATGCCAAATGTCGTGAAGGTACCTCGTCAAATGAAGGAGTTTTTCATACAAGCATTTCATTCCGATTGTTCAATTTGTATGGCAGCTATATGCTATAGTCATCCGAACTGAATAATTTCTTCGGAGATTACATTGTTGCCCCAACTAATAATCTGTGCCTAATTTCGTGAAGCTACCTCGTCAAATGAAAGAGTTTTTCATACAAGCATTTCATTCCGATTGTTCAGTTTGTATGGAAGCTATATGCTATATTCATCCGATCTGAATAAAGATACCTCGACAAATGAAAGAGTTTTCCATTCAAGCACTTGATTTCGATTATTCAGTTTGTATGGCAGCTATATGCTATAGTCATCCGCTCTGAATAATTTCTTCGGAGATTACATCCTAGCCTTAAATAATAATTCGTACAAAATTTCGTGAAGAAACCTCGTCAAATGAAAGAGTTTTCCATACAGCCCTTGATTCCGATTATTCAGTTTGTATGGCAGCTATATGCTATAGTCATCCGAACTTTATTACTTCTTTGGAGATTACATTGTTGCCTTAACTGACAATCCGTGCCAAATTTCGTAAAGATACCTCGTCAAATGAAAGAGTTTTCCATACAAGCACTTGATTCCGATTGTTCAATTTGTATGGAATCTATATGCTATAGTCATCCGCTCTGAATAATTTCTTCGGAGATTACATCGTAGCCTTAAATAATAATTCGTACAAAATTTCGTGAAGAAACCTCGTCAAATGAAAGAGTTTTCCATACAGCCCTTGATTCCGATTATTCAGTTTGTATGGCAGCTATATGCTATAGTCATCCGAACTTTATTACTTCTTTGGAGATTACATTGTTGCCTTAACTGACAATCCGTGCCAAATTTCGTAAAGATACCTCGTCAAATGAAAGAGTTTTCCATACAAGCACTTTATTCCGATTGTTCAGTTTGTATGGCAGCTGTATGCTATAGTCATCCGAACTGAATAATTTCTTCGGAGATTACATTGTTGCCTGAAATAATAATATATGCCAAATTTCGTGAAGATACCTCGTCAAATGAAGGAGTTTTCCATACAAGCATTTCATTCCGATTGTTCAGTTTGTATGGCAGCTGTATGCTATCGTCATCCGAACTGAATAATTTCTTCGGAGATTACATTGTTGCCTGAAATAATAATATATGCCAAATTTCGTGAAGATACCTCGTCAAATGAAGGAGTTTTCCATACAAGCATTTCATTCCGATTGTTCAGTTTGTATAGAAGCTATATGCTATAGTCATCCGAACTATATAATTTCCTCAGAGATTGAATAAATGCCTAAGATAATAATATATGCCAAATTTCGTAAAGATACCTCGTTAAATGGAAGAAATTCCATACAAGCACTTGATTCCGATTGTTCAATTTGTATGGAATCTATATGCTATAGTCATCCGCTCTGAATAATTTCTTCGGAGATTACATCGTAGCCTTAAATAATAATTCGTACAAAATTTCGTGAAGAAACCTCGTCAAATGAAAGAGTTTTCCATACAGCCCTTGATTCCGATTATTCAGTTTGTATGGCAGCTATATGCTATAGTCATCCGAACTTTATTACTTCTTTGGAGATTACATTGTTGCCTTAACTGACAATCCGTGCCAAATTTCGTAAAGATACCTCGTCAAATGAAAGAGTTTTCCATACAAGCACTTTATTCCGATTGTTCAGTTTGTATGGCAGCTGTATGCTATAGTCATCCGAACTGAATAATTTCTTCGGAGATTACATTGTTGCCTGAAATAATAATATATGCCAAATTTCGTGAAGATACCTCGTCAAATGAAGGAGTTTTCCATACAAGCATTTCATTCCGATTGTTCAGTTTGTATAGAAGCTATATGCTATAGTCATCCGAACTGAATAATTTCTTCGGAGATTACATTGTTGCCCTAACTAATAATCTGTGCCTAATTTCGTGAAGCTACCTCGTCAAATGAAAGAGTTTTTTATACAAGCATTTCATTCCGATTGTTCAATTTGTATGGAAGCTATATGCTATAGTCATCCGAACTATATAATTTCCTCAGAGATTGAATAAATGCCTAAGATAATAATATATGCCAAATTTCGTGAAGATACCTCGTCAAATGAAGGAGTTTTCCATACAAGAATTTTATTCTGATTGTTGAGTTTATATGGCAGCTTAATGCTATAGTCATCCGAACTTTATTATTTCTTTGGAGATTACATTGTTGCCTGAAATAATAATATATGCCAAATTTCGTGAAGATACCTCGTCAAATGAAGGAGTTTTCCATACAAGCATTTCATTCCGATTGTTCAATTTGTATGGCAGCTATATGCTATAGTCATCCGAACTGAATAATTTCTTCGGAGATTACATTGTTGCCCTAACTAATAATCTGTGCCTAATTTCGTGAAGCTACCTCGTCAAATGAAAGAGTTTTCTATTCAAGCACTTGATTTCGATTATTTAGTTTGTATGGAAGCTATATGCTATAGTCATCCGATCTATATAATTTCTTCGGAGATTACATTCTTGCCTTAACTGACAATCGTGAAGATACCTCGTCAAATGAAAGAGTTTTCCATTCAAGCACTTGATTCCGATTGTTCAGTTTGTATGGAAGCTATATGCTATAGCCATCCGATCTGAATAATTTCTTCGGAGATAACATTCTTGCCTTAACTGACAATCCGTGCCAAATTTCGTGAAAATACCTCGACAAATGAAAGAGTTTTCCATTCAAGCACTTGGTTTCGATTATTTAGTTTGTATGGCAGCTATATGCTATAGTCATCCGAACTTTATTATTTCTTTGGAGATTACATTGTTGCCTTAACTGACAATCCGTGCCAAATTTCGTAAAGATACCTCGTCAAATGATAGAGTTTTCCATACAAGCACTTGATTCCGATTGTTCAGTTTGTATGGAATCTATATGCTATAAATATCCGATCTATATAATTTCATAGTTGATTGAAAAATAACCTTAAGTAGTAATATATGCCAAATTTCGTAAAGATACCTCGTTAAATGGAAGAGTTTCCATACAAGCACTTGATTTCGATTGCTCAATTTGTATGGAATCTATATGCTATAGTCGTCCGCTCTGAATAATTTCTTCGGAGATTACATCGTAGCCTTAAATAATAATTCGTACAAAATTTCGTGAAGAAACCTCGTCAAATGAAAGAGTTTTCCATACAACCCTTGATTCCGATTATTCAGTTTGTATGGCAGCTATATGCTTTAATCATCCGAGCTTTATTATTTCTTTGAATATTACATTGCTGCCTTAACTGACAATCCGTGCCAAATTTCGTAAAGATACCTCGTCAAATGAAAGAGTTTTCCTTACAAGCACTTGATTCCGATTGTTCAGTTTGTATGGATTCTATATGCTATAGTCATCCGAACTGAATAATTTCTTCGGAGATTACATTGTTGCCCCAACCTATACACTGTGCCTAATTTCGTGAAGCTACCTCGTCAAATGAAGGAGTTTTCCATACAAGCTTTTCATTCCGATTGTTCAGCTTGTATGGCAGCTTAATGCTATAGTCATCTGAACTGAATAATTTCTTCGGAGATTACATTGTTGCCTGAAATAATAATATATGCCAAATTTCGTGAAGATACCTCGTCAAATGAAGGAGTTTTCCATACAAGCATTTCATTCCGATTGTTCAGTTTGTATAGAAGCTATATGCTATAGTCATCCGAACTGAATAATTTCTTCGGAGATTACATTGTTGCCCTAACTAATAATCTGTGCCTAATTTCGTGAAGCTACCTCGTCAAATGAAAGAGTTTTTTATACAAGCATTTCATTCCGATTGTTCAATTTGTATGGAAGCTATATGCTATAGTCATCCGAACTATATAATTTCCTCAGAGATTGAATAAATGCCTAAGATAATAATATATGCCAAATTTCGTGAAGATACCTCGTCAAATGAAGGAGTTTTCCATACAAGAATTTTATTCTGATTGTTGAGTTTATATGGCAGCTTAATGCTATAGTCATCCGAACTTTATTATTTCTTTGGAGATTACATTGTTGCCTGAAATAATAATATATGCCAAATTTCGTGAAGATACCTCGTCAAACGAAGGAGTTTTCCATACAAGCATTTCATTCCGATTGTTCAATTTGTATGGCAGCTATATGCTATAGTCATCCGAACTGAATAATTTCTTCGGAGATTACATTGTTGCCCCAACTAATAATCTGTGCCTAATTTCGTGAAGCTACCTCGTCAAATGAAAGAGTTTTCTATTCAAGCACTTGATTTCGATTATTTAGTTTGTATGGAAGCTATATGCTATAGTCATCCGATCTATATAATTTCTTCGGAGATTACATTCTTGCCTTAACTGACAATCGTGAAGATACCTCGTCAAATGAAAGAGTTTTCCATTCAAGCACTTGATTCCGATTGTTCAGTTTGTATGGAAGCTATATGCTATAGTCATCCGAACTGAATAATTTCTTCGGAGATTACATTGCTGCCCTAACTAATAATCTGTGCCTAATTTCGTAAATATACCTCGTCAAATGAAAGAGTTTTCCATACAAGCACTTGATTCCGATTGTTCAGTTTGTATGGAATCTATATGCTATAAATATCCGATCTATATAATTTCGTCGGTGATTAAATAAATACCTTAAATAGTAATATATGCCAAATTTCGTATAGATACCTCGTTAAATGGAAGAGTTTCCATACAAGCACTTGATTCCGATTGTTCAATTTGTATGGAATCTATATACTATAGTCGTCCGCTCTGAATAATTTCTTCGGAGATTACATCGTAGCCTTAAATAATAATTCGTACAAAATTTCGTGAAGAAACCTCGTCAATTGAAAGAGTTTTCCATACAACCCTTGATTCCGATTATTCAGTTTGTATGGCAGCTATATGCTTTAATCATCCGAGCTTTATTATTTCTTTGAATATTACATTGCTGCCTTAACTGACAATCCGTGCCAAATTTCGTGAAGATACCTCGTCAAATGAAGGAGTTTTCCATACAAATACTTGATTCCAAATGTTTAGTTTGTATGGAAGCTATATGCTATAGCCATCCGAACAATATAATTTCCTCAAAGATTGAATAAATGCCTTAAATAATAATATATGGCAAATTTCGTGAAGATACCTCGTCAAATGAAGGAGTTTTCCATACAAACATTTCATTCCGATTGTTCAGTTTGTATGGCAGCTATATGCTATAGTCATCCGAACTGAATAATTTCTTCGGAGATTACATTGTTGCCCTAACTAATAATCTGTGCCTAATTTCGTAAATATACCTCGTCAAATGAAAGAGTTTTCCATACAAGCACTTGATTCCGAATGTTCAGTTTGTATGGAATCTATATGCTATAAATATCCGATCTATATAATTTCATCGGTGATTAAATAAATACCTTAAATAGTAATATATGCCAAATTTCGTATAGATACCTCTTTAAATGGAAGAGTTTCCATACAAGCACTTGATTCCGATTGTTCAATTTGTATGGAATCTATATACTATAGTCATCCGCTCTGAATAATTTCTTCGGAGATTACATCGCAGCCTTAAATAATAATTCGTACAAAATTTCGTGAAGAAACCTCGTCAAATGGAAGAGTTTTCCATACAACCCTTGATTCCGATTATTCAGTTTGTATGGCAGCTATATGCTATAATCATCCGAGCTTTATTATTTCTTTGAATATTACATTGTTGCCTTAACTGACAATCCGTGCCAAATTTCGTGAAGATACCTCGTCAAATGAAAGGGTTTTCCTTACAAGCACTTGATTCCGATTGTTCAGTTTGTATGGATTCTATATGCTATAGTCATCCGAACTGAATAATTTCTTCGGAGATTACATTGTTGCCCCAACCTATAAACTGTGCCTAATTTCGTGAAGCTACCTCGTCAAATGAAGGAGTTTTCCATACAAGCTTTTCATTCCGAATGTTCAGCTTGTATGGCAGCTTAATGCTATAGCCATCCGAATTGAATAATTTCTTCGGAGATTACATTGTTGCCTGAAATAATAATATATGCCAAATTTCGTGGAGATACCTCGTCAAATGAAGGAGTTTTCCATACAAGCATTTCATTCCGATTGTTCAGTTTGTATGGCAGCTATATGCTATTGTCATCCGAACTATATAATTTTATCAGAGATTGAGTAAATGCCTTAAATAATAATATATGCCAAATTTCGTGAAGATACCTCATCAAATGAAGGAGTGTTCCATACAATTACTTGATTCCAAATGTTTAGTTTGTATGGAAGCTATATGCTATAGCCATCCGAACAATATAATTTACTCAGAGATTGAATAAATGCCTTAAATAATAATATATGCCAAATTTCGTGAAGATACCTCGTCAAATGAAGGAGTTTTCCATACAAGCATTTCATTCCGATTGTTCAGTTTGTATGGCAGCTTAATGCTATAGTCATCCGAATTGAATAATTTCTTCGGAGATTACATTGTTGCCTGAAATAATAATATATGCCAAATTTCGTGGAGATACCTCGTCAAACGAAGGAGTTTTCCATACAAGCATTTCATTCCGATTGTTCAGTTTGTATGGCAGCTCTATGCTATTGTCATCCGAACTATATAATTTCATCAGAGATTGAGTAAATGCCTTAAATAATAATATATGCCAAATTTCGTGAAGATACCTCGTCAAATGAAAGAGTTTTCCATACAAATACTTGATTCCAAATGTTCAGTTTGTATGGAAGCTATATGCTATAGCCATCCGAACTATATAATTTCCTCAGAGATTGAATAAATGCCTTAAATAATAATATATGCCAAATTTCGTGAAGATACCTCGTCAAATGAAGGAGTTTTCCATACAAGCATTTCATTCCGATTGTTCAGTTTGTATGGCAGCTTAATGCTATAGTCATCCGAACTGAATAATTATTTCGGAGATTACATTGTTGCCTGAAATAATAATATATGCCAAATTTCGTGAAGATACCTCGTCAAATGAAGGAGTTTTCCATACAAGCATTTCATTCCGATTGTTCAGTTTGTATGGAATCTATACGCTATAAATATCCGATCTATATAATTTCATAGTTGATTGAATAAATACCTTAAATAGTAATATATGCCAAATTTCGTAAAGATACTTCGTTAAATGGAAGAGTTTCCATACAAGCACTTGATTCCGATTGTTCAATTTGTATGGAATCTATATGCTATAGTCATCCGCTCTGAATAATTTCTTCGGAGATTACATCGTAGCCTTAAATAATAATTCGTACAAAATTTCGTGAAGAAACCTCGTCAAATGAAAGAGTTCTCCATACAACCCTTGATTCCGATTATTCAGTTTGTATGGCAGCTATATGCTATAGTCATCCGAATTGAATAATTTCTTCGGAGATTACATTGTTGCCTGAAATAATAATATATGCCAAATTTCGTGAAAATACCTCGTCAAATGAAGGAGTTTTCCATACAAGCATTTCATTCCGATTGTTCAGTTTGTATGGCAGCTATATGCTATTGTCATCCGAACAATATAATTTCCTCAGAGATTGAATAAATATATGCCTTAAATAATAATATATGCCAAATTTCGTGAAGATACCTCGTCAAATGAAGGAGTTTTCCATACAAGCATTTCATTCCAAATGTACAGTTTGTATGGAATCTATATGCTATAAATATCCGATCTACATAATTTTATCGGTAATTAAATAAATACCTTAAATAGTAATATATGCCAAATTTCGTAAAGATACCTCGTTAAATGGAAAAGTTTCCATACAAGCACTTGATTCCGATTGTTCAATTTGTATGGAATCTATATGCTATAGTCATCCGCTCTGAATAATTTCTTCGGAGATTACATCGTAGCCTTAAATAATAATTCGTACAAAATTTCGTGAAGAAACCTCGTCAAATGAAAGAGTTCTCCATACAACCCTTGATTCCGATTATTCAGTTTGTATGGCAGCTATATGCTATAGTCATCCGAATTGAATAATTTCTTCGGAGATTACATTGTTGCCTGAAATAATAATATATGCCAAATTTCGTGAAAATACCTCGTCAAATGAAGGAGTTTTCCATACAAGCATTTCATTCCGATTGTTCAGTTTGTATGGCAGCTTAATGCTATAGTCATCCGAATTGAATAATTTCTTCGGAGATTACATTGTTGCCTGAAATAATAATATATGCCAAATTTCGTGGAGATACCTCGTCAAATGAAGGAGTTTTCCATACAAGCATTTCATTCCGATTGTTCAGTTTGTATGGCAGCTATATGCTATAGCCATCCGAACTATATAATTTCCTCAGAGATTGAATAAATGCCTTAAATAATAATATATGCCAAATTTCGTGAAGATACCTCGTCAAATGAAGGAGTTTTCCATACAAGCATTTCATTCCGATTGTTCAGTTTGTATGGCAGCTTAATGCTATAGTCATCCGAACTGAATAATTATTTCGGAGATTACATTGTTGCCTGAAATAATAATATATGCCAAATTTCGTGAAGATACCTCGTCAAATGAAGGAGTTTTCCATACAAGCATTTCATTCCGATTGTTCAGTTTGTATGGAATCTATACGCTATAAATATCCGATCTATATAATTTCATAGTTGATTGAATAAATACCTTAAATAGTAATATATGCCAAATTTCGTAAAGATACCTCGTTAAATGGAAGAGTTTCCTTACAAGCACTTGATTCCGATTGTTCAGTTTGTATGGATTCTATATGCTATAGTCATCCGAACTGAATAATTTCTTCGGAGATTACATTGTACTATAAACTGTGCCTAATTTCGTGAAGCTACCTCGTCAAATGAAGGAGTTTTCCATACAAGCTTTTCATTCCGAATGTTCAGCTTGTATGGCAGCTTAATGCTATAGTCATCCGAACTGAATAATTTCTTCGGAGATTACATTGTTGCCTGAAATAATAATATATGCCAAATTTCGTGAAAATACCTCGTCAAATGAAGGAGTTTTCCATACAAGCATTTCATTCCGATTGTTCAGTTTGTATGGCAGCTATATGCTATTGTCATCCGAACTATATAATTTCATCAGAGATTGAGTAAATGCCTTAAATAATAATATATGCCAAATTTCGTGAAGATACCTCGTCAAGTGAAGGAGTTTTCCATACAATTACTTGATTCCAAATGTTTAGTTTGTATGGAAGCTATATGCTATAGCCATCCGAACAATATAATTTCCTCAGAGATTGAATAAATATATGCCTTAAATAATAATATATGCCAAATTTCGTGAAGATACCTCGTCAAATGAAGGAGTTTTCCATACAAGCATTTCATTCCAAATGTTCAGTTTGTATGGAATCTATATGCTATAAATATCCGATCTATATAATTTTATCGGTAATTAAATAAATACCTTAAATAGTAATATATGCCAAATTTCGTAAAGATACCTCGTTAAATGGAAGAGTTTCCATACAAGCACTTGATTCCGATTGTTCAATTTGTATGGAATCTATATGCTATAGTCATCCGCTCTGAATAATTTCTTCGGAGATTACATCGCAGCCTTAAATAATAATTCGTACAAAATTTCGTGAAGAAACCTCGTCAAATGAAAGGGTTTTCCATACAAGCACTTGATTCCGATTGTTCAGTTTGTATGGAATCTATATGCTATAAATATCCGATCTATATAATTTTATCGGTAATTAAATAAATACCTTAAATAGTAATATATGCCAAATTTCGTAAAGATACCTCGTTAAATGGAAGAGTTTCCATACAAGCACTTGATTCCGATTGTGCAATTTGTATGGAATCTATATGCAATAGTCATCCGCTCTGAATAATTTCTTCGGAGATTACATCGCAGCCTTAAATAATAATTCGTACAAAATTTAGTGAAGAAACCTCGTCAAATGAAAGAGTTTTCCATACAACCCTTGATTCCGATTATTCAGTTTGTATGGCAGCTATATGCTATAATCATCCGAGCTTTATTATTTCTTTGAATATTACATTGTTGCCTTAACTGACAATCCGTGCCAAATTTCGTAAAGATACCTCGTCAAATGAAAGAGTTTTCCTTACAAGCACTTGATTCCGATTGTTCAGTTTTTATGGATTCTATATGCCATAGTCATCCGAACTGAAAAATTTCTTCGGAGATTACATTGTTGCCCCAACCTATAAACTGTGCCTATTTTCGTGAAGCTACCTCGTCAAATGAAGGAGTTTTCCATACAAGCTTTTCATTCCGAATGTTCAGTTTGTATGGCAGCTATATGCTATTGTCATCCGAACTATATAATTTCATCAGAGATTGAGTAAATGCCTTAAATAATAATATGTGCCAAATTTCGTGAAGATACCTCGTCAAATGAAGGAGTTTTCCATACAATTACTTGATTCCAAATGTTTAGTTTGTATGGAAGCTATATGCTATAGCCATCCGAACAATATAATTTCCTCAGAGATTGAATAAATATATGCCTTAAATAATAATATATGCCAAATTTCGTGAAGATACCTCGTCAAATGAAGGAGTTTTCCATACAAGCACTTGATTCCGATTGTTCAGTTTGTATGGATTCTATATGCTATAGTCATCCGAACTGAATAATTTCTTCGGAGATTACATTGTTGCCCCAACCTATAAACTGTGACTAATTTCGTGAAGCTACCTCGTCAAATGAAGGAGTTTTCCATACAAGCTTTTCATTCCGAATGTTCAGTTTGTATGGCAGCTTAATGCTATAGTCATCCGAACTGAATAATTTCTTCGGAGATTACATTGTTGCCTGAAGTAATAATATATGCCAAATTTCGTGAAGATACCTCGTCAAATGAAGGAGTTTTCCATACAAGCATTTCATTCCGATTGTTCAGTTTGTATGGAATCTATACGCTATAAATATCCGATCTATATAATTTCATAGTTGATTGAATAAATACCTTAAATAGTAATATATGCCAAATTTCGTAAAGATACCTCGTTAAATGGAAGAGTTTCCTTACAAGCACTTGATTCCGATTGTTCAGTTTGTATGGATTCTATATGCTATAGTCATCCGAACTGAATAATTTCTTCGGAGATTACATTGTACTATAAACTGTGCCTAATTTCGTGAAGCTACCTCGTCAAATGAAGGAGTTTTCCATACAAGCTTTTCATTCCGAATGTTCAGCTTGTATGGCAGCTTAATGCTATAGTCATCCGAACTGAATAATTTCTTCGGAGATTACATTGTTGCCTGAAATAATAATATATGCCAAATTTCGTGAAAATACCTCGTCAAATGAAGGAGTTTTCCATACAAGCATTTCATTCCGATTGTTCAGTTTGTATGGCAGCTATATGCTATTGTCATCCGAACTATATAATTTCATCAGAGATTGAGTAAATGCCTTAAATAATAATATATGCCAAATTTCGTGAAGATACCTCGTCAAATGAAGGAGTTTTCCATACAATTACTTGATTCCAAATGTTTAGTTTGTATGGAAGCTATATGCTATAGCCATCCGAACAATATAATTTCCTCAGAGATTGAATAAATATATGCCTTAAATAATAATATATGCCAAATTTCGTGAAGATACCTCGTCAAATGAAGGAGTTTTCCATACAAGCATTTCATTCCAAATGTTCAGTTTGTATGGAATCTATATGCTATAAATATCCGATCTATATAATTTTATCGGTAATTAAATAAATACCTTAAATAGTAATATATGCCAAATTTCGTAAAGATACCTCGTTAAATGGAAGAGTTTCCATACAAGCACTTGATTCCGATTGTTCAATTTGTATGGAATCTATATGCTATAGTCATCCGCTCTGAATAATTTCTTCGGAGATTACATCGCAGCCTTAAATAATAATTCGTACAAAATTTCGTGAAGAAACCTCGTCAAATGAAAGAGTTTTCCATACAAGCACTTGATTCCGATTGTTCAGTTTGTATGGAATCTATATGCTATAAATATCCGATCTATATAATTTTATCGGTAATTAAATAAATACCTTAAATAGTAATATATGCCAAATTTCGTAAAGATACCTCGTTAAATGGAAGAGTTTCCATACAAGCACTTGATTCCGATTGTTCAATTTGTATGGAATCTATATGCAATAGTCATCCGCTCTGAATAATTTCTTCGGAGATTACATCGCAGCCTTAAATAATAATTCGTACAAAATTTCGTGAAGAAACCTCGTCAAATGAAAGAGTTTTCCATACAACCCTTGATTCCGATTATTCAGTTTGTATGGCAGCTATATGCTATAATCATCCGAGCTTTATTATTTCTTTGAATATTACATTGTTGCCTTAACTGACAATCCGTGCCAAATTTCGTAAAGATACCTCGTCAAATGAAAGAGTTTTCCTTACAAGCACTTGATTCCGATTGTTCAGTTTTTATGGATTCTATATGCCATAGTCATCCGAACTGAAAAATTTCTTCGGAGATTACATTGTTGCCCCAACCTATAAACTGTGCCTATTTTCGTGAAGCTACCTCGTCAAATGAAGGAGTTTTCCATACAAGCTTTTCATTCCGAATGTTCAGTTTGTATGGCAGCTATATGCTATTGTCATCCGAACTATATAATTTCATCAGAGATTGAGTAAATGCCTTAAATAATAGTATGTGCCAAATTTCGTGAAGATACCTCGTCAAATGAAGGAGTTTTCCATACAATTACTTGATTCCAAATGTTTAGTTTGTATGGAAGCTATATGCTATAGCCATCCGAACAATATAATTTCCTCAGAGATTGAATAAATATATGCCTTAAATAATAATATATGCCAAATTTCGTGAAGATACCTCGTCAAATGAAGGAGTTTTCCATACAAGCACTTGATTCCGATTGTTCAGTTTGTATGGATTCTATATGCTATAGTCATCCGAACTGAATAATTTCTTCGGAGATTACATTGTTGCCCCAACCTATAAACTGTGACTAATTTCGTGAAGCTACCTCGTCAAATGAAGGAGTTTTCCATACAAGCTTTTCATTCCGAATGTTCAGTTTGTATGGCAGCTTAATGCTATAGTCATCCGAACTGAATAATTTCTTCGGAGATTACATTGTTGCCTAAAATAATAATATATGCCAAATTTCGTGAAAATACCTCGTCAAATGAAGGAGTTTTCCATACAAGCATTTCATTCCGATTGTTCAGTTTGTATGGCAGCTATATGCTATTGTCATCCGAACTATATAATTTCATCAAAGATTGAGTAAATGCCTTAAATAATAATATATGCCAAATTTCGTGAAGATACCTCATCAAATGAAGGAGTGTTCCATACAATTACTTGATTCCAAATGTTCAGTTTGTATGGCAGCTATATGCTATTGTCATCCGAACTATATAATTTCATCAGAGATTGAGTAAATGCCTTAAATAATAATATATGCCAAATTTCGTGAAGATACCTCGTCAAATGAAGGAGTTTTCCATACAATTACTTGATTCCAAATGTTTAGTTTGTATGGAAGCTATATGCTATAGCCATCCGAACAATATAATTTCCTCAGAGATTGAATAAATATATGCCTTAAATAATAATATATGCCAAATTTCGTGAAGATACCTCGTCAAATGAAGGAGTTTTCCATACAAGCACTTGATTCCGATTGTTCAGTTTGTATGGATTCTATATGCTATAGTCATCCGAACTGAATAATTTCTTCGGAGATTACATTGTTGCCCCAACCTATAAACTGTGCCTAATTTCGTGAAGCTACCTCGTCAAATGAAGGAGTTTTCCATACAAGCTTTTCATTCCGAATGTTCAGTTTGTATGGCAGCTTAATGCTATAGTCATCCGAACTGAATAATTTCTTCGGAGATTACATTGTTGCCTGAAATAATAATATATGCCAAATTTCGTGAAAATACTTCGTCAAATGAAGGAGTTTTCCATACAAGCATTTCATTCCGATTGTTCAGTTTGTATGGATTCTATATGCTATAGTCATCCGAACTGAATAATTTCTTCGGAGATTACATTGTTGCCCCAACCTATAAACTGTGCCTAATTTCGTGAAGCTACCTCGTCAAATGAAGGAGTTTTCCATACAAGCTTTTCATTCCGAATGTTCAGTTTGTATGGCAGCTATATGCTATTGTCATCCGAACTATATAATTTCATCAGAGATTGAGTAAATGCCTTAAATAATAATATATGCCAAATTTCGTGAAGATACCTCATCAAATGAAGGAGTGTTCCATACAATTACTTGATTCCAAATGTTTAGTTTGTATGGAAGCTATATGCTATAGCCATCCGAACAATATAATTTCCTCAGAGATTGAATAAATGCCTAAGATAATAATATATGCCAAATTTCGTGAAGCTACCTCGTCAAATGAAAGAGTTTTCCATACAAATACTTGATTCCAAATGTTCAGTTTGTATGGAAGCTATATGCTATAGCCATCCGAACTATATAATTTCCTCAGAGATTGAATAAATGCCTTAAATAATAATATATGCCAAATTTCGTGAAGATACCTCGTCAAATGAAGGAGTTTTCCATACAAGCATTTCATTCCGATTGTTCAGTTTGTATGGCAGCTTAATGCTATAGTCATCCGAACTGAATAATTATTTCGGAGATTACATTGTTGCCTGAAATAATAATATATGCCAAATTTCGTGAAGATACCTCGTCAAATGAAGGAGTTTTCCATACAAGCATTTCATTCCGATTGTTCAGTTTGTATGGAATCTATACGCTATAAATATCCGATCTATATAATTTCATAGTTGATTGAATAAATACCGTAAATAGTAATATATGCCAAATTTCGTAAAGATACCTCGTTAAATGGAAGAGTTTCCATACAAGCACTTGATTCCGATTGTTCAATTTGTATGGAATCTATATGCTATAGTCATCCGCTCTGAATAATTTCTTCGGAGATTACATCGTAGCCTTAAATAATAATTCGTACAAAATTTCGTGAAGAAACCTCGTCAAATGAAAGAGTTTTCCATACAACCCTTGATTCCGATTATTCAGTTTGTATGGCAGCTATATGCTTTAATCATCCGAGCTTTATTATTTCTTTGAATATTACATTGTTGCCTTAACTGACAATCCGTGCCAAATTTCGTAAAGATACCTCTTCAAATGAGAGAGTTTTCCTTACAAGCACTTGATTCCGATTGTTCAGTTTGTATGGATTCTATATGCTATAGTCATCCGAACTGAATAATTTCTTCGGAGATTACATTGTTGCCCCAACCTATAAACTGTGCTTAATTTCGTGAAGCTACCTCGTCAAATGAAGGAGTTTTCCATACAAGCTTTTCATTCCGAATGTTCAGCTTGTATGGCAGCTTAATGCTATAGTCATCCGAACTGAATAATTTCTTCGGAGATTACATTGTTGCCTGAAATAATAATATATGCCAAATTTCGTGAAAATATCTCGTCAAATGAAGGAGTTTTCCATACAAGCATTTCATTCCGATTGTTCAGTTTGTATGGCAGCTATATGCTATTGTCATCCGAACTATATAATTTCATCAGAGATTGAGTAAATGCCTTAAATAATAATATATGCCAAATTTCGTGAAGATACCTCGTCAAATGAAGGAGTTTTCCATACAATTACTTGATTCCAAATGTTTAGTTTGTATGGAAGCTATATGCTATAGCCATCCGAACAATATAATTTCCTCAGAGATTGAATAAATATATGCCTTAAATAATAATATATGCCAAATTTCGTGAAGATACCTCGTCAAATGAAGGAGTTTTCCATACAAGCATTTCATTCCAAATGTTCAGTTTGTATGGAATCTATATGCTATAAATATCCGATCTATATAATTTTATCGGTAATTAAATAAATACCTTAAATAGTAATATATGCCAAATTTCGTAAAGATACCTCGTTAAATGGAAGAGTTTCCATACAAGCACTTGATTCCGATTGTTCAATTTGTATGGAATCTATATGCTATAGTCATCCGCTCTGAATAATTTCTTCGGAGATTACATCGCAGCCTTAAATAATAATTCGTACAAAATTTCGTGAAGAAACCTCGTCAAATGAAAGAGTTTTCCATACAAGCACTTGATTCCGATTGTTCAGTTTGTATGGAATCTATATGCTATAAATATCCGATCTATATAATTTTATCGGTAATTAAATAAATACCTTAAATAGTAATATATGCCAAATTTCGTAAAGATACCTCGTTAAATGGAAGAGTTTCCATACAAGCACTTGATTCCGATTGTTCAATTTGTATGGAATCTATATGCTATAGTCATCCGCTCTGAATAATTTCTTCGGAGATTACATCGCAGCCTTAAATAATAATTCGTACAAAATTTCGTGAAGAAACCTCGTCAAATGAAAGAGTTTTCCATACAACCCTTGATTCCGATTATTCAGTTTGTATGGCAGCTATATGCTATAATCATCCGAGCTTTATTATTTCTTTGAATATTACATTGTTGCCTTAACTGACAATCCGTGCCAAATTTCGTAAAGATACCTCGTCAAATGAAAGAGTTTTCCTTACAAGCACTTGATTCCGATTGTTCAGTTTTTATGGATTCTATATGCCATAGTCATCCGAACTGAAAAATTTCTTCGGAGATTACATTGTTGCCCCAACCTATAAACTGTGCCTAATTTCGTGAAGCTACCTCGTCAAATGAAGGAGTTTTCCATACAAGCTTTTCATTCCGAATGTTCAGCTTGTATGGCAGCTTAATGCTATAGTCATCCGAACTGAATAATTTCTTCGGAGATTACATTGTTGCCTGAAATAATAATATATGCCAAATTTCGTGAAAATACCTCGTCAAATGAAGGAGTTTTCCATACAAGCATTTCATTCCGATTGTTCAGTTTGTATGGCAGCTATATGCTATTGTCATCCGAACTATATAATTTCATCAGAGATTGAGTAAATGCCTTAAATAATAATATATGCCAAATTTCGTGAAGATACCTCGTCAAATGAAGGAGTTTTCCATACAATTACTTGATTCCAAATGTTTAGTTTGTATGGAAGCTATATGCTATAGCCATCCGAACAATATAATTTCCTCAGAGATTGAATAAATATATGCCTTAAATAATAATATATGCCAAATTTCGTGAAGATACCTCGTCAAATGAAGGAGTTTTCCATACAAGCATTTCATTCCAAATGTTCAGTTTGTATGGAATCTATATGCTATAAATATCCGATCTATATAATTTTATCGGTAATTAAATAAATACCTTAAATAGTAATATATGCCAAATTTCGTAAAGATACCTCGTTAAATGGAAGAGTTTCCATACAAGCACTTGATTCCGATTGTTCAATTTGTATGGAATCTATATGCTATAGTCATCCGCTCTGAATAATTTCTTCGGAGATTACATCGCAGCCTTAAATAATAATTCGTACAAAATTTCGTGAAGAAACCTCGTCAAATGAAAGAGTTTTCCATACAAGCACTTGATTCCGATTGTTCAGTTTGTATGGAATCTGTATGCTATAAATATCCGATCTATATAATTTTATCGGTAATTAAATAAATACCTTAAATAGTAATATATGCCAAATTTCGTAAAGATACCTCGTTAAATGGAAGAGTTTCCATACAAGCACTTGATTCCGATTGTCCAATTTGTATGGAATCTATATGCTATAGTCATCCGCTCTGAATAATTTCTTCGGAGATTACATCGCAGCCTTAAATAATAATTCGTACAAAATTTCGTGAAGAAACCTCGTCAAATGAAAGAGTTTTCCATACAACCCTTGATTCCGATTATTCAGTTTGTATGGCAGCTATATGCTATAATCATCCGAGCTTTATTATTTCTTTGAATATTACATTGTTGCCTTAACTGACAATCCGTGCCAAATTTCGTAAAGATACCTCGTCAAATGAAAGAGTTTTCCTTACAAGCACTTGATTCCGATTGTTCAGTTTTTATGGATTCTATATGCCATAGTCATCCGAACTGAAAAATTTCTTCGGAGATTACATTGTTGCCCCAACCTATAAACTGTGCCTAATTTCGTGAAGCTACCTCGTCAAATGAAGGAGTTTTCCATACAAGCTTTTCATTCCGAATGTTCAGCTTGTATGGCAGCTTAATGCTATAGTCATCCGAACTGAATAATTTCTTCGGAGATTACATTGTTGCCTGAAATAATAATATATGCCAAATTTCGTGAAAATACCTCGTCAAATGAAGGAGTTTTCCATACAAGCATTTCATTCCGATTGTTCAGTTTGTATGGAAGCTATATGCTATAGCCATCCGAACAATATAATTTCCTCAGAGATTGAATAAATATATGCCTTAAATAATAATATATGCCAAATTTCGTGAAGATACCTCGTCAAATGAAGGAGTTTTCCATACAAGCATTTCATTCCAAATGTTCAGTTTGTATGGAATCTATATGCTATAAATATCCGATCTATATAATTTTATCGGTAATTAAATAAATACCTTAAATAGTAATATATGCCAAATTTCGTAAAGATACCTCGTTAAATGGAAGAGTTTCCATACAAGCACTTGATTCCGATTGTTCAATTTGTATGGAATCTATATGCTATAGTCATCCGCTCTGAATAATTTCTTCGGAGATTACATCGCAGCCTTAAATAATAATTCGTACAAAATTTCGTGAAGAAACCTCGTCAAATGAAAGAGTTTTCCATACAAGCACTTGATTCCGATTGTTCAGTTTGTATGGAATCTATATGCTATAAATATCCGATCTATATAATTTTATCGGTAATTAAATAAATACCTTAAATAGTAATATATGCCAAATTTCGTAAAGATACCTCGTTAAATGGAAGAGTTTCCATACAAGCACTTGATTCCGATTGTTCAATTTGTATGGAATCTATATGCTATAGTCATCCGCTCTGAATAATTTCTTCGGAGATTACATCGCAGCCTTAAATAATAATTCGTACAAAATTTCGTGAAGAAACCTCGTCAAATGAAAGAGTTTTCCATACAACCCTTGATTCCGATTATTCAGTTTGTATGGCAGCTATATGCTATAATCATCCGAGCTTTATTATTTCTTTGAATATTACATTGTTGCCTTAACTGACAATCCGTGCCAAATTTCGTAAAGATACCTCGTCAAATAAGAGAGTTTTCCTTACAAGCACTTGATTCCGATTGTTCAGTTTGTATGGATTCTATATGCTATAGTCGTCCGAACTGAATAATTTCTTCGAAGATTACATTGTTGCCCCAACCTATAAACTGTGCTTAATTTCGTGAAGCTACCTCGTCAAATGAAGGAGTTTTCCATACAAGCTTTTCATTCCGAATGTTCAGCTTGTATGGCAGCTTAATGCTATAGTCATCCGAACTGAATAATTTCTTCGGAGATTACATTGTTGCCTGAAAAAATAATATATGCCAAATTTCGTGAAAATACCTCGTCAAATGAAGGAGTTTTCCATACAAGCATTTCATTCCGATTGTTCAGTTTGTATGGCAGCTATATGCTATTGTCATCCGAACAATATAATTTCCTCAGAGATTGAATAAATATATGCCTTAAATAATAATATATGACAAATTTCGTGAAGATACCTCGTCAAATGAAGGAGTTTTCCATACAAGCATTTCATTCCAAATGTTCAGTTTGTATGGAATCTATATGCTATAAATATCCGATCTATATAATTTTATCGGTAATTAAATAAATACCTTAAATAGTAATATATGCCAAATTTCGTAAAGATACCTCGTTAAATGGAAGAGTTTCCATACAAGCACTTGATTCCGATTGTTCAATTTGTATGGAATCTATATGCTATAGTCATCCGCTCTGAATAATTTCTTCGGAGATTACATCGCAGCCTTAAATAATAATTCGTACAAAATTTCGTGAAGAAACCTCGTCAAATGAAAGAGTTTTCCATACAACCCTTGATTCCGATTATTCAGTTTGTATGGCAGCTATATGCTATAATCATCCGAGCTTTATTATTTCTTTGAATATTACATTGTTGCCTTAACTGACAATCCGTGCCAAATTTCGTAAAGATACCTCGTCAAATAAGAGAGTTTTCCTTACAAGCACTTGATTCCGATTGTTCAGTTTGTATGGATTCTATATGCTATAGTCGTCCGAACTGAATAATTTCTTCGAAGATTACATTGTTGCCCCAACCTATAAACTGTGCTTAATTTCGTGAAGCTACCTCGTCAAATGAAGGAGTTTTCCATACAAGCTTTTCATTCCGAATGTTCAGCTTGTATGGCAGCTTAATGCTATAGTCATCCGAACTGAATAATTTCTTCGGAGATTACATTGTTGCCTGAAAAAATAATATATGCCAAATTTCGTGAAAATACCTCGTCAAATGAAGGAGTTTTCCATACAAGCATTTCATTCCGATTGTTCAGTTTGTATGGCAGCTATATGCTATTGTCATCCGAACAATATAATTTCATCAGAGATTGAGTAAATGCCTTAAATAATAATATATGCCAAATTTCGTGAAGATACCTCGTCAAATGAAGGAGTTTTCCATACAATTACTTGATTCCAAATGTTTAGTTTGTATGGAAGCTATATGCTATAGCCATCCGAACAATATAATTTCCTCAGAGATTGAATAAATATATGCCTTAAATAATAATATATGACAAATTTCGTGAAGATACCTCGTCAAATGAAGGAGTTTTCCATACAAGCATTTCATTCCAAATGTTCAGTTTGTATGGAATCTATATGCTATAAATATCCGATCTATATAATTTTATCGGTAATTAAATAAATACCTTAAATAGTAATATATGCCAAATTTCGTAAAGATACCTCGTTAAATGGAAGAGTTTCCATACAAGCACTTGATTCCGATTGTTCAATTTGTATGGAATCTATATGCTATAGTCATCCGCTCTGAATAATTTCTTCGGAGATTACATCGCAGCCTTAAATAATAATTCGTACAAAATTTCGTGAAGAAACCTCGTCAAATGAAAGAGTTTTCCATACAAGCACTTGATTCCGATTGTTCAGTTTGCATGGAATCTATATGCTATAAATATCCGATCTATATAATTTTATCGGTAATTAAATAAATACCTTAAATAGTAATATATGCCAAATTTCGTAAAGATACCTCGTTAAATGGAAGAGTTTCCATACAAGCACTTGATTCCGATTGTTCAATTTGTATGGAATCTATATGCTATAGTCATCCGCTCTGAATAATTTCTTCGGAGATTACATCGCAGCCTTAAATAATAATTCGTACAAAATTTCGTAAAGAAACCTCGTCAAATGAAAGAGTTTTCCATACAACCCTTGATTCCGATTATTCAGTTTGTATGGCAGCTATATGCTATAATCATCCGAGCTTTATTATTTCTTTGAATATTACATTGTTGCCTTAACTGACAATCCGTGCCAAATTTCGTAAAGATACCTCGTCAAATAAGAGAGTTTTCCTTACAAGCACTTGATTCCGATTGTTCAGTTTGTATGGATTCTATATGCTATAGTCGTCCGAACTGAATAATTTCTTCGAAGATTACATTGTTGCCCCAACCTATAAACTGTGCTTAATTTCGTGAAGCTACCTCGTCAAATGAAGGAGTTTTCCATACAAGCTTTTCATTCCGAATGTTCAGCTTGTATGGCAGCTTAATGCTATAGTCATCCGAACTGAATAATTTCTTCGGAGATTACATTGTTGCCTGAAAAAATAATATATGCCAAATTTCGTGAAAATACCTCGTCAAATGAAGGAGTTTTCCATACAAGCATTTCATTCCGATTGTTCAGTTTGTATGGCAGCTATATGCTATTGTCATCCGAACAATATAATTTCCTCAGAGATTGAATAAATATATGCCTTAAATAATAATATATGACAAATTTCGTGAAGATACCTCGTCAAATGAAGGAGTTTTCCATACAAGCATTTCATTCCAAATGTTCAGTTTGTATGGAATCTATATGCTATAAATATCCGATCTATATAATTTTATCGGTAATTAAATAAATACCTTAAATAGTAATATATGCCAAATTTCGTAAAGATACCTCGTTAAATGGAAGAGTTTCCATACAAGCACTTGATTCCGATTGTTCAATTTGTATGGAATCTATATGCTATAGTCATCCGCTCTGAATAATTTCTTCGGAGATTACATCGCAGCCTTAAATAATAATTCGTACAAAATTTCGTGAAGAAACCTCGTCAAATGAAAGAGTTTTCCATACAAGCACTTGATTCCGATTGTTCAGTTTGTATGGAATCTATATGCTATAAATATCCGATCTATATAATTTTATCGGTAATTAAATAAATACCTTAAATAGTAATATATGCCAAATTTCGTAAAGATACCTCGTTAAATGGAAGAGTTTCCATACAAGCACTTGATTCCGATTGTTCAATTTGTATGGAATCTATATGCTATAGTCATCCGCTCTGAATAATTTCTTCGGAGATTACATCGCAGCCTTAAATAATAATTCGTACAAAATTTCGTGAAGAAACCTCGTCAAATGAAAGAGTTTTCCATACAACCCTTGATTCCGATTATTCAGTTTGTATGGCAGCTATATGCTATAATCATCCGAGCTTTATTATTTCTTTGAATATTACATTGTTGCCTTAACTGACAATCCGTGCCAAATTTCGTAAAGATACCTCGTCAAATGAAAGAGTTTTCCTTACAAGCACTTGATTCCGATTGTTCAGTTTTTATGGATTCTATATGCCATAGTCATCCGAACTGAAAAATTTCTTCGGAGATTACATTGTTGCCCCAACCTATAAACTGTGCCTAATTTCGTGAAGCTACCTCGTCAAATGAAGGAGTTTTCCATACAAGCTTTTCATTCCGAATGTTCAGCTTGTATGGCAGCTTAATGCTATAGTCATCCGAACTGAATAATTTCTTCGGAGATTACATTGTTGCCTGAAATAATAATATATGCCAAATTTCGTGAAAATACCTCGTCAAATGAAGGAGTTTTCCATACAAGCATTTCATTCCGATTGTTCAGTTTGTATGGCAGCTATATGCTATTGTCATCCGAACTATATAATTTCATCAGAGATTGAGTAAATGCCTTAAATAATAATATATGCCAAATTTCGTGAAGATACCTCGTCAAATGAAGGAGTTTTCCATACAATTACTTGATTCCAAATGTTTAGTTTGTATGGAAGCTATATGCTATAGCCATCCGAACAATATAATTTCCTCAGAGATTGAATAAATATATGCCTTAAATAATAATATATGCCAAATTTCGTGAAGATACCTCGTCAAATGAAGGAGTTTTCCATACAAGCATTTCATTCCAAATGTTCAGTTTGTATGGAATCTATATGCTATAAATATCCGATCTATATAATTTTATCGGTAATTAAATAAATACCTTAAATAGTAATATATGCCAAATTTCGTAAAGATACCTCGTTAAATGGAAGAGTTTCCATACAAGCACTTGATTCCGATTGTTCAATTTGTATGGAATCTATATGCTATAGTCATCCGCTCTGAATAATTTCTTCGGAGATTACATCGCAGCCTTAAATAATAATTCGTACAAAATTTCGTGAAGAAACCTCGTCAAATGAAAGAGTTTTCCATACAAGCACTTGATTCCGATTGTTCAGTTTGTATGGAATCTGTATGCTATAAATATCCGATCTATATAATTTTATCGGTAATTAAATAAATACCTTAAATAGTAATATATGCCAAATTTCGTAAAGATACCTCGTTAAATGGAAGAGTTTCCATACAAGCACTTGATTCCGATTGTCCAATTTGTATGGAATCTATATGCTATAGTCATCCGCTCTGAATAATTTCTTCGGAGATTACATCGCAGCCTTAAATAATAATTCGTACAAAATTTCGTGAAGAAACCTCGTCAAATGAAAGAGTTTTCCATACAACCCTTGATTCCGATTATTCAGTTTGTATGGCAGCTATATGCTATAATCATCCGAGCTTTATTATTTCTTTGAATATTACATTGTTGCCTTAACTGACAATCCGTGCCAAATTTCGTAAAGATACCTCGTCAAATGAAAGAGTTTTCCTTACAAGCACTTGATTCCGATTGTTCAGTTTTTATGGATTCTATATGCCATAGTCATCCGAACTGAAAAATTTCTTCGGAGATTACATTGTTGCCCCAACCTATAAACTGTGCCTAATTTCGTGAAGCTACCTCGTCAAATGAAGGAGTTTTCCATACAAGCTTTTCATTCCGAATGTTCAGCTTGTATGGCAGCTTAATGCTATAGTCATCCGAACTGAATAATTTCTTCGGAGATTACATTGTTGCCTGAAATAATAATATATGCCAAATTTCGTGAAAATACCTCGTCAAATGAAGGAGTTTTCCATACAAGCATTTCATTCCGATTGTTCAGTTTGTATGGAAGCTATATGCTATAGCCATCCGAACAATATAATTTCCTCAGAGATTGAATAAATATATGCCTTAAATAATAATATATGCCAAATTTCGTGAAGATACCTCGTCAAATGAAGGAGTTTTCCATACAAGCATTTCATTCCAAATGTTCAGTTTGTATGGAATCTATATGCTATAAATATCCGATCTATATAATTTTATCGGTAATTAAATAAATACCTTAAATAGTAATATATGCCAAATTTCGTAAAGATACCTCGTTAAATGGAAGAGTTTCCATACAAGCACTTGATTCCGATTGTTCAATTTGTATGGAATCTATATGCTATAGTCATCCGCTCTGAATAATTTCTTCGGAGATTACATCGCAGCCTTAAATAATAATTCGTACAAAATTTCGTGAAGAAACCTCGTCAAATGAAAGAGTTTTCCATACAAGCACTTGATTCCGATTGTTCAGTTTGTATGGAATCTATATGCTATAAATATCCGATCTATATAATTTTATCGGTAATTAAATAAATACCTTAAATAGTAATATATGCCAAATTTCGTAAAGATACCTCGTTAAATGGAAGAGTTTCCATACAAGCACTTGATTCCGATTGTTCAATTTGTATGGAATCTATATGCTATAGTCATCCGCTCTGAATAATTTCTTCGGAGATTACATCGCAGCCTTAAATAATAATTCGTACAAAATTTCGTGAAGAAACCTCGTCAAATGAAAGAGTTTTCCATACAACCCTTGATTCCGATTATTCAGTTTGTATGGCAGCTATATGCTATAATCATCCGAGCTTTATTATTTCTTTGAATATTACATTGTTGCCTTAACTGACAATCCGTGCCAAATTTCGTAAAGATACCTCGTCAAATAAGAGAGTTTTCCTTACAAGCACTTGATTCCGATTGTTCAGTTTGTATGGATTCTATATGCTATAGTCGTCCGAACTGAATAATTTCTTCGAAGATTACATTGTTGCCCCAACCTATAAACTGTGCTTAATTTCGTGAAGCTACCTCGTCAAATGAAGGAGTTTTCCATACAAGCTTTTCATTCCGAATGTTCAGCTTGTATGGCAGCTTAATGCTATAGTCATCCGAACTGAATAATTTCTTCGGAGATTACATTGTTGCCTGAAAAAATAATATATGCCAAATTTCGTGAAAATACCTCGTCAAATGAAGGAGTTTTCCATACAAGCATTTCATTCCGATTGTTCAGTTTGTATGGCAGCTATATGCTATTGTCATCCGAACAATATAATTTCCTCAGAGATTGAATAAATATATGCCTTAAATAATAATATATGACAAATTTCGTGAAGATACCTCGTCAAATGAAGGAGTTTTCCATACAAGCATTTCATTCCAAATGTTCAGTTTGTATGGAATCTATATGCTATAAATATCCGATCTATATAATTTTATCGGTAATTAAATAAATACCTTAAATAGTAATATATGCCAAATTTCGTAAAGATACCTCGTTAAATGGAAGAGTTTCCATACAAGCACTTGATTCCGATTGTTCAATTTGTATGGAATCTATATGCTATAGTCATCCGCTCTGAATAATTTCTTCGGAGATTACATCGCAGCCTTAAATAATAATTCGTACAAAATTTCGTGAAGAAACCTCGTCAAATGAAAGAGTTTTCCATACAACCCTTGATTCCGATTATTCAGTTTGTATGGCAGCTATATGCTATAATCATCCGAGCTTTATTATTTCTTTGAATATTACATTGTTGCCTTAACTGACAATCCGTGCCAAATTTCGTAAAGATACCTCGTCAAATAAGAGAGTTTTCCTTACAAGCACTTGATTCCGATTGTTCAGTTTGTATGGATTCTATATGCTATAGTCGTCCGAACTGAATAATTTCTTCGAAGATTACATTGTTGCCCCAACCTATAAACTGTGCTTAATTTCGTGAAGCTACCTCGTCAAATGAAGGAGTTTTCCATACAAGCTTTTCATTCCGAATGTTCAGCTTGTATGGCAGCTTAATGCTATAGTCATCCGAACTGAATAATTTCTTCGGAGATTACATTGTTGCCTGAAAAAATAATATATGCCAAATTTCGTGAAAATACCTCGTCAAATGAAGGAGTTTTCCATACAAGCATTTCATTCCGATTGTTCAGTTTGTATGGCAGCTATATGCTATTGTCATCCGAACAATATAATTTCATCAGAGATTGAGTAAATGCCTTAAATAATAATATATGCCAAATTTCGTGAAGATACCTCGTCAAATGAAGGAGTTTTCCATACAATTACTTGATTCCAAATGTTTAGTTTGTATGGAAGCTATATGCTATAGCCATCCGAACAATATAATTTCCTCAGAGATTGAATAAATATATGCCTTAAATAATAATATATGACAAATTTCGTGAAGATACCTCGTCAAATGAAGGAGTTTTCCATACAAGCATTTCATTCCAAATGTTCAGTTTGTATGGAATCTATATGCTATAAATATCCGATCTATATAATTTTATCGGTAATTAAATAAATACCTTAAATAGTAATATATGCCAAATTTCGTAAAGATACCTCGTTAAATGGAAGAGTTTCCATACAAGCACTTGATTCCGATTGTTCAATTTGTATGGAATCTATATGCTATAGTCATCCGCTCTGAATAATTTCTTCGGAGATTACATCGCAGCCTTAAATAATAATTCGTACAAAATTTCGTGAAGAAACCTCGTCAAATGAAAGAGTTTTCCATACAAGCACTTGATTCCGATTGTTCAGTTTGCATGGAATCTATATGCTATAAATATCCGATCTATATAATTTTATCGGTAATTAAATAAATACCTTAAATAGTAATATATGCCAAATTTCGTAAAGATACCTCGTTAAATGGAAGAGTTTCCATACAAGCACTTGATTCCGATTGTTCAATTTGTATGGAATCTATATGCTATAGTCATCCGCTCTGAATAATTTCTTCGGAGATTACATCGCAGCCTTAAATAATAATTCGTACAAAATTTCGTAAAGAAACCTCGTCAAATGAAAGAGTTTTCCATACAACCCTTGATTCCGATTATTCAGTTTGTATGGCAGCTATATGCTATAATCATCCGAGCTTTATTATTTCTTTGAATATTACATTGTTGCCTTAACTGACAATCCGTGCCAAATTTCGTAAAGATACCTCGTCAAATGAAAGAGTTTTCCTTACAAGCACTTGATTCCGATTGTTCAGTTTTTATGGATTCTATATGCCATAGTCATCCGAACTGAAAAATTTCTTCGGAGATTACATTGTTGCCCCAACCTATAAACTGTGCCTAATTTCGTGAAGCTACCTCGTCAAATGAAGGAGTTTTCCATACAAGCTTTTCATTCCGAATGTTCAGCTTGTATGGCAGCTTAATGCTATAGTCATCCGAACTGAATAATTTCTTCGGAGATTAAGTTGTTGCCTGAAATAATAATATATGCCAAATTTCGTGAAGATACCTCGTCAAATGAAGGAGTTTTCCATACAAGCATTTCATTTCGATTGTTCAGTTTGTATGGAATCTATATGCTATAAATATCCGATCTATATAATTTTATCGGTAATTAAATAAATACCTTAAATAGTAATATATGCCAAATTTCGTAAAGATACCTCGTTAAATGGAAGAGTTTCCATACAAGCACTTGATTCCGATTGTTCAATTTGTATGGAATCTATATGCTATAGTCATCCGCTCTGAATAATTTCTTCGGAGATTACATCGCAGCCTTAAATAATAATTCGTACAAAATTTCGTGAAGAAACCTCGTCAAATGAAAGAGTTTTCCATACAAGCACTTGATTCCGATTGTTCAGTTTGTATGGAATCTATATGCTATAAATATCCGATCTATATAATTTTATCGGTAATTAAATAAATACCTTAAATGGTAATATATGCCAAATTTCGTAAAGATACCTCGTTAAATGGAAGAGTTTCCATACAAGCACTTGATTCCGATTGTTCAATTTGTATGGAATCTATATGCTATAGTCATCCGCTCTGAATAATTTCTTCGGAGATTACATCGCAGCCTTAAATAATAATTCGTACAAAATTTCGTGAAGAAACCTCGTCAAATGAAAGAGTTTTCCATACAACCCTTGATTCCGATTATTCAGTTTGTATGGCAGCTATATGCTATAATCATCCGAGCTTTATTATTTCTTTGAATATTACATTGTTGCCTTAACTGACAATCCCTGCCAAATTTCGTAAAGATACCTCGTCAAATGAAAGAGTTTTCCTTACAAGCACTTGATTCCGATTGTTCAGTTTTTATGGATTCTATATGCTATAGTCATCCGAACTGAATAATTTCTTCGGAGATTACATTGTTGCCCCAACTAATAATCTGTGCCTAATTTCGTGAAGCTACCTCGTCAAATGAAAGGGTTTTTCATACAAGCATTTCATTCCGATTGTTCAGTTTGTATGGAAGCTATATGCTATAGTCATCCGATCTATATAATTTCTTCGGAGATTACATTCTTGCCTTAACTGACAATCGTGAAGATACCTCGTCAAATGGAAGAGTTTCCATACAAGCACTTGATTCCGATTGTTCAATTTGTATGGAATCTATATGCTATAGTCATCCGATCTATATAATTTCTTCGGAGATTACATTCTTGCCTTAACTGACAATCGTGAAGATACCTCGTCAAATGAAAGAGTTTTCCATTCAAGCACTTGATTCCGATTGTTCGGTTTGTATGGAATCTATATGCTATATTCATCCGATCTGAATAATTTCTTCGGAGATTACATTCTTGCCTTAACTGACAATCCGTGCCAAATTTCGTAAAGATACCTCGTCAAATGATAGAGTTTTCCATACAAGCACTTGATTCCGATTGTTCAGTTTGTATGGAATCTATATGATATAAATATCCGATCTATATAATTTCATCGGTGATTGAATAAATACCTTAAATAGTAATATATGCCAAATTTCGTAAAGATACCTCGTTAAATGGAAGAGTTTCCATACAAGCACTTGATTCCGATTGTTCAATTTGTATGGAATCTATATGCTATATTCATCCGCTCTGAATAATTTCTTCGGAGATTACATTGTTGCCTGAAATAATAATATATGCAAAATTTCGTGAAGCTACCTCGTCAAATGAAAGAGTTTTCCATACAAGAATTTCATTCCAAATGTTCAGCTTGTATGGCAGCTTAATGCTATAGTCATCCGAACTAAATAATTTCTTCGGAGATTACATTGTTGCCTTAAATAATAAATCGTACAAAATTTCGTGAAGAAACCTCGTCAAATGAAAGAGTTTTCCATACAACCCTTGATTCCGATTATTCAGTTTGTATGGCAGCTATATGCTATAGTCATCCGAACTTTATTATTTCTTTGGAGATTACATTGTTGCCTTAACTGACAATCCGTGCCAAATTTCGTAAAGATACCTCGTCAAATGAAAGAGTTTTCCATACAAGCACTTGATTCCGATTGTTCAGTTTGTATGGCAGCTGTATGCTATAGTCATCCGAACTGAATAATTTCTTCGGAGATTACATTGTTGCCTAAAATAATAATATATGCAAAATTTCGTGAAGCTACCTTGTCAAATGAAAGAGTTTTCCATACAAATACTTGATTCCAAATGTTCAGTTTGTATGGAAGCTATATGCTATAGCCATCCGAACTATATAATTTCCTCAGAGATTGAATAAATGCCTTAAATAATAATATATGCCAAATTTCGTGAAGATACCTCGTCAAATGAAGGAGTTTTCCATACAAGCATTTCATTCCGATTGTTCAGTTTGTATGGCAGCTTAATGCTATAGTCATCCGAACTGAATAATTTTTTCGGAGATTACATTGTTGCCTGAAATAATATTATATGCAAAATTTCGTGAAGCTACTTCGTCAAATGAAAGAGTTTTCCATACAAATACTTGATTCCAAATGTTCAGTTTGTATGGAAGCTATATGCTATAGCCATCCGAACTATATAATTTACTCAGAGATTGAATAAATGCCTTAAATAATAATATATGCCAAATTTCGTGAAGCTACCTCGTCAAATGAAAGAGTTTTCCATACAAATACTTGATTCCAAATGTTCAGTTTGTATGGAAGCTATATGCTATAGCCATCCGAACTATATAATTTCCTCAGAGATTGAATAAATGCCTTAAATAATAACATATGCCAAATTTCATGAAGATACCTCGTCAAATGAAGGAGTTTTCCATACAAGCATTTCATTCCGAATGTTCAGTTTGTATGGCAGCTTAATGCTATAGTCATCCGAACTGAATAATTATTTCGGAGATTACATTGTTGCCTGAACTAATAATATATGCCAAATTTCGTGAAGATACCTCGTCAAATGAAGGAGTTTTCCATACAAGCATTTCATTCCGAATGTTCAGCTTGTATGGCAGCTTAATGCTATAGTCATCCGAACTGAATAATTTCTTCGGAGATTACATTGTTGCCTGAAATAATAATATATGCCAAATTTCGTGAAGATACCTCGTCAAATGAAGGAGTTTTCCATACAAGCATTTCATTTCGATTGTTCGATTTGTATGGCAGCTATATGCTATAGTCATCCGAACTGAATAATTTCTTCGGAGATTACATTGTTGCCCCAACTAATAATCTGTGCCTAATTTCGTGAAGATACCTCGACAAATGAAAGAGTTTTCCATTCAAGCACTTGATTTCGATTATTCAGTTTGTATGGCAGCTATATGCTATAGTCATCCGAACTTTATTATTTCTTTGGAGATTACATTGTTGCCTTAACTGACAATCCGTGCCAAATTTCGTAAAGATACCTCGTCAAATGATAGAGTTTTCCATACAAGCACTTGATTCCGACTGTTCAATTTGTATGGAATCTATATGCTATAAATATCCGATCTATATAATTTCATCGGTGATTGAATAAATACCTTAAATAGTAATATATGCCAAATTTCGTAAAGATACCTCGTTAAATGGAAGAGTTTCCATACAAGCACTTGATTCCGATTGTTCAATTTGTATGGAATCTATATGCTATAGTCATCCGCTCTGAATAATTTCTTCGGAGATTACATCGTAGCCTTAAATAATAATTCGTACAAAATTACGTGAAGAAACCTCGTCAAATGAAAGAGTTTTCCATACAACCCTTGATTCCGATTATTCAGTTTGTATGGCAGCTATATGCTTTAATCGTCCGAGCTTTATTATTTCTTTGAATATTACATTGTTGCCTTAACTGACAATCCGTGCCAAATTTCGTAAAGATACCTCGTCAAATGAGAGAGTTTTCCTTACAAGCACTTGATTTCGATTGTTCAGTTTGTATGGATTCTATATGCTATAGTCATCCGAACTGAATAATTTCTTCGGAGATTACATTGTTGCCCCAACCTATAAACTGTGCCTAATTTCGTGAAGCTACCTCGTCAATTGAAGGAGTTTTCCATACAAGCTTTTCATTCCGAATGTTCAGCTTGTATGGCAGCTTAATGCTATAGTCATCCGAACTGAATAATTTCTTCGGAGATTACATTGTTGCCTGAAATAATAATATATGCCAAATTTCGTGAAAATACCTCGTCAAATGAAGGAGTTTTCCATACAAGCATTTCATTCCGATTGTTCAGTTTGTATGGCAGCTATATGCTATTGTCATCCGAACTATATAATTTCATCAGAGATTGAGTAAATGCCTTAAATAATAATATATGCCAAATTTCGTGAAGATACCTCGTCAAATGAAGGAGTTTTCCATACAATTACTTGATTCCAAATGTTTAGTTTGTATGGAAGCTATATGCTATAGCCATCCGAACAATATAATTTCCTCAGAGATTAAATAAATGCCTTAAATAATAATATATGCCAAATTTCGAGAAGATACTTCGTCAAGTGAAGGAGTTTTCCATACAAGCATTTCATTCCGATTGTTCAGTTTGTATGGCAGCTATATGCTAAAGTCATCCGAACTGAATAATTTCTTCGGAGATTACATTGTTGCCCTAACTAATAATCTGTGCCTAATTTCGTAAAGATACCTCGTCAAATGAAAGAGTTTTCCATACAAGCACTTGATTCCGATTGTTCAGTTTGTATGGATTCTATATGCTATAGTCATCCGAACTGAATAATTTCTTCGGAGATTACATTGTTGCCCCAACCTATAAACTGTGCCTAATTTCGTGAAGCTACCTCGTCAAATGAAGGAGTTTTCCATACAAGCTTTTCATTCCGAATGTTCAACTTGTATGGCAGCTTAATGCTATAGTCATCCGAACTGAATAATTTCTTCGAAGATTACATTGTTGCCTGAAATAATAATATATGCCAAATTTCGTGAAAATACCTCGTCAAATGAAGGAGTTTTCCATACAAGCATTTCATTCCGATTGTTCAGTTTGTATGGCAGCTATATGCTATTGTCATCCGAACTATATAATTTCATCAGAGATTGAGTAAATGCCTTAAATAATAATATATGCCAAATTTCGTGAAGATACCTCGTCAAATGAAGGAGTTTTCCATACAATTACTTGATTCCAAATGTTTAGTTTGTAAGGAAGCTATATGCTATAGCCATCCGAACAATATAATTTCCTCAGAGATTGAATAAATGCCTTAAATAATAATATATGCCAAATTTCGTGAAGATACCTCGTCAAATGAAGGAGTTTTCCATACAAGCATTTCATTCCGAATGTTCAGTTTGTATGGAATCTATATGCTATAAATATCCGATCTATATAATTTTATCGGTAATTAAATAAATACCTTAAATAGTAATATATGCCAAATTTCGTAAAGATACCTCGTTAAATGGAAGAGTTTCCATACAAGCCCTTGATTCCGATTGTTCAATTTGTATGGAATCTATATGCTATAGTCATCCGCTCTGAATAATTTCTTCGGAGATTACATCGCAGCCTTAAATAATAATTCGTACAAAATTTCGTGAAGAAACCTCGTCAAATGAAAGAGTTTTCCATACAACCCTTGATTCCGATTATTCAGTTTGTATGGCAGCTATATGCTATAATCATCCGAGCTTTATTATTTCTTTGAATATTACATTGTTGCCTTAACTGACAATCCGTGCCAAATTTCGTAAAGATACCTCGTCAAATGAAAGAGTTTTCCTTACAAGCACTTGATTCCGATTGTTCAGTTTGTATGGATTCTATATGCTATAGTCATCCGAACTGAATAATTTCTTCGGAGATTACATTGTTGCCCCAACCTATAAACTGTGCCTAATTTCGTGAAGCTACCTCGTCAAATGAAGGAGTTTTCCATACAAGCTTTTCATTCCGAATGTTCAACTTGTATGGCAGCTTAATGCTATAGTCATCCGAACTGAATAATTTCTTCGAAGATTACATTGTTGCCTGAAATAATAATATATGCCAAATTTCGTGAAAATACCTCGTCAAATGAAGGAGTTTTCCATACAAGCATTTCATTCCGATTGTTCAGTTTGTATGGCAGCTATATGCTATTGTCATCCGAACTATATAATTTCATCAGAGATTGAGTAAATGCCTTAAATAATAATATATGCCAAATTTCGTGAAGATACCTCGTCAAATGAAGGAGTTTTCCATACAATTACTTGATTCCAAATGTTTAGTTTGTAAGGAAGCTATATGCTATAGCCATCCGAACAATATAATTTCCTCAGAGATTGAATAAATGCCTTAAATAATAATATATGCCAAATTTCGTGAAGATACCTCGTCAAATGAAGGAGTTTTCCATACAAGCATTTCATTCCGAATGTTCAGTTTGTATGGAATCTATATGCTATAAATATCCGATCTATATAATTTTATCGGTAATTAAATAAATACCTTAAATAGTAATATATGCCAAATTTCGTAAAGATACCTCGTTAAATGGAAGAGTTTCCATACAAGCCCTTGATTCCGATTGTTCAATTTGTATGGAATCTATATGCTATAGTCATCCGCTCTGAATAATTTCTTCGGAGATTACATCGCAGCCTTAAATAATAATTCGTACAAAATTTCGTGAAGAAACCTCGTCAAATGAAAGAGTTTTCCATACAACCCTTGATTCCGATTATTCAGTTTGTATGGCAGCTATATGCTATAATCATCCGAGCTTTATTATTTCTTTGAATATTACATTGTTGCCTTAACTGACAATCCGTGCCAAATTTCGTAAAGATACCTCGTCAAATGAAAGAGTTTTCCTTACAAGCACTTGATTCCGATTGTTCAGTTTTTATGGATTCTATATGCCATAGTCATCCGAACTGAAAAATTTCTTCGGAGATTACATTGTTGCCCCAACCTTTAAACTGTGCCTAATTTCGTGAAGCTACCTCGTCAAATGAAGGAGTTTTCCATACAAGCTTTTCATTCCGAATGTTCAGCTTGTATGGCAGCTTAATGCTATAGTCATCCGAACTGAATAATTTCTTCGGAGATTACATTGTTGCCTGAAATAATAATATATGCCAAATTTCGTGAAGATACCTCGTCAAATGAAGGAGTTTTCCATACAAGCATTTCATTTCGATTGTTCAATTTGTATGGCAGCTATATGCTATAGTCATCCGAACTGAATAATTTCTTCGGAGATTACATTGTGGCCCCAACTAATAATCTGTGCCTAATTTCGTGAAGCTACCTCGTCAAATGAAAGAGTTTTTCATACAAGCATTTCATTCCGATTGTTCAGTTTGTATGGAAGCTATATGCTATAGTCATCCGATCTATATAATTTCTTCGGAGATTACATTCTTGCCTTAACTGACAATCGTGAAGATACCTCGTCAAATGAAAGAGTTTTCCATTCAAGCACTTGAATCCGATTGTTCGGTTTGTATGGAATCTATATGCTATATTCATCCGATCTGAATAATTTCTTCGGAGATTACATTCTTGCCTTAACTGACAATCCGTGCCAAATTTCGTGAAGATACCTCGACAAATGAAAGAGTTTTCCATTCAAGCACTTGATTTCGATTATTCAGTTTGTATGGCAGCTATATGCTATAGTCATCCGAACTTTATTATTTCTTTGGAGATTACATTGTTGCCTTAACTGACAATCCGTGCCAAATTTCGTAAAGATACCTCGTCAAATGATAGAGTTTTCCATACAAGCACTTGATTCCGATTGTTCAGTTTGTATGGAATCTATATGCTATAAATATCCGATCTATATAATTTCATCGGTGATTGAATAAATACCTTAAATAGTAATATATGCCAAATTTCGTAAAGATACCTCGTTAAATGGAAGAGTTTCCATACAAGCACTTGATTCCGATTGTTCAATTTGTATGGAATCTATATGCTATAGTCATCCGCTCTGAATAATTTCTTCGGAGATTACATTGTTGCCTGAAATAATAATATATGCAAAATTTCGTGAAGCTACCTCGTCAAATGAAAGAGTTTTCCATACAAGAATTTCATTCCAAATGTTCAGCTTGTATGGCAGCTTAATGCTATAGTCATCCGAACTAAATAATTTCTTCGGAGATTACATTGTTGCCTTAAATAATAAATCGTACAAAATTTCGTGAAGAAACCTCGTCAAATGAAAGAGTTTTCCATACAACCCTTGATTCCGATTATTCAGTTTGTATGGCAGCTATATGCTATAGTCATCCGAACTTTATTATTTCTTTGGAGATTACATTGTTGCCTTAACTGACAATCCGTGCCAAATTTCGTAAAGATACCTCGTCAAATGAAAGAGTTTTCCATACAAGCACTTGATTCCGATTGTTCAGTTTGTATGGCAGCTGTATGCTATAGTCATCCGAACTGAATAATTTCTTCGGAGATTACATTGTTGCCTGAAATAATAATATATGCAAAATTTCGTGAAGCTACCTTGTCAAATGAAAGAGTTTTCCATACAAATACTTGATTCCAAATGTTCAGTTTGTATGGAAGCTATATGCTATAGCCATCCGAACTATATAATTTCCTCAGAGATTGAATAAATGCCTTAAATAATAATATATGCCAAGCATTTCATTCCGATTGTTCAGTTTGTATGGCAGCTTAATGCTATAGTCATCCGAACTGAATAATTTTTTCGGAGATTACATTGTTGCCTGAAATAATAATATATGCAAAATTTCGTGAAGCTACTTCGTCAAATGAAAGAGTTTTCCATACAAATACTTGATTCCAAATGTTCAGTTTGTATGGAAGCTATATGCTATAGCCATCCGAACTATATAATTTACTCAGAGATTGAATAAATGCCTTAAATAATAATATATGCCAAATTTCGTGAAGCTACCTCGTCAAATGAAAGAGTTTTCCATACAAATACTTGATTCCAAATGTTCAGTTTGTATGGAAGCTATATGCTATAGCCATCCGAACTATATAATTTCCTCAGAGATTGAATAAATGCCTTAAATAATAATATATGCCAAATTTCGTAAAGATACCTCGTCAAATGAAAGAGTTTTCCATACAAGCACTTGATTCCGATTGTTCAGTTTGTATGGAATCTATATGCTATAAATATCCGATCTATATAATTTCATAGTTGATTGAATAAATATCTTAAATAGTAATATATGCCAAATTTCGTAAAGATACCTCGTTAAATGGAAGAGTTTCCATACAAGCACTTGATTCCGATTGTTCAATTTGTATGGAATCTATATGCTATAGTCATCCGCTCTGAATAATTTCTTCGGAGATTACATCGTAGCCTTAAATAAAAATTCGTACAAAATTTCGTGAAGAAACCTCGTCAAATGAAAGAGTTTTCCATACAATCCTTGATTCCGATTATTCAGTTTGTATGGCAGCTATATGCTATAATCATCCGAGCTTTATTATTTCTTTGAATATTACATTGTTGCCTTAACTGACAATCCGTGCCAAATTTCGTAAAGATACCTCGTCAAATGAAAGAGTTTTCCTTACAAGCACTTGATTCCGATTGTTCAGTTTGTATGGATTCTATATGCTATAGTCATCCGGACTGAATAATTTCTTCGGAGATTACATTGTTGCCCCAACCTATAAACTGTGCCTAATTTCGTGAAGCTACCTCGTCAAATAAAGGAGTTTTCCATACAAGCTTTTCATTCCGAATGTTCAGCTTGTATGGCAGCTTAATGCTATAGTCATCCGAACTAAATAATTATTTCGGAGATTACATTGTTGCCTGAAATAATAATATATGCCAAATTTCGTGAAGATACCTCGTCAAATGAAGGAGTTTTCCATACAAGCATTTCATTCCGATTGTTCAGTTTGTATGGCAGCTATATGCTATAGTCATCCGAACTATATAATTTCCTCACAGATTGAGTAAATGCCTTAAATAATAATATATGCCAATTTTCGTAAAGATACCTCGTCAAATGAAGGAGTTTTCCATACAAGCATTTCATTCCGATTGTTCAGTTTGTATGGCAGCTTAATGCTATAGTCATCCGAACTGAATAATTTCTTCGGAGATTACATTGTTGCCTGAAGTAATAATATATGCAAAATTTCGTGAAGCTACCTCGTCAAATGAAAGAGTTTTCCATACAAATACTTGATTCAAAATGTTCAGTTTGTATGGAAGCTATATGCTATAGCCATCCGAACTATATAATTTCCTCAGAGATTGAATAAATGCCTTAAATAATAACATATGCCAAATTTCGTAAAGATACCTCGTCAAATGAAGGAGTTTTCCATACAAGCATTTCATTCCGATTGTTCAGTTTGTATGGAAGCTATATGCTATAGTCATCCGAACTATATAATTTCCTCAGAGATTGAATAAATGCCTAAAATACTTGATTCCAAATGTTCAGTTTGTATGGAAGCTATATGCTATAGCCATCCGAATTATATAATTTCCTCAGAGATTGAATAAATGCCTTAAATAATAATATATGCCAAGCATTTCATTCCGATTGTTCAGTTTGTATGGCAGCTTAATGCTATAGTCATCCGAACTGAATAATTTTTTCGGAGATTACATTGTTGCCTGAAATAATAATATATGCAAAATTTCGTGAAGCTACTTCGTCAAATGAAAGAGTTTTCCATACAAATACTTGATTCCAAATGTTCAGTTTGTATGGAAGCTATATGCTATAGCCATCCGAACTATATAATTTACTCAGAGATTGAATAAATGCCTTAAATAATAATATATGCCAAATTTCGTGAAGCTACCTCGTCAAATGAAAGAGTTTTCCATACAAATACTTGATTCCAAATGTTCAGTTTGTATGGAAGCTATATGCTATAGCCATCCGAACTATATAATTTCCTCAGAGATTGAATAAATGCCTTAAATAATAATATATGCCAAATTTCGTAAAGATACCTCGTCAAATGAAAGAGTTTTCCATACAAGCACTTGATTCCGATTGTTCAGTTTGTATGGAATCTATATGCTATAAATATCCGATCTATATAATTTTATAGTTGATTGAATAAATACCTTAAATAGTAATATATGCCAAATTTCGTAAAGATACCTCGTTAAATGGAAGAGTTTCCATACAAGCACTTGATTCCGATTGTTCAATTTGTATGGAATCTATATGCTATAGTCATCCGCTCTGAATAATTTCTTCGGAGATTACATCGTAGCCTTAAATAACAATTCGTACAAAATTTCGTGAAGAAACCTCGTCAAATGAAAGAGTTTTCCATACAATCCTTGATTCCGATTATTCAGTTTGTATGGCAGCTATATGCTATAATCATCCGAGCTTTATTATTTCTTTGAATATTACATTGTTGCCTTAACTGACAATCCGTGCCAAATTTCGTAAAGATACCTCGTCAAATGAAAGAGTTTTCCTTACAAGCACTTGATTCCGATTGTTCAGTTTGTATGGATTCTATATGCTATAGTCATCCGGACTGAATAATTTCTTCGGAGATTACATTGTTGCCCCAACCTATAAACTGTGCCTAATTTCGTGAAGCTACCTCGTCAAATAAAGGAGTTTTCCATACAAGCTTTTCATTCCGAATGTTCAGCTTGTATGGCAGCTTAATGCTATAGTCATCCGAACTAAATAATTATTTCGGAGATTACATTGTTGCCTGAAATAATAATATTTGCCAAATTTCGTGAAGATACCTCGTCAAATGAAGGAGTTTTCCATACAAGCATTTCATTCCGATTGTTCAGTTTGTATGGCAGCTATATGCTATAGTCATCCGAACTATATAATTTCCTCACAGATTGAGTAAATGCCTTAAATAATAATATATGCAAAATTTCGTAAAGATACCTCGTCAAATGAAGGAGTTTTCCATACAAGCATTTCATTCCGATTGTTCAGTTTGTATGGCAGCTTAATGCTATAGTCATCCGAACTGAATAATTTCTTCGGAGATTACATTGTTGCCTGAAATAATAATATATGCAAAATTTCGTGAAGCTACCTCGTCAAATGAAAGAGTTTTCCATACAAATACTTGATTCAAAATGTTCAGTTTGTATGGAAGCTATATGCTATAGCCATCCGAACTATATAATTTCCTCAGAGATTGAATAAATGCCTTAAATAATAACATATGCCAAATTTCGTAAAGATACCTTGTCAAATGAAGGAGTTTTCCATACAAGCATTTCATTCCGATTGTTCAGTTTGTATGGAAGCTATATGCTATAGTCATCCGAACTATATAATTTCCTCAGAGATTGAATAAATGCCTAAAATACTTGATTCCAAATGTTCAGTTTGTATGGAAGCTATATGCTATAGCCATCTGAATTATATAATTTCCTCAGAGATTGAATAAATGCCTTAAATAATAATATATGCCAAATTTCGTAAAGATACCTCGTCAAATGAAGGAGTTTTCCATACAAGCATTTCATTCCGATTGTTCAGTTTGTATGGCAGCTTAATGCTATAGTCATCCGAACTGAATAATTTCTTCGGAGATTACATTGTTGCCTGAAATAATAATATATGCAAAATTTCGTGAAGCTACCTCGTCAAATGAAAGAGTTTTCCATACAAATACTTGATTCTAAATGTTCAGTTTGTATGGAAGCTATATGCTATAGCCATCCGAACTATATAATTTCCTCAGAGATTGAATAAATGCCTTAAATAATAACATATGCCAAATTTCGTAAAGATACCTCGTCAAATGAAGGAGTTTTCCATACAAGCATTTCATTCCGATTGTTCAGTTTGTATGGAAGCTATATGCTATAGTCATCCGAACTATATAATTTCCTCATAGATTGAATAAATGCCTAAAATACTTGATTTAAAATGTTCAGTTTGTATGGAAGCTATATGCTATAGCCATCCGAATTATATAATTTCCTCAGAGATTGAATAAATGCCTTAAATAATAATATATGCCAAATTTCGTAAAGATACCTCGTCAAATGAAGGAGTTTTCCATACAAGCATTTCATTCCGATTGTTCAGTTTGTATGGAAGCTATATGCTATAGTCATCCGAACTATATAATTTCCTCAGAGATTGAATAAATGCCTAAAATACTTGATTCCAAATGTTCAGTTTGCATGGAAGCTATATGCTATAGCCATCCGAATTATATAATTTCCTCAGAAATTGAATAAATGCCTTAAATAATAACATATGCCAAATTTCGTAAAGATTCCTCGTCAAATGAAGGAGTTTTCCATACAAGCATTTCATTCCGATTGTTCAGTTTGTATGGCAGCTTAATGCTATAGTCAGCCGAACTGAATAATTTCTTCGGAGATTACATTGTTGCCTGAAATAATAATATATGCAAAATTTCGTGAAGCTACCTTGTCAAATGAAAGAGTTTTCCATACAAATACTTGATTCCAAATGTTCAGTTTGTATGAAAGCTATATGCTATAGCCATCCGAACTATAAAATTTCCTCAGAGATTGAATAAATGCCTTAAATAATAATATATGCCAAATTTCGTAAAGATACCTCGTCAAATGAAGGAGTTTTCCATACAAGCATTTCATTCCGATTGTTCAGTTTGTATGGCAGCTTAATGCTATAGTCATCCGAACTGAATAATTTCTTCGGAGATTACATTGTTGCCTGAAATAATAATGTATGCAAAATTTCGTGAAGCTACCTTGTCAAATGAAAGAGTTTTCCATACAAATACTTGATTCCAAATGTTCAGTTTGTATGGAAGCTATATGCTATAGCCATCCGAACTATATAATTTCCTCAGAGATTGAATAAATGCCTTAAATAATAATATATGCCAAGCATTTCATTCCGATTGTTCAGTTTGTATGGCAGCTTAATGCTATAGTCATCCGAACTGAATAATTTTTTCGGAGATTACATTGTTGCCTGAAATAATAATATATGCAAAATTTCGTGAAGCTACTTCGTCAAATGAAAGAGTTTTCCATACAAATACTTGATTCCAAATGTTCAGTTTGTATGGAAGCTATATGCTATAGCCTTCCGAACTATATAATTTACTCAGAGATTGAATAAATGCCTTAAATAATAATATATGCCAAATTTCGTGAAGCTACCTCGTCAAATGAAAGAGTTTTCCATACAAATACTTGATTCCAAATGTTCAGTTTGTATGGAAGCTATATGCTATAGCCATCCGAACTATATAATTTCCTCAGAGATTGAATAAATGCCTTAAATAATAATATATGCCAAATTTCGTGAAGCTACCTCGTCAAATGAAAGAGTTTTCCATACAAATACTTGATTCCAAATGTTCAGTTTGTATGGAAGCTATATGCTATAGTCATCCGAACTATATAATTTCCTCAGAGATTGAATAAATGCCTAAAATACTTGATTCCATTGTTCAGTTTGTATGGAAGCTATATGCTATAGCCATCCGAATTATATAATTTCCTCAGAGATTGAATAAATGCCTTAAATAATAATATATGCCAAATTTCGTAAAGATACCTCGTCAAATGAAGGAGTTTTTTATACAAGCATTTCATTCCGATTGTTCAGTTTGTATGGCAGCTTAATGCTATAGTCATCCGAACTGAATAATTTCTTCGGAGATTACATTGTTGCCTGAAATAATAATATATGCAAAATTTCGTGAAGCTACCTTGTCAAATGAAAGAGTTTTCCATACAAATACTTGATTCCAAATGTTCAGTTTGTATGGAAGCTATATGCTATAGCCATCCGAACTATATAATTTCCTCAGAGATTGAATAAATGCCTTAAATAATAATATATGCCAAGCATTTCATTCCGATTGTTCAGTTTGTATGGCAGCTTAATGCTATAGTCATCCGAACTGAATAATTTTTTCGGAGATTACATTGTTGCCTGAAATAATAATATATGCAAAATTTCGTGAAGCTACTTCGTCAAATGAAAGAGTTTTCCATACAAATACTTGATTCCAAATGTTCAGTTTGTATGGAAGCTATATGCTATAGCCATCCGAACTATATAATTTACTCAGAGATTGAATAAATGCCTGAAATAATAATAAATGCCAAATTTCGTGAAGCTACCTCGTCAAATGAAAGAGTTTTCCATACAAATACTTGATTCCAAATGTTCAGTTTGTATGGAAGCTATATGCTATAGCCATCCGAACTATATAATTTCCTCAGAGATTGAATAAATGCCTTAAATAATAATATATGCCAAATTTCGTAAAGATACCTCGTCAAATGAAAGAGTTTTCCATACAAGCACTTGATTCCGATTGTTCAGTTTGTATGGAATCTATATGCTATAAATATCCGATCTATATAATTTCATAGTTGATTGAATAAATACCTTAAATAGTAATATATGCCAAATTTCGTAAAGATACCTCGTTAAATGGAAGAGTTTCCATACAAGCACTTGATTCCGATTGTTCAATTTGTATGGAATCTATATGCTATAGTCATCCGCTCTGAATAATTTCTTCGGAGATTACATCGTAGCCTTAAATAACAATTCGTACAAAATTTCGTGAAGAAACCTCGTCAAATGAAAGAGTTTTCCATACAACCCTTGATTCCGATTATTCAGTTTGTATGGCAGCTATATGCTATAATCATCCGAGCTTTATTATTTCTTTGAATATTACATTGTTGCCTTAACTGACAATCCGTGCCAAATTTCGTAAAGATACCTCGTCAAATGAAAGAGTTTTCCTTACGAGCACTTGATTCCGATTGTTCAGTTTGTATGGATTCTATATGCTATAGTCATCCGGACTGAATAATTTCTTCGGAGATTACATTGTTGCCCCAACCTATAAACTGTGCCTAATTTCGTGAAGCTACCTCGTCAAATGAAGGAGTTTTCCATACAAGCTTTTCATTCCGAATGTTCAGCTTGTATGGCAGCTTAATGCTATAGTCATCCGAACTGAATAATTTCTTCGGAGATTACATTGTTGCCTGAAATAATAATATATGCAAAATTTCGTGAAGATACCTCGTCAAATGAAAGAGTTTTCCATACAAATACTTGATTCCAAATGTTCAGTTTGTATGGAAGCTATATGCTATAGCCATCCGAACTATATAATTTCCTCAGAGATTGAATAAATGCCTTAAATAATAATATATGCCAAGCATTTCATTCCGATTGTTCAGTTTGTATGGCAGCTTAATGCTATAGTCATCCGAACTGAATAATTTTTTCGGAGATTACATTGTTGCCTGAAATAATAATATATGCAAAATTTCGTGAAGCTACTTCGTCAAATGAAAGAGTTTTCCATACAAATACTTGATTCCAAATGTTCAGTTTGTATGGAAGCTATATGCTATAGCCTTCCGAACTATATAATTTACTCAGAGATTGAATAAATGCCTTAAATAATAATATATGCCAAATTTCGTGAAGCTACCTCGTCAAATGAAAGAGTTTTCCATACAAATACTTGATTCCAAATGTTCAGTTTGTATGGAAGCTATATGCTATAGCCATCCGAACTATATAATTTCCTCAGAGATTGAATAAATGCCTTAAATAATAATATATGCCAAGCATTTCATTCCGATTGTTCAGTTTGTATGGCAGCTTAATGCTATAGTCATCCGAACTGAATAATTTTTTCGGAGATTACATTGTTGCCTGAAATAATAATATATGCAAAATTTCGTGAAGCTACTTCGTCAAATGAAAGAGTTTTCCATACAAATACTCGATTCCAAATGTTCAGTTTGTATGGAAGCTATATGCTATAGCCATCCGAACTATATAATTTACTCAGAGATTGAATAAATGCCTTAAATAATAATATATGCCAAATTTCGTGAAGCTACCTCGTCAAATGAAAGAGTTTTCCATACAAATACTTGATTCCAAATGTTCAGTTTGTATGGAAGCTATATGCTATAGCCATCCGAACTATATAATTTCCTCAGAGATTGAATAAATGCCTTAAATAATAATATATGCCAAATTTCGTAAAGATACCTCGTCAAATGAAAGAGTTTTCCATACAAGCACTTGATTCCGATTGTTCAGTTTGTATGGAATCTATATGCTATAAATATCCGATCTATATAATTTCATAGTTGATTGAATAAATACCTTAAATAGTAATATATGCCAAATTTCGTAAAGATACCTCGTTAAATGGAAGAGTTTCCATACAAGCACTTGATTCCGATTGTTCAATCTGTATGGAATCTATATGCTATAGTCATCCGCTCTGAATAATTTCTTCGGAGATTACATCGTAGCCTTAAATAACAATTCGTACAAAATTTCGTGAAGAAACCTCGTCAAATGAAAGAGTTTTCCATACAACCCTTGATTCCGATTATTCAGTTTGTATGGCAGCTATATGCTATAATCATCCGAGCTTTATTATTTCTTTGAATATTACATTGTTGCCTTAACTGATAATCCGTGCCAAATTTCGTAAAGATACCTCGTCAAATGAAAGAGTTTTCCTTACAAGCACTTGATTCCGATTGTTCAGTTTGTATGGATTCTATATGCTATAGTCATCCGGACTGAATAATTTCTTCGGAGATTACATTGTTGCCCCAACCTATAAACTGTGAAGCTACCTCGTCAAATGAAGGAGTTTTCCATACAAGCTTTTCATTCCGAATGTTCAGCTTGTATGGCAGCTTAATGCTATAGTCATCCGAACTGAATAATTATTTCGGAGATTACATTGTTGCCTGAAGTAATAATATATGCCAAATTTCGTGAAGATACCTCGTCAAATGAAGGAGTTTTCCATACAAGCATTTCATTCCGATTGTTCAGTTTGTATGGCAGCTATATGCTATAGTCATCCGAACTATATAATTTCCTCACAGATTGAGTAAATGCCTTAAATAATAATATATGCCAAATTTCGTAAAGATACCTCGTCAAATGAAGGAGTTTTCCATACAAGCATTTCATTCCGATTGTTCAGTTTGTATGGCAGCTTAATGCTATAGTCATCCGAACTGAATAATTTCTCCGGAGATTACATTGTTGCCTGAAATAATAATATATGCAAAATTTCGTGAAGCTACCTCGTCAAATGAAAGAGTTTTCCATACAAATACTTGATTCAAAATGTTCAGTTTGTATGGAAGCTATATGCTATAGCCATCCGAACTATATAATTTCCTCAGAGATTGAATAAATGCCTTAAATAATAACATATGCCAAATTTCGTAAAGATACCTCGTCAAATGAAGGAGTTTTCCATACAAGCATTTCATTCCGATTGTTCAGTTTGTATAGAAGCTATATGCTATAGTCATCCGAACTATATAATTTCCTCAGAGATTGAATAAATGCCTAAAATACTTGATTCCAAATGTTCAGTTTGTATGGAAGCTATATGCTATAGCCATCCGAATTATATAATTTCCTCAGAGATTGAATAAATGCCTTAAATAATAATATATGCCAAATTTCGTAAAGATACCTCGTCAAATGAAGGAGTTTTCCATACAAGCATTTCATTCCGATTGTTCAGTTTGTATGGCAGCTTAATGCTATAGTCATCCGAACTGAATAATTTCTTCGGAGATTACATTGTTGCCTGAAATAATAATATATGCAAAATTTCGTGAAGCTACCTCGTCAAATGAAAGAGTTTTCCATACAAATACTTGATTCCAAATGTTCAGTTTGTATGGAAGCTATATGCTATAGCCATCCGAACTATATAATTTCCTCAGAGATTGAATAAATGCCTTAAATAATAACATATGCCAAATTTCGTAAAGATACCTCGTCAAATGAAGGAGTTTTCCATACAAGCATTTCATTCCGATTGTTCAGTTTGTATGGAAGCTATATGCTATAGTCATCCGAACTATATAATTTCCTCAGAGATTGAATAAATGCCTAAAATACTTGATTTAAAATGTTCAGTTTGTATGGAAGCTATATGCTATAGCCATCCGAATTATATAATTTCCTCAGAGATTGAATAAATGCCTTAAATAATAATATATGCCAAATTTCGTAAAGATACCTCGTCAAATGAAGGAGTTTTCCATACAAGCATTTCATTCCGATTGTTCAGTTTGTATGGAAGCTATATGCTATAGTCATCCGAACTATATAATTTCCTCAGAGATTGAATAAATGCCTAAAATACTTGATTCCAAATGTTCAGTTTGTATGGAAGCTATATGCTATAGCCATCCGAATTATATAATTTCCTCAGAGATTGAATAAATGCCTTAAATAATAACATATGCCAAATTTCGTAAAGATACCTCGTCAAATGAAGGAGTTTTCCATACAAGCACTTGATTCCGATTGTTCAGTTTGTATGGAATCTATATGCTATAAATATCCGATCTATATAATTTCATAGTTGATTGAATAAATACCTTAAATATTAATATATGCCAAATTTCGTAAAGATACCTCGTTAAATGGAAGAGTTTCCATACAAGCACTTGATTCCGATTGTTCAATTTGTATGGAATCTATATGCTATAGTCATCCGCTCTGAATAATTTCTTCGGAGATTACATCGTAGCCCTAAATAATAATTCGTACAAAATTTCGTGAAGAAACCTCGTCAAATGAAAGAGTTTTCCATACAACCCTTGATTCCGATTATTCAGTTTGTATGGCAGCTATATGCTATAATCATCCGAGCTTTATTATTTCTTTGAATATTACATTGTTGCCTTAACTGACAATCCGTGCCAAATTTCGTAAAGATACCCCGTCAAATGAAAGAGTTTTCCTTACAAGCACTTGATTCCGATTGTTCAGTTTGTATGGATTCTATATGCTATAGTCATCCGGACTGAATAATTTCTTCGGAGATTACATTGTTGCCCCAACCTATAAACTGTGCCTAATTTCGTGAAGCTACCTCGTCAAATGAAGGAGTTTTCCATACAAGCTTTTCATTCCGAATGTTCAGCTTGTATGGCAGCTTAATGCTATAGTCATCCGAACTGAATAATTATTTCGGAGATTACATTGTTGCCTGAAATAATAATATATGCCAAATTTCGTGAAGATACCTCGTCAAATGAAGGAGTTTTCCATACAAGCATTTCATTCCGATTGTTCAGTTTGTATGGCAGCTATATGCTATAGTCATCCGAACTATATAATTTCCTCACAGATTGAGTAAATGCCTTAAATAATAATATATGCCAAATTTCGTAAAGATACCTCGTCAAATGAAGGAGTTTTCCATACAAGCATTTCATTCCGATTGTTCAGTTTGTATGGCAGCTTAATGCTATAGTCATCCGAACTGAATAATTTCTTCGGAGATTACATTGTTGCCTGAAATAATAATATATGCAAAATTTCGTGAAGCTACCTCGTCAAATGAAAGAGTTTTCCATACAAATACTTGATTCAAAATGTTCAGTTTGTATGGAAGCTATATGCTATAGCCATCCGAACTATATAATTTCCTCAGAGATTGAATAAATGCCTTAAATAATAACATATGCCAAATTTTGTAAAGATACCTCGTCAAATGAAGGAGTTTTCCATACAAGCATTTCATTCCGATTGTTCAGTTTGTATGGAAGCTATATGCTATAGTCATCCGAACTATATAATTTCCTCAGAGATGGAATAAATGCCTAAAATACTTGATTCCAAATGTTCAGTTTGTATGGAAGCTATATGCTATAGCCATCAGAATTATATAATTTCCTCAGAGATTGAATAAATGCCTTAAATAATAATATATGCCAAATTTCGTAAAGATACCTCGTCAAATGAAGGAGTTTTCCATACAAGCATTTCATTCCGATTGTTCAGTTTGTATGGCAGCTTAATGCTATAGTCATCCGAACTGAATAATTTCTTCGGAGATTACATTGTTGCCTGAAATAATAATATATGCAAAATTTCGTGAAGCTACCTCGTCAAATGAAAGAGTTTTCCATACAAATACTTGATTCCAAATGTTCAGTTTGTATGGAAGCTATATGCTATAGCCATCCGAACTATATAATTTCCTCAGAGATTGAATAAATGCCTTAAATAATAACATATGCCAAATTTCGTAAAGATACCTCGTCAAATGAAGGAGTTTTCCATACAAGCATTTCATTCCGATTGTTCAGTTTGTATGGAAGCTATATGCTATAGTCATCCGAACTATATAATTTCCTCAGAGATTGAATAAATGCCTAAAATACTTGATTTAAAATGTTCAGTTTGTATGGAAGCTATATGCTATAGCCATCCGAATTATATAATTTCCTCAGAGATTGAATAAATGCCTTAAATAATAATATATGCCAAATTTCGTAAAGATACCTCGTCAAATGAAGGAGTTTTCCATACAAGCATTTCATTCCGATTGTTCAGTTTGTATGGAAGCTATATGCTATAGTCATCCGAACTATATAATTTCCTCAGAGATTGAATAAATGCCTAAAATACTTGATTCCAAATGTTCAGTTTGTATGGAAGCTATATGCTATAGCCATCCGAATTATATAATTTCCTCAGAGATTGAATAAATGCCTTAAATAATAACATATGCCAAATTTCGTAAAGATACCTCGTCAAATGAAGGAGTTTTCCATACAAGCACTTGATTCCGATTGTTCAGTTTGTATGGAATCTATATGCTATAAATATCCGATCTATATAATTTCATAGTTGATTGAATAAATACCTTAAATATTAATATATGCCAAATTTCGTAAAGATACCTCGTTAAATGGAAGAGTTTCCATACAAGCACTTGATTCCGATTGTTCAATTTGTATGGAATCTATATGCTATAGTCATCCGCTCTGAATAATTTCTTCGGAGATTACATCGTAGCCCTAAATAATAATTCGTACAAAATTTCGTGAAGAAACCTCGTCAAATGAAAGAGTTTTCCATACAACCCTTGATTCCGATTATTCAGTTTGTATGGCAGCTATATGCTATAATCATCCGAGCTTTATTATTTCTTTGAATATTACATTGTTGCCTTAACTGACAATCCGTGCCAAATTTAGTAAAGATACCTCGTCAAATGAAAGAGTTTTCCTTACAAGCACTTGATTCCGATTGTTCAGTTTGTATGGATTCTATATGCTATAGTCATCCGGACTGAATAATTTCTTCGGAGATTACATTGTTGCCCCAACCTATAAACTGTGCCTAATTTCGTGAAGCTACCTCGTCAAATGAAGGAGTTTTCCATACAAGCTTTTCATTCCGAATGTTCAGCTTGTATGGCAGCTTAATGCTATAGTCATCCGAACTAAATAATTATTTCGGAGATTACATTGTTGCCTGAAATAATAATATATGCCAAATTTCGTGAAGATACCTCGTCAAATGAAGGAGTTTTCCATACAAGCATTTCATTCCGATTGTTCAGTTTGTATGGCAGCTATATGCTATAGTCATCCGAACAATATAATTTCCTCACAGATTGAGTAACTGCCTTAAATAATAATATATGCCAAATTTCGTAAGGATACCTCGTCAACTGAAGGAGTTTTCCATACAAGCATTTCATTCCGATTGTTCAGTTTGTATGGCAGCTTAATGCTATAGTCATCCGAACTGAATAATTTCTTCGGAGATTACATTGTTGCCTGAAATAATAATATATGCAAAATTTCGTGAAGCTACCTCGTCAAATGAAAGAGTTTTCCATACAAATACTTGATTCCAAATGTTCAGTTTGTATGGAAGCTATATGCTATAGCCATCCGAACTATATAATTTCCTCAGAGATTGAATAAATGCCTTAAATAATAATATATGCCAAATTTCGTAAAGATACCTCGTCAAATGAAGGAGAATTCCATACAAGCATTTCATTCCGATTGTTTAGTTTGTATGGAAGCTATATGCTATAGTCATCCGAACTATATAATTTCCTCAGAGATTGAATAAATGCCTAAAATACTTGATTCCAAATGTTCAGTTTGTATGGAAGGTATATGCTATAGCCATCCGAACTATAGAATTTCCTCAGAGATTGAATAAATGCCTTAAATAATAATATATGCCAAATTTCGTGAAGATACCTCGTCAAATGAAGGAGTTTTCCATACAAGCATTTCATTCCGATTGTTCAGTTTGTATGGCAGCTTAATGCTATAGTCATCCGAACTGAATAATTATTTCGGAGATTACATTGTTGCCTGAAATAATAATATATGCCAAATTTCGTAAAGATACCTCGTCAAATGAAAGAGTTTTCCATACAAGCACTTGATTCCGATTGTTCAGTTTGTATGGAATCTATATGCTATAAATATCCGATCTATATAATTTCATAGTTGATTGAATAAATACCTTAAATTGTAATATATGCCAAATTTCGTAAAGATACCTCGTTAAATGGAAGAGTTTCCATACAAGCACTTGATTCCGATTGTTCAATTTGTATGGAATCTATATGCTATAGTCATCCGCTCTGAATAATTTCTTCGGAGATTACATCGTAGCCTTAAATAATAATTCGTACAAAATTTCGTGAAGAAACCTCCTCAAATGAAAGAGTTTTCCATACAACCCTTGATTCCGATTATTCAGTTTGTATGGCAGCTATATGCTATAATCATCCGAGCTTTATTATTTCTTTGAATATTACATTGTTGCCTTAACTGACAATCCGTGCCAAATTTGGTAAAGATACCTCGTCAAATGAAAGAGTTTTCCTTACAAGCACTTGATTCCGATTGTTCAGTTTGTATGGATTCTATATGCTATAGTCATCCGGACTGAATAATTTCTTCGGGGATTACATTGTTGCCCCAACCTATAAACTGTACCTAATTTCGTGAAGCTACCTCGTCAAATGAAGGAGTTTTCCATACAAGCTTTTCATTCCGAATGTTCAGCTTGTATGGCAGCTTAATGCAATAGTCATCCGAACTGAATAATTATTTCGGAGATTACATTGTTGCCTGAAATAATAATATATGCCAAATTTCGTGAAGATACCTCGTCAAATGAAGGAGTTTTCCATACAAGCATTTCATTCCGATTGTTCAGTTTGTATGGCAGCTATATGCTTTAGTCATCCGAACTATATAATTTCCTCACAGATTGAGTAAATGCCTTAAATAATAATATATGCTAAATTTCGTAAAGATACCTCGTCAAATGAAGGAGTTTTCCATACAAGCATTTCATTCCGATTGTTCAGTTTGTATGGCAGCTTAATGCTATAGTCATCCGAACTGAATAATTTCCTCAGAGATTGAATTAATGCCTAAAATACTTGATTCCAAATGTTCAGTTTGTATGGAAGCTATATGCTATAGCCATCCGAACTATATAATTTCCTCAGAGATTGAGTAAATGCCTTAAATAATAATATATGCCAAATTTCGTAAAGATACCTCGTCAAATGAAAGAGTTTTTCATACAAGCATTTCATTCCGATTGTTCAGTTTGTATGGAAGCTATATGCTATAGTCATCCGAACTATATAATTTCCTCAGAGATTGAATTAATGCCTAAAATACTTGAGTCCAAATGTTCAGTTTGTATGGAAGCTATATGCTATAGCCATCCGAACTATATAATTTCCTCAGAGATTGAATAAATGCCTTAAATAATAATATATGCCAAATTTCGTGAAGATACCTCGTCAAATGAAGGAGTTTTCCATACAAATACTTGATTCCAAATGTTCAGTTTGTATGGAAGCTATATGCTATAGCCATCCGAACTATATAATTTCCTCAGAGATTGAATAAATGCCTTAAATAATAATATATGCCAAATTTCGTAAAGATACCTCGTCAAATGAAAGAGTTTTCCATACAAATACTTGATTCCAAATGTTCAGTTTGTATGGAAGCTATATGCTATAGCCATCCGAACTATATAATTTCCTCAGAGATTGAATAAATGCCTTAAATAATAATATATGCCAAATTTCGTAAAGATACCTCGTCAAATGAAGGAGTTTTCCATACAAGCATTTCATTCCGATTGTTCAGTTTGTATGGAAGCTATATGCTATAGTCATCCGAACTATATAATTTCCTCAGAGATTGAATTAATGCCTAAAATACTTGATTCCAAATGTTCAGTTTGTATGGAAGCTATATGCTATAGCCATCCGAACTATATAATTTCCTCAGAGATTGAATAAATGCCTTAAATAATAATATATGCCAAATTTCGTGAAGATACCTCGTCAAATGAAGGAGTTTTCCATACAAATACTTGATTCCAAATGTTCAGTTTGTATGGAAGCTATATGCTATAGCCATCCGAACTATATAATTTCCTCAGAGATTGAATAAATGCCTTAAATAATAATATATGCCAAATTTCGTAAAGATACCTCGTCAAATGAAAGAGTTTTCCATACAAATACTTGATTCCAAATGTTCAGTTTGTATGGAAGCTATATGCTATAGCCATCCGAACTATATAATTTCCTCAGAGATTGAATAAATGCCTTAAATAATAATATATGCCAAATTTCGTAAAGATACCTCGTCAAATGAAGGAGTTTTCCATACAAGCATTTCATTCCGATTGTTCAGTTTGTACGGCAGCTTAATGCTATAGTCATCCGAACTAAATAATTTCTTCGGAGATTACATTGTTGCCTGAAATAATAATATATGCAAAATTTCGTGAAGCTACCTCGTCAAATGAAAGAGTTTTCCATACAAATACTTGATTCCAAATGTTCAGTTTGTATGGAAGCTATATGCTATAGCCATCCGAACTATATAATTTCCTCAGAGATTGAGTAAATGCCTTAAATAATAATATATGCCAAATTTCGTAAAGATACCTCGTCAAATGAAAGAGTTTTTCATACAAGCATTTCATTCCGATTGTTCAGTTTGTATGGAAGCTATATGCTATAGTCATCCGAACTATATAATTTCCTCAGAGATTGAATTAATGCCTAAAATACTTGATTCCAAATGTTCAGTTTGTATGGAAGCTATATGCTATAGCCATCCGAACTATATAATTTCCTCAGAGATTGAATAAATGCCTTAAATAATAATATATGCCAAATTTCGTAAAGATACCTCGTCAAATGAAAGAGTTTTCCATACAAATACTTGATTCCAAATGTTCAGTTTGTATGGAAGCTATATGCTATAGCCATCCGAACTATATAATTTCCTCAGAGATTGAATAAATGCCTTAAATAATAATATATGCCAAATTTCGTAAGGATACCTCGTCAAATGAAGGAGTTTTCCATACAAGCATTTCATTCCGATTGTTCAGTTTGTATGGAAGCTATATGCTATAGTCATCCGAACTATATAATTTCCTCAGAGATTGAATAAATGCCTAAAATACTTGATTCCAAATGTTCAGTTTGTATGGAAGGTATATGCTATAGTCATCCGAACTATAGAATTTCCTCAGAAAATGCCTTAAATAATAATATATGCCAAATTTCGTGAAGATACCTCGTCAAATGAAGGAGTTTTCCATACAAATACTTGATTCCGATTGTTCAGTTTGTATGGAAGCTATATGCTATAGCCATCCGAACTATATAATTTCCTCAGAGATTGAATAAATGCCTTAAATAATAATATATGCCAAATTTCGTAAAGATACCTCGTCAAATGAAAGAGTTTTCCATACAAATACTTGATTCCAAATGTTCAGTTTGTATGGAAGCTATATGCTATAGCCATCCGAACTATATAATTTCCTCAGAGATTGAATAAATGCCTTAAATAATAATATATGCCAAATTTCGTAAAGATACCTCGTCAAATGAAGGAGTTTTCCATACAAGCATTTCATTCCGATTGTTCAGTTTGTATGGAAGCTATATGCTATAGTCATCCGAACTATATAATTTCCTCAGAGATTGAATTAATGCCTAAAATACTTGATTCCAAATGTTCAGTTTGTATGGAAGCTATATGCTATAGCCATCCGAACTATATAATTTCCTCAGAGATTGAATAAATGCCTTAAATAATAATATATGCCAAATTTCGTGAAGATACCTCGTCAAATGAAGGAGTTTTCCATACAAGCATTTCATTCCGATTGTTCAGTTTGTATGGCAGCTTAATGCTATAGTCATCCGAACTGAATAATTATTTCGGAGATTACATTGTTGCCTGAAATAATAATATATGCCAAATTTCGTAAAGATACCTCGTCAAATGAAAGAGTTTTCCATACAAGCACTTGATTCCGATTGTTCAGTTTGTATGGAATCTATATGCTATAAATATCCGATCTATATAATTTCATAGTTGATTGAATAAATACCTTAAATTGTAATATATGCCAAATTTCGTAAAGATACCTCGTTAAATCTAAGAGTTTCCATACAAGCACTTGATTCCGATTGTTCAATTTGTATGGAATCTATATGCTATAGTCATCCGCTCTGAATAATTTCTTCGGAGATTACATCGTAGCCTTAAATAATAATTCGTACAAAATTTCGTGAAGAAACCTCGTCAAATGAAAGAGTTTTCCATACAACCCTTGATTCCGATTATTCAGTTTGTATGGCAGCTATATGCTATAATCATCCGAGCTTTATTATTTCTTTGAATATTACATTGTTGCCTTAACTGACAATCCGTGCCAAATTTGGTAAAGATACCTCGTCAAATGAAAGAGTTTTCCTTACAAGTACTTGATTCCGATTGTTCAGTTTGTATGGATTCTATATGCTATAGTCATCCGGACTGAATAATTTCTTCGGAGATTACATTGTTGCCCCAACCTATAAACTGTGCCTAATTTCGTGAAGCTACCTCGTCAAATGAAGGAGTTTTCTATACAAGCTTTTCATTCCGAATGTTCAGCTTGTATGGCAGCTTAATGCTATAGTCATCCGAACTGAATAATTATTTCGGAGATTACATTGTTGCCTGAAATAATAATATATGCCAAATTTCGTGAAGATACCTCGTCAAATGAAGGAGTTTTCCATACAAGCATTTCATTCCGATTGTTCAGTTTGTATGGCAGCTATATGCTATAGTCATCCGAACTATATAGTTTCCTCAGAGATTGAGTAGATGCCTTAAATAATAATATATGCTAAATTTCGTAAAGATACCTCGTCAAATGAAGGAGTTTTCCATACAAGCATTTCATTCCGATTGTTCAGTTTGTATGGCAGCTTAATGCTATAGTCATCCGAACTGAATAATTTCTTCGGAGATTACATTGTTGCCTGAAATAATAATATATGCAAAATTTCGTGAAGCTACCTCGTCAAATGAAAGAGTTTTCCATACAAATACTTGATTCCAAATGTTCAGTTTGTATGGAAGCTATATGCTATAGCCATCCGAACTATATAATTTCCTCAGAGATTGAGTAAATGCCTTAAATAATAATATATGCCAAATTTCGTAAAGATACCTCGTCAAATGAAAGAGTTTTTCATACAAGCATTTCATTCCGATTGTTCAGTTTGTATGGAAGCTATATGCTATAGTCATCCGAACTATATAATTTCCTCAGAGATTGAATTAATGCCTAAAATACTTGATTCCAAATGTTCAGTTTGTATGGAAGCTATATGCTATAGCCATCCGAACTATATAATTTCCTCAGAGATTGAATAAATGCCTTAAATAATAATATATGCCAAATTTCGTAAAGATACCTCGTCAAATGAAAGAGTTTTCCATACAAATACTTGATTCCAAATGTTCAGTTTGTATGGAAGCTATATGCTATAGCCATCCGAACTATATAATTTCCTCAGAGATTGAATAAATGCCTTAAATAATAATATATGCCAAATTTCGTAAAGATACCTCGTCAAATGAAAGAGTTTTCCATACAAGCACTTGATTCCGATTGTTCAGTTTGTACGGAATCTATATGCTATAAATATCCGATCTATATAATTTCATAGTTGATTGAATAGATACCTTAAATAGTAATATATGCCAAATTTCGTGAAGGTACCTCGTCAAATGAAAGAGTTTTCCATACAAATACTTGATTCCAAATGTTCAGTTTGTATGGAAGCTATATGCTATAGCCATCCGAACTATATAATTTCCTCAGAGATTGAATAAATGCCTTAAATAATAATATATGCCAAATTTCGTAAAGATACCTCGTCAAATGAAAGAGTTTTCCATACAAATACTTGATTCCAAATGTTCAGTTTGTATGGAAGCTATATGCTATAGCCATCCGAACTATATAATTTCCTCAGAGATTGAATAAATGCCTTAAATAATAATATATGCCAAATTTCGTAAAGATACCTCGTCAAATGAAAGAGTTTTCCTTACAAGCATTTCATTCCGATTGTTCAGTTTGTATGGAAGCTTAATGCTATAGTCATCCGAACTGAATAATTTCTTCGGAGATTACATTGTTGCCCCAACCTATAAACTGTGCCTAATTTCGTGAAGCTACCTCGTCAAATGAAGGAGTTTTCCATACAAGCTATTCATTCCGAATGTTCAGCTTGTATGGCAGCTTAATGCTATAGTCATCCGAACTGAATAATTTCTTCGGAGATTACATTGTTGCCTGAAATAATAATATATGCCAAATTTCGTGAAGATACCTCGTCAAATGAAGGAGTTTTCCATACAAGCATTTCATTCCGATTGTTCAGTTTGTATGGCAGCTATATGCTATAGTCATCCGAACTATATAATTTAATCAGAGATTGAGTATATGCCTTAAATAATATGTGCCAAATTTCGTGAAGATACCTCGTCAAATGAAGGAGTTTTCCATACAAGCATTTCATTCCGATTGTTCAGTTTGTATGGCAGCTTAATGCTATAGTCATCCGAACTGAATAATTTCTTCGGAGATTACATTGTTGCCTGAAATAAAAATATATTCAAAATTTCGTGAAGCTACCTCGTCAAATGAAAGAGTTTTCCATACAAATACTTGATTCCAAATGTTCAGTTTGTATGGAAGCTATATGCTATAGCCATCCGAACTATATAATTTCCTCAGAGATTGAATAAATGCCTTAAATAATAATATGTGCCAAATTTCGTGAAGATACCTCGTCAAATGAAGGAGTTTTCCATACAAGCATTTCATTCCAAATGTTCAGTTTGTATGGAAGCTATATGCTATAGCCATCCGAACTATATAATTTCCTCAGAGATTGAATAAATGCCTTAAATAATAATATGTGCCAAATTTCGTGAAGATACCTCGTCAAATGAAGGAGTTTTCCATACAAGCATTTCATTCCGATTGTTCAGTTTGTATGGCAGCTATATGCTATAGTCATCCGAACTATATAATTTAATCAGAGATTGAGTATATGCCTTAAATAATATGTGCCTAATTTCGTGAAGCTACCTCGTCAAATGAAAGAGTTTTTCATACAAGCATTTCATTCCGATTGTTCAGTTTGTATGGAAGCTATATGCTATAGTCATCCGGCCTATATAATTTCCTCAGATATTGAATAAATGCCTAAAATAATAATATATGCCAAATTTCGTGAAGATACCTCGTCAAATGAAGGAGTTTTCCATACAAGAATTTCATTCCGATTGTTCAGTTTGTATGGCAGCTTAATGCTATAGTCATCCGAACTGAATAATTATTTCGGAGATTACATTGTTGCCTGAAATAATAATATATGCCAAATTTCGTGAAGATACCTCGTCAAATGAAGGAGTTTTCCATACAAGCATTTCATTCCGATTGTTCAGTTTGTATGGCAGCTTAATGCTATAGTCATCCGAACTGAATAATTTCTTCGGAGATTACATTGTTGCCTGAAATAATAATATATGCAAAATTTCGTGAAGCTACCTCGTCAAATGAAAGAGTTTTCCATACAAATACTTGATTCCAAATGTTCAGTTTGTATGGAAGCTATATGCTATAGCCATCCGAACTATATAATTTCCTCAGAGATTGAGTAAATGCCTTAAATAATAATATATGCCAAATTTCGTAAAGATACCTCGTCAAATGAAAGAGTTTTTCATACAAGCATTTCATTCCGATTGTTCAGTTTGTATGGAAGCTATATGCTATAGTCATCCGAACTATATAATTTCCTCAGAGATTGAATTAATGCCTAAAATACTTGATTCCAAATGTTCAGTTTGTATGGAAGCTATATGCTATAGCCATCCGAACTATATAATTTCCTCAGAGATTGAATAAATGCCTTAAATAATAATATATGCCAAATTTCGTAAAGATACCTCGTCAAATGAAAGAGTTTTCCATACAAATACTTGATTCCAAATGTTCAGTTTGTATGGAAGCTATATGCTATAGCCATCCGAACTATATAATTTCCTCAGAGATTGAATAAATGCCTTAAATAATAATATATGCCAAATTTCGTAAAGATACCTCGTCAAATGAAAGAGTTTTCCATACAAGCACTTGATTCCGATTGTTCAGTTTGTACGGAATCTATATGCTATAAATATCCGATCTATATAATTTCATAGTTGATTGAATAGATACCTTAAATAGTAATATATGCCAAATTTCGTGAAGGTACCTCGTCAAATGAAAGAGTTTTCCATACAAATACTTGATTCCAAATGTTCAGTTTGTATGGAAGCTATATGCTATAGCCATCCGAACTATATAATTTCCTCAGAGATTGAATAAATGCCTTAAATAATAATATATGCCAAATTTCGTAAAGATACCTCGTCAAATGAAAGAGTTTTCCATACAAATACTTGATTCCAAATGTTCAGTTTGTATGGAAGCTATATGCTATAGCCATCCGAACTATATAATTTCCTCAGAGATTGAATAAATGCCTTAAATAATAATATATGCCAAATTTCGTAAAGATACCTCGTCAAATGAAAGAGTTTTCCTTACAAGCACTTGATTCCGATTGTTCAGTTTGTATGGATTCTATATGCTATAGTCATCCGAACTGAATAATTTCTTCGGAGATTACATTGTTGCCCCAACCTATAAACTGTGCCTAATTTTAATTTCAAGCTATTCATTCCGAATGTTCAGCTTGTATGGCAGCTTAATGCTATAGTCATCCGAACTGAATAATTTCTTCGGAGATTACATTGTTGCCTGAAATAATAATATATGCCAAATTTCGTGAAGATACCTCGTCAAATGAAGGAGTTTTCCATACAAGCATTTCATTCCGATTGTTCAGTTTGTATGGCAGCTATATGCTATAGTCATCCGAACTATATAATTTAATCAGAGATTGAGTATATGCCTTAAATAATATGTGCCAAATTTCGTGAAGATACCTCGTCAAATGAAGGAGTTTTCCATACAAGCATTTCATTCCGATTGTTCAGTTTGTATGGCAGCTTAATGCTATAGTCATCCGAACTGAATAATTTCTTCGGAGATTACATTGTTGCCTGAAATAAAAATATATTCAAAATTTCGTGAAGCTACCTCGTCAAATGAAAGAGTTTTCCATACAAATACTTGATTCCAAATGTTCAGTTTGTATGGAAGCTATATGCTATAGCCATCCGAACTATATAATTTCCTCAGAGATTGAATAAATGCCTTAAATAATAATATGTGCCAAATTTCGTGAAGATACCTCGTCAAATGAAGGAGTTTTCCATACAAGCATTTCATTCCAAATGTTCAGTTTGTATGGAAGCTATATGCTATAGCCATCCGAACTATATAATTTCCTCAGAGATTGAATAAATGCCTTAAATAATAATATGTGCCAAATTTCGTGAAGATACCTCGTCAAATGAAGGAGTTTTCCATACAAGCATTTCATTCCGATTGTTCAGTTTGTATGGCAGCTATATGCTATAGTCATCCGAACTATATAATTTAATCAGAGATTGAGTATATGCCTTAAATAATATGTGCCTAATTTCGTGAAGCTACCTCGTCAAATGAAAGAGTTTTTCATACAAGCATTTCATTCCGATTGTTCAGTTTGTATGGAAGCTATATGCTATAGTCATCCGGCCTATATAATTTCCTCAGATATTGAATAAATGCCTAAAATAATAATATATGCCAAATTTCGTGAAGATACCTCGTCAAATGAAGGAGTTTTCCATACAAGAATTTCATTCCGATTGTTCAGTTTGTATGGCAGCTTAATGCTATAGTCATCCGAACTGAATAATTATTTCGGAGATTACATTGTTGCCTGAAATAATAATATATGCCAAATTTCGTGAAGATACCTCGTCAAATGAAGGAGTTTTCCATACAAGCATTTCATTCCGATTGTTCAGTTTGTATGGCAGCTATATGCTATAGTCATCCGAACTATATAATTTCCTCAGAGATTGAGTAAATGCCTTAAATAATAATATATGCCAAATTTCGTAAAGATACCTAGTCAAATGAAAGAGTTTTTCATACAAGCATTTCATTCCGATTGTTCAGTTTGTATGGAAGCTATATGCTATAGTCATCCGAACTATATAATTTCCTCAGAGATTGAATTAATGCCTAAAATACTTGATTCCAAATGTTCAGTTTGTATGGAAGCTATATGCTATAGCCATCCGAACTATATAATTTCCTCAGAGATTGAATAAATGCCTTAAATAATAATATATGCCAAATTTCGTGAAGATACCTCGTCAAATGAAGGAGTTTTCCATACAAATACTTGATTCCAAATGTTCAGTTTGTATGGAAGCTATATGCTATAGCCATCCGAACTATATAATTTCCTCAGAGATTGAATAAATGCCTTAAATAATAATATATGCCAAATTTCGTAAAGATACCTCGTCAAATGAAAGAGTTTTCCATACAAATACTTGATTCCAAATGTTCAGTTTGTATGGAAGCTATATGCTATAGCCATCCGAACTATATAATTTCCTCAGAGATTGAATAAATGCCTTAAATAATAATATATGCCAAATTTCGTAAAGATACCTCGTCAAATGAAAGAGTTTTCCATACAAGCACTTGATTCCGATTGTTCAGTTTGTACGGAATCTATATGCTATAAATATCCGATCTATATAATTTCATAGTTGATTGAATAAATACCTTAAATAGTAATATATGCCAAATTTCGTGAAGGTACCTCGTCAAATGAAAGAGTTTTCCATACAAATACTTGATTCCAAATGTTCAGTTTGTATGGAAGCTATATGCTATAGTCATCCGAATTATATAATTTCCTCAGAGATTGAATAAATGCCTTAAATAATAATATATGCCAAATTTCGTAAAGATACCTCGTCAAATGAAAGAGTTTTCCATACAAGCACTTGATTCCGATTGTTCAGTTTGTATGGAATCTATATGCTATAAATATCCGATCTATATAATTTCATAGTTGATTGAATAAATACCTTAAATTGTAATATATGCCAAATTTCGTGAAGCTACCTCGTCAAATGAAAGAGTTTTCCATACAACTAATTGATTCCAAATGTTCAGTTTGTATGGAAGCTATATGTTATAGCCATCCGAACTATATAATTTCCTCAGAGATTGAGTAAATGCCTTAAATAATAATATATGCCAAATTTCGTAAAGATACCTCGTCAAATGAAAGAGTTTTTCATACAAGCATTTCATTCCGATTGTTGAGTTTGTATGGCAGCTTAATGCTATAGTCATCCGAACTGAATAATTTCTTCGGAGATTACATTGTTGCCTGAAATAATAATATATGTAAAATTTCGTGAAGCTACCTCGTCAAATGAAAGAGTTTTCCATACAAATACTTGATTCCAAATGTTCAGTTTGTATGGAAGCTATATGCTATAGCCATCCGAACTATATAATTTCCTCAGAGATTGAATAAATGCCTTAAATAATAATATATGCCAAATTTCGTAAAGATACCTCGTCAAATGAAAGAGTTTTCCATACAAGCACTTGATTCCGATTGTTCAGTTTGTATGGAATCTATATGCTATAAATATCCGATCTATGTAATTTCATAGTTGATTGAATAAATACCTTAAATAGTAATATATGCCAAATTTCGTAAAGATACCTCGTTAAATGGAAGAGTTTCCATAGAAGGACTTGATTCCGATTGTTCAATTTGTATGGAATCTATATGCTATAGTCATCCGCTCTGAATAATTTCTTCGGAGATTACATCGTAGCCTTAAATAATAATTCGTACAAAATTTCGTGAAGAAACCTCGTCAAATGAAAGAGTTTTCCATACAACCCTTGATTCCGATTATTCGGTTTGTATGGCAGCTATATGCTATAATCATCCGAGCTTTATTATTTCTTTGAATATTACATTGTTGCCTTAACTGACAATCCGTGCCAAATTTCGTAAAGATACCTCGTCAAATGAAAGAGTTTTCCTTACAAGCACTTGATTCCGATTGTTCAGTTTGTATGGATTCTATATGCTATAGTCATCCGAACTGAATAATTTCTTCGGAAATTACATTGTTGCCCCAACCTATAAACTGTGCCTAATTTCGTGAAGCTACCTCGTCAAATGAAGGAGTTTTCCATACAAGCTATTCATTCCGAATGTTCAGCTTGTATGGCAGCTTAATGCTATAGTCATCCGAACTGAATAATTTCTTCGGAGATTACATTGTTGCCTGAAATAATAATATATGCCAAATTTCGTGAAGATACCTCGTCAAATGAAGGAGTTTTCCATACAAGCATTTCATTCCGATTGTTCAGTTTGTATGGCAGCTATATGCTATAGTCATCCGAACTATATAATTTAATCAGAGATTGAGTATATGCCTTAAATAATATGTGCCAAATTTCGTGAAGATACCTCGTCAAATGAAGGAGTTTTCCATACAAGCATTTCATTCCGATTGTTCAGTTTGTATGGCAGCTTAATGCTATAGTCATCCGAACTGAATAATTTCTTCGGAGATTACATTGTTGCCTGAAATAAAAATATATTCAAAATTTCGTGAAGCTACCTCGTCAAATGAAAGAGTTTTCCATACAAATACTTGATTCCAAATGTTCAGTTTGTATGGAAGCTATATGCTATAGCCATCCGAACTATATAATTTCCTCAGAGATTGAATAAATGCCTTAAATAATAATATGTGCCAAATTTCGTGAAGATACCTCGTCAAATGAAGGAGTTTTCCATACAAGCATTTCATTCCGATTGTTCAGTTTGTATGGCAGCTATATGCTATAGTCATCCGAACTAAATAATTTCTTCGGAGATTACATTGTTGCCCTAACTAATAATCTGTGCCTAATTTCGTGAAGCTACCTCGTCAAATGAAAGAGTTTTTCATACAAGCATTTCATTCCGATTGTTCAGTTTGTATGGAAGCTATATGCTTAGTCATCCGGCCTATATTATTTCCTCAGAGATTGAATAAATGCCTAAGATAATAATATATGCCAAATTTCGTGAAGATACCTCGTCAAATGAAGGAGTTTTCCATACAAGAATTTCATTCCGATTGTTCAGTTTGTATGGCAGCTTAATGCTATAGTCATCCGAACTGAATAATTATTTCGGAGATTACATTGTTGCCTGAAATAATAATATATGCCAAATTTCGTGAAGATACCTCGTCACATGAAGGAGTTTTCCATACAAGCATTTCATTCCGATTGTTCAGTTTGTATGGCAGCTATATGCTATAGTCATCCGAACTATATAATTTCCTCAGAGATTGAGTAAATGCCTTAAATAATAATATATGCCAAATTTCGTAAAGATACCTAGTCAAATGAAAGAGTTTTTCATACAAGCATTTCATTCCGATTGTTCAGTTTGTATGGAAGCTATATGCTTAGTCATCCGGCCTATATAATTTCCTCAGAGATTGAATAAATGCCTAAGATAATAATATATGCCAAATTTCGTGAAGATACCTCGTCAAATGAAGGAGTTTTCCATACAAGCATTTCATTCCGATTGTTCAGTTTGTATGGCAGCTATATGCTATAGTCATCCGAACTAAATAATTTCTTCGGAGATTACATTGTTGCCCTAACTAATAATCTGTGCCTAATTTCGTGAAGCTACCTCGTCAAATGAAAGAGTTTTTCATACAAGCATTTCATTCCGATTGTTCAGTTTGTATGGAAGCTATATGCTTAGTCATCCGGCCTATATAATTTCCTCAGAGATTGAATAAATGCCTAAGATAATAATATATGCCAAATTTCGTGAAGATACCTCGTCAAATGAAGGAGTTTTCCATACAAGCATTTCATTCCGATTGTTCAGTTTGTATGGCAGCTATATGCTATAGTCATCCGAACTATATAATTTAATCAGAGATTGAGTATATGCCTTAAATAATATGTGCCTAATTTCGTGAAGCTACCTCGTCAAATGAAAGAGTTTTTCATACAAGCATTTCATTCCGATTGTTCAGTTTGTATGGAAGCTATATGCTATAGTCATCCGGCCTATATAATTTCCTCAGATATTGAATAAATGCCTAAAATAATAATATATGCCAAATTTCGTGAAGATACCTCGTCAAATGAAGGAGTTTTCCATACAAGAATTTCATTCCGATTGTTCAGTTTGTATGGCAGCTTAATGCTATAGTCATCCGAACTGAATAATTATTTCGGAGATTACATTGTTGCCTGAAATAATAATATATGCCAAATTTCGTGAAGATACCTCGTCAAATGAAGGAGTTTTCCATACAAGCATTTCATTCCGATTGTTCAGTTTGTATGGCAGCTATATGCTATAGTCATCCGAACTATATAATTTCCTCAGAGATTGAGTAAATGCCTTAAATAATAATATATGCCAAATTTCGTAAAGATACCTAGTCAAATGAAAGAGTTTTTCATACAAGCATTTCATTCCGATTGTTCAGTTTGTATGGAAGCTATATGCTATAGTCATCCGAACTATATAATTTCCTCAGAGATTGAATTAATGCCTAAAATACTTGATTCCAAATGTTCAGTTTGTATGGAAGCTATATGCTATAGCCATCCGAACTATATAATTTCCTCAGAGATTGAATAAATGCCTTAAATAATAATATATGCCAAATTTCGTGAAGATACCTCGTCAAATGAAGGAGTTTTCCATACAAATACTTGATTCCAAATGTTCAGTTTGTATGGAAGCTATATGCTATAGCCATCCGAACTATATAATTTCCTCAGAGATTGAATAAATGCCTTAAATAATAATATATGCCAAATTTCGTAAAGATACCTCGTCAAATGAAAGAGTTTTCCATACAAATACTTGATTCCAAATGTTCAGTTTGTATGGAAGCTATATGCTATAGCCATCCGAACTATATAATTTCCTCAGAGATTGAATAAATGCCTTAAATAATAATATATGCCAAATTTCGTAAAGATACCTCGTCAAATGAAAGAGTTTTCCATACAAGCACTTGATTCCGATTGTTCAGTTTGTATGGAATCTATATGCTATAAATATCCGATCTATATAATTTCATAGTTGATTGAATAAATACCTTAAATTGTAATATATGCCAAATTTCGTGAAGCTACCTCGTCAAATGAAAGAGTTTTCCATACAACTAATTGATTCCAAATGTTCAGTTTGTATGGAAGCTATATGCTATAGTCATCCGAATTATATAATTTCCTCAGAGATTGAATAAATGCCTTAAATAATAATATATGCCAAATTTCGTAAAGATACCTCGTCAAATGAAAGAGTTTTTCATACAAGCATTTCATTCCGATTGTTGAGTTTGTATGGCAGCTTAATGCTATAGTCATCCGAACTGAATAATTTCTTCGGAGATTACATTGTTGCCTGAAATAATAATATATGTAAAATTTCGTGAAGCTACCTCGTCAAATGAAAGAGTTTTCCATACAAATACTTGATTCCAAATGTTCAGTTTGTATGGAAGCTATATGCTATAGCCATCCGAACTATATAATTTCCTCAGAGATTGAATAAATGCCTTAAATAATAATATATGCCAAATTTCGTAAAGATACCTCGTCAAATGAAAGAGTTTTCCATACAAGCACTTGATTCCGATTGTTCAGTTTGTATGGAATCTATATGCTATAAATATCCGATCTATATAATTTCATAGTTGATTGAATAAATACCTTAAATAGTAATATATGCCAAATTTCGTAAAGATACCTCGTTAAATGGAAGAGTTTCCATAGAAGGACTTGATTCCGATTGTTCAATTTGTATGGAATCTATATGCTATAGTCATCCGCTCTGAATAATTTCTTCGGAGATTACATCGTAGCCTTAAATAATAATTCGTACAAAATTTCGTGAAGAAACCTCGTCAAATGAAAGAGTTTTCCATACAACCCTTGATTCCGATTATTCGGTTTGTATGGCAGCTATATGCTATAATCATCCGAGCTTTATTATTTCTTTGAATATTACATTGTTGCCTTAACTGACAATCCGTGCCAAATTTCGTAAAGATACCTCGTCAAATGAAAGAGTTTCCTTACAAGCACTTGATTCCGATTGTTCAGTTTGTATGGATTCTATATGCTATAGTCATCCGAACTGAATAATTTCTTCGGAGATTACATTGTTGCCCCAACCTATAAACTGTGCCTAATTTCGTGAAGCTACCTCGTCAAATGAAGGAGTTTTCCATACAAGCTATTCATTCCGAATGTTCAGCTTGTATGGCAGCTTAATGCTATAGTCATCCGAACTGAATAATTTCTTCGGAGATTACATTGTTGCCTGAAATAATAATATATGCCAAATTTCGTGAAGATACCTCGTCAAATGAAGGAGTTTTCCATACAAGCATTTCATTCCGATTGTTCAGTTTGTATGGCAGCTATATGCTATAGTCATCCGAACTATATAATTTAATCAGAGATTGAGTATATGCCTTAAATAATATGTGCCAAATTTCGTGAAGATACCTCGTCAAATGAAGGAGTTTTCCATACAAGCATTTCATTCCGATTGTTCAGTTTGTATGGCAGCTTAATGCTATAGTCATCCGAACTGAATAATTTCTTCGGAGATTACATTGTTGCCTGAAATAAAAATACATTCAAAATTTCGTGAAGCTACCTCGTCAAATGAAAGAGTTTTCCATACAAATACTTGATTCCAAATGTTCAGTTTGTATGGAAGCTATATGCTATAGCCATCCGAACTATATAATTTCCTCAGAGATTGAATAAATGCCTTAAATAATAATATGTGCCAAATTTCGTGAAGATACCTCGTCAAATGAAGGAGTTTTCCATACAAGCATTTCATTCCGATTGTTCAGTTTGTATGGCAGCTATATGCTATAGTCATCCGAACTAAATAATTTCTTCGGAGATTACATTGTTGCCCTAACTAATAATCTGTGCCTAATTTCGTGAAGCTACCTCGTCAAATGAAAGAGTTTTTCATACAAGCATTTCATTCCGATTGTTCAGTTTGTATGGAAGCTATATGCTTAGTCATCCGGCCTATATAATTTCCTCAGAGATTGAATAAATGCCTAAGATAATAATATATGCCAAATTTCGTGAAGATACCTCGTCAAATGAAGGAGTTTTCCATACAAGAATTTCATTCCGATTGTTCAGTTTGTATGGCAGCTTAATGCTATAGTCATCCGAACTGAATAATTATTTCGGAGATTACATTGTTGCCTGAAATAATAATATATGCCAAATTTCGTGAAGATACCTCGTCAAATGAAGGAGTTTTCCATACAAGCATTTCATTCCGATTGTTCAGTTTGTATGGCAGCTATATGCTATAGTCATCCGAAATATATAATTTCCTCAGAGATTGAGTAAATGCCTTAAATAATAATATATGCCAAATTTCGTAAAGATACCTCGTCAAATGAAAGAGCTTTTCATACAAGCATTTCATTCCGATTGTTCAGTTTGTATGGAAGCTATATGCTATAGTCATCCGAACTATATAATTTCCTCAGAGATTGAATTAATGCCTAAAATACTTGATTCCAAATGTTCAGTTTGTATGGAAGCTATATGCTTAGTCATCCGGCCTATATAATTTCCTCAGAGATTGAATAAATGCCTAAGATAATAATATATGCCAAATTTCTTGAAGATACCTCGTCAAATGAAGGAGTTTTCCATACAAGCATTTCATTCCGATTGTTCAGTTTGTATGGCAGCTATATGCTATAGTTATCCGAACTAAATAATTTCTTCGGAGATTACATTGTTGCCCTAACTAATAATCTGTGCCTAATTTCGTGAAGCTACCTCGTCAAATGAAAGAGTTTTTCATACAAGCATTTCATTCCGATTGTTCAGTTTGTATGGAAGCTATATGCTTAGTCATCCGGCCTATATAATTTCCTCAGAGATTGAATAAATGCCTAAGATAATAATATATGCCAAATTTCGTGAAGATACCTCGTCAAATGAAGGAGTTTTCCATACAAGAATTTCATTCCGATTGTTCAGTTTGTATGGCAGCTTAATGCTATAGTCATCCGAACTGAATAATTATTTCGGAGATTACATTGTTGCCTGAAATAATAATATATGCCAAATTTCGTGAAGATACCTCGTCAAATGAAGGAGTTTTCCATACAAGCATTTCATTCCGATTGTTCAGTTTGTATGGCAGCTATATGCTATAGTCATCCGAACTAAATAATTTCTTCGGAGATTGAATAAATGCCTAAGATAATAATATATGCCAAATTTCGTGAAGATACCTCGTCAAATGAAGGAGTTTTCCATACAAGCATTTCATTCCGATTGTTCAGTTTGTAGGGCAGCTTAATGCTATAGTCATCCGAACTGAATAATTATTTCGGAGATTACATTGTTGCCTAAAATAATAATATATGCCAAATTTCGTGAAGATACCTCGTCAAATGAAGGAGTTTTCCATACAAGCATTTCATTCCGATTGTTCAGTTTGCATGGCAGCTATATGCTATAGTCATCCGAACTATATAATTTCCTCAGAGATTGAGTAAATGCCTTAAATAATAATATATGCCAAATTTCGTAAAGATACCTCGTCAAATGAAAGAGCTTTTCATACAAGCATTTCATTCCGATTGTTCAGTTTGTATGGAAGCTATATGCTATAGTCATCCGAACTATATAATTTCCTCAGAGATTGAATTAATGCCTAAAATACTTGATTCCAAATGTTCAGTTTGTATGGAAGCTATATGCTATAGCCATCCGAACTATATAATTTCCTCAGAGATTGAATAAATGCCTTAAATAATAATATATGCCAAATTTCGTGAAGATACCTCGTCAAATGAAGGAGTTTTCCATACAAATACTTGATTCCAAATGTTCAGTTTGTATGGAAGCTATATGCTATAGCCATCCGAACTATATAATTTCCTCAGAGATTGAATAAATGCCTTAAATAATAATATATGCCAAATTTCGTAAAGATACCTCGTCAAATGAAAGAGTTTTCCATACAAATACTTGATTCCAAATGTTCAGTTTGTATGGAAGCTATATGCTATAGCCATCCGAACTATATAATTTCCTCAGAGATTGAATAAATGCCTTAAATAATAATATATGCCAAATTTCGTAAAGATACCTCGTCAAATGAAAGAGTTTTCCATACAAATACTTGATTCCAAATGTTCAGTTTGTATGGAAGCTATATGCTATAGCCATCCGAACTATATAATTTCCTCAGAGATTGAATAAATGCCTTAAATAATAATATATGCCAAATTTCGTGAAGATACCTCGTCAAATGAAGGAGTTTTCCATACAAATACTTGATTCCAAATGTTCAGTTTGTATGGAAGCTATATGCTATAGCCATCCGAACTATATAATTTCCTCAGAGATTGAATAAATGCCTTAAATAATAATATATGCCAAATTTCGTAAAGATACCTCGTCAAATGAAAGAGTTTTCCATACAAATACTTGATTCCAAATGTTCAGTTTGTATGGAAGCTATATGCTATAGCCATCCGAACTATATAATTTCCTCAGAGATTGAATAAATGCCTTAAATAATAATATATGCCTAATTTCGTGAAGCTACCTCGTCAAATGAAAGAGTTTTTCATACAAGCATTTCATTCCGATTGTTCAGTTTGTATGGAAGCTATATGCTTAGTCATCCGGCCTATATAATTTCCTCAGAGATTGAATAAATGCCTAAGATAATAATATATGCCAAATTTCGTGAAGATACCTCGTCAAATGAAGGAGTTTTCCATACAAGCATTTCATTCCGATTGTTCAGTTTGTAGGGCAGCTTAATGCTATAGTCATCCGAACTGAATAATTATTTCGGAGATTACATTGTTGCCTAAAATAATAATATATGCCAAATTTCGTGAAGATACCTCGTCAAATGAAGGAGTTTTCCATACAAGCATTTCATTCCGATTGTTCAGTTTGCATGGCAGCTATATGCTATAGTCATCCGAACTATATAATTTCCTCAGAGATTGAGTAAATGCCTTAAATAATAATATATGCCAAATTTCGTAAAGATACCTCGTCAAATGAAAGAGCTTTTCATACAAGCATTTCATTCCGATTGTTCAGTTTGTATGGAAGCTATATGCTATAGTCATCCGAACTATATAATTTCCTCAGAGATTGAATTAATGCCTAAAATACTTGATTCCAAATGTTCAGTTTGTATGGAAGCTATATGCTATAGCCATCCGAACTATATAATTTCCTCAGAGATTGAATAAATGCCTTAAATAATAATATATGCCAAATTTCGTGAAGATACCTCGTCAAATGAAGGAGTTTTCCATACAAATACTTGATTCCAAATGTTCAGTTTGTATGGAAGCTATATGCTATAGCCATCCGAACTATATAATTTCCTCAGAGATTGAATAAATGCCTTAAATAATAATATATGCCAAATTTCGTAAAGATACCTCGTCAAATGAAAGAGTTTTCCATACAAATACTTGATTCCAAATGTTCAGTTTGTATGGAAGCTATATGCTATAGCCATCCGAACTATATAATTTCCTCAGAGATTGAATAAATGCCTTAAATAATAATATATGCCAAATTTCGTAAAGATACCTCGTCAAATGAAAGAGTTTTCCATACAAGCACTTGATTCCGATTGTTCAGTTTGTACGGAATCTATATGCTATAAATATCCGATCTATATAATTTCATAGTTGATTGAATAAATACCTTAAATAGTAATATATGCCAAATTTCGTGAAGGTACCTCGTCAAATGAAAGAGTTTTCCATACAAATACTTGTTTCCAAATGTTCAGTTTGTATGGAAGCTATATGCTATAGCCATCCGAATTATATAATTTCCTCAGAGATTGAATAAATGCCTTAAATAATAATATATGCCAAATTTCGTAAAGATACCTCGTCAAATGAAAGAGTTTTCCATACAAGCACTTGATTCCGATTGTTCAGTTTGTATGGAATCTATATGCTTTAAATATCCGATCTATATAATTTCATAGTTGATTGAATAAATACCTTAAATTGTAATATATGCCAAATTTCGTGAAGCTACCTCGTCAAATGAAAGAGTTTTCCATACAACTACTTGATTCCAAATGTTCAGTTTGTATGGAAGCTATATGCTATAGCCATCCGAACTATATAATTTCCTCAGAGATTGAATAAATGCCTTTAATAATAATATATGCCAAATTTCGTAAAGATACCTCGTCAAATGAAAGAGTTTTCCATACAAGCATTTCATTCCGATTGTTCAGTTTGTATGGCAGCTATATGCTATAGTCATCCGAACTATATAATTTCCTCAGAGATTGAGTAGATGCCTTAAATAATAATATATGCCAAATTTCGTAAAGATACCTCGTCAAATGAAAGAGTTTTTCATACAAGCATTTCATTCCGATTGTTCAGTTTGTATGGCAGCTTAATGCTATAGTCATCCGAACTGAATAATTTCTTCGGAGATTTCATTGTTGCCTGAAATAATTATATATGTAAAATTTCGTGAAGCTACCTCGTCAAATGAAAGAGTTTTCCATACAAATACTTGATTCCAAATGTTCAGTTTGTATGGAAGCTATATGCTATAGCCATCCGAACTATATAATTTCCTCAGAGATTGAGTAAATGCCTTAAATAATAATATATGCCAAATTTCGTAAAGATACCTCGTCAAATGAAAGAGCTTTTCATACAAGCATTTCATTCCGATTGTTCAGTTTGTATGGAAGCTATATGCTATAGTCATCCGAACTATATAATTTCCTCAGAGATTGAATTAATGCCTAAAATACTTGATTCCAAATGTTCAGTTTGTATGGAAGCTATATGCTATAGCCATCCGAACTATATAATTTCCTCAGAGATTGAATAAATGCCTTAAATAATAATATATGCCAAATTTCGTGAAGATACCTCGTCAAATGAAGGAGTTTTCCATACAAATACTTGATTCCAAATGTTCAGTTTGTATGGAAGCTATATGCTATAGTCATGCGAACTATATAATTTCCTCAGAGATTGAGTAAATGCCTTAAATAATAATATATGCCAAATTTCGTAAAGATACCTCGTCAAATGAAAGAGCTTTTCATACAAGCATTTCATTCCGATTGTTCAGTTTGTATGGAAGCTATATGCTATAGTCATCCGAACTATATAATTTCCTCAGAGATTGAATTAATGCCTAAAATACTTGATTCCAAATGTTCAGTTTGTATGGAAGCTATATGCTATAGCCATCCGAACTATATAATTTCCTCAGAGATTGAATAAATGCCTTAAATAATAATATATGCCAAATTTCGTGAAGATACCTCGTCAAATGAAGGAGTTTTCCATACAAATACTTGATTCCAAATGTTCAGTTTGTATGGAAGCTATATGCTATAGCCATCCGAACTATATAATTTCCTCAGAGATTGAATAAATGCCTTAAATAATAATATATGCCAAATTTCGTAAAGATACCTCGTCAAATGAAAGAGTTTTCCATACAAATACTTGATTCCAAATGTTCAGTTTGTATGGAAGCTATATGCTATAGCCATCCGAACTATATAATTTCCTCAGAGATTGAATAAATGCCTTAAATAATAATATATGCCAAATTTCGTAAAGATACCTCGTCAAATGAAAGAGTTTTCCATACAAGCACTTGATTCCGATTGTTCAGTTTGTACGGAATCTATATGCTATAAATATCCGATCTATATAATTTCATAGTTGATTGAATAAATACCTTAAATAGTAATATATGCCAAATTTCGTGAAGGTACCTCGTCAAATGAAAGAGTTTTCCATACAAATACTTGTTTCCAAATGTTCAGTTTGTATGGAAGCTATATGCTATAGCCATCCGAATTATATAATTTCCTCAGAGATTGAATAAATGCCTTAAATAATAATATATGCCAAATTTCGTAAAGATACCTCGTCAAATGAAAGAGTTTTCCATACAAGCACTTGATTCCGATTGTTCAGTTTGTATGGAATCTATATGCTTTAAATATCCGATCTATATAATTTCATAGTTGATTGAATAAATACCTTAAATTGTAATATATGCCAAATTTCGTGAAGCTACCTCGTCAAATGAAAGAGTTTTCCATACAACTACTTGATTCCAAATGTTCAGTTTGTATGGAAGCTATATGCTATAGCCATCCGAACTATATAATTTCCTCAGAGATTGAATAAATGCCTTTAATAATAATATATGCCAAATTTCGTAAAGATACCTCGTCAAATGAAAGAGTTTTCCATACAAGCATTTCATTCCGATTGTTCAGTTTGTATGGCAGCTATATGCTATAGTCATCCGAACTATATAATTTCCTCAGAGATTGAGTAAATGCCTTAAATAATAATATATGCCAAATTTCGTAAAGATACCTCGTCAAATGAAAGAGTTTTTCATACAAGCATTTCATTCCGATTGTTCAGTTTGTATGGCAGCTTAATGCTATAGTCATCCGAACTGAATAATTTCTTCGGAGATTACATTGTTGCCTTAAATAATAATATGTGCCAAATTTCGTGAAGATACCTCGTCAAATGAAGGAGTTTTCCATACAAGCATTTCATTCCGATTGTTCAGTTTGTATGGCAGCTATATGCTATGGTCATCCGAACTAAATAATTTCTTCGGAGATTACATTGTTGCCCTAACTAATAATCTGTGCCTAATTTCGTGAAGCTACCTCGTCAAATGAAAGAGTTTTTCATACAAGCATTTCATTCCGATTGTTCAGTTTGTATGGAAGCTATATGCTATAGTCATCCGAACTATATAATTTCCTCAGAGATTGAGTAAATGCCTTAAATAATAATATATGCCAAATTTCGTAAAGATACCTCGTCAAATGAAAGAGTTTTTCATACAAGCATTTCATTCCGATTGTTCAGTTTGTATGGCAGCTTAATGCTATAGTCATCCGAACTGAATAATTTCTTCGGAGATTACATTGTTGCCTTAAATAATAATATGTGCCAAATTTCGTGAAGATACCTCGTCAAATGAAGGAGTTTTCCATACAAGCATTTCATTCCGATTGTTCAGTTTGTATGGCAGCTATATGCTATGGTCATCCGAACTAAATAATTTCTTCGGAGATTACATTGTTGCCCTAACTAATAATCTGTGCCTAATTTCGTGAAGCTACCTCGTCAAATGAAAGAGTTTTTCATACAAGCATTTCATTCCGATTGTTCAGTTTGTATGGAAGCTATATGCTATAGCCATCCGAACTATATAATTTCCTCAGAGATTGAGTAAATGCCTTAAATAATAATATATGCCAAATTTCGTAAAGATACCTCGTCAAATGAAAGAGTTTTTCATACAAGCATTTCATTCCGATTGTTCAGTTTGTATGGCAGCTTAATGCTATAGTCATCCGAACTGAATAATTTCTTCGGAGATTACATTGTTGCCTTAAATAATAATATGTGCCAAATTTCGTGAAGATACCTCGTCAAATGAAGGAGTTTTCCATACAAGCATTTCATTCCGATTGTTCAGTTTGTATGGCAGCTATATGCTATGGTCATCCGAACTAAATAATTTCTTCGGAGATTACATTGTTGCCCTAACTAATAATCTGTGCCTAATTTCGTGAAGCTACCTCGTCAAATGAAAGAGTTTTTCATACAAGCATTTCATTCCGATTGTTCAGTTTGTATGGAAGCTATATGCTATAGTCATCCGGCCTATATAATTTCCTCAGAGATTGAATAAATGCCTAAAATAATAATATATGCCAAATTTCGTGAAGATACCTCGTCAAATGAAGGAGTTTTCCATACAAGCATTTCATTCCGATTGTTCAGTTTGTATGGCAGCTATATGCTATAGTCATCCGAACTAAATAATTTCTTCGGAGATTACATTGTTGCCCTAACTAATAATCTGTGCCTAATTTCGTGAAGCTACCTCGTCAAATGAAAGAGCTTTTCATACAAGCATTTCATTCCGATTGTTCAGTTTGTATGGAAGCTATATGCTATAGTCATCCGAACTATATAATTTCCTCAGAGATTGAATTAATGCCTAAAATACTTGATTCCAAATGTTCAGTTTGTATGGAAGCTATATGCTATAGCCATCCGAACTATATAATTTCCTCAGAGATTGAATAAATGCCTTAAATAATAATATATGCCAAATTTCGTGAAGATACCTCGTCAAATGAAGGAGTTTTCCATACAAATACTTGATTTCAAATGTTCAGTTTGTATGGAAGCTATATGCTATAGCCATCCGAACTATATAATTTCCTCAGAGATTGAATAAATGCCTTAAATAATAATATATGCCAAATTTCGTAAAGATACCTCGTCAAATGAAAGAGTTTTCCATACAAATACTTGATTCCAAATGTTCAGTTTGTATGGAAGCTATATGCTATAGCCATCCGAACTATATAATTTCCTCAGAGATTGAATAAATGCCTTAAATAATAATATATGCCAAATTTCGTAAAGATACCTCGTCAAATGAAAGAGTTTTCCATACAAGCACTTGATTCCGATTGTTCAGTTTGTACGGAATCTATATGCTATAAATATCCGATCTATATAATTTCATAGTTGATTGAATAAATACCTTAAATAGTAATATATGCCAAATTTCGTGAAGGTACCTCGTCAAATGAAAGAGTTTTCCATACAAATACTTGATTCCAAATGTTCAGTTTGTATGGAAGCTATATGCTATAGCCATCCGAATTATATAATTTCCTCAGAGATTGAATAAATGCCTTAAATAATAATATATGCCAAATTTCGTAAAGATACCTCGTCAAATGAAAGAGTTTTCCATACAAGCACTTGATTCCGATTGTTCAGTTTGTATGGAATCTATATGCTTTAAATATCCGATCTATATAATTTCATAGTTGATTGAATAAATACCTTAAATTGTAATATATGCCAAATTTCGTGAAGCTACCTCGTCAAATGAAAGAGTTTTCCATACAACTACTTGATTCCAAATGTTCAGTTTGTATGGAAGCTATATGCTATAGCCATCCGAACTATATAATTTCCTCAGAGATTGAATAAATGCCTTTAATAATAATATATGCCAAATTTCGTAAAGATACCTCGTCAAATGAAAGAGTTTTCCATACAAGCATTTCATTCCGATTGTTCAGTTTGTATGGCAGCTATATGCTATAGTCATCCGAACTATATAATTTCCTCAGAGATTGAGTAAATGCCTTAAATAATAATATATGCCAAATTTCGTAAAGATACCTCGTCAAATGAAAGAGTTTTTCATACAAGCATTTCATTCCGATTGTTCAGTTTGTATGGCAGCTTAATGCTATAGTCATCCGAACTGAATAATTTCTTCGGAGATTTCATTGTTGCCTGAAATAATAATATATGTAAAATTTCGTGAAGCTACCTCGTCAAATGAAAGAGTTTTCCATACAAATACTTGATTCCAAATGTTCAGTTTGTATGGAAGCTATATGCTATAGCCATCCGAACTATATAATTTCCTCAGAGATTGAGTAAATGCCTTAAATAATAATATATGCCAAATTTCGTAAAGATACCTCGTCAAATGAAAGAGTTTTTCATACAAGCATTTCATTCCGATTGTTCAGTTTGTATGGCAGCTTAATGCTATAGTCATCCGAACTGAATAATTTCTTCGGAGATTACATTGTTGCCTTAAATAATAATATGTGCCAAATTTCGTGAAGATACCTCGTCAAATGAAGGAGTTTTCCATACAAGAATTTCATTCCGATTGTTCAGTTTGTATGGCAGCTATATGCTATAGTCATCCGAACTAAATAATTTCTTCGGAGATTACATTGTTGCCCTAACTAATAATCTGTGCCTAATTTCGTGAAGCTACCTCGTCAAATGAAAGAGTTTTTCATACAAGCATTTCATTCCGATTGTTCAGTTTGTATGGAAGCTATATGCTATAGTCATCCGGCCTATATAATTTCCTCAGAGATTGAATAAATGCCTAAAATAATAATATATGCCAAATTTCGTGAAGATACCTCGTCAAATGAAGGAGTTTTCCATACAAGAATTTCATTCCGATTGTTCAGTTTGTATGGCAGCTTAATGCTATAGTCATCCGAACTGAATAATTATTTCGGAGATTACATTGTTGCCTGAAATAATAATATATGCCAAATTTCGTGAAGATACCTCGTCAAATGAAGGAGTTTTCCATACAAGCATTTCATTCCGATTGTTCAGTTTGTATGGCAGCTATATGCTATAGTCATCCGAACTTTATAATTTCCTCAGAGATTGAGTAAATGCCTTAAATAATAATATATGCCAAATTTCGTAAAGATACCTCGTCAAATGAAGGAGTTTTCCATACAAGCATTTCATTCCGATTGTTCAGTTTGTATGGCAGCTTAATGCTATAGTCATCCGAACTGAATAATTATTTCGATGATTACATTGTTGCCTGAAATAATAATATATGCCAAATTTCGTGAAGATACCTCGTCAAATGAAGGAGTTTTCCATACAAGCATTTCATTCCGATTGTTCAGTTTGTATGGCAGCTATATGCTATAGTCATCCGAACTATATAATTTCCTCAGAGATTGAGTAAATGCCTTAAATAATAATATATGCCAAATTTCGTAAAGATACCTCGTCAAATGAAAGAGTTTTTCATACAAGCATTCCATTCCGATTGTTCAGTTTGTATGGAAGCTATATGCTATAGTCATCCGAACTATATAATTTCCTCAGAGATTGAATTAATGCCTAAAATACTTGATTCCAAATGTTCAGTTTGTATGGAAGCTATATGCTATAGCCATCCGAACTATATAATTTCCTCAGAGATTGAATAAATGCCTTAAATAATAATATGCCAAATTTCGTGAAGATACCTCGTCAAATGAAGGAGTTTTCCATACAAATACTTGATTCCAAATGTTCAGTTTGTATGGAAGCTATATGCTATAGCCATCCGAACTATATAATTTCCTCAGAGATTGAATAAATGCCTTAAATAATAATATATGCCAAATTTCGTAAAGATACCTCGTCAAATGAAAGAGTTTTCCATACAAATACTTGATTCCAAATGTTCAGTTTGTATGGAAGCTATATGCTATAGCCATCCGAACTATATAATTTCCTCAGAGATTGAATAAATGCCTTAAATAATAATATATGCCAAATTTCGTAAAGATACCTCGTCAAATGAAAGAGTTTTCCATACAAGCACTTGATTCCGATTGTTCAGTTTGTACGGAATCTATATGCTATAAATATCCGATCTATATAATTTCATAGTTGATTGAATAAATACCTTAAATAGTAATATATGCCAAATTTCGTGAAGGTACCTCGTCAAATGAAAGAGTTTTCCATACAAGCATTTCATTCCGATTGTTCAGTTTGTATGGCAGCTATATGCTATAGTCATCCGAACTATATAATTTCCTCAGAGATTGAGTAAATGCCTTAAATAATAATATATGCCAAATTTCGTAAAGATACCTCGTCAAATGAAGGAGTTTTCCATACAAGCATTTCATTCCGATTGTTCAGTTTGTATGGCAGCTTAATGCTATAGTCATCCGAACTGAATAATTATTTCGGAGATTACATTGTTGCCTGAAATAATAATATATGCCAAATTTCGTGAAGATACCTCGTCAAATGAAGGAGTTTTCCATACAAGCATTTCATTCCGATTGTTCAGTTTGTATGGCAGCTATATGCTATAGTCATCCGAACTATATAATTTCCTCAGAGATTGAGTAAATGCCTTAAATAATAATATATGCCAAATTTCGTAAAGATACCTCGTCAAATGAAAGAGTTTTTCATACAAGCATTCCATTCCGATTGTTCAGTTTGTATGGAAGCTATATGCTATAGTCATCCGAACTATATAATTTCCTCAGAGATTGAATTAATGCCTAAAATACTTGATTCCAAATGTTCAGTTTGTATGGAAGCTATATGCTATAGCCATCCGAACTATATAATTTCCTCAGAGATTGAATAAATGCCTTAAATAATAATATGCCAAATTTCGTGAAGATACCTCGTCAAATGAAGGAGTTTTCCATACAAATACTTGATTCCAAATGTTCAGTTTGTATGGAAGCTATATGCTATAGCCATCCGAACTATATAATTTCCTCAGAGATTGAATAAATGCCTTAAATAATAATATATGCCAAATTTCGTAAAGATACCTCGTCAAATGAAAGAGTTTTCCATACAAATACTTGATTCCAAATGTTCAGTTTGTATGGAAGCTATATGCTATAGCCATCCGAACTATATAATTTCCTCAGAGACTGAATAAATGCCTTAAATAATAATATATGCCAAATTTCGTAAAGATACCTCGTCAAATGAAAGAGTTTTCCATACAAGCACTTGATTCCGATTGTTCAGTTTGTACGGAATCTATATGCTATAAATATCCGATCTATATAATTTCATAGTTGATTGAATAAATACCTTAAATAGTAATATATGCCAAATTTCGTGAAGGTACCTCGTCAAATGAAAGAGTTTTCCATACAAGCATTTCATTCCGATTGTTCAGTTTGTATGGCAGCTATATGCTATAGTCATCCGAACTATATAATTTCCTCAGAGATTGAGTAAATGCCTTAAATAATAATATATGCCAAATTTCGTAAAGATACCTCGTCAAATGAAGGAGTTTTCCATACAAGCATTTCATTCCGATTGTTCAGTTTGTATGGCAGCTTAATGCTATAGTCATCCGAACTGAATAATTATTTCGGAGATTACATTGTTGCCTGAAATAATAATATATGCCAAATTTCGTGAAGATACCTCGTCAAATGAAGGAGTTTTCCATACAAGCATTTCATTCCGATTGTTCAGTTTGTATGGCAGCTATATGCTATAGTCATCCGAACTATATAATTTCCTCAGAGATTGAGTAAATACCTTAAATAGTAATATATGCCAAATTTCGTGAAGGTACCTCGTCAAATGAAAGAGTTTTCCATACAAGCATTTCATTCCGATTGTTCAGTTTGTATGGCAGCTATATGCTATAGTCATCCGAACTATATAATTTCCTCAGAGATTGAGTAAATGCCTTAAATAATAATATATGCCAAATTTCGTAAAGATACCTCGTCAAATGAAGGAGTTTTCCATACAAGCATTTCATTCCGATTGTTCAGTTTGTATGGCAGCTTAATGCTATAGTCATCCGAACTGAATAATTATTTCGGAGATTACATTGTTGCCTGAAATAATAATATATGCCAAATTTCGTGAAGATACCTCGTCAAATGAAGGAGTTTTCCATACAAGCATTTCATTCCGATTGTTCAGTTTGTATGGCAGCTATATGCTATAGTCATCCGAACTATATAATTTCCTCAGAGATTGAGTAAATGCCTTAAATAATAATATATGCCAAATTTCGTAAAGATACCTCGTCAAATGAAAGAGTTTTTCATACAAGCATTCCATTCCGATTGTTCAGTTTGTATGGAAGCTATATGCTATAGTCATCCGAACTATATAATTTCCTCAGAGATTGAATTAATGCCTAAAATACTTGATTCCAAATGTTCAGTTTGTATGGAAGCTATATGCTATAGCCATCCGAACTATATAATTTCCTCAGAGATTGAATAAATGCCTTAAATAATAATATGCCAAATTTCGTGAAGATACCTCGTCAAATGAAGGAGTTTTCCATACAAATACTTGATTCCAAATGTTCAGTTTGTATGGAAGCTATATGCTATAGCCATCCGAACTATATAATTTCCTCAGAGATTGAATAAATGCCTTAAATAATAATATATGCCAAATTTCGTAAAGATACCTCGTCAAATGAAAGAGTTTTTCATACAAGCATTCCATTCCGATTGTTCAGTTTGTATGGAAGCTATATGCTATAGTCATCCGAACTATATAATTTCCTCAGAGATTGAATTAATGCCTAAAATACTTGATTCCAAATGTTCAGTTTGTATGGAAGCTATATGCTATAGCCATCCGAACTATATAATTTCCTCAGAGATTGAATAAATGCCTTAAATAATAATATGCCAAATTTCGTGAAGATACCTCGTCAAATGAAGGAGTTTTCCATACAAATACTTGATTCCAAATGTTCAGTTTGTATGGAAGCTATATGCTATAGCCATCCGAACTATATAATTTCCTCAGAGACTGAATAAATGCCTTAAATAATAATATATGCCAAATTTCGTAAAGATACCTCGTCAAATGAAAGAGTTTTCCATACAAGCACTTGATTCCGATTGTTCAGTTTGTACGGAATCTATATGCTATAAATATCCGATCTATATAATTTCATAGTTGATTGAATAAATACCTTAAATAGTAATATATGCCAAATTTCGTGAAGGTACCTCGTCAAATGAAAGAGTTTTCCATACAAGCATTTCATTCCGATTGTTCAGTTTGTATGGCAGCTATATGCTATAGTCATCCGAACTATATAATTTCCTCAGAGATTGAGTAAATGCCTTAAATAATAATATATGCCAAATTTCGTAAAGATACCTCGTCAAATGAAGGAGTTTTCCATTCAAGCATTTCATTCCGATTGTTCAGTTTGTATGGCAGCTTAATGCTATAGTCATCCGAACTGAATAATTATTTCGGAGATTACATTGTTGCCTGAAATAATAATATATGCCAAATTTCGTGAAGATACCTCGTCAAATGAAGGAGTTTTCCATACAACTACTTGATTCCAAATGTTCAGTTTGTATGGAAGCTATATGCTATAGCCATCCGAACTATATAATTTCCTCAGAGATTGAATAAATGCCTTTAATAATAATATATGCCAAATTTCGTAAAGATACCTCGTCAAATGAAAGAGTTTTCCATACAAGCATTTCATTCCGATTGTTCAGTTTGTATGGCAGCTATATGCTATAGTCATCCGAACTATATAATTTCCTCAGAGATTGAGTAAATGCCTTAAATAATAATATATGCCAAATTTCGTAAAGATACCTCGTCAAATGAAAGAGGTTTTCATACAAGCATTTCATTCCGATTGTTCAGTTTGTATGGCAGCTTAATGCTATAGTCATCCGAACTAAATAATTTCTTCGGAGATTACATTGTTGCCTGAAATAATAATATATGTAAAATTTCGTGAAGCTACCTCGTCAAATGAAAGAGTTTTCCATACAAATACTTGATTCCAAATGTTCAGTTTGTATGGAAGCTATATGCTATAGCCATCCGAACTATATAATTTCCTCAGAGATTGAATAAATGCCTTAAATAATAATATATGCCAAATTTCGTGACGCTACCTCGTCAAATGAAAGAGTTTTCCATACAAATACTTGATTCCAAATGTTCAGTTTGTATGGAAGCTATATGCTATAGCCATCCGAACTATATAATTTCCTCAGAGATTGAATAAATGCCTTAAATAATAATATATGCCAAATTTCGTAAAGATACCTCGTCAAATGAAAGAGTTTTCCATACAAGCACTTGATTCCGATTGTTCAGTTTGTATGGAATCTATATGCTATAAATATCCGATCTATATAATTTCATAGTTGATTGAATAAATACCTTAAATAGTAATATATGCCAAATTTCGTAAAGATACCTCGTTAAATGGAAGAGTTTCCATAGACGCACTTGATTCCGATTGTTCAATTTGTATGGAATCTATATGCTATAGTCATCCGCTCTGAATAATTTCTTCGGAGATTACATCGTAGCCTTAAATAATAATTCGTACAAAATTTCGTGAAGAAACCTCGTCAAATGAAAGAGTTTTCCATACAACCCTTGATTCCGATTATTCGGTTTGTATGGCAGCTATATGCTATAATCATCCGAGCTTTATTATTTCTTTGAATATTACATTGTTGCCTTAACTGACAATCCGTGCCAAATTTCGTAAAGATACCTCGTCAAATGAAAGAGTTTTCCTTACAAGCACTTGATTCCGATTGTTCAGTTTGTATGGATTCTATATGCTATAGTCATCCGAACTGAATAATTTCTTCGGAGATTACATTGTCGCCCCAACCTATAAACTGTGCCTAATTTCGTGAAGCTACCTCGTCAAATGAAGGAGTTTTCCATACAAGCTATTCATTCCGAATGTTCAGCTTGTATGGCAGCTTAATGCTATAGTCATCCGAACTGAATAATTTCTTCGGAGATTACATTGTTGCCTGAAATAATAATATATGCCAAATTTCGTGAAGATACCTCGTCAAATGAAGGAGTTTTCCATACAAGCATTTCATTCCGATTGTTCAGTTTGTATGGCAGCTATATGCTATAGTCATCCGAACTATATAATTTAATCAGAGATTGAGTATATGCCTTAAATAATATGTGCCAAATTTCGTGAAGATACCTCTTCAAATGAAGGAGTTTTCCATACAAGCATTTCATTCCGATTGTTCAGTTTGTATGGCAGCTTAATGCTATAGTCATCCGAACTGAATAATTTCTTCGGAGATTACATTGTTGCCTGAAATAAAAATATATTCAAAATTTCGTGAAGCTACCTCGTCAAATGAAAGAGTTTTCCATACAAATACTTGATTCCAAATGTTCAGTTTGTATGGAAGCTATATGCTATAGCCATCCGAACTATATAATTTCCTCAGAGATTGAATAAATGCCTTAAATAATAATATGTGCCGAATTTCGTGAAGATACCTCGTCAAATGAAGGAGTTTTCCATACAAGCATTTCATTCCGATTGTTCTGTTTGTATGGCAGCTATATGCTATAGTCATCCGAACTAAATAATTTCTTCGGAGATTACATTGTTGCCCTAACTAATAATCTGTGCCTAATTTCGTGAAGCTACCTCGTCAAATGAAAGAGTTTTTCATACAAGCATTTCATTCCGATTGTTCAGTTTGTATAGAAGCTATATGCTATAGTCATCCGGCCTATATAATTTCCTCTGAGATTGAATAAGTGCCTAAAATAATAATATATACCAAATTTCGTGAAGATACCTCGTCAAATGAAGGAGTTTTCCATACAAGAATTTCATTCCGATTGTTCAGTTTGTATGGCAGCTTAATGCTATAGTCATCCGAACTGAATAATTTCTTCGAAAATTACATTGTTGCCTGAAATAATAATATATGCCAAATTTCGTGAAGATACCTCGTCAAATGAGGGAGTTTTCCATACAAGCATTTCATTCCGATTGTTCAATTTGTATGGCAGCTATATGCTATAGTCATCCGAACTGAATAATTTCTCCGGAGACTACATTGTTGCCCCAACTAATAATCTGTGCCTAATTTCGTGAAGCTACCTCGTCAAATGAAAGAGTTTTTCATACAAGCATTTCATTCCGATTGTTCAGTTTGTATGGAAGCTATATGCTATAGTCATCCGATCTATATAATTTCTTCGGAGATTACATTCTTGCCTTAACTGACAATCCGTGCCAAATTTCGTGAAGATACCTCGTCAAATGAAAGAGTTTTCCATTCAAGCTTGATTCCGATTGTTCAGTTTGTATGGAATCTATACGCTATATTCATCCGATCTGAATAATTTCTCCGGAGATTACATTGTTGCCCTAACTTATAATCTGTGCCTAATTTCGTGAAGCTACCTCGTCAAATGAAAGAGTTTTTCATACAAGCATTTCATTCCGATTGTTCAGTTTGTATGGAAGCTATATGCTTTAGTCATCCGAACTATATAATTTCCTCAGAGATTGAATAAATGCCTAAAATAATAATATATGCCAAATTTCGTGAAGATACCTCGTCAAATGAAGGAGTTTTCCATACAAGAATTTCATTCCGATTGTTCAGTTTGTATGGCAGCTTAATGCTATAGTCATCCGAACTGAATAATTTCTTCGGAGATTACATTGTTGCCTGAAATAATAATATATGCCAAATTTCGTGAAGATACCTCGTCAAATGAGGGAGTTTTCCATACAAGCATTTCAGTCCGATTGTTCAATTTGTATGGCAGCTATATGCTATAGTCATCCGAACTGAATAATTTCTTCGGAGACTACATTGTTGCCCCAACTAATAATCTGTGCCTAAGTTCGTGAAGCTACCTCGTCAAATGAAAGAGTTTTTCATACAAGCATTTCATTCCGATTGTTCAGTTTGTATGGAAGCTATATGCTATAGTCATCCGATCTATATAATTTCTTCGGAGATTACATTCTTGCCTTAACTGACAATCTGTGCCTAATTTTGTGAAGCTACCTCGTCAAATGAAAGAGTTTTTCATACAAGCATTTCATTCCGATTGTTTAATTTGTATGGCAGCTATATGCTATAGTCATCCGAACTGAATAATTTCTTCGGAGACTACATTGTTGCCCTAACTAACAATCTGTGCCTAATTTCGTGAAGCTACCTCGTCAAATGAAAGAGTTTTTCATACAAGCATTTCATTCCGATTGTTCAATTTGTATGGCAGCTATATGCTATAGTCATCCGAACTGAATAATTTTTCCGGAGACTACATTGTTGCCCTAACTAATAATCTGTGCCTAATTTCGTGAAGCTACCTCGTCAAATGAAAGAGTTTTTCATACAAGCATTTCATTCCGATTGTTCAGTTTGTATGGAAGCTATATGCTATAGTCATCCGAACTATATAATTTCCTCAGAGATTGAGTAAATGCCTAAAATAATAATATATGCCAAATTTCGTGAAGATACCTCGTCAAATGAAGGAGTTTTCCATACAAGAATTTCATTCCGATTGTTCAGTTTGTATGGCAGCTTAATGCTATAGTCATCCGAGCTGAATAATTTCTTCGGAAATTACATTGTTGCCTGAAATAATAATATATGCCAAATTTCGTGAAGATACCTCGTCAAATGAGGGAGTTTTCCATACAAGCATTTCAGTCCGATTGTTCAATTTGTATGGCAGCTATATGCTATAGTCATCCGAACTGAATAATTTCTTCGGAGACTACATTGTTGCCCCAACTAATAATCTGTGCCTAATTTCGTGAAGCTACCTCGTCAAATGAAAGAGTTTTTCATACAAGCATTTCATTCCGATTGTTCAGTTTGTATGGAAGCTATATGCTATAGTCATCCGATCTATATAATTTCTTCGGAGATTACATTCTTGCCTTAACTGACAATCTGTGCCTAATTTCGTGAAGCTACCTCGTCAAATGAAAGAGTTTTTCATACAAGCATTTCATTCCGATTGTTTAATTTGTATGGCAGCTATATGCTATAGTCATCCGAACTGAATAATTTCTTCGGAGACTACATTGTTGCCCTAACTAATAATCTGTGCCTAATTTCGTGAAGCTACCTCGTCAAATGAAAGAGTTTTTCATACAAGCATTTCATTCCGATTGTTCAATTTGTATGGCAGCTATATGCTATAGTCATCCGAACTGAATAATTTTTCCGGAGACTACATTGTTGCCCCAACTAATAATCTGTGGCTAATTTCGTGAAGCTACCTCGTCAAATGAAAGAATTTTTCATACAAGCATTTCATTCCGATTGTTCAGTTTGTATGGAAGCTATATGCTATAGTCATCCGAACTATATAATTTCCTCAGAGATTGAATAAATGCCTAAAATAATAACATATGCCAAATTTCGTGAAGATACCTCGTCAAATGAAGGAGTTTTCCATACAAGAATTTCATTCCGATTGTTCAGTTTGTATGGCAGCTTAATGCTATAGTCATCCGAACTGAATAATTTCTTCGGAGACTACATTGTTGCCCTAACTAATAATCTGTGCCTAATTTCGTGAAGCTACCTCGTCAAATGAAAGAGTTTTTCATACAAGCATTTCATTCCGATTGTTCAATTTGTATGGCAGCTATATGCTATAGTCATCCGAACTGAATAATTTTTCCGGAGACTACATTGTTGCCCCAACTAATAATCTGTGGCTAATTTCGTGAAGCTACCTCGTCAAATGAAAGAATTTTTCATACAAGCATTTCATTCCGATTGTTCAGTTTGTATGGAAGCTATATGCTATAGTCATCCGATCTATATAATTTCTTCGGAGATTACATTCTTGCCTTAACTGACAATCTGTGCCTAATTTCGTGAAGCTACCTCGTCAAATGAAAGAGTTTTTCATACAAGCATTTCATTCCGATTGTTTAATTTGTATGGCAGCTATATGCTATAGTCATCCGAACTGAATAATTTCTTCGGAGACTACATTGTTGCCCTAACTAATAATCTGTGCCTAATTTCGTGAAGCTACCTCGTCAAATGAAAGAGTTTTTCATACAAGCATTTCATTCCGATTGTTCAATTTGTATGGCAGCTATATGCTATAGTCATCCGAACTGAATAATTTTTCCGGAGACTACATTGTTGCCCCAACTAATAATCTGTGGCTAATTTCGTGAAGCTACCTCGTCAAATGAAAGAATTTTTCATACAAGCATTTCATTCCGATTGTTCAGTTTGTATGGAATCTATACGCTATATTCATCCGATCTGAATAATTTCTTCGGAGATTACATTGTTGCCCTAACTAATAATCTGTGCCTAATTTCGTGAAGCTACCTCGTCAAATGAAAGAGTTTTTCATACAAGCATTTCATTCCGATTGTTCAGTTTGTATGGAAGCTATATGCTATAGTCATCCGAACTATATAATTTCCTCAGAGATTGAATAAATGCCTAAAATAATAATATATGCCAAATTTCGTGAAGATACCTCGTCAAATGAAGGAGTTTTCCATACAAGAATTTCATTCCGATTGTTCAGTTTGTATGGCAGCTTAATGCTATAGTCATCCGAACTGAATAATTTCTTCGGAGATTACATTGTTGCCTGAAATAATAATATATGCCAAATTTCGTGAAGATACCTTGTCAAATGAGGGAGTTTTCCATACAAGCATTTCATTCCGATTGTTCAATTTGTATGGCAGCTATAAGCTATAGTCATCCCAACTAAATAATTTCTTCGGAGACTACATTGTTGCCCCAACTAATAATCTGTGCCTAATTTCGTGAAGCTACCTCGTCAAATGAAAGAGTTTTTCATACAAGCATTTCATTCCGATTGTTCAGTTTGTATGGAAGCTATATGCTATAGTCATCCGATCTATATAATTTCTTCGGTGATTACATTCTTGCCTTAACTGACAATCTGTGCCTAATTTCGTGAAGCTACTTCGTCAAATGAAAGAGTTTTTCATACAAGCATTTCATTCCGATTGTTCAATTTGTATGGCAGCTATATGCTATAGTCATCCGAACTGAATAATTTGTTCGGAGACTACATTGTTGCCCCAACTAATAATCTGTGCCTAATTTCGTGAAGCTACCTCGTCAAATGAAAGAGTTTTTCATACAAGCATTTCATTCCGATTGTTCAGTTTGTATGGAAGCTATATGCTATAGTCATCCGATCTATATAATTTCTTCGGAGATTACATTGTTGCCCTAACTAATAATCTGTGCCTAATTTCGTGAAGCTACCTCGTCAAATGAAAGAGCTTTTCATACAAGCATTTCATTCCGATTGTTCAGTTTGTATGGAAGCTATATGCTATAGTCATCCGAACTATATAATTTCCTCAGAGATTGAGTAAATGCCTTAAAAAATAATATATGCCAAATTTCGTAAAGATTCCTCGTCAAATGAAAGAGTTTTTCATACAAGCATTTTATTCCGATTGTTCAGTTTGTATGGAAGCTATATGCTATAGTCATCCGAACTATATAATTTCCTCAGAGATTGAATAAATGCCTAAAATACTTGATTCCAAATGTTCAGTTTGTATGGAAGCTATATGCTATAGCCATCCGAACTATATAATTTCCTCAGAGATTGAATAAATGCCTTAAATAATAATATATGCCAAATTTCGCGAAGATACCTCGTCAAATGAAGGAGTTTTCCATACAAATACTTGATTCCAAATGTTCAGTTTGTATGGAAGCTATATGCTATAGCCATCCGAACTATATAATTTCCTCAGAGATTGAATAAATGCCTTAAATAATAATATATGCCAAATTTCGTAAAGATACCTCGTCAAATGAAAGAGTTTTCCATACAAATACTTGATTCCAAATGTTCAGTTTGTATGGAAGCTATATGCTATAGCCATCCGAACTATATAATTTCCTCAGAGATTGAATAAATGCCTGAAATAATAATATATGCCAAATTTCGTGAAGATACCTCGTCAAATGAAAGAGTTTTCCTTACAAGCACTTGATTCCGATTGTTCAGTTTGTATGGATTCTATATGCTATAGTCATCCGAACTGAATAATTTCCTCAGAGATTGAATAAATGCCTAAAATACTTGATTCCAAATGTTCAGTTTGTATGGAAGCTATATGCTATAGCCATCAGAACTATATAATTTCCTCAGAGATTGAATAAATGCTTAAATAATAATATATGCCAAATTTCGCGAAGATACCTCGTCAAGTGAAGGAGTTTTCCATACAAATACTTGATTCCAAATGTTCAGTTTGTATGGAAGCTATATGCTATAGCCATCAGAACTATATAATTTCCTCAGAGATTGAATAAATGCCTTAAATAATAATATATGCCAAATTTCGCGAAGATACCTCGTCAAGTGAAGGAGTTTTCCATACAAATACTTGATTCCAAATGTTCAGTTTGTATGGAAGCTATATGCTATAGCCATCCGAACTATATAATTTCCTCAGAGATTGAATAAATGCCTTAAATAATAATATATGCCAAATTTCGTAAAGATACCTCGTCAAATGAAAGAGTTTTCCATACAAATACTTGATTCCAAATGTTCAGTTTGTATGGAAGCTATATGCTATAGCCATCCGAACTATATAATTTCCTCAGAGATTGAATAAATGACTTAAATAATAATATATGCCAAATTTCGTGAAGATACCTCGTCAAATGAGGGAGTTTTCCATACAAGCATTTCATTCCGATTGTTCAATTTGTATGGCAGCTATAAGCTATAGTCATCCCAACTAAATAATTTCTTCGGAGACTACATTGTTGCCCCAACTAATAATCTGTGCCTAATTTCGTGAAGCTACCTCGTCAAATGAAAGAGTTTTTCATACAAGCATTTCATTCCGATTGTTCAGTTTGTATGGAAGCTATATGCTATAGTCATCCGATCTATATAATTTCTTCGGTGATTACATTCTTGCCTTAACTGACAATCTGTGCCTAATTTCGTGAAGCTACTTCGTCAAATGAAAGAGTTTTTCATACAAGCATTTCATTCCGATTGTTCAATTTGTATGGCAGCTATATGCTATAGTCATCCGAACTGAATAATTTGTTCGGAGACTACATTGTTGCCCCAACTAATAATCTGTGCCTAATTTCGTGAAGCTACCTCGTCAAATGAAAGAGTTTTTCATACAAGCATTTCATTCCGATTGTTCAGTTTGTATGGAAGCTATATGCTATAGTCATCCGATCTATATAATTTCTTCGGAGATTACATTGTTGCCCTAACTAATAATCTGTGCCTAATTTCGTGAAGCTACCTCGTCAAATGAAAGAGCTTTTCATACAAGCATTTCATTCCGATTGTTCAGTTTGTATGGAAGCTATATGCTATAGTCATCCGAACTATATAATTTCCTCAGAGATTGAGTAAATGCCTTAAAAAATAATATATGCCAAATTTCGTAAAGATTCCTCGTCAAATGAAAGAGTTTTTCATACAAGCATTTTATTCCGATTGTTCAGTTTGTATGGAAGCTATATGCTATAGTCATCCGAACTATATAATTTCCTCAGAGATTGAATAAATGCCTAAAATACTTGATTCCAAATGTTCAGTTTGTATGGAAGCTATATGCTATAGTCATCCGAACTATATAATTTCCTCAGAGATTGAATAAATGCCTAAAATACTTGATTCCAAATGTTCAGTTTGTATGGAAGCTATATGCTATAGCCATCCGAACTATATAATTTCCTCAGAGATTGAATAAATGCCTTAAATAATAATATATGCCAAATTTCGCGAAGATACCTCGTCAAATGAAGGAGTTTTCCATACAAATACTTGATTCCAAATGTTCAGTTTGTATGGAAGCTATATGCTATAGCCATCCGAACTATATAATTTCCTCAGAGATTGAATAAATGCCTTAAATAATAATATATGCCAAATTTCGTAAAGATACCTCGTCAAATGAAAGAGTTTTCCATACAAATACTTGATTCCAAATGTTCAGTTTGTATGGAAGCTATATGCTATAGCCATCCGAACTATATAATTTCCTCAGAGATTGAATAAATGCCTGAAATAATAATATATGCCAAATTTCGTGAAGATACCTCGTCAAATGAAAGAGTTTTCCTTACAAGCACTTGATTCCGATTGTTCAGTTTGTATGGATTCTATATGCTATAGTCATCCGAACTGAATAATTTCCTCAGAGATTGAATAAATGCCTAAAATACTTGATTCCAAATGTTCAGTTTGTATGGAAGCTATATGCTATAGCCATCAGAACTATATAATTTCCTCAGAGATTGAATAAATGCCTTAAATAATAATATATGCCAAATTTCGCGAAGATACCTCGTCAAGTGAAGGAGTTTTCCATACAAATACTTGATTCCAAATGTTCAGTTTGTATGGAAGCTATATGCTATAGCCATCAGAACTATATAATTTCCTCAGAGATTGAATAAATGCCTTAAATAATAATATATGCCAAATTTCGCGAAGATACCTCGTCAAGTGAAGGAGTTTTCCATACAAATACTTGATTCCAAATGTTCAGTTTGTATGGAAGCTATATGCTATAGCCATCCGAACTATATAATTTCCTCAGAGATTGAATAAATGCCTTAAATAATAATATATGCCAAATTTCGTAAAGATACCTCGTCAAATGAAAGAGTTTTCCATACAAATACTTGATTCCAAATGTTCAGTTTGTATGGAAGCTATATGCTATAGCCATCCGAACTATATAATTTCCTCAGAGATTGAATAAATGACTTAAATAATAATATATGCCAAATTTCGTGAAGATACCTCGTCAAATGAGGGAGTTTTCCATACAAGCATTTCATTCCGATTGTTCAATTTGTATGGCAGCTATATGCTATAGTCATCCGAACTGAATAATTTCTCCGGAGACTACATTGTTGCCCCAACTAATAATCTGTGCCTAATTTCGTGAAGCTACCTCGTCAAATGAAAGAGTTTTTCATACAAGCATTTCATTCCGATTGTTCAGTTTGTATGGAAGCTATATGCTATAGTCATCCGATCTATATAATTTCTTCGGAGATTACATTCTTGCCTTAACTGACAATCCGTGCCAAATTTCGTGAAGATACCTCGTCAAATGAAAGAGTTTTCCATTCAAGCTTGATTCCGATTGTTCAGTTTGTATGGAATCTATACGCTATATTCATCCGATCTGAATAATTTCTTCGGAGATTACATTGTTGCCCTAACTAATAATCTGTGCCTAATTTCGTGAAGCTACCTCATCAAATGAAAGAGTTTTTCATACAAGCATTTCATTCCGATTGTTCAGTTTGTATGGAAGCTAGATGCTATAGTCATCCGAACTATATAATTTCCTCAGAGATTGAATAAATGCCTGAAATAATAATCTGTGCCTAATTTCGTGAAGATACCTCATCAAATGAAAGAGTTTTTCATACAAGCATTTCATTCCGATTGTTCAGTTTGTATGGAAGCTAGATGCTATAGTCATCCGAACTATATAATTTCCTCAGAGATTGAATAAATGCCTGAAATAATAATATATGCCAAATTTCGTGAAGATACCTCGTCAAATGAAAGAGTTTTCCTTACAAGCACTTGATTCCGATTGTTCAGTTTGTATGGATTCTATATGCTATAGTCATCCGAACTGAATAATTTTTCCGGAGACTACATTGTTGCCCCAACTAATAATCTGTGCCTAATTTCGTGAAGCTACCTCGTCAAATGAAAGATTTTTTCATACAAGCATTTCATTCCGATTGTTCAGTTTGTATGGCAGCTATATGCTATAGTCATCCGATCTATATAATTTCTTCGGAGATTACATTCTTGCCTTAACTGACAATCCGTGCCAAATTTCGTGAAGATACCTCGTCAAATGAAAGAGTTTTCCATTCAAGCTTGATTCCGATTGTTCAGTTTGTATGGAATCTATACGCTATATTCATCCGATCTGAATAATTTCTTCGGAGATTACATTGTTGCCCTAACTAATAATCTGTGCCTAATTTCGTGAAGCTACCTCGTCAAATGAAAGAGTTTTTCATACAAGCATTTCATTCCGATTGTTCAGTTTGTATGGAAGCTATATGCTATAGTCATCCGAACTATATAATTTCCTCAGAGATTGAATAAATGCCTAAAATAATAATATATGCCAAATTTCGTGAAGATACCTCGTCAAATGAAGGAGTTTTCCATACAAGAATTTCATTCCGATTGTTTAGTTTGTATGGCAGCTTAATGCTATAGTCATCCGAACTGAATAATTACTTCGGAGATTACATTGTTGCCTGAAATAATAATATATGCCAAATTTCGTGAAGATACCTCGTCAAATGAGGGAGTTTTCCATACAAGCATTTCATTCCGATTGTTCAATTTGTATGGCAGCTATATGCTATAGTCATCCGAACTGAATAATTTCTTCGGAGACTACATTGTTGCCCCAACTAATAATCTGTGCCTAATTTCGTGAAGCTACCTCGTCAAATGAAAGAGTTTTTCATACAAGCATTTCATTCCGATTGTTCAGTTTGTATGGAAGCTATATGCTATAGTCATCCGATCTATATAAATTCTTCGGAGATTACATTCTTGCCTTAACTGACAATCTGTGCCTAATTTCGTGAAGCTACCTCGTCAAATGAAAGAGTTTTTCATACAAGCATTTCATTCCGATTGTTCAATTTGTATGGCAGCTATATGCTATAGTCATCCGAACTGAATAATTTTTCCGGAGACTACATTGTTGCCCCAACTAATAATCTGTGCCTAATTTCGTGAAGCTACCTCGTCAAATGAAAGAATTTTTCATACAAGCATTTCATTCCGATTGTTCAGTTTGTATGGCAGCTATATGCTATAGTCATCCGATCTATATAATTTCTTCGGAGATTACATTCTTGCGTTAACTGACAATCCGTGCCAAATTTCGTGAAGATACCTCGTCAAATGAAAGAGTTTTCCATTCAAGCTTGATTCCGATTGTTCAGTTTGTATGGAATCTATACGCTATATTCATCCGATCTGAATAATTTCTTCGGAGATTACATTGTTGCCCTAACTAATAATCTGTGCCTAATTTCGTGAAGCTACCTCGTCAAATGAAAGAGTTTTTCATACAAGCATTTCATTCCGATTGTTCAGTTTGTATGGAAGCTATATGCTATAGTCATCCGAACTATATAATTTCCTCAGAGATTGAATAAATGCCTAAAATAATAATATATGCCAAATTTCGTGAAGATACCTCGTCAAATGAAGGAGTTTTCCATACAAGAATTTCATTCCGATTGTTCAGTTTGTATGGCAGCTTAATGCTATAGTCATCCGAACTGAATAATTTCTTCGGAGATTACATTGTTGCCTGAAATAATAATATATGCCAAATTTCGTGAAGATACCTCGTCAAATGAGGGAGTTTTCCATACAAGCATTTCAGTCCGATTGTTCAATTTGTATGGCAGCTATATGCTATAGTCATCCGAACTGAATAATTTCTTCGGAGACTACATTGTTGCCCCAACTAATAATCTGTGCCTAATTTCGTGAAGCTACCTCGTCAAATGAAAGAGTTTTTCATACAAGCATTTCATTCCGATTGTTCAGTTTGTATGGAAGCTATATGCTATAGTCATCCGATCTATATAATTTCTTCGGAGATTACATTCTTGCCTTAACTGACAATCTGTGCCTAATTTCGTGAAGCTACCTCGTCAAATGAAAGAGTTTTTCATACAAGCATTTCATTCCGATTGTTTAATTTGTATGGCAGCTATATGCTATAGTCATCCGAACTGAATAATTTCTTCGGAGACTACATTGTTGCCCTAACTAATAATCTGTGCCTAATTTCGTGAAGCTACCTCGTCAAATGAAAGAGTTTTTCATACAAGCATTTCATTCCGATTGTTCAATTTGTATGGCAGCTATATGCTATAGTCATCCGAACTGAATAATTTTTCCGGAGACTACATTGTTGCCCCAACTAATAATCTGTGGCTAATTTCGTGAAGCTACCTCGTCAAATGAAAGAATTTTTCATACAAGCATTTCATTCCGATTGTTCAGTTTGTATGGAAGCTATATGCTATAGTCATCCGAACTATATAATTTCCTCAGAGATTGAATAAATGCCTAAAATAATAATATATGCCAAATTTCGTGAAGATACCTCGTCAAATGAAGGAGTTTTCCATACAAGAATTTCATTCCGATTGTTCAGTTTGTATGGCAGCTTAATGCTATAGTCATCCGAACTGAATAATTTCTTCGGAGACTACATTGTTGCCCTAACTAATAATCTGTGCCTAATTTCGTGAAGCTACCTCGTCAAATGAAAGAGTTTTTCATACAAGCATTTCATTCCGATTGTTCAGTTTGTATGGAAGCTATATGCTATAGTCATCCGATCTATATAATTTCTTCGGAGATTACATTCTTGCCTTAACTGACAATCTGTGCCTAATTTCGTGAAGCTACCTCGTCAAATGAAAGAGTTTTTCATACAAGCATTTCATTCCGATTGTTTAATTTGTATGGCAGCTATATGCTATAGTCATCCGAACTGAATAATTTCTTCGGAGACTACATTGTTGCCCTAACTAATAATCTGTGCCTAATTTCGTGAAGCTACCTCGTCAAATGAAAGAGTTTTTCATACAAGCATTTCATTCCGATTGTTCAATTTGTATGGCAGCTATATGCTATAGTCATCCGAACTGAATAATTTTTCCGGAGACTACATTGTTGCCCCAACTAATAATCTGTGGCTAATTTCGTGAAGCTACCTCGTCAAATGAAAGAATTTTTCATACAAGCATTTCATTCCGATTGTTCAGTTTGTATGGAATCTATACGCTATATTCATCCGATCTGAATAATTTCTTCGGAGATTACATTGTTGCCCTAACTAATAATCTGTGCCTAATTTCGTGAAGCTACCTCGTCAAATGAAAGAGTTTTTCATACAAGCATTTCATTCCGATTGTTCAGTTTGTATGGAAGCTATATGCTATAGTCATCCGAACTATATAATTTCCTCAGAGATTGAATAAATGCCTAAAATAATAATATATGCCAAATTTCGTGAAGATACCTCGTCAAATGAAGGAGTTTTCCATACAAGAATTTCATTCCGATTGTTCAGTTTGTATGGCAGCTTAATGCTATAGTCATCCGAACTGAATAATTTCTTCGGAGATTACATTGTTGCCTGAAATAATAATATATGCCAAATTTCGTGAAGATACCTCGTCAAATGAGGGAGTTTTCCATACAAGCATTTCATTCCGATTGTTCAATTTGTATGGCAGCTATAAGCTATAGTCATCCCAACTAAATAATTTCTTCGGAGACTACATTGTTGCCCCAACTAATAATCTGTGCCTAATTTCGTGAAGCTACCTCGTCAAATGAAAGAGTTTTTCATACAAGCATTTCATTCCGATTGTTCAGTTTGTATGGAAGCTATATGCTATAGTCATCCGATCTATATAATTTCTTCGGAGATTACATTCTTGCTTTAACTGACAATCTGTGCCTAATTTCGTGAAGCTACCTCGTCAAATGAAAGAGTTTTTCATACAAGCATTTCATTCCGATTGTTCAATTTGTATGGCAGCTATATGCTATAGTCATCCGAACTGAATAATTTGTTCGGAGACTACATTGTTGCCCCAACTAATAATCTGTGCCTAATTTCGTGAAGCTACCTCGTCAAATGAAAGAGTTTTTCATACAAGCATTTCATTCCGATTGTTCAGTTTGTATGGAAGCTATATGCTATAGTCATCCGATCTATATAATTTCTTCGGAGATTACATTGTTGCCCTAACTAATAATCTGTGCCTAATTTCGTGAAGCTACCTCGTCAAATGAAAGAGCTTTTCATACAAGCATTTCATTCCGATTGTTCAGTTTGTATGGAAGCTATATGCTATAGTCATCCGAACTATATAATTTCCTCAGAGATTGAGTAAATGCCTTAAATAATAATATATGCCAAATTTCGTAAAGATACCTCGTCAAATGAAAGAGTTTTTCATACAAGCATTTTATTCCGATTGTTCAGTTTGTATGGAAGCTATATGCTATAGTCATCCGAACTATATAATTTCCTCAGAGATTGAATAAATGCCTAAAATACTTGATTCCAAATGTTCAGTTTGTATGGAAGCTATATGCTATAGTCATCCGAACTATATAATTTCCTCAGAGATTGAATAAATGCCTAAAATACTTGATTCCAAATGTTCAGTTTGTATGGAAGCTATATGCTATAGCCATCCGAACTATATAATTTCCTCAGAGATTGAATAAATGCCTTAAATAATAATATATGCCAAATTTCGCGAAGATACCTCGTCAAATGAAGGAGTTTTCCATACAAATACTTGATTCCAAATGTTCAGTTTGTATGGAAGCTATATGCTATAGCCATCCGAACTATATAATTTCCTCAGATATTGAATAAATGCCTTAAATAATAATATATGCCAAATTTCGTAAAGATACCTCGTCAAATGAAAGAGTTTTCCATACAAATACTTGATTCCAAATGTTCAGTTTGTATGGAAGCTATATGCTATAGCCATCCGAACTATATAATTTCCTCAGAGATTGAATAAATGCCTTAAATAATAATATATGCCAAATTTCGTAAAGATACCTCGTCAAATGAAAGAGTTTTCCATACAAGCACTTGATTCCGATTGTTCAGTTTGTATGGAATCTATATGCTATAAATATCCGATCTATATAATTTCATAGTTGATTGAATAAATACCTTAAATAGTAATATATGCCAAATTTCGTGAAGCTACCTCGTCAAATGAAAGAGTTTTCCATACAAATACTTGATTCCAAATGTTCAGTTTGTATGGAAGCTATATGCTATAGCCATCCGAACTATATAATTTCCTCAGAGATTGAATAAATGCCTAAAATAATAATATATGCCAAATTTCGTGAAGATACCTCGTCAAATGAAGGAGTTTTCCATACAAGAATTTCATTCCGATTGTTCAGTTTGTATGGCAGCTTAATGCTATAGTCATCCGAACTGAATAATTTCTTCGAAAATTACATTGTTGCCTGAAATAATAATATATGCCAAATTTCGTGAAGATACCTCGTCAAATGAGGGAGTTTTCCATACAAGCATTTCATTCCGATTGTTCAATTTGTATGGCAGCTATATGCTATAGTCATCCGAACTGAATAATTTCTCCGGAGACTACATTGTTGCCCCAACTAATAATCTGTGCCTAATTTCGTGAAGCTACCTCGTCAAATGAAAGAGTTTTTCATACAAGCATTTCATTCCGATTGTTCAGTTTGTATGGAAGCTATATGCTATAGTCATCCGATCTATATAATTTCTTCGGAGATTACATTGTTGCCCTAACTAATAATCTGTGCCTAATTTCGTGAAGCTACCTCGTCAAATGAAAGAGCTTTTCATACAAGCATTTCATTCCGATTGTTCAGTTTGTATGGAAGCTATATGCTATAGTCATCCGAACTATATAATTTCCTCAGAGATTGAGTAAATGCCTTAAATAATAATATATGCCAAATTTCGTAAAGATACCTCGTCAAATGAAAGAGTTTTTCATACAAGCATTTTATTCCGATTGTTCAGTTTGTATGGAAGCTATATGCTATAGTCATCCGAACTATATAATTTCCTCAGAGATTGAATAAATGCCTAAAATACTTAATTCCAAATGTTCAGTTTGTATGGAAGCTATATGCTATAGTCATCCGAACTATATAATTTCCTCAGAGATTGAATAAATGCCTAAAATACTTTATTCCAAATGTTCAGTTTGTATGGAAGCTATATGCTATAGCCATCAGAACTATATAATTTCCTCAGAGATTGAATAAATGCCTTAAATAATAATATATGCCAAATTTCGCGAAGATACCTCGTCAAGTGAAGGAGTTTTCCATACAAATACTTGATTCCAAATGTTCAGTTTGTATGGAAGCTATATGCTATAGCCATCCGAACTATATAATTTCCTCAGAGATTGAATAAATGCCTTAAATAATAATATATGCCAAATTTCGTAAAGATACCTCGTCAAATGAAAGAGTTTTCCATACAAATACTTGATTCCAAATGTTCAGTTTGTATGGAAGCTATATGCTATAGCCATCCGAACTATATAATTTCCTCAGAGATTGAATAAATGACTTAAATAATAATATATGCCAAATTTCGTGAAGATACCTCGTCAAATGAGGGAGTTTTCCATACAAGCATTTCATTCCGATTGTTCAATTTGTATGGCAGCTATATGCTATAGTCATCCGAACTGAATAATTTCTCCGGAGACTACATTGTTGCCCCAACTAATAATCTGTGCCTAATTTCGTGAAGCTACCTCGTCAAATGAAAGAGTTTTTCATACAAGCATTTCATTCCGATTGTTCAGTTTGTATGGAAGCTATATGCTATAGTCATCCGATCTATATAATTTCTTCGGAGATTACATTCTTGCCTTAACTGACAATCCGTGCCAAATTTCGTGAAGATACCTCGTCAAATGAAAGAGTTTTCCATTCAAGCTTGATTCCGATTGTTCAGTTTGTATGGAATCTATACGCTATATTCATCCGATCTGAATAATTTCTTCGGAGATTACATTGTTGCCCTAACTAATAATCTGTGCCTAATTTCGTGAAGCTACCTCATCAAATGAAAGAGTTTTTCATACAAGCATTTCATTCCGATTGTTCAGTTTGTATGGAAGCTATATGCTATAGTCATCCGAACTATATAATTTCCTCAGAGATTGAATAAATGCCTAAAATAATAATATATGCCAAATTTCGTGAAGATACCTCGTCAAATGAAGGAGTTTTCCATACAAGAATTTCATTCCGATTGTTCAGTTTGTATGGCAGCGTAATGCTATAGTCATCCGAACTGAATAATTTCTTCGGAGATTACATTGTTGCCTGAAATAATAATATATGCCAAATTTCGTGAAGATACCTCGTCAAATGAGGGAGTTTTCCATACAAGCATTTCATTCCGATTGTTCAATTTGTATGGCAGCTATATGCTATAGTCATCCGAACTGAATAATTTCTTCGGAGACTACATTGTTGCCCCAACTAATAATCTGTGCCTAATTTCGTGAAGCTACCTCGTCAAATGAAAGAGTTTTTCATACAAGCATTTCATTCCGATTGTTCAGTTTGTATGGAAGCTATATGCTATAGTCATCCGAACTATATAATTTCCTCAGAGATTGAATAAATGCCTAAAATAATAATATATGCCAAATTTCGTGAAGATACCTCGTCAAATGAAGGAGTTTTCCATACAAGAATTTCATTCCGATTGTTCAGTTTGTATGGCAGCTTAATGCTATAGTCATCCGAACTGAATAATTTCTTCGGAGACTACATTGTTGCCCTAACTAATAATCTGTGCCTAATTTCGTGAAGCTACCTCGTCAAATGAAAGAGTTTTTCATACAAGCATTTCATTCCGATTGTTCAATTTGTATGGCAGCTATATGCTATAGTCATCCGAACTGAATAATTTTTCCGGAGACTACATTGTTGCCCCAACTAATAATCTGTGGCTAATTTCGTGAAGCTACCTCGTCAAATGAAAGAATTTTTCATACAAGCATTTCATTCCGATTGTTCAGTTTGTATGGAAGCTATATGCTATAGTCATCCGATCTATATAGTTTCTTCGGAGATTACATTCTTGCCTTAACTGACAATCTGTGCCTAATTTCGTGAAGCTACCTCGTCAAATGAAAGAGTTTTTCATACAAGCATTTCATTCCGATTGTTTAATTTGTATGGCAGCTATATGCTATAGTCATCCGAACTGAATAATTTCTTCGGAGACTACATTGTTGCCCTAACTAATAATCTGTGCCTAATTTCGTGAAGCTACCTCGTCAAATGAAAGAGTTTTTCATACAAGCATTTCATTCCGATTGTTCAATTTGTATGGCAGCTATATGCTATAGTCATCCGAACTGAATAATTTTTCCGGAGACTACATTGTTGCCCCAACTAATAATCTGTGGCTAATTTCGTGAAGCTACCTCGTCAAATGAAAGAATTTTTCATACAAGCATTTCATTCCGATTGTTCAGTTTGTATGGAATCTATACGCTATATTCATCCGATCTGAATAATTTCTTCGGAGATTACATTGTTGCCCTAACTAATAATCTGTGCCTAATTTCGTGAAGCTACCTCGTCAAATGAAAGAGTTTTTCATACAAGCATTTCATTCCGATTGTTCAGTTTGTATGGAAGCTATATGCTATAGTCATCCGAACTATATAATTTCCTCAGAGATTGAATAAATGCCTAAAATAATAATATATGCCAAATTTCGTGAAGATACCTCGTCAAATGAAGGAGTTTTCCATACAAGAATTTCATTCCGATTGTTCAGTTTGTATGGCAGCTTAATGCTATAGTCATCCGAACTGAATAATTTCTTCGGAGATTACATTGTTGCCTGAAATAATAATATATGCCAAATTTCGTGAAGATACCTCGTCAAATGAGGGAGTTTTCCATACAAGCATTTCATTCCGATTGTTCAATTTGTATGGCAGCTATAAGCTATAGTCATCCCAACTAAATAATTTCTTCGGAGACTACATTGTTGCCCCAACTAATAATCTGTGCCTAATTTCGTGAAGCTACCTCGTCAAATGAAAGAGTTTTTCATACAAGCATTTCATTCCGATTGTTCAGTTTGTATGGAAGCTATATGCTATAGTCATCCGATCTATATAATTTCTTCGGAGATTACATTCTTGCTTTAACTGACAATCTGTGCCTAATTTCGTGAAGCTACCTCGTCAAATGAAAGAGTTTTTCATACAAGCATTTCATTCCGATTGTTCAATTTGTATGGCAGCTATATGCTATAGTCATCCGAACTGAATAATTTGTTCGGAGACTACATTGTTGCCCCAACTAATAATCTGTGCCTAATTTCGTGAAGCTACCTCGTCAAATGAAAGAGTTTTTCATACAAGCATTTCATTCCGATTGTTCAGTTTGTATGGAAGCTATATGCTATAGTCATCCGATCTATATAATTTCTTCGGAGATTACATTGTTGCCCTAACTAATAATCTGTGCCTAATTTCGTGAAGCTACCTCGTCAAATGAAAGAGCTTTTCATACAAGCATTTCATTCCGATTGTTCAGTTTGTATGGAAGCTATATGCTATAGTCATCCGAACTATATAATTTCCTCAGAGATTGAGTAAATGCCTTAAATAATAATATATGCCAAATTTCGTAAAGATACCTCGTCAAATGAAAGAGTTTTTCATACAAGCATTTTATTCCGATTGTTCAGTTTGTATGGAAGCTATATGCTATAGTCATCCGAACTATATAATTTCCTCAGAGATTGAATAAATGCCTAAAATACTTGATTCCAAATGTTCAGTTTGTATGGAAGCTATATGCTATAGTCATCCGAACTATATAATTTCCTCAGAGATTGAATAAATGCCTAAAATACTTGATTCCAAATGTTCAGTTTGTATGGAAGCTATATGCTATAGCCATCCGAACTATATAATTTCCTCAGAGATTGAATAAATGCCTTAAATAATAATATATGCCAAATTTCGCGAAGATACCTCGTCAAATGAAGGAGTTTTCCATACAAATACTTGATTCCAAATGTTCAGTTTGTATGGAAGCTATATGCTATAGCCATCCGAACTATATAATTTCCTCAGATATTGAATAAATGCCTTAAATAATAATATATGCCAAATTTCGTAAAGATACCTCGTCAAATGAAAGAGTTTTCCATACAAATACTTGATTCCAAATGTTCAGTTTGTATGGAAGCTATATGCTATAGCCATCCGAACTATATAATTTCCTCAGAGATTGAATAAATGCCTTAAATAATAATATATGCCAAATTTCGTAAAGATACCTCGTCAAATGAAAGAGTTTTCCATACAAGCACTTGATTCCGATTGTTCAGTTTGTATGGAATCTATATGCTATAAATATCCGATCTATATAATTTCATAGTTGATTGAATAAATACCTTAAATAGTAATATATGCCAAATTTCGTGAAGCTACCTCGTCAAATGAAAGAGTTTTCCATACAAATACTTGATTCCAAATGTTCAGTTTGTATGGAAGCTATATGCTATAGCCATCCGAACTATATAATTTCCTCAGAGATTGAATAAATGCCTAAAATAATAATATATGCCAAATTTCGTGAAGATACCTCGTCAAATGAAGGAGTTTTCCATACAAGAATTTCATTCCGATTGTTCAGTTTGTATGGCAGCTTAATGCTATAGTCATCCGAACTGAATAATTTCTTCGAAAATTACATTGTTGCCTGAAATAATAATATATGCCAAATTTCGTGAAGATACCTCGTCAAATGAGGGAGTTTTCCATACAAGCATTTCATTCCGATTGTTCAATTTGTATGGCAGCTATATGCTATAGTCATCCGAACTGAATAATTTCTCCGGAGACTACATTGTTGCCCCAACTAATAATCTGTGCCTAATTTCGTGAAGCTACCTCGTCAAATGAAAGAGTTTTTCATACAAGCATTTCATTCCGATTGTTCAGTTTGTATGGAAGCTATATGCTATAGTCATCCGATCTATATAATTTCTTCGGAGATTACATTGTTGCCCTAACTAATAATCTGTGCCTAATTTCGTGAAGCTACCTCGTCAAATGAAAGAGCTTTTCATACAAGCATTTCATTCCGATTGTTCAGTTTGTATGGAAGCTATATGCTATAGTCATCCGAACTATATAATTTCCTCAGAGATTGAATAAATGCCTAAAATACTTAATTCCAAATGTTCAGTTTGTATGGAAGCTATATGCTATAGTCATCCGAACTATATAATTTCCTCAGAGATTGAATAAATGCCTAAAATACTTTATTCCAAATGTTCAGTTTGTATGGAAGCTATATGCTATAGCCATCAGAACTATATAATTTCCTCAGAGATTGAATAAATGCCTTAAATAATAATATATGCCAAATTTCGCGAAGATACCTCGTCAAGTGAAGGAGTTTTCCATACAAATACTTGATTCCAAATGTTCAGTTTGTATGGAAGCTATATGCTATAGCCATCCGAACTATATAATTTCCTCAGAGATTGAATAAATGCCTTAAATAATAATATATGCCAAATTTCGTAAAGATACCTCGTCAAATGAAAGAGTTTTCCATACAAATACTTGATTCCAAATGTTCAGTTTGTATGGAAGCTATATGCTATAGCCATCCGAACTATATAATTTCCTCAGAGATTGAATAAATGCCTTAAATAATAATATATGCCAAATTTCGTAAAGATACCTCGTCAAATGAAAGAGTTTTCCATACAAGCACTTGATTCCGATTGTTCAGTTTGTATGGAATCTATATGCTATAAATATCCGATCTATATAATTTCATAGTTGATTGAATAAATACCTTAAATAGTAATATATGCCAAATTTCGTGAAGCTACCTCGTCAAATGAAAGAGTTTTCCATACAAATACTTGATTCCAAATGTTCAGTTTGTATGGAAGCTATATGCTATAGCCATCCGAACTATATAATTTCCTCAGAGATTGAATAAATGCCTAAAATAATAATATATGCCAAATTTCGTGAAGATACCTCGTCAAATGAAGGAGTTTTCCATACAAGAATTTCATTCCGATTGTTCAGTTTGTATGGCAGCTTAATGCTATAGTCATCCGAACTATATAATTTCCTCAGAGATTGAATAAATGCCTAAAATACTTTATTCCAAATGTTCAGTTTGTATGGAAGCTATATGCTATAGCCATCAGAACTATATAATTTCCTCAGAGATTGAATAAATGCCTTAAATAATAATATATGCCAAATTTCGCGAAGATACCTCGTCAAGTGAAGGAGTTTTCCATACAAATACTTGATTCCAAATGTTCAGTTTGTATGGAAGCTATATGCTATAGCCATCCGAACTATATAATTTCCTCAGAGATTGAATAAATGCCTTAAATAATAATATATGCCAAATTTCGTAAAGATACCTCGTCAAATGAAAGAGTTTTCCATACAAATACTTGATTCCAAATGTTCAGTTTGTATGGAAGCTATATGCTATAGCCATCCGAACTATATAATTTCCTCAGAGATTGAATAAATGACTTAAATAATAATATATGCCAAATTTCGTGAAGATACCTCGTCAAATGAGGGAGTTTTCCATACAAGCATTTCATTCCGATTGTTCAATTTGTATGGCAGCTATATGCTATAGTCATCCGAACTGAATAATTTCTCCGGAGACTACATTGTTGCCCCAACTAATAATCTGTGCCTAATTTCGTGAAGCTACCTCGTCAAATGAAAGAGTTTTTCATACAAGCATTTCATTCCGATTGTTCAGTTTGTATGGAAGCTATATGCTATAGTCATCCGATCTATATAATTTCTTCGGAGATTACATTCTTGCCTTAACTGACAATCCGTGCCAAATTTCGTGAAGATACCTCGTCAAATGAAAGAGTTTTCCATTCAAGCTTGATTCCGATTGTTCAGTTTGTATGGAATCTATACGCTATATTCATCCGATCTGAATAATTTCTTCGGAGATTACATTGTTGCCCTAACTAATAATCTGTGCCTAATTTCGTGAAGCTACCTCATCAAATGAAAGAGTTTTTCATACAAGCATTTCATTCCGATTGTTCAGTTTGTATGGAAGCTATATGCTATAGTCATCCGAACTATATAATTTCCTCAGAGATTGAATAAATGCCTGAAATAATAATATATGCCAAATTTCGTGAAGATACCTCGTCAAATGAAGGAGTTTTCCATACAAGAATTTCATTCCGATTGTTCAGTTTGTATGGCAGCGTAATGCTATAGTCATCCGAACTGAATAATTTCTTCGGAGATTACATTGTTGCCTGAAATAATAATATATGCCAAATTTCGTGAAGATACCTCGTCAAATGAGGGAGTTTTCCATACAAGCATTTCATTCCGATAGTTCAATTTGTATGGCAGCTATATGCTATAGTCATCCGAACTGAATAATTTCTTCGGAGACTACATTGTTGCCCCAACTAATAATCTGTGCCTAATTTCGTGAAGCTACCTCGTCAAATGAAAGAGTTTTTCATACAAGCATTTCATTCCGATTGTTCAGTTTGTATGGAAGCTATATGCTATAGTCATCCGATCTATATAAATTCTTCGGAGATTACATTCTTGTTACTGACAATCTGTGCCTAATTTCGTGAAGCTACCTCGTCAAATGAAAGAGTTTTTCATACAAGCATTTCATTCCGATTGTTCAATTTGTGTGGCAGCTATATGATATAGTCATCCGAACTGAATAATTTTTCCGGAGACTACATTGTTGCCCCAACTAATAATCTGTGCCTAATTTCGTGAAGCTACCTCGTCAAATGAAAGATTTTTTCATACAAGCATTTCATTCCGATTGTTCAGTTTGTATGGCAGCTATATGCTATAGTCCTCCGATCTATATAATTTCTTCGGAGATTACATTCTTGCCTTAACTGACAATCCGTGCCAAATTTCGTGAAGATACCTCGTCAAATGAAAGAGTTTTCCATTCAAGCTTGATTCCGATTGTTCAGTTTGTATGGAATCTATACGCTATATTCATCCGATCTGAATAATTTCTTCGGAGATTACATTGTTGCCCTAACTAATAATCTGTGCCTAATTTCGTGAAGCTACCTCGTCAAATGAATAAGTTTTTCATACAAGCATTTCATTCCGATTGTTCAGTTTGTATGGAAGCTATATGCTATAGTCATCCGAACTATATAATTTCCTCAGAGATTGAATAAATGCCTAAAATAATAATATATGCCAAATTTCGTGAAGATACCTCGTCAAATGAAGGAGTTTTCCATACAAGAATTTCATTCCGATTGTTTAGTTTGTATGGCAGCTTAATGCTATAGTCATCCGAACTGAATAATTACTTCGGAGATTACATTGTTGCCTGAAATAATAATATATGCCAAATTTCGTGAAGATACCTCGTCAAATGAGGGAGTTTTCCATACAAGCATTTCATTCCGATTGTTCAATTTGTATGGCAGCTATATGCTATAGTCATCCGAACTGAATAATTTCTTCGGAGACTACATTGTTGCCCCAACTAATAATCTGTGCCTAATTTCGTGAAGCTACCTCGTCAAATGAAAGAGTTTTTCATACAAGCATTTCATTCCGATTGTTCAGTTTGTATGGAAGCTATATGCTATAGTCATCCGATCTATATAAATTCTTCGGAGATTACATTCTTGCCTTAACTGACAATCTGTGCCTAATTTCGTGAAGCTACCTCGTCAAATGAAAGAGTTTTCATACAAGCATTTCATTCCGATTGTTCAATTTGTATGGCAGCTATATGCTATAGTCATCCGAACTGAATAATTTTTCCGGAGACTACATTGTTGCCCCAACTAATAATCTGTGCCTAATTTCGTGAAGCTATCTCGTCAAATGAAAGAATTTTTCATACAAGCATTTCATTCCGATTGTTCAGTTTGTATGGCAGCTATATGCTATAGTCATCCGATCTATATAATTTCTTCGGAGATTACATTCTTGCGTTAACTGACAATCCGTGCCAAATTTCGTGAAGATACCTCGTCAAATGAAAGAGTTTTCCATTCAAGCTTGATTCCGATTGTTCAGTTTGTATGGAATCTATACGCTATATTCATCCGATCTGAATAATTTCTTCGGAGATTACATTGTTGCCCTAACTAATAATCTGTGCCTAATTTCGTGAAGCTACCTCGTCAAATGAAAGAGTTTTTGATACAAGCATTTCATTCCGATTGTTCAGTTTGTATGGAAGCTATATGCTATAGTCATCCGAACTATATAATTTCCTCAGAGATTGAATAAGTGCATAAAATAATAATATATGCCAAATTTCGTGAAGATACCTCGTCAAATGAAGGAGTTTTCCATACAAGAATTTCATTCCGATTGTTCAATTTGTATGGCAGCTATATGCTATAGTCATCCGAACTGAATAATTTCTTCGGAGACTACATTGTTGCCCCAACTAATAATCTGTGCCTAATTTCGTGAAGCTACCTCGTCAAATGAAAGAGTTTTTCATTCAAGCATTTCATTCCGATTGTTCAGTTTGTATGGAAGCTATATGCTATTGTCATCCGATCTATATAAATTCTTCGGAGATTACATTCTTGCCTTAACTGACAATCTGTGCCTAATTTCGTAAAGCTACCTCGTCAAATGAAACAGTTTTTCATACAAGCATTTCATTCCGATTGTTCAATTTGTATGGCAGCTATATGCTATAGTCATCCGAACTGAATAATTTTTCCGGAGACTACATTGTTGCCCCAACTAATAATCTGTGCCTAATTTCGTGAAGCTACCTCGTCAAATGAATAAGTTTTTCATACAAGCATTTCATTCCGATTGTTTAGTTTGTATGGCAGCTTAATGCTATAGTCATCCGAACTGAATAATTACTTCGGAGATTACATTGTTGCCTGAAATAATAATATATGCCAAATTTCGTGAAGATACCTCGTCAAATGAGGGAGTTTTCCATACAAGCATTTCATTCCGATTGTTCAATTTGTATGGCAGCTATATGCTATAGTCATCCGAACTGAATAATTTCTTCGGAGACTACATTGTTGCCCCAACTAATAATCTGTGCCTAATTTCGTGAAGCTACCTCGTCAAATGAATAAGTTTTTCATACAAGCATTTCATTCCGATTGTTCAGTTTGTATGGAAGCTATATGCTATAGTCATCCGAACTATATAATTTCCTCAGAGATTGAATAAATGCCTAAAATAATAATATATGCCAAATTTCGTGAAGATACCTCGTCAAATGAAGGAGTTTTCCATACAAGAATTTCATTCCGATTGTTTAGTTTGTATGGCAGCTTAATGCTATAGTCATCCGAACTGAATAATTACTTCGGAGATTACATTGTTGCCTGAAATAATAATATATGCCAAATTTCGTGAAGATACCTCGTCAAATGAGGGAGTTTTCCATACAAGCATTTCATTCCGATTGTTCAATTTGTATGGAATCTATACGCTATATTCATCCGATCTGAATAATTTCTTCGGAGATTACATTGTTGCCCTAACTAATAATCTGTGCCTAATTTCGTGAAGCTACCTCGTCAAATGAATAAGTTTTTCATACAAGCATTTCATTCCGATTGTTTAGTTTGTATGGCAGCTTAATGCTATAGTCATCCGAACTGAATAATTACTTCGGAGATTACATTGTTGCCTGAAATAATAATATATGCCAAATTTCGTGAAGATACCTCGTCAAATGAGGGAGTTTTCCATACAAGCATTTCATTCCGATTGTTCAATTTGTATGGAATCTATACGCTATATTCATCCGATCTGAATAATTTCTTCGGAGATTACATTGTTGCCCTAACTAATAATCTGTGCCTAATTTCGTGAAGCTACCTCGTCAAATGAATAAGTTTTTCATACAAGCATTTCATTCCGATTGTTCAGTTTGTATGGAAGCTATATGCTATAGTCATCCGAACTATATAATTTCCTCAGAGATTGAATAAATGCCTAAAATAATAATATATGCCAAATTTCGTGAAGATACCTCGTCAAATGAAGGAGTTTTCCATACAAGAATTTCATTCCGATTGTTTAGTTTGTATGGCAGCTTAATGCTATAGTCATCCGAACTGAATAATTACTTCGGAGATTACATTGTTGCCTGAAATAATAATATATGCCAAATTTCGTGAAGATACCTCGTCAAATGAGGGAGTTTTCCATACAAGCATTTCATTCCGATTGTTCAATTTGTATGGCAGCTATATGCTATAGTCATCCGAACTGAATAATTTCTTCGGAGACTACATTGTTGCCCCAACTAATAATCTGTGCCTAATTTCGTGAAGCTACCTCGTCAAATGAAAGAGTTTTTCATACAAGCATTTCATTCCGATTGTTCAGTTTGTATGGAAGCTATATGCTATAGTCATCCGATCTATATAAATTCTTCGGAGATTACATTCTTGCCTTAACTGACAATCTGTGCCTAATTTCGTGAAGCTACCTCGTCAAATGAAAGAGTTTTCATACAAGCATTTCATTCCGATTGTTCAATTTGTATGGCAGCTATATGCTATAGTCATCCGAACTGAATAATTTTTCCGGAGACTACATTGTTGCCCCAACTAATAATCTGTGCCTAATTTCGTGAAGCTATCTCGTCAAATGAAAGAATTTTTCATACAAGCATTTCATTCCGATTGTTCAGTTTGTATGGCAGCTATATGCTATAGTCATCCGATCTATATAATTTCTTCGGAGATTACATTCTTGCGTTAACTGACAATCCGTGCCAAATTTCGTGAAGATACCTCGTCAAATGAAAGAGTTTTCCATTCAAGCTTGATTCCGATTGTTCAGTTTGTATGGAATCTATACGCTATATTCATCCGATCTGAATAATTTCTTCGGAGATTACATTGTTGCCCTAACTAATAATCTGTGCCTAATTTCGTGAAGCTACCTCGTCAAATGAAAGAGTTTTTGATACAAGCATTTCATTCCGATTGTTCAGTTTGTATGGAAGCTATATGCTATAGTCATCCGAACTATATAATTTCCTCAGAGATTGAATAAGTGCATAAAATAATAATATATGCCAAATTTCGTGAAGATACCTCGTCAAATGAAGGAGTTTTCCATACAAGAATTTCATTCCGATTGTTCAATTTGTATGGCAGCTATATGCTATAGTCATCCGAACTGAATAATTTCTTCGGAGACTACATTGTTGCCCCAACTAATAATCTGTGCCTAATTTCGTGAAGCTACCTCGTCAAATGAAAGAGTTTTTCATTCAAGCATTTCATTCCGATTGTTCAGTTTGTATGGAAGCTATATGCTATTGTCATCCGATCTATATAAATTCTTCGGAGATTACATTCTTGCCTTAACTGACAATCTGTGCCTAATTTCGTAAAGCTACCTCGTCAAATGAAACAGTTTTTCATACAAGCATTTCATTCCGATTGTTCAATTTGTATGGCAGCTATATGCTATAGTCATCCGAACTGAATAATTTTTCCGGAGACTACATTGTTGCCCCAACTAATAATCTGTGCCTAATTTCGTGAAGCTACCTCGTCAAATGAAAGAATTTTTCATACAAGCATTTTATTCCGATTGTTCAGTTTGTATGGCAGCTATATGCTATAGTCATCTGATCTATATAATTTCTTCGGAGATTACATTCTTGCGTTAACTGACAATCCGTGCCAAATTTCGTGAAGATACCTCGTCAAATGAAAGAGTTTTCCATTCAAGCTTGATTCCGATTGTTCAGTTTGTATGGAATCTATACGCTATATTCATCCGATCTGAATAATTTCTTCGGAGATTACATTGTTGCCCTAACTAATAATCTGTGCCTAATTTCGTGAAGCTACCTCGTCAAATGAAAGAGTTTTTCATACAAGCATTTCATTCCGATTGTTCAGTTTGTATGGAAGCTATATGCTATAGTCATCCGAACTATATAATTTCCTCAGAGATTGAATAAATGCCTAAAATAATAATATATGCCAAATTTCGTGAAGATACCTCGTCAAATGAAGGAGTTTTCCATACAAGAATTTCATTCCGATTGTTCAGTTTGTATGGCAGCTTAATGCTATAGTCATCCGAACTGAATAATTTCTTCGGAGATTACATTGTTGCCTGAAATAATAATATATGCCAAATTTCGTGAAGATACCTCGTCAAATGAGGGAGTTTTCCATACAAGCATTTCATTCCGATTGTTCAATTTGTATGGCAGCTATATGCTATAGTCATCCGAACTGAATAATTTCTTCGTAGACTACATTGTTGCCCCAACTAATAATCTGTGCCTAATTTCGTTAAGCTACCTCGTCGAATGAAAGAGTTTTTCATACAAGCATTTCATTCCGATTGTTCAATTTGTATGGCATCTATATGCTATAGTCATCCGAACTGAATAATTTTTCCGGAGACTACATTGTTGCCCCAACTAATAATCTGTGCCTAATTTCGTGAAGCTACCTCGTAAATGAAAGAATTTTTCATACAAGCATTTCATTCCGATTGTTCAGTTTGTATGGCAGCTATATGCTATAGTCATCCGATCTATATAATTTCTTCGGAGATTACATTCTTGCGTTAACTGACAATCCGTGCCAAATTTCGTGAAGATACCTCGTCAAATGAAAGAGTTTTCCATTCAAGCTTGATTCCGATTGTTCAGTTTGTATGGAATCTATACGCTATATTCATCCGATCTGAATAATTTCTTCGGAGATTACATTGTTGCCCTAACTAATAATCTGTGCCTAATTTCGTGAAGCTACCTCGTCAAATGAAAGAGTTTTTCATACAAGCATTTCATTCCGATTGTTCAGTTTGTATGGAAGCTATATGCTATAGTCATCCGAACTATATAATTTCCTCAGAGATTGAATAAATGCCTAAAATAATAATATATGCCAAATTTCGTGAAGATACCTCGTCAAATGAAGGAGTTTTCCATACAAGAATTTCATTCCGATTGTTCAGTTTGTATGGCAGCTTAATGCTATAGTCATCCGAACTGAATAATTACTTCGGAGATTACATTGTTGCCTGAAATAATAATATATGCCAAATTTCGTGAAGATACCTCGTCAAATGAAAGAGTTTTTCATACAAGCATTTCATTCCGATTGTTCAGTTTGTATGGAAGCTATATGCTATAGTCATCCGAACTATATAATTTCCTCAGAGATTGAATATATGCCTAAAATAATAATATATGTCAAATTTCGTGAAGATACCTCGTCAAATGAAGGAGTTTTCCATACAAGAATTTCATTCCGATTGTTCAGTTTGTATGGCAGCTTAATGCTATAGTCATCCGAACTGAATAATTACTTCGGAGATTACATTGTTGCCTGAAATAATAATATATGCCAAATTTCGTGAAGCTACCTCGTCAAATGAAAGAATTTTTCATACAAGCATTTCATTCCGATTGTTCAGTTTGTATGGCAGCTATATGCTATAGTCATCCGATCTATATAATTTCTTCGGAGATTACATTCTTGCGTTAACTGACAATCCGTGCCAAATTTCGTGAAGATACCTCGTCAAATGAAAGAGTTTTCCATTCAAGCTTGATTCCGATTGTTCAGTTTGTATGGAATCTATACGCTATATTCATCCGATCTGAATAATTTCTTCGGAGATTACATTGTTGCCCTAACTAATAATCTGTGCCTAATTTCGTGAAGCTACCTCGTCAAATGAAAGAGTTTTTCATACAAGCATTTCATTCCGATTGTTCAGTTTGTATGGAAGCTATATGCTATAGTCATCCGAACTATATAATTTCCTCAGAGATTGAATAAATGCATAAAATAATAATATATGCCAAATTTCGTGAAGATACCTCGTCAAATGAAGGAGTTTTCCATACAAGAATTTCATTCCGATTGTTCAATTTGTATGGCAGCTATATGCTATAGTCATCCGAACTGAATAATTTCTTCGGAGACTACATTGTTGCCCCAACTAATAATCTGTGCCTAATTTCGTGAAGCTACCTCGTCAAATGAAAGAGTTTTTCATTCAAGCATTTCATTCCGATTGTTCAGTTTGTATGGAAGCTATATGCTATAGTCATCCGATCTATATAAATTCTTCGGAGATTACATTCTTGCCTTAACTGACAATCTGTGCCTAATTTCGTAAAGCTACCTCGTCAAATGAAACAGTTTTTCATACAAGCATTTCATTCCGATTGTTCAATTTGTATGGCAGCTATATGCTATAGTCATCCGAACTGAATAATTTTTCCGGAGACTACATTGTTGCCCCAACTAATAATCTGTGCCTAATTTCGTGAAGCTACCTCGTCAAATGAAAGAATTTTTCATACAAGCATTTTATTCCGATTGTTCAGTTTGTATGGCAGCTATATGCTATAGTCATCCGATCTATATAATTTCTTCGGAGATTACATTCTTGCGTTAACTGACAATCCGTGCCAAATTTCGTGAAGATACCTCGTCAAATGAAAGAGTTTTCCATTCAAGCTTGATTCCGATTGTTCAGTTTGTATGGAATCTATACGCTATATTCATCCGATCTGAATAATTTCTTCGGAGATTACATTGTTGCCCTAACTAATAATCTGTGCCTAATTTCGTGAAGCTACCTCGTCAAATGAAAGAGTTTTTCATACAAGCATTTCATTCCGATTGTTCAGTTTGTATGGAAGCTATATGCTATAGTCATCCGAACTATATAATTTCCTCAGAGATTGAATAAATGCCTAAAATAATAATATATGCCAAATTTCGTGAAGATACCTCGTCAAATGAAGGAGTTTTCCATACAAGAATTTCATTCCGATTGTTCAGTTTGTATGGCAGCTTAATGCTATAGTCATCCGAACTGAATAATTTCTTCGGAGATTACATTGTTGCCTGAAATAATAATATATGCCAAATTTCGTGAAGATACCTCGTCAAATGAGGGAGTTTTCCATACAAGCATTTCATTCCGATTGTTCAATTTGTATGGCAGCTATATGCTATAGTCATCCGAACTGAATAATTTCTTCGTAGACTACATTGTTGCCCCAACTAATAATCTGTGCCTAATTTCGTTAAGCTACCTCGTCGAATGAAAGAGTTTTTCATACAAGCATTTCATTCCGATTGTTCAATTTGTATGGCATCTATATGCTATAGTCATCCGAACTGAATAATTTTTCCGGAGACTACATTGTTGCCCCAACTAATAATCTGTGCCTAATTTCGTGAAGCTACCTCGTAAATGAAAGAATTTTTCATACAAGCATTTCATTCCGATTGTTCAGTTTGTATGGCAGCTATATGCTATAGTCATCCGATCTATATAATTTCTTCGGAGATTACATTCTTGCCTTAACTGACAATCCGTGCCAAATTTCGTGAAGATACCTCGTCAAATTAAAGAGTTTTCCATTCAAGCTTGATTCCGATTGTTCAGTTTGTATGGAATCTATACGCTATATTCATCCGATCTGAATAATTTCTTCGGAGATTACATTGTTGCCCTAACTAATAATCTGTGCCTAATTTCGTGAAGCTACCTCGTCAAATGAAAGAGTTTTTCATACAAGCATTTCATTCCGATTGTTCAGTTTGTATGGAAGCTATATGCTATAGTCATCCGAACTATATAATTTCCTCAGAGATTGAATAAATGCCTAAAATAATAATATATGCCAAATTTCGTGAAGATACCTCGTCAAATGAAGGAGTTTTCCATACAAGAATTTCATTCCGATTGTTCAGTTTGTATGGCAGCTTAATGCTATAGTCATCCGAACTGAATAATTACTTCGGAGATTACATTGTTGCCTGAAATAATAATATATGCCAAATTTCGTGAAGATACCTCGTCAAATGAGGGAGTTTTCCATACAAGCATTTCATTCCGATTGTTCAATTTGTATGGCAGCTATATGCTATAGTCATCCCAACTAAATAATTTCTTCGGAGACTACATTGTTGCCCCAACTAATAATCTGTGCCTAATTTCGTGAAGCTACCTCGTCAAATGAAAGAGTTTTTCATACAAGCATTTCATTCCGATTGTTCAGTTTGTATGGAAGCTATATGCTATAGTCATCCGATCTATATAATTTCTTCGGAGATTACATTCTTGCCTTAACTGACAATCTGTGCCTAATTTCGTGAAGCTACCTCGTCAAATGAAAGAGTTTTTCATACAAGCATTTCATTCCGATTGTTCAATTTGTATGACAGCTATATGCTATAGTCATCCGAACTGAATAATTTCTTCGGAGACTACATTGTTGCCCCAACTAATAATCTGTGCCTAATTTCGTGAAGCTACCTCGTCAAATGAAAGAGTTTTTCATACAAGAATTTCATTCCGATTGTTCAGTTTGTATGGAAGCTATATGCTATAGTCATCCGATCTATATAATTTCTTCGGAGATTACATTCTTGCCTTAACTGACAATCCGTGCCAAATTTCGTGAAGATACCTCGACAAATGAAAGAGTTTTCCATTCAAGCACTTGATTTCGATTATTCAGTTTGTATGGCAGCTATACGCTATAGTCATCCGAACTTTATTATTTCTTTGGAGATTACATTGTTGCCTTAACTGACAATCTGTGCCTAATTTCGTGAAGCTACCTCGTCAAATGAAAGAGTTTTCCATACAAGCACTTGATTCCGATTGTTCAATTTGTATGGAATCTATATGCTATAGTCATCCGCTCTGAATAATTTCTTCGGAGATTACATCGTAACCTTAAATAATAATTCGTACAAAATTTCGTGAAGAAACCTCGTCAAATGAAAGAGTTTTCCATACAACCCTTGATTCCGATTATTCAGTTTGTATGGCAGCTATATGCTATAGTCATCCGAACTTTATTATTTCTTTGGAGATAACATTGTTGCCTTAACTGACAATCCGTGCCAAATTTCGTAAAGATACCTCGTCAAATGAAAGAGTTTTCCATACAAGCACTTGATTCCGATTGTTCAGTTTGTATGGCAGCTGTATGCTATAGTCATCCGAACTGAATAATTTCTTCGGAGATTACATTGTTGCCTGAAATAATAATATATGCAAAATTTCGTGAAGCTACCTCGTCAAATGAAAGAGTTTTCCATACAAATACTTGATTCCAAATGTTCAGTTTGTATGGAAGCTATATGCTATAGCCATCCGAACTATATAATTTCCTCAGAGATTGAATAAATGCGTTAAATAATAATATATGCCAAATTTCGTGAAGATACCTCGTCAAATGAAGGAGTTTTCCATACAAGCATTTCATTCCGATTGTTCAGTTTGTATGGCAGCTATATGCTATAGTCATCCGAACTGAATAATTTCTTCGGAGATTACATTGTTGCCTGAAATAATAATGCATGCAAAATTTCGTGAAGCTACCTCGTCAAATGAAAGAGTTTTCCATGCAAATACTTGAATCCAAATGTTCAGTTTGTACGGAAGATATATGCTATAGCCATCCGAACTATATAATTTCCTCAGAGATTGAATAAATGCCTTAAATAATAATATATGCCAAATTTCGTTAAGATACCTCGTCAAATGAAAGAGTTTTCCTTACAAGCACTTGATTCCGATTGTTCAGTTTGTATGGAATCTATATGCTATAAATATTTGATCTATATAATTTCATCGGTGATTGAATAAATACCTTAAATAGTAATATATGCCAAATTTCGTAAAGATACCTCGTTAAATGGAAGAGTTTCCATACAAGCACTTGATTCCGATTGTTCAATTTGTATGGAATCTATATGCTATAGTCATCCGCTCTGAATAATTTCTTCGGAGATTACATCGTAGCCTTAAATAATAATTCGTACAAAATTTCGTGAAGAAACCTCGTCAAATGAAAGAGTTTTCCATACAACCCTTGATTCCGATTATTCAGTTTGTATGGCAGCTATATGCTATAGTCATCCGAACTTTATTATTTCTTTGGAGATAACATTGTTGCCTTAACTGACAATCCGTGCCAAATTTCGTAAAGATACCTCGTCAAATGAAAGAGTTTTCCTTACAAGCACTTGATTCCGATTGTTCAGTTTGTATGGATTCTATATGCTATAGTCATCCGAACTGAATAATTTCTTCGGAGACTACATTGTTGCCCCAACTAATAATCTGTGCCTAATTTCGTGAAGCTACCTCGTCAAATGAAAGAGTTTTTCATACAAGCATTTCATTCCGATTGTTCAGTTTGTATGGAAGCTATATGCTATAGTCATCCGATCTATATAATTTCTTCGGAGATTACATTCTTGCCTTAACTGACAATCGTGACGATACCTCGTCTAATGAAAGAGTTTTCCATACAAATACTTGATTCCAAATGTTCAGTTTGTACGGAAGCTATTATATAGCCATCCGAACTATATAATTTCCTCAGAGATTGAATAAATGCCTTAAATAATAATATATGCCAAATTTCGTGAAGATACCTCGTCAAATGAAGGAGTTTTCCATACAAGCTTTTCATTCCGAATGTTCAGCTTGTATGGCAGCTTAATGCTATAGTCATCCGAACTGAATAATTTCTTCGGAGATTACATTGTTGCCTTAAATAATAATATATGCGAAATTTCGTAAAGATACCTCGTCAAATGAAGGAGTTTTCCATACAAGCATTTCATTCCGATTGTTCAGTTTGTATGGCAGCTATATGCTATAGTCATCCGAACTGAATAATTTCTTCGGAGACTACATTGTTGCCCCAACTAATAATCTGTGCCTAATTTCGTGAAGCTACCTCGTCAAATGAAAGAGTTTTTCATACAAGCATTTCATTCCGATTGTTCAGTTTGTATGGAAGCTATATGCTATAGTCATCCGATCTATATAATTTCTTCGAAGATTACATTCTTGCCTTAACTGACAATCGTGACGATACCTCGTCTAATGAAAGAGTTTTCCATACAAATACTTGATTCCAAATGTTCAGTTTGTACGGAAGCTATTATATAGCCATCCGAACTATATAATTTCCTCAGAGATTGAATAAATGGCTTAAATAATAATATATGCCAAATTTCGTGAAGATACCTCGTCAAATGAAGGAGTTTTCCATACAAGCATTTCATTCCGATTGTTCAGTTTGTATGGCAGCTTAATGCTATAGTCATCCGAACTGAATAATTTCTTCGGAGATTACATTGTTGCCTGAAATAATAATATATGCAAAATTTCGTGAAGCTACCTCGTCAAATGAAAGAGTTTTCCATACAAATACTTGATTCCAAATGTTCAGTTTGTATGGATTCTATATGCTATAGCCATCCGGACTGAATAATTTCTTCGGAGATTACATTGTTGCCCCAACCTATAAACTGTGCCTAATTTCGTGAAGCTACCTCGTCAAATGAAGGAGTTTTCCATACAAGCTTTTCATTCCGAATGTTCAGCTTGTATGGCAGCTTAATGCTATAGTTATCCGAACTGAATAATTATTTCAGAGATTACATTGTTGCCTGAAATAATAATATATGCCAAATTTCGTGAAGATACCTCGTCAAATGAAGGAGTTTTCTATGCAAGCACTTGATTCCGATTGTTCAGTTTGTATGGAATCTATATGCTATAAATATCCGATCTATATAATTTCATCGGAGATTGAATAAATACCTTAGATATAAATATATGCCAAATTTCGTAAAGATACCTCGTTAAATGGAAGAGTTTCCATACAAGCACTTGATTCCGATTGTTCAATTTGTATGGAATCTATAAGCTATAGTCGTCCGCTCTGAATAATTTCTTCGGAGATTACATCGTAGCCTTAAATAATACTTCGTACAAAATTTCGTGAAGAAACCTCGTCAAATGAAAGAGTTTTCCATACAACCCTTGATTCCGATTATTCAGTTTGTATGGCAGCTATATGCTATAATCATCCGAGCTTTATTATTTCTTTGAATATTACATTGTTGCCTTAACTGACAATCCGTGCCAAATTTCGTAAAGATACCTCGTCAAATGAAAGAGTTTTCCTTACAAGCACTTGATTCCGATTGTTCAGTTTGTATGGATTCTATATGCTATAGTCATCCGGACTGAATAATTTCTTCGGAGATTACATTGTTGCCCCAACCTATAAACTGTGCCTAATTTCGTGAAGCTACCTCGTCAAATGAAGGAGTTTTCCATACAAGCTTTTCAATCCGAATGTTCAGCTTGTATGGCAGCTTAATGCTATAGTCATCCGAACTGAATAATTTCTTCGGAGATTACATTGTTGCCTTAAATAATAATATATGCCAAATTTCGTGAAGATACCTCGTCAAATGAAGGAGTTTTCCATACAAGCATTTCATTCCGATTGTTCAGTTTGTATGGCAGCTATATGCTATAGTCATCCGAACTGAATAATTTCTTCGGAGACTACATTGTTGCCCCAACTAATAATCTGTGCCTAATTTCGTGAAGCTACCTCGTCAAATGAAAGAGTTTTTCATACAAGCATTTCATTCCGATTGTTCAGTTTGTATGACAGCTATATGCTATAGTCATCCGATCTATATAATTTCTTCGGAGATTACATTCTTGCCTTAACTGACAATCGTGACGATACCTCGTCTAATGAAAGAGTTTTCCATACAAATACTTGATTCCAAATGTTCAGTTTGTACGGAAGCTATTATATAGCCATCCGAACTATATAATTTCCTCAGAGATTGAATAAATGCCTTAAATTATAATATATGCCAAATTTCGTGACGATACCTCGTCAAATGAAGGAGTTTTCCATACAAGCATTTCATTCCGATTGTTCAGTTTGTATGGCAGCTTAATGCTATAGTCATCCGAACTGAATAATTTCTTCGGAGATTACATTGTTGCCTGAAATAATAATATATGCAAAATTTCGTGAAGAAACCTCGTCAAATGAAAAAGTTTTCCATACAACCCTTGATTCCGATTATTCTGTTTGTATGGCAGCTATATGCTATAATCATCCGAGCTTTATTATTTCTTTGAATATTACATTGTTGCCTTAACTGACAATCCGTGCCAAATTTCGTAAAGATACCTCGTCAAATGAAAGAGTTTTCCTTACAAGCACTTGATTCCGATTGTTCAGTTTGTATGGATTCTATATGCTATAGTCATCCGGACTGAATAATTTCTTCGGAGATTACATTGTTGCCCCAACCTATAAACTGTGCCTAATTTCGTGAAGCTACCTCGTCAAATGAAGGAGTTTTCCATACAAGCTTTTCATTCCGAATGTTCAGCTTGTAAGGCAGCTTAATTCTATAGTCATCCGAACTGAATAATTTCTTCGGAGATTACATTGTTGCCTTAAATAATAATATATGCCAAATTTCGTGAAGATACCTCGTCAAATGAAGGAGTTTTCCATACAAGCATTTCATTCCGATTGTTCAGTTTGTATGGCAGCTATATGCTATAGTCATCCGAACTGAATAATTTCTTCGGAGACTACATTGTTGCCCCAACTAATAATCTGTGCCTAATTTCGTGAAGCTACCTCGTCAAATGAAAGAGTTTTTCATACAAGCATTTCATTCCGATTGTTCAGTTTGTATGGAAGCTATATGCTATAGTCATCCGATCTATATAATTTCTTCGGAGATTACATTCTTGCCTTAACTGACAATCCGTGCCAAATTTCGTGAAGATACCTCGTCAAATGAAAGAGTTTTCCATTCAAGCACTTGATTCCGATTGTTCAGTTTGTATGGAATCTATACGCTATATTCATCCGATCTGAATAATTTCTTCGGAGATTACATTCTTGCCTTAACTGACAATCCGTGCCAAATTTCGTGAAGATACCTCGACAAATGAAAGAGTTTTCCATTCAAGCACTTGATTTCGATTATTCAGTTTGTATGGCAGCTATATGCTATAGTCATCCGAACCTTTTTATTTCTTTGGAGATTACATTGTTGCCTTAACTGACAATCCGTGCCAAATTTCGTAAAGATACCTCGTCAAATGATAGAGTTTTCCATACAAGCACTTGATTCCGATTGTTCAGTTGGTATGAAATCTATATGCTATAAATATCCGATCTATATAATTTCATCGGTGATTGAATAAATACCTTAAATAGTAATATATGCCAAATTTTGTAAAGATACCTCGTTAAATGGAAGAGTTTCCATACAAGCACTTGATTCCGATTGTTCAATTTGTATGGAATCTATATGCTATAGTCATCCGCTCTGAATAATTTCTTCGGAGATTACATCGTAGCCTTAAATAATAATTCGTACAAAATTTCGTGAAGAAACCTCGTCAAATGAAAGAGTTTTCCATACAACCCTTGATTCCGATTATTCAGTTTGTATGGCAGCTATATGCTATAGTCACCCGAACTTTATTATTTCTTTGGAGATAACATTGTTGCCTTAACTGACAAGCCGTGCCAAATTTCGTAAAGATACCTCGTCAAATGAAAGAGTTTTCCATACAAGCACTTGATTCCGATTGTTCAGTTTGTATGGCAGCTGTATGCTATAGTCATCCGAACTGAATAATTTCTTCGGAGATTACATTGTTGCCTGAAATAATAATATATGCAAAATTTCGTGAAGGTACCTAGTCAAATGAAAGAGTTTTCCATACAAATACTTGATTCCAAATGTTCAGTTTGTATGGAAGCTATATGCTATAGCCATCCGAACTATATAATTTCCTCAGAGATTGAATAAATGCCTTAAATAATAATATATGCCAAATTTCGTAAAGATACCTCGTCAAATGAAAGAGTTTTCCATACAAGCACTTGATTCCGATTGTTCAGTTTGTATGGCAGCTTAATGCTATAGTCATCCGAACTGAATAATTTCTTCGGAGATTACATTGTTGCCTGAAATAATAATATATGCAAAATTTCGTGAAGCTACCTCGTCAAATGAAAGAGTTTTCCATACAAATACTTGATTCCATATGTTCAGTTTGTACGGAAGCTATATGCTATAGCCATCCGAACTATATAATTTCCTCAGAGATTGAATAAATACCTTAAATAATAATATATGCCAAATTTCGTAAAGATACCTCGTCAAATGAAAGAGTTTTCCATTCAAGCACTTGATTCCAAATGTTCAGTTTGTATGGAAGCTATATGCTATAGCCATCCGAACTATATAATTTCCTCAGAGATTGAATAAATGCCTTAAATAATAATATATGCCAAATTTCGTAAAGATACCTCGTCAAATGAAGGAGTTTTCCATACAAGCATTTCATTCCGATTGTTCAGTTTGTATGGCAGCTTAATGCTATAGTCATCCGAACTGAATAATTTCTTCGGAGATTACATTGTTGCCTGAAATAATAATATATGCAAAATTTCGTGAAGCTACCTCGTCAAATGAAAGAGTTTTCCATACAAATACTTGATTCCATATGTTCAGTTTGTACGGAAGCTATATGCTATAGCCATCCGAACTATATAATTTCCTCAGAGATTGAATAAATGCCTTAAATAATAATATATGCCAAATTTCGTAAAGATACCTCGTCAAATGAAAGAGTTTTCCATACAAGCACTTGATTCCGATTGTTCAGTTTGTTTGGCAGCTTAATGCTATAGTCATCCGAACTGAATAATTTCTTCGGAGATTACATTGTTGCCTGAAATAATAATATATGCAAAATTTCGTGAAGCTACCTCGTCAAATGAAAGAGTTTTCCATACAAATACTTGATTCCAAATGATCAGTTTGTACGGAAGCTGTATGCTATAGCCATCCGAACTATATAATTTCCTCAGAGATTGAATAAATGCCTTAAATAATAATATATGCCAAATTTCGTAAAGATACCTCGTCAAATGAAAGAGTTTTCCATTCAAGCACTTGATTCCGATTGTTCAGTTTGTATGTAATCTATACGCTATATTCATCCGATCTGAATAATTTCTTCGGAGATTACATTCTTGCCTTAACTGACAATCCGTGCCAAATTTCGTGAAGATACCTCGACAAATGAAAGAGTTTTCCATTCAAGCACTTGATTTCGATTATTCAGTTTGTATGGCAGCTATATGCTATAGTCATCCGAACTTTATTATTTCTTTGGAAATTACATTGTTGCCTTAACTGACAATCCGTGCCAAATTTCGTAAAGATACCTCGTCAAATGATAGAGTTTTCCATACAAGCACTTGATTCCGATTGTTCAGTTGGTATGAAATCTATATGCTATAAATATCCGATCTATATAATTTCATCGGTGATTGAATAAATACCTTAAATAGTAATATATGCCAAATTTTGTAAAGATACCTCGTTAAATGGAAGAGTTTCCATACAAGCACTTGATTCCGATTGTTCAATTTGTATGGAATCTATATGCTATAGTCATCCGCTCTGAATAATTTCTTCGGAGATTACATCGTAGCCTTAAATAATAATTCGTACAAAATTTCGTGAAGAAACCTCGTCAAATGAAAGAGTTTTCCATACAACCCTTGATTCCGATTATTCAGTTTGTATGGCAGCTATATGCTATAGTCATCCGAACTTTATTATTTCTTTGGAGATAACATTGTTGCCTTAACTGACAAGCCGTGCCAAATTTCGTAAAGATACCTCGTCAAATGAAAGAGTTTTCCATACAAGCACTTGATTCCGATTGTTCAGTTTGTATGGCAGCTGTATGCTATAGTCATCCGAACTGAATAATTTCTTCGCAGATTACATTGTTGCCTGAAATAATAATATATGCAAAATTTCGTGAAGGTACCTCGTCAAATGAAAGAGTTTTCCATACAAATACTTGATTCCAAATGTTCAGTTTGTATGGAAGCTATATGCTATAGCCATCCGAACTATATAATTTCCTCAGAGATTGAATAAATGCCTTAAATAATAATATATGCCAAATTTCGTGAAGATACCTCGTCAAATGAAGGAGTTTTCCATACAAGCATTTCATTCCGATTGTTCAGTTTGTATGGCAGCTTAATGCTATAGTCATCCGAACTGAATAATTTCTTCGGAGATTACATTGTTGCCTGAAATAATAATATATGCAAAATTTCGTGAAGCTACCTCGTCAAATGAAAGAGTTTTCCATACAAATACTTGATTCCAAATGTTCAGTTTGTACGGAAGCTATGTGCTATAGCCATCCGAACTATATAATTTCCTCAGAGATTGAATAAATGCCTTAAATAATAATATATGCAAAATTTCGTGAAGGTACCTCGTCAAATGGAAGAGTTTTCCATACAAATACTTGATTCCAAATGTTCAGTTTGTATGGAAGCTATATGCTATAGCCATCCGAACTATATAATTTCCTCAGAGATTGAATAAATGCCTTAAATAATAATATATGCCAAATTTCGTGAAGATACCTCGTCAAATGAAGGAGTTTTCCATACAAGCATTTCATTCCGATTGTTCAGTTTGTATGGCAGCTATATGCTATAGTCATCCGAACTGAATAATTTCTTTGGAGACTACATTGTTGCCCCAACTAATAATCTGTGCCTAATTTCGTGAAGCTACCTCGTCAAATGAAAGAGTTTTTCATACAAGCATTTCATTCCGATTGTTCAGTTTGTATGGAAGCTATATGCTATAGTCATCCGATCTATATAATTTCTTCGGAGATTACATTCTTGCCTTAACTGACAATCCGTGCCAAATTTCGTGAAGATACCTCGTAAAATGAAAGAGTTTTCCATTCAAGCACTTCATTCCGATTGTTCAGTTTGTATGGAATCTATACGCTATATTCATCCGATCTGAATAAATTCCTCGGAGATTACATTCTTGCCTTAACTGACAATCCGTGCCAAATTTCGTGAAGATACCTCGTCAAATGAAAGAGTTTTCCATTCAAGCACTTCATTCCGCTTGTTCAATTTGTATGGAATCTATATGCTATAGTCATCCGCTCTGAATAATTTCTTCGGAGATTACATCGTAGCCTTAAATAATAATTCGTACAAAATTTCGTGCAGAAACCTCGTCAAATGAAAGAGTTTTCCATACAACCCTTGATTCCGATTATTCAGTTTGTATGGCAGCTATATGCTATAGTCATCCGAACTTTATTATTTCTTTGGAGATAACATTGTTGCCTTAACTAACAATCCGTGCCAAATTTCGTAAAGATACCTCGTCAAATGAAAGAGTTTTCCATACAAGCACTTGATTCCGATTGTTCAGTTTGTATGGCAGCTGTATGCTATAGTCATCCGAACTGAATAATTTCTTCGGAGATTACATTGTTGCCTGAAATAATAATATATGCAAAATTTCGTGAAGCTACCTCGTCAAATGAAAGAGTTTTCCATACAACCCTTGATTCCGATTATTCAGTTTGTATGGCAGCTATATGCTATAGTCATCCGAACTTTATTATTTCTTTGGAGATAACATTGTTGCCTTAACTAACAATCCGTGCCAAATTTCGTAAAGATACCTCGTCAAATGAAAGAGTTTTCCATACAAGCACTTGATTCCGATTGTTCAGTTTGTATGGCAGCTGTATGCTATAGTCATCCGAACTAAATAATTTCTTCGGAGATTACATTCTTGCCTTAACTGACAATCCGTGCCAAATTTCGTGAAGCTACCTCGTCAAATGAAAGAGTTTTCCATACAAATACTTGATTCCAAATGTTCAGTTTGTACGGAAGCTATATGCTATAGCCATTCGAACTATATAATTTCCTCAGAGATTGAATAAATGCCTTAAATAATAATACATGCCAAATTTCGTGAAGCTACCTCGTCAAATGAAAGAGTTTTCCATACAAATACTTGATTCCAAATGTTCAGTTTGTATGGAAGCTATATGCTATAGCTATCCGAACTATATAATTTCCTCAGAGATTGAATAAGTCAAATGAAAGAGTTTTCCATACAAGCACTTGATTCCGATTGTTCAGTTTGTATGGAATCTATATGCTATAAATATCCGATCTATATAATTTCATCGGGGATTGAATAAATACCTTAGATATAAATATATGCCAAATTTCGTAAAGATACCTCGTTAAATGGAAGAGTTTCCATACAAGCACTTGATTCCGATTGTTCAATTTGTATGGAAACTATAAGCTATAGTCATCCGCTCTGAATAATTTCTTCGGAGATTACATCGTAGCCTTAAATAATAATTCGTACAAAATTTCGTGAAGAAACCTCGTCAAATGAAAGAGTTTTCCATACAACCCTTGATTCCGATTATTCAGTTTGTATGGCAGCTATATGCTATAATCATCCGAGCTTTATTATTTCTTTGAATATTACATTGTTGCCTTAACTGACAATCCGTGCCAAATTTCGTAAAGATACCTCGTCAAATGAAAGAGTTTTCCTTACAAGCACTTGATTCCGATTGTTCAGTTTGTATGGATTCTATATGCTATAGTCATCCGAACTGAATAATTTCTTCGGAGATTACATTGTTGCCCTAACCTATAAACTGTGCCTAATTTCGTGAAGCTACCTCGTCAAATGAAGGAGTTTTCCATACACGCTTTTCATTCCGAATGTTCAGCTTGTATGGCAGCTTAATGCTATAGTCATCCGAACTGAATAATTTCTTCGGAGATTACATTGTTGCCTGAAATAATAATATATGCCAAATTTCGTGAAGATACCTCGTCAAATGAAGGAGTTTTCCATACAAGCATTTCATTCCGATTGTTCAGTTTGTATGGCAGCTGTATGCTATAGTCATCCGAACTGAATAATTTCTTCGGAGATTACATTGTTGCCTGAAATAATAATATATGCAAAATTTCGTGAAGCTACCTCGTCAAATGAAGGAGTTTTCCATACACGCTTTTCATTCCGAATGTTCAGCTTGTATGGCAGCTTAATGCTATAGTCATCCGAACTGAATAATTTCTTCGGAGATTACATTGTTGCCTGAAATAATAATATATGCAAAATTTCGTGAAGCTACCTCGTCAAATGAAAGAGTTTTCCATACAAATACTTGATTCCAAATGTTCAGTTTGTACGGAAGCTATGTGCTATAGCCATCCGAACTATATAATTTCCTCAGAGATTGAATAAATGCCTTAAATAATAATATATGCAAAATTTCGTGAAGGTACCTCGTCAAATGAAAGAGTTTTCCATACAAATACTTGATTCCAAATGTTCAGTTTGTATGGAAGCTATATGCTATAGCCATCCGAACTATATAATTTCCTCAGAGATTGAATAAATGCCTTAAATAATAATATATGCCAAATTTCGTGAAGATACCTCGTCAAATGAAGGAGTTTTCCATACAAGCATTTCATTCCGATTGTTCAGTTTGTATAGCAGCTATATGCTATAGTCATCCGAACTGAATAATTTCTTTGGAGACTACATTGTTGCCCCAACTAATAATCTGTGCCTAATTTCGTGAAGCTACCTCGTCAAATGAAAGAGTTTTTCATACAAGCATTTCATTCCGATTGTTCAGTTTGTATGGAAGCTATATGCTATAGTCATCCGATCTATATAATTTCTTCGGAGATTACATTCTTGCCTTAACTGACAATCCGTGCCAAATTTCGTGAAGATACCTCGTCAAATGAAAGAGTTTTCCATTCAAGCACTTCATTCCGATTGTTCAGTTTGTATGGAATCTATACGCTATATTCATCCGATCTGAATAAATTCCTCGGAGATTACATTCTTGCCTTAACTGACAATCCGTGCCAAATTTCGTGAAGATACCTCGTCAAATGAAAGAGTTTTCCATTCAAGCACTTCATTCCGCTTGTTCAATTTGTATGGAATCTATATGCTATAGTCATCCGCTCTGAATAATTTCTTCGGAGATTACATCGTAGCCTTAAATAATAATTCGTACAAAATTTCGTGCAGAAACCTCGTCAAATGAAAGAGTTTTCCATACAACCCTTGATTCCGATTATTCAGTTTGTATGGCAGCTATATGCTATAGTCATCCGAACTTTATTATTTCTTTGGAGATAACATTGTTGCCTTAACTAACAATCCGTGCCAAATTTCGTAAAGATACCTCGTCAAATGAAAGAGTTTTCCATACAAGCACTTGATTCCGATTGTTCAGTTTGTATGGCAGCTGTATGCTATAGTCATCCGAACTGAATAATTTCTTCGGAGATTACATTGTTGCCTGAAATAATAATATATGCAAAATTTCGTGAAGCTACCTCGTCAAATGAAAGAGTTTTCCATACAAATACTTGATTCCAAATGTTCAGTTTGTACGGAAGCTATATGCTATAGCCATTCGAACTATATAATTTCCTCAGAGATTGAATAAATGCCTTAAATAATAATACATGCCAAATTTCGTGAAGCTACCTCGTCAAATGAAAGAGTTTTCCATACAAATACTTGATTCCAAATGTTCAGTTTGTATGGAAGCTATATGCTATAGCTATCCGAACTATATAATTTCCTCAGAGATTGAATAAGTCAAATGAAAGAGTTTTCCATACAAGCACTTGATTCCGATTGTTCAGTTTGTATGGAATCTATATGCTATAAATATCCGATCTATATAATTTCATCGGGGATTGAATAAATACCTTAGATATAAATATATGCCAAATTTCGTAAAGATACCTCGTTAAATGGAAGAGTTTCCATACAAGCACTTGATTCCGATTGTTCAATTTGTATGGAAACTATAAGCTATAGTCATCCGCTCTGAATAATTTCTTCGGAGATTACATCGTAGCCTTAAATAATAATTCGTACAAAATTTCGTGAAGAAACCTCGTCAAATGAAAGAGTTTTCCATACAACCCTTGATTCCGATTATTCAGTTTGTATGGCAGCTATATGCTATAATCATCCGAGCTTTATTATTTCTTTGAATATTACATTGTTGCCTTAACTGACAATCCGTGCCAAATTTCGTAAAGATACCTCGTCAAATGAAAGAGTTTTCCTTACAAGCACTTGATTCCGATTGTTCAGTTTGTATGGATTCTATATGCTATAGTCATCCGAACTGAATAATTTCTTCGGAGATTACATTGTTGCCCCAACCTATAAACTGTGCCTAATTTCGTGAAGCTACCTCGTCAAATGAAGGAGTTTTCCATACACGCTTTTCATTCCGAATGTTCAGCTTGTATGGCAGCTTAATGCTATAGTCATCCGAACTGAATAATTTCTTCGGAGATTACATTGTTGCCTGAAATAATAATATATGCCAAATTTCGTGAAGATACCTCGTCAAATAAAGGAGTTTTCCATACAAGCATTTCATTCCGATTGTTCAGTTTGTATGGCAGCTATATGCTATAGTCATCCGAACTGAATAATTTCTTTGGAGACTACATTGTTGCCCCAACTAATAATCTGTGCCTAATTTCGTGAAGCTACCTCGTCAAATGAAAGAGTTTTCCATACAACCCTTGATTCCGATTATTCAGTTTGTATGGCAGCTATATGCTATAATCATCCGAGCTTTATTATTTCTTTGAATATTACATTGTTGCCTTAACTGACAATCCGTGCCAAATTTCGTGAAGATACCTCGTCAAATGAAAGAGTTTTCCATTCAAGCACTTCATTCCGATTGTTCAGTTTGTATGGAATCTATACGCTATATTCATCCGATCTGAATAATTTCCTCGGAGATTACATTCTTGCCTTAACTGACAATCCGTGCCAAATTTCGTGAAGATACCTCGACAAATGAAAGAGTTTTCCATTCCAGCACTTGATTTCGATTATTCAGTTTGTATGGCAGCTATATGCTATAGTCATCCGAACTTTATTATTTCTTTGGAGATTACATTGTTGCCTTAACTGACGATCCGTGCCAAATTTCGTAAAGATACCTCGTCAAATGATAGAGTTTTCCATACAAGCACTTGATTCCGATTGTTCAGTTTGTATTGAATCTATATGCTATAAATATCCGATCTATATAATTTCATCGGTGATTGAATAAATACCTTAAATAGTAATATATGCCAAATTTCGTAAAGATACCTCGTTAAATGGAAGAGTTTCCATACAAGCACTTGATTCCGATTGTTCAATTTGTATGGAATCTATATGCTATAGTCATCCGAACTGAATAATTTTTTCGGAGATTACATTGTTGCCTGAAATAATAATATATGCAAAATTTCGTGAAGCTACCTCGTCAAATGAAAGAGTTTTCCATACAAATACTTGATTCCAAATGTTCAGTTTATATGGAAGCTATATGCTATAGCCATCCGAACTATATAATTTCCTCAGAGATTGAATAAATGCCTTAAATAATAATATATGCCAAATTTCGTGAAGATACCTCGTCAAATGAAGGAGTTTTCCATACAAGCATTTCATTCCGATTGTTCAGTTTGTATGGAATCTATACGCTATATTCATCCGATCTGAATAATTTCCTCGGAGATTACATTCTTGCCTTAACTGACAATCCGCGCCAAATTTCGTAAAGATACCTCGTCAAATGAAAGAGTTTTTCATACAAGCACTTGATTCCGATTGTTCAGTTTGTATGGCAGCTGTATGCTATAGTCATCCGAACTGAATAATTTTTTCGGAGATTACATTGTTGCCTAAAATAATAATATATGCAAAATTTCGTGAAGCTACCTCGTCAAATGAAAGAGTTTTCCATACAAATACTTGATTCCAAATGTTCAGATTATATGGAAGCTATATGCTATAGCCATCCGAACTATATAATTTCCTCAGAGATTGAATAAATGCCTTAAATAATAATATATGCCAAATTTCGTGAAGATACCTCGTCAAATGAAGGAGTTTTCCATACAAGCATTTCATTCCGATTGTTCAGTTTGTATGGCAGCTTAATGCTATAGTCATCCGAACTGAATAATTTCTTCGGAGATTACATTGTTGCCTGAAATAATAATATATGCAAAATTTCGTGAAGCTACCTCGTCAAATGAAAGAGTTTTCCATACAAATACTTGATTCCAAATGTTCAGTTTGTACGGAAGCTATATGCTATAGCCATTCGAACTATATAATTTCCTCAGAGATTGAATAAATGCCTTAAATAATAATATATGCCAAATTTCGTGAAGCTACCTCGTCAAATGAAAGAGTTTTCCATACAAATACTTGATTCCAAATGTTCAGTTTGTATAAGAGCTATATGCTATAGCCATCCGAACTATATAATTTCCTCAGAGATTGAATAAATACCTTAAATAATAATATATGCCAAATTTCGTGAAGCTACCTCGTCAAATGAAAGAGTTTTCCATACAAATACTTGATTCCAAATGTTCAGTTTGTATAAGAGCTATATGCTATAGCCATTCGAACTATATAATTTCCTCAGAGATTGAATAAATGCCTTAAATAATAATATATGCCAAATTTCGTGAAGCTACCTCGTCAAATGAAAGAGTTTTCCATACAAATACTTGATTCCAAATGTTCAGTTTATATGGAAGCTATATGCTATAGCCATCCGAACTATATAATTTCCTCAGAGATTGAATAAATACCTTAAATAGTAATATGTGCCAAATTTCGTAAAGATACCTCGTTAAATGGAAGAGTTTCCATACAAGCACTTGATTCCGATTATTCAGTTTGTATGGCAGCTATATGCTATAGTCATCCGAACTTTATTATTTCTTTGGAGATAACATTGTTGCCTTAACTGACAATCCGTGCCAAATTTCGTAAAGATACCTCGTCAAATGAAACAGTTTTCCATACCAGCACTTGATTCCGATTGTTCAGTTTGTATGGCAGCTGTATGCTATAGTCATCCGAACTGAATAATTTTTTTGGAGATTACATTGTTGCCTGAAATAATAATATATGCAAAATTTCGTGAAGCTACCTCGTCAAATGAAACAGTTTTCCATACAAATACTTGATTCCAAATGTTCAGTTTATATGGAAGCTATATGCTATAGCCATCCGAACTATATAATTTCCTCAGAGATTGAATAAATGCCTTAAATAATAATATATGCCAAATTTCGTGAAGATACCTCGTCAAATGAAGGAGTTTTCCATACAAGCATTTCATTCCGATTGTTCAGTTTGTATGGCAGCTTAATGCTATAGTCATCCGAACTGAATAATTTCTTCAGAGATTGAATAAATGCCTTAAATAATAATATATGCCAAATTTCGTAAAGATACCTCGTCAAATGAAAGAATTTTCCATACAAGCACTTGATTCCGATTGTTCAGTTTGTATAAGAGCTATATGCTATAGCCATCCGAACTATATAATTTCCTCAGAGATTGAATAAATGCCTTAAATAATAATATATGCCAAATTTCGTAAAGATACCTCGTCAAATGAAAGAATTTTCCATACAAGCACTTGATTCCGATTGTTCAGTTTGTATGGAATCTATATGCTATAAATATCCGATCTATATAATTTCATCGGTGATTGAATAAATACCTTAAATAGTAATATATGCCAAATTTCGTAAAGATACCTCGTTAAATGGAAGAGTTTCCATACAAGCACTTGATTCCAAATGTTCAGTTTGTATGGAATCTATATGCTATAGTCATCCGCTCTGAATAATTTCTTCGGAGATTACATCGTAGCCTTAAATAATAATTCGTACAAAATTTCGTGAAGAAACCTCGTCAAATGAAAGAGTTTTCCATACAACCCTTGATTCCGATTATTCAGTTTGTATGGCAGCTATATGCTATAGTCATCCTAACTTTATTATTTCTTTGGAGATAACATTGTTTCCTTAACTGGCAATCCGTGCCAAATTTCGTAAAGATACCTCGTCAAATGAAAGAGTTTTCCATACAAGCACTTGATTCCGATTGTTCAGTTTGTATGGCAGCTTAATGCTATAGTCATCCGAACTGAATAATTTTTTCGGAGATTACATTGTTGCCTGAAATAATAATATATGCAAAATTTCGTGAAGCTACCTCGTCAAATGAAAGAGTTTTCCATACAAATACTTGATTCCAAATGTTCAGTTTGTATGGGAGCTATATGCTATAGCCATTCGAACTACATAATTTCCTCAGAGATTGAATAAATGCCTTAAATAATAATATATGCCAAATTTCGTGAAGATACCTCGTCAAATGAAGGAGTTTTCCATACAAGCATTTCATTCCGATTGTTCAGTTTGTATGGCAGCTTAATGCTATAGTCATCCGAACTGAATAATTTTTTCGGAGATTACATTGTTGCCTGAAATAATAATATATGCAAAATTTCGTGAAGCTACCTCGTCAAATGAAAGAGTTTTCCATACAAATACTTGATTCCAAATGTTCAGTTTGTATGGGAGCTATATGCTATAGCCATCCGAACTATATAATTTCCTCAGAGATTGAATAAATGCCTTAAATAATAATATATGCCAAATTTCGTAAAGATACCTCGTCAAATGAAAGAATTTTCCATACAAGCACTTGATTCCGATTGTTCAGTTTGTATGGCAGCTGTATGCTATAGTCATCCGAACTGAATAATTTCTTCGGAGATTACATTGTTGCCTGAAATAATAATATATGCAAAATTTCGTGAAGCTACCTCGTCAAATGAAAGAGTTTTCCATACAAATACTTGATTCCAAATGTTCAGTTTATATGGAAGCTATATGCTATAGCCATCCGAACTATATAATTTCCTCAGAGATTGAATAAATGCCTTAAATAATAATATATGCCAAATTTCGTAAAGATACCTCGTCAAATGAAAGAATTTTCCATACAAGCACTTGATTCCGATTGTTCAGTTTGTATGGCAGCTTAATGCTATAGTCATCCGAACTGAATAATTTTTTCGGAGATTACATTGTTGCCTGAAATAATAATATATGCAAAATTTCGTGAAGCTACCTCGTCAAATGAAAGAGTTTTCCATACAAATACTTGATTCCAAATGTTCAGTTTGTATGGGAGCTATATGCTATAGCCATCCGAACTATATAATTTCCTCAGAGATTGAATAAATGCCTTAAATAATAATATATGCCAAATTTCGTAAAGATACCTCGTCAAATGAAAGAATTTTCCATACAAGCACTTGATTCCGATTGTTCAGATTGTATGGCAGCTGTATGCTATAGTCATCCGAACTGAATAATTTCTTCGGAGATTACATTGTTGCCTGAAATAATAATATATGCAAACTTTCGTGAAGCTACCTCGTCAAATGAAAGAGTTTTCCATACAAATACTTGATTCCAAATGTTCAGTTTGTATGGGAGCTATATGCTATAGCCATCCGAACTATATAATTTCCTCAGAGATTGAATAAATGCCTTAAATAATAATATATGCCAAATTTCGTAAAGATACCTCGTCAAATGAAAGAATTTTCCATACAAGCACTTGATTCCGATTGTTCAATTTGTATGGAATCTATATGCTATAGTCATCCGCTCTGAATAATTTCTTCGGAGATTACATCGTAGCCTTAAATAATAATTCGTACAAAATTTCGGGAAGAAACCTCGTCAAATGAAAGAGTTTTCCATACAACCCTTGATTCCGATTATTCAGTTTGTATGGCAGCTATATGCTATAATCATCCGAGCTTTATTATTTCTTTGAATATTACATTGTTGCCTTAACTGACAATCCGTGCCAAATTTCGTAAAGATACCTCGTCTAATGAAAGAGTTTTCCTTACAAGCACTTGATTCCGATTGTTCAGTTTGTATGGATTCTATATGCTATAGTCATCCGAACTGAATAATTTCTTCGGAGATTACATTGTTGCCCCAACCTATAAACTGTGCCTAATTTCGTGAAGCTACCTCGTCAAATGAAAGAGTTTTCCATACAAATACTTGATTCCAAATGTTCAGTTTGTATGGAAGCTATATGCTATAGCCATCCGAACTATATAATTTCCTCAGAGATTGAATAAATGCCTTAAATAATAATATATGCCAAATTTCGTAAAGATACCTCGTCAAATGAAAGAATTTTCCATACAAGCACTTGATTCCGATTGTTCAGTTTGTATGGCAGCTGTATGCTATAGTCATCCGAACTGAATAATTTCTTCGGAGATTACATTGTTGCCTGAAATAATAATATATGCAAAATTTCGTGAAGCTACCTCGTCAAATGAAAGAGTTTTCCATACAAATACTTGATTCCAAATGTTCAGTTTATATGGAAGCTATATGCTATAGCCATCCGAACTATATAATTTCCTCAGAGATTGAATAAATGCCTTAAATAATAATATATGCCAAATTTCGTAAAGATACCTCGTCAAATGAAAGAATTTTCCATACAAGCACTTGATTCCGATTGTTCAATTTGTATGGAATCTATATGCTATAGTCATCCGCTCTGAATAATTTCTTCGGAGATTACATCGTAGCCTTAAATAATAATTCGTACAAAATTTCGGGAAGAAGCCTCGTCAAATGAAAGAGTTTTCCATACAACCCTTGATTCCGATTATTCAGTTTGTATGGCAGCTATATGCTATAATCATCCGAGCTTTATTATTTCTTTGAATATTACATTGTTGCCTTAACTGACAATCCGTGCCAAATTTCGTAAAGATACCTCGTCTAATGAAAGAGTTTTCCTTACAAGCACTTGATTCCGATTGTTCAGTTTGTATGGATTCTATATGCTATAGTCATCCGAACTGAATAATTTCTTCGGAGATTACATTGTTGCCCCAACCTATAAACTGTGCCTAATTTCGTGAAGCTACCTCGTCAAATGAAGGAGTTTTACATACAAGCTTTTCATTCCGAATGTTCAGCTTGTATGGCAGCTTAATGCTATAGTCATCCGAACTGAATAATTTCTTCGGAGATTACATTGTTGCCTGAAATAATAATATATGCAAAATTTCGTGAAGCTACCTCGTCAAATGAAAGAGTTTTCCATACAAATACTTGATTCCAAATGTTCAGTTTGTATGGAAGCTATATGCTATAGCCATCCGAACTATATAATTTCCTCAGAGACTGAATAAATGCCTTAAATAATAATTGCTGCCAAATTTCGTGAAGCTACCTCGTCAAATGAAGGAGTTTTCCATACAAGCATTTCATTCCGATTGTTCAGTTTGTATGGCAGCTTAATGCTATAGTCATCCGAACTGAATAATTTCTTCGGAGATTACATTGTTGCCTGAAATAATAATATATGCAAAATTTCGTGAAGCTACCTCGTCAAATGAAAGAGTTTTCCATACAAATACTTGATTCCAAATGTTCAGTTTGTATGGAAGCTATATGCTATAGCCATCCGAACTATATAATTTCCTCAAAGATTGAATAAATGCCTTAAATAATAATTGGTGCCAAATTTCGTGAAGATACCTGGTCAAATGAAGGAGTTTTTCATACAAGCAATTCATTCCGATTGTTCAGTTTGTATGGCAGCTATATGCCATAGTCATCCGAACTAAATAATTTCCTCAGAGATTGAGTATATGCCTTAAATAATATGTGCCAAATTTCGTGAAGATACCTCGTCAAATGAAGGAGTTTTCCATACAAGCATTTCATTCCGATTGTTCAGTTTGTATGGCAGCTTAATGCTATAGTCATCCGAACTGAATAATTTCTTCGGAGATTACATTGTTGCCTGAAATAATAATATATGCAAAATTTCGTGAAGCTACCTCGTCAAATGAAAGAGTTTTCCATACAAATACTTGATTCCAAATGTTCAAATTGTATGGAAGCTATATGCTATAGCCATCCGAACTATATAATTTCCTCAGAGATTGAATAAATGCCTTAAATAATAATTGGTGCCAAATTTCGTGAAGCTACCTCGTCAAATGAAGGAGTTTTCCATACAAGCATTTCATTCCGATTGTTCAGTTTGTATGGCAGCTTAATGCTATAGTCATCCGAACTGAATAATTTCTTCGGAGATTACATTGTTGCCTGAAATAATAATATATGCAAAATTTCGTGAAGCTACATCGTCAAATGAAAGAGTTTTCCATACAAATACTTGATTCCAAATGTTCAGTTTGTACGGAAGCTATATGCTATAGCCATTCGAACTATATAATTTCCTCAGAGATTGAATAAATGCCTTAAATAATAATATATGCCAAATTTCGTGAAGATACCTCGTCAAATGAAGGAGTTTTCCATACAAGCATTTCATTCCGATTGTTCAGTTTGTATGGCAGCTTAATGCTATAGTCATCCGAACTGAATAATTTCTTCGGAGATTACATTGTTGCCTGAAATAATAATATATGCAAAATTTCGTGAAGCTACCTCGTCAAATGAAAGAGTTTTCCATACAAATACTTGATTCCAAATGTTCAGTTTGTACGGAAGCTATATGCTATAGCCATTCGAACTATATAATTTCCTCAGAGATTGAATAAATGCCTTAAATAATAATATATGCCAAATTTCGTGAAGATACCTCGTCAAATGAAGGAGTTTTCCATACAAGCATTTCATTCCGATTGTTCAGCTTGTATGGCAGCTTAATGCTATAGTCATCCGAACTGAATAATTTCTTCGGAGATTACATTGTTGCCTGAAATAATAATATATGCAAAATTTCGTGAAGCTACCTCGTCAAATGAAAGAGTTTTCCATACAAATACTTGATTCCAAATGTTCAGATTATATGGAAGCTATATGCTATAGCCATCCGAACTATATAATTTCCTCAGAGATTGAATAAATGCCTTAAATAATAATATATGCCAAATTTCGTGAAGATACCTCGTCAAATGAAGGAGTTTTCCATACAAGCATTTCATTCCGATTGTTCAGTTTGTACGGAAGCTATATGCTATAGCCATTCGAACTATATAATTTCCTCAGAGATTGAATAAATGCCTTAAATAATAATATATGCCAAATTTCGTGAAGATACCTCGTCAAATGAAGGAGTTTTCCATACAAGCATTTCATTCCGATTGTTCAGTTTGTATGGCAGCTTAATGCTATAGTCATCCGAACTGAATAATTTCTTCGGAGATTACATTGTTGCCTGAAATAATAATATATGCAAAATTTCGTGAAGCTACCTCGTCAAATGAAAGAGTTTTCCATACAAATACTTGATTCCAAATGTTCAGATTATATGGAAGCTATATGCTATAGCCATCCGAACTATATAATTTCCTCAGAGATTGAATAAATGCCTTAAATAATAATATATGCCAAATTTCGTGAAGATACCTCGTCAAATGAAGGAGTTTTCCATACAAGCATTTCATTCCGATTGTTCAGTTTGTATGGCAGCTTAATGCTATAGTCATCCGAACTGAATAATTTCTTCGGAGATTACATTGTTGCCTGAAATAATAATATATGCAAAATTTCGTGAAGCTACATCGTCAAATGAAAGAGTTTTCCAAACAAATACTTGATTCCAAATGTTCAGTTTGTACGGAAGCTATATGCTATAGCCATTCGAACTATATAATTTCCTCAGAGATTGAATAAATGCCTTAAATAATAATATATGCCAAATTTCGTGAAGATACCTCGTCAAATGAAGGAGTTTTCCATACAAGCATTTCATTCCGATTGTTCAGTTTGTATGGCAGCTTAATGCTATAGTCATCCGAACTGAATAATTTCTTCGGAGATTACATTGTTGCCTGAAATAATAATATATGCAAAATTTCGTGAAGCTACCTCGTCAAATGAAAGAGTTTTCCATACAAATACTTGATTCCAAATGTTCAGTTTGTACGGAAGCTATATGCTATAGCCATTCGAACTATATAATTTCCTCAGAGATTGAATAAATGCCTTAAATAATAATATATGCCAAATTTCGTGAAGCTACCTCGTCAAATGAAAGAGTTTTCCATACAAATACTTGATTCCAAATGTTCAGTTTGTATGGGAGCTATATGCTATAGCCATCCGAACTATATAATTTCTTCAGAGATTGAATAAATGCCTTAAATAATAATATATGCCAAATTTCGTAAAGATACCTCGTCAAATGAAAGAATTTTCCATACAAGCACTTGATTCCGATTGTTCAGTTTGTATGGAATCTATATGCTATAAATATCCGATCTATATAATTTCATCGGTGATTGAATAAATACCTTAAATAGTAATATGTGCCAAATTTCGTAAAGATACCTCGTTAAATGGAAGAGTTTCCATACAAGCACTTGATTCCGATTATTCAGTTTGTATGGCAGCTATATGCTATAGTCATCCGAACTTTATTATTTCTTTGGAGATAACATTGTTGCCTTAACTGACAATCCGTGCCAAATTTCGTAAAGATACCTCGTCAAATGAAAGAGTTTTCCATACAAGCACTTGATTCCGATTGTTCAGTTTGTATGGCAGCTGTATGCTATAGTCATCCGAACTGAATAATTTTTTTGGAGATTACATTGTTGCCTGAATTAATAATATATGCAAAATTTCGTGAAGCTACCTCGTCAAATGAAAGAGTTTTCCATACAAATACTTGATTCCAAATGTTCAGTTTATATGGAAGCTATATGCTATAAATATCCGAACTATATAATTTCCTCAGAGATTGAATAAATGCCTTAAATAATAATATATGCCAAATTTCGTGAAGATACCTCGTCAAATGAAGGAGTTTTCCATACAAGCATTTCATTCCGATTGTTCAGTTTGTACGGAAGTTATATGCTATAGCCATTCGAACTATATAATTTCCTCAGAGATTGAATAAATGCCTTAAATAATAATATATGCCAAATTTCGTGAAGATACCTCGTCAAATGAAGGAGTTTTCCATACAAGCATTTCATTCCGATTGTTCAGTTTGTATGGCAGCTTAATGCTATAGTCATCCGAACTGAATAATTTCTTCGGAGATTACATTGTTGCCTGAAATAATAATATATGCAAAATTTCGTAAAGATACCTCGTCAAATGAAAGAATTTTCCATACAAGCACTTGATTCCGATTGTTCAATTTGTATGGAATCTATATGCTATAGCCATTCGAACTATATAATTTCCTCAGAGATTGAATAAATGCCTTAAATAATAATATATGCCAAATTTCGTGAAGATACCTCGTCAAATGAAGGAGTTTTCCATACAAGCATTTCATTCCGATTGTTCAGTTTGTATAATGCTATAGTCATCCGAACTGAATAATTTTTTCGGAGATTACATTGTTGCCTGAAATAATAATATATGCAAAATTTCGTGAAGCTACCTCGTCATATGAAAGAGTTTTCCATACAAATACTTGATTCCAAATGTTCAGTTTGTATGGGAGCTATATGCTATAGCCATCCGAACTATATAATTTCCTCAGAGATTGAATAAATGCCTTAAATAATAATATATGCCAAATTTCGTAAAGATACCTCGTCAAATGAAAGAATTTTCCATACAAGCACTTGATTCCGATTGTTCAGTTTGTATGGCAGCTGTATGCTATAGTCATCCGAACTGAATAATTTCTTCGGAGATTACATTGTTGCCTGAAATAATAATATATGCAAAATTTCGTGAAGCTACCTCGTCAAATGAAAGAGTTTTCCATACAAATACTTGATTCCAAATGTTCAGTTTATATGGAAGCTATATGCTATAGCCATCCGAACTATATAATTTCCTCAGAGATTGAATAAATGCCTTAAATAATAATATATGCCAAATTTCGTAAAGATACCTCGTCAAATGAAAGAATTTTCCATACAAGCACTTGATTCCGATTGTTCAGTTTGTATGGCAGCTTAATGCTATAGTCATCCGAACTGAATAATTTTTTCGGAGATTACATTGTTGCCTGAAATAATAATATATGCAAAATTTCGTGAAGCTACCTCGTCAAATGAAAGAGTTTTCCATACAAATACTTGATTCCAAATGTTCAGTTTGTATGGGAGCTATATGCTATAGCCATCCGAACTATATAATTTCCTCAGAGATTGAATAAATGCCTTAAATAATAATATATGCCAAATTTCGTAAAGATACCTCGTCAAATGAAAGAATTTTCCATACAAGCACTTGATTCCGATTGTTCAGTTTGTATGGCAGCTGTATGCTATAGTCATCCGAACTGAATAATTTCTTCGGAGATTACATTGTTGCCTGAAATAATAATATATGCAAAATTTCGTGAAGCTACCTCGTCAAATGAAAGAGTTTTCCATACAAATACTTGATTCCAAATGTTCAGTTTGTATGGGAGCTATATGCTATAGCCATCCGAACTATATAATTTCCTCAGAGATTGAATAAATGCCTTAAATAATAATATATGCCAAATTTCGTAAAGATACCTCGTCAAATGAAAGAATTTTCCATACAAGCACTTGATTCCGATTGTTCAATTTGTATGGAATCTATATGCTATAGTCATCCGCTCTGAATAATTTCTTCGGAGATTACATCGTAGCCTTAAATAATAATTCGTACAAAATTTCGGGAAGAAACCTCGTCAAATGAAAGAGTTTTCCATACAACCCTTGATTCCGATTATTCAGTTTGTATGGCAGCTATATGCTATAATCATCCGAGCTTTATTATTTCTTTGAATATTACATTGTTGCCTTAACTGACAATCCGTGCCAAATTTCGTAAAGATACCTCGTCTAATGAAAGAGTTTTCCTTACAAGCACTTGATTGCGATTGTTCAGTTTGTATGGATTCTATATGCTATAGTCATCCGAACTGAATAATTTCTTCGGAGATTACATTGTTGCCCCAACCTATAAACTGTGCCTAATTTCGTGAAGCTACCTCGTCAAATGAAGGAGTTTTACATACAAGCTTTTCATTCCGAATGTTCAGCTTGTATGGCAGCTTAATGCTATAGTCATCCGAACTGAATAATTTCTTCGGAGATTACATTGTTGCCTGAAATAATAATATATGCAAAATTTCGTGAAGCTACCTCGTCAAATTAAAGAGTTTTCCATACAAATACTTGATTCCAAATGTTCAGTTTGTATGGAAGCTATATGCTATAGCCATCCGAACTATATAATTTCCTCAGAGACTGAATAAATGCCTTAAATAATAATTGGTGCCAAATTTCGTGAAGCTACCTCGTCAAATGAAGGAGTTTTCCATACAAGCATTTCATTCCGATTGTTCAGTTTGTATGGCAGCTTAATGCTATAGTCATCCGAACTGAATAATTTCTTCGGAGATTACATTGTTGCCTGAAATAATAATATATGCAAAATTTCGTGAAGCTACCTCGTCAAATGAAAGAGTTTTCCATACAAATACTTGATTCCAAATGTTCAGTTTGTATGGAAGCTATATGCTATAGCCATCCGAACTATATAATTTCCTCAGAGATTGAATAAATGCCTTAAATAATAATATATGCCAAATTTCGTGAAGATACCTCGTCAAATGAAGGAGTTTTCCATACAAGCATTTCATTCCGATTGTTCAGTTTGTATGGCAGCTTAATGCTATAGTCATCCGAACTGAATAATTTCTTCGGAGATTACATTGTTGCCTGAAATAATAATATATGCAAAATTTCGTGAAGCTACCTCGTCAAATGAAAGAGTTTTCCATACAAATACTTGATTCCAAATGTTCAGTTTGTATGGAAGCTATATGCTATAGCCATCCGAACTATATAATTTCCTCAGAGATTGAATAAATGCCTTAAATAATAATATATGCCAAATTTCGTGAAGATACCTCGTCAAATGAAGGAGTTTTCCATACAAGCATTTCATTCCGATTGTTCAGTTTGTATGGCAGCTTAATGCTATAGTCATCCGAACTGAATAATTTCTTCGGAGATTACATTGTTGCCTGAAATAATAATATATGCAAAATTTCGTGAAGCTACCTCGTCAACTGAAAGAGTTTTCCATACAAATACTTGATTCCAAATGTTCAGTTTGTATGGAAGCTATATGCTATAGCCATCCGAACTATATAATTTCCTCAGAGATTGAATAAATGCCTTAAATAATAATATATGCCAAATTTCGTAAAGATACCTCGTCAAATGAAAGAATTTTCCATACAAGCACTTGATTCCGATTGTTCAGTTTGTATGGCAGCTGTATGCTATAGTCATCCGAACTGAATAATTTCTTCGGAGATTACATTGTTGCCTGAAATAATAATATATGCAAAATTTCGTGAAGCTACATCGTCAAATGAAAGAGTTTTCCATACAAATACTTGATTCCAAATGTTCAGTTTGTACGGAAGCTATATGCTATAGCCATTCGAACTATATAATTTCCTCAGAGATTGAATAAATGCCTTAAATAATAATATATGCCAAATTTCGTGAAGATACCTCGTCAAATGAAGGAGTTTTCCATACAAGCATTTCATTCCGATTGTTCAGTTTGTATGGCAGCTTAATGCTATAGTCATCCGAACTGAATAATTTCTTCGGAGATTACATTGTTGCCTGAAATAATAATATATGCAAAATTTCGTGAAGCTACATCGTCAAATGAAAGAGTTTTCCATACAAATACTTGATTCCAAATGTTCAGTTTGTACGGAAGCTATATGCTATAGCCATTCGAACTATATAATTTCCTCAGAGATTGAATAAATGCCTTAAATAATAATATATGCCAAATTTCGTGAAGCTACCTCGTCAAATGAAAGAGTTTTCCATACAAATACTTGATTCCAAATGTTCAGTTTGTATGGGAGCTATATGCTATAGCCATCCGAACTATATAATTTCCTCAGAGATTGAATAAATGCCTTAAATAATAATATATGCCAAATTTCGTAAAGATACCTCGTCAAATGAAAGAATTTTCCATACAAGCACTTGATTCCGATTGTTCAGTTTGTATGGAATCTATATGCTATAAATATCCGATCTATATAATTTCATCGGTGATTGAATAAATACCTTAAATAGTAATATGTGCCAAATTTCGTAAAGATACCTCGTTAAATGGAAGAGTTTCCATACAAGCACTTGATTCCGATTATTCAGTTTGTATGGCAGCTATATGCTTTAGTCATCCGAACTTTATTATTTCTTTGGAGATAACATTGTTGCCTTAACTGACAATCCGTGCCAAATTTCGTAAAGATACCTCGTCAAATGAAAGAGTTTTCCATACAAGCACTTGATTCCGATTGTTCAGTTTGTATGGCAGCTGTATGCTATAGTCATCCGAACTGAATAATTTTTTTGGAGATTACATTGTTGCCTGAAATAATAATATATGCAAAATTTCGTGAAGCTACCTCGTCAAATGAAAGAGTTTTCCATACAAATACTTGATTCCAAATGTTCAGTTTATATGGAAGCTATATGCTATAGCCATCCGAACTATATAATTTCCTCAGAGATTGAATAAATGCCTTAAATAATAATATATGCCAAATTTCGTGAAGATACCTCGTCAAATGAAGGAGTTTTCCATACAAGCATTTCATTCCGATTGTTCAGTTTGTACGGAAGCTATATGCTATAGCCATTCGAACTATATAATTTCCTCAGAGATTGAATAAATGCCTTAAATAATAATATATGCCAAATTTCGTGAAGATACCTCGTCAAATGAAGGAGTTTTCCATACAAGCATTTCATTCCGATTGTTCAGTTTGTATGGCAGCTTAATGCTATAGTCATCCGAACTGAATAATTTCTTCGGAGATTACATTGTTGCCTGAAATAATAATATATGCAAAATTTCGTAAAGATACCTCGTCAAATGAAAGAATTTTCCATACAAGCACTTGATTCCGATTGTTCAATTTGTATGGAATCTATATGCTATAGCCATTCGAACTATATAATTTCCTCAGAGATTGAATAAATGCCTTAAATAATAATATATGCCAAATTTCGTGAAGATACCTCGTCAAATGAAGGAGTTTTCCATACAAGCATTTCATTCCGATTGTTCAGTTTGTATGGCAGCTTAATGCTATAGTCATCCGAACTGAATAATTTTTTCGGAGATTACATTGTTGCCTGAAATAATAATATATGCAAAATTTCGTGAAGCTACCTCGTCAAATGAAAGAGTTTTCCATACAAATACTTGATTCCAAATGTTCAGTTTGTATGGGAGCTATATGCTATAGCCATCCGAACTATATAATTTCCTCAGAGATTGAATAAATGCCTTAAATAATAATATATGCCAAATTTCGTAAAGATACCTCGTCAAATGAAAGAATTTTCCATACAAGCACTTGATTCCGATTGTTCAGTTTGTATGGCAGCTGTATGCTATAGTCATCCGAACTGAATAATTTCTTCGGAGATTACATTGTTGCCTGAAATAATAATATATGCAAAATTTCGTGAAGCTACCTCGTCAAATGAAAGAGTTTTCCATACAAATACTTGATTCCAAATGTTCAGTTTATATGGAAGCTATATGCTATAGCCATCCGAACTATATAATTTCCTCAGAGATTGAATAAATGCCTTAAATAATAATATATGCCAAATTTCGTAAAGATACCTCGTCAAATGAAAGAATTTTCCATACAAGCACTTGATTCCGATTGTTCAGTTTGTATGGCAGCTGTATGCTATAGTCATCCGAACTGAATAATTTCTTCGGAGATTACATTGTTGCCTGAAATAATAATATATGCAAAATTTCGTGAAGCTACCTCGTCAAATGAAAGAGTTTTCCATACAAATACTTGATTCCAAATGTTCAGTTTGTATGGGAGCTATATGCTATAGCCATCCGAACTATATAATTTCCTCAGAGATTGAATAAATGCCTTAAATAATAATATATGCCAAATTTCGTAAAGATACCTCGTCAAATGAAAGAATTTTCCATACAAGCACTTGATTCCGATTGTTCAGTTTGTATGGCAGCTTAATGCTATAGTCATCCGAACTGAATAATTTTTTCGGAGATTACATTGTTGCCTGAAATAATAATATATGCAAAATTTCGTGAAGCTACCTCGTCAAATGAAAGAGTTTTCCATACAAATACTTGATTCCAAATGTTCAGTTTGTATGGGAGCTATATGCTATAGCCATCCGAACTATATAATTTCCTCAGAGATTGAATAAATGCCTTAAATAATAATATATGCCAAATTTCGTAAAGATACCTCGTCAAATGAAAGAATTTTCCATACAAGCACTTGATTCCGATTGTTCAGTTTGTATGGCAGCTGTATGCTATAGTCATCCGAACTGAATAATTTCTTCGGAGATTACATTGTTGCCTGAAATAATAATATATGCAAAATTTCGTGAAGCTACCTCGTCAAATGAAAGAGTTTTCCATACAAATACTTGATTCCAAATGTTCAGTTTGTATGGGAGCTATATGCTATAGCCATCCGAACTATATAATTTCCTCAGAGATTGAATAAATGCCTTAAATAATAATATATGCCAAATTTCGTAAAGATACCTCGTCAAATGAAAGAATTTTCCATACAAGCACTTGATTCCGATTGTTCAATTTGTATGGAATCTATATGCTATAGTCATCCGCTCTGAATAATTTCTTCGGAGATTACATCGTAGCCTTAAATAATAATTCGTACAAAATTTCGGGAAGAAACCTCGTCAAATGAAAGAGTTTTCCATACAACCCTTGATTCCGATTATTCAGTTTGTATGGCAGCTATATGCTATAATCATCCGAGCTTTATTATTTCTTTGAATATTACATTGTTGCCTTAACTGACAATCCGTGCCAAATTTCGTAAAGATACCTCGTCTAATGAAAGAGTTTTCCTTACAAGCACTTGATTCCGATTGTTCAGTTTGTATGGATGCTATATGCTATAGTCATCCGAACTGAATAATTTCTTCGGAGATTACATTGTTGCCCCAACCTATAAACTGTGCCTAATTTCGTGAAGCTACCTCGTCAAATGAAGGAGTTTTACATACAAGCTTTTCATTCCGAATGTTCAGCTTGTATGGCAGCTTAATGCTATAGTCATCCGAACTGAATAATTTCTTCGGAGATTACATTGTTGCCTGAAATAATAATATATGCAAAATTTCGTGAAGCTACCTCGTCAAATGAAAGAGTTTTCCATACAAATACTTGATTCCAAATGTTCAGTTTGTATGGAAGCTATATGCTATAGCCATCCGAACTATATAATTTCCTCAGAGACTGAATAAATGCCTTAAATAATAATTGGTGCCAAATTTCGTGAAGCTACCTCGTCAAATGAAGGAGTTTTCCATACAAGCATTTCATTCCGATTGTTCAGTTTGTATGGCAGCTTAATGCTATAGTCATCCGAACTGAATAATTTCTTCGGAGATTACATTGTTGCCTGAAATAATAATATATGCAAAATTTCGTGAAGCTACCTCGTCAAATAAAAGAGTTTTCCATACAAATACTTGATTCCAAATGTTCAGTTTGTATGGAAGCTATATGCTATAGCCATCCGAACTATATAATTTCCTCAGAGATTGAATAAATGCCTTAAATAATAATATATGCCAAATTTCGTGAAGATACCTCGTCAAATGAAGGAGTTTTCCATACAAGCATTTCATTCCGATTGTTCAGTTTGTATGGCAGCTTAATGCTATAGTCATCCGAACTGAATAATTTCTTCGGAGATTACATTGTTGCCTGAAATAATAATATATGCAAAATTTCGTAAAGATACCTCGTCAAATGAAAGAATTTTCCATACAAGCACTTGATTCCGATTGTTCAATTTGTATGGAATCTATATGCTATAGCCATTCGAACTATATAATTTCCTCAGAGATTGAATAAATGCCTTAAATAATAATATATGCCAAATTTCGTGAAGATACCTCGTCAAATGAAGGAGTTTTCCATACAAGCATTTCATTCCGATTGTTCAGTTTGTATGGCAGCTTAATGCTATAGTCATCCGAACTGAATAATTTTTTCGGAGATTACATTGTTGCCTGAAATAATAATATATGCAAAATTTCGTGAAGCTACCTCGTCAAATGAAAGAGTTTTCCATACAAATACTTGATTCCAAATGTTCAGTTTGTATGGGAGCTATATGCTATAGCCATCCGAACTATATAATTTCCTCAGAGATTGAATAAATGCCTTAAATAATAATATATGCCAAATTTCGTAAAGATACCTCGTCAAATGAAAGAATTTTCCATACAAGCACTTGATTCCGATTGTTCAGTTTGTATGGCAGCTGTATGCTATAGTCATCCGAACTGAATAATTTCTTCGGAGATTATATTGTTGCCTGAAATGATAATATATGCAAAATTTCGTGAAGCTACCTCGTCAAATGAAAGAGTTTTCCATACAAATACTTGATTCCAAATGTTCAGTTTATATGGAAGCTATATGCTATAGCCATCCGAACTATATAATTTCCTCAGAGATTGAATAAATGCCTTAAATAATAATATATGCCAAATTTCGTAAAGATACCTCGTCAAATGAAAGAATTTTCCATACAAGCACTTGATTCCGATTGTTCAGTTTGTATGGCAGCTGTATGCTATAGTCATCCGAACTGAATAATTTCTTCGGAGATTACATTGTTGCCTGAAATAATAATATATGCAAAATTTCGTGAAGCTACCTCGTCAAATGAAAGAGTTTTCCATACAAATACTTGATTCCAAATGTTCAGTTTGTATGGGAGCTATATGCTATAGCCATCCGAACTATATAATTTCCTTAGAGATTGAATAAATGCCTTAAATAATAATATATGCCAAATTTCGTAAAGATACCTCGTCAAATGAAAGAATTTTCCATACAAGCACTTGATTCCGATTGTTCAGTTTGTATGGCAGCTTAATGCTATAGTCATCCGAACTGAATAATTTTTTCGGAGATTACATTGTTGCCTGAAATAATAATATATGCAAAATTTCGTGAAGCTACCTCGTCAAATGAAAGAGTTTTCCATACAAATACTTGATTCCAAATGTTCAGTTTGTATGGGAGCTATATGCTATAGCCATCCGAACTATATAATTTCCTCAGAGATTGAATAAATGCCTTAAATAATAATATATGCCAAATTTCGTAAAGATACCTCGTCAAATGAAAGAATTTTCCATACAAGCACTTGATTCCGATTGTTCAGTTTGTATGGCAGCTGTATGCTATAGTCATCCGAACTGAATAATTTCTTCGGAGATTACATTGTTGCCTGAAATAATAATATATGCAAAATTTCGTGAAGCTACCTCGTCAAATGAAAGAGTTTTCCATACAAATACTTGATTCCAAATGTTCAGTTTGTATGGGAGCTATATGCTATAGCCATCCGAACTATATAATTTCCTCAGAGATTGAATAGATGCCTTAAATAATAATATATGCCAAATTTCGTAAAGATACCTCGTCAAATGAAAGAATTTTCCATACAAGCACTTGATTCCGATTGTTCAGTTTGTATGGCAGCTTAATGCTATAGTCATCCGAACTGAATAATTTTTTCGGAGATTACATTGTTGCCTGAAATAATAATATATGCAAAATTTCGTGAAGCTACCTCGTCAAATGAAAGAGTTTTCCATACAAATACTTGATTCCAAATGTTCAGTTTGTATGGGAGCTATATGCTATAGCCATCCGAACTATATAATTTCCTCAGAGATTGAATAAATGCCTTAAATAATAATATATGCCAAATTTCGTAAAGATACCTCGTCAAATGAAAGAATTTTCCATACAAGCACTTGATTCCGATTGTTCAGTTTGTATGGCAGCTGTATGCTATAGTCATCCGAACTGAATAATTTCTTCGGAGATTACATTGTTGCCTGAAATAATAATATATGCAAAATTTCGTGAAGCTACCTCGTCAAATGAAAGAGTTTTCCATACAAATACTTGATTCCAAATGTTCAGTTTGTATGGGAGCTATATGCTATAGCCATCCGAACTATATAATTTCCTCAGAGATTGAATAGATGCCTTAAATAATAATATATGCCAAATTTCGTAAAGATACCTCGTCAAATGAAAGAATTTTCCATACAAGCACTTGATTCCGATTGTTCAGTTTGTATGGCAGCTTAATGCTATAGTCATCCGAACTGAATAATTTTTTCGGAGATTACATTGTTGCCTGAAATAATAATATATGCAAAATTTCGTGAAGCTACCTCGTCAAATGAAAGAGTTTTCCATACAAATACTTGATTCCAAATGTTCAGTTTGTATGGAAGCTATATGCTATAGCCATCCGAACTATATAATTTCCTCAGAGATTGAATAAATGCCTTAAATAATAATATATGCCAAATTTCGTGAAGATACCTCGTCAAATGAAGGAGTTTTCCATACAAGCATTTCATTCCGATTGTTCAGTTTGTATGGCAGCTTAATGCTATAGTCATCCGAACTGAATAATTTCTTCGGAGATTACATTGTTGCCTGAAATAATAATATATGCAAAATTTCGTAAAGATACCTCGTCAAATGAAAGAATTTTCCATACAAGCACTTGATTCCGATTGTTCAATTTGTATGGAATCTATATGCTATAGCCATTCGAACTATATAATTTCCTCAGAGATTGAATAAATGCCTTAAATAATAATATATGCCAAATTTCGTGAAGATACCTCGTCAAATGAAGGAGTTTTCCATACAAGCATTTCATTCCGATTGTTCAGTTTGTATGGCAGCTTAATGCTATAGTCATCCGAACTGAATAATTTTTTCGGAGATTACATTGTTGCCTGAAATAATAATATATGCAAAATTTCGTGAAGCTACCTCGTCAAATGAAAGAGTTTTCCATACAAATACTTGATTCCAAATGTTCAGTTTGTATGGGAGCTATATGCTATAGCCATCCGAACTATATAATTTCCTCAGAGATTGAATAAATGCCTTAAATAATAATATATGCCAAATTTCGTAAAGATACCTCGTCAAATGAAAGAATTTTCCATACAAGCACTTGATTCCGATTGTTCAGTTTGTATGGCAGCTGTATGCTATAGTCATCCGAACTGAATAATTTCTTCGGAGATTATATTGTTGCCTGAAATGATAATATATGCAAAATTTCGTGAAGCTACCTCGTCAAATGAAAGAGTTTTCCATACAAATACTTGATTCCAAATGTTCAGTTTATATGGAAGCTATATGCTATAGCCATCCGAACTATATAATTTCCTCAGAGATTGAATAAATGCCTTAAATAATAATATATGCCAAATTTCGTAAAGATACCTCGTCAAATGAAAGAATTTTCCATACAAGCACTTGATTCCGATTGTTCAGTTTGTATGGCAGCTGTATGCTATAGTCATCCGAACTGAATAATTTCTTCGGAGATTACATTGTTGCCTGAAATAATAATATATGCAAAATTTCGTGAAGCTACCTCGTCAAATGAAAGAGTTTTCCATACAAATACTTGATTCCAAATGTTCAGTTTGTATGGAAGCTATATGCTATAGCCATCCGAACTATATAATTTCCTCAGAGACTGAATAAATGCCTTAAATAATAATTGGTGCCAAATTTCGTGAAGCTACCTCGTCAAATGAAGGAGTTTTCCATACAAGCATTTCATTCCGATTGTTCAGTTTGTATGGCAGCTTAATGCTATAGTCATCCGAACTGAATAATTTCTTCGGAGATTACATTGTTGCCTGAAATAATAATATATGCAAAATTTCGTGAAGCTACCTCGTCAAATAAAAGAGTTTTCCATACAAATACTTGATTCCAAATGTTCAGTTTGTATGGAAGCTATATGCTATAGCCATCCGAACTATATAATTTCCTCAGAGATTGAATAAATGCCTTAAATAATAATATATGCCAAATTTCGTAAAGATACCTCGTCAAATGAAAGAATTTTCCATACAAGCACTTGATTCCGATTGTTCAGTTTGTATGGCAGCTGTATGCTATAGTCATCCGAACTGAATAATTTCTTCGGAGATTACATTGTTGCCTGAAATAATAATATATGCAAAATTTCGTGAAGCTACCTCGTCAAATGAAAGAGTTTTCCATACAAATACTTGATTCCAAATGTTCAGTTTGTATGGGAGCTATATGCTATAGCCATCCGAACTATATAATTTCCTCAGAGATTGAATAGATGCCTTAAATAATAATATATGCCAAATTTCGTAAAGATACCTCGTCAAATGAAAGAATTTTCCATACAAGCACTTGATTCCGATTGTTCAGTTTGTATGGCAGCTTAATGCTATAGTCATCCGAACTGAATAATTTTTTCGGAGATTACATTGTTGCCTGAAATAATAATATATGCAAAATTTCGTGAAGCTACCTCGTCAAATGAAAGAGTTTTCCATACAAATACTTGATTCCAAATGTTCAGTTTGTATGGGAGCTATATGCTATAGCCATCCGAACTATATAATTTCCTCAGAGATTGAATAAATGCCTTAAATAATAATATATGCCAAATTTCGTAAAGATACCTCGTCAAATGAAAGAATTTTCCATACAAGCACTTGATTCCGATTGTTCAGTTTGTATGGCAGCTGTATGCTATAGTCATCCGAACTGAATAATTTCTTCGGAGATTACATTGTTGCCTGAAATAATAATATATGCAAAATTTCGTGAAGCTACCTCGTCAAATGAAAGAGTTTTCCATACAAATACTTGATTCCAAATGTTCAGTTTGTATGGGAGCTATATGCTATAGCCATCCGAACTATATAATTTCCTCAGAGATTGAATAAATGCCTTAAATAATAATATATGCCAAATTTCGTAAAGATACCTCGTCAAATGAAAGAATTTTCCATACAAGCACTTGATTCCGATTGTTCAGTTTGTATGGCAGCTGTATGCTCTAGTCATCCGAACTGAATAATTTCTTCGGAGATTACATTGTTGCCTGAAATAATAATATATGCAAAATTTCGTGAAGCTACCTCGTCAAATGAAAGAGTTTTCCATACAAATACTTGATTCCAAATGTTCAGTTTGTATGGGAGCTATATGCTATAGCCATCCGAACTATATAATTTCCTCAGAGATTGAATAAATGCCTTAAATAATAATATATGCCAAATTTCGTAAAGATACCTCGTCAAATGAAAGAATTTTCCATACAAGCACTTGATTCCGATTGTTCAGTTTATATGGCAGCTGTATGCTATAGTCATCCGAACTGAATAATTTCTTCGGAGATTACATTGTTGCCTGAAATAATAATATATGCAAAATTTCGTGAAGCTACCTCGTCAAATGAAAGAGTTTTCCATACAAATACTTGATTCCAAATGTTCAGTTTGTATGGGAGCTATATGCTATAGCCATCCGAACTATATAATTTCCTCAGAGATTGAATAAATGCCTTAAATAATAATATATGCCAAATTTCGTAAAGATACCTCGTCAAATGAAAGAATTTTCCATACAAGCACTTGATTCCGATTGTTCAGTTTGTATGGCAGCTGTATGCTATAGTCATCCGAACTGAATAATTTCTTCGGAGATTACATTGTTGCCTGAAATAATAATATATGCAAAATTTCGTGAAGCTACCTCGTCAAATGAAAGAGTTTTCCATACAAATACTTGATTCCAAATGTTCAGTTTGTATGGGAGCTATATGCTATAGCCATCCGAACTATATAATTTCCTCAGAGATTGAATAAATGCCTTAAATAATAATATATGCCAAATTTCGTAAAGATACCTCGTCAAATGAAAGAATTTTCCATACAAGCACTTGATTCCGATTGTTCAATTTGTATGGAATCTATATGCTATAGTCATCCGAACTGAATAATTTCTTCGGAGATTACATTGTTGCCCCAACCTATAAACTGTGCCTAATTTCGTGAAGCTACCTCGTCAAATGAAGGAGTTTTACATACAAGCTTTTCATTCCGAATGTTCAGCTTGTATGGCAGCTTAATGCTATAGTCATCCGAACTGAATAATTTCTTCGGAGATTACATTGTTGCCTGAAATAATAATATATGCAAAATTTCGTGAAGCTACCTCGTCAAATGAAAGAGTTTTCCATACAAATACTTGATTCCAAATGTTCAGTTTGTATGGAAGCTATATGCTATAGCCATCCGAACTATATAATTTCCTCAGAGACTGAATAAATGCCTTAAATAATAATTGGTGCCAAATTTCGTGAAGCTACCTCGTCAAATGAAGGAGTTTTCCATACAAGCATTTCATTCCGATTGTTCAGTTTGTATGGCAGCTTAATGCTATAGTCATCCGAACTGAATAATTTCTTCGGAGATTACATTGTTGCCTGAAATAATAATATATGCAAAATTTCGTGAAGCTACCTCGTCAAATAAAAGAGTTTTCCATACAAATACTTGATTCCAAATGTTCAGTTTGTATGGAAGCTATATGCTATAGCCATCCGAACTATATAATTTCCTCAGAGATTGAATAAATGCCTTAAATAATAATATATGCCAAATTTCGTAAAGATACCTCGTCAAATGAAAGAATTTTCCATACAAATACTTGATTCCAAATGTTCAGTTTGTATGGGAGCTATATGCTATAGCCATCCGAACTATATAATTTCCTCAGAGATTGAATAAATGCCTGAAATAATAATATATGCAAAATTTCGTGAAGCTACCTCGTCAAATGAAAGAGTTTTCCATACAAATACTTGATTCCAAATGTTCAGTTTGTATGGGAGCTATATGCTATAGCCATCCGAACTATATAATTTCCTCAGAGATTGAATAAATGCCTTAAATAATAATATATGCCAAATTTCGTAAAGATACCTCGTCAAATGAAAGAATTTTCCATACAAGCACTTGATTCCGATTGTTCAATTTGTATGGAATCTATATGCTATAGTCATCCGAACTGAATAATTTCTTCGGAGATTACATTGTTGCCCCAACCTATAAACTGTGCCTAATTTCGTGAAGCTACCTCGTCAAATGAAGGAGTTTTACATACAAGCTTTTCATTCCGAATGTTCAGCTTGTATGGCAGCTTAATGCTATAGTCATCCGAACTGAATAATTTCTTCGGAGATTACATTGTTGCCTGAAATAATAATATATGCAAAATTTCGTGAAGCTACCTCGTCAAATGAAAGAGTTTTCCATACAAATACTTGATTCCAAATGTTCAGTTTGTATGGAAGCTATATGCTATAGCCATCCGAACTATATAATTTCCTCAGAGACTGAATAAATGCCTTAAATAATAATTGGTGCCAAATTTCGTGAAGCTACCTCGTCAAATGAAGGAGTTTTCCATACAAGCATTTCATTCCGATTGTTCAGTTTGTATGGCAGCTTAATGCTATAGTCATCCGAACTGAATAATTTCTTCGGAGATTACATTGTTGCCTGAAATAATAATATATGCAAAATTTCGTGAAGCTACCTCGTCAAATGAAAGAGTTTTCCATACAAATACTTGATTCCAAATGTTCAGTTTGTATGGAAGCTATATGCTATAGCCATCCGAACTATATAATTTCCTCAAAGATTGAATAAATGCCTTAAATAATAATTGGTGCCAAATTTCGTGAAGATACCTGGTCAAATGAAGGAGTTTTTCATACAAGCAATTCATTCCGATTGTTCAGTTTGTATGGCAGCTATATGCCATAGTCATCCGAACTAAATAATTTCCTCAGAGATTGAGTATATGCCTTAAATAATATGTGCCAAATTTCGTGAAGATACCTCGTCAAATGAAGGAGTTTTCCATACAAGCATTTCATTCCGATTGTTCAGTTTGTATGGCAGCTTAATGCTATAGTCATCCGAACTGAATAATTTCTTCGGAGATTACATTGTTGCCTGAAATAATAATATATGCAAAATTTCGTGAAGCTACCTCGTCAAATGAAAGAGTTTTCCATACAAATACTTGATTCCAAATGTTCAAATTGTATGGAAGCTATATGCTATAGCCATCCGAACTATATAATTTCCACAGAGATTGAATAAATGCCTTAAATAATAATTGGTGCCAAATTTCGTGAAGCTACCTCGTCAAATGAAGGAGTTTTCCATACAAGCATTTCATTCCGATTGTTCAGTTTGTATGGCAGCTTAATGCTATAGTCATCCGAACTGAATAATTTCTTCGGAGATTACATTGTTGCCTGAAGTAATAATATATGCAAAATTTCGTGAAGCTACATCGTCAAATGAAAGAGTTTTCCATACAAATACTTGATTCCAAATGTTCAGTTTGTACGGAAGCTATATGCTATAGCCATTCGAACTATATAATTTCCTCAGAGATTGAATAAATGCCTTAAATAATAATATATGCCAAATTTCGTGAAGATACCTCGTCAAATGAAGGAGTTTTCCATACAAGCATTTCATTCCGATTGTTCAGTTTGTATGGCAGCTTAATGCTATAGTCATCCGAACTGAATAATTTCTTCGGAGATTACATTGTTGCCTGAAATAATAATATATGCAAAATTTCGTGAAGCTACCTCGTCAAATGAAAGAGTTTTCCATACAAATACTTGATTCCAAATGTTCAGTTTGTACGGAAGCTATATGCTATAGCCATTCGAACTATATAATTTCCTCAGAGATTGAATAAATGCCTTAAATAATAATATATGCCAAATTTCGTGAAGATACCTCGTCAAATGAAGGAGTTTTCCATACAAGCATTTCATTCCGATTGTTCAGCTTGTATGGCAGCTTAATGCTATAGTCATCCGAACTGAATAATTTCTTCGGAGATTACATTGTTGCCTGAAATAATAATATATGCAAAATTTCGTGAAGCTACCTCGTCAAATGAAAGAGTTTTCCATACAAATACTTGATTCCAAATGTTCAGATTATATGGAAGCTATATGCTATAGCCATCCGAACTATATAATTTCCTCAGAGATTGAATAAATGCCTTAAATAATAATATATGCCAAATTTCGTGAAGATACCTCGTCAAATGAAGGAGTTTTCCATACAAGCATTTCATTCCGATTGTTCAGTTTGTATGGCAGCTTAATGCTATAGTCATCCGAACTGAATAATTTCTTCGGAGATTACATTGTTGCCTGAAATAATAATATATGCAAAATTTCGTGAAGCTACATCGTCAAATGAAAGAGTTTTCCATACAAATACTTGATTCCAAATGTTCAGTTTGTACGGAAGCTATATGCTATAGCCATTCGAACTATATAATTTCCTCAGAGATTGAATAAATGCCTTAAATAATAATATATGCCAAATTTCGTGAAGATACCTCGTCAAATGAAGGAGTTTTCCATACAAGCATTTCATTCCGATTGTTCAGTTTGTATGGCAGCTTAATGCTATAGTCATCCGAACTGAATAATTTCTTCGGAGATTACATTGTTGCCTGAAATAATAATATATGCAAAATTTCGTGAAGCTACCTCGTCAAATGAAAGAGTTTTCCATACAAATACTTGATTCCAAATGTTCAGTTTGTACGGAAGCTATATGCTATAGCCATTCGAACTATATAATTTCCTCAGAGATTGAATAAATGCCTTAAATAATAATATATGCCAAATTTCGTGAAGCTACCTCGTCAAATGAAAGAGTTTTCCATACAAATACTTGATTCCAAATGTTCAGTTTGTACGGAAGCTATATGCTATAGCCATTCGAACTATATAATTTCCTCAGAGATTGAATAAATGCCTTAAATAATAATATATGCCAAATTTCGTAAAGATACCTCGTCAAATGAAAGAATTTTCCATACAAGCACTTGATTCCGATTGTTCAGTTTGTATGGCAGCTATATGCCATAGTCATCCGAACTAAATAATTTCCTCAGAGATTGAGTATATGCCTTAAATAATATGTGCCAAATTTCGTGAAGATACCTCGTCAAATGAAGGAGTTTTCCATACAAGCATTTCATTCCGATTGTTCAGTTTGTATGGCAGCTTAATGCTATAGTCATCCGAACTGAATAATTTCTTCGGAGATTACATTGTTGCCTGAAATAATAATATATGCAAAATTTCGTGAAGCTACCTCGTCAAATGAAAGAGTTTTCCATACAAATACTTGATTCCAAATGTTCAGTTTGTACGGAAGCTATATGCTATAGCCATTCGAACTATATAATTTCCTCAGAGATTGAATAAATGCCTTAAATAATAATATATGCCAAATTTCGTGAAGCTACCTCGTCAAATGAAAGAGTTTTCCATACAAATACTTGATTCCAAATGTTCAGTTTGTATGGAAGCTATATGCTATAGCCATCCGAACTATATAATTTCCTCAAAGATTGAATAAATGCCTTAAATAATAATTGGTGCCAAATTTCGTGAAGATACCTGGTCAAATGAAGGAGTTTTTCATACAAGCAATTCATTCCGATTGTTCAGTTTGTATGGCAGCTATATGCCATAGTCATCCGAACTAAATAATTTCCTCAGAGATTGAGTATATGCCTTAAATAATATGTGCCAAATTTCGTGAAGATACCTCGTCAAATGAAGGAGTTTTCCATACAAGCATTTCATTCCGATTGTTCAGTTTGTATGGCAGCTTAATGCTATAGTCATCCGAACTGAATAATTTCTTCGGAGATTACATTGTTGCCTGAAATAATAATATATGCAAAATTTCGTGAAGCTACCTCGTCAAATGAAAGAGTTTTCCATACAAATACTTGATTCCAAATGTTCAAATTGTATGGAAGCTATATGCTATAGCCATCCGAACTATATAATTTCCTCAGAGATTGAATAAATGCCTTAAATAATAATTGGTGCCAAATTTCGTGAAGCTACCTCGTCAAATGAAGGAGTTTTCCATACAAGCATTTCATTCCGATTGTTCAGTTTGTATGGCAGCTTAATGCTATAGTCATCCGAACTGAATAATTTCTTCGGAGATTACATTGTTGCCTGAAATAATAATATATGCAAAATTTCGTGAAGCTACATCGTCAAATGAAAGAGTTTTCCATACAAATACTTGATTCCAAATGTTCAGTTTGTACGGAAGCTATATGCTATAGCCATTCGAACTATATAATTTCCTCAGAGATTGAATAAATGCCTTAAATAATAATATATGCCAAATTTCGTGAAGATACCTCGTCAAATGAAGGAGTTTTCCATACAAGCATTTCATTCCGATTGTTCAGTTTGTATGGCAGCTTAATGCTATAGTCATCCGAACTGAATAATTTCTTCGGAGATTACATTGTTGCCTGAAATAATAATATATGCAAAATTTCGTGAAGCTACCTCGTCAAATGAAAGAGTTTTCCATACAAATACTTGATTCCAAATGTTCAGTTTGTACGGAAGCTATATGCTATAGCCATTCGAACTATATAATTTCCTCAGAGATTGAATAAATGCCTTAAATAATAATATATGCCAAATTTCGTGAAGATACCTCGTCAAATGAAGGAGTTTTCCATACAAGCATTTCATTCCGATTGTTCAGTTTGTATGGCAGCTTAATGCTATAGTCATCCGAACTGAATAATTTCTTCGGAGATTACATTGTTGCCTGAAATAATAATATATGCAAAATTTCGTGAAGCTACCTCGTCAAATGAAAGAGTTTTCCATACAAATACTTGATTCCAAATGTTCAGTTTGTACGGAAGCTATATGCTATAGCCATTCGAACTATATAATTTCCTCAGAGATTGAATAAATGCCTTAAATAATAATATATGCCAAATTTCGTGAAGCTACCTCGTCAAATGAAAGAGTTTTCCATACAAATACTTGATTCCAAATGTTCAGTTTGTACGGAAGCTATATGCTATAGCCATTCGAACTATATAATTTCCTCAGAGATTGAATAAATGCCTTAAATAATAATATATGCCAAATTTCGTAAAGATACCTCGTCAAATGAAAGAATTTTCCATACAAGCACTTGATTCCGATTGTTCAGTTTGTATGGCAGCTATATGCCATAGTCATCCGAACTAAATAATTTCCTCAGAGATTGAGTATATGCCTTAAATAATATGTGCCAAATTTCGTGAAGATACCTCGTCAAATGAAGGAGTTTTCCATACAAGCATTTCATTCCGATTGTTCAGTTTGTATGGCAGCTTAATGCTATAGTCATCCGAACTGAATAATTTCTTCGGAGATTACATTGTTGCCTGAAATAATAATATATGCAAAATTTCGTGAAGCTACCTCGTCAAATGAAAGAGTTTTCCATACAAATACTTGATTCCAAATGTTCAGTTTGTACGGAAGCTATATGCTATAGCCATTCGAACTATATAATTTCCTCAGAGATTGAATAAATGCCTTAAATAATAATATATGCCAAATTTCGTGAAGCTACCTCGTCAAATGAAAGAGTTTTCCATACAAATACTTGATTCCAAATGTTCAGTTTGTATGGAAGCTATATGCTATAGCCATCCGAACTATATAATTTCCTCAAAGATTGAATAAATGCCTTAAATAATAATTGGTGCCAAATTTCGTGAAGATACCTGGTCAAATGAAGGAGTTTTTCATACAAGCAATTCATTCCGATTGTTCAGTTTGTATGGCAGCTATATGCCATAGTCATCCGAACTAAATAATTTCCTCAGAGATTGAGTATATGCCTTAAATAATATGTGCCAAATTTCGTGAAGATACCTCGTCAAATGAAGGAGTTTTCCATACAAGCATTTCATTCCGATTGTTCAGTTTGTATGGCAGCTTAATGCTATAGTCATCCGAACTGAATAATTTCTTCGGAGATTACATTGTTGCCTGAAATAATAATATATGCAAAATTTCGTGAAGCTACCTCGTCAAATGAAAGAGTTTTCCATACAAATACTTGATTCCAAATGTTCAAATTGTATGGAAGCTATATGCTATAGCCATCCGAACTATATAATTTCCTCAGAGATTGAATAAATGCCTTAAATAATAATTGGTGCCAAATTTCGTGAAGCTACCTCGTCAAATGAAGGAGTTTTCCATACAAGCATTTCATTCCGATTGTTCAGTTTGTATGGCAGCTTAATGCTATAGTCATCCGAACTGAATAATTTCTTCGGAGATTACATTGTTGCCTGAAATAATAATATATGCAAAATTTCGTGAAGCTACATCGTCAAATGAAAGAGTTTTCCATACAAATACTTGATTCCAAATGTTCAGTTTGTACGGAAGCTATATGCTATAGCCATTCGAACTATATAATTTCCTCAGAGATTGAATAAATGCCTTAAATAATAATATATGCCAAATTTCGTGAAGATACCTCGTCAAATGAAGGAGTTTTCCATACAAGCATTTCATTCCGATTGTTCAGTTTGTATGGCAGCTTAATGCTATAGTCATCCGAACTGAATAATTTCTTCGGAGATTACATTGTTGCCTGAAATAATAATATATGCAAAATTTCGTGAAGCTACCTCGTCAAATGAAAGAGTTTTCCATACAAATACTTGATTCCAAATGTTCAGTTTGTACGGAAGCTATATGCTATAGCCATTCGAACTATATAATTTCCTCAGAGATTGAATAAATGCCTTAAATAATAATATATGCCAAATTTCGTGAAGATACCTCGTCAAATGAAGGAGTTTTCCATACAAGCATTTCATTCCGATTGTTCAGTTTGTATGGCAGCTTAATGCTATAGTCATCCGAACTGAATAATTTCTTCGGAGATTACATTGTTGCCTGAAATAATAATATATGCAAAATTTCGTGAAGCTACCTCGTCAAATGAAAGAGTTTTCCATACAAATACTTGATTCCAAATGTTCAGTTTGTACGGAAGCTATATGCTATAGCCATTCGAACTATATAATTTCCTCAGAGATTGAATAAATGCCTTAAATAATAATATATGCCAAATTTCGTGAAGCTACCTCGTCAAATGAAAGAGTTTTCCATACAAATACTTGATTCCAAATGTTCAGTTTGTACGGAAGCTATATGCTATAGCCATTCGAACTATATAATTTCCTCAGAGATTGAATAAATGCCTTAAATAATAATATATGCCAAATTTCGTAAAGATACCTCGTCAAATGAAAGAATTTTCCATACAAGCACTTGATTCCGATTGTTCAGTTTGTATGGCAGCTATATGCCATAGTCATCCGAACTAAATAATTTCCTCAGAGATTGAGTATATGCCTTAAATAATATGTGCCAAATTTCGTGAAGATACCTCGTCAAATGAAGGAGTTTTCCATACAAGCATTTCATTCCGATTGTTCAGTTTGTATGGCAGCTTAATGCTATAGTCATCCGAACTGAATAATTTCTTCGGAGATTACATTGTTGCCTGAAATAATAATATATGCAAAATTTCGTGAAGCTACATCGTCAAATGAAAGAGTTTTCCATACAAATACTTGATTCCAAATGTTCAGTTTGTACGGAAGCTATATGCTATAGCCATTCGAACTATATAATTTCCTCAGAGATTGAATAAATGCCTTAAATAATAATATATGCCAAATTTCGTGAAGATACCTCGTCAAATGAAGGAGTTTTCCATACAAGCATTTCATTCCGATTGTTCAGTTTGTATGGCAGCTTAATGCTATAGTCATCCGAACTGAATAATTTCTTCGGAGATTACATTGTTGCCTGAAATAATAATATATGCAAAATTTCGTGAAGCTACCTCGTCAAATGAAAGAGTTTTCCATACAAATACTTGATTCCAAATGTTCAGTTTGTACGGAAGCTATATGCTATAGCCATTCGAACTATATAATTTCCTCAGAGATTGAATAAATGCCTTAAATAATAATATATGCCAAATTTCGTGAAGCTACCTCGTCAAATGAAAGAGTTTTCCATACAAATACTTGATTCCAAATGTTCAGTTTGTATGGGAGCTATATGCTATAGCCATCCGAACTATATAATTTCCTCAGAGATTGAATAAATGCCTTAAATAATAATATATGCCAAATTTCGTAAAGATACCTCGTCAAATGAAAGAATTTTCCATACAAGCACTTGATTCCGATTGTTCAGTTTGTATGGAATCTATATGCTATAAATATCCGATCTATATAATTTCATCGGTGATTGAATAAATACCTTAAATAGTAATATGTGCCAAATTTCGTAAAGATACCTCGTTAAATGGAAGAGTTTCCATACAAGCACTTGATTCCGATTATTCAGTTTGTATGGCAGCTATATGCTATAGTCATCCGAACTTTATTATTTCTTTGGAGATAACATTGTTGCCTTAACTGACAATCCGTGCCAAATTTCGTAAAGATACCTCGTCAAATGAAAGAGTTTTCCATACAAGCACTTGATTCCGATTGTTCAGTTTGTATGGCAGCTGTATGCTATAGTCATCCGAACTGAATAATTTTTTTGGAGATTACATTGTTGCCTGAAATAATAATATATGCAAAATTTCGTGAAGCTACCTCGTCAAATGAAAGAGTTTTCCATACAAATACTTGATTCCAAATGTTCAGTTTATATGGAAGCTATATGCTATAGCCATCCGAACTATATAATTTCCTCAGAGATTGAATAAATGCCTTAAATAATAATATATGCCAAATTTCGTGAAGATACCTCGTCAAATGAAGGAGTTTTCCATACAAGCATTTCATTCCGATTGTTCAGTTTGTACGGAAGCTATATGCTATAGCCATTCGAACTATATAATTTCCTCAGAGATTGAATAAATGCCTTAAATAATAATATATGCCAAATTTCGTGAAGATACCTCGTCAAATGAAGGAGTTTTCCATACAAGCATTTCATTCCGATTGTTCAGTTTGTATGGCAGCTTAGAGCTATAGTCATCCGAACTGAATAATTTCTTCGGAGATTACATTGTTGCCTGAAATAATAATATATGCAAAATTTCGTGAAGCTACCTCGTCAAATGAAAGAGTTTTCCATACAAATACTTGATTCCAAATGTTCAGATTATATGGAAGCTATATGCTATAGCCATCCGAACTATATAATTTCCTCAGAGATTGAATAAATGCCTTAAATAATAATATATGCCAAATTTCGTGAAGATACCTCGTCAAATGAAGGAGTTTTCCATACAAGCATTTCATTCCGATTGTTCAGTTTGTATGGCAGCTTAATGCTATAGTCATCCGAACTGAATAATTTCTTCGGAGATTACATTGTTGCCTGAAATAATAATATATGCAAAATTTCGTGAAGCTACATCGTCAAATGAAAGAGTTTTCCATACAAATACTTGATTCCAAATGTTCAGTTTGTACGGAAGCTATATGCTATAGCCATTCGAACTATATAATTTCCTCAGAGATTGAATAAATGCCTTAAATAATAATATATGCCAAATTTCGTGAAGATACCTCGTCAAATGAAGGAGTTTTCCATACAAGCATTTCATTCCGATTGTTCAGTTTGTATGGCAGCTTAATGCTATAGTCATCCGAACTGAATAATTTCTTCGGAGATTACATTGTTGCCTGAAATAATAATATATGCAAAATTTCGTGAAGCTACCTCGTCAAATGAAAGAGTTTTCCATACAAATACTTGATTCCAAATGTTCAGTTTGTACGGAAGCTATATGCTATAGCCATTCGAACTATATAATTTCCTCAGAGATTGAATAAATGCCTTAAATAATAATATATGCCAAATTTCGTGAAGCTACCTCGTCAAATGAAAGAGTTTTCCATACAAATACTTGATTCCAAATGTTCAGTTTGTATGGGAGCTATATGCTATAGCCATCCGAACTATATAATTTCCTCAGAGATTGAATAAATGCCTTAAATAATAATATATGCCAAATTTCGTAAAGATACCTCGTCAAATGAAAGAATTTTCCATACAAGCACTTGATTCCGATTGTTCAGTTTGTATGGAATCTATATGGTATAAATATCCGATCTTTATAATTTCATCGGTGATTGAATAAATACCTTAAATAGTAATATGTGCCAAATTTCGTAAAGATACCTCGTTAAATGGAAGAGTTTCCATACAAGCACTTGATTCCGATTATTCAGTTTGTATGGCAGCTATATGCTATAGTCATCCGAACTTTATTATTTCTTTGGAGATAACATTGTTGCCTTAACTGACAATCCGTGCCAAATTTCGTAAAGATACCTCGTCAAATGAAAGAATTTTCCATACAAGCACTTGATTCCGATTGTTCAGTTTGTATGGCAGCTGTATGCTATAGTCATCCGAACTGAATAATTTTTTTGGAGATTACATTGTTGCCTGAAATAATAATATATGCAAAATTTCGTGAAGCTACCTCGTCAAATGAAAGAGTTTTCCATACAAATACTTGATTCCAAATGTTCAGTTTATATGGAAGCTATATGCTATAGCCATCCGAACTATATAATTTCCTCAGAGATTGAATAAATGCCTTAAATAATAATATATGCCAAATTTCGTGAAGATACCTCGTCAAATGAAAGAGTTTTCCATACAAGCACTTGATTCCGATTGTTCAGTTTGTATGGCAGCTGTATGCTATAGTCATCCGAACTGAATAATTTCTTCGGAGATTACATTGTTGCCTGAAATAATAATATATGCAAAATTTCGTGAAGCTACCTCGTCAAATGAAAGAGTTTTCCATACAAATACTTGATTCCAAATGTTCAGTTTGTACGGAAGCTATATGCTATAGCCATTCGAACTATATAATTTCCTCAGAGATTGAATAAATGCCTTAAATAATAATATATGCCAAATTTCGTAAAGATACCTCGTCAAATGAAAGAATTTTCCATACAAGCACTTGATTCCGATTGTTCAATTTGTATGGAATCTATATGCTATAGTCATCCGCTCTGAATAATTTCTTCGGAGATTACATCGTAGCCTTAAATAATAATTCGTACAAAATTTCGTGAAGAAACCTCGTCAAATGAAAGAGTTTTCCATACAACCCTTGATTCCGATTATTCAGTTTGTATGGCAGCTATATGCTATAGTCATCCTAACTTTATTATTTCTTTTGAGATAACATTGTTTCCTTAACTGGTAATCCGTGCCAAATTTCGTAAAGATACCTCGTCAAATGAAAGAGTTTTCCATACAAGCACTTGATTCCGATTGTTCAGTTTGTATGGCAGCTGTATGCTATAGTCATCCGAACTGAATAATTTCTTCGGAGATTACATTGTTGCCTGAAATAATAATATATGCAAAATTTCGTGAAGCTACCTCGTCAAATGAAAGAGTTTTCCATACAAATACTTGATTTCAAATGTTCAGTTTGTACGGAAGCTATATGCTATAGCCATTCGAACTATATAATTTCCTCAGAGATTGAATAAATGCCTTAAATAATAATATATGCCAAATTTCGTGAAGATACCTCGTCAAATGAAGGAGTTTTCCATACAAGCATTTCATTCCGATTGTTCAGTTTGTATGGCAGCTTAATGCTATAGTCATCCGAACTGAATAATTTTTTCGGAGATTACATTGTTGCCTGAAATAATAATATATGCAAAATTTCGTGAAGCTACCTCGGCAAATGAAAGAGTTTTCCATACAAATACTTGATTCCAAATGTTCAGTTTGTATGGGAGCTATATGCTATAGCCATCCGAACTATATAATATCCTCAGAGATTGAATAAATGCCTTAAATAATAATATATGCCAAATTTCGTAAAGATACCTCGTCAAATGAAAGAATTTTCCATACAAGCACTTGATTCCGATTGTTCAGTTTGTATGGCAGCTGTATGCTATAGTCATCCGAACTGAATAATTTCTTCGGAGATTACATTGTTGCCTGAAATAATAATATATGCAAAATTTCGTGAAGCTACCTCGTCAAATGAAAGAGTTTTCCATACAAATACTTGATTCCAAATGTTCAGTTTATATGGAAGCTATATGCTATAGCCATCCGAACTATATAATTTCCTCAGAGATTGAATAAATGCCTTAAATAATAATATATGCCAATTTTCGTAAAGATACCTCGTCAAATGAAAGAATTTTCCATACAAGCACTTGATTCCGATTGTTCAATTTGTATGGAATCTATATGCTATAGTCATCCGCTCTGAATAATTTCTTCGGAGATTACATCGTAGCCTTAAATAATAATTCGTACAAAATTTCGGGAAGAAACCTCGTCAAATGAAAGAGTTTTCCATACAACCCTTGATTCCGATTATTCAGTTTGTATGGCAGCTATATGCTATAATCATCCGAGCTTTATTATTTCTTTGAATATTACATTGTTGCCTTAACTGACAATCCGTGCCAAATTTCGTAAAGATACCTCGTCTAATGAAAGAGTTTTCCTTACAAGCACTTGATTCCGATTGTTCAGTTTGTATGAATTCTATATGCTATAGTCATCCGAACTGAATAATTTCTTCGGAGATTACATTGTTGCCCCAACCTATAAACTGTGCCTAATTTCGTGAAGCTACCTCGTCAAATGAAGGAGTTTTACATACAAGCTTTTCATTCCGAATGTTCAGCTTGTATGGCAGCTTAATGCTATAGTCATCCGAACTGAATAATTTCTTCGGAGATTACATTGTTGCCTGAAATAATAATATATGCAAAATTTCGTGAAGCTACCTCGTCAAATGAAAGAGTTTTCCATACAAATACTTGATTCCAAATGTTCAGTTTGTATGGAAGCTATATGCTATAGCCATCCGAACTATATAATTTCCTCAGAGACTGAATAAATGCCTTAAATAATAATTGGTGCCAAATTTCGTGAAGCTACCTCGTCAAATGAAGGAGTTTTCCATACAAGCATTTCATTCCGATTGTTCAGTTTGTATGGCAGCTTAATGCTATAGTCATCCGAACTGAATAATTTCTTCGGAGATTACATTGTTGCCTGAAATAATAATATATGCAAAATTTCGTGAAGCTACCTCGTCAAATGAAAGAGTTTTCCATACAAATACTTGATTCCAAATGTTCAGTTTGTATGGAAGCTATATGCTATAGCCATCCGAACTATATAATTTCCTCAAAGATTGAATAAATGCCTTAAATAATAATTGGTGCCAAATTTCGTGAAGATACCTGGTCAAATGAAGGAGTTTTTCATACAAGCAATTCATTCCGATTGTTCAGTTTGTATGGCAGCTATATGCCATAGTCATCCGAACTAAATAATTTCCTCAGAGATTGAGTATATGCCTTAAATATGTGCCAAATTTCGTGAAGATACCCCGTCAAATGAAGGAGTTTTCCATACAAGCATTTCATTCCGATTGTTCAGTTTGTATGGCAGCTTAATGCTATAGTCATCCGAACTGAATAATTTCTTCGGAGATTACATTGTTGCCTGAAATAATAATATATGCAAAATTTCGTGAAGCTACCTCGTCAAATGAAAGAGTTTTCCATACAAATACTTGATTCCAAATGTTCAAATTATATGGAAGCTATATGCTATAGCCATCCGAACTATATAATTTCCTCAGAGATTGAATAAATGCCTTAAATAATAATTGGTGCCAAATTTCGTGAAGCTACCTCGTCAAATAAAGGAGTTTTCCATACAAGCATTTCATTCCGATTGTTCAGTTTGTATGGCAGCTTAATGCTATAGTCATCCGAACTGAATAATTTCTTCGGAGATTACATTGTTGCCTGAAATAATAATATATGCAAAATTTCGTGAAGCTACCTCGTCAAATGAAAGAGTTTTCCATACAAATACTTGATTCCAAATGTTCAAATTGTATGGAAGCTATATGCTATAGCCATCCGAACTATATAATTTCCTCAGAGATTGAATAAATGCCTTAAATAATAATTGGTGCCAAATTTCGTGAAGCTACCTCGTCAAATGAAAGAGTTTTCCATACAAACACTTGATTCCAAATGTTCAGTTTGTATGGAAGCTATATGCTGTAGTCATCCCATCTATATAATTTCCTCGGAGATTGAATAAATGTTGTAAATAATAATTGGTGCCAAATTTCGTGAAGCTACCTCGTCAAATGAAGGAGTTTTCTATACAAGCTTTTCGTTCCGATTGTTCTTTTTTAATGGCTGCTTTATGCTATAGTCATCCGAACTGAATAATTTCTTCGGAGATTTCATGGTTGCCTTAACTTATAATCCGTGCCAAATTTCGTGAAGATACCTTGTCAAATGAAAGAATTTTCCATACAAGCACTTGATTCCGATTGTTCTGTTTGCATGGCAGCTATATGCTATAGTCATCCGAACTGAATAATTTCTTCGGAGATCACATTGTTGCCTCAAATAATAATTGGTGCCAAATTTTGTGAAGCTACTTCGTCAAATGAAAGAGTTTTCCATATAAGCATTTCATTCCGATTGTTCAGTTTGTATGGAAGCTATATGCTATAGTCATCCGAACTAAATAGCTTCTTCGGAGATTTCATGGTTGCCTTAACTAATAATCTGTGCCAAATTTCGTTAAGCTACCTCGTCAAATGAAAGAGTTTTCCATATAAGCATTTCATTCCGATTGTTCAGTTTGTATGGAAGCTATATGCTATAGTCATCCGAACTAAATAACTTCTTCGGAGATTTCATGGTTGCCTTAACTAATAATCTGTGCCAAATTTCGTTAAGCTACCTCGTCAAATGAAAGAGCTTTCCATACAAGCACTTGATTCCGATTATTCAGTTTGTATGGCAGCTATATGCTATAGTCATCCGAACTGAATAATTTCTTCGGAGATTACATTGTTACCTCAAAAAATAATTCGTGCCAAATTTCGCAATGATACCTCGACAAATGAAAGAGTTTTCCATACAAGCACTTGATTCCGATTATTCAGTTTGTTAGGCAGCTATATGCTATAAACATCCGAACTGAATTATTTCTTCGGAGATTACATTCTTGCCCTAACTAATAATCTGTGCCAAATTTCGTGAAGATATCTCGTCCAATGAAGGAGTTTTCCATACAAGCACTTTATTTCCGATTATTCAGTTTGTATGGCAGCTATATGCTATAGTCATCCGAACTGAATAATTTCTTCGGAGATTACATTGTTACCTCAAAAAATAATTCGTGCCAAATTTCGCAATGATACCTCGACAAATGAAAGAGTTTTCCATACAAGCACTTGATTCCGATTATTCAGTTTGTATGGCAGCTATATGCTATAATCATCCGAGCTTTATTATTTCTTTGAATATTACATTGTTGCCTTAACTGACAATCCGTGCCAAATTTCGTAAAGATACCTCGTCAAATGAAAGAGTTTTCCTTACAAGCACTTGATTCCGATTGTTCAGTTTGTATGGATTCTATATGCTATAGTCATCCGAACTGAATAATTTCTTCGGAGATTACATTGTTGCCCCAACCTATAAACTGTGCCTAATTTCGTGAAGCTACCTCGTCAAATGAAGGAGTTTTACATACAAGCTTTTCATTCCGAATGTTCAGCTTGTATGGCAGCTTAATGCTATAGTCATCCGAACTGAATAATTTCTTCGGAGATTACATTGTTGCCTGAAATAATAATATATGCAAAATTTCGTGAAGTTACCTCGTCAAATGAAAGAGTATTCCATACAAATACTTGATTCCAAATGTTCAGTTTTTATGGAAGCTATATGCTATAGCCATCCGAACTATATAATTTCCTCAGAGATTGAATAAATGCCTTAAATAATAATTGGTGCCAAATTTCGTGAAGCTACCTCGTCAAATAAAGGAGTTTTCCATACAAGCATTTCATTCCGATTGTTCAGTTTGTATGGCAGCTTAATGCTATAGTCATCCGAACTGAATAATTTCTTCGGAGATTACATTGTTGCCTGAAATAATAATATGTGCAAAATTTCGTGAAGCTACCTCGTCAAGTGAAAGAGTTTTCCATACAAATACTTGATTCCAAATGTTCAGTTTGTATGGAAGCTATATGCTATAGCCATCCGAACTATACAATTTCCTCAGAGATTGAATAAATGCCTTAAATAATAATTGGTGCCAAATTTCGTGAAGATACCTCGTCAAATGAAGGAGTTTTTCATACAAGCATTTCATTCCGATTGTTCAGTTTGTATGGCAGCTATATGCTATAGTCATCCGAACTATATAATTTCCTCAGAGATTGAGTATATGCCTTAAATAATATGTGCCAAATTTCGTGAAGATACCTCGTCAAATGAAGGAGTTTTCCATACAAGCATTTCATTCCGATTGTTCAGTTTGTATGGCAGCTTAATGCTATAGTCGTCCGAACTGAATAATTTCTTCGGAGATTACATTGTTGCCTGAAATAATAATATATGCAAAATTTCGTGAAGCTACCTCGTCAAATGAAGGAGCTTTCCATACAAGCATTTCATTCAGATTGTTCAGTTTGTATGGAAGCTATATGCTATAGTCATCCGATCTACATAATTTCAATGAAAATTAAATAAATGCCTTAAATATTACTATATGCCAAATTTCGTGAAGATATCTCGGCAAATGAAGGAGCTTTCCATACAAACATTTCACTCAGATTGTTCAGTTTGTATGGAAGCTATATGCTATAGTCATCCGAACTATATAATTTCCTCAGAGATTGAGTATATGCCTTAAATAATATGTGCCAAATTTCGTGAAGATACCTCGTCAAATGAAAGAATTTTCCATACAAGCACTTGATTCCGATTGTTCTGTTTGCATGGCAGCTATATGCTATAGTCATCCGAACTGAATAATTTCTTCGGAGATCACATTGTTGCCTCAAATAATAATTGGTGCCAAATTTTGTGAAGCTACCTCGTCAAATGAAAGAGTTTTCCATATAAGCATTTCATTCCGATTATTCAGTTTGTATGGCAGCTATATGCTATAATCATCCGAACTGAATAATTTCTTCGGAGATTACATTCTTGCCTCAAATAATAATTGGTGCCAAAATTCGTGAAGCTACCTCGTCAAATGAAAGAGTTTTCCATATAAGCATTCCATTCCGATTGTTCAGATTGTATGGCAGCTATATGGTATAGTCATCCGATCTATATAATTTCCTCGGAGATTGAAAAAATGCCTTAAATAATAATTGGTGCCAAATTTCGTGAAGCTACCTCGTCAAATGAAAGAGTTTTCCATATAAGCATTCCATTCCAAATGTTCAGTTTGTATGGAAGCTATATGCTGTAGTCATCCCATCTATATAATTTCCTCGGAGATTGAATATATGTTGTAATTGGTGCCAAATTTCGTGAAGCTACCTCGTCAAATGAAGGAGTTTTCTATACAAGCTTTTCGTTCCGATTGTTCTTTTTTAATGGCAGCTTTATGCTATAGTCATCCGAACTGAATAATTTCTTCGGAGATTACATTCTTGCCTCAAATAATAATTGGTGCCAAAATTCGTGAAGCTACCTCGTCAAATGAAAGAGTTTTCCATATAAGCATTCCATTCCAAATGTTCAGTTTGTATGGAAGCTATATGCTGTAGTCATCCCATCTATATAATTTCCTCGGAGATTGAATAAATGTTGTAATTGGTGCCAAATTTCGTGAAGCTACCTCGTCAAATGAAGGAGTTTTCTATACAAGCTTTTCGTTCCGATTGTTCTTTTTTAATGGCAGCTTTATGCTATAGTCATCCGAACTGAATAATTTCTTCGGAGATTACATTCTTGCCTCAAATAATAATTGGTGCCAAAATTCGTGAAGCTACCTCGTCAAATGAAAGAGTTTTCCATATAAGCATTCCATTCCAAATGTTCAGTTTGTATGGAAGCTATATGCTGTAGTCATCCCATCTATATAATTTCCTCGGAGATTGAATAAATGTTGTAATTGGTGCCAAATTTCGTGAAGCTACCTCGTCAAATGAAGGAGTTTTCTATACAAGCTTTTCGTTCCGATTGTTCTTTTTTAATGGCAGCTTTATGCTATAGTCATCCGAACTGAATAATTTCTTCGGAGATTTCATGGTTGCCTTAACTTATAATCCGTGCCAAATTTCGTGAAGATACCTTGTCAAATGAAAGAATTTTCCATACAAGCACTTGATTCCGATTGTTCTGTTTGCATGGCAGCTATATGCTATAGTCATCCGAACTGAATAATTTCTTCGGAGATCACATTGTTGCCTCAAATAATAATTGGTGCCAAATTTTGTGAAGCTACCTCGTCAAATGAAAGAGTTTTCCATATAAGCATTTCATTCCGATTGTTCAGTTTGTATGGCAGCTATATGCTATAATCATCCGAGCTTTATTATTTCTTTGAATATTACATTGTTGCCTTAACTGACAATCCGTGCCAAATTTCGTAAAGATACCTCGTCAAATGAAAGAGTTTTCCATACAAGCACTTGATTCCGATTGTTCAGTTTGTATGGCAGCTGTATGCTATAGTCATCCGAACTGAACAATTTCTTCGGAGATTACATTGTTGCCTGAAATAATAATATATGCAAAATTTCGTGAAGCTACCTCGTCAAATGAAAGAGTTTTCCATACAAATACTTGATTCCAAATGTTCAGTTTGTACGGAAGCTATATGCTATAGCCATTCGAACTATATAATTTCCTCAGAGATTGAATAAATGCCTTAAATAATAATATATGCCAAATTTCGTGAAGATACCTCGTCAAATGAAGGAGTTTTCCATACAAGCATTTCATTCCGATTGTTCAGTTTGTATGGCAGCTTAATGCTATAGTCATCCGAACTGAATAATTTCTCCGGAGATTACATTGTTGCCTGAATTAATAATATATGCAAAATTTCGTGAAGCTACCTCGTCAAATGAAAGAGTTTTCCATACAAATATTTGATTCCAAATGTTCAGTTTGTACGGAAGCTATATGCTATAGCCATTCGAACTATATAATTTCCTCAGAGATTGAATAAATGCCCTAAATAATAATATATGCCAAATTTCGTGAAGCTACCTCGTCAAATGAAAGAGTTTTCCATACAAATACTTGATTCAAAATGTTCAGTTTGTATGGGAGCTATATGCTATAGCCATCCGAACTATATAATTTCCTCAGAGATTGAATAAATGCCTTAAATATTAATATATGCCAAATTTCGTAAAGATACCTCGTCAAATGAAAGAATTTTCCATACAAGCACTTGATTCCGATTGTTCAGTTTGTATGGCAGCTGTATGCTATAGTCATCCGAACTGAATAATTTCTTCGGAGATTACATTGTTGCCTGAAATAATAATATATGCAAAATTTCGTGAAGCTACCTCGTCAAATGAAAGAGTTTTCCATACAAATACTAGATTCCAAATGTTCAGTTTATATGGAAGCTATATGCTATAGCCATCCGAACTATATAATTTCCTCAGACATTGAATAAATGCCTTAAATAATAATATATGCCAAATTTCGTAAAGATACCTCGTCAAATGAAAGAATTTTCCATACAAGCACTTGATTCCGATTGTTCAATTGGTATGGAATCTATATGCTGTAGTCATCCGCTCTGAATAATTTCTTCGGAGATTACATCGTAGCCTTAAATAATAATTCGTACAAAATTTCGGGAAGAAACCTCGTCAAATGAAAGAGTTTTCCATACAACCCTTGATTCCGATTATTCAGTTTGTATGGCAGCTATATGCTATAATCATCCGAGCTTTATTATTTCTTTGAATATTACATTGTTGCCTTAACTGACAATCCGTGCCAAATTTCGTAAAGATACCTCGTCTGATGAAAGAGTTTTCCTTACAAGCACTTGATTCCGATTGTTCAGTTTGTATGGATTCTATATGCTATAGTCATCCGAACTGAATAATTTCTTCGGATATTACATTGTTGCCCCAACCTATAAACTGTGCCTAATTTCGTGAAGCTACCTCGTCAAATGAAGGAGTTTTACATACAAGCTTTTCATTCCGAATGTTCAGCTTGTATGGCAGCTTAATGCTATAGTCATCCGAACTGAATAATTTCTTCGGAGATTACATTGTTGCCTGAAATAATAATATATGCAAAATTTCGTGAAGCTACCTCGTCAAATGAAAGAGTTTTCCATACAAATACTTGATTCCAAATGTTCAGTTTGTATGGAAGCTATATGCTATAGCCATCCGAACTATATAAATTCCTCAGAGACTGAATAAATGCCTTAAATAATAATTGGTGCCAAATTTCGTGAAGCTACCTCGTCAAATGAAGGAGTTTTCCATACAAGCATTTCATTCCGATTGTTCAGTTTGTATGGCAGCTTAATGCTATAGTCATCCGAACTGAATAATTTCTTCGGAGATTACATTGTTGCCTGAAATAATAATATATGCAAAATTTCGTGAAGCTACCTCGTCAAATGAAAGAGTTTTCCATACAAATACTTGATTCCAAATGTTCAGTTTGTATGGAAGCTATATGCTATAGCCATCCGAACTATATAATTTCCTCAAAGATTGAATAAATGCCTTAAATAATAATTGGTGCCAAATTTCGTGAAGATACCTGGTCAAATGAAGGAGTTTTTCATACAAGCATTTCATTCCGATTGTTCAGTTTGTATGGCAGCTATATGCCATAGTCATCCGAACTAAATAATTTCCTCAGAGATTGAGTATATGCCTTAAATAATATGTGCCAAATTTCGTGAAGATACCTCGTCAAATGAAGGAGTTTTCTATACAAGCATTTCATTCCGATTGTTCAGTTTGTATGGCAGCTTAATGCTATAGTCATCCGAACTGAATAATTTCTTCGGAGATTACATTGTTGCCTGAAATAATAATATATGCAAAATTTCGTGAAGCTACCTCGTCAAATGAAAGAGTTTTCCATACAAATACTTGATTCCAAATGTTCAAATTGTATGGAAGCTATATGCTATAGCCATCCGAACTATATAATTTCCTCAGAGATTGAATAAATGCCTTAAATAATAATTGGTGCCAAATTTCGTGAAGCTACCTCGTCAAATGAAGGAGTTTTCCATACAAGCATTTCATTCCGATTGTTCAGTTTGTATGGCAGCTATATGCTATAGTCATCCGAACTGAATAATTTCTTCGGAGATTACATTGTTGCCCTAACTAATAATCTGTGCTTAATTTCGTGAAGCTACCTCGTCAAATGAAAGAGTTTTTCATACAAGCATTTCATTCCGATTGTTCAGTTTGTATGGAAGCTATATGCTATAGTCATCCGAACTATATAATTTCCTCAGAGATTGAATAAATGCCTAAAATAATATTATATGCCAAATTTCGTGAAGATACCTCGTCAAATGAAGGACTTTTCCATACAAGAATTTCATTCCGATTGTTCAGTTTGTATGGCAGCTATATGCTATAGTCATCCGAACTGAATAATTTCTTCGGAGACTACATTGTTGCCCCAACTAATAATCTGTGCCTAATTTCGTGAAGCTACCTCGTCAAATGAAAGAGTTTTTCATACAATTAGTTTGTATGGAAGCTATATGCTATAGTCATCCGAACTAAATAACTTCTTCAGAGATTTCATGGTTGCCTTAACTAGTAATCTGTGCCAAATTTCGTTAAGCCACCTCGTCAAATGAAAGAGATTTCCATACAAGCACTTGATTCCGATTGTTCAGTTTGTATGGAAGCTATATGCTAGAGTCATCCGATCTATATAATTTCAATGAAAATTGAATAAATGCTTTAAATATTAATATATGCCAAATTTCGTGAAGATATCTCGTCAAATGAAGGAGCTTTCCATACAAGCATTTCATTCCGATTGTTCAGTTTGTATGGAAGCTATATGCTATAGTCATCCGATCTATATAATTTCAATGAAAATTGAATAAATGCCTTAAATATTAATAAATGCCAAATTTCGTGGAGATATCTCGTCAAATGAAGGAGCTTTCCATACAAACATTTCACTCAGATTGTTCAGTTTGTATGGAAGCTATATGCTATAGTCATCCGAACTATATAATTTCCTCAGAGATTGAGTATATGCCTTAAATAATATGTGCCAAATTTCGTGAAGCTACCTCGTCAAATGAAAGAGTTTTTCATACAAGTAGTTTGTATGGAATCTATATGCTATAGTCATCCGAACTAAATAACTTCTTCAGAGATTTCATGGTTGCCTTAACCAGTAATCTGTGCCAAATTTCGTTAAGCCACCTCGTCAAATGAAAGAGATTTCCATACAAGCACTTGATTCCGATTGTTCAGTTTGTATGGAAGCTATATGCTAGAGTCATCCGATCTATATAATTTCAATGAAAATTGAATAAATGCCTTAAATATTAATATATGCCAAATTTCGTGAAGATATCTCGTCAAATGAAGGAGCTTTCCATACAAGCATTTCATTCCGATTGTTCAGTTTGTATGGAAGCTATATGCTATAGTCATCCGATCTATATAATTTCAATGAAAATTGAATAAATGCCTTAAATATTAATAAATGCCAAATTTCGTGAAGATATCTCGTCAAATGAAGGAGCTTTCCATACAAGCATTTCATTCAGATTATTCAGTTTGTATGGAAGCTATATGCTATAGTCATCCGAACTGAATAGTTTCTTCGAAGATTACATTGTTGCCCTAACTAATAATCTGTGCCTAATTTCGTGATGCTACCTCGTCCAATGAAGGAGCTTTCCATACAAGCATTTCATTCAGATTGTTCAGTTTGTATGGAAGCTATATGCTATAGTCATCCGATCTACATAATTTCAATGAAAATTAAATAAATGCCTTAAATATTACTATATGCCAAATTTCGTGAAGATATCTCGTCAAATGAAGGAGCTTTCCATACAAGCATTTCATTCAGATTATTCAGTTTGTATGGAAGCTATATGCTATAGTCATCCGAACTGAATAGTTTCTTCGAAGATTACATTGTTGCCCTAGCTAATAATCTGTGCCTAATTTCGTGATGCTACCTCGTCCAATGAAGGAGTTTTCCATACAAGCACTTGATTCCGATTATTCAGTTTGTATGGAAGCTATATGCTATAGTCATCCGAACTGAATAATTTCTTCGAAGATTACATTGTTGCCCTAGCTAATAATCTGTGCCTAATTTCGTGATGCTACCTCGTCCAATGAAGGAGTTTTCCATACAAGCACTTGATTCCGATTATTCAGTTTGTATGGAAGCTATATGCTATAGTCATCCGAACTGAATAATTTCTTCGGAGATTACATTGTTGCCCTAACTAATTATCTGTGCCAATTTTCGTGAAGATATCTCGTCAAATGAAGGAGCTTTCCATACAAGCATTTCATTCAGATTGTTCAGTTTGTATGGAAGCTATATGCTATAGTCATCCGATGTACATAATTTAAATGAAAATTAAATAAATGCCTTAAATATTAATATATGCCAAATTTCGTGAAGATATCTCGGCAAATGAAGGAGCTTTCCTTACAAGCATTTCATTCCGATTGTTCTGTTTGTATGGCAGCTATATGCTATAGTCATCCGAACTGAATAATTTCTTCGAAGATTACATTGCTGCCCTAACTAATAATCTGTGCCTAATTTCGTGAAGCTACCTCGTCCAATGAAGGAGTTTTCCATACAAGCATTTCATTCCGATTGTTCAGTTTGTATAGCAGCTATATGCTATAGTCATCCGAACTGAATAATTTCTCCGAAGATTACATTGTTGCCCTAACTAATAATTCGTGCCAAATTTCGCAAAGATAACTCGACAAATGAAAGAGTTTTCCATACAAGCACTTGATTCCGATTATTCAGTTTGTATGGCAGCTATATGCTATAATCATCCGAACTGAATAATTTCTTCGGAGATTACATTCTTGCCTCAAATAATAATTGGTGCCAAAATTCGTGAAGCTACCTCGTCAAATGAAAGAGTTTTCCATATAAGCATTCCATTCCGATTGTTCAGATTGTATGGCAGCTATATGGTATAGTCATCCGATCTATATAATTTCCTCGGAGATTGAAAAAATGCCTTAAATAATAATTGGTGCCAAATTTCGTGCAGCTACCTCGTCAAATGAAAGTTTTCCATACAAACACTTGATTCCAAATGTTCAGTTTGTATGGAAGCTATATGCTGTAGTCATCCCATCTATATAATTTCCTCGGAGATTGAATAAATGTTGTAAATAATAATTGGTGCCAAATTTCGTGAAGCTACCTCGTCAAATGAAGGAGTTTTCTATACAAGCTTTTCGTTCCGATTGTTCTTTTTTAATGGCAGCTTTATGCTATAGTCATCCGAACTGAATAATTTCTTCGGAGATTTCATGGTTGCCTTAACTTATAATCCGTGCCAAATTTCGTGAAGATACCTTGTCAAATGAAAGAATATTCCATACAAGCACTTGATTCCGATTGTTCTGTTTGCATGGCAGCTATATGCTATAGTCAAACGAACTGAATAATTTCTTCGGAGATCACATTGTTGCCTCAAATAATAATTGGTGCCAAATTTTGTGAAGCTACCTCGTCAAATGAAAGAGTTTTCCATATAAGCATTTCATTCCGATTGTTCAGTTTGTATGGAAGCTATATGCTATAGTCATCCGAACTAAATAGCTTCTTCGGAGATTTCATGGTTGCCTTAACTAATATTCTGTGCCAAATTTCGTTAAGCTACCTCGTCAAATGAAAGAGTTTTCCATATAAGCATTTCATTCCGATTGTTCAGTTTGTATGGAAGCTATATGCTATAGTCATCCGAACTAAATAACTTCTTCGGAGATTTCATGGTTGCCTTAACTAATAATCTGTGCCAAATTTCGTTAAGCTACCTCGTCAAATGAAAGAGCTTTCCATACAAGCACTTGATTCCGATTATTCAGTTTGTATGGCAGCTATATGCTATAGTCATCCGAACTGAATAATTTCTTCGGAGATTACATTGTTACCTCAAAAAATAATTCGTGCCAAATTTCGCAATGATACCTCGACAAATGAAAGAGTTTTCCATACAAGCACTTGATTCCGATTATTCAGTTTGTATGGCAGCTATATGCTATAAACATCCGAACTGAATAATTTCTTCGGAGATTACATTCTTGCCCTAACTAATAATCTGTGCCAAATTTCGTGAAGATATCTCGTCCAATGAAGGAGTTTTCCATACAAGCACTTTATTTCCGATTATTCAGTTTGTATGGCAGCTATATGCTATAGTCATCCGAACTGAATAATTTCTTCGGAGATTACATTGTTACCTCAAAAAATAATTCGTGCCAAATTTCGCAATGATACCTCGACAAATGAAAGAGTTTTCCATACAAGCACTTGATTCCGATTATTCAGTTTGTATGGCAGCTATATGCTATAATCATCCGAGCTTTATTATTTCTTTGAATATTACATTGTTGCCTTAACTGACAATCCGTGCCAAATTTCGTAAAGATACCTCGTCAAATGAAAGAGTTTTCCTTACAAGCACTTGATTCCGATTGTTCAGTTTGTATGGATTCTATATGCTATAGTCATCCGAACTGAATAATTTCTTCGGAGATTACATTGTTACCTCAAAAAATAATTCGTGCCAAATTTTGCAATGATACCTCGACAAATGAAAGAGTTTTCCATACAAGCACTTGATTCCGATTATTCAGTTTGTATGGCAGCTATATGCTATAAACATCCGAACTGAATAATTTCTTCGGAGATTACATTGTTGCCCCAACTAATAATCTGTGCCTAATTTCGTGAAGCTACCTCGTCAAATGAAAGAGTTTTTCATACAAGTAGTTTGTATGGAAGCTATATGCTATAGTCATCCGAACTAAATAACTTCTTCAGAGATTTCATGGTTGCCTTAACTAGTAATCTGTGCCAAATTTCGTTAAGCCACCTCGTCAAATGAAAGAGATTTCCATACAAGCACTTGATTCCGATTGTTCAGTTTGTATGGAAGCTATATGCTAGAGTCATCCGATCTATATAATTTCATTGAAAATTGAATAAATGCTTTAAATATTAATATATGCCAAATTTCGTGAAGATATCTCGTCAAATGAAGGAGCTTTCCATACAAGCATTTCATTCCGATTGTTCAGTTTGTATGGAAGCTATATGCTATAGTCATCCGATCTATATAATTTCAATGAAAATTGAATAAATGCCTTAAATATTAATAAATGCCAAATTTCGTGGAGATATCTCGTCAAATGAAGGAGCTTTCCATACAAACATTTCACTCAGATTGTTCAGTTTGTATGGAAGCTATATGCTATAGTCATCCGAACTATATAATTTCCTCAGAGATTGAGTATATGCCTTAAATAATATGTGCCAAATTTCGTGAAGATACCTCGTCAAATGAAGGAGTTTTCCATACAAGCATTTCATTCCGATTGTTCAGTTTGTATGGCAGCTTAATGCTATAGTCATCCGAACTAAATAATTTCTTCGGAGATTACATTGTTGCCTGAAATAATAATATATGCCAAATTTCGTGAAGATACCTCGTCAAAGGAGGGAGTTTTCCATACAAGCATTTCATTCCGATTGTTCAATTTGTATGGCAGCTATATGCTATAGTCATCCGAACTGAATAATTTCTTCGGAGATTACATTGTTGCCCCAACTAATAATCTGTGCCTAATTTCGTGAAGCTACCTCGTCAAATGAAAGAGTTTTTCATACAAGTAGTTTGTATGGAAGCTATATGCTATAGTCATCCGAACTAAATAACTTCTTCAGAGATTTCATGGTTGCCTTAACTAGTAATCTGTGCCAAATTTCGTTAAGCCACCTCGTCAAATGAAAGAGATTTCCATACAAGCACTTGATTCCGATTGTTCAGTTTGTATGGAAGCTATATGCTAGAGTCATCCGATCTATATAATTTCAATGAAAATTGAATAAATGCCTTAAATATTAATATATGCCAAATTTCGTGAAGATATCTCGTCAAATGAAGGAGCTTTCCATACAAGCATTTCATTCCGATTGTTCAGTTTGTATGGAAGCTATATGCTATAGTCATCCGATCTATATAATTTCAATGAAAATTGAATAAATGCCTTAAATATTAATAAATGCCAAATTTCGTGAAGATATCTCGTCAAATGAAGGAGCTTTCCATACAAGCATTTCATTCAGATTGTTCAGTTTGTATGGAAGCTATATGCTATAGTCATCCGAACTGAATAGTTTCTTCGAAGATTACATTGTTGCCCTAACTAATAATCGGTGCCTAATTTCGTGATGCTACCTCGTCCAATGAAGGAGCTTTCCATACAAGCATTTCATTCAGATTGTTCAGTTTGTATGGAAGCTATATGCTATAGTCATCCGATCTACATAATTTCAATGAAAATTAAATAAATGACAGAAATATTACTATATGCCAAATTTCGTGAAGATATCTCGGCAAATGAAGGAGCTTTCCTTACAAGCATTTCATTCCGATTGTTCTGTTTGTATGGCAGCTATATGCTATAGTCATCCGAACTGAATAATTTCTTCGAAGATTACATTGTTGCCCTAGCTAATAATCTGTGCCTAATTTCGTGAAGATATCTCGTCCAATGAAGGAGTTTTCCATACAAGCACTTGATTCCGATTATTCAGTTTGTATGGAAGCTATATGCTATAGTCATCCGAACTGATTAATTTCTTCGGAGATTACATTGTTGCCCTAACTAATTATCTGTGCCAATTTTCGTGAAGATATCTCGTCAAATGAAGGAGCTTTCCATACAAGCATTGCATTCAGATTGTTCAGTTTGTATGGAAGCTATATGCTATAGTCATCCGATCTACATAATTTAAATGAAAATTAAATAAATGCCTTAAATATTAATATATGCCAAATTTCGTGAAGATATCTCGGCAAATGAAGGAGCTTTCCTTACAAGCATTTCATTCCGATTGTTCTGTTTGTATGGCAGCTATATGCTATAGTCATCCGAACTGAATAATTTCTTCGAAGATTACATTGCTGCCCTAACTAATAATCTGTGCCTAATTTCGTGAAGCTACCTCGTCCAATGAAGGAGTTTTCCATACAAGCATTTCATTCCGATTGTTCAGTTTGTATAGCAGCTATATGCTATAGTCATCCGAACTGAATAATTTCTCCGAAGATTACATTGTTGCCCTAACTAATAATTCGTGCCAAATTTCGCAAAGATACCTCGACAAATGAAAGAGTTTTCCATACAAGCACTTGATTCCGATTATTCAGTTTGTATGGCAGCTATATGCTATAATCATCCGAACTGAATAATTTCTTCGGAGATTACATTCTTGCCTCAAATAATAATTATTGCCAAAATTCGTGAAGCTACCTCGTCAAATGAAAGAGTTTTCCATATAAGCATTCCATTCCGATTGTTCAGATTGTATGGCAGCTATATGGTATAGTCATCCGATCTATATAATTTCCTCGGAGATTGAAAATATGCCTTAAATAATAATTGGTGCCAAATTTCGTGAAGCTACCTCGTCAAATGAAAGAGTTTTCCATACAAACACTTGATTCCAAATGTTCAGTTTGTATGGAAGCTATATGCTGTAGTCATCCCATCTATATAATTTCCTCGGAGATTGAATAAATGTTGTAAATAATAATTGGTGCCAAATTTCGTGAAGCTACCTCGTCAAATGAAGGAGTTTTCTATACAAGCTTTTCGTTCCGATTGTTCTTTTTTAATGGCAGCTTTATGCTATAGTCATCCGAACTGAATAATTTCTTCGGAGATTTCATGGTTGCCTTAACTTATAATCCGTGCCAAATTTCGTGAAGATACCTTGTCAAATGAAAGAATTTTCCATACAAGCACTTGATTCCGATTGTTCTGTTTGCATGGCAGCTATATGCTATAGTCATCCGAACTGAATAATTTCTTCGGAGATCACATTGTTGCCTCAAATAATAATTGGTGCCAAATTTTGTGAAGCTACCTCGTCAAATGAAAGAGTTTTCCATATAAGCATTTCATTCCGATTGTTCAGTTTGTATGGAAGCTATATGCTATAGTCATCCGAACTAAATAGCTTCTTCGGAGATTTCATGGTTGCCTTAACTAATAATCTGTGCCAAATTTCGTTAAGCTACCTCGTCAAATGAAAGAGCTTTCCATACAAGCACTTGATTCCGATTATTCAGTTTGTATGGCAGCTATATGCTATAGTCATCCGAACTGAATAATTTCTTCGGAGATTACATTGTTACCTCAAAAAATAATTCGTGCCAAATTTCGCAATGATACCTCGACAAATGAAAGAGTTTTCCATACAAGCACTTGATTCCGATTATTCAGTTTGTATGGTAGCTAAATGCTATAAACATCCGAACTGAATAATTTCTTCGGAGATTACATTCTTGCCCTAACTAATAATCTGTGCCAAATTTCGTGAAGATATCTCGTCCAATGAAGGAGTTTTCCATACAAGCACTTTATTTCCGATTATTCAGTTTGTATGGCAGCTATATGCTATAGTCATCCGAACTGAATAATTTCTTCGGAGATTACATTGTTACCTCAAAAAATAATTCGTGCCAAATTTCGCAATGATACCTCGACAAATGAAAGAGTTTTCCATACAAGCACTTGATTCCGATTATTCAGTTTGTATGGCAGCTATATGCTATAATCATCCGAGCTTTATTATTTCTTTGAATATTACATTGTTGCCTTAACTGACAATCCGTGCCAAATTTCGTAAAGATACCTCGTCAAATGAAAGAGTTTTCCTTACAAGCACTTGATTCCGATTGTTCAGTTTGTATGGATTCTATATGCTATAGTCATCCGAACTGAATAATTTCTTCGGAGATTACATTGTTGCCCCAACCTATAAACTGTGCCTAATTTCGTGAAGCTACCTCGTCAAATGAAGGAGTTTTACATACAAGCTTTTCATTCCGAATGTTCAGCTTGTATGGCAGCTTAATGCTATAGTCATCCGAACTGAATAATTTCTTCGGAGATTACATTGTTGCCTGAAATAATAATATATGCAAAATTTCGTGAAGCTACCTCGTCAAATGAAAGAGTTTTCCATACAAATACTTGATTCCAAATGTTCAGTTTTTATGGAAGCTATATGCTATAGCCATCCGAACTATATAATTTCCTCAGAGATTGAATAAATGCCTTAAATAATAATTGGTGCCAAATTTCGTGAAGCTACCTCGTCAAATAAAGGAGTTTTCCATACAAGCATTTCATTCCGATTGTTCAGTTTGTATGGCAGCTTAATGCTATAGTCATCCGAACTGAATAATTTCTTCGGAGATTACATTGTTGCCCTAACTAATAATCTGTGCCAAATTTCGTTAAGCTACCTTGTCAAATGAAAGAGTTTTCCATATAAGCATTTCATTCCGATTGTTCAGTTTGTATGGAAGCTATATGCTATAGTCATCCGAACTAAATAACTTCTTCGGAGATTTCATGGTTGCCTTAACTAATAATCTGTGCCAAATTTCGTGAAGCTACCTCGTCAAATGAAAGAGTTTTTCATACAAGCATTTCATTCCGATTGTTCAGTTTGTATGGAAGCTATATGCTATAGTCATCCGAACTATATAATTTCCTCAGAGATTGAATAAATGCCTAAAATAATATTATATGCCAAATTTCGTGAAGATACCTCGTCAAATGAAGGACTTTTCCATACAAGAATTTCATTCCGATTGTTCAGTTTGTATGGCAGCTATATGCTATAGTCATCCGAACTGAATAATTTCTTCGGAGACTACATTGTTGCCCCAACTAATAATCTGTGCCTAATTTCGTGAAGCTACCTCGTCAAATGAAAGAGTTTTTCATACAATTAGTTTGTATGGAAGCTATATGCTATAGTCATCCGAACTAAATAACTTCTTCAGAGATTTCATGGTTGCCTTAACTAGTAATCTGTGCCAAATTTCGTTAAGCCACCTCGTCAAATGAAAGAGATTTCCATACAAGCACTTGATTCCGATTGTTCAGTTTGTATGGAAGCTATATGCTAGAGTCATCCGATCTATATAATTTCAATGAAAATTGAATAAATGATTTAAATATTAATATATGCCAAATTTCGTGAAGATATCTCGTCAAATGAAAGAGCTTTCCATACAAGCATTTCATTCCGATTGTTCAGTTTGTATGGAAGCTATATGCTATAGTCATCCGATCTATATAATTTCAATGAAAATTGAATAAATGCCTTAAATATTAATAAATGCCAAATTTCGTGGAGATATCTCGTCAAATGAAGGAGCTTTCCATACAAACATTTCACTCAGATTGTTCAGTTTGTATGGAAGCTATATGCTATAGTCATCCGAACTATATAATTTCCTCAGAGATTGAGTATATGCCTTAAATAATATGTGCCAAATTTCGTGAAGATACCTCGTCAAATGAAGGAGTTTTCCATACAAGCATTTCATTCCGATTGTTCAGTTTGTATGGCAGCTTAATGCTATAGTCATCCGAACTGAATAATTTCTTCGGAGATTACATTGTTGCCTGAAATAATAATATATGCCAAATTTCGTGAAGATACCTCGTCAAAGGAGGGAGTTTTCCATACAAGCATTTCATTCCGATTGTTCAATTTGTATGGCAGCTATATGCTATAGTCATCCGAACTGAATAATTTCTTCGGAGACTACATTGTTGCCCCAACTAATAATCTGTGCCTAATTTCGTGAAGCTACCTCGTCAAATGAAAGAGTTTTTCATACAAGTAGTTTGTATGGAAGCTATATGCTATAGTCATCCGAACTAAATAACTTCTTCAGAGATTTCATGGTTGCCTTAACTAGTAATCTGTGCCAAATTTCGTTAAGCCACCTCGCCAAATGAAAGAGATTTCCATACAAGCACTTGATTCCGATTGTTCAGTTTGTATGGAAGCTATATGCTAGAGTCATCCGATCTATATAATTTCAATGAAAATTGAATAAATGCCTTAAATATTAATATATGCCAAATTTCGTGAAGATATCTCGTCAAATGAAGGAGCTTTCCATACAAGCATTTCATTCCGATTGTTCAGTTTGTATGGAAGCTATATGCTATAGTCATCCGATCTATATAATTTCAATGAAAATTGAATAAATGCCTTAAATATTAATAAATGCCAAATTTCGTGAAGATATCTCGTCAAATGAAGGAGCTTTCCATACAAGCATTTCATTCAGATTGTTCAGTTTGTATGGAAGCTATATGCTATAGTCATCCGAACTGAATAGTTTCTTCGAAGATTACATTTTTGTCCTAACTAATAATCTGTGCCTAATTTCGTGATGCTACCTCGTCCAATGAAGGAGCTTTCCATACAAGCATTTCATTCAGATTGTTCAGTTTGTATGGAAGCTATATGCTATAGTCATCCGATCTACATAATTTCAATAAAAATTAAATAAATGCCTTAAATATTAATATATGCCAAATTTCGTGAAGATATCTCGGCAAATGAAGGAGCTTTCCTTACAAGCATTTCATTCCGATTGTTCTGTTTGTATGGCAGCTATATGCTATAGTCATCCGAACTGAATAGTTTCTTCGAAGATTACATTTTTGTCCTAACTAATAATCTGTGCCTAATTTCGTGATGCTACCTCGTCCAATGAAGGAGCTTTCCATACAAGCATTTCATTCAGATTGTTCAGTTTGTATGGAAGCTATATGCTATAGTCATCCGATCTACATAATTTCAATAAAAATTAAATAAATGCCTTAAATATTAATATATGCCAAATTTCGTGAAGATATCTCGGCAAATGAAGGAGCTTTCCTTACAAGCATTTCATTCCGATTGTTCAGTTTGTATAGCAGCTATATGCTATAATCATCCGAACTGAATAATTTCTCCGAAGATTACATTGTTGCCCTAACTAATAATTCGTGCCAAATTTCGCAAAGATACCTCGACAAATTAAAGAGTTTTCCATACAAGCACTTGATTCCGATTATTCAGTTTGTATGGCAGCTATATGCTATAATCATCCGAGCTTTATTATTTCTTTGAATATTACATTGTTGCCTTAACTGACAATCCGTGCCAAATTTCGTAAAGATACCTCGTCAAATGAAAGAGTTTTCCTTACAAGCACTTGATTCCGATTGTTCAGTTTGTATGGATTCTATATGCTATAGTCATCCGAACTGAATAATTTCTTCGGAGATTACATTGTTGCCCCAACCTATAAACTGTGCCTAATTTCGTGAAGCTACCTCGTCAAATGAAGGAGTTTTACATACAAGCTTTTCATTCCGAATGTTCAGCTTGTATGGCAGCTTAATGCTATAGTCATCCGAACTGAATAATTTCTTCGGAGATTACATTGTTGCCTGAAATAATAATATATGCAAAATTTCGTGAAGCTACCTCGTCAAATGAAAGAGTTTTCCATACAAATACTTGATTCCAAATGTTCAGTTTTTATGGAAGCTATATGCTATAGCCATCCGAACTATATAATTTCCTCAGAGATTGAATAAATGCCTTAAATAATAATTGGTGCCAAATTTCGTGAAGCTACCTCGTCAAATAAAGGAGTTTTCCATACAAGCATTTCATTCCGATTGTTCAGTTTGTATGGCAGCTTAATGCTATAGTCATCCGAACTGAATAATTTCTTCGGAGATTACATTGTTGCCCTAACTAATAATCTGTGCCAAATTTCGTTAAGCTACCTTGTCAAATGAAAGAGTTTTCCATATAAGCATTTCATTCCGATTGTTCAGTTTGTATGGAAGCTATATGCTATAGTCATCCGAACTAAATAACTTCTTCGGAGATTTCATGGTTGCCTTAACTAATAATCTGTGCCAAATTTCGTGAAGCTACCTCGTCAAATGAAAGAGTTGTTCATACAAGCATTTCATTCCGATTGTTCAGTTTGTATGGAAGCTATATGCTATAGTCATCCGAACTATATAATTTCCTCAGAGATTGAATAAATGCCTAAAATAATATTATATGCCAAATTTCGTGAAGATACCTCGTCAAATGAAGGACTTTTCCATACAAGAATTTCATTCCGATTGTTCAGTTTGTATGGCAGCTATATGCTATAGTCATCCGAACTGAATAATTTCTTCGGAGACTACATTGTTGCCCCAACTAATAATCTGTGCCTAATTTCGTGAAGCTACCTCGTCAAATGAAAGAGTTTTTCATACAATTAGTTTGTATGGAAGCTATATGCTATAGTCATCCGAACTAAATAACTTCTTCAGAGATTTCATGGTTGCCTTAACTAGTAATCTGTGCCAAATTTCGTTAAGCCACCTCGTCAAATGAAAGAGATTTCCATACAAGCACTTGATTCCGATTGTTCAGTTTGTATGGAAGCTATATGCTAGAGTCATCCGATCTATATAATTTCAATGAAAATTGAATAAATGATTTAAATATTAATATATGCCAAATTTCGTGAAGATATCTCGTCAAATGAAAGAGCTTTCCATACAAGCATTTCATTCCGATTGTTCAGTTTGTATGGAAGCTATATGCTATAGTCATCCGATCTATATAATTTCAATGAAAATTGAATAAATGCCTTAAATATTAATAAATGCCAAATTTCGTGGAGATATCTCGTCAAATGAAGGAGCTTTCCATACAAACATTTCACTCAGATTGTTCAGTTTGTATGGAAGCTATATGCTATAGTCATCCGAACTATATAATTTCCTCAGAGATTGAGTATATGCCTTAAATAATATGTGCCAAATTTCGTGAAGATACCTCGTCAAATGAAGGAGTTTTCCATACAAGCATTTCATTCCGATTGTTCAGTTTGTATGGCAGCTTAATGCTATAGTCATCCGAACTGAATAATTTCTTCGGAGATTACATTGTTGCCTGAAATAATAATATATGCCAAATTTCGTGAAGATACCTCGTCAAAGGAGGGAGTTTTCCATACAAGCATTTCATTCCGATTGTTCAATTTGTATGGCAGCTATATGCTATAGTCATCCGAACTGAATAATTTCTTCGGAGACTACATTGTTGCCCCAACTAATAATCTGTGCCTAATTTCGTGAAGCTACCTCGTCAAATGAAAGAGTTTTTCATACAAGTAGTTTGTATGGAAGCTATATGCTATAGTCATCCGAACTAAATAACTTCTTCAGAGATTTCATGGTTGCCTTAACTAGTAATCTGTGCCAAATTTCGTTAAGCCACCTCGCCAAATGAAAGAGATTTCCATACAAGCACTTGATTCCGATTGTTCAGTTTGTATGGAAGCTATATGCTAGAGTCATCCGATCTATATAATTTCAATGAAAATTGAATAAATGCCTTAAATATTAATATATGCCAAATTTCGTGAAGATATCTCGTCAAATGAAGGAGCTTTCCATACAAGCATTTCATTCCGATTGTTCAGTTTGTATGGAAGCTATATGCTATAGTCATCCGATCTATATAATTTCAATGAAAATTGAATAAATGCCTTAAATATTAATAAATGCCAAATTTCGTGAAGATATCTCGTCAAATGAAGGAGCTTTCCATACAAGCATTTCATTCAGATTGTTCAGTTTGTATGGAAGCTATATGCTATAGTCATCCGAACTGAATAGTTTCTTCGAAGATTACATTTTTGTCCTAACTAATAATCTGTGCCTAATTTCGTGATGCTACCTCGTCCAATGAAGGAGCTTTCCATACAAGCATTTCATTCAGATTGTTCAGTTTGTATGGAAGCTATATGCTATAGTCATCCGATCTACATAATTTCAATAAAAATTAAATAAATGCCTTAAATATTAATATATGCCAAATTTCGTGAAGATATCTCGGCAAATGAAGGAGCTTTCCTTACAAGCATTTCATTCCGATTGTTCTGTTTGTATGGCAGCTATATGCTATAGTCATCCGAACTGAATAGTTTCTTCGAAGATTACATTTTTGTCCTAACTAATAATCTGTGCCTAATTTCGTGATGCTACCTCGTCCAATGAAGGAGCTTTCCATACAAGCATTTCATTCAGATTGTTCAGTTTGTATGGAAGCTATATGCTATAGTCATCCGATCTACATAATTTCAATAAAAATTAAATAAATGCCTTAAATATTAATATATGCCAAATTTCGTGAAGATATCTCGGCAAATGAAGGAGCTTTCCTTACAAGCATTTCATTCCGATTGTTCAGTTTGTATAGCAGCTATATGCTATAATCATCCGAACTGAATAATTTCTCCGAAGATTACATTGTTGCCCTAACTAATAATTCGTGCCAAATTTCGCAAAGATACCTCGACAAATTAAAGAGTTTTCCATACAAGCACTTGATTCCGATTATTCAGTTTGTATGGCAGCTATATGCCATAGTCATCCGAACTATATAATTTCCTCAGAGATTGAGTATATGCCTTAAATAATATGTGCCAAATTTCGTGAAGATACCTCGTCAAATGAAGGAGTTTTCCATACAAGCATTTCATTCCGATTGTTCAGTTTGTATGGCAGCTTAATGCTATAGTCATCCGAACTGAATAATTTCTTCGGAGATTACATTGTTGCCTGAAATAATAATATATGCAAAATTTCGTGAAGCTACCTCGTCAAATGAAAGAGTTTTCCATACAAATACTTGATTCCAAATGTTCAAATTGTATGGAAGCTATATGCTATAGCCATCCGAACTATATAATTTCCTCAGAGATTGAATAAATGCCTTAAATAATAATTGGTGCCAAATTTCGTGAAGCTACCTCGTCAAATGAAGGAGCTTTCCATACAAGCATTTCATTCAGATTGTTCAGTTTGTATGGAAGCTATATGCTATAGTCATCCGATCTATATAATTTCAATGAAAATTGAATAAATGCCTTAAATATTAATAAATGCCAAATTTCGTGGAGATATCTCGTCAAATGAAGGAGCTTTCCATACAAACATTTCACTCAGATTGTTCAGTTTGTATGGAAGCTATATGCTATAGTCATCCGAACTATATAACTTCCTTCGTGAAGATATCTCGGCAAATGAAGGAGCTTTCCTTACAAGCATTTCATTCCGATTGTTCAGTTTGTATAGCAGCTATATGCTATAATCATCCGAACTGAATAATTTCTCCGAAGATTACATTGTTGCCCTAACTAATAATTCGTGCCAAATTTCGCAAAGATACCTCGACAAATTAAAGAGTTTTCCATACAAGCACTTGATTCCGATTATTCAGTTTGTATGGCAGCTATATGCCATAGTCATCCGAACTATATAATTTCCTCAGAGATTGAGTATATGCCTTAAATAATATGTGCCAAATTTCGTGAAGATACCTCGTCAAATGAAGGAGTTTTCCGTACAAGCATTTCATTCCGATTGTTCAGTTTGTATGGCAGCTTAATGCTATAGTCATCCGAACTGAATAATTTCTTCGGAGATTACATTGTTGCCTGAAATAATAATATATGCCAAATTTCGTGAAGATACCTCGTCAAAGGAGGGAGTTTTCCATACAAGCATTTCATTCCGATTGTTCAATTTGTATGGCAGCTATATGCTATAGTCATCCGAACTGAATAATTTCTTCGGAGACTACATTGTTGCCCCAACTAATAATCTGTGCCTAATTTCGTGAAGCTACCTCGTCAAATGAAAGAGTTTTTCATACAAGTAGTTTGTATGGAAGCTATATGCTATAGTCATCCGAACTAAATAACTTCTTCAGAGATTTCATGGTTGCCTTAACTAGTAATCTGTGCCAAATTTCGTTAAGCCACCTCGCCAAATGAAAGAGATTTCCATACAAGCACTTGATTCCGATTGTTCAGTTTGTATGGAAGCTATATGCTAGAGTCATCCGATCTATATAATTTCAATGAAAATTGAATAAATGCCTTAAATATTAATATATGCCAAATTTCGTGAAGATATCTCGTCAAATGAAGGAGCTTTCCATACAAGCATTTCATTCCGATTGTTCAGTTTGTATGGAAGCTATATGCTATAGTCATCCGATCTATATAATTTCAATGAAAATTGAATAAATGCCTTAAATATTAATAAATGCCAAATTTCGTGAAGATATCTCGTCAAATGAAGGAGCTTTCCATACAAGCATTTCATTCAGATTGTTCAGTTTGTATGGAAGCTATATGCTATAGTCATCCGAACTGAATAGTTTCTTCGAAGATTACATTTTTGTCCTAACTAATAATCTGTGCCTAATTTCGTGATGCTACCTCGTCCAATGAAGGAGCTTTCCATACAAGCATTTCATTCAGATTGTTCAGTTTGTATGGAAGCTATATGCTATAGTCATCCGATCTACATAATTTCAATAAAAATTAAATAAATGCCTTAAATATTAATATATGCCAAATTTCGTGAAGATATCTCGGCAAATGAAGGAGCTTTCCTTACAAGCATTTCATTCCGATTGTTCTGTTTGTATGGCAGCTATATGCTATAGTCATCCGAACTGAATAGTTTCTTCGAAGATTACATTTTTGTCCTAACTAATAATCTGTGCCTAATTTCGTGATGCTACCTCGTCCAATGAAGGAGCTTTCCATACAAGCATTTCATTCAGATTGTTCAGTTTGTATGGAAGCTATATGCTATAGTCATCCGATCTACATAATTTCAATAAAAATTAAATAAATGCCTTAAATATTAATATATGCCAAATTTCGTGAAGATATCTCGGCAAATGAAGGAGCTTTCCTTACAAGCATTTCATTCCGATTGTTCAGTTTGTATAGCAGCTATATGCTATAATCATCCGAACTGAATAATTTCTCCGAAGATTACATTGTTGCCCTAACTAATAATTCGTGCCAAATTTCGCAAAGATACCTCGACAAATTAAAGAGTTTTCCATACAAGCACTTGATTCCGATTATTCAGTTTGTATGGCAGCTATATGCCATAGTCATCCGAACTATATAATTTCCTCAGAGATTGAGTATATGCCTTAAATAATATGTGCCAAATTTCGTGAAGATACCTCGTCAAATGAAGGAGTTTTCCATACAAGCATTTCATTCCGATTGTTCAGTTTGTATGGCAGCTTAATGCTATAGTCATCCGAACTGAATAATTTCTTCGGAGATTACATTGTTGCCTGAAATAATAATATATGCAAAATTTCGTGAAGCTACCTCGTCAAATGAAAGAGTTTTCCATACAAATACTTGATTCCAAATGTTCAAATTGTATGGAAGCTATATGCTATAGCCATCCGAACTATATAATTTCCTCAGAGATTGAATAAATGCCTTAAATAATAATTGGTGCCAAATTTCGTGAAGCTACCTCGTCAAATGAAGGAGCTTTCCATACAAGCATTTCATTCAGATTGTTCAGTTTGTATGGAAGCTATATGCTATAGTCATCCGATCTACATAATTTCAATGAAAATTAAATAAATGCCTTAAATATTACTATATGCCAAATTTCGTGAAGATATCTTGGCAAATGAAGGAGCTTTCCTTACAAGCATTTCATTGCGATTGTTCTGTTTGTATGGCAGCTATATGCTATAGTCATCCGAACTGAATAATTTCTTCGGAGATTACATTGTTGCCCTAACTAATAATCTGTGCTTAATTTCGTGAAGCTACCTCGTCAAATGAAAGAGTTTTTCATACAAGCATTTCATTCCGATTGTTCAGTTTGTATGGAAGCTATATGCTATAGTCATCCGAACTATATAATCTCCTCAGAGATTGAATAAATGCCTAAAATAATATTATATGGAAAATTTCGTGAAGATACCTCGTCAAATGAAGGACTTTTCCATACAAGAATTTCATTCCGATTGTTCAGTTTGTATGGCAGCTTTATGCTATAGTCATCCGAACTGAATAATTTCTTCGGAGACTACATTGTTGCCCCAACTAATAATCTGTGCCTAATTTCGTGAAGCTACCTCGTCAAATGAAAGAGTTTTTCATACAATTAGTTTGTATGGAAGCTATATGCTATAGTCATCCGAACTAAATAACTTCTTCAGAGATTTCATGGTTGCCTTAACTAGTAATCTGTGCCAAATTTCGTTAAGCCACCCCGTCAAATGAAAGAGATTTCCATACAAGCACTTGATTCCGATTGTTCAGTTTGTATGGAAGCTATATGCTAGAGTCATCCGATCTATATAATTTCAATGAAAATTGAATAAATGCTTTAAATATTAATATATGCCAAATTTCGTGAAGATATCTCGTCAAATGAAGGAGCTTTCCATACAAGCATTTCATTCCGATTGTTCAGTTTGTATGGAAGCTATATGCTATAGTCATCCGATCTATATAATTTCAATGAAAATTGAATAAATGCCTTAAATATTAATAAATGCCAAATTTCGTGGAGATATCTCGTCAAATGAAGGAGCTTTCCATACAAACATTTCACTCAGATTGTTCAGTTTGTATGGAAGCTATATGCTATAGTCATCCGAACTATATAATTTCCTCAGAGATTGAGTATATGCCTTAAATAATATGTGCCAAATTTCGTGAAGATACCTCGTCAAATGAAGGAGTTTTCCATAAAAGCATTTCATTCCGATTGTTCAGTTTGTATGGCAGCTTAATGCTATAGTCATCCGAACTGAATAATTTCTTCGGAGATTACATTGTTGCCTGAAATAATAATATATGCCAAATTTCGTGAAGATACCTCGTCAAAGGAGGGAGTTTTCCATACAAGCATTTCATTCCGATTGTTCAATTTGTATGGCAGCTATATGCTATAGTCATCCGAACTGAATAATTTCTTCGGAGACTACATTGTTGCCCCAACTAATAATCTGTGCCTAATTTCGTGAAGCTACCTCGTCAAATGAAAGAGTTTTTCATACAAGTAGTTTGTATGGAAGCTATATGCTATAGTCATCCGAACTAAATAACTTCTTCAGAGATTTCATGGTTGCCTTAATTAGTAATCTGTGCCAAATTTCGTTAAGCCACCTCGCCAAATGAAAGAGATTTCCATACAAGCACTTGATTCCGATTGTTCAGTTTGTATGGAAGCTATATGCTAGAGTCATCCGATCTATATAATTTCAATGAAAATTGAATAAATGCCTTAAATATTAATATATGCCAAATTTCGTGAAGATATCTCGTCAAATGAAGGAGCTTTCCATACAAGCATTTCATTCCGATTGTTCAGTTTGTATGGAAGCTATATGCTATAGTCATCCGATCTATATAATTTCAATGAAAATTGAATAAATGCCTTAAATATTAATAAATGCCAAATTTCGTGAAGATATCTCGTCAAATGAAGGAGCTTTCCATACAAGCATTTCATTCAGATTGTTCAGTTTGTATGGAAGCTATATGCTATAGTCATCCGAACTGAATAGTTTCTTCGAAGATTACATTTTTGTCCTAACTAATAATCTGTGCCTAATTTCGTGATGCTACCTCGTCCAATGAAGGAGCTTTCCATACAAGCATTTCATTCAGATTGTTCAGTTTGTATGGAAGCTATATGCTATAGTCATCCTATCTACATAATTTCAATGAAAATTAAATAAATGCCTTAAATATTACTATATGCCAAATTTCGTGAAGATATCTCGGCAAATGAAGGAGCTTTCCTTACAAGCATTTCATTCCGATTGTTCTGTTTGTATGGCAGCTATATGCTATAGTCATCCGAACTGAATAATTTCTTCGAAGATTACATTGTTGCCCTAGCTAATAATCTGTGCCTAATTTCGTGAAGATATCTCGTCCAATGAAGGAGTTTTCCATACAAGCACTTGATTCCGATTATTCAGTTTGTATGGAAGCTATATGCTATAGTCATCCGAACTGAATAATTTCTTCGGAGATTACATAGTTGCCCTAACTAATTATCTGTGCCAATTTTCGTGAAGATATCTCGTCAAATGAAGGAGCTTTCCATACAAGCATTTCATTCAGATTGTTCAGTTTGTATGGAAGCTATATGCTATAGTCATCCGATCTACATAATTTCAATGAAAATTAAATAAATGCCTTAAATATTAATATATGCCAAATTTCGTGAAGATATCTCGGCAAATGAAGGAGCTTTCCTTACAAGTATTTCATTCCGATTGTTCTGTTTGTATGGCAGCTATATGCTATAGTCATCCGAACTGAATAATTTCTTCGAAGATTACATTGTTGCCCTAACTAATAATCTGTGCCTAATTTCGTGAAGCTACCTCGTCCAATGAAGGAGTTTTCCATACAAGCATTTCATTCCGATTGTTCAGTTTGTATAGCAGCTATATGCTATAGTCATCCGAACTGAATAATTTCTCCGAAGATTACATTGTTGCCCTAACTAATAATTCGTGCCAAATTTCGCAAAGATACCTCGACAAATGAAAGAGTTTTCCATACAAGCACTTGATTCCGATTATTCAGTTTGTATGGCAGCTATATGCTATAATCATCCGAACTGAATAATTTCTTCGGAGATTACATTCTTGCCTCAAATAATAATTGGTGCCAAAATTCGTGAAGCTACCTCGTCAAATGAAAGAGTTTTCCATATAAGCATTCCATTCCGATTGTTCAGATTGTATGGCAGCTATATGGTATAGTCATCCGATCTATATAATTTCCTCGGAGATTGAAAAAATGCCTTAAATAATAATTGGTGCCAAATTTCGTGAAGCTACCTCGTCAAATGAAAGAGTTTTCCATACAAACACTTGATTCCAAATGTTCAGTTTGTATGGAAGCTATATGCTGTAGTCATCCCATCTATATAATTTCCTCGGAGATTGAATAAATGTTGTAAATAATAATTGGTGCCAAAGTTCGTGAAGCTACCTCGTCAAACGAAGGAGTTTTCTATACAAGCTTTTCGTTCCGATTGTTCTTTTTTAATGGCAGCTATATGCTATAGTCATCCGAACTGAATAATTTCTTCGGAGATTTCATGGTTGCCTTAACTTATAATCCGTGCCAAATTTCGTGAAGATACCTTGTCAAATGAAAGAATTTTCCATACAAGAACTTGATTCCGATTGTTCTGTTTGCATGGCAGCTATATGCTATAGTCATCCGAACTGAATAATTTCTTCGGAGATCACATTGTTGCCTCAAATAATAATTGGTGCCAAATTTTGTGAAGCTACCTCGTCAAATGAAAGAGTTTTCCATATAAGCATTTCATTCCGATTGTTCAGTTTGTATGGAAGCTATATGCTATAGTCATCCGAACTAAATAGCTTCTTCGGAGATTTCATGGTTGCCTTAACTGATAATCTGTGCCAAATTTCGTTAAGCTACCTCGTCAAATGAAAGAGTTTTCCATATAAGCATTTCATTCCGATTGTTCAGTTTGTATGGAAGCTATATGCTATAGTCATCCGAACTGAATAATTTCTTCGGAGATTACATTGTTACCTCAAAAAATAATTCGTGCCAAATTTCGCAATGATACCTCGACAAATGAAAGAGTTTTCCATACAAGCACTTGATTCCGATTATTCAGTTTGTATGGCAGCTATATGCTATAAACATCCGAACTGAATAATTTCTTCGGAGATTACATTGTTACCTCAAAAAATAATTCGTGCCAAATTTCGCAATGATACCTCGACAAATGAAAGAGTTTTCCATACAAGCACTTGATTCCGATTATTCAGTTTGTATGGCAGCTATATGCTATAGTCATCCGAACTGAATAATTTCTTCGGAGATTACATTGTTACCTCAAAAAATAATTCGTGCCAAATTTCGCAATGATACCTCGACAAATGAAAGAGTTTTCCATACAAGCACTTGATTCCGATTATTCAGTTTGTATGGCAGCTATATGCTATAAACATCCGAACTGAATAATTTCTTCGGAGATTACATTCTTGCCCTAACTAATAATCTGTGCTAAATTTCGTGAAGATATCTCGTCCAATGAAGGAGTTTTCCATACAAGAACTTGATTCCGATTATTCAGTTTGTATGGCAGCTATATGCTATAGTCATCCGAACTGAATAATTTCTTCGGAGATTACATTGTTACCTCAAAAAATAATTCGTGCCAAATTTCGCAATGATACCTCGACAAATGAAAGAGTTTTCCATACAAGCACTTGATTCCGATTATTCAGTTTGTATGGCAGCTATATGCTATAATCATCCGAGCTTTATTATTTCTTTGAATATTACATTGTTGCCTTAACTGACAATCCGTGCCAAATTTCGTAAAGATACCTCGTCAAATGAAAGAGTTTTCCTTACAAGCACTTGATTCCGATTGTTCAGTTTGTATGGATTCTATATGCTATAGTCATCCGAACTGAGTAATTTCTTCGAGTTTTACATACAAGCTTTTCATTCCGAATGTTCAGCTTGTATGGCAGCTTAATGCTATAGTCATCCGAACTGAATAATTTCTTCGGAGATTACATTGTTGCCTGAAATAATAATATATGCCAAATTTCGTGAAGCTACCTCGTCAAATAAAGGAGTTTTCCATACAAGCATTTCATTCCGATTGTTCAGTTTGTATGGCAGCTTAATGCTATAGTCATCCGAACTGAATAATTTCTTCGGAGATTACATTGTTGCCTGAAATAATAATATATGCCAAATTTCGTGAAGCTACCTCGTCAAGTGAAAGAGTTTTCCATACAAATACTTGATTCCAAATGTTCAGTTTGTATGGAAGCTATATGCTATAGCCATCCGAACTATATAATTTCCTCAGAGATTGAATAAATGCCTTAAATAATAATTGGTGCCAAATTTCGTGAAGATACCTCGTCAAATGAAGGAGTTTTTCATACAAGCATTTCATTCCGATTGTGCAGTTTGTATGGCAGCTATATGCTATAGTCATCCGAACTATATAATTTCCTCAGAGATTGAGTATATGCCTTAAATAATATGTGCCAAATTTCGTGAAGATACCTCGTCAAATGAAGGAGTTTTCCATACAAGCATTTCATTCCGATTGTTCATTTTGTATGGCAGCTTAATGCTATAGTCGTCGGAACTGAATAATTTCTTCGGAGATTACATTGTTGCCTGAAATAATAATATATGCAAAATTTCGTGAAGCTACCGCGTCAAATGAAAGAGTTTTCCATACAAATACTTGATTCCAAATGTTCAGTTTGTATGGTAGCTATATGCTATAGCCATCCGGACTATATAATTTCCTCAGAGATTGAATAAATGCCTTAAATAATAATTGGTGCCAAATTTCGTGAAGCTACCTCGTCAAATGAAGGAGTTTTCCATACAAGCATTTCATTCCGATTGTTCAGTTTGTATGGCAGCTATATGCTATAGTCATCCGAACTGAATAATTTCTTCGGAGATTACATTGTTGCCCTAACTAATAATCTGTGCTTAATTTCGTGAAGCTACCTCGTCAAATGAAAGAGTTTTTCATACAAGCATTTCATTCCGATTTTCAGTTTGTATGGAAGCTATATGCTATAGTCATCCGAACTATATAATTTCCTCAGAGATTGAATAGATGCCTAAAATAATATTATATGCCAACTTTCGTGAAGATACCTCATCAAATGAAGGACTTTTCCATACAAGAATTTCATTCCGATTGTTCAGTTTGTATGGCAGCTATATGCTATAGTCATCCGAACTGAATAATTTCTTCGGAGACTACATTGTTGCCCCAACTAATAATTTGTGCCTAATTTCGTGAAGCTACCTCGTCAAATGAAAGAGTTTTTTATACAAGTAGTTTGTATGGAAGCTATATGCTATAGTCATCCGAACTAAATAACTTCTTCAGAGATTTCATGGTTGCCTTAACTAGTAATCTGTGCCAAATTTCGTTAAGCCACCTCGTCAAATGAAAGAGATTTCCATACAAGCACTTGATTCCGATTGTTCAGTTTGTATGGAAGCTATATGCTAGAGTCATCCGATCTATATAATTTCAATGAAAATTGAATAAATGCCTTAAATATTAATATATGCCAAATTTCGTGAAGATATCTCGTCAAATGAAGGAGCTTTCCATACAAGCATTTCATTCCGATTGTTCAGTTTGTGTGGAAGCTATATGCTATAGTCATCCGATCTATATAATTTCAATGAAAATTGAATAAATGCCTTAAATATTAATAAATGCCAAATTTCGTGGAGATATCTCGTCAAATGAAGGAGCTTTCCATACAAACATTTCATTCAGATTGTTCAGTTTGTATGGAAGCTATATGCTATAGTCATCCGAACTTTATAATTTCCTCAGAGATTGAGTATATGCCTTAAATAATATGTGCCAAATTTCGTGAAGATACCTCGTCAAATGAAGGAGTTTTCCATACAAGCATTTCATTCCGAATGTTCAGTTTGTATGGCAGCTATATGCTATAGTCATCCGAACTGAATAATTTCTTCGGAGACTACATTGTTGCCCCAACTAATAATCTGTGCCTAATTTCGTGAAGCTACCTCGTCAAATGAAAGAGTTTTTCATACAAGTAGTTTGTATGGAAGCTATATGCTATAGTCATCCGAACTAAATAACTTCTTCAGAGATTTCATGGTTGCCTTAACTAGTAATCTGCGCCAAATTTCGTTAAGCCACCTCATCAAATGAAAGAGATTTCCATACAAGCACTTGATTCCGATTGTTCAGTTTGTATGGCAGCTATATGCTAGAGTCATCCGATCTATATAATTTCAATGAAAATTGAATAAATGCCTTAAATATTAATATATGCCAAATTTCGTGAAGATATCTCGTCAAATGAAGGAGCTTTCCATACAAGCATTTCATTCCGATTGTTCAGTTTGTATGGAAGCTATATGCTATAGTCATCCGATCTATATAATTTCAATGAAAATTGAATAAATGCCTTAAATATTAATAAATGCCAAATTTCGTGGAGATATCTCGTCAAATGAAGGAGCTTTCCATACAAACATTTCATTCAGATTGTTCAGTTTGTATGGAAGCTATATCCTATAGTCATCCGATCTATATAATTTCAATGAAAATTGAATAAATGCCTTAAATATTAATATATGCCAAATTTCGTGAAGATATCTCGTCAAATGAAGGAGCTTTCCATACAAGCATTTCATTCCGATTGTTCAGTTTGTATGGAAGCTATATGCTATAGTCATCCGATCTATATAATTTCAATGAAAATTAAATAAATGCCTTAAATATTACTATATGCCAAATTTCGTGAAGATATCTCGGCAAATGAAGGAGCTTTCCTTACAAGCATTTCATTCCGATTGTTCTGTTTGTATGGCAGCTATATGCTATAGTCATCCGAACTGAATAATTTCTTCGAAGATTACATTGTTGCCCTAGCTAATAATCTGTGCCTAATTTCGTGAAGATATCTCGTCCAATGAAGGAGTTTTCCATACAAGCACTTGATTCCGATTATTCAGTTTGTATGGAAGCTATATGCTATAGTCATCCGAACTGAATAATTTCTTCGGAGATTACATTGTTGCCCTAACTAATTATCTGTGCCAATTTTCGTGAAGATATCTCGTCAAATGAAGGAGCTTTCCATACAAGCATTTCATTCAGATTGTTCAGTTTGTATGGAAGCTATATGCTATAGTCATCCGATCTACATAATTTCAATGAAAATTAAATAAATGCCTTAAATATTAATATATGCCGAATTTCGTGAAGATATCTCGGCAAATGAAGGAGCTTTCCTTACAAGCATTTCATTCCGATTGTTCTGTTTGTATGGCAGCTATATGCTATAGTCATCCGAACTGAATAATTTCTTCGGAGATTACATTCTTGCCTCAAATAATAATTGGTGCCTAATTTCGTGAAGCTACCTCGTCAAATGAAAGAGTTTTCCATATAAGCATTCCATTCCGATTGTTCAGATTGTATGGCAGCTATATGGTATAGTCATCCGAACTGAATAATTTCTTCGGAGATTACATTGTTGCCCTAACTAATTATCTGTGCCAAATTTCGTGAAGATATCTCGGCAAATGAAGGAGCTTTCCTTACAAGCATTTCATTCCGATTGTTCTGTTTGTATGGCAGCTATATGCTATAGTCATCCGAACTGAATAATTTCTTCGAAGATTACATTGTTGCCCTAACTAATAATCTGTGCCTAATTTCGTGAAGCTACCTCGTCCAATGAAGGAGTTTTCCATACAAGCATTTCATTCCGATTGTTCAGTTTGTATAGCAGCTATATGCTATAGTCATCCGAACTGAATAATTTCTCCGAAGATTACATTGTTGCCCTAACTAATAATTCGTGCCAAATTTCGCAAAGAGACCTCGACAAATGAAAGAGTTTTCCATACAAGCACTTGATTCCGATTATTAAGTTTGTATGGCAGCTATATGCTATAATCATCCGAACTGAATAATTTCTTCGGAGATTACATTCTTGCCCTAACTAATAATCTGTACCAAATTTCGTGAAGATATCTCGTCCAATGAAGGAGTTTTCCATACAAGCACTTGATTCCGATTATTAAGTTTGTATGGCAGCTATATGCTATAGTCATCCGAACTGAATAATTTCTTCGGAGATTACATTGATGCCGGAAATAATAATATATGCCAAATTTCGTGAAGATACCTCGTCAAATGAAGGAGTTTTCCATACAAGCATTTCATTCCGATTGTTCAGTTTGTATGGCAGCTATATGCTATAGTCATCCAAACTGAATAATTTCTTCGGAAATTACATTGTTGCCCTAACTAATAATCTGTGCCAAATTTCGTGAAGATATCTCGTCCAATGAAGGAGTTTTCCATACAAGCACTTGATTCCGATTATTCAGTTTGTATGGCAGCTATATGCTATAGTCATCCGAACTGAATAATTTCTTCGGAGATTACATTGTTGCCCTAAATAATTATCTGTGCCAAATTTCGTGAAGATATCTCGTCAAATGAAGGAGCTTTCCATACAAGCATTTCATTCAGATTGTTCAGTTTGTATGGAAGCTATATGCTATAGTCATCCGATCTACATAATTTCAATGAAAATTAAATAAATGCCTTAAATATTAATATATGCCAAATTTCGTGAAGATATCTCGGCAAATGAAGGAGCTTTCCTTACAAGCATTTCATTCCGATTGTTCTGTTTGTATGGCAGCTATATGCTATAGTCATCCGAACTGAATAATTTCTTCAAAGATTACATTGTTGCCCTAACTAATAATCTGTGCCTAATTTCGTGAAGCTACCTCGTCCAATGAAGGAGTTTTCCATACAAGCATTTCATTCCGATTGTTCAGTTTGTATAGCAGCTATATGCTATAGTCATCCGAACTGAATAATTTCTCCGAAGATTACATTGTTGCCCTAACTAATAATTCGTGCCAAATTTCGCAAAGATACCTCGAGAAATGAAAGAGTTTTACATACAAGCACTTGATTCCGATTATTCAGTTTGTATGGCAGCTATATGCTATAATCATCCGAACTGAATAATTTCTTCGGAGATTACATTCTTGCCTCAAATAATAATTGGTGCCTAATTTCGTGAAGCTACCTCGTCAAATGAAAGAGTTTTCCATATAAGCATTCCATTCCGATTGTTCAGATTGTATGGCAGCTATATGGTATAGTCATCCGATCTATATAATTTCCTCGGAGATTGAAAAAATGCCTTAAATAATAATTGGTGCCAAATTTCGTGAAGCTACCTCGTCAAATGAAAGAGTTTTCCATACAAACACTTGATTCCAAATGTTCAGTTTGTATGGAAGCTATATGCTGTAGTCATCCCATCTATATAATTTCCTCGGAGATTGAATAAATGTTTTAAATAATAATTGGTGCCAAATTTCGTGAAGCTACCTCGTCAAATGAAGGAGTTTTCCATACAAGCATTTCATTCCGATTGTTCAGTTTGTATGGCAGCTATATGCTATAGTCATCCAAACTGAATAATTTCTTCGGAAATTACATTGTTGCCCTAACTAATAATCTGTGCCAAATTTCGTGAAGATATCTCGTCCAATGAAGGAGTTTTCCATACAAGCACTTGATTCCGATTATTCAGTTTGTATGGCAGCTATATGCTATAGTCATCCGAACTGAATAATTTCTTCGGAGATTACATTGTTGCCCTAACTAATTATCTGTGCCAAATTTAGTGAAGATATCTCGTCAAATGAAGGAGCTTTCCATACAAGCATTTCATTCAGATTGTTCAGTTTGTATGGAAGCTATATGCTATAGTCATCCGATCTACATAATTTCAATGAAAATTAAATAAATGCCTTAAATATTAATATATGCCAAATTTCGTGAAGATATCTCGGCAAATGAAGGAGCTTTCCTTACAAGCATTTCATTCCGATTGTTCTGTTTGTATGGCAGCTATATGCTATAGTCATCCGAACTGAATAATTTCTTCAAAGATTACATTGTTGCCCTAACTAATAATCTGTGCCTAATTTCGTGAAGCTACCTCGTCCAATGAAGGAGTTTTCCATACAAGCATTTCATTCCGATTGTTCAGTTTGTATAGCAGCTATATGCTATAGTCATCCGAACTGAATAATTTCTCCGAAGATTACATTGTTGCCCTAACTAATAATTCGTGCCAAATTTCGCAAAGAGACCTCGACAAATGAAAGAGTTTTCCATACAAGCACTTGATTCCGATTATTCAGTTTGTATGGCAGCTATATGCTATAGTCATCCGAACTGAATAATTTCTTCGGAGATTTCATGGTTGCCTTAACTTATAATCCGTGCCAAATTTCGTGAAGATACCTTGTCAAATGAAAGAATTTTCCATACAAGCACTTGATTCCGATTGTTCTGTTTGCATGGCAGGTATATGCTATAGTCATCCGAACTGAATAATTTCTTCGGAGATCACATTGTTGCCTCAAATAATAATTGGTGCCAAATTTTGTGAAGCTACCTCGTCAAATGAAAGAGTTTTCCATATAAGCATTTCATTCCGATTGTTCAGTTTGTATGGAAGCTATATGCTATAGTCATCCGAACTAAATAACTTCTTCGGAGATTTCATGGTTGCCTTAACTAATAATCTGTGCCAAATTTCGTTAAGCTACCTCGTCAAATGAAAGAGTTTTCCATATAAGCATTTCATTCCGATTGTTCAGTTTGTATGGAAGCTATATACTATAGTCATCCGAACTAAATAACTTCTTCGGAGATTTCATGGTTGCCTTAACTAATAATCTGTGCCAAATTTCGTTAAGCTACCTCGTCAAATGAAAGAGCTTTCCATACAAGCACTTGATTCCGATTATTCAGTTTGTATGGCAGCTATATGCTATAGTCTTCCGAACTGAATAATTTCTTCGGAGATTACATTGTTGCCCCAACCTATAAACTGTGCCTAATTTCGTGAAGCTACCTCGTCAAATGAAGGAGTTTTCCATACAAGCTTTTCATTCCGAATGTTCAGCTTATATGGCAGCCTAATGCTATAGTCATCCGAACTGAATAATTTCTTCGGAGATTACATTATTGCCGGGAATAATAATATATGCCAAATTTCGTGAAGATACCTCGTCAAATGAAGGAGTTTTCCATACAAGCATTTCATTCCGATTGTTCAGTTTGTATGGCAGCTATATGCTATAGTCATCCGAACTATATAATTTCCTCAGAAATTTAGTATATGCCTTAAATAATATGTGCCAAATTTCGTGAAGATACCTCGTCAAATGAAGGAGTTTTCCAGACAAGCATTTCATTCCGATTGTTCAGTTTGTATGGCAGCTTAATGCTATAGTCATCCGAACTGAATAATTTCTTCGGAGATTACATTGTTGCCTGAAATAATAATATATGCAAAATTTCGTGAAGCTACCTCGTCAAATGAAAGAGTTTTCCATACAAATACTTGATTCCAAATGTTCAGTTTGTATGGAAGCTATATGCTATAGCCATCCGAACTATATAATTTCCTCAGAGATTGAATAAATGCCTTAAATAATAATATATGCCAAATTTCGTGAAGATACCTCGTCAAATGAAGGAGTTTTCCATACAAGCATTTCATTCCGATTGTTCAGTTTGTATGGCAGCTATATGCTATAGTCATCCGAACTGAATAATTTCTCCGGAGATTTCATTGTTGCCCTAACTTATAATCTGTGCCTAATTTCGTGAAGCTACCTCGTCAAATGAAAGAGTTTTTCATACAAGCATTTCATTCCGATTGTTCAGTTTGTATGGAAGCTATATGCTATAGTCATCCGAACTATATAATTTCCTCAGAGATTGAATAAATGCCAAAAATAATATTATATGTTAAATTTCGTGAAGATACCTCGTCAAATGAAGGAGTTTTCCATACAAGAATTTCATTCCGATTGTTGAGTTTGTATGGCAGCTTAATGCTATAGTCATCCGAACTGAATAATTTCTTCGGAGACTACATTGTTGCCCCAACTAATAATCTGTGCCTAATTTCGTGAAGCTACCTCGTCAAATGAAAGAGTTTTTCATACAAGTAGCTTGTATGGAAGCTATATGCTATAGTCATCCGAACTAAATAACTTCTTCAGAGATTTCATGGTTGCCTTAACTAGTAATCTGTGCCAAATTTCGTTAAGCCACCTCGTCAAATGAAAGAGATTTCCATACAAGCACTTGATTCCGATTATTCAGTTTGTATGGAAGCTATATGCTAGAGTCATCCGATCTATATAATTTCAATGAAAATTGAATAAATGCCTTAAATATTAATATATGCCAAATTTCGTGAAGATATCTCGTCAAATGAAGGAGCTTTCCATTAAGCATTTTATTCCAATTGTTCAGTTTGTATGGAAGCTATTTGCTATAGTCATCCGATCTATATAATTTCAATGAAAATTGAATAAATGCCTTAAATATTAATAAATGCCAAATTTCGTGAAGATATCTCGTCAAATGAAGGAGCTTTCCATACAAGCATTTCATTCCGATTGTTCAGTTTGTATGGAAGCTATATGCTATAGTCATCCGATCTACATAATTTCAATGAAAATTAAATAAATGCCTTAAATATTAATATATGCCAAATTTCGTGAAGATATCTCGGCAAATGAAGGAGCTTTCCTTACAAGCATTTCATTCCGATTGTTCTGTTTGTATGGCAGCTATATGCTATAGTCATCCGAACTGAATAATTTCTTCGAAGATTACATTGTTGCCCTAACTAATAATCTGTGCCTAATTTCGTGAAGCTACCTCGTCCAATGAAGGAGTTTTCCATACAAGCATTTCATTCCGATTGTTCAGTTTGTATAGCAGCTATATGCTATAGTCATCCGAACTGAATAATTTCTTCGAAGATTACATTGTTGCCCTAACTAATAATTCGTGCCAAATTTCGCAAAGATACCTCGACAAATGAAAGAGTTTTCCATACAAGCACATGATTCCGATTATTCAGTTTGTATGGCAGCTATATGCTATAATCATCCGAACTGAATAATTTCTTCGGAGATTACATTCTTGCCTTAACTTATAATCCGTGCCAAATTTCGTGAAGATACCTTGTCAAATGAAAGAATTTTCCATACAAGCACCTGATTCCGATTGTCTGTTTGCATGGCAGCTATATGCTAGAGTCATCCGATCTATATAATTTCAATGAAAATTGAATAAATGCCTTAAATATTAATATATGCCAAATTTCGTGAAGATATCTCGTCAAATGAAGGAGCTTTCCATACAAGCATTTCATTCCGATTGTTCTTTTTTAATGGCAGCTATATGCTATAGTCATCCGAACTGAATAATTTCTTCGGAGATTTCATGGTTGCCTTAACTTATAATCCGTGCCAAATTTCGTGAAGATACCTTGTCAAATGAAAGAATTTTCCATACAAGCACCTGATTCCGATTGTTCTGTTTGCATGGCAGCTATATGCTATAGTCATCCGAACTGAATAATTTCTTCGGAGATTACATTGTTGCCTCAAATAATAATTGGTGCCAAATTTCGTGAAGCTACCTCGTCAAATGAAAGAGTTTTCCATATAAGCATTTCATTCCGATTGTTCAGTTTGTACGGAAGCTATATGCTATAGTCATCCGAACTAAATAACTTCTTCGGAGATTTCATGGTTGCCTTAACTAATAATCTGTGCCAAATTTCGTTAAGCTACCTCGTCAAATGAAAGAGTTTTCCATATAAGCATTTCATTCCGATTGTTCAGTTTGTATGGAAGCTATATGCTATAGTCAACCGATCTATACAATTTCATCGAAGATTACATTGTTGCCTTAAATAATAATTGGTGCCAAATTTCGTGAAGATACCTCGGGAAATGAAACAGTTTTCCATACAAGCATTTCATTCCGATTGTTCAGTTTGTATGGCAGCTATATGCTATAGTCATCCGAACTATATAATTTCCTCAGAGATTACATTGTTGCCTCAAATAATAATTGGTGCCAAATTTCGTGAAGATACCTCGTCAAATGAAGGAGTTTTCCATACAAGCATTTCATTCCGATTGTTCAGTTTGTATGACAGCTATATGCTATAGTCATCCGAACTGAATAATTTCTTCGGAGATTTCATGGTTGCCTTAACTTATAATCCGTGCCAAATTTCGTGAAGATACCTTGTCAAATGAAAGAATTTTCCATACAAGCACCTGATTCCGATTGTTCTGTTTGCATGGCAGCTATATGCTATAGTCATCCGAACTGAATAATTTCTTCGGAGATTACATTGTTGCCTCAAATAATAATTGGTGCCAAATTTCGTGAAGCTACCTCGTCAAATGAAGGAGTTTTCTATACAATCTTTTCTTTCCGATTGTTCTTTTTTAATGGCAGCTATATGCTATAGTCATCCGAACTGAATAATTTCTTCGGAGATTTCATGGTTGCCTTAACTTATAATCCGTGCCAAATTTCGTGAAGATACCTTGTCAAATGAAAGAATTTTCCATACAAGCACCTGATTCCGATTGTTCTGTTTGCATGGCAGCTATATGCTATAGTCATCCGAACTGAATAATTTCTTCGGAGATTACATTGTTGCCTCAAATAATAATTGGTGCCAAATTTCGTGAAGCTACCTCGTCAAATGAAAGAGTTTTCCATATAAGCATTTCATTCCGATTGTTCAGTTTGTACGGAAGCTATATGCTATAGTCATCCGAACTAAATAACTTCTTCGGAGATTTCATGGTTGCCTTAACTAATAATCTGTGCCAAATTTCGTTAAGCTACCTCGTCAAATGAAAGAGTTTTCCATATAAGCATTTCATTCCGATTGTTCAGTTTGTATGGAAGCTATATGCTATAGTCATCCGAACTAAATAACTTCTTCGGAGATTTCATGGTTGCCTTAACTAATAATCTGTGCCAAATTTCGTTAAGCTACCTCGTCAAATGAAAGAGTTTTCCATATAAGCATTTCATTCCGATTGTTCAGTTTGTATGGAAGCTGTATGCTATAGTCAACCGATCTATACAATTTCATCGAAGATTACATTGTTGCCTTAAATAATAATTGGTGCCAAATTTCGTGAAGATACCTCGGGAAATGAAACAGTTTTCCATACAAGCATTTCATTCCGATTGTTCAGTTTGTATGGCAGCTATATGCTATAGTCATCCGAACTATATAATTTCCTCAGAGATTGAGTAAATGCCTTAAATAATAATATATGCCAAATTTCGTGAAGATACCTCGTCAAATGAAGGAGTTTTCCATACAAGCATTTCATTCCGATTGTTCAGTTTGTATGACAGCTATATGCTATAGTCATCCGAACTGAATAATTTCTTCGGAGACTACATTGTTGCCCCAACTAATAATCTGTGCCTAATTTCGTGAAGCTACCTCGTCAAATGAAGGAGTTTTCCATACAAGCATTTCATTCCGATTGTTCAGTTTGTATGGCAGCTTATTGATATAGTCATCCGAACTGAATAATTTCTTCGGAGATTACATTGTTGCCTGAAATAATAATATATGCAAAATTTTGTGAAGCTACCTCGTCAAATGAAAGAGTTTTCCATACAAATACTTGATTCCAAATGTTCAGTTTGTATGGAAGCTATAGGCTATAGCCATCCGAACTATATAATTTCCTCAGAGATTGAGTAAATGCCTTAAATAATAATATATGCCAAATTTCGTGAAGATACCTCGTCAAATGCAGGAGTTTTCCATACAAGCATTTCATTCCGATTGTTCAGTTTGTATGGCAGCTTAATGCTATAGTCATCCGAACTGAATAATTTCTTCGGAGATTACATTGTTGCCTGAAATAATAATATATGCCAAATTTTGTGAAGATACCTCGTCAAATGAAGGAGTTTTCTATACAAGCATTTCATTCCGATTGTTCAATTTGTATGGCAGCTATATGCTATAGTCATCCGAACTAAATAATTTCTTCGGAGATTACATTTTTGCCCTAACTAATAATCCGTGTCAAATTTCGTGAAGATACCTCGTCAAATGAAAGAGTTTTCCATTCAAGCACTTGATGCCGATTGTTCAGTTTGTATGGAATCTATATGCTATATTCATCCGATCTGAATAATTTCTTCGGAGATTACATTCTTGCCTTAACTGACAATCCGTGCCAAATTTCGTGAATATACCTCGACAAATGAAAGAGTTTTACATACAAGCACGTGATTCCGATTGTTCAGTTTGTATGGAAGCTATATACTATAGTCATCTGATCTATATAATTTCGTCGGAGATTGAATAAATGCCTTAAATAATAATATATGCCAAATTTCGTGAATCTACCTCGTCAAATGAAAGAGTTTTCAATAAAAGCACGTGATTCCGATTGTTTAGTTTGTATGGAAGCTGTATGCTATAGTCAACCGATCTATACAATTTCTTCGAAGATTACATTGTTGCCTTAAATAATAATTGGTGCCAAATTTCGTGAAGATACCTCGGGAAATGAAAGAGTTTTCCATACAAGCACTTGATTCCGATTGTTCAGTTTGTATGGCAGCTATATACTATAGGTTCGATATCGGCCGTTCCGACAAGTGAGCAGCTTCTAGGTAAGAAAAAGACGTGGTCAAAAGTTCAGATCGATATCTCAAAAACTGAGGAACTAGTTCTCGTATATATAGAGGGACGGACGGACAGACGGACATGACTAAATAAACTCAGCTCGTCACGATGATCATTTATATATATACTTTATATGGTCTCCGCCGTTTACTTTTGGATTTTCCAAACTTCGTGGCAAAATTAATATACCATGTTCAGGGTATAGTAACAATGATCTTCATCAAACTGAACTCACATATGTGAAATTACCTTTCGTTGGCAACTTTCGCAACAAATCATTTTTAAACATTGTACATCGGGTTTGGTTATTTTTGTATCAACAGATCATGAGACTATCTTATGTTTTGTAAGATTCTCTTCATTCATATTTGAATCTTTAGTTTTATTTTACTCTACAAAAATCAAAAAATATGAAAAAAATATTTGCAATGTTAATTTTGTTTTGAAACATAAAGATGCATCGAAGTAAGCAGAGAGAAATATAGGGAAAATACATGTTACATTTCAATAAAATAGCTTTGTTGAACTTCTCTTTTGTAATTTTTCAGTCGCGATTCTTTCTTAAGAGGTAGCAATAATCTGACAACATGTGGCGATCCCATCAGCATCGATACCTTTCTTCCGTCAATTTTCGATTTTAGTTGAACCGCTCTCCCTGTTGCTCACTATAATTTCCAAAAAAATCCAAAAATGTATCCAGCTTATTAAGGAGATAGTTCAAATTGATACACAAATTGTTTTCTAGAGATAGCTTCAGTTTGTCAGTTAAATTGGTACTCAGTGTTTGCCTAATAAATTTTCGACTCTGGACATGATACTTTTCCAAGCTTCATTTTCCGGATCAGTAATAACTTTGTCGTAATCTCTGTATCTCCCATTATTTGTCGTATTTGAGGGTCATCAAATATTTCACTTAACAATCAATACAATAACGTAACTCTCTTTATACAAGTATATATTGATATATATTTATGGTTATATTCAGTTTTCATGCAAATTGTCTTCCTCCAAAAAATGTGGCAACACTTCAAGCTCTTAAGCTGTAATTTTTAGGCTGTGAACTTTTGTGTTTTTATTTTACAAAATTCTTCAAGTTTAACACTAAGTTGCAGGATAAGTATTAAATGTTCCTAAGTTTTGTGCAGTATTAAAAAAGTTTAAACTTTCGAATTTTTGGTTCTGAGTCAGCTTTTTGTTTCATTTTGTTTTATTTTATTCTATTTTCTCTCTTTATTTACCAAATTTACTTTTTTATTCACAGCTGTGTTGCGTTTAGCTTTTTATTTGTCACAGTGCTTCTAGAATTGCTCGCTATATTGCTTTTTAAAACTGTCTTTGTTTTAAACTGTGATAAAAAAATTGCTATTATTTTTGCATTTATCCTTAATTGAATTTATTATTAATAATATTTTATTACTACACTAATTTATTATATATCTATTAGATTTTGTTCTACTTACTCTTATATTTGATCTTCATTCTTGTTGTTTATTATGTCTTGTGACTTCCCCAATTGTAACATTAATGGCGAGTCAAATCGTTACGTTTCATGCTGGCTTTGTGATGGGCTTCCTCATATTAAACGTGCTGGACTGACAGGTAGAATCTTAGATTACCTTCTCGACTGTAAGGGATTGCGTTGGTCCTGTTTAAATTGTAGATCTATTGAAATCGATATATTTAAAGTTTATAGGGAGACACGCAATGGCCTTAACGAAATCGGTCGAGATCTTGTAACCCTCACTGAAAAATTTAGACACTATGAAAAATTGTTCAAATCTTTTAAGTGCCTGGATAAACGTAAACGTTCTTCCGATGAAGTAACACTTAGTTCTTCTGTACAGAAAAGAACGTCTCCTCCCAATGACCTAATAAATCTCTCTTCTCCTTGCCTTCAAGGTGATAAGCCGTCAACTTCCAAAGAGCTCAATTCCCCAAAAGCTCTATCTAATAGTAGTGTCTCACAATTCCAGAGGCCCCCCCAAATAACTTAATAGCATCAGTTAATAATTTGATAGTTATTTTACCTAAAAAGTCTATATTTATTTCGAGACTTGCCGAAGATACCTTGGTGGAGGACATTAAAACGTTTAAAAATTGATGATATCAATATCCGCAAATTTAACTTCAATTATGATAGAAGTATATCATCGTTTAAAATAGACGTATCTCTTTAAATATTCAAAAGATCTTAGATAGCTCATTCTGGCCACCTAGGGCTTTTGTACGCGAGTTTAAACCTAAACTTAGAAGTCAATCTGAGGAAAACATTGTTAAATTACCAAAAGCAATAAAAGATATAAAAAACTGATTGGTAGAAATTCGCCAAGCATTTATTATCAAAATGTTAGAGGTCTTAATACAAATTTAACCGACATGTATTTAAACAGTTCCAATTTTAATTTCCATATAATTGGATTTACAGAAACTTGGTTAAAACCTTACATTTTTGATAATGAGATTTAAAACAGCAAATTTCAAGTTTTTAGATGTGATCGACTGAACAGAATCGGTGGAGGTGTTCTATTTGCGTGCATTCCTCTATCCCATCTGAAAATGCTCTTGTTTCAGGGACCGACTCATTTGAACTTAAATGTATTAGAGTTTACGTTAATAGTTGCTTTATTTATTTGTCCCTATCTTATATACAACCCCATTCGGGCTTATCTGTATACATGCAGCATGCTTCTTCAATAAATAGTGCTACCTCGATGGCAAATAATGCAGATTCAATAATTGTATTAGGTGATTTCAATTTACCGTGTGCTTCGTGGAAACCTTATCGGGCCGATTTGCAATCGGTCATGTTTTAATGAGTTTTTCGAAAAAATGTCCGAGTTGGGTCTGAACCAAATTAATTTGATTCCGAATAAATTTGGTAAATGCTTAGATTTAGTACACGTTGATATCTCTTCAAAGTGTTCCGTTATTCAGAGTAATCCTCTTGTTCTACCAGAGGACTCATATCATCTTGCTTTAAAAATATCTATCGAAATCTCAGGCTATGTACGGGATAATAATCATCAAACTTCGTGCTTCTGTACTCGGTTTAATTTTGCAAAAGCTAATTTTAAAAAGTTAAATACAGAACTTTCTACAATAATATGGCCTAATTATATTGGTGACATTGAATTGAGTGTCTCTCATTTTAATAACATTATTACGAAATTATTTGAAAAGTATGTTTCAATAGTAATTGTTAATAAAAGTAAAAGTATAAGTCCTTGGTTTTCGAAAGAGTTATATTGGGTGTATGCATTAACTCATGCGGTTTTCTAAGAAAGGGCTTTACTAGTATTATTTCGCGTCGTATTCATCTGTGGCTATATTCATTTCAAAGGTACTGCCATTTCGCGTCGTTTTCAGTAGCTATAAATTGTTTGAGCGTGAACAACAATCTGTATCATGCTTTAGCCGAACGAACGTGCCAAAAGTGGTTTGCACGGTGTAAAAGTGGCAATTTCGACTTAGACGACAGAGAACGACCCGGACAGCCAAACAAACTTCAAGACGAAGAATTGGAGACATTGCTCGACGCAGATGCATGCCAGACGCAAGAAGAACTTGCAAAAGTATTAGGAGTTGATCAAGCAACCGTTTCCAGACGATTAAAATCATTAGGATTCATCCAGAAGCTTGGAAATTGAGTGCCTTATGAATTAAAGCCAAGAGGCGGCGAACGTCGATTCTGCATGTCGGAAATGTTGCTTCAACGCCACCAAAAGAAGTCGTTTTTGCATCGGATTGTCACTGGCGATGAAAAATGGATTCATTATGATAACCCAAAGCGCAAGAAATCGTATGTGAAGCCCGGCCAACCATCAACATCCACGGCAAAGCCGAATATCCATGCTGCTAAGGTTATGCTATGTATTTGGTGGGACCACATGGGTGTGCTCTATTATGAGCTATTGAAATCGGGTCAGACGATCAATGGGAACCTCTACCGAAAACAATTGACTCGTTTGAAAAAGGCCATCGCGGAAAAACGACCAGAATATGCGACCAGACACGAATCAATAATTTTTCATCATGACAACGCTCGGCCACATGTTGCAAGACCAGTTAAAAACTATTTGGAAAACTGTGGGTGGGAAGTTCTACCTCACCCGCCTTATAGCCCAGACTCCCCCCCCACTTGTTCAGATCAATGCAGAATGCCCCTCACCGGAGTACGCTTCTCTTCAGAACAGGGTATCAGAAATTTGATTGATTCTTTCTTGACCTCCAAGCTGGAGAAGTTCTTTTGGGATGGGATTCACAAACTGCCAGAAAGATGGGTAAACATCATAGAGTCCGATGGGCAATACTTTGAGCATTAAATGTACAACAATTTTTTCACAATAAAGTCTTAATTTTCGTAAAAAAACCGCACGAATTAATGCATACACCCAATATAAATTGAAAAACAGAAAAACTCGAGCCTTTAAACATTTTAAAAAAACCGGTTCACTTATCGACTATTCTAAAGTAGAAAAAAATATTGTAAGTAATCCAAAATCGTTTTATGATTTCATCAACTCCAAACGCAGGATTTCCAAATTTCCGTCCGCAATGAAATACAAATCTATCATTTCAAGTGACAATGATATTATATCCAATATGTTTGCAGAATTTTTCAAGTCAAACTACTGTAATAATTCTTCCAAAACTTTTTCTTATCAGCAAGTGCTGTGTTCGAATACTTTAATTAATGCTCCAATTATTTCTGAAAAAGACGTCCTATTTAATTTAAATAAGTTAAAACCATCTTTTAGTTATGGCCCAGACATGGTACCTTCATGCTTCCTAAAAAATAATGCCAAATATATTTACTTGCCTTGACAAGGATATTTAATTCCTCCCTTAAACACGGTATATTTCCTTCAATATGGAAACAGTCATTTATAATTCCTTTGCATAAAAGTGGATTTAGATCCAACATTGAAAACTATAGAGGTATCGCAAAACTATCAGTTATACTTAAATTTTTGAAGCTATCATCACTGACCATATAACCTTTTCGATTTCTCCGTTAATTTCCTCATCTCAGCATGGATTTCGTAAACGGAATTCGACTATAACAAACTTACTTGAATTTGTAAACCATGTATCATTGGGTTTTAGGGAACATAAGGATACGGATGTTATATACACAGACTTTAGCTTTACTTTCGATAAAGTAAATATCTCGATTCTCATACATAAACTTGATCTGCTGGGCTTTCAGCCAAGATTCCTGCAATGGGTATCTTCCTATCTTTATAATAGAACACAACGAGTGATATTTGAGGATACACCTTCAGATACAATTAATGTTTCTTCAGGTGTTCCGCAAGGTAGTCATCTTGGCCCGATTCTGTTCTTGTTGTTTATTAACAATATCTCTACAGTAATAGAATTCTCGAAAATTTTATTATACGCTGACGACGTAAAGCTTTTTAAATCATACACTTCAACTGAGGAAAGGTGTCTGTTGCAAACAGACTTAAACAATTTGGTTGCATGGTGTGATAGAAATGATTTGCTATTGAATCTCAATAAATGTAAGACGATGTGCTTTTCCCGTAGATCTGTGCACCCCTCTTCTTATGTAATAAAACACCATATTCTAGAGCAAGTTTTTAACTATGTTGATTTGGGAGTTAATATGGACCCTAAGCTTAATTTCAGTCTTCATATTGATACCATGGTCTTGAAAGCAAAAGCTGTCCTCAGTTTTGTTAAACGTTGGTCTAAAGAATTTAGAGATCCGTATATTACTAAAACACTTTATACAACTTTGGTTAGACCTATATTGGAATATGGCTCTGTTGTATGGAACCCTAGCTACCAAATCCATACTGACAAGTTAGAGTCGGTTCAATAACAATTTTTACTTTTCGCCTTAGCGCATTTCCGATGGGATACTATGGTAAGTCTACCTCCATACACTAGTCGTTTAAAAATTATTAATCTACCTACACTTTCTAATCGTAAGGAAATGCTTGGCATAATATTCTTAGTGAAAATTTTGAATGGAACTGTTTGCAGTTCTTTTCTCCTGTCTGAAATTAAATTTAATATCCCGGTTCGCCTTTCGAGGCAGTTTAGAGCTTTACTGCTAAAATCCTGTAGATCAAACTTTGAACTAAACGAGCAATTCCGCCGTATATGTCATGATTTTAATTCTCGTTCCAGCACATTTGACTTATCTGACTCACTTTTCAAAATTAAAAAGACTTTATTGTTTTCTCTTAATAAATGAAAATGAAACAGTTTATTATATTCTATAACTATAAATCTTAGCTGTTGAAATTTTTGTTTCTGTAGCTGAGCAGTTTTAGATCTCAACACTTAAAAAACTCTCTTGCCTTTTCTGACTCGGCTAATTCCGCACGTATGTGGATTGTGCCCCTTGCGTCGGTTGGGCGGGAGGAGCGTAATCGTTGGGTTATTATTAGACTAAAGTGCCTACAATGACGGTAAATATTTTCGAAGATATGATTTGTGTAAAATATTTGGATCGAACTTATAGACGGAAATGGAAACTACGGTAAGAAATGTTTTACATCTAAATGCTGTGGCATTATTGAAGTATTTTATCTTATGAGCCAAACTAATAATGGCAGACTTCAAGTAAGGAAAATATATCAACCTATAATTGAAGATTTTAAAAAATAGAATGCAAAAGGGGACCCTTAAGTTATTTTAACAATTATAACTTTGATATAATCTGAATACATCATTATGTGCCGTATTTGATTACCATTAAATATTCCCCCTTTACAAGTGTCATTAAGACAATTTCCTTCCACGTCTAACGCTTTAAGAAATTGTTTTGCCCTTCTTAGCTTGATCACATACTAAATTACTAGTTTATTTGAGAAAAAACTCTGCTGTTTCACCTTCTTATTTACATCCATTTTTAGACTGAACCGATATCTGGGTATTTGGCGGCATCATTGCTTCTGAGTAGTCCGTTTGAATTTCTTTTGAGAAAAAAACTCTGCTGTTAATGCTTCTCCGTCTAATTTACATCCATTCGTAGACTATACCGATATCTGGGAATTTGGCGGCATCATTGTTTCTGAGTAGTCAATGTGAATTACTTTTGAAACAGAAGCTTAATTTTCATTGAGTAAAACAGGACATTTTGTAGACTGTAATTATAGATAACTTAGCGTTTGATTATTAATAAGGTCTTAATTCTTTTCGCATAATTTTACTCATATTTTCGGTAAGGAGCCTGAGGATAGAGATCAGAACCATATACATGACTGGAAAGCTACGTATTTATTACTAACAAGTGCATAGTTAATAAAATATTCGATACACAATTATCATAAAACCAAAAGCTCGTTCAATACTTTCATGAATAAAGTCATAATCTAGGCACTGTAAAGCTTTGTTATAATTTTTTGCTCCAGACTTTTTCGCGAACTTTCGTAAGTCACCAATATCGGTTCAGGTGGTTTTGAGTTTTAAGCTTTTTAAATAATGTCACCCTGCTTAGTTAAATATATGTATTTAGATACATATACTGAATTTTCTGGTAAATTGTCTTTCTTAGAATGAAATTCCTACAACGACGGTAAATAGTTTCGAAGACATGATTTGTGTAAAAGCATTATTCGGATCGAACTTATAGTTGGCAATGGAAACAATGGTAAAATATTTTTTAAATCTGTTTGCTGTTGAATTATAGGAGTATTTTGTTTTTTGAGTCAAATTGATAATGGCTTACAATTAGTGAGGAAAATAGATCAACCTACAATTTGAGATTACTAAAGCCATTTTAAAATCTCTAACGTAATAATGGTAGCCCTCAACTAGGGGTTATTAATTTAGTTTAAACAAATTTTAAGGTAATAACGGTAAGCCTCAACTAGAGGCCATTCATTGCATGTACAAAATCTAATTTAATAATACACCAGATGATCCAACATTTTGTTTTAAAACAAGTAAGGAAGGGCTAAGTTCGGTTGTAACCGAACATTTTATACTCACGCAAAGTCAAATGGTATACTCGTTTGATATTTCTTTGTGGATTGACTGATATTTGCAGTAGAAGGTCAACTATAGGCACTGGATATGGCATACTTTAAACGTATTATTCACGCAAAGCTTTACCCCGATATAATCATTGTTGCTTGATATGCATAGTGGAAAGTTAAAGAATGGAAAGAAATATCAGATGGAATTGAAAATGGTGTTATATGGGAAATAGTCCTGGTTGTAGTCCGATTAAGCACATTTTTGCTCTATAACATAGAAATATGAAAAGAACGTTGTGCACCGAATTTGGTTGAAATCGGTTTAACAAATCCCAAGATATGGGTTTTCACCTAAGAGAGGGCGGTGCAACGCCCACTGACTAATTTTGAACGCGGTTCCTATAATATAATAATATTATATAATACATATATCTCATACCATCCCAGAGATAAAATTTAACGTCTTTGGCGTGTTTACAGCTTGGTTTATCGCGCTTTTAGTATTTTTTAGCAGTACCGTTATATGGGGAGTGGGCGGGCTTGTCGCCCGATTTCACCGATTTTTACACCGTCAAACATTTGCTTCCAGTGAATTTTGTTATGATAGCGTTAGCGGTTTAGGAGATATGTACATTAAACCTATTAGGGGTGGGACCTCGCCCACTTTAAAAAAAAATTTTAACTGCAGGTGCCCCTCTCTAATGTGATCCTGTGTACCAAATAACAGTATTGTATCTTATTGCGGTGCTTAGTTATGGCAATTTATTTGATTTTGATTAATGGCGTCTTGTGGGCGTGGCAGTGTTCCGATTACGCCTATCTGCAATACCCACCGTCTCACGGTTCCAAGAAACATGTCTACCAAGTTTCATAAAGATATCTCAATTTTTACTTAAGTTAGAGCTTGCAGGTTGCGAGAGTATAAAAATGTGTTAGAAAATATTCTAATATTAAAGTACTTGTTAGAATTTATTGGAACATTCAAAATAGTGTCAGAGTTATATTCTGACTGAAAATTTTAAATGCGCTCAGACCCACTAGTACCATAATACTGGTGATATTTCGAACTCTACTCTACAAATGCACTTATGGAATTATGGCTATATACATCAACAATTAATTGTATATACAGTTAACATTTGGGTTGATTGTCGATCGCACCCAAACACAAAGAATATAACAGTGAACTTCATCAAACTAAACTCACATCTGTGAAATCACCTTTCGTTGGCAACTGTCGCAACAAATCACTTTTAAACATTTCACTGGTCTATAGCGGTGTTGTTGCTTAGGTGTAAAATCGGTTTTGGTTATTTTTGTGTCAGCACATTATGAGACTATCATATGTTTTGTAAGATTTTTTTTAACTCTACAAACAAAAAACATGAAACAAATATTTGTAATCTTAGTTTTGTTTTGAAAAATAAATATGAATCGCAGTGGAAAACATATGCTACATTTCAATAAAATGCCTTTGATGAACTTTTCTTTTGTAATTTTTCAGTCGCAATCCCTTCTAGCAATAATCTGACATCATGTGACGATCCTATCACTATCGATACCTTTCTTCCGTCACTTTTCGATTTTAACAGCTCGCCCTGTTGCTTACTATAATTTCCAAAAAATCCGGAAGTTTATCCAGATTATTAAGGAGATAGTTCAACTTGCTACTCATATTCGTCTTCTATTCCACCTTATAATTTTTGGAAATTTTCATAGGTCAACAATTTCGATCCAGGTGTTCTTGAATAATAAGCTTTTTAAATAACGTAACTCTCTTTATATATTATAGTACAAGTATACATATATTTATGGTTATATTCAGTTTTCATGTAAATTGTCTTCCTTAGGCTGAAATGCCTCTAACGACGTTAAATATTGTAGTTTCGAAGATATGATTTGTGTATCATCATTACGTGGATCGAACGTATAAACGGAAATAGAATCTGCGGTAATGATTGAAGTATTATCTTATGAGCCAAACTAATAATGGCAGCTTTCAAGTAAGGAAAAAATATCAACCTATAATTGGAGATTACTAAAGTCCTTTTAAAAAATCCAATGTAATAATGGATTCCCTTAACTAGTGGTTATTAATTTATTTCAACAGTTACAACTTTGATATTATCTGTATCTGTTATTATTTGCGGGAATTTGATTACCATTAAATATTCCCCTTTTCAATATTGTCAGTGTCACTAAAACAATTTCATCCTCTTATTTACGTCCATTGGTAGACTGTATCGATGTCTGGGTATCTAGCGGAATTATTGCTTCTGAGTAGTCAATGTGAATTACTTTTGAAACAGAAGCTGAACTTTCATTGAGTAAAACAGGACTTTTTGTAGGCTGTAATTCTAAATACCTTAGCGTTTGATTTTTAATAATATCTTAACACTTTTCTCATAATTTTACTCATATTTTAGGTAAGGAGTCTGAGAATAGGGATCAGAATCATATACATGACTAAAACTAAATATTTATTACGAGCAAGTGGATAGTTATTAAGATATTAGATATACAATTATCATAAAACCAAAAAAATATTCAATACTTTCATAAATAAGGTCATAATCTGAACGTTGTAGAGCTGTGTTATCATTTTTTGTTAGAGAGTTTTTCGGGAATTTTCGTATGTCATCGATATCGGTCTAGGTGTTATATTTAGATAAATATACTGAGTTTTCAGAAGAGAAGATATTTTCTAAGGCTGTTTGCTTTTAAATAATAGAAGTATTTTGTCTTAGAGTACCATGAAGTAGTATTGATTTTCATTTCAAAAAACATTTATTCATTGAGAGCTAATACTTTTATTCTTTGATTAAATATTGAAAGTTCAAAAATCAAAAATTTTAATATATTACAAAATTACAGAAAAGAGTTTAAATAGTTTTGCATATGCTTAACAGATACATATATATTAATATTTAATCTTAATTAATGTTGGGTATTTTAATTTAAATGCCCAAAAATTGTTATTTTAACTGATCTGGCTGCAATGCAAAACATTATAAAAAACGCTAATTTTGAGGCGCTTACACACTGGAAAGAGTTGGGCATCCCATTATCCCTGGTCTACGGATCAGAGCGCCGCCTCACCTCTTTCGTTTACACCACATCGTTCACCCAGAGAACGTAGAAGAACGAGAAGGTGCAAATTAAATTTTGTATGATGCTCGATTGGACGGCTAACACAGCTGAAAAATTGAGATCAGGGAGTTCAACATTTCCTGCAGTATTTGCTGTTATTTAGAAGAAATGAGAATTTATAACAACGTTCTCCTGCAGAAATATGTATCTCCCAACATAAAGAGAAAAATTAAACACTTTAAACAAAAAATACAAATGCCACTTCACATATGCATGATTATTTTTTGTCATTAAACGATTTTTATGATAAAAATTGATAAAATATGTCTTTTTTTTTGCACAAATGAGGATAAGGCAAATGCGAAAGATTATGCAAAAAAATATATATATTACCTTTTTTAATAATTTTCTAATTTCAATTGTTACAGAATTAATAATTTATGTATGTACATATACACATCAATATGTTATAATATATAATATAATAATATATTATCATTTATCAGTAAATACATGTGCACGCACTGCTCAATAAGTAATGCATACGCAAATCGACATATATACATATATATGCATACAAATGTAAGTATGTGAGCCAATAGAAAAAATACAAACATTGTTGTACAAAAATTCTCTCAAGAAACATGAGCAGTGTCAGAAATCAATATGGCATCCAAATTTACAAATCCTAAATTTGTAGTAAATCACACAACAACAACATTTTCATTCATGAACGCTAGCGCACATGCAATAAGCTAAGCCGTTTCATTCATAAAAGCAAACGCTTTACACAGCTCCCAGAGCATGCGTTTGCCTACAAGCGTGTTTTCGCCACAATGGCAAACGCTAGAAATCATAAATTGATCAACATTTTTTTATGTTACGGGAAAAGTGACAACCCTACAAGCCCACAAAATACAAAAAAAGTGACAAAAGTAGCAACAAATCTTTTTTTATTTATTACTAGTTGACTCGGCGAACTTCGCACCTCCCAAGAGTCAGTTAAAGTCGTGTTACCTTTTAGCTGAACTAATTTAGGCTTTGATTAACATAATACAACAATACAAAATAAATATGAACATATATAGATATATAAAAGTATTTTATTATGATCAACAATACATACAGAAAGAGAATACGGATAAAAATTAAGTACTTCAACCACGTGTCAAGAAAAAAATGATAAAACTAAAGTCTGTTGTGTAGCATGTGATGCACTCGGATTAACTCTGTTCATTCAAGCACCTTGTGGTATACGACATTCTTTGTTTTTTTATCAGGTGCAAGAACAAATAAAGCGGGTGGTTTATCGACACATGAACATGCCACGTACAATAGACCATAAGAGAAACGTACATTTTCTAGATTGAGGCCACAAATAGTCAATGATTGGCCCTGTGATTTGCTAATCGTCATAGCGAAGGCAAGACAAATCGGGAAGTGAATTCGTTCAAATTCAAAGGGCATATCCGTTGGGATCATCGGAATCCTTGGAATAAGAACTTCTCCGTCTTTACAATTTTTTTGAGTATCATTGCGTGGATCACATTGCTCATCAGTTTTCTTATCACCAAACGTGTTCCATAGCACAGTTTTGTTAGGTTTAAATTTCAAAGCATGATGACTTACGAGCCAACCTTCAGGTGCAAATTGTCCGTTGGTAAACCACGCACATCCAAGGAGTTTAGAAATATAGTTGGATAATTAGTGGCTTCATCTTCGTCCGTTACACAGTCGATAGATTTGAAAGAATACAGAGTACCTACGATTCGATTCTGAATTATAATATTTAGGTCAGATACATCTTTATTTTTAGCCGCCAAAGTTGCTCGCTACTTAATTATTTAGTATTTTTGTGGTTATCTAAGATATCCGGGAATACTTTGTTGATAATCTTGTCTTTCGATGAGACAATCAGCAATTGCATGGAGAAATTATCAGCAGATAGATCGTTCAACAATGCAACTCTCATATTTACTGACAGTTGAAGTTTCTTTGCAAATCGCCACAGATTTGATGCTTTAAGGCAAGCGTTGATTTTGTAAGCAGCAGTAGATCTTGGAATGACTGGTAGTGCTTGTCGAAAATCGCCAGACAGTGAAATCATTGCACCACCAAAACATCTCTAGTCATTGCGTATATCTTTTAATGTTCGGTCAAGAGCTTTCAATGTGCATTTGTGTGCATTGTGCATTCGTCCCATACTATGATTTTTGATGCTACAAAACTTTGGCCATTGCGGAGTGTTTCAAAGTGTTAAATGTCGGTTGTTCTGTAGTTTGAAGGTTTAATGGCAATTTTAACGCTGAGCGAACCGTACGGCATGCATCTAAAAATGTGGCCGCAATACAAGAAGAAGCAACTGCTCCCGCAATTTCTGATCTCGCACGTACAGTGGCCAAAACCAATGATATGAGAAATGTCTTTCCAGTTCCACCAGGGGAATCCAGAAAAACTAAGCCACCATTTCCACCATCAATTGCATTAATCAATGTATCATAGACTTCTCTCTGTTTAGGATTCAACAGTGGTACATTCGTTCGAACTGATTGTACTATTTCATATGGACCATATGCACGTTCACGTTCCAATTTTCTATTAAATGCGTCATTCATTCCGCAATCGGGCGCTGACCTTCCTAACCTGACTAACAAACTGCCGCAAATGAAGTAACACATAACTTGGATCAAGAGCAAAGCCTGGTTATGCATCTCCTCATTCGCCTCAATATCGGGATTTCTTGTGCTGAGACGAATTCGATGTAAAATTTCTTCTGACATGTTATCTTTGTATTTGTTCCACAGGTCACGTGGGTTCGATGGGATGTATGTCGAAATGATGATAGCAAATAATGTGCGTATCTGTGTATGTAGCGTTCCAAGTGTAAAAACGTGGCATCTCTGAGTACAGCAACGGTCGGGCAAACGGATCGCTTTGACAAATCGCAAAGAAACTGGTCAGTGTTATCGCTGGAGGTGTTGCAGCACGTTGAGCAGCATTCGACGTTGTGAACTAAAGTATCTGACCGTTCTGTAGATGCAATCCCAAATGTACATCAGTGGGATGACGTTCGTGAATAGGCAATGAGAATATACGCCAAATTGCTTCATTGCAGTTCACATATCTACCGAATTGATAGCGCGTAATTTCATCGTTGGTATTGGATGTTTGGTGATATATTTGCAAATGTATTTAATTGACTCAACATACAATACTCAACATAACAGTGTGTCTTGAATGTTTTGAAAAGAAGTGGCGAATATGAAACAACCCAACTGTTGTCGACCATAAAATCGTTTCCTTTCACTTTAGTTGTGTTAATTCTACCTTATCATCGGACGATTGACGCTTATAAAGCGGATAATCATCGTTGCCTGTGATGGTTCCTGCCGTCATTTTTCGTGGATACCATGAATCATATTCTTAATTACAACATCTTGTAGGTCTGGGTCGGTTTCAGGATCAGGAATCTCCGCACATATATTGTCATCTACTTGATCTGGTCGAATTCTTTCGACTAACCAAATTTGAATGTGTGCATGCGGCAAGCCTCGTCTTTGCAAACAAATTTAAAGAGTACCTGAACTTTCGAGACAGAGACAATAGTTAGATAATAGACTACTACTTTGATTGTGCACTTTTTAATCCTGGCAATAAATCTTTAAAAAATCTTAGACAACATTTTCATTAACCTATAAAACAAATTTTAGAAATTGTTTTCGGAAATACAATTGTTTAGATCATAGATTACTACTTTGGATTGTGCACATTTTAACCTTGGTAATTATTAATCTCAGAAAAATCACCGACAACATAAAAATACATTTACTTTTTCGTTAACGTATAAAATAAATCTTGGGAATTGTTTTCGAGAATATAAACTTTAATTTACACAAAATAAATTTATAAACGCTCGCACAAACGTTAATCATTTGTCATTACTTCGGAACGCATGTCAACCATTACCTATAGTATTTGACATGATGGACAGCAAACGTTTGGCAGGTACGAAACAAAGTAACATTTAGGAAAAATTATTAATGTTTTATAACTATGTTTTCGTCGAGTTTCCATTATTTTTAAGATGTATTCTGCTATTCGGGGCGGGGACAAATACAACGAACCAAAAACCATGAAAATTGGTCTAGCCGATCTCGAGTTAAAAGTGTAACAAACCCGACTTTGTTTTATATATGTATATAAGAAGATAGTATATTACAATTCTAAAATATTTTTTCGTGACTAGCAAAAATCTGTGTCAGTATGTATGCATGCTCATATAATATAAACATACATATTTACGATGATTTGTTGACAAAGCTGTTAGAGCGGCAAGGAAAGCGGTGACTATCGGCGCGCGTTCGTTTATTTTTCGGCACATCTCGGATTTTCTACCAACAACACAATGTTGTAACGCTTTGTCGTCGCGTCAGTCCTTCGACAGGTTGACTCTTTGACATAAAAGCAAAAAACGTGAGCTCCGATCATCGGTTGACCGTGTCAACGGAGATTTCAGATCCACTGCTGTTATAAAAGCGAGAAATGTTATTTGTATCTACTGCGTGTGAGGTGAACTCCCCGATAAAATTTTACAAATGTTCGCTGTCGCTCCTGTACCTTCTCGTTCTTCTATGTTCCCTGCTTCAACCATCGTATTTTACACCATCCAAATGATCAAAAGGGAATAGTCAGACCGGGATGGGCTCTCTTTTCGATTTCATCCGTGACCTATAAGGTTCGACATTAGAAAAACATGAAAGTGAACTTGTTGTATTATAAATTCTTTACAAACAAAAATATAAGAAAGTGAACTTGTTATATTAAAAAGTATTTTCAAACTATATATTAACTTGAAATTAATTAAAGAGTTTAAAAGTTAATTACAATAAATAGTTTTTAACTATAGGTTGTGCAATAGTGCAAGTGAGTATAACACCGCGCCCAAGGTGAAAAAATAAGTGAAATCAACAAAAATCTAACCTCTTTGAAAGGCACCTGAAGCAAAAAAAAAAGAAAAAACTTAAAAATTTTATTTGATTAATACACATACAAACGTAAATTAAAACAAAAAAAAAACAAAGAAAACACGAAAAGTACAAAAGTATTGTACTAATATATGTATATACCTAAAAGGTATATGCATACCTAAATACATACTAACAGTGGTTAAATAAAATTACTACAACGGTCGCGAAATCAATGGATATACAAAACAAACACAAAAAATCACTGGTTAAATGAGTAATTCAACATAGCATCCCACACACATTCCACACCAACCCTATCATCACGATCACACCACACATGAAGACACACCACACCAAAGGAGGTAAAAAGGGGACGACGAGCGACCACCAGGCTCTCTTGTGCAACGTAATCGTACCAATCGCTACCTTCACTATCAACCGTCACAACCTGTTAATTATTTAAAATACTTATATTAATTTTGTGCGAAAATAAATTGTGAACTTCTTTAAAAAACATAAAACAAAACAATTTGTTAGTGAATATAAGATAAAAAGGTGAGTGCTAAACAAGGTGGCGCATAACTCAATCCATGGTCCTTCGAGCCTTACGGAAAGACACTATTAGGGGAAAAAAAAATAATAATAAATAATTAAATAAAATAAAGTGCGGAGATCAAATACTTACATACAATACATATACCTAAATCAAAAAAAACAAACAGTGTACAGTGAAACAAGCAAGTGCAGTACAAGTGAATATACATAAAAAAAAAAAAGTACCGAAGACAATAATATACATATACAGTGCCGTAAAAATAAAATACATATAAAAGTGCAACAAACCTTTCACATACTTTCGGTGAACAAACATAAAACATATAAAACACGGGCGCGAAACCTGTACAATAACACAAATTAAACGGGCGCGATTACCAAACATAATATACCTACAATACATACCAACAAAATTAAATAGTAACCGGGCGCGCAATAAAAATAAAACACAAAAATTTTATACAACAACCTAAGGAACATACCTACGGGACAAAGGACAACAAAAGCAAGCTCGGACAGCACAGAGGAGGAGAGGATTTTTCTGCATTGGCACACGTATACCAACATATAAAACCCCAAATACCCTTGAGGCGGTACAAAGTGAGTCGTATCGATTCCTTTTACTTATTTATAATTTATTAGCATTTATGTATGTTGAAATTAATAAAATCAGGTTATATTTAAATATAGCGATTACGGCCAAACTGTTTTAACTTACGGTTAATTTCGAGAAAACCGAATTCAGTTTGGTGCATTATATACATCCATATATACAATATATATATACATATATATGTATATATAAAACATATTTATTTAAAAGAAACCAAAGCCTATACATGCTTACCTTTGTGTATCCAAACACAAATTTAATAAATTGTTTCAAGTACTTACTTGACCACTTTTCCCGGCAATACCCCTTATGTTTAATAAATCATAAGCAGGATTGCGCAAAATAAGTAAGCAAGGCAAATTGAAAAAATAAATAAAATTCAAACGAAAAAAAAAGAAAGAAAAACATACATACATATCTGCACGGTTACTTGCCAAGCACATACAAATCTACATACTATATTACATTTTATATACGCTTATATATACGTAACTAACAAAGTTACGAAGCGAATAATTTTTTACATACATATATACTCGAACGATACGAACACAAAAGTGCGTACCTGCACATTATTTATTTTCTTTTCCCGCGTCATTCCTATAGCCAACCTAACAAGCATATACATACAAACACACGGCTTAAAATTTGCCTATGTCTGTATACCCTACACACATTGGGTACAATATTTAAAATTATTGCTAATAATAAAAGACTTAAACGCAATAATAACAATATTTCCAAACACTAAGCGTTGCGGTACATAAGTAGGAATTATTAATTTTTTAGACAGAATTAAAATTTATTACAACAAAAAACAAGGGCACAAGAACAATCGGTTTAACAAACGAAAAAGCAAAGACAAAGTTATACTTGGTGGGAATAGCGCATAACTAGTACACACACAGTAGTACATATCGGCACTTTTCTGGGAATACCCCTTGTTCTACATTAATTAACATACATACAAACGAGTACATAACATTAAATTATAAAATACAAAGAGAGAAATAAAAAAAAAGCGTAACTAAATAAAACCCGAGACTAAGAAAAACGAAATACGCGTTTGTTATTGGCGAAGTCCGGATACAACAAAAAAACAAAATCCTATTTGTCTAAAAGATAATCTCTTTATTTATCTAATATCATCAGTGTACACTGACAGAAAAAATATATAAAATATATCTAAACAAAAACAAAAATAATAAAATTTTTAATTCTACTTTCATCTTTTAAATGAACGCAGATTCTAAGGAATCTAAACCAACTCAACATCTAAATTACCAAAAATGATTTCGGACGAAAAGAGTCTACACGCTCAAAGCAAGGAGCTACAAAACAAAAAAAGATAAAAGACATTTCATATACCTAATTCATTGCAGAGAGTGACAGTCTAATACGATACTGCACTCGATTTTCATCTTCGCCGATTCAGGACAATTTTGAATCGGTATTAGAAATTAAAAAAGACAATCTTGACAATTTTTGGACACGTCTCCAAGCTGCATATGACGCAATCGTAGAATCTGACGACTCAGATCTACCGGAAAATTTCAAATCTTCGGCTTACGCCAAATACGAAAACTGCTTAGACCAGTTCGAAGAAACAAAAGCAATGATTTCTGACCAATTAAAATTAATCAAAGCAATTGCACCTACTCCACAGCCAAGAGTAGAGCTGCCACAAATCCAATGCCAAGAGGCAAGTTCAGGCATCCATCTCAAGGTGCCCACATGTGATACAGAAATCTTTCATGGTGGTTATGAACAATGGCCGTCCTTCCGGGACATGTTTATAGCCGTTTACATAAACCACCCAAAATTAACAAATGCGCAAAAATTGTATCACCTCCGATACAAAACAAAAGGTCAAGCAGGCGTCATAGTAAAACAGTTCGCACTAAATGACGATAATTTCAATATGGCTTGGGAAGCTCTTAAATCAAGATTCGAAAACGAAAGAATATTGGTCGATAAACAAATATCGATATTAATGAACTTGCCAAAAATTCAAAAGGAAACAAGTGAAGAATTTATCAAACTTCAATCCACTGTTTCAAATTGTTTGTCGGTTTTATCGACACAAAATATTCCCACAGACTACTGGTAAAAATATGCACTGCCGCATTACCAGAAAAATCATTACTTCTATGGGAGCAATCGCTCTCATCACGAAGAAAATGCCCCACGTGGCAACAATTGAAAGATTTCCTAACTACCCAGTACGAAATCGCAGAAAGGGTAGATAAAAAAATGGTCAGAGCGAAAACTGTTCAACACGACCTAAATAGAAGCTTCCACAGGCCACAAGCCAGTAGCAACAACAATTTAAATAGAAGCTTCTTCAGAAATCAAACGATAACATCCGAACAGTACAAACAAACGTCATGCGAACTGTGTACAGGGGGGCATAAGCTCAAATCTTGCGAGAAATTCAAAAAAATTAATATTACCGATCGAAACAATTATGTACGAACAAAAAGGCTTTGTACAAATTGCCTATCAAATGTACATACACTTAAAGAGTGCGAAAGCAAATTTAATTGAGTTTATTGTCATAAACGACATCATTCTATGCTTCATTATAACACATTTTCCAGCTCACCCCCAAACAGCGCAAATATGAAAAGAGCCACGGGTTTAGTTGCAACAGCAAATCCCGAAATTTGCCAAGATGCGCCATGCTGCTCAAAGGCATTAAAAACCCAAACGCTACACAGCGAAAAGCTACAACTGCCAACAAAACAAGCCAACTTTGAAATTACAGGAATGGGCGGAAGAGTAGTTCAAAACTCTAATAAAATCTGCCCCATTACCTTAATTTCCCCCCAAGCGGATAAGCACATACAAGCAGAAGCTATAGTCTTACCGCAACTTACAAATATGCTTCCAAGCTATCACATAAATAGCAAGCATTGGCAAAAGGTTTCACACCTAAAGCTAGCAGATCCCAACTGCAACACTCCCGCTCAAATAGACCTTCTATTAGGCAGCGATCTCATACCACAGATAATACTCGAAGGTATTGAGAAAATTTCAAATACACTTCTGGCACAAAATACTATTTTTGGGTGGATCATAAGTGGACTAGTTTCGGAACCAGTTACCACCATGACCACTCAGGTTGAGGAAATCTCAAACGAATACCTCAATTCACAATTGAAAAAATTTTGGGCGTTAGAAGAACTCCCCCCATATCAATCACAACCCCTGAAGATCAGTATTGTGAAGACTTTTACAAAGCCACAACTACTAGATCAGATAATGGTCGGTACGTCGTACGACTACCACTAAAACAACAATTTCCCAACACCATCGCCTTAGGTCACTCTCGCGCCTCTGCAATACAGCAGTTTCAAAGTATGGAAAAAAACCTACTTAAAAAAGGTGAACTCAAACCAGTATATGATGGTGTGTTGGAAGAATATCTCCATTTAGACCACATGGAGGAAGTAAGCCCATGCGAAAAAATCATAAATGGCAAATATTACTCATTTTACTTGCCTCATCACGCAGTAGTAAAGCCAGACAAAAAAACAACTAAAGTAAGAGTTGTTTTTAATGCATCAAGATCTACTAGCTCGGGGAATTCCCTAAATGATATCCTATTTACGGGACCCACGCTCCAACCAGATTTAATGCTACTAATTTTAAATTGGCGTATATTCAAATACGTATATAACGGAGACGTCGAAAAAATGTATAGACAAATAGTCGTACATAAAGACGATCAAGATTTTCAGCGAATTATTTTCCGAAAATCTCCCAATAGTCCACTACGCGACTATAAACTTAAAACAGTTACCTTTGGCGTCAACTGTGCTCCATATTTAGCCATTCGAACACTCCACGAACAGGCAGAAAACACAAAGTCAGAATTTCCTCTGGCAACCCAGGTGTTAAAAATACAAACGTATGTAGACGATATCTTGTCTGATGGCTTTCGCCAATTATGATACAAGCCAAAATCCTAATACAAGAATTATGGTTAGATGGATACGACTGGGTCGAACAAGTAAAACCACTTCGATTAGAAAAGTGGTCCCAGTTTGCGAGCAATCTAAATGATATCTCACAGATACAAATCCCACATTGGGTAAATTATGTCCCAGAGCACAAAGTCGAACTACACGGCTTCTGCGACGCTTCTGAAAAGGCATATTGCGCAACTATATATGTTCGCTCACAAAGCGACATTGCGACCAAAAGCCACTTTCTAGTAGCAAAAGCGAAAGTAGCTCCGTTAAAAACAATACGTCTGCCACGACTTGAACTGTGCGGAGCGCTACTACTAGCCAAACTAGTATCCATGGTGCGAATGCATTTAAACATGGCAAAATATAAATTATATCTATGGTCCGATTCTGAAATTGTACTAGCCTGGTTAGAAAAACCACCACATGTATGGAAGACGTATATTTCCAATCGAACGTCTCAAATACTTGACCTAGTGGGATCAGCCACTTGGCGACATGTGGCCAGTGCTGACAATCCTGCTGAATTAGGTACAAGAGGATGCAAACCCCTGCATCTTGCCACCACCACCCTCTGGTGGAATGGCCCCCGTTGGTTAACAGAATCTCCCGATTCTTGGCCACAATCGCCCATGCGCAATATAATTGCCCCAGAAAGTCGACAAATCGACTCTTTTCACACAACAGTGGATGATACTGACATTCTCGAACGATTTTCATCGTTCCCACGAGCCCTCAGAGTAATCGCTTATATGCTCAAGTTCATAGAGCGACTCAAAATTAAACTTAAGGGAGTAACTTCATTACACTCCCAATGCGATTATCGCATCTACGCAGGCGCGCTACTTCAGCCGCGATATATCGCTTTTGAGAGAATCAAAACCGATTGACAAGAGAAGTCCCCTCTTATTTCTAAACCCATTCCTCGACACGAAAGGTCTTCTTCGTGTGAATGGTCGGCTTGCCAATTCAAGCCTAACGTGTAACGAACGCCATCCCATAATTGTTCCAGAGAAGTCTCGACTTGCCACACTACTCATCAATTATATCCACATATTAATGCTTCATGCCGAACATCGCCTCATGCAACATATGGTCCGCCAGGAATTTTACATTCCCCGACTTAAGCCCCAAATAAAGAAGTGCATTTTCTTGTGAAAAATCTGTACCACGCACAAGCAAAAGATGAGAACACAGATTATGGCAGCACTTCCCCCGGAACGCTGCAACTTCGCTCTGCCTTTCTCCATCACAGGTGTCGACTTTGCTGGGCCTTTTCAAATAAAGGCGTCCATGTTAAGGTCTCCCACTCTGATGAAAGGCTATGTGGCTGTTTTTGTCTGTTTTACGACAAAAGCAGTGCACCTTGAGCTTTGTACTAATCTGACGAAGGAGGCTTTCCTTGCGGCATTTGCTCGATTCGTCGGACGACGCGGCTTTCCATCGAAGATCATGAGCGATAATGGTAAAAGATTTATCGGCGCTCAAAGAGCCACCGAAAAACAATTCGTGGACTTTATCAAACAAGTCTCACCTGAGATTGTACAAAAGTACGCGCCCCAAGGCATTAATTGGCAATTCATCCCCACAAGCGCTCCTCATATGGGTGTTTTATGGGAATCGGCTGTAAAAAGCTTCAAATCCCACTTCAAAAAAGTAGCTGGAAATTACAAATTCAATTACGAAGAATTTACAACATTACTAATCCGTATCGAAGCCGTTCTCAATTCACGGCCACTAACGACACTCTCGCAAGATCCCTCAGATTTGACTCCAGGGCATTTTCTCAAAGGAACACCCATTCTGGCCATACCTGAGCCAGGCGTGGAGTCGCTATCCTTATTAAATCGATGGGAAAGAATCAAAATTCTCCATCATGACTTTAGCCGTCGATGGAAAGAAGAATATTTAAAGGACCTCCACAAGAGGTACCGCTGGAAAACTCCAGAAAAAGCGCCAAAGCTTGGAGATTGCGTCCTAATCCATGATGATTGTCTCCCCCCCACAGAATGGCGGCTTGGCCGCATAGAAAAGCTTCATTCCGGGTCCGACGGTCATATCCGAATAGTAGATCTCCGCACGCAATCGGGAACGCTAACCAGACCGCTCGTAAAACTATGCTTCCTGCCCACCGACCGTACTACCGAAACTAAAATGGTATTAAATTCAAATAAATCGTATCAATAAACCCGCAAATAAATAAAAATAAAATACGTTAACAACAATTCCAAACCAAACAGAAATGGTCGATCAATATGCCGACCCACGCGTGCCACATCACGTGGCACAATTGCCCATATTCAATTATATGCCACAAACATATACTAAATCTAATCTTTTCATACAGATTAATATGGACGTGGAAATGCCGACAAATCCAACACCAACCGTTCGATCGGCTTTCAACGTGCCACGCACTGGGCCGATTCCAGCGCCTCGAGCCACCGCTGCAACAACTGTCACAGCTGTCGCGCGGAACACAGCACAACCCCCGCCAGCGTCGCCATTGGTGCCACCGGAGCCGCACCGCACCCGATGTCCGCTGTGTCGCCGCTCACACCGGCTACAGCACTGTAGCATCTTCAAATCCATGCAACCCAGTCAACGTCAGCGGGTAGCCCAGGCGCATGGACACTGCCTCAATTGCCTGAGTCTCACCCATACGACGCAAGAGTGTGAATCGGAGTGTTCATGTCAATTGTACGGAAGGCTACACCATACGTTCCTTCACCGCACCACGCAGTCGCGGCGCTGTCAAGCGACCGCCGCCCAGCCACCCGATACAACATCAACGCCCAGCTGCCGCTCCACAGTATCGTCCAAGGAATGTAAGGAACGAAACACCTGCACGGCGCCGACGGCCCAGACCATCATCCCGCCGCCCCACTTGCCTCAGCAGTGTTGTAGCAACGTTGCAACAACTGCAGAATTTGCTAGGCTAAAAATTTGCCTAGGTGGGCCGGGATGGTTAAATGAGTAATTCAACATAGCATCCCACGCACATTCCACACCAACCCTATCATCACGATCACAACACACATGAAGACACACTACACACCACACCAAAGGAGGTAAAAAGGGGACGACGAGCGACCACCAGGCTCTCTTGCGCAACGTAATCGTACCAATCGCTACCTCCACTATCAACCGTCACAACCTGTTAATTATTTAAAATACTTATATTAATTTTGTGCGAAAATAAATTGTGAACTTCTTTAAAAAACATAAAACAAAACAATTTGTTAGTGAATATAAGATAAAAAGGTGAGTGCTAAACAATGTGGCGCATAACTCAATCCAATCACCAAAAATTAAAAATGGGCGCGATTTAACACAAACTAAAAGGAAAAATCAAAATAAAGCACGGGAATTAAATCCACCAAGCACGCAGAGCGGAGGACAGTAACGCACAAGCAAAACGCCAGAGACAAAAAAAATTAAAACATAAGGAAACGAGAAGAATCATACACATACATAAGTATTACTCCCAAAAACCCTTGGCGGAAAAAAAGTGAGTCCATTTAAATTAAATTTAAAAATAGAGGCATTTTATGCACATATGTATGTTAATTTACTGTACAGGATCATTTAGTCTCTTTAATATAAGGTTGGCCGTTATTTCCCTTTCGCTTTTTTGTCTTTTGAATTTCGCGGCAATGTACAAAGTGCTACAGAGCTCGTATCTGGCAACGCTATACATAATTTGAAAGGTCTTGACATAACCCACAAAACAACGCTATGCATGATTAGTTTGGATATTGCGTTCAACAGTTATAGACGTGTAAACATGGAGTTCACTAACGCCGAAATTCGCGCTATTTTAAAGTTTTCCTTCGTTAAAGGCAAATCCGCTAGAGAAACGTTCCGTGAGATTAATGGTGTTTTGGGGGATGGTACTCTATCACTTCGAACCGCGGAGGAATGGTTTCGACGATTCAGAGCCGGTGAAAACGACACCATGGATAAGCCAGCCGGCGGAAGACCTGTGACGACAAATACCGATCAAATCATGGAATACATCGAGTTAGACCGGCATATGGCATCTCGTGACATCGCCCAGGAGATGGGAGTTAGTCACCAAACCATTATGAACCATCTGCAGAAGGCTGGATACAAAAAAAAGTTTGATGTTTGGGTGCCGCATAATTTGACGCAAAAAAACCTTCTGGACCGAATCAACGCCTGCGATATGCTGCTGAAACGGAACGAACTCGTCCCATTCTTGGAGCGGATGGTGACTGGCGACGAAAAATGGATCACATACGACAATATCAAGCGAAAACCGTCGTGGTCGAAGGCCGGTGAATCGTCCCAAACAGTGGCCAAGCCGGGATTGACGGCCAGGAAGGTTTTGCTGTGTGTTTGGTGGGATTGGAAGGGAATCATCCACTATGAGCTGCTCCCATATGGCCAGACGCTTAATTCTACCATCTACTGCGAACAACTGGACCGCTTGAAGCAGGCGATCGACCAGAAGCGTCCAGAATTGGCCAACAGGAATGGTGTAGTGTTCCACCAGGACAACGTCAGACCACACACTTCGTTGATGACTCGTCAGAAGCTACGGGAGCTCGGATGGGAGGTTTTATCGCATCCACCATATAGCCCGGATGTAGCGCCAAGTGATTACCATCTTTTCCTGTCCATGGCGAACGCGCTTAATGGTGAGAAGTTCGCCTCAAGAGAGGCCTGTGAAAATTGGCTCTCCGAGTTTTTTGCCAATAGGGACGCAGCCTTCTACGAGAGGGGTATAATGAAGTTAGCATATCGTTGGCAACAAGTTTACGAACAAAACGGCGCATATTTTAACTAAATCCGATCACTGTAACAATTTTTATAAAGCATTGAATGAAGAGCAAAAAAGCGGAAGGGAAATAACGGCCAACCTATATTATATATATATCTTATGTATCTTTGCTTATGAATTTGAAGAAAGCAAAAAAAAAAGAAACAACAATAACATTATAGGTATTGGCACATTTCCCGCGCTTCATATATACCGCAACCCAACCTTTTTGTTTTTTTTATTTCTCTTATATATTCTCTTAAAACATCTTTATATAATATATATATTTCTTGTGTGCGTGTGTATGTCATTGAACTCCTCCTAGACTGTTGGACTGATTTTGATGAAATTTTCTGTGTGAGCTCAAGGGGATTCGAGGATGGTTTAGATTTAGGAAAACCATCGAATTTTTGTGTTTATACCTCTCAAGGATTAACCAAAAATATTGTACATCCTATGGTATTACGATAACTTCAGTTTGTGTAGATAATTACCTCTAAGAATAAATTCCCATTATAGAATAGATTCAAACTTTTCACAATCAATTAAAACGACTTCGAGTTTTTATTCAATACAGCTTCTACAATTAACATCTCTGAAAGCATTGTAATATACATATTGACACGCTAGCGATTGGTCGGATTGTGATAAATATATATGAATGAAGTTAGATATTGTAATAAGTTTGTAATAAAAATTTTCATCAAAACGGCCTAATTGTTACAGCTAATTTCAAAAAGTTTACACTTAAGACGTGATACTGGGCAACGTCTGTCGGGCTTCTAGTATACATATAAAATAATATAGTTACAAATACATATAAATATATATAATAATAATACCAGGCACTCTCAGCAAAACTTTGCAACAACACGTTCCATGTTTGCATGTACATATGTGCACATAGGTATCAATATAACTAAAAGTATACGGCCAAAACGGATAATCATAACCAAAAATATGAAAATTAAAATTAACATACATATGTATGCTAATATATATAAACATATATAAACATTTGTTGTTACGAACAATTTTATTTTCGCGTTCCTTTTAAACAAATGCCTATAAATACATATAATAAAAACGAATATACATACATACAAAATATACAAATTATTCGCGAGTGAAACAAATACCGAGCAAGCAATTTCGGCAAATTTTAAGATAATAATAATACAGATATAATATATATAATATAAAACAAAAAAACAAAATTACAACAGACTAATTTAACAATTTTTTACTTAAATTTAATACAAAACTATTTTAATAGCTAGCTGATAGCTTTCAATTTAATTCAAAGCATTATAAATGCATTCTGATAAATCACAAGAGGTTAAGCCTCTATCATGAGAAATTCGAAAAATGGCTGTTGATGATAAAGCGAAATGCACACCCGCAGAAGCTACATGCTCAAAGCAGGGTGCAGAACAAAAAAGAACCAAAAACAATTCACTATACGCCTATTAACTTCAATACAGAATCAGTCCTAAATTTAAAAATTGAAAGCATAATATATGGGCACGAGTTCTGACAGCGTACGATACAATATTAGATACTGACGACGCTGAACTCCCAGAAAACATTAAAGCTTCGGCGTCAGCCAAATATGAAAACTGCCTCGATCAGTACGAAACTACAAAGGCAATGCTATTAGACCAAATAAATTTATTAGGGCCATGTAGAGCCACTACTCCTCCTCCGAGAGTAGTTAGAACTCCAAAAGAAAACCTAGATACAGTTATATTTGTAAAAGTACCAGCTTGTGATACTGATGTTTTTCATGAAGGCTATGATCAATGCCGTCCTTCCGGGACGTGTTCACTGCCGTGTATATCAACCATTCTAAACTTTCACGAGCACAAAAGCTGTACCATCTCAGATACAAACCAAAAGGGAAGCAGGCAGCATTGTCTAGCGTTTCGTTTTGAATGGCGAACATTTTAATATGGCATGGGATGCACTGGTCGAAAAATAAGAAAATGAAAGATAACCAAATGACTATTTTAATGAATTTACCAAAAATTCAACAAGAAACCAGCCAAGAATTTCAAAAACTATACTCGACATTGACTAATTGCTATCTGTATGAGAAACACAAAATGTATCCATGGGACCCTATCCTAGTAAATATTTGCGCAGCGTTCACTACCTGAGGCTGCTTTGCTACGATGAGAGCAATCACTGGTGGCAGTACGAAAGAGCTGAGCGTGTAGACAAAAAGGTAGTTAAGCCAAAACGTCATCAAAATGACTTAAATAAAACCTTTTTTAAGCCCCAAATCAGTAATAACACACAATATAATAGACACGTTAATAGAAGTCAAACATTAATTTCAAATCAAAATAACCATTGGCAATCATTATATGAAATCTTTAAAGGAGAACACAATATAAGATATTGCGAGGAATTTAAATGTCCGTTTCAGATAGAAACAATCTTGTTCGACACCATAAACTTTGCATCAACTGTATGTCTAATGCTCACGGGACAAAAGACTGTGAAAGCAAATTCAGTTGTGAATCAACATCACTCATTGCTTCACATAACCAATTTTGCAAATATGAAGCAAAATCATAAACATAAACCACGGGTCTAGTCGCGACACCAAATCAGGTAATCCCGAAATCCCGAATCCCGAAAATAAAGAGGAACACCCATGTTGCTCAAAAGCAGCAAAAATTCAAGGGATTCATTCAGAGAATGAAAGCAAAATCCTTTTACCCACAGCGGTCATTTCTATAGAACATAAAGGAGATTTATTCAAATTAAGAGCATTAATAGATCAAGGCTCTCAACGATCCTTTATATCATCAAAAGCTCAGAATCGGCTAAAATTGCCAGTCAAAAATTCCAATTTTCAAATTTTGGGAATAGGTGAAAGAATTATACAAAATTCAAATAAAGTTTGCCCGATCACCATAGTCCTCCAAACCCGGATATACGAATAGATGCACAAGCCATTGTTCTACCCCAGCTTACAAATTTGCTTCCAAGCTATGAAGTAAATAAAAAACAGTGGGAAAAATGCTCATACCTCAAATTATCACATCCCAACTGTCATACCCCATTACAAATCGACATATTATTGGGCAGTGACTTAATACCTCAAATAATTCTTGAAGGTAAAGAGAAAATCTCTAATAAATTGTTAGCCCAAAAAACATCTTTGGATGGATATTGAGTTTACCACTTTTTCACATTATTTCAAACGAATATTTAAATAATTAACTCAAAAAATTCCGGGAAGTAGAAGAATTACCCCAGATCACACAACCTTCAGAAGAAGACCTGGCATGCTAAGCCTGTTACAAGTCCACAACAACAAGAAACGAACATGGTCGTTATGTTGTCCGACTCCCATTCAAGCCCACCTTTCCAGAAACTATAGCTCTAGGCCAATCTAGAATATCAGCAGTCCAGCAATTCCTATGCTTGGAAAAAAGCTTGATAAAGAAAAGCGAGCTTTCCAACGTATAGTCTTCCTAAAATCAAGTAATAGTCCAATCAGAGACTACAAACTTAAAACAGTTACCTTTGGCATCAATTGTGCACCCTATCCATTTATCCATTAGGACATTACATGAAGTGGCAAAACCCTGTAAAACAAATTTACCTTTAGCAACTTCTGTGCTACAAAAACAAACATAAGTTGACGATATTCTATCAGGTAGCCACAGTCTCTCATTAGCGTGATCTAAATTGATGAAAGCACTAAATTCAGCCGGGTTCCCCCTAAACAAAATTACATCAAATCATCCTTAGGAATGATAGGAACATAAAAAGGGAAGACTTATTAGATACAAACTTCCTTAAATTTGAAAAGGCCAGTACTACAAAAACTATCGGGATTCAATGGAATGCGATAACAGATCAATTCTCATATACAATTGAGTCAACATCTGCAATATCCGCAATAACCAAACATCAAATACTTTCCTCGGTGGCAAAACTTTTCGACCCCGCAGGTGGCTTTCGCCAATAATGATTCAAGCAAAAATCCTCATTCAAGAACTGTGGCAAGATGGTATTGAATGTGAGGAGCAAGTAAAACCCAATACGTTTAACAAAGTGGGTTCAACTTGCTAACAATCTACATACCATCTCGGAAATTCGAATTCCTCGATGGGTAAATTCCGCACCTGACTATAATGTAGAATTACATGGCTTCTATGATACGCACTTAATATGATAACAAAATATCTTTACGTCTCTTTTAGAAATGTCCAAAGTTGCTCCCCCGAAGACACTAAGTCTGGACTAACCAACCACAAAATAACCACCATATACCTGGAAGATTTATAAACGGTTAGATAGTTAGATAGTTTATCTCAAATATTATCACTCATTTTAATAGACCGATGGGAAAAAATTAAGATACTTCACCATGAATTTAGCCATGATGGAAGGAAGATTACCTTAAAGATCTCCAAAAGAAACATCGGTGGAAAACGATCCAGAAGGAACCAAATGCGGGCGAATGCGTCATCATACATGATGAATGCCTTCCTCCAACCGAATTTCGACTAGGCCGCATTGAAAAGGTTCATCGGGGACGAGATGGTCACATAAGAATAGTAGATGTATGAACACAAACTGGTATGCTAACTCGACCATTAGTAAAATTGTGTTTTCTTCTGAACACCAAATAACCGATTACACAAACCCCATCAAAACAAGCACATAAATAAAATCAAAACCGACAATTAATTCGTTTAACTCGAAATACTACCGATTTATAATCCATACAAGCAAACCTAGCACTAAAAAACGCAATTAAAAATTAACCGCAACATATTATATTAACATACTTGTATATATATACCGATATCTATTTTTCAAATCAACCAATAAATATCATAATTCAAAATTAGGAGCCAAACAATATTTCCTAGTCCTGAAGAGGTGCACCATCTTCAAGAGCATGAAGCCCACGGACACAAGACTTCTAGGTAATTAATTCACCTAGGAGGGCCGGGATGTTCATGCGACTTCTGATCCCGCGACATTTTGCGAGTAAGCACACAACCCACCGTACAACATCATACAACACAACACAGTGCAACTTCATACACCACCCATAACACACCATATCACTCACCAACACAACCATATACAATTAACCAACCACACTAAACACACACTTGGTGCGGTGCATCCAAGGTGAAAAAATAAGTGAAATCACCATTAATTTTTTATTGAATTGTTTCTAATTTTTAAAATTTACTATATAAATGTTATTTATGCTGGATCACCCTGGACATAGTGTGCTAAATTTTACTTAAATCGGTTCAGTAGTTTAGGAGTTAATCCCGGACAAAACGTGACGCTTAATTTTTATATATACAGATATACAGATATATTTAAGTAGTTATATGCAGTGTACATATAAACTGTCTTATATAGAATAAACTGCTTACAATAACGGTAAATAGTTTCGAAGCTATGAGTTGTTTAAAATAATTGCTTGGATCGTACTTATAGACGGAAATGGGAACTACGAATATATATTTTTTATATATAATATATATGCTGTGAAATTATGGAAGTATTTTATATTCCAAACCAAAACAATGATAAACGTTATTTTAAATTTACTTGACTAAAATCAGGAAACATGAAACGAGTATTTGTAGTATGAGCTTTGATTTGAAAAATAATAAATAATAGTTTAAAAAAGCTTAATGGAATTTTAACAACTCCTCCTATAAATCTCTTCCCTACCATCTTGTTTTTGAAATTTATTGCTTATGGCGCATTTATTTCGTCAGTTATCGCACTTTTAATATATTTTATCATAACTGTTATACGGGGAGTGGGTGTGGTTATTATCTGACTCAGTAAATTTGGTTAAGTTAGCTTCAGCGACTTGGAAGATATATACTCTAAGCCATTTAGGGGGCGGGGTTACACCCTCCTTTATAATATAGGGAAGTTATCAAATTATTGCTTGGTCATCGGTTCTTAATACGTCTGCGAAGTTTCAAGTTGATCAGACCTCTGGAAACCGGTGAAAATTAAGCTCAAAGATTCCATTACATACATACAACTCAAGCTAATAAAAACGTATTAATAAGGATGCATCGAAGTAAAAAGAAAGAAAAGTGTTTAAAACATATGTCATATATCAGTAAAGCGCCTTTTCTTTTATAATTTTCCAGTCGCAATCCATTTTTTAATAACTTTTTAATTTTAGTTGAATCGCACCCCTGCTCCTAACTATAATTTTCAAGATTATCCGAAAATGTATACTGATTTTTACGGAATTGTTCAACTTGATACATTCAGAGATAGCTTCAGTTGGTCAACATATTTTGCATAATTTCTTATGGATTTGGTACTTAGTGATTGCCTAGGAAATTTTCGACTATGAACACAAACAAATATTTAAAAAATGGGTGCCTCAATGACATAACATAGAGAGGGATTAATAACCGATGTAATAAAAAATAATGAAATAAAACGTGTATAAACACTTAAAGTAATCGCTTTATTGTTAATCAAGTAAATCGTAATTATTAATAAAAATCAAATTTATTTTCATTGTAGTGCTTTCTGAACGGGCAACATACAATTGACCATGTGGGAAACATGGGTTTTCTAGTTTAATACCACAAACACATTATGATGAAGTTATTTATGGTCATAGCAAAAGCAAGCCCCTCTGGAAACTGTAGTCGTTTAAGTTCAAATAGAATCATATCGGAATCATTGGGAATCATTGGAATGCGTTGTATCAAAATATCTACTCCTTTATACTTTCCTTTCAGTATAGTTGCTTCTATCACATTATTCATTATTTTTTTTTTATCGCTAACCGTGTGCCGTTGCAAAGACGCGGTAGCTGATATTTCGCAACGTTATAGTTACCGATCCAACCTTTAATTGAAAATTGTGAGGTAGCAATCCTGGCAAATCCAGCGAGCTCAAAATTTTACTTTTTTTATTGTAGATAGTTTACGACATCATCTTGGTTAGTAGCCGAATCAAACGATTTATATACCCTCAATTCTCTTGAAATTAAAACATTTACATCTATGTTTTTTTGCAGCCAATATAGCTCGCTTGCTCAATCAATCATGGTTTCTATAATTTTGAGCAACATCTGGAAATAACTTTTGAAAAAGTTCATCTTTTCATCAAGTTAACTAACAAAAACTTTGAGGAAAGTTAATACAGCCAGTCAACATGTCTATAGAAAATTTGTCATTACCAATGTCAATGAGTTCCTTAGAGAATATGTCTCCAGATTGGTCATTTGGCAACTTCACATGCATATCCTTGCTTATATGTAATACCTTGACATGTTTCCACAAATTTGAGGACTTTAAACATACATTGAGTTCATCAGCTGGCTAGTTGATCGTGGAATCACTGGCAATGTTTGACGAAAATCTCCTGATAATAAAATTTGCAGAGCTCGTCGAAATGGTACGAGTGGGAGTTTCATTGCTTTGCATATTTAATGGCAATTTTAGTGCTGAATGGGCTGTTCGACCACCTTTAACTAAAGTTGCTGCGACTCCCGACGAAGCGAGTGCAAGTGCAATTTTATTTTGTGAGCGAATTATTGCTAATATTAATGAAATCAGAAATGTTTTTCCTGTACCACCAGGCAACTTAGTAATTGCGTACGATCAATTCTGTTGTCTACATTGAACAACTAACGATATTAAATAATGCAGTTGAAGAAAAGCGGCATTAATTGATAAATCGAAAAGGTGTTGTATTCCATCAAGACAATGCAAGACTACACACATCTTTGATCACTCGGCAAAAATTATTGGAGCTTGGTTGGGATGTTTTGCCACATCCACCATATAGTCCTGACCTTGCACCATCGGACTACTTTTTGTTTAGATTTTTAGAAAACTCCTTGAATGGTAAAAATTTCAATAATGATGATGATGTCAAATCGTACCTGATTTTTTGCTAATAAAAACCAGAAGTGTTATGAACGTGGGATTATGATGCTGCCTGAAAGATAACAAAATATCATTGATAAAAATGAGCAATACATTACAGAATAAAGTTATTTAGTTCCATGAAAAAATTGTGTCTGATTTTTAAAACATAATCCGTAATTACTTAGTTGCCAATCAATACTTCACTAATAGTGGGAGATTTGTTTGAATTAATTCTTTCAAAGTGTTGAGACCATACAGTTTTTTCGGTGCAACTCTTGGTTAAAAGCATCATGCATTGGACGATTGGGGCCGGCCAGGCCTAATTGAAATAATATAATAGTTTGTTTGACATTATAAAGCACATGTCCTTAATTGAAATCAATGCTTCATTTTAAAATTCTTCAATTTGTATATTTCGATTTCTCGTTCTATTCTATAATTGACACAAAATATCCTCACACATATTATCTTTGAACTTGATCCACAAATCGTTTGGGTTTGATGGGAAGCATATAGATATGATTATAGAAAACAATGTTCGTATTTTATGAGCTTGTGATGATAATACAGCATCATTGATAGTTTGATCCCAATGGGCGTAAATTTCTAGCAATTGCAAACGTTGATAGGCTTCTCTGTAGGATCTACACAAATCACCATTAACAGTTCGTAAATGTTGGAATGATGTTGGGCCATGTACATTGACTAATAGTAGTCGTAAATAAAAGCATTCATCATTCCTTGGATGTAGTGAATAAATTCGGCCAATCGCATCGGTAGAATATATATCTGGGTATCCTGGAAAAAAATTTCTTTGTGCATCACGAAAACAGCCAAGGCCGTTCACGAACGAAACGAAACTTGATAGTGTTATAAATCCACCAAAAACTACGCTCATCAAAGTTTTCAATTGTGTAATCGTGCGAATGTTTTTGGTGCCTGTGCACAAACACTCTTATTAAAAAGTAGAATGCTAACAAACACTTCCCGTTATTCCACTTTCAATACACGCTGCAGAAATCAAAACTATCGCAAACATGGTGTCATGTTCATAAATGTAACTGACCGTGAACATGGGCCAATATTTACTTCACGATCCATCTGCCAAAACTTTCTCAAAACAATTGTTAGATATTGGCAATGGAAAACCTGAGATTGCGTTGAGATAATAATCTTTGTTTATTTTGAGTTGTAATATTTGGTAGTAGAATTGTAAACTATTTTCGACGTACATATAAGTAGCTATCAACAATTGGTATTTTTAAAGTATATATTTCATCTTCATCTTTCAATTATAATTACATTACAACCACACTTAAAGAGCTAGTTCTTTTTAAAAATAACGTATATGGCAAAAAAAAGTTTGCCAGGTCAGCTAGTATAACTTGCGAACAGAAAATTTCCGGAAATTGTAAATAAAACGAAAAATTTTTAATCTTCATCAATACTTATTTTGTCGCCTTCAAAAGATGTTCCCTCTGAAGCGATACACGTAAGCCTCCTCTTTTTCCTTATGCGATAATCTTTAACGGCCTAAATCAAGTCAAAATGGGTTCCACGGAGTGGTAAATTGAGTTTTGGAAACAAAAATAGGTAACATTGGGGCAAATCCGGTGAATACGGTGGTATTGAACGAGTTTTTGGTCTTAAAATTGTTACATACGATGGTCTTTTTGAAACAAATTCAGCTCGTTTGGAACAAGTACTGACGCGTCTCGTGTCCAAATTATCGGTCAAAATCAAACGAGCTGCTCACGGCCGATGTTTAGCCGATGTTATCTCTCTAACACGCGCATAACAATTTTCGACGGTTTCTCGACCGTCCTTAAAGACTTTGAACTAGTGTAGACTAGGCTTTTCGATATATTAGATACACCATAAGCCTTTTCTAACATTCGTCATGATTCCGCACACGAAATTTGGTTCGAAACACAAAATTTTATGCAAATTCTTTGTTCAATATTTTTTTCCCTTGTCAAAGTGCTGACAAATATTCAGCGCGGGCAGTTCAAATAACAATTTCCGGAAACTTTCTGCTTCAGTTTTCGTATAAATTGTCTTCCATAGGTTGGAATGCCTAAAAAGGCGGTAAGTATTTTTGTAGCTATGATTTGTGTAAAATCATTACGTGGATTGAACCATTATATATGTATGTTATGCTGTTGAATAATGGAAGTATTTAAAATTTGAATCCCATACAATAATAGTAGCCTTCAACTAGATGTTATTAATTCTATTTCAGGAATCCAAAAGAATAAGATTAACCTTTAATTGGAAATTACAAAATTCATTTTTAAAATCTAAAGTAATAATGGTAACTCTTACCGTGTCGTCTGCCTATCCACGAATGAATGTCCGGAATTAGTCTGGTTCTCTCTTCTTTTTTTACTCCTGAAGACGGCACTAAGCGCTGGTACAGTCGCTCAAATTCGTCCCCTGGAGGTCACTAGGCGGCATGCTGGCTAATACTTTAGCAGCATCACTTGATATCGTTCGGAAAGCACTTATTATTCGAATTGCAGAAAGCCTATGCACTGCGTTTATTTGTCTAGCATATGATTTTATGTCTAGCGCTTGTATCCATATTGGTGCTGCATATAATATCGCCGAACTCATCGCTTTTGCTATTAAAAATCGCCGGCTGGAGCGCACGCAGCCTCAATTGGCCACCATTCTCGATAGAGCATTATAGATTTTATTCGCTTTACCGGAAGTATGCGCCAGGTGTTCTTTAAATTTTAATTTGGAGTCAAGTATTACTCCCAGGTACTTCATCTGCGGCTGTGAAGTAATCTCGCACTCCCCTATGGTGAGTGACAGTCTTTCTTCCACCTTCCTTGTGCTTATGAGAAAACCTTTCGTTTTCTGCTCGGCCAGCTCTAAGCTCATGGTAGCAAACCATTGGCGCAGACCATTTATGCACTCGTTGCATTTGATCCTGAGATCATCTAAATGTTTAGCCACTGCTACCACTATGAGATCATCCGCATACGCTATTGTTTTCACGTTTTTTGGTTGATGTATTCTTAGTACTCCATCGTACATCAAGTTCCATAGTAGGGGGCCTAAGACCGAACCTTGCGGTACTCCACCCGAGGTAGTGTAGCTCTGAGTGCCCTCGTCGGTATCGGATAGCAAAATGCGATTTTTAAAACAGCTCGTTATAATGTTTACGAGATATTGGGGAGCGCGAATGTCGTATAGAGCTTTGATTATATTTGCCCACTTTGCGGAGTTGGACGCATTCTTAACGTCCAGAGTAATTAGTGGGATTATGATGCTGCCTGAAAGATAACAAAATATCATTGATAAAAATGAGCAATACATTACAGAATAAAGTTATTTAGTTCCATGAAAAAATTGTGTCTGATTTTTAAAACATAATCCGTAATTACTTAGTTGCCAATCAATACTTCACTAATAGTGGGAGATTTGTTTGAATTAATTCTTTCAAAGTGTTGAGACCATACAGTTTTTTCGGTGCAACTCTTGGTTAAAAGCATCATGCATTGGACGATTGGGGCCGGCCAGGCCTAATTGAAATAATATAATAGTTTGTTTGACATTATAAAGCACATGTCCTTAATTGAAATCAATGCTTCATTTTAAAATTCTTCAATTTGTATATTTCGATTTCTCGTTCTATTCTATAATTGACACAAAATATCCTCACACATATTATCTTTGAACTTGATCCACAAATCGTTTGGGTTTGATGGGAAGCATATAGATATGATTATAGAAAACAATGTTCGTATTTTATGAGCTTGTGATGATAATACAGCATCATTGATAGTTTGATCCCAATGGGCGTAAATTTCTAGCAATTGCAAACGTTGATAGGCTTCTCTGTAGGATCTACACAAATCACCATTAACAGTTCGTAAATGTTGGAATGATGTTGGGCCATGTACATTGACTAATAGTAGTCGTAAATAAAAGCATTCATCATTCCTTGGATGTAGTGAATAAATTCGGCCAATCGCATCGGTAGAATATATATCTGGGTATCCTGGAAAAAAATTTCTTTGTGCATCACGAAAACAGCCAAGGCCGTTCACGAACGAAACGAAACTTGATAGTGTTATAAATCCACCAAAAACTACGCTCATCAAAGTTTTCAATTGTGTAATCGTGCGAATGTTTTTGGTGCCTGTGCACAAACACTCTTATTAAAAAGTAGAATGCTAACAAACACTTCCCGTTATTCCACTTTCAATACACGCTGCAGAAATCAAAACTATCGCAAACATGGTGTCATGTTCATAAATGTAACTGACCGTGAACATGGGCCAATATTTACTTCACGATCCATCTGCCAAAACTTTCTCAAAACAATTGTTAGATATTGGCAATGGAAAACCTGAGATTGCGTTGAGATAATAATCTTTGTTTATTTTGAGTTGTAATATTTGGTAGTAGAATTGTAAACTATTTTCGACGTACATATAAGTAGCTATCAACAATTGGTATTTTTAAAGTATATATTTCATCTTCATCTTTCAATTATAATTACATTACAACCACACTTAAAGAGCTAGTTCTTTTTAAAAATAACGTATATGGCAAAAAAAAGTTTGCCAGGTCAGCTAGTATAACTTGCGAACAGAAAATTTCCGGAAATTGTAAATAAAACGAAAAATTTTTAATCTTCATCAATACTTATTTTGTCGCCTTCAAAAGATGTTCCCTCTGAAGCGATACACGTAAGCCTCCTCTTTTTCCTTATGCGATAATCTTTAACGGCCTAAATCAAGTCAAAATGGGTTCCACGGAGTGGTAAATTGAGTTTTGAAAACAAAAATAGGTAACATTGGGGCAAATCCGGTGAATACGGTGGTATTGAACGAGTTTTTGGTCTTAAAATTGTTACATACGATGGTCTTTTTGAAACAAATTCAGCTCGTTTGGAACAAGTACTGACGCGTCTCGTGTCCAAATTATCGGTCAAAATCAAACGAGCTGCTCACGGCCGATGTTTAGCCGATGTTATCTCTCTAACACGCGCATAACAATTTTCGACGGTTTCTCGACCGTCCTTAAAGACTTTGAACTAGTGTAGACTAGGCTTTTCGATATATTAGATACACCATAAGCCTTTTCTAACATTCGTCATGATTCCGCACACGAAATTTGGTTCGAAACACAAAATTTTATGCAAATTCTTTGTTCAATATTTTTTTCCCTTGTCAAAGTGCTGACAAATATTCAGCGCGGGCAGTTCAAATAACAATTTCCGGAAACTTTCTGCTTCAGTTTTCGTATAAATTGTCTTCCATAGGTTGGAATGCCTAAAAAGGCGGTAAGTATTTTTGTAGCTATGATTTGTGTAAAATCATTACGTGGATTGAACCATTATATATGTATGTTATGCTGTTGAATAATGGAAGTATTTAAAATTTGAATCCCATACAATAATAGTAGCCTTCAACTAGATGTTATTAATTCTATTTCAGGAATCCAAAAGAATAAGATTAACCTTTAATTGGAAATTACAAAATTCATTTTTAAAATCTAAAGTAATAATGGTAACTCTTACCGTGTCGTCTGCCTATCCACGAATGAATGTCCGGAATTAGTCTGGTTCTCTCTTCTTTTTTTACTCCTGAAGACGGCACTAAGCGCTGGTACAGTCGCTCAAATTCGTCCCCTGGAGGTCACTAGGCGGCATGCTGGCTAATACTTTAGCAGCATCACTTGATATCGTTCGGAAAGCACTTATTATTCGAATTGCAGAAAGCCTATGCACTGCGTTTATTTGTCTAGCATATGATTTTATGTCTAGCGCTTGTATCCATATTGGTGCTGCATATAATATCGCCGAACTCATCGCTTTTGCTATTAAAAATCGCCGGCTGGAGCGCACGCAGCCTCAATTGGCCACCATTCTCGATAGAGCATTATAGATTTTATTCGCTTTACCGGAAGTATGCGCCAGGTGTTCTTTAAATTTTAATTTGGAGTCAAGTATTACTCCCAGGTACTTCATCTGCGGCTGTGAAGTAATCTCGCACTCCCCTATGGTGAGTGACAGTCTTTCTTCCACCTTCCTTGTGCTTATGAGAAAACCTTTCGTTTTCTGCTCGGCCAGCTCTAAGCTCATGGTAGCAAACCATTGGCGCAGACCATTTATGCACTCGTTGCATTTGATCCTGAGATCATCTAAATGTTTAGCCACTGCTACCACTATGAGATCATCCGCATACGCTATTGTTTTCACGTTTTTTGGTTGATGTATTCTTAGTACTCCATCGTACATCAAGTTCCATAGTAGGGGGCCTAAGACCGAACCTTGCGGTACTCCACCCGAGGTAGTGTAGCTCTGAGTGCCCTCGTCGGTATCGGATAGCAAAATGCGATTTTTAAAACAGCTCGTTATAATGTTTACGAGATATTGGGGAGCGCGAATGTCGTATAGAGCTTTGATTATATTTGCCCACTTTGCGGAGTTGGACGCATTCTTAACGTCCAGAGTAATTAGCGCGCAAAACTTTTTTGTGCCAGCTTTCCATCTTTTGCCACTTACTGCACATTGCGCAGTATCAACGACTTATCTTAGTGCGTCAATAGTGGACCTCTTTTGGGTAAAGCCGTATTGTCTTTCTGATAATCCGCCGGCTTTTTGGATTACTAGCTCCAAGCGGTTTCTTACAATGCTTTCGTATACTTTACCAATCGTGTCGAGCATGTACAATGGTCGATAAGATGAAGGTTCATCCGGTGGCTTTTTTGGCTTTGGGAGCAGTACCAAACGTTGTATCTTCCAGGGGTCGGGGAACACCTCTTCTATTATACACGCATTGTAGATTTTTACAAACAAACTGGGATTTATGGTCATGGCTTCCCTTAGGGCTCTGTTGGGTATGCCATCTATACCAGGCGCTTTGCAGGTTTTTATTCTTTTAGCTATGGTCAATATTTCATCTTCAGTGACCAACAATGGTGGTTCTGCATCATCGTCTCGTAGCTTAGCGTATTAGATAGGGTAGTGTGTCGGAAATAGTGACCCGACTACTCTTCTCATAAAAGATGCGCTATTAGGCTGCTGGGACTTATTTTTAAATTTGGACATGCAAATTTTGTACGCAGTTTCCCATGGGTCTATGTTCGCTTCGCTGACTTCAGGAGCTTCTTATGCCTTTTAAACGTTTCCCTGAACTCAATATCGTTTGTGCCATTCTGGTTACGCTGTAGGCGACGTCTGGCTAAGTGACAAAGTTTCCTAAGCGTGGCTATTTCTTCGTTCCACCAATATACTGGCCTTCGTTTATTCCGGTGTGTTGTCCTATGCATAGTTGCGTCCAGTTCTTTCCGCACTGCGAATACCAAGTGGGGGGCGTCTTCACCTTGTGTCTTTGCCGCACTCCAAACTACCTCGAAAACGTCTTTATCGAAATCTTTTTGTCTCCAGATTTGCCTCTGTGAAGAATTTCAGGGGGGGAAACGTTTCCCTAGAGAACAGAGCTTCAGCAATTATAGCCGAGTGATCGCTATTTGTGTAGATATCTGACACTTCCCACTTAATGCGTCTGCTCAATGTGTCATTTGTAAACATTAGGTCTATTATGGAACCTTTATTTTCTTTTTGATAAGTATTTTTCGTGCCGCTATTCATTAACGTGAGGTTAGTTTGGCTCAGGAATTCTAAAATAAGACGCCCTTGATGGTTTGTTCTTTTGCTGTCCCAAGCAGTCAACCATGCGTTAAAGTCGCCCGCTATTATTATTGGCGATTTGCCTCTAGTTTCCAGGGACAGTTCCATGTGAAACCACTGTGAGCTTGCTGGAATGCGACATAAAAGTTTTCCCTTTACAAGACCATATTGCTGCCTTGCCAGTACTGTCTGTGATCAAAGTGCTTTCCGAACGCTGGCAGTATTGTTCGCTTAATAACGCGATATCAATATTTTTGTCTATAATCGCTTGTTTGAGCAAGTCTTGTGCTGCAGCACAGTGATTTAAATTTAGCTGCAATATCTTCATTTTTTTAGTGACGTCATCATCTTCAGATATTTCGGGCACTTCGTACTCAAATTTGAGTGATCCCCTTTACATAGCATGCACTTTGGAGCGTTTGTGCATATCTTTACAACGTGTCCTCCAGTTCCACAACACGTGCAAAGAGACGACCTGTCAGTCGGGTTGCAACATTTTCGTGTCATATGTCCCAGGTTGAAACACCTAAAACAACGCGGAATAGGCGAATATTCCCGGAGACGACAGATCGACCACCCTATCCTAATTTTGTCCAGTTTTAGTGCAGCCTTGGCCTCCTGAGCACGCAGCAATTTGTGTGCCACTACGGGTTTTTATCATGCTTTTGACGCTTGTTTTTTCCAGGTTTTGGATTCCACACTCCTTGTGTAGTGGCGCACAGATTTCTTCGGGAGTTGTAATTTCGTCTAGGACATTACACACTATTGTGACGTTGTGGGATTTCGGTTGTATCACCGCCATTTTACCCACCGCTCCCTCTAAGACGCTTTGAAACGATTCGGCTTTCTTGTCTGTCTGATTGTTTAATTCAATCAATAGGTCTCCTTTCATGGTTTTCCGTATGTAGGTCACGTTTGAACCCAACTCTTCAAGACCGCTGTCACTTTTTATCTTCCGGAGAATATCAGCGTATGACGCACCTTCCTTTTTGGTTATGATGATGGCGTCCGGTTTCGTCCTTATTTTCTTCTGAATCGGTTTCCTCTTTTTAACAACGTCCACCCATTTTTCGCCAGCGCTATGTTGTTCCCTGGTGTTTTCCTTTATTGTTATCGTGGGCTCACTGGTTGTTGGCTGCAGTTTTTCAACGGCTTTTTTCGGTTTTTTCGTGGGGGGTAAGGTCCCAGATGTCTCCCGCAGCCGTTTTGGCGTATTTATCTCTTTATAAATAGGAAATACTTGTGTTGCTTTCTCAGCCATAAGTATTTTCCGTTGATTCTGCGGTTTCTCGGCTCTGTTATACAGGCTCATAATGCTGCTAAGTAGATCACAGCTGCCTTTGACCAGCCATCATGTTTTCCAACTCTTTTAATTTACTACCCAGCTTGTTAAAGTAACCAGAAATTTCAATATTTTCTAACTTTTCTTCAGCTTTATTTGCCTGGTCAGTAAATTCACCATTATATTATATGTTGATCCAGCAGCGGTGGGTTCCTCATTTCTGTCATTTGGTGGCGTTCTCACAATTTTAGAATTCCTCCGAAAAGGATTCTCTAGTGTACGCCCCATACTATTCTCAGCGGCCAAAGCTCAGCTAGAGAATAGTTTGGGTACACCTGTCAATGGGTATGTTCAACCCTAGCGCTAAAACTTACTTATGTTATGAATGGTTGGCAACGCCAAAACCAAAAGCAAAAACGAAAAGGAGAAAGCGAAGCGAGGAACAGCTGTTTAATAACAGCGAAAAATTAGGGGAAATGATAACTACAACTAACTTATTATAAATTCTCTCTAAGAAAGGCGCAGGTAAGTGCCAATGATTTTTTATATAAAACAAATTTGTACTTATCTATATATTTAGAATAAATCCACTTATATTGTCCGGTTGCCCGATAAGTCCAATAAAAAACTAATGTGATTCACAATGTAAAGCTGGGATTATCTGCAGGTAAACCCAGGAGCGCAAAAAACACGTCCACTTCACTAAGTCACTATACTACTCAAGTGTCTGGCTGTAAGTAATAAGTTTTGTATATTTATTGTTTTGCTGAGCACATTTATGGTCTTTCATTTATTTCACTTTATTTTAATAAGTTTCGTGGTGGCAGCGTTTTGATAGTTGACACAAAAAAATTCAGTGCCTTCACATACACATATACAATTTCACTCACTCACTCAGTTACCGCCCTCTTCCGCTACGAGTGCGCCGCTCCAACTTCACTCCTTTTCCAGCTTAAGTGCTCACATTGTCTGTGCCTCGTTGTAAGCATTGCTCTTTCTTGTTGTCATTTGCGGCTTGTATTGTAAGCGAGCGTGTGCGCGCGTCTAAAAGTATGCCAACACTTACATATGTCATGCGCTACTCCACGCCTTGTGTGGCAGCAGCGGAGCTAAATCTATCATAAATTACTTATTAGCCTCATGTTCAATGCTCAAGCCGTTAATACAACGGTGAATATGTGTTTAGCTGTGTTTGATTAACGACTTTGTATGCCGTGGGTGTGTAGGTAGCTCGGTGCTGCTACCGTATTTATTGCTATTGATGGATATACAACAACAACAGTGAGCAGGTTTGCTTAGCATTTCGCTGTTAAAGTACCAGCGGCGTCACCTCGGCTTGACGATATGTTGATTTGTGTCTCTAAGCGGAGCACGTCCGACACAACTGGCGGCGTCAATTGTGGCAGTTTCTCATTCGAGGTACAGCTGACTTTTAATTTAATTCAACGGTATTCGTGTTTGAATGGAAATAATTGAGTGGGATTTTCAACATTTATTACACTGGATTCTCATGTGATTTAGATCGTATTTAGATTGTATATACAGCTGAGCGCGTGTCAACAAACGCTCAGATTTGTGTATATAATTTACAATATTGTGAAAGCAAATATTTTCCAAAAAAGTTGTAGAAGCAGCTTATATGGACCGATTTTGCGTTATTAAAACAAGATTTCATACTCTTTCCTATAATTTTCGCATGTTTAACATGTATATAAAAAAAATAAAAATGTTAACTTCAGCCGCGCTGAAGCTATAATACCCTTTGCAGGTGCATCTTTTATAACACATAAGGGTATAAAAAGATATTTATTCTGATTTTCATTGATGAGTTTAAATGGCAGCTATAAGCAATAGTGATCCAATCTGAACAATATGTTCGAAGATTATGCCATTGCACTTGATTTCGATCATTCAGTTTGTATGGCAGTTATATGCTATAATGATCCCATATTAACCGTTGCGACAATTGAGCAGCTTCTTGGGAAGAAAAAAACCTGTGCAAAATTTCAGACTGATATCTTGAAAACTGAGGGACTTGTTTGCATATATACAGACAGACAAACGGAAATTTTGACAGACAGTCGGAAATGACTAAATCGACTTAGCTCATCAAGCTAATCAGTTATATATTGTACTTTATAGACGCTCTTACGTTTCCATTTGGGCGTTGCAAACATCCTGGCAAACTTAATATACCCTGTTCGGGGTATAAATATTGTACCTTCTGCTCCAATATAAACGAGACTGGCTCACACAACAAAAACGGTTAATTATTCTTCAATATTTATTTTATCCTCTTCAAAATAGCCACCATTTGAGGCGATACACATATGCCACCTTTTTTTCCAATCTTCCTTACACTTCTGGTAGGCCGCTTTAGGTATGGCTTTCAGTTCCTTCTTCGAATTCTCTTTTATGACTTCAATCGACTGAAAATGCTTTCCACGAAGCGGCAAGTTTAGGGAAAAGAAAAAAGTCACACGGTGCCATGTCGGGTGAATACGGTGCTTGCGGAACAATATTTACGTTGTTTTTGGTCAAATAATCGCGTACAAGACGATGCGTATGAGCTGGATTTTGGAACAAATCGAGCTGACACACGTCTCATGCCCAAAACATCGTGAATAATGGTATGAGCGGATCCATTTGATATGTTGAGCTCACTAGCTATCTCTCTTTCAGTCGCGACGATTTTCCAACACAATTTTCTTTACTTTTTCGACGTTTTCTTCGTTTATTCACGTTGCTGAACGACGATCATGGGGCAAGTTCTCCAGCGATGTACGGCCGTCCTTGAACGACTTATACCAATCAAAAATACGTGCACGTGATAGGCAAGACTCCCTATATGCCTTCTGCAACATTTTCATTGCGTCCGTCGCACTTATTCCATTGGAATAACAAAATTTCAAACAAACACTTTTTGCTTAACGTTAATTTCCATAGTAAAATTCGAAAAACACACTCGAGGTTGACTTGTTTATAGTACCTTAAAAAAAAACTATGTGACAGATCGCGCTCAAATTTGACATGTAAACATATAACAGTCCTGCCAACCTAAGCAAAAAAAAGTATGGCCATATGTCATGTCCTTGTCGAGTTATGGGTAAAGTCTCGTTTTGCGTTGAGCAGAAGGTATAAGCAATTTGAGATCTTCATGCAGTTTTTGCCATCTCGCTATTTCCTCTTTTCACTAAAGCAAAAAGCCTACACTCCCGCTATCTTGAAGAAATATTATTACCTCTCACGCGCTCTCTCAACATTCCTTATGAGTTTTTTCGATCGCTAGTGCAGATTACCGTTGAAATTTATTTCTACTTTCTTTTGAATTTTTCTAATTCAGGGAAAAAGTCTTTAAATACTCTCTTATCAGTCTTTTCTCGTATATAACGGCATTTATATTCTGCTAATTTACACCTTAATTTTAGATATGAATACACATACTAAATACACGAAAGAACAAGTGCTCCAAATTAAAATTATTATAAATCTCACTCTCTTTTTTCCTCTCTCCCGCCTCCTCACACTTTTCATACTAATCATTACAGATTTCATTTACTTCGACTGTTTCCTTCATTACCATCTGTGGTTTGTGGTAAAATGCCATGCACAAATTAATGATTTTCCCAAAGTGCTACCCCTGAACATGCCCTCTGCTCTCTTAGTTTTAGCTGCTGTTACATATGTATATATGTATGTATATATATGAAGTTGAATTTTGAGAAACTGCACTGATGAAGGTTATGTATTACTTTCACAATAATGTTGTAATCTAGTATAAAATGTTGTGAATCTCATTGCTCATGTTTTTCCTGAATAGCAACAAAATTTTAGAAGTGATCAGCGTCTGTGTGCAAGAGCAATATTAGCACCGAAAAATGCAGTTGTTAATAAAAACAACAATGACTTTTTAAGAGAGGTGGAAGGGTTCCAGTAATGCTTATGCGAAATTTAATTTCTCCACTGCTATGTAATGAAACACGACTTCGGATAATAAAATTGGGGCAGAATTTACTTGGCACTACTATTTTAACAGGTGTCGGTAAAGGAAAACGTGTGATCATACCTCTGATTTCAATTATTCCCACTGATCTTCCATTCCAATTTAAAAGTGTTCAGTTTCCCAACAATTTGCCGTAACTATAAACAAAGATCAAGGACAGACATTGCATGTCGCAGGAGTACTTTTAGAAAAGTCTTGCTTTTTTCATGGTCAACTATATGTAGCTAGTTTGCATATGTCTAATGACCGGAATTTACATTTATTTGCACATAACGGAAAACGTATAATACAGTTTATAAAAATATCCCTGATTAATAATCTGCAATTCATATTTTTAATTGAAAATGGTAGAATATAAAATAATTATAATTTGGATAATAATTTGTTCAGTACTTAGGCTACAATGCGGACAAAAAGTAGATGTTGACGAAATTAGTTTCCAGTTGTTTGAATGAGTTAAACTCTTTCCTCCAAGTACACCACTCTACTCGGGAAAAACTGGCGCTCCTTAATAATGCCCACCACATACTCACCAATACACCACACCAGATGACACCACACAGAACAACACAACATACCATCATTATTCGTTTTTCGTCTACGTGCCTGAGCGCCACATCAACCGTAAACATTCGAAATAATTCCGATCTCTTTGCACAACGTCATCGTATAAAATCGCTATCTCCGCTACCAACCGTCAACACTTTCTGGGCTTAAAACCGTGGTATTAATCTTTATCAAAAAAAGTGTTAAACCAATAAAAAATTTGTAAAAATTAACATTTAATAAAAAAAGTAAAGAACATTTTAATTTAAACCTTAAAAAAAGCGTTTTGTGGAAAAAATGGAAGAAATAATGTCATTGGTGAGTGCTAACATTATAGCATAATTAATCATGGTCCTTCGAGTCATAGTGAGCGGCACTATGGATTAAAAATAAAAAAATATGTATATTATTATATATAACTATATATAACTTAAGTGAAAAAAGTGCTACGAAGTGACAAAAACGTTAATACTTGTATATACACACAAACGGAAAAAAAATACACACATATGGTGAGAAAACTTAAATAGAACGAAAAAATAAGGTGACAGTAAGTAACAATTGGGAACACACAAACCTACCATTATATGCAAACGCATATGTAAGGAGGAAAATAAGTGCGGTGAAAAAAACAAATACATAAATATATAGTGCAAATTTTGCTAAACATCTTAAACAAATATAAAACAACACAATCGGGCGCGAAACCAAAAGACAAAAGCAATAAACGGGCGCGAAGCTTAAAAACACTGTATACAGAATAACATAAATAAAAACAAAACAAACGGGCGCAAATTTATCCACAAAAATACAAACAACAAACACGCATAAGGAGCTAGCCAGCTGGATGCCGAAGAGGACAGACACTGCGACAAACGTACAAGCACGTATACTTGTATATACAGATATACGCCCTCCAAAAGCCCCTTGAGGAAAACCAAAGTGAGCGTATTTATTTCACTTATTATTTTATATACTAATACAAAAAAAGATTAACAAACTGGTATAGATCACGGTAAAAATCGAAAAACCGCTGACATTAAAACCAGTTTGGTACAATATATATATCAAAATATATATTATGTAAATAATTGATGTATGCCTATAAGCTTACCTTTGTGTTTTCAAACACACATATTTCACAAACACAAAAAAACAAAAACAGAATTCAAGTATTTTCTAACTGCGAATGAATAAACAAAGTGAAATAAAATTTCCTTAATTTTATTTTTTACTAAAACGCAAACAAACAAAAAACAAACAAACTCTTAAAAAAAAAAAAGTATATATATATAAATACATAAAATATTCTTTTAAGAAGAACTAAAGTACATACGCATATGTACATCTATTCAAGCAAAACCTCTTGTTCTTGGTAAAACACAAGCAAGCAGGATTGCGAACCACACAAAAACGCTTTGATCTCTCTAACGAGCTCTCAATTGCACACAAACAAAATTAATATTTAAATATACACATATTAAAACATATACAATTATAATTGTACATATTTTCAAAGTCCACATTGGCATACACCCCGCAATACCCCTTGTAACAAACAAGCAGGATTGCGTACATAAAAAACTAAAAGCACATTGATCATTGATTGACAAACAATCCGTGCATACTTATGTAAAAGTGTATTGATCTCTTTAACGAGCTCTCCTTTTCACGAGCACATAAGTATATACTAACAAGTCCGTGTATTAGGGTGTACCTAAATACACCAACATAAGGACATAAAAGTACAGTTAGATTAAAAGTGCCATTCTTAATAATTAAATTAAGAAAATTTAAATTACACTCACAACAAAATATTTAAAATAAAATACAAATTAAAAAATTTATTTCGCATTTAAATATTTATCTAGTCCGAAAAAAACTCGTATACAAGTATATGTAAAAGAGTATTCGGTATTAACTATCATTTATTGCTGCTTTTAAATCAGTTTACACAGAGAAAATTTCAATTAACTTTGACACATATTGTAATAAATAACATAACAAAAATGGTTAATGACTATAAAAATCAAATTACACCTGCAGAAGCTACACGCGCAAGACACGTTACCACAAAGCAAATAAAAGGCAAAAATATTTGTGCCACCAAATTCATTTCTGAGAGTGACAGATTAACACGATACTGCACTCGATTTTCATCTTCACCAATTCAAGACATCATCAAGACATCATTGACAATTTTGGACTCGTCTCCAAACGGCTCATGACGCCATAGTAGATTATGACAATTCAGATCTACCACACGATTTTAAATCATCGGCTTACGCACTATACGAAAACTGCTTAGACCAGTACGAAGAAACAAAAACTATGATTTCTGATCAATTAAAGCTAATAAAAGCTATTGCACCTACTCCACATCCGAGACTAGAGCTGCCACAAATTCTAAGTCAAGAGGCAAGTTCAGGCATCCATCTCGAGGTGACCGCATGTGACACAGAAATATTTTATGGAGGTTATGAAGAATGGCCGTCCTTCCGGGACATGTTCACTGCCGTATAGGTACATCAACCATCCAAAATTATCAAAAGCGCAGAAATTGTATCACCTCCGATACAAAACAAAAGGTCAAGCAGGCGTCATAGTCAAACAGTTCGCACTAAATGACGACAATTTCAATTTGGCTTGGGAAACTCTTAAATCAAGATTCGAAAACGAAAGAATATTGGTCGATAAACAAGTAACGACACTAATAAACTTGCCTAAAATTCAAAAAGAAACAAGTGAAAAATTTGTTGGGCTACAATCCACTGTTTCTAATTGTTTGTCGTTTCTATCGACACAAAATATTCCCACAGACAGCTGGGACCCTACACGGTAAATGGTAAAATATGCACTGCCGCATTACCAGAAAAATCGTTACTTTTATGGGAGCAATCGCTCTCATCACGAAAGAAATGCCCCACATGGCAACAAATGAAAGACTTTCTAACTACCCAGTACGAAATCGCTGAAAGGGTAGGCAAAAAGCTAATTAAAACAAAAATTGTACAACACGACCTAAAAAAAAGCTTCAATAGACCCCAAGCTAGTAGCAAAAACAAATTAAACAGAAGCTTGTACAAAACGCAATCGTTCACTTCCGAACAGAACAACCATACGTCATGCGAACTATGCACGAGAGGGCATAAACTACAATCTTGCGAGAAATTCAAAAAATTAAAAATTATAGAAAGAAACTATTTCGTGAGATCAAAAATATTATGTACAAATTGCTTGTCACATGCGCATACATATAAAAATTGCAAAAGCAAATTCAATTGCTTATATTGTCACAAAAGACATCACTCAATGCTTTATTACAGCAAATTTCCCATATCACCCCAAACAAGCGCTTATACAAAAAGAACCACAGGTTTAGTTGTAACAACAACTCCTAAAAACCAAAATCCCGAAAATTGCCAAAAGCACCATGTTGCTCAAAGGCACAAAAAACTCAAACGCTACACAGCGAAATACAAAATAGGGAATTACTACCCACAGCAGTCATCTCCATCGAACACCGAGGAGAGCTGTTTAAACTTAGGGCCTTAATAGACACAGGATCCCAGCGATCTTTCATAGCGTCTAGGGCACAAAATAGGCTACAACTGCCAACAAAACAAGCCAACTTTGAAATAACGGGAATGGGCGGAAGAGTAGTCCAAAACTCTACAACTACTCGATCAAATAATAGCCAGTACGTCGTACGACACTCACTTCCAACACTCTACAGATTGGCACAAAAAACCATGTCAGAGTTTCTTCTGACAACCCCAGTGTTAAAAACACAAATATCTATAATTCAACCCAATCATCGAAATATATTACTGAGTATTCGAAAAGAAAATTTGTTGTACTCTAATTTCCTTAAATTTGAAAAGGGCAGTACAACATAAAAACACAGGGGATCCAATGGAATGCGATATCTGATCAGCTTTCATATCCTACTGAATCAATATCCGCATTATCCGCAATAACATTTTGACCCCGCAGGATTCTTCTTCACTTAGAAAAAAGGTCACTATCCTCAAACAATCTTAACGATATCCGAATCTACCTATTCTTGGCCACAATCGCCCACTTCCATACATAATATCGTCCGCAACATACGAGTAATTGTCATAGAAAGTCCAAAAATCGACACTTCTCTTACTATAGTGCCTCTTAGTTGCCTAAGTTTTCATAATCAAATACAATTCAAAATTTAAGGTAAGGAATCACCATACTTGCAATGTGTTACAGTGACGCACCCAGACTTACAAAAAGCAAAGGTCGCACTTATCGCATCTATCTAAGCGCTCATCATACGGGTAGTTTATGGGAAACAATTGTAAAAGTTGTAAATCTCACTTCAAAAAAGTGAGCGAAAATCACAAATCTCACTCTCGCAAGATCCCTCTTCAAAAGTTTGAAAGGAGCACCCATTCTGGCCATATCTGAGCCAGGCGTTGAGTCGCTATCCTCATAAGCCGATAATAAAGAGATTGCAAATAATTGCTGATAATACAGAAAAGGCAAATCATAAACAATCCGCATAAAAAATCGATAAATGAAAAAAATCGTAAATACAATCACTACTTATTGTATTGCCAACTATAAAACCAAAAAATTGTCAGAATATAGTTGCGTTTCTCAAGTCTATACCAAAATACAAATCGCAAGCAAAACCACTTGTTCTTGTTAAGTTGATTAAAACCAAAATTGCTTCTTACAGCTAATATTCGCGTCCTCGGCTACTCCATCAACAGTACGCCGAAATACATTCAACAGCACATACGTGTAATACTAGGCTAAATATTCGCCTAAGGGGCCCAGGATGTTTAAATGAGTTAAACTCTTTCCTCCAAGTACACCACTCTACTCGGGAAAAACTGGTGCTCCCTAATAATGCCCACCACATACTCACCAATACACCACACCAGATGACACCACACAGGACAACATAACACACCATCATCATTCGTTTTTCGTCTACGGGCCTGAGCGCCACATCAACCTTAAACATTCGAAATAATTCCGATTTCTTTGCACAACGTCATCGTATAAAATCGCTATCTCCGCTACCAACCGTCAACACTTTCTGGGCTTAAAACCGTGGTATTAATCTTTATCAAAAAAAGTGTTAAACCAATAAAAAATTTGTGAAAATTAACAATTAATAAAAAAAGTAAAGAACATATTAATTTAAACCTTAAAAAAAAGCGTTTTGTGGAAAAAATGGAAGAAATAATGTCATTGGTGAGTGCTAACATTATAGCATAATTAATCACCAGTGACAACAGTTGTTGTCAGGCTATCAAATGTATTTGAAATTATTCGCTACTCTTGTTGATGAAAATGAAAACGTAAATTATATTAAATATACACGGTATGACATCACATAATCTTCGGTTGAAAATTGTTCAATTATTATTATTCAGGGTAATTTCAATTCACCTCAATTATGCAACGGGACTCATTTGGTAATCAAATTATTTTCAAAAATAATAATGATTTATCTTCTTCCTTTATTCCAAATGTTATCAACCAACAACTTTAAAAATTACTCATTTGTTGCAAGCTTGAATGTAAAATTAATAGAATACAAAAATCAACATATTTGTCCATATTTGTGCTTAATATCAAATCGAAGAAATGATTTTTAATTAAAGTGATGCGCGGTGTTATTCTTAATAGTAATGGTAGATATAGTTATAATAGCTTTTAATTAAAGTATACCTTAGCCCCAGCAATGTGTAAACGGGGTCCTCTAATATGATTATGTAAAACTGTAACTTTAGACATACATATGTGGGCTTTGAATAATAGTTTCCTGAACCTCGCAACCTTGTTAGGTTTTTTAAAGCTGTTACCAAAGTTTTTCATGGACTGTCATTTTGGCCTACGCATCAACTTTTGGATTCCGTTAATTGATTTTTATAATCGTTTTAACAGTCCTCGCTATTCCCGTACTCTGCGTCTGCAAGACCCATGGTCCTTGTTCATATTGTGCTTAAGTCGCAAGGTAGGGCACGCGTAATCAAAAATTGTATAAGAGCATTTGTGAATACAGTGAACCCCCTTTCAAACTCTTCATTGGAGTTATATACACAAGGTCTAAGTCTCTTGCCTAATAGTATCTGCCTATAGAGATCCCAGTTTGTGTTTCTAGGATTTATCCGAAGGTGCTTAGTACTATCCAGTTCTCTACCATTGCATCTCTACTGGTTTAGGACGTTTCTGGAGGCGGGTCCTCCAGGATTCAGAAATCATGAACATAAAAGTGAACTTCATTGAACTGAACTCACCTCTGTGAATTAGCATTTTGTTAGCGACTTTCACAACAAACAATTGTCAAACAGTATACATTTGTATTTGTATTTGAACCCACAACTCATAGAGCTATCAATGGTTTTGTAAGATTTGCTACCGTTTATTTTTGAATCTTTATTTGCATTTTACTTTACCAAAATCATAATATATGAAACTAATATTTGTTATGTTAGCTTTGTTTTGAAAAATAAGGATGCATCGAAGTAAACAGAAAGACAAGTGTAGAAAACAAAGTTATCCATATCCATACTAATATTAGATTCCATCGGTTTTTATCTGAGAGATGACATTATTATCCATAGTACTAGTGTTACGTGTCGCTTCATGCCACGCTATGCGGCGCTGAAAACGTGTTTGTTCGCACTTCGAAGAAGCAGCCAAAGCGACTGAAAAAATTAATTTAGTTTATAGGTTCGATACTGTAAACGAACGTTTAGCACAAAAGTGGTTTCCTAGGTTCCGTTCCAGTAATTTCGATGTCAAAAACATACCACGCGTCGGGAGACCTGTCGTCGAAAATTGCGATAAAATCAAGGAAATAGTGGAAACAGACCGTCACGTGAGCACTTATTTAATTGCTGAGGAAATAAAGATAAGCCAGAAAACCGTTAGGAATCATTTTATAACCTTGTATTCAAAAAGAAGCTCGATGTTTGGGTGCCACACGAACTAACGCAAAAAACATGATGGACCGAATTTCCATGTGCGAATTACACCAAAATCGACCCGTTTCTGAAGCGGATTGTGACTGGCGATGAAAAATGGGGCACTTACGACAACATCGAGCGCAAAAACTATTAATTGGTCATCATGAAATTTTGTACACATATGTCCTATGATGTTAGAAAGGACACCAAACCGCGGACAAAACTAATGTTTCAATTAAACGGCTTTGATGAGCTTCTCTTTCTCTCTTCTTCTTTTCCATTCGGCAATCCTTTCTGTAAGAGCAAGCAGTAATGAAATTATCATAAAAACAAGAAAAAACGTTAACTTCAGTTGCACCGAAGCTATAATACCCTTCACAGATACAAATATACAATAACTTGATTCAGATCTAATTTCGTGAATCGGCAATAAAAAATAATTTTTTTTCCATGCAGCCATTTTACTCTGATCGTGCAGTTTATATGATAGCAGTATGACATAGCGATCCGATCTAAATAATTTTTTAGGAGATTATATTCTTGCCTTAGAAAATAACTCATGCCAAATTTCGTCATAAACCTCGTCAAATGAAAGAGTTTTTGATACAAAGACTTTACTCCGATCGTTCAGTTAATATGTTATAGTCATCCGATCTGTACAATTTCTTCGGAGATTAAATTGTTGCCTTAAATAATAATTCATGCTAAATTTCGTGAAGATTTCTCGTCAAATGAAAGAGTTTTCCATACAAGCACTTGATTCCGATTGTTTAGTTTGTATGGCAGCTATATGCTATAGTCATCCGCTCTGTACAATTTCTTCGGAGATTTCATTGCTGCTTTAAATAATAATCCATGCAAAATTTCGGTAAGATACCTCGTCAAATGAAAGAGTTTTCATTACAAGGACTTTGCTCCGGTTGTTCAGTTAATATGGCAGCTATATGTTATATTCATCCGATCTGTTGAAGGTATTCGGAGACTACATTGTTGACAGAGTTTTCCTTACAAGCACTTGATTCCGATCGTTCAGTTTGTATTAAATATAATAATTTAAATTTCAGATCGATAGCTTAAAAACTGATGGACTAGTTTGGATATATACAGACGGACGGACGGACGGACGGACATGGCTAAATCAACTCAGCTCATCGTGCTGATCATTTATATATATATTTTATAAGGTCTCCGACGTTTCCTTCTGGGTGTAACAAACTTCGTGGCAAACTTCATATACCCTGTTTAGGATATAACAAGAGCACATTCAGTATTTTCATGAATAAGCTCATAATCTGGACGATCGAAAGCATTAATATTTGCTAAGATGTTGAGGGAAACAAAAAAAAAATGCGTAGAGCTGTATATTATTATAATTTTTTGCTCGAGATTTTTTTTTGAATTTTCTAAGGTCATCGAAACCGGTCCAGGTGTTATTAAGTTATAAGCTTTGTAGCTAACGTCACTCTCTTTATCAAATAAAGAGTTTGTTGCTAAACTCTTTCAAAACATACAAACCATTGTCATACCCCTAAATGTAAAGGATGCTCCACGTGGAATATAACTTTTTTTCTGGACAAACAATTTTATTTTTATATTTTTCCATGATTCGACGTTTTCTTCGTTTATTCACGTTGCTGAACGACGATCATGGGGCAATCAAAAATACGTGCACGTGATAGGCAAGACTCCCTATATGCCTTCTGCAACATTTTCATTGCGTCCGTCGCACTTATTCCATTGGAATAACAAAATTTCAAACAAACACTTTTTGCTTAACGTTAATTTCCATAGTAAAATTCGAAAAACACACTCGAGGTTGACTTGTTTATAGTACCTTAAAAAAAAACTATGTGACAGATCGCGCTCAAATTTGACATGTAAACATATAACAGTCCTGCCAACCTAAGCAAAAAAAAGTATGGCCATATGTCATGTCCTTGTCGAGTTATGGGTAAAGTCTCGTTTTGCGTTGAGCAGAAGGTATAAGCAATTTGAGATCTTCATGCAGTTTTTGCCATCTCGCTATTTCCTCTTTTCACTAAAGCAAAAAGCCTACACTCCCGCTATCTTGAAGAAATATTATTACCTCTCACGCGCTCTCTCAACATTCCTTATGAGTTTTTTCGATCGCTGGTGCAGATTACCGTTGAAATTTATTTCTACTTTCTTTTGAATTTTTCTAATTCAGGGAAAAAGTCTTTAAATACTCTCTTATCAGTCTTTTCTCGTATATAACGGCATTTATATTCTGCTAATTTACACCTTAATTTTAGTTATGAATACACATACTAAATACACGAAAGAACAAGTGCTCCAAATTAAAATTATTATAAATCTCACTCTCTTTTTTCCTCTCTCCCGCCTCCTCACACTTTTCATACTAATCATTACAGATTTCATTTACTTCGACTGTTTCCTTCATTACCATCTGTGGTTTGTGGTAAAATGCCATGCACAAATTAATGATTTTCCCAAAGTGCTACCCCTGAACATGCCCTCTGCTCTCTTAGTTTTAGCTGCTGTTACATATGTATATATGTATGTATATATATGAAGTTGAATTTTGAGAAACTGCACTGATGACCAAAGTTATCATTGGTGAAGTTCAACATTTTTTTTATGTCAGTATTGTGAAGATTGAAATGGAAAGAGGAAATTGCTGGAATGTGCTGTACCAATAGTAAAGTTTCACTTCCATTACTTGATGAACCAGAACAACCTTTAAAAGCTGTTTTGTCAAGTGTCACAGATGTATCAAAACAATTTGCTGTAGCTTTTCGGGTATTGCCGGTTTTTCGGCGGCCGTACGGCACATTCTGTTTTGAAATTACCATTGAATCTTGCACAGAAAGATTAGCCCATCTATAATTCCATAAAATAGTTCTCGAGGTAGGATGCTGCGATAATGTTAGCTTTTAGTGTGGGATGAATGTACAACGTCTCATAAGAAGGCTATATAGCTTTAAATCAGACTCTTGAAGACCTGCGAGATAGTACAGATATAATGGGAGGAATAGTTGTTTTATTGGCTGGTGATTTTCGTCAAAACCTTCGTGGATTCAGGACTTTATGTCGAAATGTTATTGAAAATTGGTGATGATTATTTAGATGTTCATGCTGAAGGTTATGTATTACTTTCACAATAATGTTGTAATCTAGTATAAAATGTTGTGAATCTCATTGCTCATGTTTTTCCTGAATAGCAACAAAATTTTAGAAGTGATCAGCGTCTGTGTGCAAGAGCAATATTAGCACCGAAAAATGCAGTTGTTAATAAAAACAACAATGACTTTTTAAGAGAGGTGGAAGGGTTCCAGTAATGCTTATGCGAAATTTAATTTCTCCACTGCTATGTAATGGAACACGACTTCGGATAATAAAATTGGGGCAGAATTTACTTGGCACTACTATTTTAACAGGTGTCGGTAAAGGAAAACGTGTGATCATACCTCTGATTTCAATTATTCCCACTGATCTTCCATTCCAATTTAAAAGTGTTCAGTTTCCCAACAATTTGCCGTAACTATAAACAAAGATCAAGGACAGACATTGCATGTCGCAGGAGTACTTTTAGAAAAGTCTTGCTTTTTTCATGGTCAACTATATGTAGCTTGTTCGCATATGTCTAATGACCGGAATTTACATTTATTTGCACATAACGGAAAACGTATAATACAGTTTATAAAAATATCCCTGATTAATAATCTGCAATTCATATTTTTAATTGAAAATGGTAGAATATAAAATAATTATAATTTGGATAATAATTTGTTCAGTACTTAGGCTACAATGCGGACAAAAAGTAGATGTTGACGAAATTAGTTTCCAGTTGTTTGAATGAGTTAAACTCTTTCCTCCAAGTACACCACTCTACTCGGGAAAAACTGGCGCTCCTTAATAATGCCCACCACATACTCACCAATACACCACACCAGATGACACCACACAGAACAACACAACATACCATCATTATTCGTTTTTCGTCTACGTGCCTGAGCGCCACATCAACCGTAAACATTCGAAATAATTCCGATCTCTTTGCACAACGTCATCGTATAAAATCGCTATCTCCGCTACCAACCGTCAACACTTTCTGGGCTTAAAACCGTGGTATTAATCTTTATCAAAAAAAGTGTTAAACCAATAAAAAATTTGTAAAAATTAACATTTAATAAAAAAAGTAAAGAACATTTTAATTTAAACCTTAAAAAAAGCGTTTTGTGGAAAAAATGGAAGAAATAATGTCATTGGTGAGTGCTAACATTATAGCATAATTAATCATGGTCCTTCGAGTCATAGTGAGCGGCACTATGGATTAAAAATAAAAAAATATGTATATTATTATATATAACTATATATAACTTAAGTGAAAAAAGTGCTACGAAGTGACAAAAACGTTAATACTTGTATATACACACAAACGGAAAAAAAATACACACATATGGTGAGAAAACTTAAATAGAACGAAAAAATAAGGTGACAGTAAGTAACAATTGGGAACACACAAACCTACCATTATATGCAAACGCATATGTAAGGAGGAAAATAAGTACGGTGAAAAAAACAAATACATAAATATATAGTGCAAATTTTGCTAAACATCTTAAACAAATATAAAACAACACAATCGGGCGCGAAACCAAAAGACAAAAGCAATAAACGGGCGCGAAGCTTAAAAACACTGTATACAGAATAACATAAATAAAAACAAAACAAACGGGCGCAAATTTATCCACAAAAATACAAACAACAAACACGCATAAGGAGCTAGCCAGCTGGATGCCGAAGAGGACAGACACTGCGACAAACGTACAAGCACGTATACTTGTATATACAGATATACGCCCTCCAAAAGCCCCTTGAGGAAAACCAAAGTGAGCGTATTTATTTCACTTATTATTTTATATACTAATACAAAAAAAGATTAACAAACTGGTATAGATCACGGTAAAAATCGAAAAACCGCTGACATTAAAACCAGTTTGGTACAATATATATATCCAAATATATATTATGTAAATAATTGATGTATGCCTATAAGCTTACCTTTGTGTTTTCAAACACACATATTTCACAAACACAAAAAAACAAAAACAGAATTCAAGTATTTTCTAACTGCGAATGAATAAACAAAGTGAAATAAAATTTCCTTAATTTTATTTTTTACTAAAACGCAAACAAACAAAAAACAAACAAACTCTTAAAAAAAAAAGTATATATATATAAATACATAAAATATTCTTTTAAGAAGAACTAAAGTACATACGCATATGTACATCTCTTCAAGCAAAACCTCTTGTTCTTGGTAAAACACAAGCAAGCAGGATTGCGAACCACACAAAAACGCTTTGATCTCTCTAACGAGCTCTCAATTGCACACAAACAAAATTAATATTTAAATATACACATATTAAAACATATACAATTATAATTGTACATATTTTCAAAGTCCACATTGGCATACACCCCGCAATACCCCTTGTAACAAACAAGCAGGATTGCGTACATAAAAAACTAAAAGCACATTGATCTCTTCAACGAGCTCTCAATTGCATTAAAAAATATACACACATACGCACAAACAATCCGTGCATACTTATGTAAAAGTGTATTGATCTCTTTAACGAGCTCTCCTTTTCACGAGCACATAAGTATATACTAACAAGTCCGTGTATTAGGGTGTACCTAAATACACCAACATAAGGACATAAAAGTACTGTTAGATTAAAAGTGCCATTCTTAACGATATCCGAATCTACCGATTCTTGGCCACAATCGCCCACTTCCATACATAATATCGTCCGCAACATACGAGTAATTGTCATAGAAAGTCCAAAAATCGACACTTCTCTTACTATAGTGCCTCTTAGTTGCCTAAATTTTCATAATCAAATAGAATTCAAAATTAAAGGTAAGGAATCAACATACTTGCAATGTGTTACAGTGCCGCACCCAGACTTACAAAAAGCAAAGGTCGCACTTATCGCATCTATCTAAGCGCTCATCATACGGGTAGTTTATGGGAAACACTTGTAAAAGTTGTAAATCTCACTTCAAAAAATAGAGCGAAAATCCCAAATCTCACTCTCGCAAGATCCCTCTTCAAAAGTTTGAAAGCAGCACCCATTCTGGCCATATCTGAGCCAGGCGTGGAGTCGCTATTCTCATAAGCCGATAATAAAGAGATTGCAAATAATTGCTGATAATACAGAAAAGGCAAATCATAAACAATCCGCATAAAAAATCGATAAATGAAAAAAATCGTAAATACAATCACTACTTATTGTATTGCCAACTATAAAACCAAAAAATTGTCAGAATATAGTTGCGTTTCTCAAGTCTATACCAAAATACAAATCGCAAGCAAAACCACTTGTTCTTGTTAAGTTGATTAAATTGCTTCTTACAGCTAATATTCGCGTCCTCGGCTACTCCATCAACAGTACGCCGAAATACATTCAACAGCACATACGTGTAATACTAGGCTAAATATTCGCCTAAGGGGCCCAGGATGTTTAAATGAGTTAAACTCTTTCCTCCAAGTACACCACTCTACTCGGGAAAAACTGGTGCTCCCTAATAATGCCCACCACATACTCACCAATACACCACACCAGATGACACCACACAGGACAACATAACACACCATCATCATTCGTTTTTCGTCTACGGGCCTGAGCGCCACATCAACCTTAAACATTCGAAATAATTCCGATTTCTTTGCACAACGTCATCGTATAAAATCGCTATCTCCGCTACCAACCGTCAACACTTTCTGGGCTTAAAACCGTGGTATTAATCTTTATCAAAAAAAGTGTTAAACCAATAAAAAATTTGTGAAAATTAACAATTAATAAAAAAAGTAAAGAACATATTAATTTAAACCTTAAAAAAAAGCGTTTTGTGGAAAAAATGGAAGAAATAATGTCATTGGTGAGTGCTAACATTATAGCATAATTAATCACCAGTGACAACAGTTGTTGTCAGGCTATCAAATGTATTTGAAATTATTCGCTACTCTTGTTGATGAAAATGAAAACGTAAATTATATTAAATATACACGGTATGACATCACATAATCTTCGGTTGAAAATTGTTCAATTATTATTATTCAGGGTAATTTCAATTCACCTCAATTATGCAACGGGACTCATTTGGTAATCAAATTATTGTCAAAAATAAGAATGATTTATCTTCTTCCTTTATTCCAAATGTTATCAACCAACAACTTTAAAAATTACTCATTTGTTGCAAGCTTGAATATAAAATTAATAGAATACAAAAATCAACATATTTGTCCATATTTGTGCTTAATATCAAATCGAAGAAATGATTTTTAATTAAAGTGATGCGCGGTGTTATTCTTAATAGTAATGGTAGATATAGTTATAATAGCTTTTAATTAAAGTATACCTTAGCCCCAGCAATGTGTAAACGGGGTCCTCTAATATGATTATGTAAAACTGTAACTTTAGACATACATATGTGGGCTTTGAATAATAGTTTCCTGAACCTCGCAACCTTGTTAGGTTTTTTAAAGCTGTTACCAAAGTTTTTCATGGACTGTCATTTTGGCCTACGCATCAACTTTTGGATTCCGTTAATTGATTTTTATAATCGTTTTAACAGTCCTCGCTATTCGCTAACTTGGTCAAGTTGAAATATTCCCGTACTCTGCGTCTGCAAGACCCATGGTCCTTGTTCATATTGTGCTTAAGTCGCAAGGTAGGGCACGCGTAATCAAAAATTGTATAAGAGCATTTGTGAATACAGTGAACCCCCTTTCAAACTCTTCATTGGAGTTATATACACAAGGTCTAAGTCTCTTGCCTAATAGTATCTGCCTATAGAGATCCCAGTTTGTGTTTCTAGGATTTCTCCGAAGGTGCTTAGTACTATCCAGTTCTCTACCATTGCATCTCTACTGGTTTAGGACGTTTCTGGAGGCGGGTCCTCCAGGATTCAGAAATCATGAACATAAAAGTGAACTTCATTGAACTGAACTCACCTCTGTGAATTAGCATTTTGTTAGCGACTTTCACAACAAACAATTGTCAAACAGTATACATTTGTATTTGTATTTGAACCCACAACTCATAGAGCTATCAATGGTTTTGTAAGATTTGCTACCGTTTATTTTTGAATCTTTATTTGCATTTTACTTTACCAAAATCAAAATATATGAAACTAATATTTGTTATGTTAGCTTTGTTTTGAAAAATAAGGATGCATCGAAGTAAACAGAAAGACAAGTGTAGAAAACAAAGTTATCCATATCCATACTAATATTAGATTCCATCGGTTTTTATCTAAGAGATGACATTATTATCCATAGTACTAGTGTTACGTGTCGCATCATGCCACGCTATACGGCGCTGAAAACGTGTTTGTTCGCACTTCGAAGAAGCAGCCAAAGCGACTGAAAAAATTAATTTAGTTTATAGGTTCGATACTGTAAACGAACGTTTAGCACAAAAGTGGTTTGCTAGGTTCCGTTCCAGTAATTTCGATGTCAAAAACATACCACGCGTCGGGAGACCTGTCGTCGAAAATTGCGATAAAATCAAGGAAATAGTGGAAACAGACCGTCACGTGAGCACTTATTTAATTGCTGAGGAAATAAAGATAAGCCAGAAAACCGTTAGGAATCATTTTATAACCTTGTATTCAAAAAGAAGCTCGATGTTTGGGTGCCACACGAACTAACGCAAAAAACATGATGGACCGAATTTCCATGTGCGAATTACACCAAAATCGACCCGTTTCTGAAGCGGATTGTGACTGGCGATGAAAAATGGGGCACTTACGACAACATCGAGCGCAAAAACTATTAATTGGTCATCATGAAATTTTGTACACATATGTCCTATGATGTTAGAAAGGACACCAAACCGCGGACAAAACTAATGTTTCAATTAAACGGCTTTGATGAGCTTCTCTTTCTCTCTTCTTCTTTTCCATTCGGCAATCCTTTCTGTAAGAGCAAGCAGTAATGAAATTATCATAAAAACAAGAAAAAACGTTAACTTCAGTTGCACCGAAGCTATAATACCCTTCACAGATACAAATATACAATAACTTGATTCAGATCTAATTTCGTGAATCGGCAATAAAAAATAATTTTTTTTCCATGCAGCCATTTTACTCTGATCGTGCAGTTTATATGATAGCAGTATGACATAGCGATCCGATCTAAATAATTTTTTAGGAGATTATATTCTTGCCTTAGAAAATAACTCATGCCAAATTTCGTCATAAACCTCGTCAAATGAAAGAGTTTTTGATACAAAGACTTTACTCCGATCGTTCAGTTAATATGTTATAGTCATCCGATCTGTACAATTTCTTCGGAGATTAAATTGTTGCCTTAAATAATAATTCATGCTAAATTTCGTGAAGATTTCTCGTCAAATGAAAGAGTTTTCCATACAAGCACTTGATTCCGATTGTTTAGTTTGTATGGCAGCTATATGCTATAGTCATCCGCTCTGTACAATTTCTTCGGAGATTTCATTGCTGCTTTAAATAATAATCCATGCAAAATTTCGGTAAGATACCTCGTCAAATGAAAGAGTTTTCATTACAAGGACTTTGCTCCGGTTGTTCAGTTAATATGGCAGCTATATGTTATATTCATCCGATCTGTTGAAGGTATTCGGAGACTACATTGTTGACAGAGTTTTCCTTACAAGCACTTGATTCCGATCGTTCAGTTTGTATTAAATATAATAATTTAAATTTCAGATCGATAGCTTAAAAACTGATGGACTAGTTTGGATATATACAGACGGACGGACGGACGGACGGACATGGCTAAATCAACTCAGCTCATCGTGCTGATCATTTATATATATATTTTATAAGGTCTCCGACGTTTCCTTCTGGGTGTAACAAACGTCGTGGCAAACTTCATATACCCTGTTTAGGATATAACAAGAGCACATTCAGTATTTTCATGAATAAGCTCATAATCTGGACGATCGAAAGCATTAATATTTGCTAAGATGTTGAGGGAAACAAAAAAAAAATGCGTAGAGCTGTATATTATTATAATTTTTTGCTCGAGATTTTTTTTTGAATTTTCTAAGGTCATCGAAACCGGTCCAGGTGTTATTAAGTTATAAGCTTTGTAGCTAACGTCACTCTCTTTATCAAATAAAGAGTTTGTTGCTAAACTCTTTCAAAACGAATTGATGAAATTTTGATGAAATTTGGTGCTTATTGGGAAGGTCTAAGAATCGGAAAACATACAAACCATTGTCATACCCCTAAATGTAAAGGATGCTCCACGTGGAATATAACTTTTTTTCTGGACAAACAATTTTATTTTTATATTTTTCCATGATTCATGATTGAAAAATATACAGAATTCAAAATGTTCCCCTTATACAGTAAGTCCATGATTTTAAATCGCGATTTTTATATTTTTCTGTTCTATCCGTGACTCCTCAAGATGGCAATAGCAATATGCAAAATGCTTTCTCTTGCGTAAAAAATTGTTAATCCATAATATCAAAAAAACGTGTTTTTGCTTTTTTCATGATTTTCTGTTTACATTTGCGTGACCTTATATGATTTACAATCTATTCGTATTCAGTTATCACTCAAAAAACACATTTTTCTTGTTGAAAAATTATTATGATTATATTAAATACAAAAAAAAATTTTTAATCACAAAAAAGGCTGATTATGCCAAACATATGGACATAGAATTTAAATACTTTTGACAAACTGTTGTTTTTGGACTATATAATGTGTACATAGTGTGCAATACCTAAGTTAATATTTTCTCATATTGAATTCATTCAATTAATAACGACATTTTTCTCTTATAATTGAATTTGATATAATCAATATTAATTGAAACAAAAACGTTTAGATGTTTAATAAATACATGTGTTTTATTACTGTAAAAAGTAAGTCAAATTAATAGTAATAATCTATGGTAGGCTCTGCTCCTTTAATAGTTGTACTGGGTAACGGTAAATCAGCATTCGATTCCGTAGAGTGAACCTGAGCAACGGCTACCACATTCAAAAATTTTCGAAGCAATGAGTTGTGTAAAATCATTACGTGTTTCGAACTTATAGACGGAAATAGAAACTATGCTAAGCTAAATTTCAATCTGTATCTGTGGAATTATCGAAGTATATTATCTTTTAATCCAAAATAATGATGACAGCCTTCAAGTGAATATTATTAATTTTATTTAATCTAAGGAAATAATATCAACCTATAACTGGAGGTTACTAAATCCTTTTAAAAAAAAGTAAAATTGTAATGATAACTCTCAACTTGAGGTGATTAATTTCATTAAAAAAAATCTAAGTTAATAATAAGAACCCCAACTAAGTGTTACTCTTATTTTATTATCTATTTTTTAAGTTACCACAGTTGATCTAACTAAAAAATGTGTTAGAAAACATTCTAATATTTGATATTATCATCTTTGCAATTATTCTAATATTACAAAATGTATCACGGTAATATTCTGACTGAAAACATTAAATTTAGCTCAAACCCACCAGTACCGTACTACTGGCGATGTTCCAAACTCTACTGTCATAATTTGTCCAATACGAAAGAATAATGTGGATAACACAGGGAAATGAATTATCGATCTATACAGATGTTTCACCTTTTTTTTACATCCATTGGTAAACTGTACCCATATCTGGGTATTTTCTTCTGAGTACTTTTGAAACAGAGGCGAGGATTCATTGAGTAAAACAGGACATTTGTAGACATTTTCGTTGTCTGTCCGTCCGTCCGTCTGTGTGTGCAAGCTTCAACTTGAGTAAAAATTAAGATAACTTGGTATAACATATATATTCCTTGGAAAACAAGTAAGGATGAGTTCGTAAATAGGCGTAATTGGACTACTGCCACACCCACAAACACCAGTTATCCAAAACGTTTAAAGTGCTATAACTAATCTGTAAATTAAGATGGAGAATTAAAACTTGGCACAACGACTCATTTTAAGAAAGGACATCTGTGGTTTGAGAATTTTTAAAAAGTGGGAGTGGCTCCGCCTTCTAATAAGTTAAATGTATATGTCCCCGAAACCAATAAAGCATCACTCAAATTTCCACACAACAAATATTTTCAACCCTTCCTATGATAATTCTAGGTGAGCTACCTCCATTCTTACAATTTTCCCATGTAAGAGTGCAAAAATAGAGGAAAGCGGATCACAACCACGTCTACTTCCCATATATCACAATTTTAAATTCCATCTGATTCTTTGTATATCAATCAATATGTAAGATATCTTAGAAAAATTAGCTGATTAATATTGGATATACTATAGTTCAACGTATAATATTGGATATCTTATAGTTTATTGCCGAAAATATGAAACTTATTTTATGAATTAACTTCACTGCCAAATACTACATATATTGAGATTCTTTATTTTATCAAACCTTATCCAAACATGTAGTTCAATGTGGGAGTTATCTAATATAATTTACATGTACTCGTAAAATTCTCGTGTCGCGGTGTTTGTTGCCGTTGGACCGATTTTGATGAAATTTGGTGTGCTTATCGGTAAATATAATATTAACTTTTACTTATTTTTTGTACAAACAAATGTTTTATTAATTATTCCACGATTTAGAATTGTAAAATACATACAATTCTAAACGTTCACCCTTATACGATAAACCACTGATTTTTAACCGCGAGTTGTTAATTTTACTGTTCTATTCATATATCCTCAAGAGAGCGAACTCCCCCTTTTGTTCAATCCATACTGCCAACAGAAACGTTTGACTGAAAAAACACATTTTCTATGTTTCAAATATTAAAAAAAATTGTGCTTGAACCATAAAAAAAGGCTGATTTTGGCATTACATCTTTACATTGAATTAAAACACTTTTGACAAACGGTTCCTTTGGACTATATAAGTGTAGTATATGTGCAACTCTTAAGCCAATATTTTCTCATATTGAATTCACTCAATTAATAACGACATTTCCCTCGGAATCTGACATAAATAAACACGCGTTTTGAACTCCGACAACAACGGTAGTTGTTAGTAACAGTTATAGTTTTAGTTTTTAATTCAAACAAAAACGTTTAATAAATATACGTGTTTTATTATTGTAAAAGGTTAGTCGAATTAATAACAATAATAATAATAATAATCAATGGTAGATTCAGCGTCTTGAATAGTTGTAATGGGTAATGGTAAATCAGCGTTCGATTCCGGAGAGGGAACATGAGCAACGGATACCACATTCAAGGAAGGCAGCAAGCGCGCAAATTACCAACTCCCGGCGTTTCAAATTGATTTATTCATATTTTTTACGTTTATTTAAAGACGCCAACAAGATGAATAAAATGAAGATGTTCGTGTGAGCATGGCGCAGTTAAGTCAATCACAATCGCAAGAGGCACGAGATGAAAGAAATCAACGAAGGTTCATAGTCAACAGACGTAGAGCAGTTGACCAACAACGGAAACAAGTACATCGATCATTTACATCAGGATCATTCCTTCGACTAGATTTCTAGTATGAGCCTGCAACAGTAAGGGCTTGTAATTTAATATGAACTTTATTGAATATTGTTGAGTTATGCACTTACCAGCACATTATGCGATACATTTTTATATTATAGAAGATTTACTTCACATCAGATGAAATTGTGTTCAAATCATCTTCAAATGAGAGACACGGGATATTGAAAGAAATAAATTTTATATAATGAGTTGATGTGAAAATGTCAACCACAGGTCGCAAATTTATTATTTTACGGATATAAGGTTTGGACCGATATCTAGACCAATTTCAATAATATTCCCACACACTTTTTAAGAAAACTTGTTCATTTAAAAGTATCACACAGTTTGTCAAGTGGAAAGTCGAAAAATTTTATACAGGCTTTTTTGAGCCAGTGAAAAGAATGCCAATTAGCCAATGTTATTTTTGACATAGCTGAGATATATTAGACATAGCTGAGATATATTGTACTTGAGACCATATTTTCAAGCAATTTTATAAATGTCAATCTTTTAAATAGGAATGATATGATTTTAAGTGTCATTTCGGCCATTTTTAATATGTCTTGATTTTTAATTGTTTTCCATAGTATTCAGTAATGCTTCCAATTTCATCATGGAAATATATAATATATATAAGTAAATTTTGAACGTGCTGTTATTTACATACGACTTGATTTAGTGGGTTCATCAAATTCGTTCCTGCAAAAGAATTCGTGGAGGCTTTTTAAATGATGTTATATTCAGAACTTAATGCAACGGTTGTACACACTAAATAAAAGACATATGAATTTCTTTAACAATTAGTATATTTTGTTTTTGGAAAAACATCATATTACTCTTATTGGAAAACCCTGTATATAACTCATCTATTGAACGACATGTTCGGCATAAGGTTTCATAAAATTGATGAAATAGCGAATGTAGTATATAGGAGTTGGGGTAATTCGTAGACTCAATTCATATATTTTCAGCATTAAACTATAGTACATAAAATATTACCCATTTAGCTAATTTTGCTAAGATATTTTTCTTATTAACTGATATATATATTGCATAAATCCAACAGGAAGTTTGAAATTCACGTGTTAGGTACATATATACAAGTATGAGATATGGGTAGTATTGACCGGATTTTATCCATATTTGGCAATACAACATACTATTAATAGAATAAAATGCTGCGATTTGTTATACGAGGCTAGGAAAAGATTTCGACACTGCTATTAGGAATATATGCTCTCTTACTTATATAAATATAACTCACATATTAGGTGATATATGCGATATAAGCCGGGTAACTGGCAGTTCAAAAATCTATACCTACCATATATGGGAGCTAAGGGAAATATTAACCCGATTCAAACCATTTTTGACACTCAGTCTATCATCAGGTAAGCATTCCCTCCAATTTCAATTATACAAGTATATCTTAGACAGTGACTAATATTTTCAGTTAAAAGTCAACTAGAGGCACTGGGCACCACAGCTTCGGTACTAGGGGTTTGAACAGTTTTAGTTCGATTTATTCGTGCAAAGTTTTTTCCCGATATATTAATTGGTGCTTTATTTGCATAATGGAAAAAGAAATAATCAGGTGGAATTTAAGATTGTGTTAGATGAGAAGTAGGTGTGGTTGGCATCCGATTTCCTCCATTTTCGCACTGTAACATTCGAATATCAGGGGAATATTATGTACTGAATTTGATTGAAAGCGGTCAAGTAGCCCTGAGATATGTGATTTAACCTAAAATTGGGTTTTTCCACGCCCACCATCTAATTTTGATAACGGCTCCTATAACGCCCTCTTGTGCCATCCTGGGTGTAAAACTTAATGTCTCTGACGTATTTACTTTTTGATTTAACACACTTATGGTAGTTTTTAACAAAACCAGTGTGTGAGGAGTGGACGGGGTTGTAGTCCGATTCCACCTATTTTCACACTATCTTAAGAAGGGATTTTCAAACCACAGACGCTCATCTAATTAGATTCGTTGTGTTTGAGTTCCGTATCTTAATTTACGACTTAGTTATATCACTTTATACGTTTTCGATTAATGGCTTTTTGTAGACGGAGGAGTGCATCGATTACACCTATCTGCGAACTCGTCCTTACTTTTTTGCTTGTAAACAATTAATAATAATTTGTTAAGAAATAGCATAACAAAATGTTAACTCATTCTTAGCCTGGTTATTTATTAAATCACTAAGTTTATTTTGAGTAAATTATTTTGCTGTAGATCTTTCACCCTCTTATTTACATCCATTGGCATATTGTACCGTTCTGAGTAATTCATGCGAATTACTTTTGAAACAGAAGCAAGATTTTCATTTAATAAAACAGGCAGTGGCGGATTAAGCTTTTTGCCGCCCTAGGCCCTGTCTTATTAGCCGCCCTTTTCAAAGGATGAAATTATATTTCTTTGAGTCCATTGATATTATTTAGATAAAATATTTATTTCATAAAAATATAATTGTTAAACAATACAAATAAATATTAATAACAGTAAATTTTCTTAAACTATAATGTATTACTTAATTTGTAAAAATCTTTTTTCTGGCTTTCGTCTGAGCAAAATCATCAAATATGTCGTCGTAATTAATTTCTTGAACTAGTTGAGCTTCAATTGACAGTAATGCTAAAGCATTGAGTCTCTCTTGGCCCATACTTGCGCGTAAATACGTTTCTACTCTTTTCAAGGTGGGAAAAGATCGTTCTCCTGAACAGTTCGTAGCCGGAAAACTAAAAAAAATTCATAATGTAATGTCTACATTCGGATAGACATCTTGAAAGTTTTGAGAATGCAAAAAATTGTATATTCCTTGCGCAGAACGTACATCTTTCATGTTCAATAGAGAATCTTTCAGTTGACAGTGCAAATGAACACATCATTCTCGAAAGTCTCTTCCAAATCATCAGGATACTTAGTAACTAAATCATCAGCGTGAATTTTTAATTCGGATTCGGAAATTTTCTTCTCCAGATAAAGCTGTTCTTTCTCCCGTGACTCGTCAGCCTGAAATTTTCGGGTTTTTTTACGACGGGTGTCTTTGTCAGAAAATCGTTTATCTCTCATATCTTATAGAAATAATGCCAAAGAACTATATATTTTTATCACAGATGATAAATCAGCTTCAGAATCCTCAAGCTTCTTACTCGCAGCATTAAAGCGATCCAAAATCGCATTCCAAACAATGACTAGAATTTCTGTTTCTGTTATAATTTTTGCTGCAGTCCCTTAGCTTCGCGTAGTAAGTTTTTCACCAATAAAGTTCAGTGCAACAATTATTCCAGACCACTCTTTTTCTAATGTGTAGCATGCATCATGTCGAGCAGACCTACGAGTTTGAGAAAGCCTTTTAAGTCTTAAACTTGTATGCTGTCTTAAAGTCTCCCAACGATGTGTCGTAACGGTAAACAAATTATATAGTTCTTACAAAGTAGAAAAAAAAAATCAACTGGATTAGTTGTTTTGATTCGTGCTTGCACTCCTGATAATAAACCTGACATGTTGCTTGCATTGTCGTAAGACTGACCACGACAATTCATTATATTCAAACCATTATCCTCAAGAGATTTTAACAAACAAATCATTAGCCTTATGGCCAGTATTAGGAATGAATTCAAGAAATCTTTCGACAATTTTACCATTGTTACGTACATATCTAATAGTTATTGTAAGTTGATCAACATGAGCAATATCAGGTGTGGAATCCACAATTACACCAAAATACTTAGCAGATTGTACTTCTTTAGAAATATGTTGCAATACTTTATTTTGAATTGATAATATGATTTCTTCGTAGATTGTTTTAGATAAATACGACGTATTTCTACGGCCAGGATGCGCATATAATTTTAAATGTTCTGATAAAAACGGATCAAATTCCGCCAGAAGTTCGACTGAACCTAAAAAATTTCCATTATGGGGATCTGCAATTCGTTCTGAGTGTTCCTAAATGGCAGCCCTCTTAATGCGAGGGATTTAATTATCACAATTACTCGATGCAAAACTTTTTCCCAGTATATAATTTCTTCATCGAGCTCTATCTTTAAACGTTGATCAACACGGCCTTGAATGACAGCTCGAGCTTTGAAGTGACTAATGTTAGTTTTGTGTAAATCAGAATTTTCATGAGCTTCAATGCGCGCTTTTGATGTTGTTGATTGACGATGTTAAATTTCTCCGTTCTTCAAAGTACGTTGGAATAAGCTTTTAGAACAAAACCTTGTTTTATCATTATAAACATTTCATGAATTTTGACAATTCGTTACATTACTTTGTGGTAAACCGTTTACAGTTATGAAATCTCGTGTTTCATCATTTAAATTCCATAGGTAAGGATCCCCACTCAATTGAAACATACCTGTTGTTGATTGATTTTCTTCTGCATCTTCTGATGAAAGAAAAGTTGACGGCGTTTTGCTTGTATTTGTATCGTGCAATAAAGAAGGAAATGCGGAAATGTCATCTAATTCCGGCTAAAAACAAAAATATCTTTTAGCCACGGACATTAATTAATTCATATTTGAAATTTTAATTTTCCATTTAGACAAAAAGATTAAAAAGAATTCAATTCTTAATATTATATTTCAAAACTTTCTCTAGAAGTTTAATTTATGAAAAATAATTTTTTCTTTTCTATTTTTTAGAGTTATATTTGAAAAAAATACTTGCAAGTACGATGATCTTGATGCTTGCTGATCATCACTTACAAGTTTTTCTGATCTTGTCAGAAAATTAGATATTTTTGGAATTTTATTCAGTTAATTTTCTTGTTTTGACGATTTTTCTGCTTTCCTTTTACGATATTCTGCACCGCTTAGCCATTTTCGATAATCACTAATTTCTAGTAAATAAATTCAGAGAACCTCGACAACTTAGTGAAAAAAATTGACAACTCAAAGTAATAATTAAATTTTTTAATGGTAAGAAACATAAAATTATGAGACTTTTACACTTGAACGGATTTCGTAAAACTAAAATAATTTAGGCGTCTTGTATACGCAACAAGCAACCTCGCTTCATTCATAAAAACGGACACCCTCACATCCCCCCGAGCATGCTTTTGCCTACAAGCGACATTTCGCGACGATGGCTAAAGATCATAAATTGAAGAAATTACTGATATTCCCTCTAGAAGGGAAAAGTGACAACAACGCAAATAATATATAAAATTATATATTTTAGTGAAGCATAGCAATTTATTGAGTGGTATCTTAATTAACACTAAATCTTAATTCAATTTTTACTTAACATTAAGCTTAACTTCTGAAGCAGCGCTGCCGCTGTTGTTTACGGGAAACGGTTGACATTCCGTTCCCACTGGAAACAAGTGTTTGGTCAGCACTTTTCAATTGCGCGTGCAATATGGCCTTCATGTGAAGAGTCGTATTGCACTTTACGTTTAATTTGAGAGTTTGGTATTATTAGGGAGGGATACCTTATTTGGTGCTAACTCCTCCACCCTTAAATTCGAACGTCCTCTTTCGACGCTCTTACAAAAAATCTTGACAAATTTTGAATACCAATTTCATTTGTATTGGTTTCAGTTATATTAGAATTATTTTTAATTTTCATTTTTTTGAACATTAATATTATTAAAATTAAAATTACAAACATTTATAATATTAGGTCAAGTAAAAAGTTCGTCCGGTTTTTATCTAAGAGATGGCGTTATTGTCCTTAGTACTAGTGTTACGTGTCGCATCATGTCATACTATACGGCGCTGAAACCGTGTTTATTCGCGCTAAAAGTTTGTATTTGACAGTTTTTCGATTGATTTACTCAGTTCATTAAGAGCGCTCGTCAAAGATGGACACCAACAAAGAGAAAATTCGCTATATTTTACACTTTTTCTTCGATCATAGCGAAAAAGTAGCCAAAGCGGCTGAAAACATTTAGTTTATGGGCCCGATACTGTAAACGAACGTGTAGCACAAAAGTGATTTGCTAGGTTCCGTTCCGGTAATTTCGATGTCAAAGATGCACCACGCGTCGGGAGGCCTGTCGTCGAAAATTGCGATAAAATCATGGAAATAGTGGAAACAGACCGTCACGTGAGCACTTGTTTAATTGCTGAGGAAATAAAGATAAGCCAGAAACCCGTTTGGAACCATTTGCATAACCTTGTATTCAAAAAGAAGCTCGATGTTTGGGTACCACACGAACTAATGCAAAAAACATGATGGACCAAAAAAAATCGGATGGGAGGTTCTAATGCACCCACCTTATAGTCCGGACGTGGCACCAAGAGATTACAATCTTTTCCTGTCCATGGCGAACGCGCTTAATGGTGAGAAGTTGGCCTCAAGAGAGGCCTGTGAAAATTAGGGACGCAGTCTTCTACGAGAGGGGTATAATGAAGTTGGCATCTCGTTGGCAAGACGTTTACGAACAAAACGGCGCATATTTGACTTTGACTTCCGCTGAAATAATTTGATCAATTTCCTCTGGACGAATTCTATCATCAAGCCAAGTTAAAATGTGAGCATGAGGTAAGCCTCGTTTCTGCCACTCAATTGAATATAACCAACAACATGTTTTGCCAAAAACTGAATATTTTACAATAAAATCAATCAAAGATTTCAACTTTTGTTTAAACACTCGTGAAGTAATATCGTGACGATGTATTGATTGTTGACCTGGTAATAGTAAAGATTGGATTTCCTCCCAATTTGGATTGCACGTAAATGTTATAAACAAATCTGGACGACCGTAATGACGCACATAAGTCATTGCATTCTGTATGTAATCTTGCATGTTTCTTGGACTACCTATGTAGCTTGAAGGTAAAATAACAGCACTGCCGATTTCATTGGTGTTTAAATTTCCATCAACGTTTCCAACAATAGCATCTCGTAAGTGAATGTAATCCTCTGATCGTAGTTTAGCTTGGTTGAACCGAATGAATCGCAAACGTTCGCTTTCAATCTTAGCAAACATATCTACAACGTATTGATGATACAATTGACGATATCGAAGGATATAGTTGTCCTGATTGTGTCTAATCATTAATCGATATGCATAGTAGTTCATTGAACTAACAGTTTTATGTAATTCATTGATTACCAATTGATTACTGTTCTCCAAAAATAATTCTAATGACAATACAATTGCTCTCTCTTCTGCTTGTTCAATGAAATTATACTGGCATCGAGTTGTTACACGTTCTTCACAATTGCCCATAAAATAGATTTGCAGAAATTTTGGATCTTCATTTGGCATTGGCATCAATGATCCAATTTGATGGTATACTTGGCCTTGAATTTTAAATGTTGTCTCAAAATTACGACCATTAGATGACAGATCACAAACTTTGGATGCTCCAAACGACGTCATTTGAAAGCAAGAATTAAATTTTCGCGTCTTACGCAAAAATAATTTCGACTCATTTGAAATGCCAGAAAGAAGAGATTTCAAAGGTTCAGGTGGAGTAGAAAGTGGTGACAAAACAACTTTTCCTGATGCACAACACATGCCGGGTGTTTCATTGCGAAATTTTAACGCCTGACAATATTCACATATTTTGTCCATGGCACCAATAGTAACTTTGGAATGAGCCGAGTAATTGATGTCTGGTTCATAATTAAAAGCAAGACGAACAATTGATCCACGTGTTACTGCCCGGCTGGTCCGCTGATTTTCTTGGTTTCGCAGTCTAAATGAATCTACGTGTTGTTCACGTGCCAGCCTGGTTCTCAATGCATTTTCTTGTCGACGATTATCACGCTGTTCTCGTGACTCTCGAACACGAATTTCAGCTGTGCGAATTCTTTGAGTTGCATTTCTTTCTTCACTCTGTTCGACTGATTCATTAGCTCTTTGAACACGTGCATATCGAGTCTTCTTGCTACGGACATTAAGGTTAGATTTTCTTGGTCGCATTTTACTAAAAATATTAATTTAATTTTTAATGTGAATGAATTTCGTTGTTTTCGGATTTTGTATATTTGGCTGTATTTATGTAACTGTCAAAGTAATGTAAGCAACGAAGACAAAATGAAAAATGATTCAAAAGAAGCGACGTCAATTTATATAGGCAAAATAACACATGTATAGTGTGTAGTCTATAAGAAAGTATACCACATTAATGTGTGGTGCCATCTATCAGGTGCACAGGACAAAATTTTACAGTTCTCTGTAAAGAAACTCGCTTGAGGCGCCATCTGTTCCAGACTTATGGAACCTACGACTAATGACAACAATCAACATTGATGATCAGTTTATTGTTAATTATTAATTGTTGAGACGATTAATTGAAATAATAACTATCCTATCATTCAAGTTGGACCAAATTACATATACATGCCAATTTTCATGAATATCAGTTGACTCGTTTTTGAGTTATTTCGGAACATACACAGTGACACTGGATTTTTATATATTAAGATAGATAAACTGCGACTCCATCCGTTAAAATGATTTTATCTATTATTTTAGTTTTGCGACACATTTTAATATGAAGGTTATGAGGTGAACTGTAAATTCAAGAAAATTACTTTTAAGTACTTTTTGGGATTTACCCAGCGCCGTTGGCAGCTTATGAAAGGTGTAGATATTAAGACAGAAAGAAGAAAATCTACATACCTGCTCTACATATAATTTAGCCTTTATGAGCAGACCTTTTAAGTAGGTACCATAGATCCCTGTTTTAAAAAGCGTTAGACAAAAGCGATTTACGGAGGGGTTTTCCGAGCCTTTAATTTCAATACAATGAAATAATCTACTAATTTATAAAATATAAATATAACTAAGTACTCTTTATTATTATGTTAGTGAATATATGTAGCAATATGTTACAACAGTATAATAAAAATCAGTACACTGTGTTTTTAGTTTCAGTTACACTAGATTTCTTGACCAGCAAAGTGCTGTATTCAAACTAATTTCATTGTATTAGTTATGTAGTGCTTAAACTAGCAAAACCGTATTGTATAAACAGAAAAGGAGTCATAGCAAGGATTCAATTACAGTGAAAGACATCAGCACCTAGGATCCAACTTTTCAGAAAATCTGTATTACTAAGGCGTCTTCAGAATAGAAGACGTATAAGAGTTCTTCGTGCAAACCCTTTATATGGAGATAGTAAAAAGTCCCAAGATACTGTTAGTCAAGCTAATCGTAGATAAGATTCCGATGTACGTCTGTCCGAACAAATTATCAATACAAATCAATATAGAACCAGGCGGAAAATTTCAAGGTACATTCTTTTGAACAAAATTTAAATACTGTTCAACATCCACAAGATCCACAAATTCGCTTTGAAGAGCAAATAATAGATACTCGAGGTAATTGGTTTCGGCGTGAAGAGCCCGAGGTTTGATCTGTTGAGCAAGTTGCAAATACTGTTCAACATAGAACAAGGCGGCAAGATCCGCAAATTAGCTCTGAAGAGCAAATAAGAAATACTCGAGGTCATAGATCTCAGCGTGAAGACCCCGAGGTTCGATCTGTTGAGCAAGTTCTAAATACTTTTCAACATAGAACAAGGCGGCGAGATCCACAAATTCGCTCTGAAGAGCAAATAAGAAATACTTGAGGTCATAGATCGCGCGAAGACGCCGAGGTTCGATCTGTTGAGCAAAGGAGAAATAACGTTCAACATACATCAAGACTCGAGGACAAGAAATACTCGAGGTCGTAGGTTTCGTCAAGAAAATCCCGAGATACATTATGATGAGCAAAGTAGGAACACTAGGGATCATAGAGAATTTCGAGCAAGAAATCCTGAGTATATGAATTTAGAGCGCATTCGTGATCAAATGCAAAGAGAACATGCAAGAAGAAATCCTGAAATAAGGAGAGAGGAGCGTGATAGAGTAACACAACGTCGACAGCTTAGCAGGAGGGGTATAAGGAAGAAATTTTGAATGAGAAACGTCTTAGACAAAGTTAAGTTCGCCTTTGTAGAGATAACCCGGCCAATAGGCAAATTAAAAACGAAAGACAGTCCCAACGAATCCGATTAACGAAAGAAAATAATGTTATAGAAAATGATTATAGTGGCAATTAAACATATTTCAAAAACATTTATTTCCAAAATATAAATAAGGGCCCTACTGAAATATGTATTTGCTGCGGCGGATTATGGTTTTCACACCAAGTTTGCAAATTAAGTTTCTAAACTATTGCGCAAGGTCACCCGAATGCTGCATCCGCCTTCTATTTAATGCAAAGATTGTTGAAAGGAACGTTTCAAAATATGTTTAGCTATCGGATATTTGGAATGTATTGGCTTAATAATGCTCCCAGGATTAACCTTCAAGATCCTCAGACATTCCCTGATGTCATTAGTTTTATTGACAATTATATTTCTACATGGTTCGGTTAGCCACTTAGAAAATTATTTGAGTTATCAAAAGCATAACCATAGTCGGTCTTGTGCTAGGGAAATAAGAGGACAACAGTTTTGTCGTTTTGGTATAGCATATCCACCAATGCCTTTAACGCAAATACTGTTACCTCTTACAGAAGTCAAAACTCAGAAGGACACAAGAGACACAAAATCAAATATGACTCCAGAAGGCATTTCTTATGACGATTTTGAACACTTCCTATCTGATATCAGAATGAATATGTCTTTTGATGACTATTTGTTAGCCCTTAGATCAAGTTTAACAAAATTCAAAATTTTTCTAAAAAGAAAATTACAGGATCGTTTTATAAACGCTTATATTTCCTTTGATTTTGGAACTCCATAGAGCAAATATGGATATCCAATATATACTGGATGCATATGCTTGCTGCTCATATATTATATAATTAATTATATTAACAAGTCTAACAGGGGAGTTTCTAGGCTCTTAAATGAAGTTATATCAGAGGTAAATGCCGCAACTTATATTGTTAAACAAAAACTTAAACATATCGGTCACAAATTTATTTCAAGCACAGAAATATCTGCACAAGAAGCTGTATATTGCTGCATTGGGCTTTATCTTTCGGTAGCAAGTAATGCAAAACTATTTATAAATACCTCTCGATCTTGTTCGTATGTTCAAAGATCCGATCAGTTAGAAACTCTTTGCTTAGCTGTTTTTGCATCTATGTATAAATATGTTAAATCTAGTAGAGAGCACAAGACAGTAATCATGAAGAAGAAGAGAGGAAAAACGATAATTTATCAGACAGTGGGGTTGTCATGCCTCTAAACGACGGTAGCGGTTTTATTAAGAAACGTACCAAACCTTCTATTATTCGGTATAGAAGGTTTAACACAGATTTGGCCATAGTTGAGTAGTTAAGTGGAATGACACTTCATTCAATATTCTCTTTACCTGTTAATCATAGTTACCTGTAAAGCATAGTGTTTGGTGATTTGAAGCAACTCTCACCTGTTGGAGATAGGTGGATATTCTCTTCTAATCCCAATGATGCATACAGCACTTTAGTTGGTTCCCCTTTATGGAAGTTATTTAAATACTTTGAATTAACAGAAATAATGAGACAACGGGAGGATCAGAATTTTGCAATTGCATTAAACTATATGGCATCTGGTACTATGACAAATGAGAGCATATCACTCATTGAAACTCGAGTAATTAATTTCGAAGAAGTTCCCGATAATTTATTTTGGTCAAATGAAGAGACAAATAATTTCAATGCCCTTAAGCTCAGTCGAATCCCACCTGAAGCTATCCTTTCAACTGCAAAAGACAGTTTAATTGGTATAAGTGAAAATCAGAATATTTTGGAAAGAGTTAAACTTTTCAAAATTTCTGAAACGCAGGGACAGCCCTACGAATTGACACTAATAACCTTCCCCAAATATATGATTACAGTGAATATAAACACGTGTGATGGCTTGGTTAATGGGTCAGCTGGACAACTTATGCAAATTGATTTCCATTGTGCTTTTCCAACAATTCTGTGGATTAAATTTTTTTAACCTTCTGCTAGTTTGATAGCACGATCAAAACAGCCTCATCCTTTAGAAAGTTCTTGAACATCAATTGAACAAGTTCTAAAATATTTTCAATATAAAAGAAATGAACAAATTTCAATTAAAGGAATCAGTTTCCAGTTGTTCTGGCTGAGGGAATAACTATTCACAAAAGCCCGGGTGCCAAATATAATAAATTTGTAGTTCATACTCGACCCAGAATGCCTAGAGCTTCAATATATGTTGCTTGTAGTCGAGCTACTTCTGCAGAAAGTCTATTCATCATAAGAAATTTTATCCTCCTAACAAAATTTCTGAATCGGATGCTGTATTTAGGGGACTGAGGGAATTGAATACAAATAAAGCTCTGACAACAAGTTTAAATTTTATGAATTCCCGAACATCAGGACATCAAACTTCTTCATACTCACATTAAGGATATAAAAAGCGACTGTTTGATCTTCAGATCGTTTTTGTTTTGGAGTTATCCGTGCGAAAATTTTGATATACCAGGATTTATTTCAATTAACGAGCTGAGTATAGATAGCACGGCAACAAGCAACAGAAATATAGGCATTATAATATATGCAAAGCATAGTACTGCTTGCTCTATATAACCAAAGGTTGTAAAGAAAATTTATTCAGGCCGCAAAGTTTTAGAAGCGGTTTTGTTTAAATCTTTCAGTATTAATATTCTGGTTCTATACAGAAATTCAGCTTTCTCTGTCAGACATTTAATTGTAGATCTTCAGGAAGTCCTTACTTCTGAGTTAGGCAATCAAAATGTGCTAATTGTTGGAGATTTCAACATTTGTTTAATGTCTGCAGGGACTACAATAGAAAATCTGCTCCAAGAAAAAACTTTAGTTTCCTGCTTGGTGTAGAATATTCAACTACACCTGCCGGTACACAAATTGATTGCGCATTGTCTAACATGGATCCATCTTAATTTAATGCAATTACTTTTGAGACAGTAAACAGCTATCATGACAGTATTTGTGTCTCTATTTCTAAAGTTTTCAGACTTATTGCAATAGTTCTTCATTTCTTTTTTCAAATATATATTAAGAAATGGTGTAGCAATTTTGACAGTAATTTTTAAGACAATTTTAAGAAAAATATGTAAATAATCTAATTAAGAAAATTTAAATTATATGTATAATTTGTTATTATATAACACATTATTGAATAAATATATGATAGGAATTAAATAGTATAAGGAAAAAAGAAATATAATTTGCATAGATGTATAAGAATCTATACACAAATTTATGTTTAATATTGTAAATATTATATACAAATTAATATAATAATATAATTTTTAAAGTTGTTAATATTTATTATTTTTAAGCTAAACATGTATAAAAATATCGATAATATAAATAAAAAAGGTTATTCATTGTCAAAAAATGATTTATTTTCATACTTCAATCAATTATAAGCGTATACAAAAAACACAAGAACGATTTCTTATAATTTGCGTAAATTTAGTTTACAAATTGCTCTAATTATTTTCAGTGTGAAGTAAACAATTAAGGCAACAGTTCCAACTTCTAATTATTAAAATATATAAAGAAATCCCAAACGAGTATACCATTCGCTGACCGAACTTAGCCCTTTCTTACTTTTTATACTCTAGCAACCTGTTGCTACAGCATATTATAGTATTGTTCACCTAACGGTTGTTTGTATTACCTAAAACTAATGGAGTTAGATATAGGGTTATATATATATAAATGATCAGGATGAAGAGACGAATTGAAAACCGGGTGACTGTCTGTCCGTCCGTCCGTGTGTCCGAGATATCTTTATGAAACTTGGTAAACATATTTCTTGATACCGTAGAACGGTTGGTGTTGCAGATGGGCGTCATCGGACCACTGCCACGCCCCCAAAACGCCATAATCAAAAACAAATAAATTGCCATAACTAAGCTCCACAACAAGATATAAGACTTGGCATACAGGATCACATTAGGGAGAAGCATCTATTGTATTATTTTTTTTCTAAATTGGGCGTAGTCCCGCTCCCTAATAAGTTTAGTATGCATAGCTCCTATACCACTGAAACCATAGTAAAAAAAATTCAATGGGAACAAATGTTTTAGCATCTCTATCGACAGTGTGGAAATGGGTGAAATCGGGTGACAACCCCGCCCAGTCCCCATATAACGGCACTGTTAAAAACTACTAAAAGCGCGATAAATCAAGCACAAAACAAGCCAGAGACATTAAATTTTTATCTCTTGCATGGTATGAGATGACTTTATAGGTACCACGTTCGCAATTAGTCAGTAGGCGTGGCAACGCCCACTTTTAGGGGAAACCCATTTCCTGGGATTTGCTTACCGATTTCAACCAAATTCGGTAGATAATATTCTACTCATATTTCTATGTTATAGTACGAAAATGAGCGAAATCGGATTACAACTACGCCTATTTCCCATATAACAGAATTTTAAATTCCATCTGATGTTTTCACTTTCCAGTAAGCAAATCAAGCAACAATGATTATATCGGCGTAAAACTTTGCATGAATAATAAGTTTAAAGTATGCCACTTTGTGACTAAAAATTGTCTAAATCGAATCATATTGTTCAAGCCACTAGGTACTGAATATGTGGACCCCAGTGCCTATAGTTGACTTTTACCCGAAAATATCGGTCAACATAGAACAAGGCGGCAAGATCCAAAAAGAAATCTAAAACGAGTATACCATTTGAGTTTGCGAGAGTATAATCTGTTCGGTTACTTCCGAACTTAGCCCTTCCTTACTTGTTTTAAATTAAATTAACTTTCTAAAATTTAAATTCTGACAGAACGTTGAAAAAAACCAAATGACAACTTTGCCGTAAAACATACATACATAGGAGCTTCCATGCATATTGATATTTATTTGAATACATAATTTTGGGACAATGCCGGTCGGCTACGTTGTTGCGGCTGCATTTTTATAATATCGTATTTAGATAAAATGGGCTAAATCGAAAAACTATGAAATAATAATAGTAAGTAAACTTATAAAAATACTATATGAAGTGTGCTTAGAACATATAAATGTAATTAAAGATTTCATATGAATGGCAATTTTATATAAATTTTATATTACGTTATACGAAGTAAATTAAAATAATGGAACATCAGACAAATTCTTCAATTTCTGATTGTTAGCTTCATCGTTAGGAAGCAGCTTGTGTGCAACATACAAATGGGAGGAGAGGGATGGTAAGATTTTCAGTTGTACAAATTGTAAAATTGAAATTTTGGCTGATCTTCAATTTTACTGAAAAAATTCATTTAATTTAAATTCATTCTCGCGCATTTGCGGTAGAAATTCCATATGAATACCAAATGTGGTTGACCAGGCGCACAGAAAAAAGAGCGCAGAGCAGTGCTTAATTTTTTACAAATAGCATATTGAGGGACATACATACATATTTACATGTGCATACATATATGCAAATACATTTGAACATGCGAATGAAATATTCACATACAAATTGGTCATTTGAAACAAGTAAACGATGATTGCTGTATAGTTCACAGATTAGATTAGACCAAACAAAAAGTGTAGTGTTCGTGGTATTCCTTGTATAGCACAGCTCCTTATTGTAAATTTACATCAAATATATTGCCTGAATTTAAATCGTATCACAGATGTTGTTTTATTCCTCTTTTTATTTTGAATGAAACGAAAAGGCGACTGGAAATTTTAATTCAGAGAATGTTAGAAAATAGAGAAGGCGCAAATGTTAGCTGTGCTAAAATGTAAACTATTAAAAGGGAACATCGAAAATGCGCAAATTCGAAAATAAATTACACCACGAAGCGAATTTAACAAACTACATCACTATAAAAAGTTACTAAGCAAATTTTCACCACCTTATATAAAGGAACGGCCAATATATGTATGCGCAGATGTTCTTTGGCATGCGTATTAAGAATAATTAGAATAACAAACAGAAATAATAAATTTTGAAGAACATTTTATAATGAGGAAAAAATTAAAATCAAATTAAAATAAATGTAATAAAAAAGGTTTAAAAAATTATTAGTACTTCTTAACATTTGCGCTTTCTCTATTTATTAACATTCTCTGACAAGAGGGAACATCGAAAAATACAACTCCGATTCTTTTAATATACATCAAGCAATGATCGAAACGGAGAAAAGGCTATAAATAGGCACAAAGAATGTTCTAACATGAATTATACGTTTGCTGAAATCCTTCAAATTTATTAGTTAAAGCCCCAGAATTTAAATTAAGTAAGTAATTAATAGATAAATTCTACAAGACATTTTTGTGCGTTGCATGAACATTATCTAAAAGGCAAGGCATAACAATAAAACAGTGGCTAACCGGTCGCGATTTCATTTTTGCGGTTGCTTAGTCGTAAGTGTGAAGGAGTTAATGCATTATGAATACAAACGCTTACGACAGAGAATGTTAATGAATAGAGAAGGCGCAAATGTTAAATGAAATCTTTTTGAGTACTAATTTGTAAGCCCATATTTTTTTGTGTTACTAAATCATATCTTTTCGCTTTAAAAAATGATAACCAGCCCTTTTTTATATTTTTCTTGCTGTGTCGCTGCATATTGTTTCTTAAATTGTAGTTTTACATTTTCTGATATTTCGGAAGCGGTTAAACTCGGATTAACCTTTACAAGAGATACAACTTTGCGTGTTTCCCGATCAGTCAATATTCTCAGACGTCCAGATCGAGGCTTTAATAATTCCTGTTTTTTTGAAAGTCTAGATGACGTATCGCACTGATGAATAATTCGAAAAATTTACTCACAAATTGCAGATCTTTCCTTTGATTATTTAAATCTTTATTATTGACAACAACGCACAAAAAATTATCAGGTCTTAAACGCGTAGAAACTGCAACAAACTAATGTATAAGCAGTGAGCGGATACTTTTTTTGCTTATTCTCCATTAGCAGGAAAATGCCGTTAAATTTGTAACCGCACATAGGAATTCCATAAAATTTGGCGACCTTAATGCTATTAGCATGCGCATCTGATATTCTGAAAAGAACTTCAAAAACACCTATTTTATTACTATTTTTATTGAAATATTAGGTCAAGTAAAAAGTTCGTTCGGTTCGTATCTAAGAGATGACGTTATTGTCCATAGTACTAGTGTTACGTGTCGCATCATGTCATACTATACGGCGCTGAAAACGTGTTTATTCGCGCTAAAAGTTTGTCTTTGACAGTTTTTCGATTGATTTACTCAGTTCGTTAAGAGCGCTCGTCAAAGATGGACACCAACAAAGAGAAAATTCGCTATATTTTACAATTTTTCTTCGATCAAAGCGAAAAAGCAGCCAAAGCGGCTGAAAACATTAATTTAATTTATGGGCCCGATACTGTAAACGAACGTTTAGCACAAAAGTGATTTGCTAGGTTCCGTTCCGGTAATTTCGATGTCAAAGATGCACCACGCGTCGGGAGGTCTGTCGTCGAAAATTGCGATAAAATCATGGAAATAGTGGAAACAGACCGTCACGTGAGCACTTATTTAATTGCTGAAGAACTAAAGATAAGCCAGAGAACCGTTTGGAATCATTTGCATAACCTTGGATTCAAAAAGAAGCTAGATGTTTGGATGCCACACGAACTAACGCAAAAAACATGATGGAAGGAAGGTTTTGCTGTACGCTTGGTGGGATGGGCAAGGAATCATCTACTGCGAGCTGCTCCCCTATGACCAAACGCTCAATTCGGCCCTCTACTGCCAACAACTGGACCGCTTGAAATCAGCACTCATCCAGAAGAGGCCATCTTTGATCAACAGAGGCCGAATTGTGTTCCCTCAGGACAACGCCAGGCCACACACGTCTTTGCTCGCTCGCCGGAAGCTCCTGGAGCTCGGATGGGAGGTTCTAATGCACCCACCTTATAGTCCGGACGTCGCACCAAGAGATTACCATCTTTTCCTGTCCATGGCGAATGCGCTTAATGGTGAGAAGTTGGCCTCAAGAGAGGCCTGTGAAAATTGTCTCTCCGAGTTTTTTAGCAATAGGGACGCAGTCTTCTACGAGAGGGGTATAATGAAGTTGGCATCTCGTTGGCAACAAGTTTACGAACAAAACGGCGCATATTTGACTTAAATCGGACAAATGTACACAAAGTTATCATCTTTTGAAAAATCAATAAAAAACCGAACGAACTTTTTACTTTACCTAATACATTCCACGGATTGGTGAGCGGAGACTTTTTCTACCTAATGTACGTTCGAATTATAAAACTCATGAAACTTAAATTTTATTTAATTTTTTATTCTATTAATTGGAATCTTAGCATATCTCAATTCAATTACTTTAATAGCAAATTTTACTATCTGAGATAATGTAATTTTTCAAGGAAATATGTTCATAATTTGTTTATTGAATATACGCTTGTTTATGCAAACTTACACAAATGTGACAATCACACATACATTCTTAAATACACATACGCTGATGCTTGCTTCTTGTTGCCCTGCACAAGCAATTATTACTTTTTTCTACACTTTTTGCTTTTTACGAGAACAGCTAGAACGAAGCAAGCTGAACGATCGCATGCAAGGAGAGATCAGGGGGTGCCCTACCACATAATTATTATACTCTCGCAACTTGTTGCTACAGAGTTTAATAGCTTTGTTCACCTAACGGTTGTTTGTATCACCTAAAACTAATTGAATTAGATATAGGGTTATATATACATATATAAATGATCAGGATGAAGATACGAGTTGTGTGTGCAAGCTGTAACTTGAGTAAAAATTAAGATATCTCTATAAAACTCGGTACACATGTTTCTTGGTACCGTAAGACGGTTGGTATTGCAAATGGGCGTCATTGGACCACTGCCACGCCCCCAAAACGCCATTAATCAAAAACAAATAAATTGCTATAACTAAGCTCCAAAACAAGATACAAGACTCTTATTTGGCATACAAGATTAATGCTATCATCAACTTCCACATACTGCTTATAATGCTTTTCGATATTCTAACCAGTTTTATGCCAAATATATACAACATAAAATAAATATACTATATAAAAATATTTTTCTCTATCCCCAAAATATATAATATATGATTTCCGTCTTTCCACCTGACTTTAAACCGTTCGACTTGATCAAAATGTGATATTTTAACGAAATTAAGTGGATAATTTTCTTAAAAATTGTGTGGTTTGACGCTGATTTATAAGGAAATTAGTATATACCTAGGTATAAACCTCAAATCTTCATTTAATGAATTCCGATTCTCTGGTTGACGTATTTCATATAAGCTTATAATATAAAATTTAGCTACTTTGGTCGAGTTAGTATCACATTCATACTTTTGGGTATCGCCCTTCAAGATGTTTTTTTTATATAATTTTCACTAACGCGAACTAAAATATAGAAATCGAAATATAGAAAACTGAAACTAACTTTATGGTCTTTAATATAGGTCAAGTAGATACCAAATTTGATTGTCATTCATTCATGATTTCATTTAATAATGGATGTTTAATTTTTTTTTAAATTTTTTGTAATACTAGTATAAGGTTTGGCCACACCTGAAGGAATTTCCTTTTACCCTATTCTCGGGATATACTTTTATTGACTCTAGCTCCAACATACTTTATGTAAAAGATTCAAACTTCCGTTTGGCTTTATATAAACGTAATATATTAGATATACAATAAATTAATGTCGAAAATGTGTGAATTTGGGTAACGAATTTTCTCCGCTAACATGTCCTACTTATGGTATAATTATACCAGAAGAAAACGTCGTGGACCCTCTAAAATATAATATATACATAAATGATCAGCATGATGAGCTCAGTTGATTTAGCCATGGCTGTCTGTTTCCGTCCGTCTGTATGTCTGTATATATGTGAACTAGTCCCTCAGTTGAAATTTTTCACCTATCTTTTTTTACTAAGAAACAGCTCATTCGTCGGAACGGCTGATATCGGGCCACTATAGCATAGAGCTGCCATACAAACTGAACAATCGAAATGAGGTGTTTGTAAGGGTATTCACAAGGTCTCTTAGGGTATTCACAAGGTGTCATATTGTGTCATATCTTACTTTTTTTAAGACAACAATTGCTGTTGTTTCTTATACAAAATTGAAATACGACAAACACCACTCGGCGAGGTATGTTTTTTGAGTGTGCTATTTTATCATCTGTACCTGTTTACTTTTTTTATTGTTAACGTTAAAGTGTCTAAAATTATTAAATTAAATAAATTTCATCAATTTCTATAATAATGTGAAAGGAAGCCATGATATTCAGGTAAATTAAGTTGAAAAAAAGTAAAATATAAAAATATTTTGTTGTTTCCATTTCAACATAAAGAAAGCTTTCAAATAAAGAGGCTTTAATTGTTATGTTTCTAATGAAATTTTTGTTAATAAGATACCAAATAATAATCGAATAATAAATGTTGAATTCTTTCGCAACATATTTATACTTTCGCAACATGTTGCAACAGAGTATAGTTTTGTTCACCAAACGGTTGTTTGCATCACTTAAAATTAATTGAGATAGATATAGATTTCTATATGCATATATTATATTTCTTCTAATATTTGGTGATAATCTGTGAATAGGTATATTTTCTCAGCCTTCATGTGGAACTTATAACAAAATATACCAACAACAATGTAAAAAAGTTTCTTAGAGTGCTGGACTTTGTCAAGCAAGAATATCTTTCTAGAAAAAATCGCATGAAATAAATATTGGTAGTGTACTGTCTATTATTTCAGTTCAGCGAAACAGTTTAATATGAAGGTCATGAGATGAACTGTAAACTCAAGAAAGTTACATTTTTACCCAGCGCCGTTGGCAGTTTATGAAAGTTTAACACCATTCTTAAATATATGTAAGTTATTGTTTATTTAGCCTTCATGAGCAGACCTTTCAAAATAATTACCCAAGATCCTCCTGTTTTAAAAAGCGTTAGACAAAAGCAATTTACAGAGGGGTTTTCCGAGCATTTAATTTCAATACAATGAAATAAACTACTAATTTCTAAAATATAAATATAAGTAAATATTATGTATTATTATGTTAGTGAATATACAAAAGTACGTAAGCTGTGTGTACACATACATATATACCATAACAAAACTATTATACTCTGTATCAACATGTTGTAAGAGTAAAATAAATATCAGTACACTGTGTTTGTAGTTTCAGTAATACTAGATTTCTTAACCAGCAAAGTGCGTAGTGTTTAATACTTATATAGTGTTTATGCATACATATGTGCACACATTTACACCAGTATATTCAACCTATACACCGAACAGGAAAGGAGTCAATTACAATGAATGAGGGTGGCAACGAGGATCCAACTTTTCACACCCGGACGGACGGAATTATATATAAGAATTTTATATATTTTAGTAAACCATTTATTATTTATTAATTATTCCTAGATTAAGTGGAAGTTCTGTATTACTAAGTCTTCTTCAGAATGGAAGACGTATGTGAGTTTCTTCGTGTAAATTCTTTATATAGAGATAGTGAGCAGTTACAAATACTGTAAGTCAAGCTAATCGTAGATTAAATTCCGATGTACGTCTGTCCGAAAAACTTATCAATACAAATCAACATAGAACCAGGCGGGAAAACCGCGAGGTACAAAAGCATGTCGAACGAGTGTTTTAGCTCGTTGCCCGGTATGGCCATCGGCAAATGCATTTTTCCGAAAAGGTAGAAGTCGCACGGTGCCATATCAGGTGAATACGAGGAGAGGTTGATTGTTACAATGTGATTTTTGGTCAAATAATCGGCCATCAGTGTCGATTGATGAGACGGCGCATTATCGTGCAGCAAACGCCAACTTCTATCTTCGCGATATTCGAGCTGAACACGTCGAATACGGCGCACCAAACGCTTCAAAACTCCAAGGTAGAGCATGGTGACGATTCGACAGATATTGGAAATGAATCTGATTGCAATACTAGACTTATTAAACTACCCCTTTTAATTCCAGTTGAGGAATTATTCGCCCATTTTATGGTTCATTGGCGGCGGTGCAGGTGTCGGAAAGAGTCGTATAATATCTGCAGTGTATCAAGCTCTTAACTATAGTTACAATTCTACACTGGATCCAATCCTAGTTTCTTAGAAGTTCGTCTTTGCACACCTACGGGTAAAGCAGCATTCGGAATAGGTGGAATGACACTTCATTCAATATTCTCTTTACCTATTAATCAGTTAAATATAGAGTTGAGGCCACTTAGCAATGACACAGTTAATTCATTGTATTCCAGATTATCGATTTAAAATTAATCATAATTGATGAAATATCGATGGTAGATGCTCGTATGTTTAGCTCTGTTGATGCGATATTAAAACAAATTTTCAAAACAGACAGCCCCTTCGGTGGTATACCGATCATAGTGTTTGGTGATTTGAAGCAACTCTCACCTGTTGGAGATAGGTGGATATTCTCTCCTAATCTCAATGATGCATACATCACTTTAGTTGGTTCCCCTTTACGGGAGTTATTTAAATACTTTGAATTAACAGAAATAATGAGACAACCGAAGGATCAGGCCTTTGCAATTGCATTAAACCATATGGCATCTGGTACTATGACAAATTAGAACATATCACTCATTGAAACTTGAGTAATTAATTTCGAGGAAGTTCCCGATGATGCCATACATTTATTTTGGTCCAATGAAGAGACAAATAATTTCAATCCCCTTAAGCTCAGTCGAATTCCAACTGAAGCTATCCTTTCAACTGCAAAAGACTCAGTTAAAGGAATTGGTATAAGTGAAAATTAAAATATTTTGGGAAAAGTTAAACTTTTCAAAGCTTTCGAAATGCAGAGACTGCCCTATGAATTGACACTAAAAACCTCCGCCAAATATAAAATTACAGTGAATATAAACTCGTGTGATGGCTTGATTAATGGGGCAGCTTATGCAAATTGATTTCATTGTTTTTTTCCAACAATTTTTGATTAATTAAATTAAATTTTTAAAATATTCTATTGCTTTAATAGCACGATTCCTCTAGAAAGTTTTTGGAAACCAATTGAAAAAGTTCTAAACACTTTTCAACATATAAGAAATTAACAAATTTTATTTGAAAGAAATCAGTTTCCAGTTATTGCGGCTAAGGGAATAACTATTCATAAAAGTCAGCGTGCCACATAGAATACTTGTAAAGTTGTAGTTCATACTCGACCCAGAATGCCTAGAGCTACAATATATGTCTCGTGTAGTCGTAGTATTTAGGGAACTGAAAGAATTGGACACAAATAAACTTTAGATAACAAGTTTCAATTTTATTATTTCCCGAACATCAGGACATTAAATTTTATTTCATATTATTCAAAGTCTTTACGCTCACATAAATTATATAAAAAGCGACTGTTTGATGCTATCTTCTAATATATTATGTTTTGTAGAAACTTGGAGTTATCCTTGCGAAAATTTTGATATACCAGGATTTATTCCAATTAACGAGCTGTGATAGATAGCACGGAAACAAACAACAGAAATAAACGGGGCATTATAATATGTCTGAGAAAGAAAGATGAAAACCATAGTATTGCTAGCTCTATAGAACCAAGGGCTGTAAAAAAATTTATTCAGGTCGCAAAGTTTTAGAAGCGGTTTTGTTTAAATATTTCAGTATTAATATCCTGGTTCTATACGGAAATTCAGCTTTCTCTCTCAGACAGTTAAAGGAATTGGTATTAGTGAAAATGAGAATATTTTGGAAAGAGTTAAACTTTTCAAAATTTCTGAAACGCAGGGACAGCCCTATGAATTGACACTAATAACCTTCCCCAAATATATGATTACAGTGAATATAAACACGTGTGATGGCCTGGTTAATGGGTCAGCTGGACAACTTATGCAAATTGATTTCCATTGTGCTTTTCCAACAATTCTGTGGATTAAATTTTTTGAACCTTCTGCTAGTTTGATAGCACGATCAAAACAGCCTCATCCTTTAGAAAGTTCTTGAACTTCAATTGAACAAGTTCTAAAATATTTTCAATATAAAAGAAATGAACAAATTTCAATTGAAGGAATCAGTTTCCAGTTGTTTGGGCTGAGGGAATAACTATTCACAAAAGCCCGGGTGCCAAATATAATAAATTTGTAGTTCATACTCGACCCAGAATGCCTAGAGCTTCAATATATGTTGCTTGTAGTCGAGCTACTTCTGCAGAAAGTCTATTCATCATAGGAAATTTTATCCTCCTAACAAAATTTCTGAATCGGATGCTGTATTTAGGGGACTGAGGGAATTGAATACAAATAAAGCTCTGACAACAAGTTTAAATTTTATGAATTCCCGAACATCAGGACATCAAACTTCTTCATACTCACATTAAGGATATAAAAAGCGACTATTTGATCTTCAGATCGTTTTTGTTTTGGAGTTATCCGTGCGAAAATTTTGATATACCAGGATTTATTTCAATTAACGAGCTGAGGATAGATAGCACGGCAACAAGCAACAGAAATATAGGCATTATAATATATGCAAAGCATAGTATTGCTAGCTCTATATAACCAAAGGTTGTAAAGAAAATTTATTCAGGCCGCAAAGTTTTAGAAGCGGTTTTGTTTAAATCTTTCAGTATTAATATTCTGGTTCTATACAGAAATTCAGCTTTCTCTGTCAGACATTTAATTGTAGATCTTCAGGAAGTCCTTACTTCTGAGTTAGGCAATCAAAATGTGCTAATTGTTGAAGATTTCAACATTTGTTTAATGTCTACAGGGACTACAATAGAAAATCTGCTCCAAGAAAAAACTTTAGTTTCCTGCTTGGCGTAAAATATTCAACTACACCTGCCGGTACACAAATTGATTGCGCATTGTCTAACATGGATCCATCTTAATTTAATGCAATTACTTTTGAGACAGTAAACAGCTATTATGACAGTATTGGTTCTCTATTTCTAAAGTTTTCAGACTTATTGCAATCATTTCTTTTTTCAAATATATATTAAGAAATGGTGTAGCAATTTTGACAGTAATTTTTAAGACAATTTTAAGAAAAATATGTAAATAATCTAATTAAGAAAATTTAAATTATATGTATAATTTGTTATTATATAACACATTATTGAATAAATATATGATAGGAATTAAATAGTATAAGGAAAAAAGAAATATAATTTGCATAGATGTATAAGAATCTATACACAAATTTATGTTTAATATTGTAAATATTATATACAAATTAATATAATAATATAATTTTTAAAGTTGTTAATATTTATTATTTTTAAGCTAAACATGTATAAAAATATCGATAATATAAATAAAAAAGGTTATTCATTGTCAAAAAATGATTTATTTTCATACTTCAATCAATTATAAGCGTATACAAAAAACACAAGAACGATTTCTTATAATTTGCGTAAATTTAGTTTACAAATTGCTCTAATTATTTTCAGTGTGAAGTAAACAATTAAGGCAACAGTTCCAACTTCTAATTATTAAAATATATAAAGAAATCCCAAACGAGTATACCATTCGCTGACCGAACTTAGCCCTTTCTTACTTTTTATACTCTAGCAACCTGTTGCTACAGCATATTATAGTATTGTTCACCTAACGGTTGTTTGTATTACCTAAAACTAATGGAGTTAGATATAGGGTTATATATATATAAATGATCAGGATGAAGAGACGAATTGAAAACCGGGTGACTGTCTGTCCGTCCGTCCGTGTGTCCGAGATATCTTTATGAAACTTGGTAAACATATTTCTTGATACCGTAGAACGGTTGGTGTTGCAGATGGGCGTCATCGGACCACTGCCACGCCCCCAAAACGCCATAATCAAAAACAAATAAATTGCCATAACTAAGCTCCACAACAAGATATAAGACTTGGCATACAGGATCACATTAGGGAGAAGCATCTATTGTATTATTTTTTTTCTAAATTGGGCGTAGTCCCGCTCCCTAATAAGTTTAGTATGCATAGCTCCTATACCACTGAAACCATAGTAAAAAAAATTCAATGGGAACAAATGTTTTAGCATCTCTATCGACAGTGTGGAAATGGGTGAAATCGGGTGACAACCCCGCCCAGTCCCCATATAACGGCACTGTTAAAAACTACTAAAAGCGCGATAAATCAAGCACAAAACAAGCCAGAGACATTAAATTTTTATCTCTTGCATGGTATGAGATGACTTTATAGGTACCACGTTCGCAATTAGTCAGTAGGCGTGGCAACGCCCACTTTTAGGGGAAACCCATTTCCTGGGATTTGCTTACCGATTTCAACCAAATTCGGTAGATAATATTCTACTCATATTTCTATGTTATAGTACGAAAATGAGCGAAATCGGATTACAACTACGCCTATTTCCCATATAACAGAATTTTAAATTCCATCTGATGTTTTCACTTTCCAGTAAGCAAATCAAGCAACAATGATTATATCGGCGTAAAACTTTGCATGAATAATAAGTTTAAAGTATGCCACTTTGTGACTAAAAATTGTCTAAATCGAATCATATTGTTCAAGCCACTAGGTACTGAATATGTGGACCCCAGTGCCTATAGTTGACTTTTACCCGAAAATATCGGTCAACATAGAACAAGGCGGCAAGATCCAAAAAGAAATCTAAAACGAGTATACCATTTGAGTTTGCGAGAGTATAATCTGTTCGGTTACTTCCGAACTTAGCCCTTCCTTACTTGTTTTAAATTAAATTAACTTTCTAAAATTTAAATTCTGACAGAACGTTGAAAAAAACCAAATGACAACTTTGCCGTAAAACATACATACATAGGAGCTTCCATGCATATTGATATTTATTTGAATACATAATTTTGGGACAATGCCGGTCGGCTACGTTGTTGCGGCTGCATTTTTATAATATCGTATTTAGATAAAATGGGCTAAATCGAAAAACTATGAAATAATAATAGTAAGTAAACTTATAAAAATACTATATGAAGTGTGCTTAGAACATATAAATGTAATTAAAGATTTCATATGAATGGCAATTTTATATAAATTTTATATTACGTTATACGAAGTAAATTAAAATAATGGAACATCAGACAAATTCTTCAATTTCTGATTGTTAGCTTCATCGTTAGGAAGCAGCTTGTGTGCAACATACAAATGGGAGGAGAGGGATGGTAAGATTTTCAGTTGTACAAATTGTAAAATTGAAATTTTGGCTGATCTTCAATTTTACTGAAAAAATTCATTTAATTTAAATTCATTCTCGCGCATTTGCGGTAGAAATTCCATATGAATACCAAATGTGGTTGACCAGGCGCACAGAAAAAAGAGCGCAGAGCAGTGCTTAATTTTTTACAAATAGCATATTGAGGGACATACATACATATTTACATGTGCATACATATATGCAAATACATTTGAACATGCGAATGAAATATTCACATACAAATTGGTCATTTGAAACAAGTAAACGATGATTGCTGTATAGTTCACAGATTAGATTAGACCAAACAAAAAGTGTAGTGTTCGTGGTATTCCTTGTATAGCACAGCTCCTTATTGTAAATTTACATCAAATATATTGCCTGAATTTAAATCGTATCACAGATGTTGTTTTATTCCTCTTTTTATTTTGAATGAAACGAAAAGGCGACTGGAAATGTTAATTCAGAGAATGTTAGAAAATAGAGAAGGCGCAAATGTTAGCTGTGCTAAAATGTAAACTATTAAAAGGGAACATCGAAAATGCGCAAATTCGAAAATAAATTACACCACGAAGCGAATTTAACAAACTACATCACTATAAAAAGTTACTAAGCAAATTTTCACCACCTTATATAAAGGAACGGCCAATATATGTATGCGCAGATGTTCTTTGGCATGCGTATTAAGAATAATTAGAATAACAAACAGAAATAATAAATTTTGAAGAACATTTTATAATGAGGAAAAAATTAAAATCAAATTAAAATAAATGTAATAAAAAAGGTTTAAAAAATTATTAGTACTTCTTAACATTTGCGCTTTCTCTATTTATTAACATTCTCTGACAAGAGGGAACATCGAAAAATACAACTCCGATTCTTTTAATATACATCAAGCAATGATCGAAACGGAGAAAAGGCTATAAATAGGCACAAAGAATGTTCTAACATGAATTATACGTTTGCTGAAATCCTTCAAATTTATTAGTTAAAGCCCCAGAATTTAAATTAAGTAAGTAATTAATAGATAAATTCTACAAGACATTTTTGTGCGTTGCATGAACATTATCTAAAAGGCAAGGGATAACAATAAAACAGTGGCTAACCGGTCGCGATTTCATTTTTGCGGTTGCTTAGGTCGTAAGTGTGAAGGAGTTAATGCATTATGAATACAAACGCTTACGACAGAGAATGTTAATGAATAGAGAAGGCGCAAATGTTAAACGAAATCTTTTTGAGTACTAATTTGTAAGTCCAGATTAGGGTACACCTAAAAATATTGAATTAAGAAATATTTTTTTGTGTTACTAAATCATATCTTTTCGCTTTAAAAAATGATAACCAGCCCTTTTTTATATTTTTCTTGCTGTGTCGCTGCATATTGTTTTTTAAATTGTAGTTTTATATTTTCTGATATTTCGGAAGCGGTTAAACTCGGATTAACCTTTACAAGAGATACAACTTTGCGTGTTTCCCGATCAGTCATAACAACGCACAAAAAATTATCAGGTCTTAAACGCGTAGAAACTACAACAAACTAATGTATAAGCAGTGAGCGGATACTTTTTTTGCTTATTCTCCATTAGCAGGAAAATGCCGTTAAATTTGTAACCGCACATAGGAATTCCATAAAATTTGGCGACCTTAATGCTATTAGCATGCGCATCTGATATTCTGAAAAGAACTTCAAAAACACCTATTTTATTACTATTAATATAGGTCAAGTAAAAAGTTCGTTCGGTTCGTATCTAAGAGATGACGTTATTGTCCATAGTACTAGTGTTACGTGTCGCATCATGTCATACTATACGGCGCTGAAAACGTGTTTATTCGCGCTAAAAGTTTGTCTTTGACAGTTTTTCGATTGATTTACTCAGTTCGTTAAGAGCGCTCGTCAAAGATGGACACCAACAAAGAGAAAATTCGCTATATTTTACAATTTTTCTTCGATCAAAGCGAAAAAGCAGCCAAAGCGGCTGAAAACATTAATTTAATTTATGGGCCCGATACTGTAAACGAACGTTTAGCACAAAAGTGATTTGCTAGGTTCCGTTCCGGTAATTTCGATGTCAAAGATGCACCACGCGTCGGGAGGTCTGTCGTCGAAAATTGCGATAAAATCATGGAAATAGTGGAAACAGACCGTCACGTGAGCACTTATTTAATTGCTGAAGAACTAAAGATAAGCCAGAGAACCGTTTGGAATCATTTGCATAACCTTGGATTCAAAAAGAAGCTAGATGTTTGGATGCCACACGAACTAACGCAAAAAACATGATGGAAGGAAGGTTTTGCTGTACGCTTGGTGGGATGGGCAAGGAATCATCTACTGCGAGCTGCTCCCCTATGACCAAACGCTCAATTCGGCCCTCTACTGCCAACAACTGGACCGCTTGAAATCAGCACTCATCCAGAAGAGGCCATCTTTGATCAACAGAGGCCGAATTGTGTTCCCTCAGGACAACGCCAGGCCACACACGTCTTTGCTCGCTCGCCGGAAGCTCCTGGAGCTCGGATGGGAGGTTCTAATGCACCCACCTTATAGTCCGGACGTCGCACCAAGAGATTACCATCTTTTCCTGTCCATGGCGAATGCGCTTAATGGTGAGAAGTTGGCCTCAAGAGAGGCCTGTGAAAATTGTCTCTCCGAGTTTTTTGGCAATAGGGACGCAGTCTTCTACGAGAGGGGTATAATGAAGTTGGCATCTCGTTGGCAACAAGTTTACGAACAAAACGGCGCATATTTGACTTAAATCGGACAAATGTACACAAAGTTATCATCTTTTGAAAAATCAATAAAAAACCGAACGAACTTTTTACTTTACCTAATACATTCCACGGATTGGTGAGCGGAGACTTTTTCTACCTAATGTACGTTCGAATTATAAAACTCATGAAACTTAAATTTTATTTAATTTTTTATTCTATTAATTGGAATCTTAGCATATCTCAATTCAATTACTTTAATAGCAAATTTTACAATTTTTTACAATTACTTTTGAGACAGTAAACAGCTATTATGACAGTATTGGTTCTCTATTTCTAAAGTTTTCAGACTTATTGCAATCATTTCTTTTTTCAAATATATATTAAGAAATGGTGTAGCAATTTTGACAGTAATTTTTAAGACAATTTTAAGAAAAATATGTAAATAATCTAATTAAGAAAATTTAAATTATATGTATAATTTGTTATTATATAACACATTATTGAATAAATATATGATAGGAATTAAATAGTATAAGGAAAAAAGAAATATAATTTGCATAGATGTATAAGAATCTATACACAAATTTATGTTTAATATTGTAAATATTATATACAAATTAATATAATAATATAATTTTTAAAGTTGTTAATATTTATTATTTTTAAGCTAAACATGTATAAAAATATCGATAATATAAATAAAAAAGGTTATTCATTGTCAAAAAATGATTTATTTTCATACTTCAATCAATTATAAGCGTATACAAAAAACACAAGAACGATTTCTTATAATTTGCGTAAATTTAGTTTACAAATTGCTCTAATTATTTTCAGTGTGAAGTAAACAATTAAGGCAACAGTTCCAACTTCTAATTATTAAAATATATAAAGAAATCCCAAACGAGTATACCATTCGCTGACCGAACTTAGCCCTTTCTTACTTTTTATACTCTAGCAACCTGTTGCTACAGCATATTATAGTATTGTTCACCTAACGGTTGTTTGTATTACCTAAAACTAATGGAGTTAGATATAGGGTTATATATATATAAATGATCAGGATGAAGAGACGAATTGAAAACCGGGTGACTGTCTGTCCGTCCGTCCGTGTGTCCGAGATATCTTTATGAAACTTGGTAAACATATTTCTTGATACCGTAGAACGGTTGGTGTTGCAGATGGGCGTCATCGGACCACTGCCACGCCCCCAAAACGCCATAATCAAAAACAAATAAATTGCCATAACTAAGCTCCACAACAAGATATAAGACTTGGCATACAGGATCACATTAGGGAGAAGCATCTATTGTATTATTTTTTTTCTAAATTGGGCGTAGTCCCGCTCCCTAATAAGTTTAGTATGCATAGCTCCTATACCACTGAAACCATAGTAAAAAAAATTCAATGGGAACAAATGTTTTAGCATCTCTATCGACAGTGTGGAAATGGGTGAAATCGGGTGACAACCCCGCCCAGTCCCCATATAACGGCACTGTTAAAAACTACTAAAAGCGCGATAAATCAAGCACAAAACAAGCCAGAGACATTAAATTTTTATCTCTTGCATGGTATGAGATGACTTTATAGGTACCACGTTCGCAATTAGTCAGTAGGCGTGGCAACGCCCACTTTTAGGGGAAACCCATTTCCTGGGATTTGCTTACCGATTTCAACCAAATTCGGTAGATAATATTCTACTCATATTTCTATGTTATAGTACGAAAATGAGCGAAATCGGATTACAACTACGCCTATTTCCCATATAACAGAATTTTAAATTCCATCTGATGTTTTCACTTTCCAGTAAGCAAATCAAGCAACAATGATTATATCGGCGTAAAACTTTGCATGAATAATAAGTTTAAAGTATGCCACTTTGTGACTAAAAATTGTCTAAATCGAATCATATTGTTCAAGCCACTAGGTACTGAATATGTGGACCCCAGTGCCTATAGTTGACTTTTACCCGAAAATATCGGTCAACATAGAACAAGGCGGCAAGATCCAAAAAGAAATCTAAAACGAGTATACCATTTGAGTTTGCGAGAGTATAATCTGTTCGGTTACTTCCGAACTTAGCCCTTCCTTACTTGTTTTAAATTAAATTAACTTTCTAAAATTTAAATTCTGACAGAACGTTGAAAAAAACCAAATGACAACTTTGCCGTAAAACATACATACATAGGAGCTTCCATGCATATTGATATTTATTTGAATACATAATTTTGGGACAATGCCGGTCGGCTACGTTGTTGCGGCTGCATTTTTATAATATCGTATTTAGATAAAATGGGCTAAATCGAAAAACTATGAAATAATAATAGTAAGTAAACTTATAAAAATACTATATGAAGTGTGCTTAGAACATATAAATGTAATTAAAGATTTCATATGAATGGCAATTTTATATAAATTTTATATTACGTTATACGAAGTAAATTAAAATAATGGAACATCAGACAAATTCTTCAATTTCTGATTGTTAGCTTCATCGTTAGGAAGCAGCTTGTGTGCAACATACAAATGGGAGGAGAGGGATGGTAAGATTTTCAGTTGTACAAATTGTAAAATTGAAATTTTGGCTGATCTTCAATTTTACTGAAAAAATTCATTTAATTTAAATTCATTCTCGCGCATTTGCGGTAGAAATTCCATATGAATACCAAATGTGGTTGACCAGGCGCACAGAAAAAAGAGCGCAGAGCAGTGCTTAATTTTTTACAAATAGCATATTGAGGGACATACATACATATTTACATGTGCATACATATATGCAAATACATTTGAACATGCGAATGAAATATTCACATACAAATTGGTCATTTGAAACAAGTAAACGATGATTGCTGTATAGTTCACAGATTAGATTAGACCAAACAAAAAGTGTAGTGTTCGTGGTATTCCTTGTATAGCACAGCTCCTTATTGTAAATTTACATCAAATATATTGCCTGAATTTAAATCGTATCACAGATGTTGTTTTATTCCTCTTTTTATTTTGAATGAAACGAAAAGGCGACTGGAAATGTTAATTCAGAGAATGTTAGAAAATAGAGAAGGCGCAAATGTTAGCTGTGCTAAAATGTAAACTATTAAAAGGGAACATCGAAAATGCGCAAATTCGAAAATAAATTACACCACGAAGCGAATTTAACAAACTACATCACTATAAAAAGTTACTAAGCAAATTTTCACCACCTTATATAAAGGAACGGCCAATATATGTATGCGCAGATGTTCTTTGGCATGCGTATTAAGAATAATTAGAATAACAAACAGAAATAATAAATTTTGAAGAACATTTTATAATGAGGAAAAAATTAAAATCAAATTAAAATAAATGTAATAAAAAAGGTTTAAAAAATTATTAGTACTTCTTAACATTTGCGCTTTCTCTATTTATTAACATTCTCTGACAAGAGGGAACATCGAAAAATACAACTCCGATTCTTTTAATATACATCAAGCAATGATCGAAACGGAGAAAAGGCTATAAATAGGCACAAAGAATGTTCTAACATGAATTATACGTTTGCTGAAATCCTTCAAATTTATTAGTTAAAGCCCCAGAATTTAAATTAAGTAAGTAATTAATAGATAAATTCTACAAGACATTTTTGTGCGTTGCATGAACATTATCTAAAAGGCAAGGGATAACAATAAAACAGTGGCTAACCGGTCGCGATTTCATTTTTGCGGTTGCTTAGGTCGTAAGTGTGAAGGAGTTAATGCATTATGAATACAAACGCTTACGACAGAGAATGTTAATGAATAGAGAAGGCGCAAATGTTAAACGAAATCTTTTTGAGTACTAATTTGTAAGTCCAGATTAGGGTACACCTAAAAATATTGAATTAAGAAATATTTTTTTGTGTTACTAAATCATATCTTTTCGCTTTAAAAAATGATAACCAGCCCTTTTTTATATTTTTCTTGCTGTGTCGCTGCATATTGTTTTTTAAATTGTAGTTTTATATTTTCTGATATTTCGGAAGCGGTTAAACTCGGATTAACCTTTACAAGAGATACAACTTTGCGTGTTTCCCGATCAGTCATAACAACGCACAAAAAATTATCAGGTCTTAAACGCGTAGAAACTACAACAAACTAATGTATAAGCAGTGAGCGGATACTTTTTTTGCTTATTCTCCATTAGCAGGAAAATGCCGTTAAATTTGTAACCGCACATAGGAATTCCATAAAATTTGGCGACCTTAATGCTATTAGCATGCGCATCTGATATTCTGAAAAGAACTTCAAAAACACCTATTTTATTACTATTAATATAGGTCAAGTAAAAAGTTCGTTCGGTTCGTATCTAAGAGATGACGTTATTGTCCATAGTACTAGTGTTACGTGTCGCATCATGTCATACTATACGGCGCTGAAAACGTGTTTATTCGCGCTAAAAGTTTGTCTTTGACAGTTTTTCGATTGATTTACTCAGTTCGTTAAGAGCGCTCGTCAAAGATGGACACCAACAAAGAGAAAATTCGCTATATTTTACAATTTTTCTTCGATCAAAGCGAAAAAGCAGCCAAAGCGGCTGAAAACATTAATTTAATTTATGGGCCCGATACTGTAAACGAACGTTTAGCACAAAAGTGATTTGCTAGGTTCCGTTCCGGTAATTTCGATGTCAAAGATGCACCACGCGTCGGGAGGTCTGTCGTCGAAAATTGCGATAAAATCATGGAAATAGTGGAAACAGACCGTCACGTGAGCACTTATTTAATTGCTGAAGAACTAAAGATAAGCCAGAGAACCGTTTGGAATCATTTGCATAACCTTGGATTCAAAAAGAAGCTAGATGTTTGGATGCCACACGAACTAACGCAAAAAACATGATGGAAGGAAGGTTTTGCTGTACGCTTGGTGGGATGGGCAAGGAATCATCTACTGCGAGCTGCTCCCCTATGACCAAACGCTCAATTCGGCCCTCTACTGCCAACAACTGGACCGCTTGAAATCAGCACTCATCCAGAAGAGGCCATCTTTGATCAACAGAGGCCGAATTGTGTTCCCTCAGGACAACGCCAGGCCACACACGTCTTTGCTCGCTCGCCGGAAGCTCCTGGAGCTCGGATGGGAGGTTCTAATGCACCCACCTTATAGTCCGGACGTCGCACCAAGAGATTACCATCTTTTCCTGTCCATGGCGAATGCGCTTAATGGTGAGAAGTTGGCCTCAAGAGAGGCCTGTGAAAATTGTCTCTCCGAGTTTTTTGGCAATAGGGACGCAGTCTTCTACGAGAGGGGTATAATGAAGTTGGCATCTCGTTGGCAACAAGTTTACGAACAAAACGGCGCATATTTGACTTAAATCGGACAAATGTACACAAAGTTATCATCTTTTGAAAAATCAATAAAAAACCGAACGAACTTTTTACTTTACCTAATACATTCCACGGATTGGTGAGCGGAGACTTTTTCTACCTAATGTACGTTCGAATTATAAAACTCATGAAACTTAAATTTTATTTAATTTTTTATTCTATTAATTGGAATCTTAGCATATCTCAATTCAATTACTTTAATAGCAAATTTTACTATCTGAGATAATGTAATTTTTCAAGGAAATATGTTCATAATTTGTTTATTGAATATACGCTTGTTTATGCAAACTTACACAAATGTGACAATCACACATACATTCTTAAATACACATACGCTGATGCTTGCTTCTTGTTGCCCTGCACAAGCAATTATTACTTTTTTCTACACTTTTTGCTTTTTACGAGAACAGCTAGAACGAAGCAAGCTGAACGATCGCATGCAAGGAGAGATCAGGGGGTGCCCTACCACATAATTATTATACTCTCGCAACTTGTTGCTACAGAGTTTAATAGCTTTGTTCACCTAACGGTTGTTTGTATCACCTAAAACTAATTGAATTAGATATAAGGTTATATATACATATATAAATGATCAGGATGAAGATACGAGTTGTTATACGGGATATCGGTCCGTCCGTCCGTGTGTGCAAGCTGTAACTTGAGTAAAAATTAAGATATCTCTATAAAACTCGGTACACATGTTTCTTGGTACCGTAAGACGGTTGGTATTGCAAATGGGCGTCATCGGACCACTGCCACGCCCTTAAAACGCCATTAATCAAAAACAAATAAATTGCTATAACTAAGCTCCAAAACAAGATACAAGACTCTTATTTGGCATACAAGATTAATGCTATCATCAACTTCCACATACTGCTTATAATGCTTTTCGATATTCTAACCAGTTTTATGCCAAATATATACAACATAAAATAAATATACTATATTAAAATATTTTTCTCTATCCCCAAAATATATAATATATGATTTCCGTCTTTCCACCTGACTTTAAACCGTTCGACTTGATCAAAATGTGATATTTTAACGAAATTAAGTGGATAATTTTCTTAAAAATTGTGTGGTTTGACGCTGATTTATAAGGAAATTAGTATATACCTAGGTATAAACCTCAAACCTTCATTTAATGAATTCCGATTCTCTGGTTGACGTATTTCATATAAGCTTATAATATAAAATTTAGCTACTTTGGTCGAGTTAGTATCACATTCATACTTTTGGGTATCGCCCTTCAAGATGTTTTTTTTATATAATTTTCACTAACGCGAACTAAAATATAGAAATCGAAATATAGAAAACTGAAACTAACTTTATGGTCTTTAATATAGGTCAAGTAGATACCAAATTTGATTGTCATTCATTCATGATTTCATTTAATAATGGATGTTTAATTTTTTTTAAAATTTTTTGTAATACTAGTATAAGGTTTGGCCACACCTGAAGGAATTTCCTTTTACCCTATTCTCGGGATATACTTGTATTGACTCTAGCTCCAACATACTTTATGTAAAAGATTCAAACTTCCGTTTGGCTTTATATAAACGTAATATATTAGATATACAATAAATTAATGTCGAAAATGTGTGAATTTGGGTAACGAATTTTCTCCGCTAACATGTCCTACTTATGGTATAATTATACCAGAAGAAAACGTTGTGGACCCTCTAAAATATAATATATACATAAATGATCAGCATGATGAGCTCAGTTGATTTAGCCATGGCTGTCCGTTTCCGTCCGTCTGTATGTCTGTATATATGTGAACTAGTCCCTCAGTTGAAATTTTTCACCTATCTTTTTTTACTAAGAAATGAACAAATTTCAATTGAAAGAAATCAATTTCCAGTTGTTCCGGCTGAGGGAATAACTATTCATAAAAGACAGGGTGCCACATCTAATAAAGTTGTAGTTTATACTCGATCCAGAATGCCTAGAGCTTCAATATATGTCGCTTTTAGTCGAGCTACTTCTGCAGAAGGTCTATTCATCATAGGACATTTTATTTATACTAACAAATTTTCTAAATCGGATGCTGTATTTAGGGAACTGAGGGAATTGAACACAAATAAAGCTCTGACAACAAGTTTCAATTTTATGATTTCCTGAACATCAGGACATCAATTTTTATTCCATAATGTTCAGAATCTTCACGCTCACATTAATGATATAGAAAGCGACTGTTTGATTCTATCTTCAGATATTTTATGTTTTTTAGAAACTTGGAGTTATCCTTGCGAAAGTTTTGATATACCAGGATTTACTCCAATTAACGAGCCGAGGATAGATAGCACGGAAACAAGCAACAGGAATAAACGGGGCATTATAATATAATATATGCAAAGCATAGTATTGCTTGCTCTATAGAATCAAAGGCTGTAAAGAAAATTTATTCAGGCCGCAAAGTTTTAGAAGCGGTTTTGTTTAAACGTTTCAGTATTAATATTCTGGTTCTATACAGAATTTCAGCTTTCTCTGTCAGACATTTAATTGCAGATCTTCAGGAAGTCCTTACTTCTGAGTTAGGCAATCAAAATGTGCTAAATGTTGGAGATTTCAACATTTGTTTAATGTCTACAGGGACTACAATAGAAAATCTGCTCCAAGAAAAAACTTTAGTTTCCTGCTTGGTGTAGAATATTCAACTACACCTGCCGGTACACAAATTGATTGCGCATTGTCAAACATGAATCCTTCCTAATTTAATGCAATTACTTTTGAGACAGTAAACAGCTATTATGACAGTATTTGTGTCTCTATTTCTAAAGTTTTCAGACTTAGTGCAATAGTTCCTAGTAGTACCCCTTATGCTTACTAAAAGAGTAAGCTGGGTTGCGTAACATAAGTAAGCATAAGTAAAACGAAAATTATAACATAAAAGACAAAAGCAGAACCATAAAAAATTTCAATTAAATTAAGCACACAAATATATATGCATTGGGGAAACTCGCTTTATTTAAAAGAAAATCCCGTGTTTCGATATATAATAAGTTTTGCTTTATTCCGGAATATATAAACAATGTCTTTCGATTTTGACGAAATTAAAAAAGATAGAAAATAACTAAGTAACACTCAGGATCGCTGTTGTCGACAAAACGAATAAAAGCAGCAAACAGTATCCGTGTTGATTGAAGCGATTGATCGAAAAGTGGTTGCGGAGTGATGTCGATCGCAGTAACCGTAGCACACGGAAACAGAGACGTGTTGAATGTTAAGTGAACGAGTGTGGTTTTGCGAAAAATCCCGGCTGTCCTGTTGTCCATCCTTTTTGTTGAGTTGGGTAGTGTACAGGTACGGTGTATTGTGTTGAGTGCGAGTGCGGTGTCATCGACTATGATGTTTTCCAATTTGTGGTGTATTGGTGATTATGTGATGGGAAGTATTAGGGTGCGCCAGTTTTTGCCGAGTAGAGTGGTGTGTTTAGTTACTGAGGCTTAGCTCATTTAAACACGCATAATTGTTAAGTACAATACAGGTTGGTTGCAAATATTCTGCGCTAGAAATAAAAATATACGGTATTTAATCTCCCTTAACTTCAATCCACTTATTTCAATGATCCTTCAATAAATTTATGCCATCCCTATAATGAATATATTGCAAACCAGGTCTATTCTTACCAATTTTTTCATTCAGCTAAGCCAAAAGGTTGTAATAATATTCAGAGTTGATTGTTTTACCTCTCTGCAGATAATCAATTAACAAAATTACTTTTGCATCCCAAAAAACTGATGCCTTCGTTTAACTTAGCACTCAAACTTTTAAATAAAATGCACGCGTAATGGATACTCACAATTTATTTGACTTAATTTTTAGTATTAGATTTATACAAATATAAGTTATTAATATGGAATCCGGTGGCCGATACCAATAAAACGTGGGATAAGAGATGTGTCCCACAGGATAATTTTAAGGTCGAAAAACTTTGGAGAGCTGTTTAATTAAATCGAAGTAGCGCGTGCCGGACGGGAGTAGCGAGCTTGATTGCTGTCATCGAATTTAGGGTGTTAACGTGGCTGGTATACAAAACGAATCTGATGAATAAAGGTGGTGTACAGGCGCGGTGCTGTGGTGTGTTGTGTTGTCCCGTGTGGTGATGTATGACTGTGGTGTATTGTAGTGGGTTATACTGGGGTGCGCCAGTTTTTGCCGAGTAGAGTGGTGTGTATGTGTAGGGGAGGCTATCTCATTTGAACATCCTGGGCTCCCTAGGCGAATATTTTGCCAATATTACACCTAGTTGGCGTACTGCAGGTGCAGTAGCCTAGGGCGTGGCATACATGGGTAAGCAATTTTAGTGAGTGGGAGTAGTCATGTTGATCTACTCTCTACTAGAATTTGTTGTTGATTTTACAACACATGGTATGTGCTCTTTATGAGATATAAGCCATCCTGCGGAGTCGAAAAGTTATATATGTATGTGTTTTTAATATTGTGGTTGTCATAGGAAATTCTGACTTTATTTTATATAATTTTTCGTATGACGTATGTTTATTCGGTTCGGATGTGAACGATTGCGTTTTGTAAAAGCTTCTGTTTAATTTGTTTTTGCTACTAGCTTGGGGTCTATTGAAGCTTCTTTTTAGGTCTTTTTTACAATTTTTGTTTTAATTAGCTTTTTATCTATCCTTTCAGCGATTTCGTACTGGGTAGTTAGAAAGTCTTTCATTTGTTGCCATGTGGGACATTTCTTTCGTGATGGGAGCGATTGCTCCCAGAGAAGTAACTATTTTCAGGAAAATTGTTGTCATTTAGTGCGAACTGTGCGCCTGCTTGACTTTTAGTTTTGTATCGGAGGATACAATGATCCCATAAATTAAACCCGAAAATTGAAACAGTTTGGTAATCGTATAAAATTGTTAAACGGATTTGGTATTACAGGTTTTATATAATTATATATAAACCTATAGTTTGTACATACATATGATAATAAATGTTTAAGGACTAAATACGCTCACTTGGTATTCCATCCAGGGACTTCGGTACGTCTGTAAATATATTATTAGGGTATTCACAAGGTGTCATATTGTTTCATATCGTCGTATTGTCTTATTTTTTATGGCTGTCATATCAACACTGTTGTTGTTTCACATACAAAATTGAAATACGACAAATACAACATGACAAGGTATGTTTTTTGATTGTGTTATTCTATCAGCTGTATTTGTTTACATTTTTATTGTTGACGTTTAAGTGTCTTAAATTAATAAATTAAATAAATTTCATCAAATTCTTTAATAATATGGAAGGAACCCACGATAGTCAGATAAATTAAGTTGAAGAAAAGTAATATATAAAAATATTTTGTTGTTTCCAAAATGCCGCTGTTTCCATATAAAGAAGCTTTAATTTAATTTTGTCACTTTCCCGGGCATGTTTGCATTCTTAATTTTTAATTCAAAAAGTAACAATTTATTATATTGTAACTTTAGATCTTGGCTGTTGAAATTGTTGTTTCTGTAGCTGAGCAGTTTTAGATCTCAACACTTAACAAACTCTCTTGCCTGACTCTCTAATTCCGCACGTATGCGGATTGCGCCCCTCGCGTCGGTTGGGCGGGAGGAGGGTAATCGTTGGGTTATTATTATTATTATTACCAGCTGATGAAGTATAGATATATTACATAACATCACATATAACAATTAAGAGGTGCTCACAAGTGTCGTATTTTTTAAGCTATTGAAATACGACGTACAAGGTGCGTTCCAAAGTAAACAGTAACAAAGTAAACCCTAGTGGCGCCATCTATATGGCGACTAGTGCGTTAGAATCTGCTATTCTTTATCGACTTCCAGTAAAAATTTCGTGATATTTCAACTATTGGAAGTGAAGTTATTGCGTTTTCGGTCCGAAAATGAGCTTCGAACAAAGAGCCAACATTAAATTTTGTTTTAAAATTGGTAAAACATTTACCAAAACGTTTCAATTGATAAAAAAAGTTTAGGACGGTGATTGCCTATCCCGTAGCAGAGTGCACGAGTGGTTTCAACGTTTTCAAAGTGGTCGTGAGAATTTGTTCCACCTGATCAAAACGTTAATACGGTATTCTATCTTGGAGTTTTGAAGCGTTTGGTGCGCCGTATTCGACTTGTTCAGCTCGAATATCGCGAAGACGGTAGGTTGCGTTTGTTGCACGATAATACACCGTTTCATCAATAGACGCTTGTGGCCGATTATTTAACAAAAAATTTTAACAATCAACCACTCCCCGTATTCACCTGATATGGCACCGTGCGACTTTTACCTTTTCGGAAAAATGCATTTGCCGATGAAAGGAAAGCGTTATGCGGACGTGGAGGCCATTCAAAAGGCTTGCACCGGCATACTGCCGGTCATACCAGGCAACGAGCTAAAACACTCGTTCGACATGCTTTTGGACCGTGCAAAAAGCTGTATTAAAGCAGAAGGATACTATTTTGAGTAAAACTAATTGATTTTGCCGATAGAACCATTTGTCTTTTTTTTTTTAAACATAAGACGAAGTTTGTGATTTGCCTATATGTGTGTATGTTTATGAGCCAATTCGTCGTTTTATACCAATTCCTTTGTTACTTTTCTTCAAACAAATTGAGTGTATGTGCTTAATTCGCGCCCATTAATTTTGTTTTTACTTCTGTTTTGTGAGTAAGTGCTTTTCGGTTTCGCGCCCGTTTCGTTTGTGTTGTGGTTTTTTTTTTTTTGCTTATACAGTTTTGTATATTTTGTTTTTCACATGCACTTTGGTTTTGTTTCTTTACCCTTTTTTAACTATTCATGTAAATTTGTCAACATGTAATTATTATTTTGCACCGCTCTTTTGTGTTATTTTTTGTTATATACATATATGCTTGTTTACTTATCTGTATGTATGTTGTTTGTACCTATTATATTATATATTTTTAGGTCACTTAACTTTATAACTGCACTGTTTATATAAGGTTGGCCATTATTTCCCTTCCGCTTTTTTGTCCTTTGAATTTCGCGGCTATGTACAAAGCGCTATAGAGCTCGTATCTGGCAACACTATACATAATTTGAAAGGTCTTGACATAACCTACAAAACAACGCTATGCATGATTAGTTTGGATATTGCGTTCAACAGTTATAGACGTGTAAACATGGAGTTCACTAACGCCGAAATTCGCGCTATTTTAAAGTTTTCCTTCGTTAAAGGCAAATCCGCTAGAGAAACGTTCCGTGAGATTAATGGTATTTTGGGGGATGGTACTCTATCACTTCGAACCGCGGAGGAATGGTTTCGACGATTCAGAGCCGGTGAAAACGACACCATGGATAAGCCAGCCGGCGGAAGACCTGTGACGACAAATACCGATCAAATCATGGAATACATCGAGTTAGACCGGCATATGGTATCTCGTGACATCGCCCAGGAGATGGGAGTTAGTCACCAAACCATTATGAACCATCTGCAGAAGGCTGAATACAAAAAAAAGTTTGATGTGTGGGTGCCGCATAATTTGACGCAAAAAAACCTTCTGGACCGAATCAACGCCTGCGATATGCTGCTGAAACGGAACGAACTCGTCCCATTCTTGAAGCGGATGGTGACTGGCGACGAAAAATGGATCACATACGACAATATCAAGCGAAAACCGTCGTGGTCGAAGGCCGGTGAATCGTCCCAAACAGTGGCCAAGCCGAGATTGACGGCCAGGAAGGTTTTGCTGTGTGTTTGGTGGGATTGGAAGGGAATAATCCACTAAGAGCTGCTCCCATATGGCCAGACGCTTAATTCTACCATCTACTGCGAACAACTGGACCGCTTGAAGCAGGCGATCGACCAGAAGCGTCCAGAATTGGCCAACAGGAAGGGTGTAGTGTGCCACCAGGACAACGCCAGACCACACACTTCGTTGATGACTCGTCAGAAGCTACGGGAGCTCGGATGGGAGGTTTTATCGCATCCACCATATAGCCCGGATGTAGCGCCAAATGATTACTGCCTGTTCCTGTCCATGGCGAATGCCCTTGGTGGTGTGAAGTTGAACTCAAAAGAGGCTTCTGAAAAGTGGCTGTCCGAATTCTTCGCAAATAAGGAGGGAGGCTTCTACGAGGAAGGTATTATGAAGTTGCCGTCTAGATGGAAACAGATCATCGAACAAAACGGCGCATATTTTAACTAAATCCGATCACTGTAACACTTTTTATACAGCATTGAATGAAGAGCAAAAAAGCGGAAGGGAAATAACGGCCACCCTTATATATATGTAGATTTTTGTTAATTATTTTAATCCACAGTGCCGCTCACTATGGTTCGAAGGACCATGTCTAACTTAGCATTCAAAATTATTAGTATTAGATTTATACAAATATAAGTTATTAATATGGAATCCGGTGGCCGATACCAATAAAACGTGGGATAAGACATGTGTCCCACAGGATCATTTTAAGGTCAAAAAACTTTGGATCGCTGTTTAATTAAATCGAAGTAACGCGTGCCGGACGGGAGTAGCGAACTTGATTGGTGTCATCGAATTTGGGGTGTTAACGTGGCGCAGTGTACAAAACGAATCTAATGAATGGAGTTGCGCGCAGGATCGCTATTCAGTCGAAAGAGGTGTATCTGCTGCGGAGACCATCCTTTTTGTTTGCTGAGGTGGTGTATAGGCGCGATGCTGTGGTGTGTTGTGTTGTCCCGTGTGGTGATGTATGAGTGTGGTGTATTGTAGTGGGTTATACTAGGGAGCGCCAGTTTTTGCCGAGTAGAGTGGTGTGTATGTGTAGGGGAGGCTTATCTCATTTAAACAACCTTCTTTCAATTTAGGATCATGGTGGTAGATCCAATTCTCATCGATAGTTATAAAACGACGCAGGAAATCGGTTTAAAACGATCCAGACGATGCTAAGAAATTGTTTTTCGACCCAGTTTTTATTGAATTGTTAAAGTGTACCGCACTAACTTTCCAAACGGCCTTTTCATATTAAATTTAAAATTCAATTTCACGCTTAGCCAAACTTGAATCTTCACTAACAATATTATGTACTCTTTCAATGATAAATTTTAAATACGGTTTAGATCGTTCGCGTGGTTCGTCTTCAAGCCTAATACAACCACGTATAAATTCACTAGCGCAAAATTCAGCGGCACGTTTTGAAGGTGAGGACTCCTTATACACTTCTAATAATTGTTCATAAATTTCCTTTGCTTTTAAAATTCTCAAAACAAAGAAGTTAATCAGTTCGCCATATTAAAAAAAATACTCTGACACGTCACCTTCAATTTGTTTGTAAACAAATAATCAATTGACAGAATGGCTTGTAACTTTGCATGTGCTCTCACGACAGATGTAGCATCTTAGGGAAAAATTTAGAGCTAGTAGTGTTATTTCTTGGTGAGTACTACTCACTAGACCAATGTATATATACATTTCTTATATATAAACAAAAGAAATTTAGAAACTGCACATTATACATACATAACAAAGACATATTTACAAATTAAAACATTTACCTATAGCTAACGGCAGATGGTAAACTACTTGCAAATTGAATTGCACCGTGATTATAATACGCATATTTATATACACATACGGCATACAATCTGCTTATGCTTATATACCCTATATACATTCGGCCAATTCGATATCGAAATTTTACAAAATTATTGAAAAAATTACATATTATTTTGAAAATAAATATTGGGTTGGCAACAAAGTAATTTCTCTCATAGATGGTATTAGTTGAATTTTTAGGTTAGCTGGCGTAGTCCAAATGTAAAACACATTTAGTTATTTGATAGTTGGCAATTCAACTATCAATCAGTGAAAAGAAGTTTTTTGATCGGTAGCGTAGTTTTCATTTTTCGTTCGTTGAAAAATGGAAGATCAAAAGGAACATTTTCGTCATATTTTGCTTTTTTACATTCGCAAAGGGAAAAACGCATCGCAAGCTCACAAAAAGTTATGTGCTGTTTATGGCGACGAAGCCATAAAAGAACGGCAGTCTCAAAATTGGTTTGCCAAATTTCGCTCAGGTGATTTTTCACTCACACAAAGATGAAAAACGCTCTCAATCATCTCATCAATCTAATCAAAGCAATATTTGATTCGGATCGTCACAGTACAACACGTGAGATTACAGAGAAGCTTCAGGTATCACATACATGCATTGAAAATCACTTAAAACATCTTGGCTATGTTCAAAATCTCGATACAACGCATTAACAGCTGCGATTTGCTAAAGAAGCGTAATGAAAATTATCCATTTTTGACGATGAAAAATGGGTTGTTTACAACAATATCGAGTGGAAAAGATCGTGGTGCAGGCCAGGTAAACCAGCTCAAACAACAGCAAAAGCTGGTATTCATCAAAAGAAGGTTTTGTTATTAGTTTGGTGGGATTATAAAGGCATTGTCTACTTTGAACTACATTGAACAACTAACGAAATTAAAATTAAGATAAATCGAAAAGGTGTTGTAGTCCATCATGACAATGCAAAGCCACACACATCTTTGGTCACTTGGTAAAAATTATTGAAGCTTGGTTGAGATGTTTTGCCACATCCACCATATAGTCCTGACCTTGCACCATCGGATTACTTTTTGTTTCGATCTTTACAATATCCTTGAATGATCATTTCAATAATGATGATGATATCAAATCATACCGTAATCGATTCAGTTTTTTGCTAATAAAAACCAGAAGTTTTTTTTCCATGAGAAAAGTATCTTATAGATGGTCGAATAAATAAATATATCAATAAAACAGTTAAACAAAAGTTATTGATTCGTCCATATGTTTAAAGATATGAAATTGTAGTTATACATCCATTCAAAATCCACATTGACATATATCCCGGAATACCCCCAAACAAAATATATATATAAACAAAAACTAAAAAATTTAATATTGCAAGCGAATACAATATTAATAAAACTAAATACGTGCTTTAATCAATATAATCCAAAATCAAACTCTAATTCACCTAAAAGTTTAAACTGAACATTTTTTTAAAAATTTGACAAATATTTCATCATATAACAAATATAATGAATGGTGACAAAAATCCAAACATACCTGCAAAAGCTAGACGCGCAAGACAAATAAAAGGCTTTTATACTAGCAAACTCACCGCTGCTTAGAAAAAAACGTGGCACCAAATGAAAGACTTAGGGCCCTAATAGACCAAAGATCGCAACGCTCATTCTTACCACCTAGGGCACAAAATAGCTGAAAACAAAACTAGCCAATTTTGAAATTACGGGAAAGCGCAGAAGAGTAGTTCAAAGCTCTGAGAACTCTACGCCATTGGCACAATTTCACCCTATGCGGATAAGCGTATTCAAGCAGAAGCTATAGTCTTACCGCATCAAACATATATGCTTCCAAGCTAGCATATAAATAGCAAGCATTGCCAAAAGGTTTCTCACCTAAAGCTAGCGGATCCCAACTGCAATACCCCCGCTCAAATAGATATACTAATATGTAGCGAGCTCATACCGCAAATAATACTTGAAGAAGTTGAGAAATTGTCTAACATAAAACACTATATTCGGTTGGATCCGAAGTAGGCTAGCTATGGAACCAGTTTCCAACATGATAACTCAAGCTGAAGAAATTTTAAACAAAAACCTTAATTTATAATTAAGGAAATTTTGGGAGTTAAAAGAATTCTCCCCCATATACATTACAACCAAAGAAGATCAGTATTGTAAGAACTTCTACAAAGACATAACTACTCGATCTGATAATGGTCGGTACGTCGTACGACTACCACTTAGATCGCAATTTTCCTCCAGTATGCATAATATTATACATACTCAAGTATGCACAGTATTATACAATGTTGGATGGTACTCACATTCTTGAACGATTTTTATCATTCTTATACTCCCCATGCGATAAAGTGACACATCTATTTGTACAAAAATGAAATATAGCACTTATCGCATCCTTCTAAGTGATCTTCGAATGGGGGGTTTATGGAAATCAGTTGTCCCATGTCAAAAAATAGTAACTTACAATACTACTAACTATGACAGATTTACTACATTACTAACTCGAAATGTAGACGTTCTCAATATCCAGCCAATCACTGTTCTATCGCAAGATCCCTCCGATTTCACAACCCTAACCTCAAGGCAACCTTTCAAAGGAGTATTTATTCTGCCCATACTAGTACAACACATGACACCTGAGAACACCAACACACTCGGCAAGATGTTTCCACACGACATCACCCCCCACCACCAAGCAACAAAATGTATGATCACCACACCACATACGATGACACACAAGACGTCAGACTGAAAAAAAGTAAATTCAATTATACTCTGCCCCACTAATTCGATAGACTGATCCTGTGCTATACGTCATCATTCTCCTGGTCAATACGATCGGCAGATGTATTATATTATTATATATATATATTTCGAGATACACATTTACAACATTTTTAGTTATATTAAATGAAAAATAATTTTGCGGTCCAGGTAAGAAAAAAATTTTCTAAAAACTTTTAACTTTAACTAGATTTGGCAAGCCTAAGATGTCGACCGAAAAATTTTTTTTTCTTGAAAATATTTTTTTTTTAATAAAGAAAAATATTTTTGGTATTAATAATGAAAATTCTAAAAAAACGGATTTTCGGCCCACCCTACTCAACATATATGATAGCTCCACCTATATGATATAGTGACCTGATCGGAACAATTTCTGCGTAGATTACATTGTTGCCTTAAACAATAACTCGTGCCTAATTTCGTGAAGATACCACATTAAATAAAAAAGTTCTCCATGCAAGCACTTTATTCCGACCGTTCAGTTAATATGGCAGCTATAGCTATAGTCATCTGATTTATAAAATTTCTTCGGAGATTACATTGCTGCCAAGTTTTCCACACAAGTACTTTATTCTGATTATTCAGTTTGTATGACAGCTGTATGCTTTAGCCGTTCTGACAAATAAGCAGCTTGTTAGTGAGGAAAGGACAGGTGCGACTTAATTCATCGTTATTTCTAACATATAGGGGAAAACATAAGAATAAAACACAAAATGTTATAATTATTGAGTTTATGAAAAAAATCCGGATATTTTAGAGGATGTACAAAACGCAATAAACGTACTTTAAAAAACAAATGCATTGATAATGTGATATAAATCTATAAAGTCAACATATACAAAGTGCATTCCAAAGTAAACAGTAAAAAAGTCACAAAGTAAACTCTAGTGGCGCCATCTATATGTCGGTGTTAGAATCTGCTATCCTTTATCGACTTCCAGTAAAAATTTCGTGACATTTCTTCTATTGGAAGTGAAGTTATTGGCGTTTTAGTATGTTTTTGTCAGCGGTGCATGAGCTTCAAACAAAGCGCCAACATTAAATTTTGTTTTAAAATTGGTAAAACTTTTACCGAAACGTTTCAATTGATGAAACAAGTTTGTGGCGATGATTGCCTATCTCGTAGCAGAGTGCATGAGTAGTTTCACCGTTTTCAATGTGGTCGTGAGGACATAAATGAGAAATGAGCCGAAACCAAAAAATTTCGCGCCTGGTGAAGTCAAAAGTGAAGACAATGCTGATTTGGTTTTATGATTCCAAGGGTAATGTCCACAAAGAATTTGTTCCACCCGGCCAAAACATTAATGCGGTATTCTATCTTGGAGTTTTGAAGCGTTTAGTGCCCCGTATTCGACGTGTTCAGCCCGAATATCTCGAAGATGGAAGTTGGCGTTAGTTGCACAATAATGCGACGTCTCATCGATCAACGCTTGTGGCCGATTATTTGCCAAAAATCACATTTTAACAATCAACCACTCCCCGTATTCACCTGATATGGCACCAAGCGACTTCTATCTTTTCGGAAAAATGCATTTGCCGATGAAAGGAAAGCGTTATGCAGACGAGGTGGCCATTCAAAAGGCTTGCACCGGCATACTAACGGCCATACCGGGCAATCAGCTAAAACACTCGTCCAACATGCTTTTGGACCGTGCAAAAAGCTGTATTAAAACAGAAGGGGACTTTTTTGAATAAAATTAATTTATTTTGCCGATAAAGCCATTTGTCTTTTGAAAAGTCCTGTTTACTTTGGAGCGCACCTTGTATGCAAACATACAAGAATGCAAACCAAATTTCACATCAATAGTTTTGTGAGATTTGCTATCATGTAATTTTGAAACTTTATTTTAATTTTACTTGGCATAAATCAGAAAATATAAACCAAGTATTTGTAATATCAGTTTTGTTGCGATTTTCTCTTGTGATTTTAAAAATATCTTACCGGTTTCACATGGTACATTCTGATAAAAAAAACAGCCTTGCTCATTAGCAACAATCTGTACAATCCGTATATGTATACAAAAATTACTGTACTCATGCAGTAATATTTGTTGTTATTATTATAAAAAAATTTTTAACTTATAAGATATTCAATGATTCTTACAAGAATTTTGAACCCATGCCTTTGATTTGAAATATAATTTTTGTATTTGTGAATTGTATTGACTTTTATATAAGAGATAAAAAGTATAATATGACCGCCCCTCAAATTGGTTAAACAGTTCTTGAGTTATAAATATGTAACTAACCCGACTCTCTTTTATATACATACGTACATACGAGAATATTAGATTACGAATTGTTTGTATGGGAGTACAGAAAAGTTTTGTTTTTAGCCTTGTTTTAAAAAAAATTTGTGAAGAAAGTACTGTTAGTTACACTATTTATAACTCAAGAGCGGCTGAACCGTTTTGGCTGAAAAATGGTAGGGAGATAGCTTCGAACAAGGGAACGGAATAGGATACTTCTTAACTTTTTATTTTAAAAGTCAATACAATACTTTAAAATATAAAAACTATATATCAAATCTGAAGCATGTATTCAAAACTCATCTAAGAATCATTTAAATATTTTTTTACTTCAAAAAAATAATAATAATAACAGCACTTATCTACTGCAAGATTACAGTAATTTTCGTATACAAATGTGGATTGTTGCTATTGAGGCTGATTTTTAGTACACACCATGTGAACCCGGTAATACATGTTTAATGCCACAACAATAGAAAATCGCTTGGCATTTGCATCTTAAAATAATAATGGATAATAAAACAAGTAGGGAAGTTCTAAGTTCGGGTGTAACCGAACATTTTATACTCTCGCAACTTGCAGGTGTTTGCAAAATTTTTTATTAAAAGAAGAGTTTATTTGCGTAACACATTTGTTCAAACTTTAAAATAAAAGCCTTCGTTTAACTTAGTCTATAATTGTTATTTTGACCATTTCGGTTAAACCACAAATTTATGTAAAATATTAAAAAGTTTAAGCGAATGATTGTAATAAGATTATGTAGACGAAGGGAGCGTTAAAATCGAATTACGCGAAACAAATTTCGGATGCTGGCGATCAGAATCGGTTCATAAAAAAAAATTATTAATAGAGGGTGTATTCTTGATAGTTAAAATTAATCCTTTGAATCATACCTGTCTACTGCCTACTTCGCTTCTGTTGTAGATGAAAAGGAAAATGTATATAATCTAGATACGAGTATATTCGAAATGCTATCACATAATTTTCGGTTGAATATTGATTCACCTATTATTATTCAGCGTAATTTCAATCAAAATCAAAAAGATCACAGAAAATATTATTCTAGCAACCATTTTGACAAGAAAATTTAATAGTGCAGTGGTTCTCCTGCTACATTTTCGAATGATACTGTCAAATAACATACCTAAGAAAATTTGTATCAATAATTTTCAAATTTAAAAGTACTTTGTACACCAGAAATAACGTTAAAAACTACAATTTGACTGTATTAAATACTTTATAGTAAAGTGAATTATTCTCAGTTTGGTTTGGGTAAAGGAATAATATCAACCTTAAATTGGAGATTACTAAATTTATTTTAAAAATCTAAACAATAATAGTAAATCTCAACTAGAGTTCATTTTATTTAATGAATATAAGTTAATAATAACAACATCCAACTATGGTGTTTTGGGGGATGGTACTCTATCACTTCGAACCGCGGAGAAATGGTTTCGACGATTCAGAGCCGGTGAAAATGACACCATGGATAAGCCAGCCGGCGGAAGACCTGTGACGACAAATACCGATCAAATCATGGAATACATCGAGTAAGACCGGCATATGGCATCTCGTGACATCGCCCAGGAGATGGGAGTTAGTCACCAAACCATTATGAACCATCTGCAGAAGGCTGGATACAAAAAAAAGTTTGATGTTTGGGTGCCGCATAACTTGACGCAAAAAAACCTTCTGGACCGAATCAACGCCTGCGATATGCTGCTGAAACGGAACGAACTCGTCCCATTCTTGAAGCGGATGGTGACTGGCGACGAAAAATGGATCACATACGACAATATCAAGCGAAAACGGTCGTGGTCGAAGGCCGGTGAATCGTCCCAAACAGTGGCCAAGCCGGGTTTGACGGCCAGGAAGGTTTTGCTGTGTGTTTGGTGGGATTGGAAGGGAATCAGCCACTATGAGCTGCTCCCATATGGCCAGACGCTTAATATTACCATCTACTGCGAACAACTGGACCGCTTGAAGCAGGCGATCGACCAGAAGCGTCCAGAATTGGCCAACAGGAAGGGTGTAGTGTGCCACCAGGACAACGCCAGACCACACACTTCGTTGATGACTCGTCAGAAGCTACGGGAGCTCGGATGGGAGGTTTTATCGCATCCACCATATAGCCCGGATGTAGCGCCAAGTGATTACCACCTGTTCCTGTCCATGGCGAATGCCCTTGGTGGTGTGAAGTTGAACTCAAAAGAGGCTTCTGAAAAGTGGCTGTCCGAATTCATCGCAAATAAAGAGGGGGGCTTCTACGAGGAAGGTATTATGAAGTTGCCGTCTAGATGGAAACAGATCATCGAACAAAACGGCGCATATTTTAACTAAATCCGATCACTGTAACACTTTTTATACAGCATTGAATGAAGAGCAAAAAAGCGGAAGGAAGATATTTGACAACCTTATATTTTAAAAAATATACGAAATGAAAATTTGTTAGATACAAATTTCTAAAAATTCGAAAAGGAAAGCAGAGTACAAAGTCAAACTACCCGGCTTCTGTGATGCTTCTGAAAAGGTATATTGCGTAACTGTATACCTATGTTCGCACACAAAGTGACACTACGACCACAAATCACTTACTAGTAGCAAAAGCAAAAGCGGCTCCTTTAAAAACAATAAGAACTGTGTGGAGTGCTACTATTAGCCAAACTAGTATCCATGGTGTCAATGCATTTAAACATGGCAAAATACTAATTGTATCTGTGGTCCGATTACAAAATTGTACTAGCCTGTTTAGAAAAACCAACACATGCATAGAAGACATATATTTCAAATCGAATGTCTCAAATACTTGGCATAGTGGGATCAGCCACTTGGCGACACATATCCAGTGCTGACAATCCAGCCGAACTAGCTACAAAAGGGTGCAAGCCCCTGCATCTTGCCACCACCACCTTATGGTGGAATGGCCCCCGATGATTAATAAAATATCCTGATTCTTGGCCACACAAAAAAACGACTCTTTCCATGCAACATCGGATGATACTGACATCCTTGAGCGATTCTCATCAAATTTATAGACCAAAATTAAACAGTGGGCGTGGCACTGCTAATTTTTAGGTAAAACCCATATTCTCACATTTTTATGTAATAGTATGAAAATGGGCGAGATCGGATTACAATCATATATAACACGATTTTAAATTCCTCATATTCTTTCCCCTTCCAACCCACCTCCCACATCAACTAACACAATCTACATCACACATCACCTCTCGCAACATTCACCCCATCACCTCACGCAATTGACCCAAACAATTGAAATTTCCTTTATACGCATATGTATTTGCGCTGTGTCGCGTATATACGGAGTTATTTAAAACCATAATCTAATTTGTAAATAAAGTTATATTAAAAATGAAAGGTGATGAGTGTTTAAATTTCTAAAAAGTGTGCAAAGCCAATATACACCCACATATCCTTTATTGGCATGTAGGCAAAGAAGAAATCACACATTATAAATGTTTCATTTTCTAATTTCAGAACAAGGATTTTCATTTCGAAATCAAATAAAAAATTATTCCATTTCTATATAATGGCAAATTGCATTTTCAAACCCACTCACTTCACTTCTCTTTGAAGGTTGGAACACTTCAGGCTGTTAAGCTGCAATTTTTTTAGCTGTGTACATTTGTGTTTTTATTTTAAAAAATTCTCGAAGCTTAACTGATTTTTATTACCGTGTTAATACAAATTTTTAGTGATTAAACTCTCAGTTTCATGATAAGTATTTTATGTTCTGTTTTGTGCGGTACTAAAAATTATTAAAAAGTTTAAACTTTCTGGTGCCGAGTCAGCCTTTCTTTCATTTTGTTTTATTTTATTCTATTTTCTCACTTTGTTTATCTTATTTACTTCTTTATTCACAGCTGTGTTGCGTTTAGTTTTTTATTTGTTACAGTGCTTCTAAAACTGCTCGCTATATTGCTTCTTCAAATTGTCTTGGTTTTAAACTTTGATAAAAAAAAAAAAATAATTGTTCTTAATTGAAATTATTATTATTAATATTTTATTAACACACTAATTTATTATTAATCTATTAAATTTTGTTCTACCTACTCTTTTATTTGATCTTCATTCTTGTGGTTTATTATGTCGTGTAACTTCCCTAATTGTAACATTAAGGGCGAGTCAGATCGCTACGTTTCATGCGGGCTTGCCCATATTAAATGTGCTGGACTGACTGGTAGAATCTTAGATTCTATTATCGACTGTAAGGGATTGCGTTGGTCCTGTTTAAATTGTAGATCTATTGAAATCGATCTATTTAAAGTTTATAGGGAGACAAGCAATGGCTTTAACGAAATCGGTCGTGATCTTGTAACCCTCACTGAAAAATTTAGGCACTATGAAAAATTGTTCAAATTTTTTAAGTACCTGAATGATTCTCACGAATCCTCTAAACCTGCTCCTAAGCGTAAACGTCCTTTCGATGAAGTAAAACTTAGTTCTTCTGTTCAGAAAAGAACGTCTCCTCCCAATGACCTAATAAATCTCTCTTCTCCTTGCCCTCAAGGTGATAAGCCGTCAACTTCCAAAGAGCTCAATTCCCCAAAAGCTCTATCTAATAGTAATAAGTGTCTCACAATTCCAGAGGCTCCCCCTATTAACTTAGTAGCATCAGATAATAACTTGATTGTTATTCCACCTAAAAAGTCTATATTAATTTCGAGACTTGCCAAAGATACCTTGGTGGAGGACATTAAATCTTACATTTCGTCACGTTTAAAAATCGATGATATCAATATACGTAAATTTAACTTCAATTATGATAGAAGTATATCATCGTTTAAAATAGACGTATCTCTTGAAACATTCAAAAAGATCTTAGATAGTTCATTCTGGCCACCTGGGACTTTTGTACGCGAATTTAAACCTAAACTTAGAAGTCAAACTGAGGAAAACAGTGTTAAATTACCAAAAGTAACCACCGATATAAAAAACTGATTGGTAGAAATTCGCTAAGCATTTATTATCAAAATGTTAGAGGTCTTAATACAAAATTAACTGACTTGTATTTGAACAGTTCCATTTTTAATTTCCATATAATTGGATTTACAGAAACTTGGTTAAAACCTCACATTTTTGATAATGAGATTTTAAACAGCGAATTTCAAATTTTTAGATGTGATCGACTGAACAGAATCGGTGGAGGTGTTCTATTTGCCGTGCATTCCTCTATCCCATCTGAAAATATTCTTGTTCCAGGGACCGACTCATTTGAATTTAAATGTATTAGAGTATACGTTAATAGTTGCTTTATTTATTTAACCCTATCTTATATAACACCCCATTCCGACTTATCTGTATACATGCAGCATGCTTCTTTAATAAATAGTGCTACCTCGATGGCAAATAATGCAGATTCAATAATTGTATTAGGTGATTTCAATTTACCGTGTGCTTCGTGGAAACCATTCGATGACTATATCGTGCCGATTTGCAATCGATCATGTTTTAATGAGTTTTTCGAAAAAATGTCCGAGTTGGGTCTGAACCAAATTAATTTGATTCCGAATAAATTTGGTAAATGCTTAGATTTAGTATACGTTGATACCAATTGTGGCTGGAAATCAAGTCTATTTGGCAGGTTTAAAAAATCATACAGGTTAAAAAAAACCTACCGTTGTTTTTGGAGGTATTATGGGGCAGGAAAGTTGCGGGTTGATTACACAAACTTTTGACATTACTCAGGTATACTTTATAATATATTTTCAAAAAGTTTTATAATAAAAGTTTTATAAATATACACACTGATTAATATATCCAGCATAAGGCTTGTTAGAATAACTACTCGATAAAGTAAATATCTCGATCCTCAGACATAAACTTGATCTTCTGGGCTTTCAACTAAGATTTCTTCAATGAATAGCTTCTTATCTTTATAATAAAACACAACGAGTGATATCTTGAGGATACTTTTTCAGATACAATTAATGTACCGTAAGGTAGTCATTTTGGCCCAATTATATTCTTGTTGTTTATTAACGATATCGCTTTTGTAATAGAATTCTCAAAAATTTTATTATACGCTCACGAGGTAAAGCTTTTTAAATCAAACACTTCAACTGATGAAAGCTGTCTGTTATAAACCGGCTTAAATAATTTAGTTGCATGGCACAATATTCTTAGTGAAAATCGTGAATGGAACAGTTTGCTGTTCTTTCCTCCTGTCTGAAATTAAATCTAATATCCCGGTTCGCTTTTCGAAGCAGTTTAGACCTTTACTGTTAAAATCCTATAGATAAAATTTCGAAATAAAGAACTACGCCGCCGTCTATGTCATTATTTTAATTCTCATTCCAGGTCATTTGACTTATATGACTTACTTTTCAAAATTAAAAGAATTTATTGATTTCTCTTAATAAATAAAAATGTATCGTAACTATAAATCTTAGCTGTTGAAATTTTTGTTTCTATAGCTGAGTAGTTTTGGATCTCAACACTTAAAAAACTCTATTGACGTTTCTGACTCGGCTCATTCGGAGGGTAATCGTTGGGTTATTATTATTACAACCACTGGAGTCCAGATATTCGGTATCTGGAGTGTTTTGGAGCGATTTGGGCACTTGTGGGACATAAGGTGGCACATCTCAAAGCTAATATTCATGCAAAGATTATTCCGAATACATTTGTTCTTTATTGGTATACTGGAAAGTGAAAGAAGAATCAGATGGAATGTAAAATTGTGTTATATGGGAAGTACACGTGGTTTTTGTCTGACTTCGCCCAGTTTCACACTGTTATGTAGGAAGACGAAGTTTATTATGTTAGAATAATATATAATACAGAATTAAGTTGAAAGCGATGGAGTAGATTCCGAGATATGGGATTTTCCTTAAAAGTGGGCCAGGTCACGCCCACCGTCCAAATTTAACATCGACTACTGTAAAGGAAGAGGGTGGTGTTATGATACGAATTCACCCATACTCTTGGCAGAGGTGCTTAAAAGATTTGCCCTGAGCGAATTTGGTTATTAAAGCTTGAATTGTTTAGAAGATATTAAATCTATTAAAAGGCAGGCCAAACTCACTTTTTCAAATTTCAAACGAGAGATGGAAAAGTCTTACTCTCAACTAGATGTGATTAATTTCATTTAAAAAATATTAATTAACAATAACAACTTCCAGTTATAGGTTACCATTATTTTGTTACCCATTTAAGTGTACCCCACGTTTTACTAATACGAATATTAATACTAATAATACGAATGTTTTTCGGCAATATGTATATCAGACTATATAAGGAATTATTTTTCACTTTTTAGTTTGAAGTGGTTTAAAAGCGTGTTTTTTAGTTTTGTAAAACTATGTTTATTTTTCATTTTTTAGTTTAAAGTGTTTTAAAAGCATGTTTTTTAGTATTCTAGACCATACTTATTATTTAGTCCCACATAGTTTTTTTACTTTCTTTAAGGATGCTTTTGAGTAAATTTGTTACTCAAATGACAGCATAGATCGTTGATGCTTTTAGCTGCATAGCTTTAGGTGCATTTTTGGAAAGTATATGCTTGTACTTAGATAGTACCTGCTTTTAGCTGCATAGGTCTATAGTCGTTGTATAATTACGATATATAGAATTCCACCTAAAGGTTGGTGGTGCCACGTCCATTTTACAATTTTAAACCTTCTCCTAAAAGCTATTATCCACCATCTTGTTTGTGACTATTAATGCTTATGGCGCATTTATTTCGTCAGTTATCGCTTTTTTAGTATATTTTAACATAACTGTTATATGGAGAATGAACGTGGTTATTATCTGATATTACCCATTTCCATAGCGTATGAAAAAGTGCTGAAAAGACTTCCTCGCAGCAAATTTGGTTGAGTTAGCTTTAGTGGTTTAGAAGATATAAATTTTAAACCATTCAGGAGCGGGGTTACGCCACCTGTTGGGAAACTGTTTTCAAATTATTGCATTGTCATCAGTTTTTGACACGTGTGCAAAGTTTTAAGTTGATCAGACTTCTAGAAACCAGTAAAAAGTGAGCTTTAAGATTCCATTACATACATACGTACAACCCAAGTTTATATAAGCGTGTTAAAAAAATGTTGTGGTACTACTAGATATATTCCGAATATTTACTGGCGGTCCAGATATTCTGGAGTTATAAGCTTTGTAATGGACGTCCTTTCTTTATTTAATATATTTAGAAAAACATATTTTCATGTAAATTATCTTTCTTAGACTGAAAGGCAGGTAGAGTCACTATCCAACGCCGCACCCTTTAGGAGGCCCATTGTGATACCTTTGGTATCTAATTTTAAAGAGAAGATACCACCGGCCATTCGGTTATCTCCCCTAACGCTATCGTCTCTTCCCTGGAGGTCTATATTGGGGTCCGGATTTAAATTCAACTCTGTAGTATTTCGAAAATCCGTGGTTATGGGAAGAAACGGGAATTTTTTAAGTGTTATAGAATGCCCCTAATTACTGGCCAATAACGGGGATGACTCCTTCATACTACGTGCTGACATGACTGCTTTTTGTTTACAAAACAAGTCTGTTGGCAGTAAGTGTAAGATTACGTTTAACGCCTGATGCAAATACCTGTGTTTCTTAGTAAACAAAGTTGAAGTTTAATTGATTTTTTTACCGTGTTTGTACAATTTTTAGTGATTTAACTCTCAGTTTCATGATAAGTATTAAAAAGTTTAAACTTTCGAAATTTTGATGCCGAGTCAGCTTTTTGTTTCATTTTGTTTTATTTCATTCTATTTTCTCTCTTTATTTATCTTATTTACTTCTTTATTCACAGCTGTGTTGCGTTTAGCTTTTTATTTGTTACAGTGCTTCTAAAACTGCTCGCTATATTGCTTTTTCAAATTGTTTGGTTTTAAACTTTGATAAAAAAAAATTGCACTTAATTGAATTTATTATTATTAATATTTTATTAACACACATATTTATTATTTATCTATTAAATTTTGTTCTACTTACTCTTTTATTTGATCTTAATTCTTGTGATTTATTATGTCTTGTAACTTTTCCAATTGTAACATTAAAGGCGAGTCAGATCGCTACGTTTCATGCTGGCTTTGTGATGAGCTTGCCCAAATTAAATGTACTGGACTGAGAGGTAGAATCTTAGACTCTATTCTCGACTGTAAGGGATCTCGATCGATTTAAAGTTTATAGGGAGACACGCAATGGCTTTAACGAAATCGGTCGTGTTCTTGTAACCCTCACTGAAAAATTTAGGCACTATGAAAAATTGTTCAAATTTTTTAAGTACCTGAATGATTCTCACGAATCCTCTAAACCTGCTCCTAAGCGTAAACGTCCTTCCGATGAAGTAACACTTAGTTCTTCTGTACAGAAAAGAACGTCTCCTCCCAATGACCTAATAAATCTCTCTTCTCCTTGCCCTCAAGGTGATAAGCCGTCAACTTCCAAAGAGCTCAATTCCCCAAAAGCTCTTCCTAATAGTAATAAGTGCCTCACAATTCCAGAGGCTCCCCCTATTAACTTAGTAGCATCAGTTAATAATTTGATAGTTATTCCACCTAAAAAGTCTATATTTATTTCGAGACTCGCCAAAGATACCTTGGTGGAGGACATTAAATCTTACATTTCGTCACGTTTAAAAATCGATGATATCAATATACGTAAATTTATATCATCGTTTAAAATAGACGTATCTCTTGAAACATTCACAAAGATTTTAGATAGTTCGTTCTGGCCAACTGGGGCTTTTGTACGCGAATTTAAACCTAAACTTAGAAGTCAAACTGAGGAAAACATTGTTAAATTACCAAAAGCAACCACCGATATAAAAAACTGATTGGTAGAAATTCGCTAAGCATTTATTATCAAAATGTTAGAGGTCTTAATACAAAATTAACTGATTTGTATTTGAACAGTTCCAATTTTAATTTCCATATAATTGGATTTACAGAAACTTGGTTAAAACCTCACATTTTTGATAATGAGATTTTAAACAGCGAATTTCAAATTTTTAGATGTGATCGACTGAACAGAATCGGTGGAGGTGTTCTATTTGCCGTGCATTCCTCTATCCCATCTGAAAATATTCTTGTTCCAGGGACCGACTCATTTGAATTTAAATGTATTAGAGTATACGTTAATACTTGCTCGATGGCAAATAATGCAGATTCGATAATTGTATTAGGTGATCGTAAAAACCTTTCGATGACTATATCGTCATGTTTTAATAAGTTTTTCGAAAAAATGTCCGAGTTGGGTCTGAACCAAATTAATTTGATTCCGAATAAATTTGGTAAATGTTTAGATTTAGTATACGTTGATACCTCTACAAAGTGTTCCGATATTCAGAGTAATCCTCTTGTTCTACCAGAGGACTCATATCATCCGTGCTTCTTTACTCGGTTTAACTTTGCAAAAGCTAATTTTAAAAAGTTAAATACAGAACTTTCTGCAATAACATGGCCTAATTATAATGGTGACATTGAATTGAGTGTCACTCATTTTAATAACATTATTATGAAATTTTTTGAAAAGTATGTTCCAATAGTAATTGTTAATAAAAGCAAAAGTATAAGTCCGTGGTTTTCGAAAGAGTTATATAAATTGAAAAACAGAAAAACTCGAGCCTTTAAACATTTTAAAAAAACCGGTTCACTTGTCGCCTATTCTAAATATTCTGTATTGCGTCGACAATATTTTGACCTAACCAAAAATTTTATAATAATTACTTAAATAAAGTAAAAAAAAAATATTGTAAGTAATCCAAAATCGTTTTATGATTTCGTCAACTCCAAACGCAGGATTTCCAAATTTCCGTCCGCAATGAAATACAAATCTATCATTTCAAGTGACAATGATATTATATCCAATATGTTTGCAGAATTTTTCAAGTCAAACTACTGTAATAATTCTTTCAAAACTTTTTCTTATCAGCAAGTGCTGTGTTCGAATACTTTAATTAAAGCTACAATTATTTCTGAAGAAGACGTCCTACTTAATTTAAATAAGTTAAAACCATTTTTTAGTTATAGCCCAGACATGATACCCTCATGCTTCCTAAAAAATAGTGCCAAATATATTTACTTGCCTTTGACAAGGATATTTAATTCCTCCCTTAAACACGGTATATTTCCTTCAATATGGAAACAGTCATTTATAATTCCTTTGCATAAAAGTGGATTTAGATCCAACATTGAAAACTATAGAGGTATCGCAAAACTATCAGTTATACTTAAATTTTTGAAGCTATCATCACTGACCATATAACCTTTTTGATTTCTCCGTTAATCTCCTCATCTCAGCATGGATTTCGTAAAGGGAATTCGACTATAACAAACTTACTTGAATTTGTAAACCATGTGTCATTGGGTTTTAGGGAACATAAGCATACGGATGTTATATACACAGACTTTAGCAAAGCTTTCGGTAAAGTATATATCTCGATTCTCATACATAAACTTGATCTGCTGGGCTTTCAGCCAAGATTCCTTCAATGGGTATCTTCTTATCTTTATAATAGAACACAACGAGTGATATTTGAGGATACACCTTCAGATACAATTAATGTTTCTTCAGGTGTTCCGGAAGGTAGTCATCTTGGCCCGATTCTGTTCTTGTTGTTTATTAACGATATCTCTTCAGTAATAGAATTCTCAAAAATTGTATTATACGCTGACGACGTAAAGCTTTTTAAATCATACACTTCAACTGAGGAAAGGTGTCTGTTGCAAACAGACTTAAACAATTTGGTTGCATGGTGTGATAGAAATGATTTGCCATTGAATCTCAATAAATGTAAGACGATGTGCTTTTCCCGTAGATCTGTGCACCCCTCTTCTTATGTAATAAAACACCATATTCTAGAGCAAGTTTTTAACTATGTTGATTTGGGAGTTAATATGGACCCTAAGCTTAATTTCAGTCTTCATATTGATACCATGGTCTTGAAAGCAAAAGCTGTCCTCAGTCTTGTTAAACGTTGGTCTAAAGAATTTAGAGATCCGTATATTACTAAAACACTTTATACAACTTTGGTTAGACCTCTATTGGAATATGGCTCTGTGGTATGGAACCCTAGCTACCAAATCCATTCTGACAAGTTAGAGTCGGTTCAATAACAATTTTTACTTTTCGCCTTAGCGCATTTCCGATGGGATACTATGGTAAGTCTACCTCCATACACTAGTCGTTTAAAAATTATTAATCTACCTACACTTTCTAATCGTAAGGAAATGCTTGGCATAATATTCTTAGTGAAAATTTTGAATGGAACTGTTTGCAGTTCTTTTCTCCTGTCTGAAATTAAATTTAATATCCCGGTTCGCCTTTCGAGGCAGTTTACACCTTTACTGCTAAAATCCTGTAGATCAAATTTTGAACTAAAAGAACCATTCCGCCGTATATGTCATGATTTTAATTCTCATTGCAGCACATTTGACTTATCTGACTCACTTTTCAAAATTAAAAAGACTTTATTGTTTTCTCTTAATAAATGAAAATGTAACAATTTATTATTTTGTAACTTTAGATCTTAGCTGTTGAAATTGTTGTTTCTGTAGCTGAGCAGTTTTAGATCTCAACACTTAACAAACTCTCTTGCCTTTTCTGACTCGGCTAATTCCGCACGTATGCGGATTGCGCCCCTCGCGTCGGTTGGGCGGGAGGAGGGTAATCGTTGGGTTATTATTATTATTATTATAATAGCTCTGTCTTGCTAGCATACAAGTTTTGTCCGCATGATACGGTCCATCGATTAATATCATGTAATATAACCTGCATGAGGTCAGCGGGAGCATTCGGAAATTTTCCTTCAATCGAAACTGCCACAACGTTAACGTAGACTATCGCTTGTACCCCCTTCTTTTCCAGATCCACCAATATTTGGTTCATTGTTAAGATCCAGAGAATTGAAGTTAACACACCTACTTGGGGTGTACCCCTTCGGGCAGATCAGCACAAATCCCACAGCTCCCTCAACTCATAAATAGTTGACCTGCCCATGAGCATCTATTCAATTAATTTATGCATTATTTTACTTTCGGAGAATTTTCTTAATGCTGTTTCTGTGGATTTTCCCTTGGAATAACATACGCGTGCTGCAAAACTGCCATTTTTCCTGAGTTTAATTTGCTCCTTATGTGTAATTATATTAGTCTTTCCAACATTAGGAAATACTAATTGCTCCGAATTCCTTTGGATTACTATTTTAACCATTACGAGGGAATATAATTTAATTGCAATGCCCCTATAAGCGTGGTTGTTAACCTCCTTATTATGTGGCTCTGGGATTGCTGTAAATTAGCCGGGAATGTACCGTCTAGTGCCGGCGACTTGAAGGGCTTGGAGCCACCTATCACTCAATAAACATTACTGTCCGACACAATGTCTACAGGAGGAGGCTTTGCTTCCCCTCCACTACTTACTCCATCGTGTGGTTTTCGGAGCTGCCTGGGAAATAAGCATCCATAAGTGGCCTAAAGACTATTCACTGGATACCGTCCAACTGTGGTCTAGTTTTTGGAAGTATCCCATGATATGCACCAATTGTGCCATTATTTTTCTGAGTCGAGACGCTTCTACCATAGTCTCGATGTCATTACAAAAATATTTCCACGATAGTTTGGCTAAATTAGTTTTTTTAGGATAGTTTGTCTAAATTAAATTGTCATTACTGCCGTCGACCTGTAAGTTCTGGAGAACGGGTGACAACCATTCATGCTCCCTCTAAAGATTATCGGCAAGAATCTGTAAACTGTTTAACGAGGATGTCTAGGTTCTTAACCCTGGAAGGCCATGGTTTCGACGACGCGAGTTTTTATTTTACCGTTTTCGCATTTTTCTTTTGTTTGTTTTGTGCTGATGTTTCGTACACCGCTAGTCTGTGTTGTTGTGTGCAGTTGGTCACGATAAGTGTAAACTAAGCGAATTGGATTCTGAGGCAGAGGTCGAACAGAACAAAAGCTTCGAGGACGCAAGTTCGTCAGAAGAGTAAACCGACACAGATGAAGAAAACATACCACTTCATTTATTGAAAATCAATTCCAAAATAATTAGTTTGAAGAATATTATTTTGCGTGGGAAAAATAAACATTAGTGGGCAACGCAAAAAGGCAAGTCTAAATACATCTTTTTGGCATGTTGAACATGGCTTTTATAAATTGTTACATTATATATTCACTTAATATGTGTACAATAAATAAAATATCTCTCAGTCGCCCAGCTCTTATGAAATAATTACATTCTTCACTTATCGAACGTCATTTGAGAGGTAGACTTAAAGTGCCAGTATTGTTTACGTCGCTGCGATCGATTATTGAAAATATTGTAAAAAATCTTCTGCAGAGAGCTCTGTGCCTCTTGCACTAAATGAAAACTATTGTTCCTGCAAACATATTTCTTTGTTAGTTTATGGTATTATTTTTTAGAAAAAAACACTTTAAATGAATTTTATGTACTACAAGTATTTTATTTTTAATGTTTTCCAACTTATCTTTTTTACAACAAGCCAAATGAATCAGAGCTGTAAAATTTATAATTAAAAGACTAAAGAAAACCACTTAATATTGTTTCATTTTGTAAAATACAAACATGATAATGTAAAAATAATAACTTTTGTTTTTAGTGTGTGTAAGGATTCGCATCCCACTATGGTCAGGCACCTGGCTGCTTCATTGCCCCGTACCAGCTCTTTCATCAGCTGCGATGGTATTTTCTTTTCATCATACGATATGTAGCATGACACCAACCGGTATTTGCTACTATCCGTCTATAAGGTTAATTAGGGCAAGATAAGCGAGTTTGCTGTGGAGGATATTAATTTGAAGAAGACGCACTAACTATTGTCCTCTCTGCGTCTTCTTGAGAGTCGTTTGCAAGCTCAGACCCCCAGCTCAGTGTTTTCCAACTCACTCTTTTTGCGATGCAAAATTGTCTACTGCATCGGCGTCCGATTTGTAAAGCATGACCTTTACCTTTGCGTATCCATAGTTAATTTCCCCGGAACTTTTCACCAGCGGTTCTATGGATTCCTTTGTTAGGAACAGGAGAATCAGCATTGTGGCATAGTTCATCTCTACGCTAGATTCCGCTGCAGAGTCTTAGAAGGCCTTGACGAATATCCAGTTCCCCCTGTTGGCAGATTCGGGTTGCAGTCTCTTATGCTCACCGACTGCGATGGTGTAGCAAGCATCCATACTCTTGGCCTGGTTGGGATGGAATGTTCTTTCTATCTACCGATTAGCTTGGCTCCTGGATAAACCTCGCATACTTTGGCTATTGCGCCCAAATGATCTTGCGAGCCTCACGCCCTTAGGTTTCGTTCTTTTGACTGCCGCTACTATTGGCGGTTCAAGCTTAAAATTTGGCAGGATTGCTCTCGTGCAGTGAATAGATTCTTGGAGCTCATTCACTTTTGGCATCTTCCCCCTCACTACTCATTCACTTCTCAACTACCAATATTTGGCTACAGGGTTTGGCTACCTCGAGTGCTGTTACTTTCCTGGAACCAGCCTTAAGTTCTACCCCTTTACGCGTGCTTGCTTTTTCGCCAGGAACAAGCTACGCTCCTATTCTCACGCTGACTACTCTCCAGCTCGTAACGAACGCTGCTCTTTGCTGGGAACAACTAGCTCCCCCCGGCTTTTCTACAAGAGATCCGGACTCCTTTGAATTTGTATTTTTTTTTTTTTTTGTTAATTTGGCTAATTTTTATACCCATGTAAGGCTTTCTTATTACGGAGGGCCCCAGGTATCCGTAATCTTCATTCGAGACTGTTACCTTGACCGACCTACAACGACGGTAAATATTTTCGAATCTATGAGTTGTATAAAATCATTACTGGAACCGAATTTATAGACGGAAATATAAGAATAAAAAAAGATTTTTTATAATCTGTATGCTGTGGAATTATGGAAGTATTTGATGTTAAAATCCAAATTAATAATCATAGCGTTCAAGTAGATATTTTAGGAATCTAAAGGCGTTTCAAAATCCTGAATACTTGTTATGTGGGGGATAAGGCAAGGTTTTACCCAATTTTATACATTTTAAGCACAAAGGTACTCTGTCATTATCTCTCGCACTTTCATTAAAATAACTCCGACATTGACCGATATATGTAGTATGAAGTTAAATGTAAGTTCGAAAATCTTTATATTAGGTATATGGGATTAAGAAAAAAAATTGACACAATTCAATTCATTTGGTACATAAGGGTATCCTACAAGTATATCTCACAGATTGACCTACAAGTATATTTTCCAGAAAAAGTCAGACTTACGCAATAAGGTCCACATATTCGGTATTTTGACCATTTTTAGACCCAAGATGGAACACCTCACTCTATCCGAATATATTCATTAGAACTTATATTATGTTCTGGAAAGTGAAAAATCAGATTACCAGGTATAAAGTGAGCGTTAAGATACAAATGTGTTGGTAGGGAACATTTGTTGTGAACGGGCCTTAATTTTTTTTCTGTGTGGTTGGCATGAAATTGTCAAATATACCTATTCAATAACCTTACGGTCTTTGACAAACAACATCATATTTTTTCATTGTGTCGAAAATGTCAAATTTTGTATCAGAAAGTGATGATTTGCGAAAAGAATTATTTTTTTGTTTTCATTTGACCATGTTCTATCAGAACAAACATGCAAAAGATGAGAAATGAATAACGTTAGAAATGAAGAACGTGAAAGACCACTAAAAAAAGTCAAAAGCATATGGCAGCCATGCTTGATATTGCACAATAAACAATTTCAGACCGCTTGAAAGCTATAGGAAATATCTCAAAATATGGAAAATGGGTGCCACATGAATTGAATGGAAAACAAATGGAAAACCGAAAACATACTTGTGAAATTTTGATGGGATCAGAATGGGCCAGAAGACACGGAAAAGTAATTTTGTTACACGACAATGCACCTGCATACAAAGAAAAATTTTTTTAGGGTACAATTAATTTACTTGGCTTGGAGCTGCTACGACACCCGCCGTATTCACCACTTGGGCCCTTCCGATTACAATTTGTTTTCATCGATAGGACACGCATTGATTTGAGTGGTTTGCGTTAAAAGACAAACATTTCAATTGCCATGGTATTTACAATCGTCAAAAAGGTGGTAAAAACATGTAAAAGCAATGGTCAATTCTTTGAAATTTTTTTTTACTTTTCCATTCAAAGTTTGTATTTAATTTTCACAAAAATTATTTCAATCATTTTATACCGGTACACCTGGTAAATGGGAAGTGGGCGTGATTATAGTTCGAGTTTAGTGGCCACGTTAGTATTCCGATTTGCGTTCTTACATCTACTACTCTTATATGACCATCAGATCCTGGATGAACCTTTTCTATGAGACATAGTCGCCATTCAGTAGGAGGACGACATTTATTATGACGCTTTTTCCTATACTTGGTTCTTTCTGGCTCGTTTTCCATCGACATCGCTTATGGAGATTTTAGAGGTAGTATTTCATTTATTTATTAATGTGAAGAAATGGAGCTCATCTGAAAAAATCCCCAAGTATTAGAGTTGTAAAATCAGATTTATGATTACCAACCGTTTTCCTAAAATGGAATTTAAAGCTTTTAACTGCTGATTCGCAGAATCCTTCCATGTTTCTACAAAGTCTTTTCCTGTTTCGCTAATAATTTTGGAAGGAAATCCACGTCGTCCGGCAAAGTGTGCGGCAAGAAAAGTCGCTGTTGTCAGATCAGAACATAGCCCGAGGTCTACTGCCTTTGTTGTAAAACATACAAACACAGCCACATAACCCTTTCTAAAGGTGAAAGATTTTAACATTGAGGCTATTCTCAAAGCTCCAGCAAAATCAATCCCAGTAATAGTAAAGGGTAAAGCAAAACTGCAGCGTTTAGTTGCAAGACCTGCCATGAACTGCGTGCGCATTTTCTCTTTGTTCACACTGCAAGGTTTACACATGAAAATACACTTTTTTATTAATGGCCTTAGTCGAAGGATACAAAATTTTTGTCGGACCATTTTATGTATCAAGCTTCGTGTCTTCCATTAGCACGGGTCAATCCCTTTGAATCCAAGAAAGGGTTCAATACGAGTGCCACTGCTTGAACCAACTTCGAATTAAATATTTTGGCCATGGTTCATGGGATTCTGTTAGCCACAATGGACCGTTATATTATGCATGCATGTACAAATATTATGCATTTACATAACCATTTTTAACATTATAAACTTGAAATTTGCAGAGAAGAAAAGAACAAGGTTGGGCCCTCGGCAGTCAATAATGCAGAAACATATGAATTATTGGTGTAAGCTTTAATTTTACGAGTTTATTTCAGTAACTTAAAATAGTTTTAAATTCCCGAGGGAAAAATAGTATTATTTAAAATTATTGTAGTTTAGGCCAATATATACATATATAAATACATGTTCAAAGAGATTTGAATATATTGGCGAGGACAAAGTAATTATTTTAAATGAGTGGACTGTATGTTCTTATAATAGTTGAGATATATTTTTTTACTACTACTTATATTAAGAAATATTACCTATGTTGCGGCGCACCGACTAAGTGAGACCTCTTGGTACCAACGCTCATGTTCATATATGAACATACCCAGGGCGACGAAAATAACTGCTGCGAAGCGGTTCTTCAGATTTCTGCCATTCAAGTGTCCTTATGATAACTTACTCGTAACTAATTGTTCATATGTATTTGGTGCAAGAGTGTAGTGAATATAGCAGCCTCGTCAGTAGCAATTCCGTCATCAGTACCGGTGTCTGAATCGTTGTCTTCGGCAGTAATGCCAATGACCAGCTCCAACCGAAGTCATAGATGTTACGGAAAGTCTTTTAGAAAAGATGTAATTAGTTAATTTTTTGTAAATATACATTTAATATATGTATAAGTGATTACTGAAGCTATTTATCAGAAAAGAATTAAAAATAAAAAGAGTTTATGTATATATTAGTAATTAATTGAATTTACTAATAATAAAAATAATTTAAAATAAATATCAATTGTTAAAGCGGAAGTATGAAATTTCTTGGAATATTTGGAAACTCATTGCTATGGCATTCCTAAACGCCGTCGCTGTTATGTCATTTTCTTTTACTCTTGTTGTGCAATGTCTTGTTGCATCTTCAGCTGCGTCTTGTATACAAGCGGTAGAAACTTCATTGTTCTCTATATTTAAAAAAATTATGCAAAATGCAACACGCTTTTATTCTAATAATTACATTTTTAGGAGTTACTTGCAAGGAGTATTTTAGGAGTTACGGAAGCGCACTTTAAGCTGGCCTAAGGCATTTTCGATCACTCCGATCATGGAGTAGTTAGTTTGGGTTTTCCAATAGCCGATGGGTTAGCCACGTCAGGATACGGTTTCATCATGCGGTGTGATAAGCGAAAATCTGAATCGCCAATAAGAAGCACAGGTACATTGGTGCCTTCAATTGCTTTGCTTTTTTGTATTTTAATGAAAGTTTGGCTTGAATGGAAGTCGCACTACATCACGACCTTGTTCGTTTCTGGTTGTTGTGGACTTGTGTTATTAATTTAAAATATTTTCAAACTGAGTTGAAAGCGAATCGCTTAATGATACTGCCTGCCTCATCTCTTATTTTGTACTTTAGATGGTACAATTTTTGTGCTTGTGAAAGTTTAGGTTGATTTATGTGAATGATTGTGAACATGTTCCGGAAGGATGGCCATTAATCATAACCTAAATGAAAAACTTCTGTATCACAAGCTGATACTTTTAAAAATATGACTGTATTTAGGTCCTCTATTTGATTTGTAACTGCTCTCGGAGAAGGAGTAGCGACTCTACTTGGCCTTAACTGATTCCTTTGATCCAATATGATTGCATTTTCGATTTAACTTCTTTTGATTTCTTAGATTGCTTTTATAATAATGTTTTGAATTAAATTGAAAGCTATTAGCTAGATATTCAGATGTATTTGCATTAAGTTTAACTAATAAGATTGTAGTGAAAAATTTTAGTTTTGCTGTCCCAAGCTGTAGATAAAAAATGTATTTGTGCTGTTGTTCATACGATATTAAGGGAATTTCTATGTTTATGACTAGCAGTTCATTACCTGATTGTCTTCCAGGAAGTATTAATTTGTGTGGTAACTTATTTGTAATAAATTCAATTTCTTTTTAAATTTCAAAGGTTTTAAAAGTTTTGGATTTATGCGACCATGATTTATGTCAATTGAAAGATTGATTATCGAAGTGTAGATTTCTTCACATTCGCCTATATGTAATATTCCTATTGAAATGGTCATTCATTAATTTTTTCGAAATTGCTGTTAACTTGATTTGTTGTCTTTGTTAATATATTTATTGTAGAATCAGCTACTGATGTCTGCTTTAAAAATAATTTTGCTATATTGTTTTGATTGTAAAATTTAAGCAACATTTGATTAAAAATCCTCCCGGTCATCAGCGTCAATAATTTCTAATAATATATGGTAAATTGAACCAAAAAATTAAAATGACGCTCGTCTTTTTCTAATTTGTTCTTTCATGAATAATTCATTATTTGACTTAATATAATACTATTAAAGAATATAAAAAATTAAACTTTAAAATTGTTCTGTGTGCCCATTAATGTTCGTCTTCTTGTGAAAATTTGGGACCTCTCTATCATAGATCGTAATATGCCAGCTTGTTCGCGAATACCCCTCTGGATGCTACATCGGCTGTATCCTTTGTTACAACGTATTGTCATATAGCAGTGGAAGCAAATAACTTTATATTTTATTCATGTTTTGATGAACCTGTATTTACTTCTATTTCTTATCACTGTTGTGTTCCATAATATTTTTTGGCATTCATCATCATCTTCTGTATGTGTTAGAGTTGTGGTGTCTTCAATTTTCCAAAATTTCTCTAATATTGTAGTAATTGCCGCTGAAATTTTTTGCTTTTTTCTCGATTCTTGTAAAAATTCCCCGCAATATACAGCCTAATTTTGTAGTTTGGCCTAGTGGCTTAGTAGGACTACCTTTCTTAAATATCGGAAGTAGTAATTTTCTGTAATCCTTGAACGATTAGAGCTCGCAATGTCACATACTCTCTTTGTGCTCACTTCCCTCTTATTTTAGCTGTTGCTAGAAGTATTTCCAACTTTTTCGTCATCATTGTGGAGGATTTTTTTACAATATTTTCTTCCTTTTCTTTATTTATTATTATTCTTTAAAGGTAGTAAACTATGATGACTTCTTCCACATTTATTAAATTTTTTAAAGCTATTGCATAACTTCTATCGCGTGTTTTGAACGCGGGGGCACAAAGTTTGCGCGAAATGTTTACATACTTTTAGGATTTGAGGAGATAGCAGAGTGACTCAAAATAAATAATATTTAAGGTAAAATTTTTTTAACGGCAAATAAAAATATGAAGTTTATTAAAAATTTAATGAATAAAACATAAATTATTCCATATTCTGAGTCATAATATTAGTTACATTATTATTATTTTGGTAAATAGCCACCCCACCTTTTGGAACATTATCTCGTTTGAATTGAACAATACAATTGAAGTTATATATTTTTTATTTCAATTACCATAAACCTATAGCTTCAATGATAAAAATTCCTGAATAACCTTCATCATTGTAAGATAATAAAAATATTTTAAACAATATCTCTCATTTACTTAATAAAAGAAAACAAAATGTTTTCTTATCTGTCACGACGCTCAAAGAGTGTAAATGAAATAATATAAAAGAAAAAAAAATACTGATTAAAAAATAAATAAATAATTATAATTGCATAAGTTTCTAAAACAATGCTATGCAATAGCTTTGCCGCGGCAGCCCACGAGTGCCACACATATTTTTATACCTTTAATGGGATATATTAAGTTTTCCAGGAAGTTTGTAACACCCAGGAGGAAACTTCAGAGACCCTATAAAATATATATATATGATCATCATGATGAGCTGAGTTGATTTAATCATTTCCGTCTGTCTGTATATATACAAGCTAGTCCCTAAGTTATTGATCTGAAATCTTGTACCTGTCCTTTTCTCACTAAGAAGTTGCTCGTTTGTCGGAAAGGTCGATATCGGACCACTATAGCTGACATACAAACTAAACGATCGGAATCAAGTGCTTGTATGAAATACTTTTCCATTTGACGATATATCGAATTTTGGTATGAAATATTTTCTAAAGCAACAATGTAATCCCTGAAGAAATTGTTTAGGTGGAATCATTATAGTATATAGTTGCCATAGAAACCGACTGATCGGAATCAAGTGCTTGCATGGAAACCTTTTTCATTTGACGAATTATCTTCACGAAATTTAGCACGATTAATTTTTTAAGGCAACAATGTATTTTGCGCAGAAATTGTTCAGATCAGATCACGATATCGAATAGCTGCCATACAAATTCAACGATCGGAGTCAAGTTCTTGTAAGGAACATTTGTAGCGAAGTTATCGTTTTTTCTTGTTTTATTATTACAATTGCCTTGATACACATTATCAAAGCAAGTATAGCAAAGATTTTTGCGTGTAATGAATATCCAACGAATGGCTGGAACTTTTTGCATTCAGAAATTTGATGCCCACAAACTTTGCAGAATACACAAGTTTTTTATGCAACTGTAAAAAATATAGGTGTTCCTTGTGGCTGCTTTTGGTTGTTCCATCTAGCTGGCTTCCTGTCTCTCTAGAGCTTGATACTGCTGTTCCAGAAAATGGAAGACATCAACTAAAGTTCTGCGCATATAAACGAAGACTATTTTTGTCTATAGATTAGTATATACTATATAAGCGTTTAGCAAATTAAAAAAAACCAACAACTGGTAAATACATAGCAATGATATTAGTTTGTAAATCCCTATACAACGAAATACATTTTTTGTAAATGGTTAAATGACTTAAGCATCCCTCTACATGTACACATTACTTTAACCAGAAAAAATGGCGCAGCCACTAATACACACCATACTTTAGAGCACCACCACATTCAGCAAGATGTCACCACACAACGACACCCCCCTCCACCAACCAACAAAAGGGATTGGATCATCACCAAAGATAACATGATACGAAACTCTTTAAATCAAGAGCGCGGTGTCAAAGTTCACATTTTTTATGACAGTAGTGCAACTAAGGAAAGAAATAAGTTTTAAGATTTTTTAATGTATTTCTTGGGTATTTTTCGGTTTCCATTTAACAGAAAAATATAGATAGTTAAAGATAGTTTAACAAGCTAAATATCCTATATGCGGTCAAAATATATGTATGTACATGTATAATATAATCACAATTAATCACAAATGATTTTCAAAATTATTTTTAAAACTCAATTAATCAAAATTGTTTAATAATAGTTTTAAATAGTCTCAACATAACCATAATTAATTTTTATATACTCAATAAACAAATATCTTTGGACATTCGGGACAACCCACTAATTTCACAATTTATTTCTGCGGGATTCTTAGTGATATTTCGTTGTTTTGCTTGTCACCTGTTCAGTAGCTAATAAACTTTTAGTGCTGCCAAAGAAAACTACGAGATCATGGGCTCTCTCAGAAGGCAAAGAGAGGAGTTTCGGATCATTTATCCATGATCATTGACTACAGTGATGCTCGAGCGCAGTCGTCATAGTCTACTAGCAATTACGAAACAACAACGATGTCGTGATCCGATGGAGTATAATTGTTAAGGGCTCAAACGGCAATGCAGCTTTTAAGAATTCGGGCAAATCGTTGTTGGTTGGTTGAGTGTAACATTTGATCGTAATTGGCAGAATAAAAATACCGTGACATCAAGGGAAACTTCGCAGCATCTATCCTAGGATAAATTTAAGTCACATTGGAGTAAATTTTTAAGTAAAAATTAAAATTGATAAAGTGTGACTTACAGGCTAATTTGAAAATAAAAAACGATAGTTTTCTATCAGTAGATGTAATGCTTCTTCTCCTACCTCCATGCATTCTATCTTGTTAAGAATTAACGTTAGATGCGAATATACTTTTTGGTAGAATTCGTTGATGGATAATCTACCTTGTACAAGACAAGTCATTTGGTATTCTAATGTACCTATGTCTCGTTTGTCAGCACAGAGGTCTGTTAGGCAACGACATATTGCCGTCCAGTCTAGAGGTGTGTTGTACGATTCAAGGGCTATGTCTGCTTGTCCTATTATCTTGTTTCTAATAACATTTAGTGTACCAAAATATCGGGTCGTTCCCTTGTATGTTCATATAACCTAAGGATCGGTTCTACGCTTTTTTTCCAGAAATTGAATTCTGAAGCGTTACCTGAAAACTCTCTTAATGAACGTATCACGTCGGGAATTTTGTCCAATTCACTCATGTCATTTCTAAATCGTTCATCTATTGTCTGGTCTGTAATGTTTTGGTTTGGATTATTATTTAAAAAGGATTGGATTATGGTTTGTCCGTCTGTTTGAAGCATTTGAGTCAACATGTTTTTTATTAAATTATTTAATTCGGGTGATACTTGGGGGGCAGGATTAGGAGTGGTTGTTTGAGTGGGTGTAGGGTTATTGCTTAGCAATGAGGGTCTAATTATATTATGCGGGTTAGTCATTTTGAATTAATGTTATAAAAAAAAATTTTTATCCTTTAATAAAATTATTTGGTTTTGACTGCAGAAATATCTTTTTATATGATTTTATTTTTATTTACTTGTTAATAATCTCTGGAGGGTCCTGTTTTTGATGAATAGCAGAGTTATTTTTTGTTATAATTGTGTTTTTTTATAGACTGTATAAGTCTTTGTTTATAAGTATATATTTCTTATTTTATTTATTTTTTAATAGTCTCTATACGGTCCCTTTTTTGGTGAACCTCAGAGTTATTATTTGTTATAAGCTGGAGTTTCCTCCAATAGGTGGCGAATCGCAGCTTGTATTCTTTTTATTATAGATATATAGATTTTTTTAAAAAAGCATGAAGTTTTATTATCTTTTTCGACACATTATATTGCTTATTCACAAAACAGTTTTCCTGATGTACCGACTATTTTTAAGGTTTACATTTAACTTTTATCTTTATTTTTATACTAAGTACGTACCACTTACACCCTAGATTAAAACTACTAACAAAATGTATTAGTTTTTTAAATTTGAAATAAATGAATTTACAATAAAAACAATAAGTAAGGGCTAAGTTCGGATGTAACCGAACATTTTATACTCTCGCAAAGTCAAATGGTATACTTGTTTGAGATTTCTTTGTGGATTGACTGATATTTTCGATAGAAGGTCAACTATAGGCACTGGGGTCCACATATTTAGTACTTAGGGGTTTGAACAGTTTTGGTTCGATTTAGACAATTTTTGTCCGCAAGGTGGCATACTTTAATTGCATTATTCACGCAAAGTTTTACCCCGATATAATCATTGTTACCTGATTTGTATAGTGGAAAGTGAAAGAATCAGATAGAATTGAAAATAGTGTTATACGGGAAATAGGCGTGGTTGTAGTCCGAATTTGGTTGAAATCGGTTGAGGAGATCTCAAGATATGGGTTTTCACCTAAAAGTGGGCTGTGCTACGCCCACTGACTAATTTTGAACGCGGTTCCTATAAAGCCAATTCATACCATCTCAGAGATAAAATTTAATGTCTCTGGCGTGTTTAGTGCTTGATTTATCGCGCTTTTAGTAGTTTTTAACAGTACCGTTATATGGGGAGTGGGCAAAGTTGCCACCCGATTTCAACTATTTTCACACCGTCAATAGAAGTGCTAAAAACATTTGCTTCTAGTGAATTTTGTTATTATAGCATTAGCGGTTTAGGAGATATGCACAATAAACCTATTAGAGGCGGGACCACGCCCACTTTTTTAAAAAAAAGTTTTAACTGCAGATGCCCCTCCCTAGTGTGATCTTGTGCACCAAATAACAGCCTTGTATCTTATTGCAGAGCTTAGTTATGGCAATTTATTTGTTTTTGATTAATGGCGTTTTGTGGGCGTGGCAGTGGTCCGATTACGCCCATCTGCAATACCAACCGTCTCACGGTACCAAGAAACATGTCTACCAAGTTTCATACAGATATCTTAATTTTTACTCAAGTTAGAGCTTGCCAGGCGGACGGACAGACAGTCACCCGGATTTAACTCGTCTCTTCATCCTGATCATTTATATATATATAACCCTACATCTACTCGATTAGTTTTAGGTGATACAAACAACCGTTAGGTGAACAAAACTATTATGCTATGTAGCAACAGGTTGCGAGAGTATAAAAATGATATTTACAGACACACACGGTCAAAAGATATTTACAGTCGGTTAATAAATTTAAAGCTTTTTCATAAACTATATTTTTTGTTTTGTGTGGTGGTGCGTAAATAAACAAAGAAGACGGTTTTCCGACGCACGAACACGCGACGTATAACTGTCCATGCACGAAACAGGGAAACTCTAAGTTGATTTCACAAACTTCTAAGTACTGTCCTTGCGATTTCTTTATGAATATCGCAAAGGCCAGACGTACTGAAAATTGTAAGCATTTAAAATCGAATGGTAAGTTCATTGGAATCATCGGTATTCGCGGGATCAAGACATTATCTCCTTTGTATTTAGCTTTTATGATTGTTGCCTCAATGATGTTAATCATCAGCGTTTTCACAGCCAGTCTTGTTCCATTGCATAGTCGAGGTTGATTAATGTTACGTATCATGATGACAACTGAGCCTACTTTTAAATGCAAATTGTGAGGTGGTAATCCAGGCAATTCCAGTGAATTTAAAAACTCCGTCGGATAGTTGACTACGTCATCTTGGTTCATTACGGTATCGACTGATTTGAAGGAAACTAACTGTCCTGGAAGAAAATTCTGAATGGTCGTATTGAGATCCTCGACATCTTTATTTGTCCTCGCCAATATTGCTCGTTCACCCAGCCAATTATGGTTATTGAACTTTTGCGCTATATCTGGGAAAGTACACTGAATAAGCTCCTCTTTTGAGTCTGTGATGTGACAAAAATCTGTGGATAATGTGATGGATCCGGTTGAGGTGTCCACTACCATTTTATTATTTCCAATGTCTAATAACTGCTTCGTAAATACAATACATTTACAGTTTAATCTTGTTGCAAAAATACTCGTATGTTAGTTGTTACTACACTCCACTGTCTTTACGTACTGCCACAAATTCGATGATTTTAGGCATGCATTTAGTTCATCAGCAACAGTTGCTCGGGTAATAACTGGAAGAGTCTAACGAAAATCACCTTACAACCAATCTTGGCCCCGCCAAAAATATTTTGGTTGTCACGAAGATCTTTCAACGCTCTGTGCAGTGCCTCCAGTGACCTCTTATGGGCCTTTGTATATTCATCCCAAACAATCAATTTACATAACTGTAGGATCTTAGCCATTGCGCTATTTTTGGCGATGTTGCAAATTGGTGTTTCGGTGATTTGCATGTTTAATGGTAATTTAAAGGCAGAATGTGCAGTTCGCCCGCCTTTTAGCAGAGTCGCAGCTATTCCAGATGAAGATAGTGCTAGAGCAACAGCATTTCGCGATCTGAGCCTCGCCAAAAGTAATGAAATTTAAACCGTTTTTCCGGTTCCTCCGGGAGCATCAAGGAAACAAATTCCACCAAATCCACTGTTCACAGCTTCAATCAAAGTCTCGTACACAATTCTCTGTTGTTGATTTAATTCTGGAACATTTGTATGAACTGTTTCGGCCAATGCTTCAATGTCGTACTGTTGTTCTCTTTGCAACTCGTTGTTTAATGTATCGCTCATATGACGATTAGGTGCTGTCATTCCCAAATAGGATAATACTTTATTTGCCATCAATAAAACATATATTCTACTATGATCAGTGTCTAATTGTAAATTTCTTCAGTAATTTGTAGTGTAGGATTCAAAGTTTGACGGCGCACACGATGCAAAGCATCCTCAGACATGTCATCTCTATACTTAACCCACAGATTTGCTGGATTCGAGAAGAAATATGTTGATATGATAATCGAAAACAATGTACGAATTTGATGCGGCGTTGAAGATATTATAGAATCCTTGAGCGTATCATCCTAGTGCGAGTCTTTCTCAAGTAAATATAATTGTTGACATGCCTCACGGTAAGTCGCACACAGCTGTCCATTAACTCTTCTCAGATGTTTAAACGATGTCCGACCACGAACATTCACCAACAACAACCGCAAATAATAACATTCATTGTTATTTGGATGTACTGTGTAGATACGACCCATAGCGTCTGAAGCAAATACATTTGGATGTCTTTCAATTGGTGTTCTTTGTTTTCGACGTTGAAATGATTTCGATGATGCGTTCCATGTATAATAGCGTGGCATGTCAGCATACAGCAAAGTGCGAGCAAAATCATCAGTTTGACAGACTTGTTAATGTTGTCGACGGTGGATGTGCCGCCCTGTCTGTGTTAGATTCATCAAAATAAACTCCTTGACCATTTTCTAAATAGACTGCCAAATGGACTACTGTAGGATGTCTTTCATGGATGGCAAATGAAAAGATACGTCAAATTGCTTCGTTGCTACGTACATAGCTTACATTGTTAACATATTTACATATGTACTTTTTCGACTTCACACGGTTACAGTATTCGACATCATCAACATTTTGGCCTCTTACCTTTACAACTACCGATCGCCCATTGTCCGTAAATGATCGCCGACGATACAATGGGTATCCATCATTTCGCGTTACGGTTTCTTGGGTATAGCTTGGAATACTTGCCGTCGACCACACAATGCTTTATTAGGAAATTCATGAGAAATTTTAATTTTTGTTTAAAAACTCTGGCAGTTATGTCATGTCTATCTACTTGTGTTTGGCTATGTAGTAATTCCCTCTCGATTTCAGTACATCTTGGGTTACATGTGAATGTAAGAAATAAGTCTGGGCAGCCCTAATGCCTAACATATTACATAGCATCCTGAGCATATTCATGCATGTGGCCTGGGCTTCCTATATAAGTGGCTGGCAAAATTGTCATTCTTCCTACATTATTCACATTGCCATCGGCATTTATAGAATCGCGGAGAAGAATGTATTCCTCTGATCGTAGCCGATTTCACTTATAATGAATACCAAATGTAAAATACATTTTGTTATTTGATAGTTAGCAATTCAGCTGTCAACCAGTAAAAAAAAGTTTTTGATCGGTTGCGTAGTTTTCGTTTGGCGTTCGTTGAGAAATGGAAGATCAAAAGAAACATTTTCGTCATATTTTGCTTTTTTATTTTCGCAAAGGGAAAGCTTACAAAAAGTTATGTGCTATTTATGGCGACGAAGCCATAAAAGAACGGCAGTGTCAAAATATTCCATCATGACAATGCGTGTGGCCTTGCATCTTACATCTTTAGTCACTCGGTAAAAATTATTGGAGCTTTGTTGGATCTTTTGCCACATCCACCATATAGTCCTGACCTTGCACCATCGAATTACTTTTTGTTTCGATCTTTACAAAACTCCTTGAATGGTAAAAATTTCAATAATGATGATGATGTCAAATCGTACCTGACTCAGTTCTTTGCTAATAAAAACCAGAAGTTTTATTAACGTGGAATTATGATGCTGCCTGAAAGATGGCAAAAGGTCATTGATCAAAATGGGCTATGCATTACAGAATAAAGTTATTTAGTTCCATGAAAAATTTGTTTTTGATCCAATTCCGCAATTACTTAGTTGCCTATTGGGTCATACAATTTTGAAAACGTCCCCTGGATCCAATCCTATTTTGAAAACGTTAACTATGTCGTTAATCTGATGAAAAAACATTTGTAACTCTTGGACAATGGTTGTCCCTTCACTGTTGGGTTGTGAGCACAACGATTATCAATTTCCGCAGTTGACTGGCCCATAAAGTAGATTTGTAAAAATTGGTGATCTGCATTAGGTAGTGGTAATAGAGTTCCCAGTAAGTGATAAATTTGTCCTTATATCAGTAATTTTTTAAAATTTGTCCATTTATTATTTCTGATATATTAAATTAATATCAAGTAAAAAGTTCGTTCGTTTTTCGATTGATTGACTCAGTATGTTGTGAGCGCTCTTCAAAGATGGACACCAGCAAAGAGAAAATTCGCTATATTTTAAAATTTTTCTTCGATCAAGGCGAAAAAGCAGCCAAAGCGGCTGAAAAAATTAATTTAATTGCGCTCAAGAAAGTATTTTTCTGTCCCCCAACAGCGGTAAGACAATAATTTCTGATTGAGTTTATACAACACCATGTTAAATTCCATCTGATTCTTTCACTTTCCACTATGCAAATTAAGCAACAATGACTGTATAGGGGTAAAACTTTGCGTGAACAATGCCTTTAAAGTATGCCACCTTCTGACAAAAAATTGTCTAAATCGAACCAAAACTGTTCAAGCCCCTATCATATCATAAAATTAATAAATCAAACTCTCGATAATAGTATGTACTTGTATTTGTGTCAAAAATGGGTTAAATTGGATCAAAACTTCCTTTAATAAAAATATTTTGCCAACACCTGAAGTAATTCCCCGGGCTTTGGTCCTTGCAATTTGTAGGAGTGTAAAATGTTCGGTTACACCCGAACTTACAACTTCCTTACTTCTTTAACAGCTACTCTTGTCCCGTTGCACAGTTTTGGTTGATTCAGATTGCGAAACATAATTTTCACTGAGCCAACCTTTAACTGCAAATTTTGTGGTGGTAATCTTGGCAAATCCAATGAATTTAGATATTCACTCTCTTGACTACCCATTTTTATTGATAATGAAATCGATTGACTTAAATAAATGCATTTGTCCATCAATTTTACTCCGAATGTTTATATTTTAATCATCTACATTCTTATTTTTTGCTGCTAAACGGCTCGTTTGCTCAACCAAACATGATTTTTATAACTCAACCAATGTTTAATATTAATTCTTCCTTTGAATTTGTGAATTGACAAAAATTTGGTGGAAATGAAATAAGGTAAGTAAAAGCGTCAATGAGAAATCTCCCATTGCCAAAAACTACTAATGCATTTGGAAACACTCCTGCAGATATATCAGTTTGCAACTCCACTCGTTAATTAATTAAGGTTTTTACATATCTCCATAAACTTGAAACCTTCAAGCAAGTATTTATTTCGTCACCAGGAACTGATGCGTTGGCGAAAATTACTAGAACCATCGCACCTTCGAAGAGGTTCTGATTACTACGTAACTATTTTAATGCTCGATCGAGTGCCCTTTAATGCTCGTTTGTGCGACATCGTACACATATCCTAGATAATTATTTTACAATTTTGTAGCACTGTTGTAACAATTGAGCCCGTATTGTATATAAAATTAATGATATCAAAAAAGTTTTACCGTTTTCACCGGGAGCATCAAAAGAAATCCCCCCGTTGTTAAGTCTATCCTGTGAAAAATGTTTTCGACCTTTCTTAAATTTGTTCCACAAATTATGTGCATTTGATGAAAACAGTAAAAAGCGATCAAATTTAATACAAAATGTTGTACATGAAATAACAACATCAGCGAGTGTATGATCCCAATGATTATCATCCTCCATTCGAAGGATCAATGTCGGTGAGCGTTCAGCTCTTTGCACTGCTTTTGCTGCTATAAAATACACTCTTTGCCCATTTTCCAGGTGAAGAGCTAAATGGACTACAGGAGGAGGACGTTCATGTATTTGAAATTAATATTATGGCTTTTTTGCTCTTCATTCAATGCTTTATAAAAAGTGTTACAGTGATCGGATTTAGTTAAAATATGCGCCGTTTTGTTCGATAATCTGTTTTCATCTAGACGGCAACTTCATAATACCTTCCTCGTAGAAGCCCCTCTCCTTATTTGCGAAGAATTCGGACAGCCACGTTTCACAAGCCTCTTTTGAGTTCAACTTCACACCACCAAGGGCATTCGCCATGGACAGGAACAGGTGGTAATCACTTGGCGCTACGTCCGGGCTATATGGTGGATGCGATAAAACCTCCCATCCGAGCTCCCGTAGCTTCTGACGAGTCATCAACGAAGTGTGTGGTCTGGCGTTGTCCTGGTGGAACACTACACCCTACCTGTTGGCCAATTCTGGACGCTTCTGGTCGATCGCCTGCTTCAAGCGGTCCCGTTGTTCGCAGTAGATGGTAGAATTAAGCGTCTGGCCATATGGGAGCAGCTCATAGTGGATGATTCCCTTCCAATCCCACCAAACACACAGCAAAACCTTCCTGGCCGTCAATCCCGGCTTGGCCACTGTTTGGGACGATTCACCGGCCTTCGACCACGACCGTTTTCGCTTGATATTGTCGTATGTGATCCATTTTTCGTCGCCAGTCGACGGGACGAGTTCGTTCCGTTTCAGCAGCATATCGCAGGCGTTGATTCGGTCCAGAAGGTTTTTTTGCGTCAAATTATGCGGCACCCAAACATCAAACTTTTATTTGTATCCAGCCTCCTGCAGATGGTTCAAAATGGTTTGGTGACTAACTCCCATCTCCTGGGCGATGTCACGAGATGCCATATGCCGGTCTAACTCGATGTATTCCATGATTTGATCGGTATTTGTCGTCACAGGTCTTCCGCCGGCTGGCTTATCCATGGTGTCGTTTTCACCGGCTCTGAATCGTCGAAACCATTCCTCCGCGGTTCGAAGTGATAGAGTACCATCCCCGAAAACACCATTAATCTCACGGAACGTTTCTCTAGCGGATTTGCCTTTAACGAAGGAAAACTTTAAAATAGCGCGTGTTTACACGTCTATAACTGTTGAACGCAATATCCAAACTAATCATGCATAGCGTTGTTTTGTAAGTTATGTCAAGACCTTTCAAATTATGTACAGTGTTGCCAGATACGAGCTCTGTAGCGCTTTGTACATAGCCGCGAAATTCAAAAGACAAAAAAGAGGAAGGGACATACCTTCCAACCTTATATTATGAAACTTCATCCTTATCATTTGAAGCTCCAATACCAAATACAGCCATATTGTTTTCTTTATTAACATGCATACTTGCAAACATATTTAATTGATTTGATCGAATTACAGTACTCCACATTAAAAAGTGCTTTGAATGTTTTAGAATGTAGCACCGAATATGGAACGATTCAGCTGTTGTTAACTACAGGCTTATTTTTGACTTGAAAAGTTTGACAATGAAGATTCTGTTGGAATAATCGTACTGTTATTTCGTGACGATCGCGGGCTGATTGACCAGTTATTAACAGATTAGGGATTTCGGTCCATTTCGCGTTGCATGTTGCCACTGAGATTAAATTAGTTGGTCGCCATTGTTGGTTGCTTGAAAGTCGGTATGAGAAGTTTTTCTGCGCTCGTTTTGTTTTTGTATACCTATTGCTTCTTTTAGTCACTGCACTGTTACTTACTCACTACACTTCTGTTTTTATACTCTCGCAACCTGTTGCTACAGAGTATAATAGTTTTGTTCACCTAACGGTTGTTTGTATCACCCAAAACTAATCGAGTTAGATATAGGGTTATATATATATAAATGATCAGGATGAAGAGACGAGTTGAAATCCGGGTGACTGTCTGTCCGTCCGTCCGTCCGTCCGTGCAAGCTCTAACTTGAGTAAAAATTGAGATATCTTTATGAAACTTGGTAGACATGTTTCTTGGTACCGTGAGACGGTTGGTATTGCAGATGGTCGTAATCGGACCACTGCCACACCCACAAAACGGCATCTGCAGTTAAAACTTTTTTTTAAAAAGTGGGCGTGGTCCCGCCTCTAATAGGTTTAATGTGCATATCTCCTAAACCGCTAATGCTATAATAACAAAATTCACTAGAAGCAAATGTTTTTAGCACTTCTATTGACGGTGTGAAAATAGTTGATCGGGTGGCAACTTCGCCCACTCCCCATATAACGGTACTGTTAAAAACTACTAAATCAAGCACTAAACACGCCAGAGACATTAAATTTTATCTCTGAGATGGTATGAATTGGCTTTATAGGAACCGCGTTCAAAATTAGTCAGTGGGCGTGGCACAGCCCACTTTTAGGTGAAAACCCATATCTTGAGATCTCCTCAACCGATTTCAACCAAATTCGGACTACAACCACGCCTATTTCCCGTATAACACTATTTTCAATTCTATCTGATTCTTTCACTTTCCACTATGCAAATCAGGTAACAATGATTATATCGGGGTAAAACTTTGCGTGAATAATGCAATTAAAGTATGCCACCTTGCGGACAAAAATTGTCTAAATCGAACCAAAACTGTTCAAACCCCTAAGTACTAAATATGTAGACCCCAGTGCCTATAGTTGACCTTCTACCGAAAATATCAGTCAATCCACAAAGAAATCTCAAACGAGTATACCATTTGACTTTGCGAGAGTATATAATGTTCGGTTACATCCGAACTTAGCCCTTCCTTTTGTGTTTGTCACTGCCCTGTATTTGCACAACTGCATGTATCTCCGTATATATTTATTGTTTTTTGTTTTTTTCCAATGCAAGAAATTTTGCTTTTGGACTTTTTTTATATATACATATGTAGGTATACACTGTTACAATGGAACAGACGGAACGGCTGCGGATGCTCGAATATCACTAGGAGCGGTGGTTGGCGGTGCGATTGCGGCGGGTGTTCGGGGGCCGCTATTGGAATAACCCCAGGGCGAGGCACACTAATGGCCGTTCACATTGTTGGCGTTGGGGTTGAATTAATTTCTGTATCCATATCTACCTGTATGGAGAAAACGGCGAGTTTAGTTACGACTCAATGGTATCGACTATGGATATCTTTCCATATGTAACAAACTTTATTTGGTTTGGTGGTTGCATTATTTTATGAGTATATATATGATTGTAATCTGTCATATTATATTTGCGGCTTTTTATTTCTGTTCTCGAATATTTCGAGTTTTGCTTGTAGGTATAATTGTACGAATGGTTTAAGGTTGCGAGTTCTTCATAATTGAATTTGTAATTTCCATATAATTTTTTGAAGTGGGATTTTTACAGCCGATTCCCATGAACCACCCATATGAGGACCGCTAGGAGAGATCAACTGCCAGTTAATACCTTAGGGGAGGTACTTTTGTACAACTTCGGGTGAGACTTGTTTGACAAAATTCACGAACTGTTTTTCTGTGGCTCTTTGAGCTCCTATAAATGTTTTACTATAGGCGATGTTCTGCGGATAGCAATAGCACGTGAATATAGTAATGACATAACTATGGGATGACTTTCGTAATACGTCAGGCTTGATTTGGCAAGCCTACCATTCGCACGAAGTAGAACTTTCGTGTCTATGAATGGATTTAGTACCAAGACTGAGCTCCTTTTATCAATCGGCTTCGAATCTCTTAGTAATGATATTTCTCGGCTGAAGTAACGCGCTATATAATGAGGTTACTCACTTAAGTAAGCGAGGGGTACGACGAAAATTGTGCAAGGATGTCATTACCCTGCAATGTTGTGTGAAATTAGTCGATTTTTTGATTTTTTGGGGCAATTATATTGATCATGGGCGATTGTGGCCAAAAATGAGGCGATTCTGTTAACCATCGGGGGTCATTACACCAGAGGGTGGTGGTATCACGGTGCAGGTGTTTGCACCCTTTTGTACCTAGATCAGCAGGATTGTCAGAATTGGCTACATGTCACCAAATGTCTATATACGTCTTCCATACATGTGCTTTTTCTAACTAGGCTAGTACTATTTCAGAATCGGACCATAGATGTAATTTATACTGTACCATGTTTAAATGCGTTTGTACGATGAACACTAGTTTGGCTGGTAGGAGCTACCAGGATTGTTTTTAAAGGAGCCAATTTTGCTTTTACTACTAGTAAGACTTGTGCTCGCACTGTCGCTTTATGTGCGAACATATATAGTTGCTCTATATGTCTCTACAGAAGCGTCACAAAAGCCGTGTAGTTCAACTTTGTACTATGGAACATCAATTAGATTTCTCGCACACTGGGACCCCTTTTCTAAACGAAGCGGTGTACTCATGGTCCTTCGAGCCATAGTGAGCGGCACTATGGATTAAAAAAAAAAGATATCTATATATTATATATATATATTAGGTAAAGTAAAAAGTTCGTTCGGTTTTTTATTGATTTTTCAATAGATGATAACTTTGTGTACATTTGTCCGATTTAAGTCAAATATGCGCCGTTTTGTTCGTAAACTTGTTGCCAACTTCATTATACCCCTCTCGTAGAAGACTGCGTTCCTATTGCCAAAAAACTCGGAGAATGAAACAAAACAGTACGGTATACAAAAATAAACAAAAAGACCACAAGTTGCGAGAGTATAAAAAAAACAAATAAACGGGCCTTCAAACAAATATATGCATAAAAGTGTATGCATCAAAAACAAAATATATAAAAAGATTTTAACAAAAAAAGAACAACTAAAAGCGGTCGCGAAACTGAAATAAGCGTTCGCGAGAATAAAAACAATTTAACCAACCAAAACAACAAACACGCATAAGGAGCTAGCCAGCTGGATGCCGAAGAGGACAGACGCTGGGACAAACGCAAAAGTATTGCTGGTATATACAGATATACGCCCTCCAAAAGCCCCTTTGAGAAAAATCAAAGTGAGCGTTTTTATTTCACCTATTATTTTATATATGTAAATGCGTTTGTACTAATATAAAGAACGATTATCAAACTGGTATAGATTACGGTAAAAATCGAAATACCGCCGACATTAAAACCAGTTTGGTACAATATAAATATATATCCAAATATATATTATGTAAATAATTATTGTATGCCTATAAGCTTACCTTTGGGTTTTCAAACACACATATTTCACAAACATAAAAAAAAAAAACAGAATCAAGTATTTACTTGCAAATATTTTCCGGCAATACCCCTTATTTTTAACAAAAACAGTAAGAAGGATTGCCTAAAATACGTAAGCAAAGGCAGAAACATATAACAAAAATCTAAAGACAAAGAAAGAGAAACAAGATAAATACAAACGACATATTTACATATTTACTAAACCAAATTACATATTTACATCCATATAAGGGCATACGGAAAATACCTGCACATTATCCATTATTTTCTCGCGCTCTCTTTTCGTATTGCGAACATACGAACGAACGCTTGCATAAAATCATACGGCATAGAATTTGCCTATCTCTTGTTACTCTACACTGGGAATAATTAAATTAAAATTTAAAATAATTTCTAAAAGTATACACTTTAAATTCGCAAGTAATTTAACAGCGGTAAAAACAAAACCAATTTATCGCTTTATATATTGTACATAAATCAGTTTACACTGAGAGAAATTTAATTCGTTTTGACAAATGTTTTAACACACCAAAAAAAATTATGAATGTGGATAAAAATCAAATTACACCTGCAGAAGCTACACGTGCAAGATATGTTACTACAAAGCAAATAAAAGGCAAAGATATTTGTGCCACCAAATTCATTTCTAAGAATGACAGATTAACACGATACTGCACTGGATTTTCATTTTCACCGATGCTAGACAACTCTGAATTGTTATTGGAAATAAAAAAAACAAAATAGTGACAATTTTTAGACTACAATCCACTGTTTCTAATCGGTTTTTTGGACAAAATATTCCCACAGACAGCTGGGAACCTATTCTAGTACATATATGCCCCGCAGTATTACCAGAAAAATCGTTACTTCTATTGGAGCAATCGCTCTCATCACGAAAGAAATGCCCCATGTGGCAACAAATGAAAGACTTTCTAACTACCCAGTACCAAATCGCTGGAAGGGTAGCCAAAAAACTAATTAAAATAAAAATTGCATAACACGACCTAAAAAGAAGCTTCAATAGATCCCAAGCTAGTAGCAAAAAGAAATTAAGCAGAAGCTTTTACAAAACGCAATCGTTCACATCCGAACAAAATAAAAATACGTCATGCGAACTATGTACAAGAGGGCATAAACTACAATCTTGCGAGATATTTAAAAAATTAAAAATTCACGAAAGAAAAAATTTTATAAGATCAACAAAGGTTATGTACAAATTGCTTGTCACATACGCCTACTCATAAAAATTGTAAAAGCAAATTCAATTGCGTCTACTGTCGAAAAAGACATCACACAATGCCGCACATTTCCCAGCTCACCCCAAAAGATCGCATACATTAGTATAAAAAGTACCACGGGTTTAGTTACAACTACAAATTCCGAAACCCACAATACCGAAAATTGCCAAATGACACCATGTTGCTCCCAGGCACAAAACACTCAAACGCTAAACAGCGAAATACAAAATAGGGTATTACTACCCGCAGCAGTCATCTCCATCGAACATCGAGGAGAACTCTACAAACTTATAGCCTTAATAGACCAAGGACGATCCTTCATAGCGTCTAGGGCACAAAATAGGCTAAAATCAGTATTGTGAAGACTTCCACAAAGCCACAACTACTCGATCAAATAATGGCCGGTACGTCGTAGGACTACCACTAAACCCACAACTTTCCAACACTCCACAAATTGGCACAAAAAACCAAGTCAGAACTTCTTCTTACAACCCCAGTGTTAACAACACAAATAGTGAGGAGTCGCTATCCTATAAGCCGAAAAAAACGAAATAGCAAAGAAAAGCCGCTAATACGGAAAAATCAAATAATAAAAAAATCCGCATAATAAACCGATAACAGAAAAAATCGGAAATACAATACAATTGAACAAAGTAATTTAAACAAAATCGAAAGAAAGTTCGATAAACGAGTTGCCATCATAAGAATTATTGACTGCATTTTTTAAGCAACGATGTCGTAGCCTCGAAAACGTGGAGCAAGCAATGCAAACACAAGATGATACATTAGGTAAAACTGAAAAAACCATGAGTTCACTTCAAAGAATATCCTTTATTGCTTCAGACAGCGTACTGGGTGGTTGTATATTTTGTGGTAATGCTGATCATTTGATTAATAATTGCCAACGGTTTTTAAATTTTTCGCCTAACTTTCGCCAGAAAGAGGCTATAAAACTTTAATTTTGTCAAAACGGTTTAAACAAAGGCCATTAGATGCGAGATTGCAAATCTAGTTCTTGTCGAAATTGTCATTCAAAGCATTACACGCTTTTACATTTTAATCGTTTCCATCAGCGTCAGCTAAGAGACCCGAATTATTATTAATATAAAATTTTGTCTAAGCTAATGTCATGACTGCAACGCGCAGCCTGACACCTCTGCTTCCCGAACTCCATCTGATTTTGTGCTTTTAGCCACTGCAATCGTTTTAGTAAAGAATCGTGTCGGAACTTTAATACTTTATCGCTCCGTATTGGACTCTAACTCACAGATTCACCTCAACTGAGGTTTCAGAAATTGGAGGTGCAAATTTTCCAAAGGATGGATACTCAGCCGTTCTTGTAGTGAAGTCGCGGACTTCTGATTACTCAACAAACATTCCTGGTCTTGTCGCTCAAACGATCACCGATAATCAGCCTGGAACTTCAGTCGCCACCGATGATTGAAATGTTCCTTCGAATATCCAACTAGCCGACCTATCTTTCAATATACCACAGCGCATCGAGATGCTCATCGGAGCAGGACTTTTCTTTGATCTCATTTGTGTGGGGCAGATAAAGTTGGCACCTGATTTGTCCATTCTCCTAAAAATTCGATTGGGATTGGTACTATTGGGTTGTTGGCAACGAAGCGCTCAATTATCAACATTTATTGTAAGCCATAGATCATCAAGTGGAATTGACCACGATACACAGTTAGACAAATTAGTACTGGGAGCACCCACCACTGTCTTTAAAATGCTGACACTCAATACACTCGCGTTTAAAATTATAATAAAAATGCGATTTTTCTCGTTTACCATGTACCATATTTTATTACATATAAAAGCTAGGCTTTTAATACATATCTGTAAAGTAATATTTTGGGCCGATGTCGATCGACGGGTTTATAATCGGCAAGAGTAGCGCCCAGGATCGTTGCTGTCGAAAGTGTAAGCGAAAAGTTGATGTGGCGCTCAGGCCCGTAGACGATAAGCGAATGTAAGATGGTATGTTGTGTTGTCCTGTGTGGTGTCATCTGGTCTATTGGTGAGTATGTGGTGGGCATTATTAGGGAGCGCCAGTTTTTCCCGAGTAGAGTGGTGTACTTGGAGGAAAGAGTTTACCCCATTTAAACATCCTGGGCCCCCCTAGGCGAATATTTAGCCTAGTATTACACGTATGTGCTGTTGAATGTATTTCGGCGTACTGTTGATGGAGTAGCCGAGGACGCGAATATTAGCTGTAAGAAGCAATTTTGGTTTTAATCAACTTAACAAGAACAATTGGTTTTGCTTGCGATTTGTATTTTGGTGTAGACTTGAGAAACGCAACTATATTCTGACAATTTTTTGGTTTTATAGTTGGCAATACAATAAGTAGTGATTGTATTTACGATTTTTTTCATTTATCGATTTTTTATGCGGATTGTTTATGATTTGCCTTTTCTGTATTATCAGCAATTATTTGCAATCTCTTTATTATCGGCTTATGAGAATAGCGACTCCACGCCTGGCTCAGATATGGCCAGAATGGGTGCTGCTTTCAAACTTTTGAAGAGGGATCTTGCGAGAGTGAGATTTGGGATTTTCGCTCTATTTTTTGAAGTGAGATTTACAACTTTTACAAGTGTTTCCCATAAACTACCCGTATGATGAGCGCTTAGATAGATGCGATAAGTGCGACCTTTGCTTTTTGTAAGTCTGGGTGCGGCACTGTAACACATTGCAAGTATGTTGATTCCTTACCTTTAATTTTGAATTGTATTTGATTATGAAAATTTAGGCAACTAAGAGGCACTATAGTAAGAGAAGTGTCGATTTTTGGACTTTCTATGACAATTACTCGTATGTTGCGGACGATATTATGTATGGAAGTGGGCGATTGTGGCCAAGAATCGGTAGATTCGGATATCGTTAAGATTGTTTGAGGATTGTGACCATTTTTCTAAGTGAAGAAGAATTAGGATTTTCGCTTGTATCATAATTGGCGAAAGCCATCCTGCGGGGTCAAAATGTTATTGCGGATAATGCGGATATTGATTCAGTAGGATATGAAAGCTGATCAGATATCGCATTCCATTGGATCCCCCGTATTTTTATGTTGTACTGCTCTTTTCAAATTTAAGGAAATTAGTGTACAACAAATTTTCTTTTCGAATCCTTAGTAATATATTTCGATGATTTGGTTGAATTATAGATATTTGTGTTTTTAACACTGGGGTTGTCAGAAGAAACTCTGACATGGTTTTTTGTGCCAATCTGTAGAGTGTTGGAAGGTTGTGGCTTTGGCGGTAGTCGTACGACGTACCGGCTATTATTTGATCGAGTAGTTGTGGCTTTGTAGAAGACTTTACAATACTGATCTTCTGGGGTTGTAATTGATATGAGGGGGCGTTTTTCTAACTCCCGAAGTTTCCTTAATTGTGAATGAAGGTATTCTTTAGAGTATTCGTCAACTTGAGTTGTTGTTGTGGAAACTGCTTCTGGAACTAGTCCACTTAGGATCCAAACAAATATAGTGTTTTGGGCTAAAAGGGTGGTTGAAATTTTTTCAACACCTTCAAGTGTTATTTTCGGTATAAGGTCGCTGCCTAATAGAAGGTCTATTTGAGCGGGAGTGTTGCAGTTGGGATCTGCTAGCATTAGGTGTGAAACTTTTTGCCAATACTTGCTATTTATATGATAGCTTGGAAGCATATTTGTTAGTTGCGGTAAGACTATAGCTTCTGCTATAATTTGCTTATCCGCTTGGGAGGAAATTAGGGTAATGGGGCAGATTTTATTTGAGTTTTGGTCTACCCTTCCGCCCATTCCCGTGATTTCAAGGCTGGCTTGTTTTGTTGGCAGTTGTAGCCTATTTTGTGCCCTAGACGCTATGAAAGATCGTTGTGATCCTTGGTCTATTAAGGCCCTAAGTTTAAACAGCTCCCCTCGGTGTTCGATGGAGATGACTGCTGTGGGTAGTAATACCCTATTTTGTATTTCGCTGTGTAGCGTTTGAGTTCTTTGTGCCTTTGAGCATCATGGTGTCTTTTGGCAATTTTCGGGATTTTGGTTTTTAGGAGTTGTTGTTACAACTAAACCTGTGGTTCTTTTTGTATAAGCGCTTGTTTGGGGTGATATGGGAAATTTGCTGTAATGAAGCATTGAGTGGTGTCTTTTGTGACAATATAAGCAATTGAATCTATAATTTTTAATTTTTTTAATTTCTCGCAAGATTGTAGTTTATGCCCTCTCGTGCATAGTTCGCATGACGTATGATTGTTCTGTTCAGATGTGAAAGATTGCGTTTTGTACAAGCTTCTGTTTAATTTGTTTTTGCTACTAGCTTGGGGTCTATTGAAGCTTCTTTTTAGGTCGTGTTGTACAATTTTTGTTTTAATTAGCTTTTTGTCTACCCTTTCAGCGATTTCGTACTGGGTAGTAAGAAAGTCTTTCATTTGTTGCCACGTGGGGCATTTCTTTCGTGATGAGAGCGATTGCTCCCATAAAAGTAACGATTTTTCTGGTAATGCGGCAGTGCATATGTTTACCAGTATAGGGTCCCAGCTGTCTGTGGGAATATTTTGTGTCGATAAAACCGACAAACAGTTTGAAACGGTTTATTTTAGTCTTATAAACTCTTCACTGGTTTCTTTTTGAATCTTAGGCAAGTTTATTAGTGTAGTGTCATTTAGTGCGAAACGGTTTGATTATGACGCCTACTTGACCTTTTGTTTTGTATCGTAGGTGATACAATTTTTGTGCTTTTGTTAATTTTGGATGGTTGATGTATACGGCAGTGAACATGTCCCGGAAGGACGGCCATTCTTCATGACCTCCATAAAATATTTCTGTGTCACATGCGGGCACCTCGAGATGGATGCCTGAACTTGCCTCTTGACTTTGAATTTGTGGCAGCTCTACTCTCGGATGTGGAGTAGGTGCCATCGCTTTTATTAGCTTTAATTGATCAGAAATCATAGCTTTTGTTTCTTCGTACTGGTCTAAGCAGTTTTCGTATAGTGCGTAAGCCGATGATTTAAAATCGTGTGGTAGATCTGAATCGTCATAATATACTATGGAGTCATGAGCAGTTTGGAGACGAGTCCAAAAATTGTCAATATTTTGTTTCTTTATTTCCAATAACGACTCAGAGATGTCTTGAATCGGTGAAGATGAAAATCGAGTGCAGTATCGTGTTAATCTGTCACTCTCAGAAATGAATTTGGTGACACAAATATTTTTGCCTTTTATTTGCTTTGTGGTAACCTGTCTTGCGCGTGTAGCTTCTGCAGGTGTAATTTGATTTTTTATCGTCATTAACCATTTTTGTTATATTATTTATTACTATATACTGTAAACTGATTTAAACGCAGCAATAAATGATAATTATTACCGAATACTCTTTTACGTATATACGAGTTTTTTTCGGACTAGATAAATATTTAAATGCGAAATAAATTTTTTAATTTGTATTTTATTTTAAATATTTTGTTGTGAGTGTAATTTAAATTTTCTTAATTTTATTATTAAGAATCGCACTGTTAATTTAACAATACTTTTCTGTCCTTATGTTGTTGTATTTAGGTACACCCTAAAACACGGACTTGTGTGTACATATATATATGGGCTCGTGAAATTGAGAGCTCGTTGAAGAGATCAATACACCTTGTACATAAGTATGCACGAATTGTTTGTGCGTATGTAATATTTTTATTTTCTAGCGCAATTGAGAGCTCGTTGTAGAGATCAATGTGCTTTTACTTATTTGTACGCAATCCTGCTTGTTTGTTCAAGGGGTATTGCGGGATGTATGCCAATGTGGACTTTGAAAATATGTGTATTTTTGTTTTAATAAATTATTTATTATTTTTAATTTTTTAATATCTAGTAGTGTTATCTTTGCCACAACGTTTATTGTTTTATTTTTCATTTAATTTTACAACTTTGTAATTTTGTAAATTTTCAATGTGTAATTGACCCAATGTATATAGGGTATATAAGCATAGGCATAGATTATATGCCGTATGTATATATATGTATGTTCGCACTGCGAAGAGAGCGCGAAAGCGAAGTGAATAATGTGCAGGTATTTTCCCTTATGCACTTTGTAAATATATTTTTGCCTATATATATTTGTTTAGTAAATATATATATAACGACATATATAGATATAATATGTAAACGTTAATTCGATATGCATATATGTATATTTGTCTGTTGTATTTTTATTTCTTTTTCTGTTTGTTTTATGTTTGATATTTAGCCTTTGCTTACTTATTGAATGCAATCCTGCTTATTGCTATATTAAGCATAAGGGGTATTGCTGGATTAATGTGCAAGTGTATACTTGAATTGGTTTTTTTTTTTTTTGGTTCTTGATGGTGGGTTCTTTTAAGTTAAGATCCACTGTGTAGGGTATAAGGTTTTTACATATATATATTCCTTTTGTGCCAATTCGTGTGTTTATTCTCCAGTTGCTTACAGGTAAGTTTTGTTGTTGTTTTTTGGTTAAAACTTCGCGCCCGTTTGTTCTATTTATGTTTTGTGCTAAGGTTTCGCGGCCGGTTTTGTGAATTTTTGTTTGTTTAAGATGTTTATATGTTTGTTGAAATACATATATATATTTATTAGCACTGTATATTTGGTGAGTTTTGTGTCTACATTTTAAAATTTAATACTTGTTTGTAATAATTATTAATTGTGTTTCTTAACACAGTTTTGTAAAAATCTGAAGGTGCCTTTCGGTAAGGCTCGAAGGACCATGAATAAAGCGATACACAATTTGTATGGGAGCACCCACCACTGTCTTTAAAATGCTGACACTCAATACACTCGCGTTTAAAATTATAATAAAAATGCGATTTTTCTCGTTTACCATGTACGATATTTTATTACATATAAAAGCTAGTTATTATATTGCTTTTAATACATATCTGTAAAGTAATACGAAAAGTTGATGTGGCGCTCAGGCCCGTAGACGATAAGCGAATGTAAGATGGTATGTTGTGTTGTCCTGTGTGGTGTCATCTAGTATGGTCTATTGGTTAGTATGTGGTGGGCATTATTAGGGAGCGCCAGTTTTTCCCGAGTAGAGTGGTGTACTTGGAGGAAAGAGTTTAACTCATTTAAACACTCATGAACCAATCACCAGAGAAGATCTCGAGTGTGAGAAACATTTTAAAGATAATAATTCACGTTTATCATCCGGCGAGTATTCAGTTCACTTGAGCATATTTATATTTAACTGATAGACGCAGATTCGAGAATATTAAACGCAAACTTGGGAGTAATCCAAACCTAAAGGCAAAATACACCACATCCATAAAACCAGCGGACATTGATTGCAGTTTAGATACGCAAGGGTAGGCTCAGGATTAGCGATAAGAGGGGCACCAATAAGAAAATGTCCGGGCGTCAGTATACCGAGATCTTTTGGATTTTCTGAACACGGCACAAAAGGTCTTGAATTAATTACTGCTGAGATTTTACAATCCAAGGTACGTAATTCTTAAAAATCGAGAAGCGATGAACTAACAGCGGTAAAAGTGCTTATCTAACCAAATGCAACTTGGTATGCCAAGAGTGGCTATAAAGCGCCCATCAAAAAAAGAGTCTGTTGAGAGAAGTAGCAAATGAAATTATACGTATCGGGTTTGAAATAAAATGGTTAACAGTATCCTACGCCCGGGTTACGTCCCCGCAAGGTTCCAAACCCAAAATAAGTAATGATGACAAACCACAAGTTTGACGGGCATCATAAAGCCCATGCCCCAATTGCACCAATAATTCCGATTTCGTCAGAATGACTACATATCCATTTTTGGCAACGCAAACACAAAGTGTGAGCGACCCGTATTTCCTAATGTCGCTGACACAACCTCAATATATGTATGTATTCTCAACTTTTTAAATTCATTTCTATTTAAGTAACTAATAAGTTAATTTTACCTTCACTCACCGTTGGCACAATTATTGAGGCAAAAAGGAGTCGATTGATACGGGTGCTCGGAGAACTGATCGCTAGCGAATTGAATTGCTAAAAACCGGAAAGTTGATGTGGCGCTCAGGTCCGTAGACGATAAGCGAATGAGGTGCGCGCAGGATCGCTATTACTTCGAATGAGGTGTATCTGCTGCGGAGACCATCCTATTTGTTTGTTGAAGGGCGCGATGCTGTGGTGTGTTGAGTTGTCCCGTGTGGTGATGTATGAGTTTGGTGTATTGTAGTGGGTTATACTAGGGTGCGCCAGTTCTTGCCGAGTAGAGTGGCGTGTATGTGTAGGGGAGGCTTATCTCATTTAAAGATCCTGGGCCCCCTAGGCGAATATTTTGCCTAGTACTACCCATATTGGCTGTAAATGTTGGAAGTATTTCGGCGTGCTGCTGGTAGAGTAGCCGAGGGCGCTTAATGTAAGCAAATTTTATTTATAATTTTTATTGGCGGTTATTGACCATTTATTTATTATGACCTAGTAAGGATAGCGACGCCACGCCTGGCTCAGGTATGGCCAGAATGGGTGCTCCTTTGAAAGCATTTTAAGAGGGATCTTGCGAGAGTGAGATTTATGATTTTTACCCACTTTTTTGAAGTAAGATTTGCAACATTTAAAGGTGTTTCCCAGAAACTACCCGGGTGCTAAAACAGGTGCGTCACTGTATCACATTGTAAATATAGTGATCCCTTAACTTTATTTTTAAAGTTTTATACATTATAAAAATGTTGTCAACTATCAGGCACTCTAGTAAGAGAGGTGTCGATTTTTCGTCTTTCTTAGGACCATTTTGTTATATGTTATGTTAAGTGCGATTTTGGCAAGTAGTAGCGCGCCACATAACTCAAGATTTTTGAAGCAGGATTTTTGTATCATTATTGGCAAGAGGCATCCTGCGGGGTCGAAAAGTTACATATTTGTATTTTTAAACCTGATCTTGTCAGAAGGGACGCTGTGTGTGTGTTTTCTGTCAATTCGTGGAATGTTGGAACATTGGGAATTTAGTGGTAGTCATATGACATACCGGCCATTATTTGATCGAGTGGTTGTGGCTTTGTGGAAGTCTTCACAATACTGATCTTTTGGGGTTGTAATTGATATGAGGGGGAGTTCTTCTAACTCCCAAAATTTTTTCAATTGTGAATTGAGGTATTCGTTTGAGATTTCCTCAACTTGAGTTGTCATTATTGTAACTGGTTCCGTAACTAGACCACTTAGGATCCAACCGAAAATAGTATTTTGTGCCAATAGTGTGCTTGAAATTTTCTCAACACCCTCAAGTATTATCTGAGGTATGAGATCGCTGCCTAATAGAATATCTATTTAAGCGGGGTTATTGCAGTTGGGATCTGCTAGATTTAGGTGTGAAACCTTTTGCCAATGCTTGCTATTTATATGATAGCTTCGAAGCATATTTGTTAGTTGCGGGGAAATTAAAGTAATGGGGCAGATTTTATTAGAGTTTTGCATCCTGTAATTTCAAAGTTGGCTTGTTTTGTTGGCAGTTGTAGCCTATTTTGAGCCCTAGACGCTATGAATGATCGTTGTGATGGAGACGACTGCTGTGAGTAGTAATACCCTATTTTGTATTTCGCTGTGTAGTGTTTGAGTTTTTTGTGCCTTTGAGCATCATGGTGTCTTTTGGCAATTTTCGGGATTTTGGTTTTTAGGAGTTATTGTTACAACTAAACCTGTGGTTCTTTTTGTATAAGCGCTTCTTTGGGGTGATATGGGTAATTTGCTGTAATGAAGCATTGAGTTGTGTCTTTTGTGACAATATAAGCAATTGAATTTGCTTTTGTAATTTTTATATGTATGCGCATGTGACAAGCAATTTGTACATAATTTTTTTGATCTCACGAAATAGTTTCTTTCTATAATTTTAAAATTTTTGAATTTCTCGCAAGATTTTAGTTTATGCCCTCTCGTGCATAGTTCGCATGACGTATGATTGTTCGGTTCAGATGTGAAAGATTGCGTTTTGTACAAGCTTCTGCTTAATTTCTTTTTGCTACTAGCTTGGGATCTATTGAAGCTTCTTTTTAGGTCGTGTTATACAATTTTTATTTTAATTAGTTTTTTGGCTACCCTTCCAGCGATTTGGTACTGGGTAGTTAGAAAGTCTTTCATTTGTTGCCACGTGGGGCATTTCTTTCGTGATGAGAGCGATTGCTCCCATAAAAGTAACGATTTTTCTGCTAATACGGCGGTGCATATGTTTACCAGTATAGGGTCCCAGCTATATGTGGGAATATTTTGTGTCGATAGAACCGACAAACAATTAGAAACAGTGGATTGTAGTCTAACAAATTCTTCACTTGTTTCTTTTTGAATTTTAGACACGTTTATTAGTGTCGTTACTTGGTTATCGACCAATATTCTTTTCTTCGAATTTTCGAATCTTGATTTAAGAGCTTCCCAATCCAAATTGAAATTGTCGTCATTTAGTGCGAATTGTTTGACTATGACGCCTACTTGACCTTTTGTTTTGTATCGGAGGTGATACAATTTCTGCGCTTTTGTTAATTTTGGATGGTTGATGTATACGGCAGTGAACATGTCCCAGAAGGACGGCCATTCTTCATAACCTCCATAAAATATTTCTGTGTCACATGCGGGCACCTCGAGATGGATGCCTGAACTTGCCTCTTGACTTAGAATTTGTGGCAGCTCTACTCACGGATGTGGAGTAGGTGCAATCGCTTTTATTAGCTTTAATTGATCAGAAGTCATAGCTTTTGTTTCTTCGTACTGGTCTAAGCAGTTTTCGTATAGTGCGTAAGCCGATGATTTAAAATCGTGTGGTAGATCTGAATTGTCATAATCTACTATGGCGTCATGAGCAGTTTGGAGACGAATCCAAAAATTGTCAATATTTTGTTTCTTTATTTCCAATAACGATTCAGAGATGTCTTGAATCGGTGAAGATGAAAATCGAATGCAGTATCGTGTTAATCTGTCACTCTCAGAAATGAATTTGGCAACCTGTTTTAAGCGTGTAGCTCCTACAGGTGTAGTTTGACTTTTGTCGCCATTAACCATTTTTGTTATGTTATTTATATAATGTTTCAATGAATTATTAATATATGACCTTTTATTTATTTTTTCAGTGTAAACTGATTTATCTATAATAAATGAAGCGATAAATGATAATTTTTGCCGAATACTCTTTTAGGTGAATAAGAGTTTGATATTTCGGATTGTAGTTTAAAAACGTGTATTTAGTGTTAATAATGCCGTTTTGTATGTACTTGCGTAGATTTTTATTATTTATCCCGATGATAAATTATATTTTCTTTATTTAATTATTAAGCACTGCAAATTTAATTGAACAATACTTTTTCTGTCATATGTTGAGGTATTTTGGTACACCCTAATATACTGACTTGTATGTACATATTTATGTGCTTGTGCAATTGAGAGCTCGTTGAAGAGATCAATACACTTTGTACATAAGTATGCACAAATCGTTTGTGCGTATGTATATTTATTTTCTAATGCAATTGAGAGCTCGTTGAAGAGATCAATGTGCTTTTAGTATTTTTTTGTTTACACAATCCTACTTGTTTGTTACAAGGGGTATTTCCGGATAATTGCCTATGAGGACTTTGAAAATATTATAAAATTGTATATAGCAATATATGTATACATATGTATGTATGTAAGTATGTTGTTGGTAATATATATATTTTTTTTATATTGTGTTTTTAATAATTTATTTCTTTTCTATGTATTTATGAAATAATATGTAATTTTTTCAATAATTTTATAAAATTTCCATATCGAATTGATTCAATGTATATAGGGTATATGTATAAGCATAAGCAGATTGTGTGCCGTATGTATGTATATGGTGAATATGCGTATTATTTTCGCGGTACGAATAAAGCGAGAACAGAGAATTGATAATGAGCAGGTAGTTTACCGTCTGCACTTGGCTATAGGTAAATATTTTAATGTGCAAATTTATATTTTTCACGTATGTACCATATAGTTTGCAGTTTCTAAATTTCAATTTTTAATATATATGAAATAAATATACAATATATGGTATATATAGCTCTTAGCAATTATATGTATAAAGAATATGTATATACGAATATATGTACGTAATATGAATGTATAAGTATGAAAGCATATATATTTTTGCACTAAGGTATGCATATATGTTTGTATGTTTTGTTTTATTATTTATTTATTTTTTTGTTGAATTTTGTATATTTAAATATACGATGGTAAGCGTATATAAGCAAAAAATGTTATATACAATATATGTATGTAGATACATATATAATTTAAAGTTTATTTAAAGATAAACTGTATTTTCCGAACAAACATATGTAGGTGCTCAAATAAATAAAAGTGAAATAAATACGCTCACTTTGATTCTGTAGGGTAATTTTTGGAGGGTGTATGTGTGTATGTTGCCCTTGTGCCTTTTGCGTTTTGTTCCTATTCCTGTGCTCCAGCTGGCTACCTCCTTGTGATATTTGTTTATCCGCGCTTTCTTTTTAAAAATTCGCGCCCGTTTGTTTTGTTTTTATTTATGTTATTGTGTATACTGTGTTTTTAAGTTTCGCGCCCGTTTATTGCTTTTGTTTTTTGGTTTCGCGCCCGTGTTTTTTTTTTGTTTTTTGGGTCACCAAAAGCATATGTATATATATCTATATTTTTTTTTTGTTGTTGTGGTCACTGCACCAAAAGCATGTGTATATATATATATTTTTTTTTGTTCACTTTGTCACTGCACTTGTTTTTTTTTTTTTTTGTCAATAAATGCAATTTTTTTTACTGTTTGTTCATTTTTTTTTTTTTTTTCGTTCACTTTGTCACTGTATGTTTTTTTTTTTTTGGAATCCATAGTGCCGCTCACTATGGCTCGAAGGACCATATTTAAGTAACTAATAAGTTAATTTTACCTTCTCTCACCGTTGGCACAATTATTGAGGAAAAAAGGAGTCGATTGATACGGGTGCTCGGAGAACTGATCGCTAGCGAATCGAAATGCTAAAAAGCGGAAAGTTGATGTGGCGCTCAGGCCCGTAGACGATAAGCGAATGAGGTGCGCGCAGGATAGCTATTACTTCGAATGAGGTGTATCTGCTGCGGAGACCATCCTATTTGTTTGTTGAAGGGCGCGATGCTGTGGTGTGTTGAGTTGTCCCGTGTGGTGATGTATGAGTTTGGTGTATTGCAGTGGGTTATACTAGGGTGCGCCAGTTCTTACCGAGTAGAGTGGCGTGTATGTGTAAGGGAGGCTTATCTCATTTAAACAATTTCCATTACCAAATCGCATATTTAGCTAAGTAAGCATTATTGTAGAATATAAGCGAATAATTGTAATGACAAAACGGGAGAATGTAATAACAAAACGGGAGAATGTACATAAGAAGGGACAAAAACCAAAGTTATGTCCTAGTGCGGAAAATATATCCTAAGATATACAAACGGACTACAATCAAAATTTTGTCCGAGGGAAAAAACATAAGAAAGGACAATAACCAAAATTACGTCCTTACAGTCACCTACCTCAATACAATTTAAGCAGAATTTTAGAATTTCAGGCCATCAAGACCAACCCCAAGGGCAACACAGCCAACATTACTATAATTGAGGACAACAACAGACAAAACAATTATAATTCAGGCAAACAGGACAGTATCTCCGGACAATTAAGGCCAAATTATCATAACTCCGGACAACATAATCGCTTCTCCAGGCAATATAGACAACCCGCTCGTTTATCCAGACAAATGAGACACAATAATTATACCGCACCAGAGCCGATGGAGGCAGACCACATGGAGCAGACAAATTTTCACTTAGCAACCCATCGACATTTTTACCGATAGTAGAACTCACTATAGGAAACGATAAAGTTATGTGTTTACTAGACATATTTTTTTATTTAAAAAATTCTGTTTACCACAATATAAGCGATTAAAACTACAAAATATTTTTACATTTAATACCTTAAACGGATAAACACAAGTTAAATAGGAAATTATAACGGAATTACCGAAAGAATTTAATGACGAAAACCTAATGAGCTGAAAGCTCACAGATTTTCAAGGAAAAAATTTGGAAGGGATAACCTCGAAATCAATAATGTACGAACGGAATTCGTTGGTGCATGCCCATTTTATTCGAAGTACATACACTATAAACTATTAATACTGATGAAAAACTTTATAAAAAGTAAATTACAGAGGATACGAATTCTGAGGAAGCAGAATATCTCAAAAGTATCATATCCAAAAAGTAGCGATTTATTCTTTCAGGAAGGGCAAAAACTATCCGATGCCCACACAATACAGCACGAAATCGTTACAACTAAAGCTAAATATACATATATCCCCAAATACACGAGCAGGAAATAAAAAGGCAAATAGCTTGATCACGGTATAACCACAGAGAGTAACTCACTTATTGTGTCCAAAAAAAATTCAGCACAAAATAAGTGGCGCAACGTTATTGATTACAGGAAACTGAACGAAGTTACAGTAGACAATAAATTTCCAATGCCAAACATAATAATTATTCTTAAAAAATTAGGCCGAGCTCTGTACTTCAGGTGGTCAATTGCAACATACTATTACTGCTTCTAGGTTCAATATAATGAATGAAAATATTCAACCAAAAAAAATAAATTAAAAAATACGATATAGACATGTACAAATTACAAAATATAAAGTTATATACAGCGCAGTATAAAAAGAGTAAACTAATTTTTGTTATTAAAATACCTAATGAAATTATTAATGTTAGAAAATCAATGTTTACACCACTTCCTAATAATAAATCACAAAAGCTAGTGTTCAGTACAGAAGAACTTGTAAAAATAAATAATACGTAATGAAATTATAAGAAATAATACAACAGATATAATTGGAAAAACATTTATTAATAGTGCATTTGACCAAAGAATCCTGCATATATCAGGCCATAATAATATTTAGCAATTGCAACGTAAAAATGAATGAATATGTTTTTTAAAATACGAGAATTCAATTAGAAGAACATTTTATAATACCTACTAATTTCAAAGTAAATAACGTAAGAACCAAACTAACATTCGAAGAATTAATGGTACAACAAATTGAAAATATTAATAAAATAAAACAAGTAAGGAAGGCCTAAGTTCGGTTGTAACCGAACATTTTATACTCTCGCAAAGTCAAATAGTATACTCGTTTGAGATTTCTTTGTGGATTGACTGATATTTTCGGTAGAAGGCCAACTATAGGCACTGGGGTCCACATATTTAGTACTTAGGGGTTTAAACAGTTTTGGTTCGACTTAGACAATTTTTGGCCACAAAGTGGCATACTTTAATCGCATTATTCACGCAAAGTTTTATCGTGATACAGTCATTGCTGCCTGATTTGCATAGTGGAAAGTGAAAGAATCAGATGGAATTTAAAATGGTGTTATATTGGAAGTAGGCGTGGTTGTAGTCCGACTTCGCCCATTTTCGCACTATGACATAGAAACATGAAAAGAACGTTATGCATCGAATTTGGTTGAAATCGGTTGAACAGATCTCAAGATATGGGTTTTCACCTAAAAGTGGGATGTGCCACGCCCACTGTCTAATTTTGAACGCGGTTCCTATAAAGTCATCTCATACCATCCCAGAGATAAAATTTAATGTCTCTGGCGTGTTTAGTGCTTGATTTATCGCGCTTTTAGTAGTTTTTAACAGTACCGTTATATGGGGAGTGGGCGAAGTTGCCACCCGATTTCAACTATTTTCACACCGTCAAACATTTGCTTCCAGTGAATTTTGTTATTATAGCATTAGCGGTTTAGGAGATATGCACATTAAACCTATTAAAGGCGGGACCACGCCCACTTAAAAAAAATTTAACTGCAGATGCTCCTCCCTAATGTGATCCTGAGTACCAAATAACAGTCTTGTATCTTATTGCGGAGCTTAGTTATGGCAATTTATTTGTTTTTGATTAATGGCGTTTTGTGGGCATGACAGTGGTCCGATTACGCCCATCTGCAATACCAACCGTCTCACGGTACCAAGGAACATGTCTACCAAGTTTCATAAAGATATCTCAATTTTTACTCTAGTTAGAGCTTGCACGGACGGACGGACGGACAGACGGACGAACGGACAGAAAGTCATCCGGATTTCAACTCGTCTCTTTATCCTGATCATTTATATATATATAACCCTATATCTAACTCGATTAGTTTTAGGTGATACAAACAACCGTTAGGTGAACAAAACTATTATACTCTGTAGCAACAGGTTGCGAGAGTATAAAAATTGGAATATCACAGAAATACACCAAACCAATAATTTCGACAACATTCGCTACTACTATCATAATCGTTGCAATAACTCTTGCCGTAATAATTTACTTCTACATTTTTAAAAATCGTAAAGTTTCAGACATTAATGTACTTGGGGAAACTCAGGGGAGTCTCCAATCAAGAGGGGGAGGAGACGCCACCGCAACGTTCAAATGCATTTTTTAGGACGTACACACAAAGTGTAATCGAACCGCATTTTCTAATGTCGCTGACACAACCTAAATAAATGTATTCTCAACTTTCAAATTTATTTACATTACCAAATCGCATATTTATTGTATTATTGTAAAATATAAGCGAATAATTGTAATAACAAAACGGAAGAATGTAAAATAAAGTATAACCATTAACAACAAAAAATTAATCCCAATTTCTCTAACCATAAAAGGCTGCGATGCGTGGATGCGTTTTACAGGCAATTCAACCATGATGTGCTCGACGAGTCGTTGTTTCGATCTGCAGTATATGATACATTTACGTAGAACACGCGTAATAGTTTTTCTGCCACCTAGAGGACAAAATTGCATACGAATTGAGACAAGTAGACACTGAGAACCTACGTAGTGATACTTTCGATGAAAATGAGTGATTATTAATGACGTTAATGGATGATCTTTTGGTAAAAACATTAGATGACGTGAGTGAACAAAGTTATTATTTTTTAATGCGCCAATTTCAGGCCCCAACTGCGCTTCAACGTTTTCCAAAAATTGAGGACCATGTCTCCAAAGCTTTGACCTCAAGAGCTTCTTTAGTGTAGCGCTCTGGGATAGAATGTCAGATGGTTTCATTGATGTGGTGTATTTTACCTTTAGGTTAGGATTTCTCCCAAGTTTGCGTTTAATATTCTCGAATCTGCGTCTAGCAGTTAAATATTAGGTCAAGTAAAAAGTTCGTTCGGTTTTTATCTAAAAGATGGCGTTATTGTCCATAGTACTAGTGTTACGTGTCGCATCATGTCACACTATACGGCGCTGAAAACGTGTTTATTCGCGCTAAAAGTTTGCCTTTGACAGTTTTTCGATTGATTTACTCAGTTCGTTGTGAGCGCTTGTTAAAGATGGACACCAACAAAGAGAAAATTCGCTATATTTTACAATTTTTCTTCGATCAAAGCGAAAAAGCAGCCAAAGCGGCTGAAAACATTAATTTAGTTTATGGGCCCAATACTGTAAGCGAACGTGTAGCACAAAAGTGATTTGCTAGGTTCCGTTCCGGTAATTTCGATGTCAAAGATGCACCACGCGTCGGGAGGCCTGTCGTCGAAAATTGCGATAAAATCATGGAAATAGTGGAAACAGACCGTCACGTGAGCACTTATTTAATTGCTGAGGAACTAAAGATATGCCAGAAAACTGTTTGGAGCCATTTGCATAACCTTGGATTTAAAACGGAGCTCGATGTTTGGTTGTCACACAAACTAACGCAAAAAACATGATGGACCGAATTTCCATCTGCAAATCGCTGCAGAATCGCAACAAAATCGACCCGTTTCTGAAGCGGATTGTGACTGGCGATGAAAAATGGGTCACTTATGGGAAGCGGCCCAGATGGTGGCCAAGACCTGATTGACGGCCAGGAAGGTTTTGCTGTGTGTTTGGTGGGATTCGCAAGAAATCATTTACTACGAGCTGCTCCCCTATGGCCAAACGCTCAATTGAGCCCTCTACTGCCAACAACTGGAACGCTCGAAGGCAGCACTCATCCAGAAGAGGCCATCTTTGATCAACAGAGGGCGAATTGTGTTCCATCAGGACAACGCCAGGCTACACACGTCTTTGCTGACTTGCCAGAAGCTCCTGGAGCTCGGAGGGGATGTTCTAATGCACCCACCTTATAGTCCGGACCTGGCACCAAGTGAATTCCGTCTTTTCCTGTTTATGGCGAACGCGCTTAATGGTGAGAAGTTGGCTTCAAGAGAGGCCTGTGAAAATTGTCTCTCCAAGTTTTTTGGCAATAGGGACGCAGGCTTCTACGAGAGGGGTATAATGAAGTTGGCATCTCGTTGGCAACAAGTTTACGAACAAAACGGCGCATATTTGACTTAAATCGGACAAATGTATACAAAGTTATCATCTTTTGAAAAATCAATAAAAAACCGAACGAACTTTTTACTTTACCTAATATAAGTATGCTCAAGTGAACTGAATACCCACTGGATGATAAACGTAAATTATTATCTTTAAAATGTTTCTCACACTCGAGGTCTTCTTTGGTGATTGGTTCATGAGTGTTTAAATGAGTTAAACTCTTTCCTCCAAGTACACCACTCTACTCGGGAAAAACTGGCGCTCCCTAATAATGCCCACCACATACTCACCAATAGACCATACTAGATGACACCACACAGGACAACACAACATACCATCTTACATTCGCTTATCGTCTACGGGCCTGAGCGCCACATCAACTTTTCGTATTACTTTACAGATATGTATTAAAAGCAATATAATAACTAGCTTTTATATGTAATAAAATATCGTACATGGTAAACGAGAAAAATCGCATTTTTATTATAATTTTAAACGCGAGTGTATTGAGTGTCAGCATTTTAAAGACAGTGGTGGGTGCTCCCATACAAATTGTGTATCGCTTTATTCATGGTCCTTCGAGCCTTACCGAAAGGCACCTTCAGATTTTTACAAAACTGTGTTAAGAAACACAATTAATAATTATTACAAACAAGTATTAAATTTTAAAATGTAGACACAAAACTCACCAAATATACAGTGCTAATAAATATATATATGTATTTCAACAAACATATAAACATCTTAAACAAACAAAAATTCACAAAACCGGCCGCGAAACCTTAGCACAAAACATAAATAGAACAAACGGGCGCGAAGTTTTAACCAAAAAACAACAACAAAACATACCTGTAAGCAACTGGAGAATAAACACACGAATTGGCACAAAAGGAATATATATATGTAAAAACCTTATACCCTACACAGTGGATCTTAACTTAAAAGAACCCACCATCAAGAACCAAAAAAAAAAAAACCAATTCATGTATACACTTGCACATTAATCCAGCAATACCCCTTATGCTTAATATAGCAATAAGCAGGATTGCATTCAATAAGTAAGCAAAGGCTAAATATCAAACATAAAACAAACAGAAAAAGAAATAAAAATACAACAGACAAATATACATATATGCATATCGAATTAACGTTTACATATTATATCTATATATGTCGTTATATATATATTTACTAAACAAATATATATAGGCAAAAATATATTTACAAAGTGCATAAGGGAAAATACCTGCACATTATTCACTTCGCTTTCGCGCTCTCTTCGCAGTGCGAACATACATATATATACATACGGCATATAATCTATGCCTATGCTTATATACCCTATATACATTGGGTCAATTACACATTGAAAATTTACAAAATTACAAAGTTGTAAAATTAAATGAAAAATAAAACAATAAACGTTGTGGCAAAGATAACACTACTAGATATTAAAAAATTAAAAATAATAAATAATTTATTAAAACAAAAATACACATATTTTCAAAATCCACATTGGCATACATCCCGCAATACCCCTTGAACAAACAAGCAGGATTGCGTACAAATAAGTAAAAGCACATTGATCTCTACAACGAGCTCTCAATTGCGCTAGAAAATAAAAATATTACATACGCACAAACAATTCGTGCATACTTATGTACAAGGTGTATTGATCTCTTCAACGAGCTCTCAATTTCACGAGCCCATATATATATGTACACACAAGTCCGTGTTTTAGGGTGTACCTAAATACAACAACATAAGGACAGAAAAGTATTGTTAAATTAACAGTGCGATTCTTAATAATAAAATTAAGAAAATTTAAATTACACTCACAACAAAATATTTAAAATAAAATACAAATTAAAAAATTTATTTCGCATTTAAATATTTATCTAGTCCGAAAAAAACTCGTATATACGTAAAAGAGTATTCGGTAATAATTATCATTTATTGCTGCGTTTAAATCAGTTTACAGTATATAGTAATAAATAATATAACAAAAATGGTTAATGACGATAAAAAATCAAATTACACCTGCAGAAGCTACACGCGCAAGACAGGTTACCACAAAGCAAATAAAAGGCAAAAATATTTGTGTCACCAAATTCATTTCTGAGAGTGACAGATTAACACGATACTGCACTCGATTTTCATCTTCACCGATTCAAGACATCTCTGAGTCGTTATTGGAAATAAAGAAACAAAATATTGACAATTTTTGGACTCGTCTCCAAACTGCTCATGACTCCATAGTATATTATGACGATTCAGATCTACCACACGATTTTAAATCATCGGCTTACGCACTATACGAAAACTGCTTAGACCAGTACGAAGAAACAAAAGCTATGATTTCTGATCAATTAAAGCTAATAAAAGCGATGGCACCTACTCCACATCCGAGAGTAGAGCTGCCACAAATTCAAAGTCAAGAGGCAAGTTCAGGCATCCATCTCGAGGTGCCCGCATGTGACACAGAAATATTTTATGGAGGTCATGAAGAATGGCCGTCCTTCCGGGACATGTTCACTGCCGTATACATCAACCATCCAAAATTAACAAAAGCACAAAAATTGTATCACCTACGATACAAAACAAAAGGTCAAGTAGGCGTCATAATCAAACCGTTTCGCACTAAATGACACTACACTAATAAACTTGCCTAAGATTCAAAAAGAAACCAGTGAAGAGTTTATAAGACTAAAATAAACCGTTTCAAACTGTTTGTCGGTTTTATCGACACAAAATATTCCCACAGACAGCTGGGACCCTATACTGGTAAACATATGCACTGCCGCATTACCAGAAAAATCGATACTTTTATGGGAGCAATCGCTCTCATCACGAAAGAAATGCCCCACGTGGCAACAAATGACAGACTTTCTTACTACCCAGTACGAAATCGCTGAATGGGTAGACAAAAAGCTAATTAAAACAAAAATTGTACAACACGACCTAAAAAGAAGCTTCAATAGACCCCAAGCTAGTAGCAAAAACAAATTAAACAGAAGCTTGTACAAAACGCAATCTTTCACATCTGAACAGAACAATAATACGTCATGCGAACTATGCACGAGAGGGCATAAACTACAATCTTGCGAGAAATTAAAAAAATTAAAAATTATAGATTCAATTGCTTATATTGTCACAAAAGACACCACTCAATGCTTCATTACAGCAAATTTCCCATATCACCCCAAACAAGCGCTTATACAAAAAGAACCACAGGTTTAGTTGTAACAACAACTCCTAAAAACCAAAATCCCGAAAATTGCCAAAAGACACCATGATGCTCAAAGGCACAAAGAACTCAAACGCTACACAGCGAAATACAAAATAGGGTATTACTACCCACAGCAGTCATCTCCATCGAACACCGAGGAGAGCTGTTTAAACTTAGGGCCTTAATAGACCAAGGATCACAACGATCTTTCATAGCGTCTAGGGCACAAAATAGGCTACAACTGCCAACAAAACAAGCCAGCCTTGAAATCACGGGAATGGGCGGAAGGGTAGACCAAAACTCAAATAAAATCTGCCCCATTACCCTAATTTCCTCCCAAGCGGATAAGCAAATTATAGCAGAAGCTATAGTCTTACCGCAACTAACAAATATGCTTCCAAGCTATCATATAAATAGCAAGTATTGGCAAAAAGTTTCACACCTAATGCTAGCAGATCCCAACTGCAACACTCCCGCTCAAATAGACCTTCTATTAGGCAGCGACCTTATACCGAAAATAACACTTGAAGGTGTTGAAAAAATTTCAACCACCCTTTTAGCCCAAAACACTATATTTGTTTGGATCCTAAGTGGACTAGTTCCAGAAGCAGTTTCCACAACAACAACTCAAGTTGACGAATACTCTAAAGAATACCTTCATTCACAATTAAGGAAACTTCGGGAGTTAGAAAAACGCCCCCTCATATCAATTACAACCCCAGAAGATCAGTATTGTAAAGTCTTCTACAAAGCCGCAACTACTCGATCAAATAATAGCCGGTACGTCGTACGACTACCGCCAAAGCCACAACCTTCCAACACTCTACAGATTGGCACAAAAAACCATGTCAGAGTTTCTTCTGACAACCCCAGTGTTAAAAACACAAATATCTATAATTCAACCAAATCATCGAAATATATGTGCCTGAGAAATAAGATGACTGATGTGAACATCGAATAAAAATTGTTCAACTCTGTATAGAATCCGCTGAATTTAGGTAATGATAATAGTGGCAAACCTGATTGATTTGTATTCACAAAAGTATACTGGGATTCGTTGTTGTTCATCTTGAATGTGGAGCAATGTTGCGAAGCGCTACGTTTTCCAATTTCGCGTTGTAGACTAGCCTTCAAATTAACCAAATTTGTACTCATGCATTCAAGGCGCTCATACATAGCCTGGGTCTTTAACTTCTAAAAGGTAACCCTGCCCCTAGGTGAATGCTGACTTATGGGACTCTCATTTACAGGAATTTCTCCAGCTGGAGAACCACTGGAATGATTTAAGGACATCTCAAAATAGTTTAGGTAATTAAACTGTAAAACCAGGTTAGGTGATCAGCGCGGTAACGTGTAGTTAATAACTGGTGATGATGGTTAAATATATCAGTATACCGTAATAACTGCTTTTAGAAACCACGTTATGAAGCGCCCGATTTACTTTGCTTAAGCTTTCAAATTTACTGTAGTAGCGCTATTTAAAAAATCACATCACGTTTTCGTCATAAATCATATTGAAATTAAAACACGTATTTGATGAATCGACCGTTTACGGTACGCCAAATTTGTCAAACACTAACACTGCAGCACACGAACTAATTAGTCTGATATTTAATGTAATTTTTACTTTTTTAATGAAAAGCACACCCATCGATCACGTCGTGGTCACCAAATGTTGAGCTACCAAGCTTTTAATTGGAAATGTTTATTATCATTTGAAAAAACAATCTTTGGAATGTATTTTTTATTATTTTAGATTATCTCTTTTAAATGTTGGCCGCGGCTATGTCTCAGATGGTACATCCGTTGGGTCCAATTTTCGATGTCTCGTTAGAGCATCTCGACTGGCGTATGACACGCGGGTTACGCCACCGCAACGTTCCAAAACCAAAATAAGCAATGATGACAAACTACAAGTTTGTTGGAGCCAATGACCCAATTGCACCAATAATTCCGATTTCGTCAGAATGACTACAAATGCATTTTTAGCAACGTAAACACAAAGTGTCAGCAACCCGTATTTCCTAATTGTATTCTCAACTTTCAAATTCATTCGCATTACCAAATCGCATATTAGCTAAGTAAGCATTATTGTAGAATATAAGCGAATAATTGTAATATCACACAGGGAGAATGTAAAATAAAGTATAACCATTCACAACAATCAAATAATTGTTTTTTTCGGTTCCCGCCGGTACATTCGATCTAATTGGCGCAGTCGGTTAGAAAAAAATAATAATAATAATGTGTCTAAAGATGCATAAGAAAGGACACTAACCGAAGTTATGTCCAGTGCGGAAAATATATCCTAAGATATACAAGTACAAAAGGACTACAATCAAAATTTAGTCCGAGTTAAAAAACATAAGAAAGGACACTAACCGAAGTTATGTCCAGTGCGAAAAATATATCCTAAGATATACAAGTACAAAAGGACTACAATCAAAATTAATCCGAGTTAAAAAACATAAGAAAGGACACTAACCGAAGTTATGTCCAGTGCGGAAAATATATCCTAAGGTATACAAGTACAAAGGACTGCAATCAAAATTTAGCCCGAGTGGAAAAAACATAGCGAAAGGACAATAATCAAAATTATATCCTAGTGAAAAACAAAATAAAAAGAAATAATATATTATATTATATATAGAAAAAAAATTTATATAAGTAAAATATATATAAAATATATAAAAAACCAAATAAGTGAAATATATAACTAACAAGTAAGGAAGAGCTAAGTTCGGATGTAACCGAACATTTTATACTCTCGCAAAGTCAAATGGTATACTCGTTTGAGATTTCTTTGTGGATTGACTGATATTTTCGGTAGAAGGTCAACTATAGGTACTGGGGTCCACATATTTAGTACTTAGGGGCTTGAACACTTTTGGTTCGATTTAGAAAATTTTTGGTCACAAGGTGGCATACTTTAAACGTATTATTCACGCAAAGTTTTACGCCGATATAATCATTGTTGCTTGATTTGCATAGTGGAAAGTGAAAGAATCAAGTGGTATTTAAAATGGTGTCATATGGAAAATAGGCGTGGTTGTAATCCGATTTCGCCCTTTTTCGCACTATGACATAGAAACATGAAAAGAACGTTTCGCACCGAATTTGGTTGAAATCGGTTGAGCAGATCTCAAGATATGGGTTTTCACCTAAAAGTGGGCTGTGCCCCGCCCACTGTCTAATTTTGAACGCGGTTCCTATAAAGCCATCTTATACCATCTCAGGGATAAAATTTAATGTCTCTGGCGTGTTTAGTGCTTGATTTATCGCGCTTTTAGTAGTTTTTAACAGTACCGTTATATGGGGAGTGGGCGGAGTTGCCACCCGATTTCAACTATTTTCACACCGTCAATAGAAGTGCTAAAAACATTTGCTTCCAGTGAATTTTGTTATTATAGCATTAGCGGTTTAGGAGATATGCACATTAAACCTATTAGAGGCGGGACCACGCCCACTTTTTAAAAAAAAGTTTTAACTGCAGATGCCCCTCCCTAATGTGATCCTGTGTACCAAATAACAGTCTTGTATCTTATTGCGGAGCTTAGTTATGGCAAGTTATTTGTTTTTGATTAATGACGTTTTGTGGGCGTATCTGCAAATGGGGGTATCTGCAATACCAACCGTCTCACGGTACCATGAAACATGTCTATCAAGTTTCATAAAGATATCTCAATTTTTACTCAAGTTAGAGCTTGCACGGACGGACGGACGGACAGACGGACGGACGGACAGACAGTCACCCGGATTTCAACTCGTCTCTTCATCCTGATCATTTATATATATATAACCCTATATCTAACTCGATTAGTTTTAGGTGATACAAACAACCGTTAGGTGAACAAAACTATTATACTCTGTAGCAACAGGTTGCGAGAGTATAAAAATGGCCAACCAAGTCCCGGCAACAGAGCTTATAAAGGAAGCCGCAAGGATTAAACCCTACTATGGCATAAACAAAGAATACGATCTCTCATCCTTCTTGAGAGAAGTCGAAATTATTCTTCCTCTGTTCGATGACAACCCAGCGCTTAAGCAATTCATATTCGAGAGACACATCTGGACCAAAATTCAGGGAGCAGCGCTTCAAGTCATCAGGACACTGGGTCCATCTGCAACACGGAACGAAATTAAAGCGGAATTAATAAAAAACTTCGGAGTCAAGGAAACATATCATGGGCTTTACAACCAAGCCATTCGCACCAAATATACCAACGTGAGTAATTATTACAATACTTTAAAGTTTATTTTAGATAAGTTAAACAATAAGTACGAATTCGATCAAACAAAACCTGTAGAGTTTTCTCCTAGCATCAATGAATCACTAATTCTAAAAACATTTTTAGACCCACATTGAGTAGTATCATTCATAGTAGGAATATAAATAATCTGAGGGAAGCTTATTATACACTCGAAGAAACAGGTTTAATTTCACGATACGATAATAACTACAATAGGCAGCCACGTACCTCAATACAATTTAGGCAGAATTTTGGAACTTCAGGCCAACAAGATCAGTCCCTAGGACAACACAGCCAAAATCACTATAATTCAAGACAACAAGACCGTTCTTCTGGACAATATAGACATAACAGTTATAATTCAGGACAAGAAGACCGTTCTTCTGGACAATATAGACAAAACAGTTATAATTCAGGACAACAAGACCGTTCTTCTGGACAATATAGACAAAACAATTATAATTCAGGACAACAGGACCGTTTCTCAGAACAATACAGGCAAAATTATCATAACTCAATACAACACGATCGCTTCTCCAGGCAATATAGGCAACCCGATCATTTATCCAGACAAATGAGAGTTAATAATTACACCGCACCAGAGCCGATGGAGGTAGAACATATCGAGCAGACAAATTTTCACTTAGCCACCCATCGACATGTTTACCGATAGTAGAACTCACTATAGGCAAAGATAAAATTAGATGTTTACTAGACACTGGCTCAACGACATCATTATTAAACAAATCCTGTTTACCGCAATATAAGCGAGTAAAACTAGAAAATATTTTTACATTTAATACCTTAAGCGGGCAAACACAAGTTAAATATGAAATTATAACGGAACGGGACTTTATAAAAAGTTAATTAGAGAGGATACGAATTCCGAAGAAGCAGAATACCTCAAAACTATCATATCTAAAAATAGCGAAGGGCAAAAACTATCCCATGCCCACACAATACAGCACGAAATAGTTACAACAACCGATAAACCCATATATTCCAAAATATACAGATATCCCCAAATACACGAGCAGGAAATAAAAAGGCAAATAGCCGAAATGCTCGATCACGGTATAATCACAGAGAGTAACTCACCTTACAATTCACCCTTGTGGATTGTGCCCAAAAAATTAGATAATTCAGCACAAAAAAAGTGGCGCATCGTTATTGATTACAGGAAACTGAACGAAGTTACAGTAGACGATAAGTTTCCAATGCCAAACATAGAAACTATTCTCGAAAAATTAGGCCGAGCTCAGTACTTCACGACACTCGACTTAGCAAAAGGATTCCACCAAATCCTAATAAATGAAAATGACCGAAAGAAAAGAAAGAATGCCCCGCCAACCGTTCAACGATTAATGAACTCGATTTTAAGAGATTTAATTGGCGTGATATGCGTCGTATACCTAGACGATATCCTAATATTTAGCACTTCTATAGAAGAGCATGTAACAAGCATAAATAAAGTTTTCGAAAGGTTGAGAAAACATAATTTAAAATTACAAATAGATAAATGTAATATTATTTTAGGTAATTCGTGAAGGACTATGCAAAAATTGCCTACGGCTTGACTAGATATCTAAAGAAAGACATCAAAATAAATTTGAAAGACCCACAATATGTCGACTCATTTAAAAAATTAAAATCCCTTTTAGTAAACCCACCAATATTAAAATACCCAGATTTCCATTAAAAGTTTAAAATTTCCACCGACGCAAGTAATCATGCTATCGGATCTGTCTTACTCCAAGATAATCATCCAGTCAGTTTCGCTAGTAGAACACTGAATGAAGATGAAAAAAGATGTGCCACCATAGAAAAAGAACTCCTAGCAATAGTTTGGGCAGTAAATTACTTTAGGCCTTTCGTTTATGGCAGAAAATTCGAATTGGAAACAGATCATCAACCGTTGGTTTGGCTTAAGTCCAAATACAATGGCAAGGACATAAATCCGAGACTCCAGAGATGGTTTTTAAATTGGGTGAGTATGACTTTAATATAAGTTATGTCAAAGGAAAACAAAATAAAGTAGCAGACTTTTTGAGCTGAATAAACGTAAATACTGACGAAATCAATGCAATATCTGATAACACAACTCATAACAATAACAATCAGTATCCCTCAATAGAAGAAGACAACATTAGTACCAATGCCACTATACATTCGCAAGTGGAGGAACAAAACGACCATTTCCCCATCCTAGACACAGTAGTAAATCGTTTCCACACACAAATAATACTTACGCAACACAAAAGTCAGGAAATAAAAATCATAAATTTAAAACGCAAAATTTTCTTAAATCAGGAAAATATAGATGGAAATAATATGGCAGATATATTTAAAAGATTCCTAAAAAACGGAAAAGTAGGCATTTTTTCAGAATTACCAGATAGCGAATACAACAAGGTTCAGCAGAAATTACTAGAACTCTTCCCAGCAAGCATAAAATTTTACAAATGTTCGTATCACGCTGTAGACTTAGAAACCGAACAAGAAACCTATAAGTGGATAGCGAACTACCACAAAAAGGAAACAGGACACGCCGGAATAGTAGAAAACTATGAAGGGCTGAAGAGAGCAATATTCTAAAAGGATCTGAAGAAACTGATTTAAAAATATATTAACAATTGTGACATATGTAGTTGGGCAAAATATGGCAGAAGGCCGATTAAACCAAAATTTAAGTATACAGAAACCCCAAGTGAATGCAATCAGATAGTTCACGTAGATATTTATATTAACAAAAAACACAGTTTCCTAACGTTCATTGACAAATTTTCTAAACACGCTGTAATACTGTACTTGGATGATCGAAATCATATCACCATAATAGAAAAACTACGGCTATACTTTTCACTAAAAGGAAAGCCAAGAAAGTTTATAATGGACAACGAATTCAACTCTATAAACATTAAAGATTTTTTAAACGAACAATCAATTGAGGTACACTATACAAAACCAAATAGCCATACAAAGAAAAAATTCAAAAACTTATAGAAGACACAAAAAACGTATAATTGATAATAGAAATAAAAAAAGAGAAGATTACAATCGAACAAATGAAGAAGAATATGTTAAGAATTACAGAGCACTTAGGCATAAAAATGAACCCAAATATAGGAAGTTACACTTAGATAATATACACCCAGCAAATATAAAAAGACCAACTAAATTTTCAGGTACTCTGGACACTAATGCTTTTCACACTAATAACACCACCACAGACAATTAAGGCTACACTCATCGTGGAAAAAATCGAAAGCAACGAAGGCTACACAGAAATCTTTTTAGAAAACATAAATTTAATTCATAATTACAACACAATATTACACATCATAGACCTATCCGAAATAAAAAATATTAGAAACACCTTAGAATCAAACATTGAAATTTTAACACACAACGAAAACTACGAACTGGACACACTTAAATGATAGGAAAAAAATTGAAGCTAGTATAAACGGACTAGGCGTAGAAAATAGACGCTTGGAGAGACAACTCATTTATTTCGATTTATTGTTAAAAGTAAGAATCTTAAAAGACAAAATTGATCAATTACAAAATAATATTGCCGCCTCTAGGCTCAATATAATGAATGAAAATATTTTAACAAAAGAAGAAATCATAAAATACGATATAGACATGTTTAAATTACAAAATATAAAGTTATACACAGCACAGTATAAAAATAGTAAAATAACTTTTGTTATTCAAATACCTAATGAAGTTATAAATGTTAGAAAATCAATGTTTTCACCACTTCCTAATAATATATCACAAGAGTTAATGTTCAGTACAGAAGAAGTTGTAAAAATAAATAATACATATTATTCATTTCAAGAAAATATAAATGTAAAGAAACTAAAAGAATCAAACCTATGTATCCTAAGAAACAATTGTGAAAGTATAAGAAATAAAAAAACAGAGTTAATTGCAATAAAAGACGGATTATTGTTATTAAAAAATTATGGAAAAACATTCATTAATAGTACATGTGATCAAAGAACTCTGCATATATCGGGCCATAATTTAGTAATATTTAACAATTGCAATGTAAAAATTAATGAAAATATTTTTGAAAATACGAGAATTCAATTGGAAGGACATTTTATAATACCTAATAATTTCAAAGTTAATAACGTTAAAACCAAACTGACATTCGAAGAATTAATGGTGCAACAAATCGAAAATATAAATAAAATAAAAGAATTGGAATATCACAGAAATACACATAAGCCAATAATTTGGACAACATTCGCTACTACTGTCATTATCGTTGCAATAATTTTTGCCGTAATAGTTTATATCTACATTTTTAAAAATCGTAAAGTTTCAGACATTAATGTACTTGGGGAAACTCAGGGGAGTCTCCAATCAAGAGGGGGAGGAGACGCCACCGCAACGTTCAAATGCATTTTTTAGGACGTAAACACAAAGTATTCTCAACTTTCAAATTTATTTACATTACCAAATCGCATATTTATTGTATTATTGTAAAATATAAGCGAATAATTGTAATAACAAAACGGAAGAATGTAAAATAAAGTATAACCATTAACAACAAAAAATTAATCCCAATTTCTCTAACCATAAAAGGCTGCGATGCGTGGATGCGTTTTACAGGCAATTCAACCATGATGTGCTCGACGAGTCGTTGTTTCGATCTGCAGTATATGATACATTTACGTAGAACACGCGTAATAGTTTTTCTGCCACCTAGAGGACAAAATTGCATACGAATTGAGACAAGTAGACACTGAGAACCTACGTAGTGATACTTTCGATGAAAATGAGTGATTATTAATGACGTTAATGGATGATCTTTTGGTAAAAACATTAGATGACGTGAGTGAACAAAGTTATTATTTTTTAATGCGCCAATTTCAGGCCCCAACTGCGCTTCAACGTTTTCCAAAAATTGAGGACCATGTCTCCAAAGCTTTGACCTCAAGAGCTTCTTTAGTGTAGCGCTCTGGGATAGAATGTCAGATGGTTTCATTGATGTGGTGTATTTTACCTTTAGGTTAGGATTTCTCCCAAGTTTGCGTTTAATATTCTCGAATCTGCGTCTAGCAGTTAAATATTAGGTCAAGTAAAAAGTTCGTTCGGTTTTTATCTAAAAGATGGCGTTATTGTCCATAGTACTAGTGTTACGTGTCGCATCATGTCACACTATACGGCGCTGAAAACGTGTTTATTCGCGCTAAAAGTTTGCCTTTGACAGTTTTTCGATTGATTTACTCAGTTCGTTGTGAGCGCTTGTTAAAGATGGACACCAACAAAGAGAAAATTCGCTATATTTTACAATTTTTCTTCGATCAAAGCGAAAAAGCAGCCAAAGCGGCTGAAAACATTAATTTAGTTTATGGGCCCAATACTGTAAGCGAACGTGTAGCACAAAAGTGATTTGCTAGGTTCCGTTCCGGTAATTTCGATGTCAAAGATGCACCACGCGTCGGGAGGCCTGTCGTCGAAAATTGCGATAAAATCATGGAAATAGTGGAAACAGACCGTCACGTGAGCACTTATTTAATTGCTGAGGAACTAAAGATATGCCAGAAAACCGTTTGGAGCCATTTGCATAACCTTGGATTTAAAACGGAGCTCGATGTTTGGTTGTCACACAAACTAACGCAAAAAACATGATGGACCGAATTTCCATCTGCAAATCGCTGCAGAATCGCAACAAAATCGACCCGTTTCTGAAGCGGATTGTGACTGGCGATGAAAAATGGGTCACTTATGGGAAGCGGCCCAGATGGTGGCCAAGACCTGATTGACGGCCAGGAAGGTTTTGCTGTGTGTTTGGTGGGATGGGCAAGGAATCATCTACTGCGAGCTGCTCCCCTATGGCCAAACGCTCAATTCGGCCCTCTACTGCCAACAACTGGAACGCTCGAAGGCAGCACTCATCCAGAAGAGGCCATCTTTGATCAACAGAGGCCGAATTGTGTTCCATCAGGACAACGCCAGGCCACACACGTCTTTGGTGACTCGCCAGAAGCTCCTGGAGCTCGGAGGGGATGTTCTAATGCACCCACCTTATAGTCCGGACCTGGCACCAAGTGAATTCCGTCTTTTCCTGTTTATGGCGAACGCGCTTAATGGTGAAAAGTTGGCTTCAAGAGAGGCCTGTGAAAATTGTCTCTCCAAGTTTTTTGGCAATAGGGACGCAGGCTTCTACGAGAGGGGTATAATGAAGTTGGCATCTCGTTGGCAACAAGTTTACGAACAAAACGGCGCATATTTGACTTAAATCGGACAAATGTACACAAAGTTATCATCTTTTGAAAAATCAATAAAAAACCGAACGAACTTTTTACTTTACCTAATATAAGTATGCTCAAGTGAACTGAATACCCACCGGATGATAAACGTGAATTATTATCTTTAAAATGTTTCTCCCACTCGAGGTCTTCTTTGGTGATTGGTTCATGAGCATGTTAAATTTCCCAAAATTGACGTACTAATTTGTCTAACTGTGTATCGTGGTCAATTGCACTTGATGATCTTTAGCTTACAATAAATGTTGATAATTGAGCGCTTTGTTGCCAACTGATAGGGCCCATCCCAATCGAGTTTTTTGAAGAATGGGCAACCCAGGTGCCAACTTTATCTGCCCCACACAAATGTGATCAAAGAAAAGTCCTGCTCCGATGAGCATCTCAATGCGCTGTGGTATATTGAAATATGGGTCGGCTAGTTGGATATTCGAAGGAGCATTCCAATCATCGGTGGCGACTGAAGTACCAGGTTGATTATCGCTGATCGTTTGAGCGACAAGAGCAAGAATGTTTGTTGAGTAATCAGAAGTCCGCGACTTCACTACAAGATCGACTGAGTATCCTTTCTTCGGAAAGTTTGCACCTCCAATTTTTGAAACCTCAGTTGAGGTAAATCTGTATGTTAGAGTCCAATAGGGAGCGATAAAGTATTAAAGTTCCGACACAATTCTTTAGTAAAACGATTGCAGTAGCTAAAAGCCCAAAATCAGATGGAGATCAGGAAGCAGAGGTGTCAGACTGCGCTGGTAGCGTTGCAGTTATGACATTAGCTTATACAAAAGTTTTTATTAATGATAACTCGGGTCTATTAGCTGGCGCTGATGGTAAACGATTAAAATATAAAACCGTGTGATGCTTTGAATGACAATTTTGACAAGAACTTAATTTGCAGTCTCGTATCGAGGGTGCGACAAATGCTTTAAAAATGCAGTCAATAATTTCCATGATAGCAACTCGTTTATTGAACAACTTTCTTTCTGTTTTGTTTAAGTTACTTTGTCTAATTTTTTCGTAAAAACCTATTTGTAACCAAGTGACTGCAACGTACGTTTATGTGAAGTGAGCTTGTTCATCAGTAAAAAACTCCAGATATGTGCCTGAGAAATAAGATGACTGATGTGAACATCGAATAAAAATTGTTCAACTCTGTATAGAATCCGCTGAATTTAGGTAATGATAATAGTGGCAAACCTGATTGATTTGTATTCACAAAAGTATACTGGGATTCGTTGTTGTTCATCTTGAATGTGGAGCAATGTTGCGAAGCGCTACGTTTTCCAATTTCGCGTTGTAGACTAGCCTTCAAATTAACCAAATTTGTACTCATGCATTCAAGGCGCTCATACATAGCCTGGGTCTTTAACTTCTAAAAGGTAACCCTGCCCCTAGGTGAATGCTGACTTATGGGGCTCTCATTTACAGGAATTTCTCCAGCTGGAGAACCACTGGAATGATTTAAGGACATCTCAAAATAGTTTAGGTAATTAAACTGTAAAACCAGGTTAGGTGATCAGCGCGGTAACGTGTAGTTAATAACTGGTGATGATGGTTAAATATATCAGTATACCGTAATAACTGCTTTTAGAAACCACGTTATGAAGCGCCCGATTTACTTTGCTTAAGCTTTCAAATTTACTGTAGTAGCGCTATTTAAAAAATCACATCACGTTTTCGTCATAAATCATATTGAAATTAAAACACGTATTTGATGAATCGACCGTTTACGGTACGCCAAATTTGTCAAACACTAACACTGCAGCACACGAACTAATTAGTCTGATATTTAATGTAATTTTTACTTTTTTAATGAAAAGCACACCCATCGATCACGTCGTGGTCACCAAATGTTGAGCTACCAAGCTTTTAATTGGAAATGTTTATTATCATTTGAAAAAACAATCTTTGGAATGTATTTTTTATTATTTTAGATTATTTCTTTTAAATGTTGGCCGCGGCTATGTCTCAGATGGTACATCCGTTGGGTCCAATTTTCGATGCCTCGTTAGAGCATCTCGACTGGCGTATGCCACGCGGGTTACGTCACCGCAACGTTCCAAAACCAAAATAAGCAATGATGACAAACTACAAGTTTGTTGGAGCCAATGACCCAATTGCACCAATAATTCCGATTTCGTCAGAATGACTACAAATGCATTTTTAGCAACGTAAACACAAAGTGTCAGCAACCCGTATTTCCTAATTGTATTCTCAACTTTCAAATTCATTCGCATTACCAAATCGCATATTAGCTAAGTAAGCATTATTGTAGAATATAAGCGAATAATTGTAATATCACACAGGGAGAATGTAAAATAAAGTATAACCATTCACAACAATCAAATAATTGTTTTTTTCGGTTCCCGCCGGTACATTCGATCTAATTGGCGCAGTCGGTTAAAAAAAAAAATAATAATAATGTGTCTAAAGATGCATAAGAAAGGACACTAACCGAAGTTATGTCCAGTGCGGAAAATATATCCTAAGATATACAAGTACAAAAGGACTACAATCAAAATTTAGTCCGAGTTAAAAAACATAAGAAAGGACACTAACCGAAGTTATGTCCAGTGCAAAAAATATATCCTAAGATATACAAGTACAAAAGGACTACAATCAAAATTTAGTCCGAGTTAAAAAACATAAGAAAGGACACTAACCGAAGTTATGTCCAGTGCGGAAAATATATCCTAAGGTATACAAGTACAAAGGACTACAATCAAAATTTAGTCCGAGTGAAAAAACATAAGAAAGGACACTAACCGAAGTTATGTCCAGTGCGGAAAATACATCCTAATATATACAAAAGGACTGCAATCAAAATTTAGCCCGAGTGGAAAAAACATAGCGAAAGGACAATAATCAAAATTATATCCTAGTGAAAAACAAAATAAAAAGAAATAATATATTATATTATATATAGAAAAAAAATTTATATAAGTAAAATATATATAAAATATATAAAAAACCAAATAAGTGAAATATATAACTAACAAGTAAGGAAGAGCTAAGTTCGGATGTAACCGAACATTTTATACTCTCGCAAAGTCAAATGGTATACTCGTTTGAGATTTCTTTGTGGATTGACTGATATTTTCGGTAGAAGGTCAACTATAGGTACTGGGGTCCACATATTTAGTACTTAGGGGCTTGAACACTTTTGGTTCGATTTAGAAAATTTTTGGTCACAAGGTGGCATACTTTAAACGTATTATTCACGCAAAGTTTTACGCCGATATAATCATTGTTGCTTGATTTGCATAGTGGAAAGTGAAAGAATCAAGTGGTATTTAAAATGGTGTCATATGGAAAATAGGCGTGGTTGTAATCCGATTTCGCCCTTTTTCGCACTATGACATAGAAACATGAAAAGAACGTTTCGCACCGAATTTGGTTGAAATCGGTTGAGCAGATCTCAAGATATGGGTTTTCACCTAAAAGTGGGCTGTGCCCCGCCCACTGTCTAATTTTGAACGCGGTTCCTATAAAGCCATCTTATACCATCTCAGGGATAAAATTTAATGTCTCTGGCGTGTTTAGTGCTTGATTTATCGCGCTTTTAGTAGTTTTTAACAGTACCGTTATATGGGGAGTGGGCGGAGTTGCCACCCGATTTCAACTATTTTCACACCGTCAATAGAAGTGCTAAAAACATTTGCTTCCAGTGAATTTTGTTATTATAGCATTAGCGGTTTAGGAGATATGCACATTAAACCTATTAGAGGCGGGACCACGCCCACTTTTTAAAAAAAAGTTTTAACTGCAGATGCCCCTCCCTAATGTGATCCTGTGTACCAAATAACAGTCTTGTATCTTATTGCGGAGCTTAGTTATGGCAAGTTATTTGTTTTTGATTAATGACGTTTTGTGGGCGTGGCAGTGGTCCGAATACGCCCATCTGCAATACCAACCGTCTCACGGTACCATGAAACATGTCTACCAAGTTTCATAAAGATATCTCAATTTTTACTCAAGTTAGAGCTTGCACGGACGGACGGACGGACAAACGGACGGACGGACAGACAGTCACCCGGATTTCAACTCGTCTCTTCATCCTGATCATTTATATATATATAACCCTATATCTAACTCGATTAGTTTTAGGTGATACAAACAACCGTTAGGTGAACAAAACTATTATACTCTGTAGCAACAGGTTGCGAGAGTATAAAAATGGCCAACCAAGTCCCGGCAACAGAGCTTATAAAGGAAGCCGCAAGGATTAAACCCTACTATGGCATAAACAAAGAATACGATCTCTCATCCTTCTTGAGAGAAGTCGAAATTATTCTTCCTCTGTTCGATGACAACCCAACGCTTAAGCAATTCATATTCGAGAGACACATCTGGACCAAAATTCAGGGAGCAGCGCTTCAAGTCATCAGGACACTGGGTCCATCTGCAACACGGAACGAAATTAAAGCGGAATTAATAAAAAACTTCGGAGTCAAGGAAACATATCATGGGCTTTACAACCAAGCCATTCGCACCAAATATACCAACGTGAGTAATTATTACAATACTTTAAAGTTTATTTTAGATAAGTTAAACAATAAGTACGAATTCGATCAAACAAAACCTGTAGAGTTTTCTCCTAGCATCAATGAATCACTAATTCTAAAAACATTTTTAGACCCACATTGAGTAGTATCATTCATAGTAGGAATATAAATAATCTGAGGGAAGCTTATTATACACTCGAAGAAACAGGTTTAATTTCACGATACGATAATAACTACAATAGACAGCCACGTACCTCAATACAATTTAGGCAGAATTTTGGAACTTCAGGCCAACAAGATCAGTCCCTAGGACAACACAGCCAAAATCACTATAATTCAAGACAACAAGACCGTTCTTCTGGACAATATAGACATAACAGTTATAATTCAGGACAAGAAGACCGTTCTTCTGGACAATATAGACAAAACAGTTATAATTCAGGACAACAAGACCGTTCTTCTGGACAATATAGACAAAACAATTATAATTCAGGACAACAGGACCGTTTCTCAGAACAATACAGGCAAAATTATCATAACTCAATACAACACGATCGCTTCTCCAGGCAATATAGGCAACCCGATCATTTATCCAGACAAATGAGAGTTAATAATTACACCGCACCAGAGCCGATGGAGGTAGAACATATCGAGCAGACAAATTTTCACTTAGCCACCCATCGACATGTTTACCGATAGTAGAACTCACTATAGGCAAAGATAAAATTAGATGTTTACTAGACACTGGCTCAACGACATCATTATTAAACAAATCCTGTTTACCGCAATATAAGCGTCTAAAACTAGAAAATATTTTTACATTTAATACCTTAAGCGGGCAAACACAAGTTAAATATGAAATTATAACGGAATTACCGAAAGAATTTAATGACGAACACCTAATGAGCTGGAAGCTCACAGAGTTCAAGGCAAAAAATTTTGAAGGGATAATAGGTATTAATATCCTTACGCCCTTAAAAGCACATATAAACCTCGAGGACGAATACCTTGAAATCAATAACATACGAACAAAATTCGTTGGTACATGCCCATTTAATATCAACGAACTACATGCACTAGAAACAATAATTAATGCCGACGAAAAACTTTATAAAAAGTTAATTAGAGAGGATACGAATTCCGAAGAAGCAGAATACCTCAAAACTATCATATCTAAAAATAGCGAAGGGCAAAAACTATCCCATGCCCACACAATACAGCACGAAATAGTTACAACAACCGATAAACCCATATATTCCAAAATATACAGATATCCCCAAATACACGAGCAGGAAATAAAAAGGCAAATAGCCGAAATGCTCGATCACGGTATAATCACAGAGAGTAACTCACCTTACAATTCACCCTTGTGGATTGTGCCCAAAAAATTAGATAATTCAGCACAAAAAAAGTGGCGCATCGTTATTGATTACAGGAAACTGAACGAAGTTACAGTAGACGATAAGTTTCCAATGCCAAACATAGAAACTATTCTCGAAAAATTAGGCCGAGCTCAGTACTTCACGACACTCGACTTGGCAAAAGGATTCCACCAAATCCTAATAAATGAAAATGACCGAAAGAAAACGGCATTTTCCACACCGTTTGGGCATTACGAATTCAAAAGGATGCCTTTCGGATTAAAGAATGCCCCGCCAACCTTTCAACGATTAATGAACTCGATTTTAAGAGATTTAATTGGCGTGATATGCGTCGTATACCTAGACGATATCCTAATATTTAGCACTTCTATAGAAGAGCATGTAACAAGCATAAATAAAGTTTTCGAAAGGTTGAGAAAACATAATTTAAAATTACAAATAGATAAATGTAACTTCTTCGCTAAAAGAACAGAATATTTAGGGCACGTATTGACTACAGAGGGAGTTAAACCAGGCACAGCAAAAATACAGGCCATTCAAAAACTCCAATTACCAAAAACACAGAGGCAAATAAAATCTTTTCTAGGTATCACCGGATATTTTAGGAAATTCGTGAAGGACTATGCAAAAATTGCCTACGGCTTGACTAGATATCTAAAGAAAGACATCAAAATAAATTTGAAAGACCCACAATATGTCGACTCATTTAAAAAATTAAAATCCCTTTTAGTAAACCCACCAATATTAAAATACCCAGATTTCCATTAAAAGTTTAAAATTTCCACCGACGCAAGTAATCATGCTATCGGAGCTGTCTTACTCCAAGATAATCATCCAGTCAGTTTCACTAGTAGAACACTGAATGAAGATGAAAAAAGATGTGCCACCATAGAAAAAGAACTCCTAGCAATAGTTTGGGCAGTAAATTACTTTAGGCCTTTCGTTTATGGCAGAAAATTCGAATTGGAAACAGATCATCAACCGTTGGTTTGGCTTAAGTCCAAATACAATGGCAAGGACATAAATCCGAGACTCCAGAGATGGCTTTTAAAATTGGGTGAGTATGACTTTAATATAAGTTATGTCAAAGGAAAACAAAATAAAGTAGCAGACTTTTTGAGCTGAATAGACGTAAATACTGGCGAAATCAATGCAATATCTGATAACACAACTCATAACAATAACAATCAGTATCCCTCAATAGAAGAAGACAACATTAGTACCAATGCCACTATACATTCGCAAGTGGAGGAGCAAAACGACCATTTCCCCATCCTAGACACAGTAGTAAATCGTTTCCACACACAAATAATACTTACGCAACACAAAAGTCAGGAAATAAAAATCATAAATTTAAAACGCAAAATTTTCTTAAATCAGGAAAATATAGATGGAAATAATATGGCAGATATATTTAAAAGATTCCTAAAAAACGGAAAAGTAGGCATTTTTTCAGAATTACCAGATAGCGAATACAACAAGGTTCAGCAGAAATTACTAGAACTCTTCCCAGCAAGCATAAAATTTTACAAATGTTCGTATCACGCTGTAGACTTAGAAACCGAACAAGAAACCTATAAGTGGATAGCGAACTACCACAAAAAGGAAACAGGACACGCCGGAATAGTAGAAAACTATGAAGGGCTGAAGAGAGCAATATTCTAAAAGGATCTGAAGAAACTGATTCAAAAATATATTAACAATTGTGACATATGTAGTTGGGCAAAATATGACAGAAGGCCGATTAAACCAAAATTTAAGTATACAGAAACCCCAAGTGAATGCAATCAGATAGTTCACGTAGATATTTATATTAACAAAAAACACAGTTTCCTAACGTTCATTGACAAATTTTCTAAACACGCTGTAATACTGTACTTGGATGATCGAAATCATATCACCATAATAGAAAAACTACGGCTATATTTTTCACTAAAAGGAAAGCCAAGAAAGTTTATAATGGACAACGAATTCAACTCTGTAAACATTAAAGATTTTTTAAACGAACAATCAATTGAGGTACACTATACAAAACCAAATAGCCATACAAAGAAAAAATTCAAAAACTTATAGAAGACACAAAAAACGTATAATTGATAATAGAAATAAAAAAAGAGAAGATTACAATCGAACAAATGAAGAAGAATATGTTAAGAATTACAGAGCACTTAGGCATAAAAATGAACCCAAATATAGGAAGTTACACTTAGATAATATACACCCAGCAAATATAAAAAGACCAACTAAATTTTCAGGTACTCTGGACACTAATGCTTTTCACACTAATAACACCACCACAGACAATTAAGGCTACACTCATCGTGGAAAAAATCGAAAGCAACGAAGGCTACACAGAAATCTTTTTAGAAAACATAAATTTAATTCATAATTACAACACAATATTACACATCATAGACCTATCCGAAATAAAAAATATTATAAACACCTTAGAATCAAACATTGAAATTTTAACACACAACGAAAACTACGAACTGGACACACTTAAATGATAGGAAAAAAATTGAAGCTAGTATAAACGGACTAGGCGTAGAAAATAGACGCTTGGAGAAACAACTCATTTATTTCGATTTATTGTTAAAAGTAAGAATCTTAAAAGACAAAATTGATCAATTACAAAATAATATTGCCGCCTCTAGGCTCAATATAATGAATGAAAATATTTTAACAAAAGAAGAAATCATAAAATACGATATAGACATGTTTAAATTACAAAATATAAAGTTATACACAGCACAGTATAAAAATAGTAAAATAACTTTTGTTATTCAAATACCTAATGAAGTTATAAATGTTAGAAAATCAATGTTTTCACCACTTCCTAATAATATATCACAAGAGTTAATGTTCAGTACAGAAGAAGTTGTAAAAATAAATAATACATATTATTCATTTCAAGAAAATATAAATGTAAAGAAACTAAAAGAATCAAACCTATGTATCCTAAGAAACAATTGTGAAAGTATAAGAAATAAAAAAACAGAGTTAATTGCAATAAAAGACGGATTATTGTTATTAAAAAATTATGGAAAAACATTCATTAATAGTACATGTGATCAAAGAACTCTGCATATATCGGGCCATAATTTAGTAATATTTAACAATTGCAATGTAAAAATTAATGAAAATATTTTTGAAAATACGAGAATTCAATTGGAAGGACATTTTATAATACCTAATAATTTCAAAGTTAATAACGTTAAAACCAAACTGACATTCGAAGAATTAATGGTGCAACAAATCGAAAATATAAATAAAATAAAAGAATTGGAATATCACAGAAATACACATAAGCCAATAATTTGGACAACATTCGCTACTACTGTCATTATCGTTGCAATAATTTTTGCCGTAATAGTTTATATCTACATTTTTAAAAATCGTAAAGTTTCAGACATTAATATACTTATGGAAACTCAGAGGAGTCTCCAATCAAGAGGGGGAGGGGTTACGTCACCGCAACGTTCCAAAACCAAAATAAGCAATGATGAAAAACTACAAGTTTGTTGGAGCCACTGACCCAATTGCACCAATAATTCCGATTTCGTCAGAATGAATACAAATGCATTTTTAGCAACGTAAACACAAAGTGTCAGCAACCCGTATTTCCTAATTGTATTCTCAACTTTCAAATTCATTCGCATTACCAAATCGCATATTTAGCTAAGTAAGCATTATTGTAGAATATAAGCGAATAATTGTAATATCACACAGGGAGAATGTAAAATAAAGTATAACCATTCACAACAATCAAATAATTGTTTTTTTTGGTTCCCGCCGGTACATTCGACCTAATTCGCGTGATGTTTTGCTCGAAGAACTGAATCAAAGCGGGATTGTCTGCCTAGACTTTACATATCTCTACAGGAAAAAGTCTAAGCGTGAGATATCACACGATCTTGTTGGCCAATCAGAAGGCCCAAAACGTGAAATTATCTTATTATATTATTATTATTATAATTATAAATCTATTGATTGATTTGAAGTGTGGGAAACCAAATGTCGCCGAGATCACGATCTTAAATTTCAAATATCAAATAGTCGGTTATCATGGTGCGATAACGATCGCCATTGACGGTTACGTTCTCACCCGCATCATTTTTGAAAAAATATGGATCGCTGATTCTCACAAACCACACCAAACTGTGGGTTTTTCTGGATGAAATGGCTCTTGAATCTCTTCAGGTTGCTCCTCGTCCTAAATGCGGCAATTTTGCTTGTTTATATACCCATTGAGCCAGAAATGGGTCTCTTCGCTGAACAAAGTTTGGCTCGAAAACGTGGGATCTTCTCAAAACTTTTCAAGAGCTGATAGAGCAAAGCGATGTCGTTTAGGAAGGTCGAGCGACTGCAGTTCTTGCACAAACTGGGTGATTGTGTTGCGAATAGAACGCAAGTAGTACATAAGTTGAGCTAAGCGCGCGAAACAAATTTTTTACCGAACGTGAATATTTGTAATAAATTTGAACAATTTGTAAAGGTTGTTTAGGCATAAGTATTTTTGTGATGAAATGCAAAAGAATACTAAACAAAACTAAAATAACAGCTTGACATACCCACGCGTTATCTGGCAAAGGAAGGCTATTGAAAAATGTATCTCTACTTGGATAACGCGTTATATACCTATATAACCCTATATCTATTTCGATTAGTGTTACGCACAACCGTTAGGTGAACAAAACTATTATACTCTGTATCTAAATGTTGCAAGAGCATAATAACGAAAATGGCACAACAATATTTGCCGGGTAAGCTAGTATATATCCATACTAAGTTAATCCATACTAATCTTTATATATAATATATAAATCTTATGTACGTGTGTTTGTAATTGAACTCCCTCTAAACGGCTGGACCATTCTTATGACATTTTTTGTGTATATTGAAGTTAGTTTGATTCACAATTCGATCAACTAAATAGTGTTTTAACAACGAATTTATTTATTTGTATATTGTTGTTGATAATAGAACGTCTTACATAGAATACCGGGATACTGCGCTGCAATCGTGACAGATATTCAAAAGCATATATTTGAGCCTGGTAGATGGCGCTGAGATCAGATTCTAAGATAGCATAAGTACCTATAGTTTAAAGTATTAAGACTATAGACATGTGTATGGTGTTTAACATTCATACTGCTATGCTATTCTATACGATACATATCAATAAAAGTTGTAAAATCCGTAAATTTTATTCTTACTTCCAAATGACATTATTTGAAGCAACATTTTCATAATGAAGATGGTCGCCATTTTGAATCTACATTGAAGAAGGTTCCTTACTTCCAATACCTGACACCGATCCAAAATTCTTACAAATTTATTTTATGGGCGACGAGGAAAAACAAGCAAATTAATAAACTCTGTTTATTCATCCAAATAGAGCAGATTGAGGATATTATTTTATGATCAAGAGGATTAATTCAGTAAATGGTATGTGTGAAAACTAAATGGATATGTAAGCTAACACTAAATTTAGTTATATTATCCAAGAGCGAAATAGGTAATGGCAGAAATACCCTTTTAGTGTTGTATTAGTTTTTTAAGTGAAAATTCTTTGCGCTCGTTGAGCTTAATTCCAGTATAGAATGAAACGAAATAGCGACAGGAAATGTTAATATTAATGTTAATGTTAAAATAATGTTAATGTTAATGCAGAATGTTAATAAATAAAGAATGCGCAAATGTTAGCTGTGCTAAAATGTAAATTATTAAAAGGGAACATCAAAAATGCACAAATTCGAAAATTAAATTACACCACGTCAAAAAAGAACCCTCCCCTCTATAAGCGAAATCAACAAACTACATCACTCTAAAAAGAAATCAAGCAAATTTTCTCCACATTATAAGGAACGGCAAATGTATGTATGCACAGGTGTTCTTTGGCATGCGTGATATGACCTGATTTGGTATTTGTAAAAATTAAAGCCATTAAGATTCCACCAAGCACACGCCATATTTTCTAAATATTTCTTATTACAACGACAACCAATTCATTCATAAGGGACGCGCATATGCTACAAAACGAAATGCGATCGTTTATAATTTTGCACTGCGCTGATTTTTTTGTGAGCCTGGTCAACCACATTTGGTTTTCATATGGAATTCTTACCGCAAATGCGCGAGGATACAAACAAAAATGAATTTAAATGAAATGAATGTTGTCAGTAAATTTAAGATCAGCCAAAATTTAAATTTAACAATTTGTACCACTGAAAAGCTTACCATCTATCCTCTCGCATTTGTATGTTGCTCACAAGCTGCTTCTTCACGATGATGCTAAAAATCAGAAATTGAAGAATTTCTCCCTTCAGAAAGGAGGATTGACAACATGGCCTATTAGAGACTTAAAATATTATTTTAATTTACTTCGTATAATTCATTATATCTGACATTATATTATAAAATTGTCATTCATATGAAATTTTTAATTACTTTTGTATGTTCTAAGCACACTCCATGTGTTTACTTATTATCATTATTTCATAGTTTTTCGATTTAGCCCATTTTATCTAAATATGACGCTATGAAAAGCCCAACCGACATTGTCGCAAAATTGTGGATTCAAACAAATTTTGTCAACTTTGCAACGCTGCGCAAAATTCGGCGTCAATATATATACAAGCTCCTATGTATGTTTCTTTGTCGGCAAAGTTGTCATTTGCTTTTTTTTCAACTTTACTTCCATTGCGTGCCACCATGGACAGAGGCGTTTCAACGGATGATTTATATCATATTATTATTTTGCTTAATTTGTATAGAAAAATACTGATATTTTATAAAATATTATAATATTTACCTAAAAATATAAATACACATAAGTTTATACGTTTTACTTAAACGTTTTTAAAATAAACTCGATAAATAAAACATATCTTAAGCAATTATGTGATTATATCTTATTATTGTCGGAAACATGGATAAACAATGAAGAAGTTGTGGATGTGCTGAACTTCGATTGTGTCGTCCATTTCAAACGTACCAATGTAAGAGCTAGTGGGGTAGCTTTCTACCATAACTCTACTGACAGAATAAATATTGTTAATTGATTTTAATGCCAATATTGCTTTAGAAGAAGCTCAACCAATTGTACAATTTTTAGAAAGTAAATTCAATTTAATAATGAATAATAATCCCAAAAACTTAACAACCAGATCAGGCACGACAGTAGATGCAACTTTCTCAAGATATTAAAAAAAATTACAATCCCGAGTTATTATTTCATAATTTTCATACCACAAATCAATTGTATCTTTTCTTGAACATGAAAGTATGGAAGTTAATCAATATATTTTTTATAAATGAAGGCGAAAATATCAACTATCTTTTTTCATTAACCTAACACCCTTAAAAATTCCATTATAATGAATGTGGCTTCTGTTATCGGGGAAATATTTCAATCTCATAAAACTTGCTGGTTATGGTGAGTATTTTCATTTCAAGTGCCCATCGAGATCCATGAAGTTTCACTTCTATCGCCTAGCTTTCTATGCTGTTTTTTTTTTTTTAAAGCTCAAGAAATTAACAAGAAGTTCACCTCAATCAATTTTTACGTTCATGAAACGTGTAAAAGAGAAGAGTCATATTTTGAAGTGTCGTATATTATCTCAACAGTTTCCTGTTGATATGTATATTAAGATAAAAACAGAACGTTTAAATTACATACGTTTCAAACAGAAAAAATTATGTTCAGAGGAATATATTAGTTTGCGGGATGCCATAAACACAGATGGAAATAGAAATAATGTGAACCGATTCACTCTATTTATGAATATGCTCAAGATGCTATGACCTACGTGTGCCAATATTCAATATCAGATTTATTTATTACTTACACATGCAACGCAAAATAGACTGAAATCACTAATCTGTTATTATCTCCCCAATCAGCCAGCGATCGTCACGAAATAACAGTATGAGTATTCCAGCAGAAATTCAAAGCGCTAATGGACTTCATTGTCAAAGTTTTGAAGTCAAATATAAATCTATAGTAGTCAACAAGAGCTGGATTGTTCTATATTCGGGGCTACATTCTAAAACATTCTAAGCCCATTGCAATGTTGAGTACTGTGTTATGATGAAGTATCACAATATTAGACTCTAAGATATGTTAGTACCAATGAAGCTATTTGGCGAATTTTTTCATATCCAATAAATTAACGTCATCCCTCTGTACTACGTTCTTTTAGCTCTTAACCTGGAAAATGGACAAACATTGGCAAGAACATTGGTCGACTTCTTTCACACAATATTGCAGGATAATGACATCCTTGAGCGATTTTCCTCGTACCCCCAAGCACCCATGGTAATCGTCTACATGCTCAAGTTCATAGAGCAACTCAAAATTAAAGTTAAGGGAGTAAACTCAGTATACTCCCAATGCGATACAGTGATGCATTTAGACTTAAGAGAAGCAAAGAGCATTCATAGACACGAAATGTCTACTTCGTGCGAATGGTCGGCTTGCCAAATCAAGCCTGACGTGTTACGAAAGTCATCCCATAGTTATGTCCTTATACCTTAACTATATTCACGTGCTATTGCTACACCCAGAACATCGCCTCATGCAACAAATAGTCCGTCCAGAGTTTTATATTCCAAGACTCAAGCCCAAAATAAAGAAGTGCATTTTCATGTGCAAGATCTGCACTATGCATAAGCAGAAGATGAGAACGCAGATTATGGCAGCATTTCCACCGGAACGTTGTAACTTCGCTCTGCCTATTATTTTACAGGTGTCGACTTTGCTAGGCCTTTTCAGATAAAGGCATCCTTGTTAAGGTCTCCCACCCTCATGAAGGCTATGTATCTGTCTTTGTCTGTTTTACAACAGTAAGGAGGCTTTTCTCGTAGCATTTGCTTGCTTCGTCGGACGACGCGGTTTTCCGTCAAAAGTCATGAGCGAAAATGGCAAAACATTTATAGGAGCTCAAAGAGCCACAGAAAAACAGTTGGTGAATTTTGTCAAACTTCTTAGCCGAAGTTGTAGAAAAGTACGCTCCCTAAGGTATTAACTGGCAGTTGATCCCTCCAAGGGCTCCTCATACGGGTGGTTTATGGAAATCGGCTGTAAAAATCCCAGTTCAAAAAAGTATCTGGAAATTACAAAATCAATTATGAAGAACTCATTATCTTATTAATTCGAATTGAACCCGTTCTTAATTCACGGCAACTAGCGACACTCTTGCCAGATCCCTCTGACTTCACAGCCCTAACTACAGGGCACTTTTTCAAAGGAGTACGCATTCTGGCCATACTTCAGCCAGGCGTGGTGTCGCTATATTTACAAAATAGATGGGAAAGAATTAAAATTCTCCATCATGATTTCAGCCGGGGTCCGGGATGACTAAAAACCTTTTTTACCATTCTCATTGGCACGACTAATTTCAGATAAAGGTAAAGCATAGGTCTGCAGCAATTTCATCATTTGTAAACATGTTGTTCATAGTTCATCATAACATAGGATATATCCTTCTGGGTTTGGTATTCCCTCCACTCTATCAGAGTTTGCATTAAATATTGCTCCCTGAAAGAAAGGAAATCGTATTCCTTCTAAACGTCTAGCTCTACTCCGCAGCTCAGAGTTTGAATTAAATATTGCTCCCTGAAAGAAAGGAAATATTATTTACTGATACACCCTTACATACATATGACCAACTTTTTACATTTGCAAGTAAAAATTGTTTCAGTTTTCACAAACCACCAAGCGTTGTCAACGAATAACATTTTTTTGCAGAGTAAATCGCAATAGTGAATTTTGTACAAAAGTGCACTTTCCTCGGCATTAAAGATGTCAGATCGTCATTTGCTTTTCCTTAATTATGAAATCTTTTAAATTTAATGCCGTAGCTTAATCGGTTGTGGACAGGATCAAAGTCATCTTTCAGCACCTTTGCGAATTCTTTTACTTTATTTAGAAGAACTTCCCATGCTTTTCACAAGAACTGATACATTTTAGTATATATCTTAATGACAAAACTGATACTTTTTATCATAATAATAAGTGTAAACAATAAAAAACACTTTTAGGTTGCTCCTACGATAATTAAGTTGAAGAGCAATTTACAGATACTTGTCGGCGTTTAATCTTTCGCCGGCTTACTAATCCATTTTACAAATAAATAATTTTCAACCAAGAACACATGCTTCCGGTTTTTCGAAAAAAAAAAATTGATTAAACATGTGGTTACCGCACATACAAGTATATAATAATAATTATAAGAATACTTCAGAACGCCGGCAACAAATTGGATAATTATTTTTTGTTTTGTTCGTTATTGTCGCGGTAAGGATTGCATACACAAAAATATAATTTTAATAATATTACTGTAACAAAGAAGGATATGTCGGTACAATCAAACATATTAAAAAACCCAAATAACAAATTGGATAATTATTTTTTGTTTTGTTCGTTATTGTCACGGTAAGGATTGCATACACAAAAATATAATTTCAATAATATTACGGTAACAAAGAAGGATATGTCGGTAAAATCAAACATATTAAAAAAACCAAATAACAAAAAAATGTATTTGATTGATTAATTGTTTTCGTCTGTTTTAAATCAAAACCAAGACAAAACGTTAACTTCGGTTGCACCGAAGCTATAATACCCTTCACGGATACAAAGGTTCCTTACAATAACTTGATTCAGATCTAATTTCGTGAATCAGCAATAAAAAATAAAATTTTTTTCCGAGCCGACACTTTACTCCGATCGTTCAGTTTATATGATAGCTGTATGACATAGTGATCCGATCTAAACAATTTTTTTGGAGATTATATTCTTGTCTTAGAAAATAACTCATGCCAAATTTCGTCACGATACCTCGTCAAATGAAAAAGTTTTCCATACAAGCACTTTACTCCGATCGTTCAGTTTGTATAGCAGCTATATGCTATAGTCATCCGATCAAATTTCGTAAAGTTATTACGTCAAATAAAAAAGTTTCCCATACAAGCACTTGCTTCCGATTGTTCAGTTTGTATGGCAGCTATATGCTATATATCGGCCGTTTCGACAAATGAGCAGCTTCTTGGTGAGAAAAGGGCAGGTGCAAATTTCAGATCGATAGCTTAAAAACTGAAAGACTAGTTTGCATATATACAGACGGACGGACGGACAGACGGACATGGCTAAATCAACTCAGCTCATCGTGCTGATCATTTATATATACATTTTACAGGGTCTCCGACGTTTTCCTCTGGGTGTTACAAACTTCGTGGCAAACTTAATATACCCTGTTCAGCGTATAAAAACTATTGGACGCAGCTGATGTCCATTGTTTTGAGCCTAAATCGTGATTTGTTTTATTGGATGTGAGTTTAGAAGTTGGGTCGTGCTTATTGTTAAAAATGTCATCAGTAAATCGTCAAAATATCGGTCGTCGTACGCATAAAGCAAGTCTGGTGTATAATTTTCGAAATATAGAGACGGAAGAAGCGATGTCACCGTTTGGAAATAAATATGATAATTTTTCAAGCAAGATCTACCACCCATCAGGAAGAACCCATACCATCAATTTTGAGCGACCACCAGATGATCAAATAAAACAATTACCTATTGACGTTTGGCGTTTAGACATGATGCAACAATCGATTACTCTGGTTGATTTTGGAACAATGAATACTATTTGTCCATGTTGTAATGATTTGAGGTTCTTACTAGAATCGAAAGGATTAAGTTGCATGAATGTAACGGAAAGGTCAAATTACCGAAACTAATGAAATCAGGTGGCTACTGAATTCATCACCTTCAGGAAGATCCTATATCAAATAATTTCTTGCAGACTATTCAAAATTATAACAGCTTGTTCTAAATGACATAATTTTGACCAAATGTTAAAAAACATCGTGATTTCAATACAGATTTTAAGGTATTGATCATTCCCTTTAGAGTTACAATTTTGCAGAGGAGAAGAGGGAAATCATTTTATGATCAAGAAGATTAATCCAGTAAATTGTATGTGTGAAAACCAAATGGATATGTAAGCTAACTCTAAGTTTAGTTAAATTATTAAATCATAAAATACGCATTGCTACAAACACATTTGTAAATGGAAATAATGTGGTCTGATTTATTCTATTTTACCAGCAACGTGTCACATGTAACCAGAAATGAACCGAATTCACTAATCTATTATTACGAGGTCAATCAGCCAGCGATCGTCACAACATAACAGCACGAGTATTCCAGCAGAAACTCAAAGCGCTAATGGACTTCATTGTCGATTATAAAGTCTTTGGAAAAAAAAACAATAACTTTGCAAGTCAAAAATAAATCTGTAGTAGTCAACAACAGTTTGATTGTTCCATATACGGCGCTACTTTCAAATCAAATTGTAATGTGGAGTACTGTAATTCGATCAAATCAATTATATATGTTTGCAAGTATGCATGTTTCACAATATCAGATTGGAAGATATTAATTTCCAATACATGAACGTCCTTCCCAGTAGTCCATTTAGCTCTTCACCTGGAAAATGGACAAAGAGTGTATTTTACAGCAGCAAAAGCAGTGCAAAGAACTGAACGACCACCGACATTGATCTTTCGAGACATATGCTGAACAATTTTTACCTTGAAATGCCAAAATATTTTACATGTCGTATTACATATTTTCAACGTCAGAAACAAGGACAACCTGCACTAAAATATCTGGATCTTTATTCAATCGATGATTTGGAGCGTATTTACACAGTTAACCCAAGCAATGGTGTATGTTTTTACTTACGTTTGTTAATGTCCGTGAACCAACTTCATTCGCCTGTCTACGAACAATCAATGGTGAAATCTGCGCCACATACCGTGAAGTCTGCCAACGTTTAAAATTACTGGATGATGATAATCATTGGGATCATACACTTGCTGATGCTGTTATTTCATTTATTTTTATTAAATTTGATTACTTTTTACTATCCTTATTTCAAACTGTTTTCACATTATTTGTGGTCGAAAACATTTTTCATAGGTTACGCTTAGCAACGGAAAATCCCGATATTGCAATTTGCGCAGAAATACATAATGAGGTATTGATATAAATAGAAGGAAACGGTACAACTTTTTTGATTTCATTAATTTTGTATACAATTCAGACTCAATGGCTGCTACATAGTTAGTGGTTGACGTACTGCTTATTCTGCGCTTAAGCGCACATAACAATGTGTGTACGATGTCGCACAAAGGAGCATTAGAGGAACTCGATCGAGCATTAAAGGAGTTACGTAGTAGTCAGAACCTCTTCCGAGGTGCCTGAAGGCTTCAAATTTATAGAGATACGTAAAAAGCCATAACGTTATTAACGAGTGGAGTTGCAAAATGATATACAAGTATCTGCAGGATTGTTTCCAAATGCAAGAATGTTTCCAAATGCATTAGTAGATTTTTACAATGGGAAATTTCTTGTTGACGCTTCTACTTACCTTTTTCCATTTCCACCAAATTTTTGTCAAATCACAAATTCTAAGAAATAATTAATATTAAATATTGGTGTGAATTATAAAAATCATGCTTAGTTAAGCAAACGAGCCATTTTAGCAGCAACAAATTAGCATATGAATGATTAAAATATAAACATTCAGATTAAAATTAATGAACAAATACATTCATTTAAGCCGATCGATTCCTTTATCGATACAAAAAAGGTAGTCAATTATTCCATTGAATTTATTCATTGGAATTGTCAGGATTACCATGGTAATTGAATATAATAATTGTAGTACATTATAATTTTCTTGTATAGTTCTATCAATCAATCAATTATCCCCACCTGGGGTTTCCCGTCGGCACTTCTAAACCAGTAAATATTACGGAGTGGGGATGGAAAAAAATTGCCTTTTTTATTCTCATCTAGTCAGGTTAATTTTATTCTCATAGTGAATTTAACATTACTCTTTTTTCAACATATACTTCTCCGCGGTTGATCAAGGTATTTTACCAAAAACTACGCTACGTGTAATACTGCGGATGTTTTTGAAGTCAATAAACAAATACTCTACTTTATGGATGCCCCACAAGCAAAGCATACCTGCAACTTGCCTTGAATGCCTTGCACTAAGCTTGCTGGAAATTAACAACCTTTGGCAAAGTATGCTTGCTGCAGCAGCATTGCGCAGGAAAACAAATTCGTATACACTTGCTATAGTACCGACGACATGTTTTCTGGCCCGGTCACAAATGTTGTGAAATAGTCACAAAGATTCTATGCAACAACTAAGACAATCAGTAATTTCGGTATGAGTTCACCCTATCGAAGTACATCTGATTTAATAAACACTGATATAAATCGTGAAATGAAGTATGATATTCTCGAATTTGCAACGATTGTTTTTTGCTATGTTCCACTATTAGCTTAAGTTAGATTAGTTTAAATGGCTGATCCTTCAGCATTTTGATGGATAGACAACTAAATGAAGAACAAAAAGACTTACGACCACATTATGTTGTCAGTTTCAGGCAAGTGGAATTATTTTGTTTTTAACACACATAGTTGAACTGGCAAGCATTCCTTATTTCACTACTATTGCTGAGATACGATCAAAGATGGTATCGTATTGGTCGCTATGACACGATCAAAAAGGGCACCATTAAAATTTCAAAATAATCCAGATGAAGTGTGCAACTTGATTCCGATTGTTCGGTTTATACGGCAGCTATATGCTCTAACTTCCTAGCAAACTAATATACCCTGCTCGGGGTATAAAAACACATGCATCCATGGCCACAATACTGAAAGATGCAACGTTTTCATTTAGGTTGAAGGCACACAAACATTAGCTTGAAGTATTGTAAGGGATATTTGTGGGTAATTTGAACACACACTTCTCGTTATTCCACGTTCAACGTACGCTGACGAAGTCCCATCTTGCTTAAAATCATTACGACTTTGGCACAATCATGATCTCACAAAATACTATCACCGACAATATACTTCACGATGTACACGCAAACAATGTGATTGGCTGGCAGAATATTAATTTTGACAGAAAAAAATGTGGACGTCTACGGATTAAATTCGAAGTTGTTGCCAGCGTATTTGATTCCAAACCAATCTATCGATGTTGTTGCTATTCCAAGGATCTGTGAATTATCCAATTGATTTTTTATTGGATTTGCTGGCCATGATATCGCATTATTTACAACTAAAAGGGAGATCTCCGGATATTGTGCTTACTAATTTGAAGCCACCTCGGCTTTGCAATTGCACAAGATTAGTAATTTTAAAATAAATGATAAACATTATCGAACTACCATTTGAATGGCAAGTTCCGAGTCGAAAATGTATTGCTGTCGCGGGCAAACCTTCCAGTTCGTTTGTAGGTATACGCTAAACACGTACTGACTAAAAATATTACATACTCCATCGCGATGAGTGATTAATATCTGTTTATTTTAAATTGAAATAATTAGTAGTAGAAATATGAACAATTTTCGATTCAAGGTAGCTATCAATAATTGTTATTTAATATATGTAATAATAATAATTGTTATTTAATGTATGTATGTTTATTTCATTTTAATTCCTTTTTCAGTGTTAGTTATTTTTTAAAATAGTTCCTAAATACGACGTCAAGGGCAAAACAACGTTTGCTCTATTCAACAAAGTGAAATAAGTACATATGTACTTGACTTACGTCAATGATAAAAACATAAAATTTCTATTTATCATAAGATGACGTGTCTTACATATTTTCTTTAGGAGTGGGAAGTAATTTTAATGAAGGTACTGCATCGGGGCTTAGTCGTCTTCTTTTGAGGGTAGATTCTTTTATTTCCTCCGCCTTAAAATGTAAGTCACATATTATCGATGACAAACTGAGTTGCCCGCCACATCTTTTTTCCAATTCAGTACGATTTGAAAATTGGAGCATAAAACATTGGTAAGTTGCTCCTTCAGTTGTTTTGCACAAGGAGTAAGTATTCGGCATTTTCTTTTATTTATTTACAAGAAAGATTGTTATTCGTTTTGACTTTTGAAATAAAAAATGTGAATTTTTGGATAAATGTAAGGGTACATACTTACTTCACTTTGTTGAATACACTTTGGTATTAATATAGTTTTTGCTTGATTGCTAAAAATTCCTTTCTGTTTTTAGATTATGAAAACACCAGCACCGAAACTTGTAGGTCTACTAAATATTTTAGTTGATGCGGTTAGCCAATTAATCTACGGTGGTGTGAAAAGCCGTACCCTGAATTTATACCTAACAGAGTTTCAAAGGTAAGTAAAAGCAATTTTTAGGTCATCGTTTCTTGCTATAAGATAAGTAATGTGTCAAATCTTTTTTAGTTACAGTTCGTTAAAAATTTAAATTTTAAAATAAATATAATATAATAAATATTTTTAACTACAAAAAACAGTAAATAAACAGTTTTATTTTTATTTTACAAGCCGTTATAACTTTTTTTTGTGTGAGTAATCACCATACCAGCGGTACCATGCCTTGATATCCATCATTTCGTTCCAAAAGGAATTCAAACGGGATTTAGGCAGCACACACCGAGTAAATGGGACATTATGATGTTGGTAAATATGTTTGCCGAATTTTGAAGTATCAAAAGATGATCGCGGCTGTTGCAACGGTAATTCAGGCAAATCTTTCGACTTGCAACTTATGGGCGCAACTTAGAGTTAGTAGACGGTCATTAAAACGGATAATTCATGTTTCAGCAAGACGGAGGATCTGAACACATAGCCAGCTATTGCGGAACTCCAACGAAATTTTTAAAACAAATTAATTTCAAGAAAATCCACTCTCCGCTGACCCCCAAGGTCACCTGACCTGACTGAAATTAGGTTAGGAATTGATTAGAAATAAATATACGTTGGGACTTGTTGTGAGTTACAAGGTAGACGATTTACCGAGAAATACGTTAAAATATATTTTATTTTAAATATATATATAAAAGAAAGTAGTGTTAGTTACACTATTTTTAACTTAAAACGGCTGAACCGATTTGGTTGAAAATTGGTGGAAGATAGCTAAGAACCAGGGGACATACACAGGATATCTTTTTATATTAAAAGTCAATACAATTCATAAATACAAAAATTATATTATGTCTTTAAAATTCATGTAAAAATAATTAATTAAAATCTATAAATATTATTGAAGAATGATATACCGTCTTTCATAATCTCAAATATTATCAACCAATAACTTTGAAAACTACTCTTTTGTAGCAAACCTGAATATAATATTAATATAATAAAAAAATCAAAATTATATATTTTACATTTAACAGTGGTTAATAAGAATTGAAGAAAATTATTACGAATTATTTTCAAATTTGGAATAAATACACGGTGTTACTCTTAAACCGAAAATAACGTTTTTGTCTTATACTTATATATAAAGGTTGCTTTAAAAATTTCTGCTCTCTCATTCAGAAATAACATTACTAGCTCCAAAATTTTTTTCTCAAGTTGATCAAGAAGACACAGGTTTGACTAAGCGTGAAATTTCTAATGTCATAGGCATCTCAGGCGAACGATACCTTATTCCTTATTATTGAAACAGCTGTTTGTAAAGTTAATGCCGCACACGTTAACAACTCAACAAAAACTGGATCGAAAACAAATTTCTTAGCCAAATTTGGCGCGTTTACGCAGATAAAAACCGATTTCTTGCAGAAATCTCGATAAATCGTCTTGCATCGTTTTATAAATATGGATGAGATCTGGATTTACCACCATGATATTAAATTGGAACAAGAACGTTTACGATGGTTGTTCAGCTACAAAGCAGATGAAGTCACAACGATCAGAAAGAAGAAGCATAAAAAAGATTATGGCATCAGTTTTTTGGGATGCAAAGAAATTTTGTTGATTGATTATCTGCAGGAAGGTAAAACAATCAACTCTAAATATTATTGCAGCCTTTTGGATCAGTTGGATTAAAAAATACGTGAGAAAGGACCTAGTTTGCAGCACAGAAAAACTAATTTTCATCAAGACAGTGCACCTGCTCAAAAAGGTGTTTGAACAATGACAAAATTTAACGAATTAAAGTACTAATTGCTTGAGCATCCACCGAATTCACCAGATTGGGTTCCCAGCGACTACTACCTCTTCAAAAACCTGAAACATTTCCTTCGTGGCAAACGTTTTTCGTCGAATGAAGAAGCAATTATAGCCGTAGACGGGTATAAAATTATTGGAATAAGTGTATTGAAGTTAAGGAAGATTATATTGAATAAAAAAATATATTTCATAACAAAAACCCGGATTCTTTTCATTTCGAGCGCAGAAACTTTTCAACCAACAAAAATACACATGCATTTGATCTGACCCGTTTACCGGTCAGTGTGACAACAATAGTACCAACTAAGATACCTTGATGAAACTTAGTACATATTTTCCTATAAAATACTATAACTAAGCTTTAAATTAAGATACTAATTAATTTCGTACAGGTAATCGCAGTAAGGTAGAAAATACGGCCCTCCCTTCTTTTAGTAACCTCAGAACGTCCATAATTGATACATATTTCAATCTACTATGTATTTCTTTCTTTTTTTTTATCATTTTCAAAGGCTTCTGCACTTCATATACATATGTTTTCATTAAACGGTGTTAGGGGAAATAATCTAATAAGGGTGTTTTTTTAGAGGTATAGAACTTAAATTGCAATAAAACAACGATGGAAAAGTAGTCTAGCACCACAGAAAGTAGTCTAGCGGTGTTAAATCACAAGATCTTGGAGGTCAATTCACAGGTCCAAAACTAAAATAAATCGATTGTGGCACGAGCTGTGTGACATGTTGCGCCATCTTGTTGGAACCACAGCTCCTGGATATCATGATTGTTCAATTCAGTAATGAAAAAGTTAGTAATCATGGCTGTATACCGATCACCATTGACTGTAATGTTCTGGCCATCATCGTTTTTGAATTAGTATGGACCAATGATTCCACCAGCCCATAAAGCGCACCAAACAGTCAGTTTTTCTGGATGTAGCGGTGTTTCGAAATACACTTGAGGTCTAGTTTCCCTCCAAATGCGGCAGTTTTGTTTGTTGACGTAGCCATTTAACCAGAAGTGCGCTTCATCATAAAATGAATGTAATGCGCGATACGTATTCCACACAGAACCTTTAGTTTACAAATAAAATTGCACTATTTGCAAGTGTTGTTCGCGAGTGAGTCTATTCATAATGAGTTGCCAAACCAAACTGAGAATAGATCACTTGACAGCGGTTAAATCGGTCGCCATCTTGAGTTGTAATGTCAACTTAAAGTTCTACGTTCTGCACTTCCATTAATGTTTGCGGTTGTCCTATTTTGGAAAGAAGATATTCAATATCAATTTAATAAAATCTGAAAAAAGTAAATGATTTACCATATGTATATAAATGTAAATGAATTACCTGTCTTACTGATCCCTGGAATGACTTTTATCGCATCAGCTTTTATTTTTTACGGGTTTTATAGATAAAGTGAAATTTCGCGCTTCATTTTTTGATTTTTTTCAATATGAATTGACGCAATTACAAGTTTTCTATTATCATCATGTTGACAAAAGCTAACGTAGATATGAAAAAACGTATACATATCCTGCAAAAAATGCCACAAGTCCGCGATTCATCGCAAATAGCAGCTTTAAAAAATCGAAAGGCTAGTTTTATATAAATCTTATAATATATATATATAAATTTCTTGTGTGCGTGTGTATGTTCAAAATTTGGTCCACTGGAAAATGTTTATTTAACTAATTTTAAGTAGTTGTTAATTTTGGAACGTTTTACATTGGATCCGGTTTGAAATAGAATTCCGGCAGACTGCCCTGCAGTCGTGACAGATATTCAAAAATATATTTGAGCCTGGTGGATGGCGCTGAGATCAGATTCTAAGATAGCATAAGTATAGTTGAAATTATTAAGACTTTAGACATGTGTATGGTGTAAAGTGTCTAAACTTTCATACTGCTACGCTACTACGGAAATAGAGAATATACAAAACTAAGAAATATGTGAATAAATAAATAATATTTTTTTTTATATTTCTTGCTGTTCCGTGAAGACGTGGCATTTTTTGTAGAAATAAAATACTATGAAATAAAATCATGGGTAACATTTTTGATGCCCCTATTTTGAGTGGAAAATTTGAACGTCAAGTTGTATTTCTACCACGGATTCCAATGATTCCTTCAGATTCGCCGTTACCATTTAAACATTTACAATTACCCATTTGCTTGGCATTCACGACGACTAATAATAAGGCACAAGGTAAAACAATGACGATTTGTGTATTAGATTTAGAAAATCCGTGGCCAATTATACGCTGCGTGCTCGAGAGTAGGAAAACCTCTGAAAGCATTCAAATGTAGATATTGACACCTGTCGATTGGTCAGATTGTGATAAATATTGTAACGGATTTCTCGATAAATCGTCTACCGTCCTCTTGAGTTCGATCACTGGATTGTTAAATTAAAGTCCCAATTTAATGGTTATACACTCTTATTTATTCCATCAACTTAACACTTATTGCTCGATATACGAGTTTACAACTTATTGCTCATAGCTTAATTACTTTTTACACGGCAACACTCTAATTAGAACTGTGTCTGCTCCACAATCCGGCAGCCCTTATATAGTAAATTTTTAACAAAAGTTCGCTACTAGAACATTTAGACTTATTTGCGGTACCAAACGCTGCAAGCTGTTCCAAATGAACCACCTTCATTTTATTCCTTGGTCTTCCAATGGTTTGTATGCGATACACTACATCATTGCCTTCAATAAAACCCTCAGAGTTTATTGCCTTGTCGTATTTTGCTTTCATCTTATCGCTCATAATTTTGGTGCGCTGTATCACCATAGCATGTATATCCCTCATCTCGTCTTCTAGGATGCTATTGAATTCCTTAGTACTCCTTCCTTCGTTGGCGTTAATTCCAAATTTTTAATCAATCGGTAGTCGAAGATCATTACCAAAAATTACCTTTGCTGGAATCTGTCCAATAGTGCAGTTGTTCGGGTTTTCCGGATACCCAGATTCTGGCATATCTACTGTATTAGAGCTTATTCAAAATTTCTCCCTTGGTCAGAATGTAATTCAATTGGAAAACCATTGTTGATGAATACATCCGCTACTGTTCCTGCCTCTTGGTTAGGAATTGCGTATACCTCTGGCCATTTGCTGAAATAGTCCATGACTACCAAAACATATCTGTTTCTTAATTTACTAATAGGAAATTGACCAGCTACATCCATGGCTACTCGCTCAAAAGGCGCACCTGAATTATACTGCTTCATCTGATCATGACTTCTGGACCGCGGCCCTTTAGGAGCAATGCACTCAAACAATTGGCGATCCACTCCGTAACTGATTGACGACAACCAACCCAATAAAATCTCAAAGGTTTTAGTGATACCCATGTGTCCTCCACTTGGATCGCATTCCAGTTAGAGGGACGGCGGGACATGGCATCAGCATTTCCATGACTACAACCTTTGATCCTTCTGGGTTTCTAAATTGTAGAAGCCATTTTAATGCTGCATGATATGTCCTCACCCGAAATCGCTGGCCATAAAGGTACTTCTGAAAATGTTTGATGCACTTCACCAACTCCATTAATTCCCTTCGAGTAACACAATAATTTCTGTCTGGGTTGCTTATGATCTGGCTCTAATACGAAACCACTTTCTCATGCCCATCAATGACTCTGATAGCCTCTGCAAAGCCACTATCATCCGTAGCCAAATAAACGTTGATCCTGGAACCGGGTATGCTAACATTGGCGCAGTACTTAACCATTTCTTCAGAGTTTGGAAAGCCACTTCCTGTTCTTTATTCCATTAAAAACTCTATTCTTTTTGGTGAGTTCATGGAGGCTACTAGCTACGCTGGCAAAATTTGAAACGAATCGTCTATAAAAAGTACACAGTCCAATGAAACTCCGCAATTCATGTAAATTTTTAGGAGCGGACTAATCACTTACTGCCTCCATCTTTTCATTAGGTGTGCAAATGCCCTCCGTTGTCATTTTGTGTCCTAAGTAGCTTATTTCCTTTTTGAAAAGTGAACAGTTCTTTGGACTCAGCTTCAGACCAGCGCTAGCTATCCATTGGGAAACCTCTTCCAAGTTCTTAAGGTGTTCATCGAAGCTTTTACCCAAAACGATATATCGCCGATTTATACCAAACAGGTATTCCATTATAACCCTTTTAATACCTGGTCCATAGGTCTCTCAAAAGTATCAGGAGCATTACATAATCCAAAGGGCATAACGGTAAATTGCCATAGACCATCTCTAACGCTGAAATTACAGTTCGTTAAAAATTTAAATTTTAAAATAAATATAATATAATAAATATTTTTAACTACAAAAAACAGTAAATAAACAGTTTTATTTTTATTTTACAAGCCGTTATAACTTTTTTTTGTGTGAGTAATCACCATACCAGCGGTACCATGCCTTGATATCCATCATTTCGTTCCAAAAGGAATTCAAACGGGATTTAGGCAGCACACACCGAGTAAATGGGACATTATGATGTTGGTAAATAACTTTGCCGAATTTTGAAGTATCAAAAGATGATCGCGGCTGTTGCAACGGTAATTCAGGCAAATCTTTCGACTTGCAACTTATGGGCGCAACTTAGAGTTAGTAGACGGTCATTAAAACGGATAATTCATGTTTCAGCAAGACGGAGGATCTGAACACATAGCCAGCTATTGCGGAACTCCAACGAAATTTTTAAAACAAATTAATTTCAAGAAAATCCACTCTCCGCTGACCCCCAAGGTCACCTGACCTGACTGAAATTAGGTTAGGAATTGATTAGAAATAAATATACGTTGGGACTTGTTGTGAGTTACAAGGTAGACGATTTACCGAGAAATACGTTAAAATATATTTTATTTTAAATATATATATAAAAGAAAGTAGTGTTAGTTACACTATTTTTAACTTAAAACGGCTGAACCGATTTGGTTGAAAATTGGTGGAAGATAGCTAAGAACCAGGGGACATACACAGGATATCTTTTTATATTAAAAGTCAATACAATTCATAAATACAAAAATTATATTATGTCTTTAAAATTCATGTAAAAATAATTAATTAAAATCTATAAATATTATTGAAGAATGATATACCGTCTTTCATAATCTCAAATATTATCAACCAATAACTTTGAAAACTACTCTTTTGTAGCAAACCTGAATATAATATTAATATAATAAAAAAATCAAAATTATATATTTTACATTTAACCTTGGTTAATAAGAATTGAAGAAAATTATTACGAATTATTTTCAAATTTGGAATAAATACACGGTGTTACTCTTAAACCGAAAATAACGTTTTTGTCTTATACTTGTATATAAAGGTTGCTTTAAAAATTTCTGCTCTCTCATTCAGAAATAACATTACTAGCTCCAAAATTTTTTTCTCAAGTTGATCAAGAAGACACAGGTTTGACTAAGCGTGAAATTTCTAATGTCATAGGCATCTCAGGCGAACGATACCTTATTCCTTATTATTGAAACAGCTGTTTGTAAAGTTAATGCCGCACACGTTAACAACTCAACAAAAACTGGATCGAAAACAAATTTCTTAGCCAAATTTGGAGCGTTTACGCAGATAAAAACCGATTTCTTGCAGAAATCTCGATAAATCGTCTTGCATCGTTTTATAAATATGGATGAGATCTGGATTTACCACCATGATATTAAATTGGAACAAGAACGTTTACGATGGTTGTTCAGCTACAAAGCAGATGAAGTCACAACGATCAGAAAGAAGAAGCATAAAAAAGATTATGGCATCAGTTTTTTGGGATGCAAAGAAATTTTGTTGATTGATTATCTGCAGGAAGGTAAAACAATCAACTCTAAATATTATTGCAGCCTTTTGGATCAGTTGGATTAAAAAATACGTGAGAAAGGACCTAGTTTGCAGCACAGAAAAACTAATTTTCATCAAGACAGTGCACCTGCTCAAAAAGGTGTTTGAACAATGACAAAATTTAACGAATTAAAGTACTAATTGCTTGAGCATCCACCGAATTCACCAGATTGGGTTCCCAGCGACTACTACCTCTTCAAAAACCTGAAACATTTCCTTCGTGGCAAACGTTTTTCGTCGAATGAAGAAGCAATTATAGCCGTAGACGGGTATAAAATTATTGGAATAAGTGTATTGAAGTTAAGGAAGATTATATTGAATAAAAAAATATATTTCATAACAAAAACCCGGATTCTTTTCATTTCGAGCGCAGAAACTTTTCAACCAACAAAAATACACATGCATTTGATCTGACCCGTTTACCGTTCAGTGTGACAACAATAGTACCAACTAAGATACCTTGATGAAACTTAGTACATATTTTCCTATAAAATACTATAACTAAGCTTTAAATTAAGATACTAATTAATTTCGTACAGGTAATCGCAGTAAGGTAGAAAATACGGCCCTCCCTTCTTTTAGTAACCTCAGAACGTCCATAATTGATACATATTTCAATCTACTATGTATTTCTTTCTTTTTTTTTATCATTTTCAAAGGCTTCTGCACTTCATATACATATGTTTTCATTAAACGGTGTTAGGGGAAATAATCTAATAAGGGTGTTTTTTTAGAGGTATAGAACTTAAATTGCAATAAAACAACGATGGAAAAGTAGTCTAGCACCACAGAAAGTAGTCTAGCGCTGTTAAATCACAAGATCTTGGAGGTCAATTCACAGGTCCAAAACTAAAATAAATCGATTGTGGCACGAGCTGTGTGACATGTTGCGCCATCTTGTTGGAACCACAGCTCCTGGATATCATGATTGTTCAATTCAGTAATGAAAAAGTTAGTAATCATGGCTGTATACCGATCACCATTGACTGTAATGTTCTGGCCATCATCGTTTTTGAATTAGTATGGACCAATGATTCCACCAGCCCATAAAGCGCACCAAACAGTCAGTTTTTCTGGATGTAGCGGTGTTTCGAAATACACTTGAGGTCTAGTTTCCCTCCAAATGCGGCAGTTTTGTTTGTTGACGTAGCCATTTAACCAGAAGTGCGCTTCATCATAAAATGAATGTAATGCGCGATACGTATTCCACACAGAACCTTTAGTTTACAAATAAAATTGCACTATTTGCAAGTGTTGTTCGCGAGTGAGTCTATTCATAATGAGTTGCCAAACGAAACTGAGAATAGATCACTTGACAGCGGTTAAATCGGTCGCCATCTTGAATTGTAATGTCAACTTAAAGTTCTACGTTCTGCACTTCCATTAATGTTTGCGGTTGTCCTATTTTGGAAAGAAGATATTCAATATCAATTTAATAAAATCTGAAAAAAGTAAATGATTTACCATATGTATATAAATGTAAATGAATTACCTGTCTTACTGATCCCTGGAATGACTTTTATCGCATCAGCTTTTATTTTTTACGGGTTTTATAGATAAAGTGAAATTTCGCGCTTCATTTTTTGATTTTTTTCAATATGAATTGACGCAGTTACAAGTTTTCTATTATCATCATGTTGACAAAAGCTAACGTAGATATGAAAAAACGTATACATATCCTGCAAAAAATGCAACAAGTCCGCGATTCATCGCAAATAGCAGCTTTAAAAAATCGAAAGGCTAGTTTTATATAAATCTTATAATATATATATATAAATTTCTTGTGTGCGTGTGTATGTTCAAAATTTGGTCCACTGGAAAATGTTTATTTAACTAATTTTAAGTAGTTGTTAATTTTGGAACGTTTTACATTGGATCCGGTTTGAAATAGAATTCCGGCAGACTGCCCTGCAGTCGTGACAGATATTCAAAAATATATTTGAGCCTGGTGGATGGCGCTGAGATCAGATTCTAAGATAGCATAAGTATAGTTGAAATTATTAAGACTTTAGACATGTGTATGGTGTAAAGTGTCTAAACTTTCATACTGCTACGCTACTACGGAAATAGAGAATATACAAAACTAAGAAATATGTGAATAAATAAATAATATTTTTTTTTATATTTCTTGCTGTTCCGTGAAGACGTGGCATTTTTTGTAGAAATAAAATACTATGAAATAAAATCATGGGTAACATTTTTGATGCCCCTATTTTGAGTGGAAAATTTGAACGTCAAGTTGTACTTCTACCACGGATTCCAATGATTCCTTCAGATTCGCCGTTACCATTTAAACATTTACAATTACCCATTTGCTTGGCATTCACGACGACTAATAATAAGGCACAAGGTAAAACAATGACGATTTGTGTATTAGATTTAGAAAATCCGTGGCCAATTATACGCTGCGTGCTCGAGAGTAGGAAAACCTCTGAAAGCATTCAAATGTAGATATTGACACCTGTCGATTGGTCAGATTGTGATAAATATTGTAACGGATTTCTCGATAAATCGTCTACCGTCCTCTTGAGTTCGATCACTGGATTGTTAAATTAAAGTCCCAATTTAATGGTTATACACTCTTATTTATTCCATCAACTTAACACTTATTGCTCGATATACGAGTTTACAACTTATTGCTCATAGCTTAATTACTTTTTACACGGCAACACTCTAATTAGAACTGTGTCTGCTCCACAATCCGGCAGCCCTTATATAGTAAATTTTTAACAAAAGTTCGCTACTAGAACATTTAGACTTATTTGCGGTACCAAACGCTGCAAGCTGTTCCAAATGAACCACCTTCATTTTATTCCTTGGTCTTCCAATGGTTTGTATGCGATACACTACATCATTGCCTTCAATAAAACCCTCAGAGTTTATTGCCTTGTCGTATTTTGCTTTCATCTTATCGCTCATAATTTTGGTGCGCTGTATCACCATAGCATGTATATCCCTCATCTCGTCTTCTAGGATGCTATTGAATTCCTTAGTACTCCTTCCTTCGTTGGCGTTAATTCCAAATTTTTAATCAATCGGTAGTCGAAGATCATTACCAAAAATTACCTTTGCTGGAATCTGTCCAATAGTGCAGTTGTTCGGGTTTTCCGGATACCCAGATTCTGGCATATCTACTGTATTAGAGCTTATTCAAAATTTCTCCCTTGGTCAGAATGTAATTCAATTGGAAAACCATTGTTGATGAATACATCCGCTACTGTTCCTGCCTCTTGGTTAGGAATTGCGTATACCTCTGGCCATTTGCTGAAATAGTCCATGACTACCAAAACATATCTGTTTCTTAATTTACTAATAGGAAATTGACCAGCTACATCCATGGCTACTCGCTCAAAAGGCGCACCTGAATTATACTGCTTCATCTGATCATGACTTCTGGACCGCGGCCCTTTAGGAGCAATGCACTCAAACAATTGGCGATCCACTCCGTAACTGATTGACGACAACCAACCCAATAAAATCTCAAAGGTTTTAGTGATACCCATGTGTCCTCCACTTGGATCGCATTCCAGTTAGAGGGACGGCGGGACATGGCATCAGCATTTCCATGACTACAACCTTTGATCCTTCTGGGTTTCTAAATTGTAGAAGCCATTTTAATGCTGCATGATATGTCCTCACCCGAAATCGCTGGCCATAAAGGTACTTCTGAAAATGTTTGATGCACTTCACCAACTCCATTAATTCCCTTCGAGTAACACAATAATTTCTGTCTGGGTTGCTTATGATCTGGCTCTAATACGAAACCACTTTCTCATGCCCATCAATGACTCTGATAGCCTCTGCAAAGCCACTATCATCCGTAGCCAAATAAACGTTGATCCTGGAACCGGGTATGCTAACATTGGCGCAGTACTTAACCATTTCTTCAGAGTTTGGAAAGCCACTTCCTGTTCTTTATTCCATTAAAAACTCTATTCTTTTTGGTGAGTTCATGGAGGCTACTAGCTACGCTGGCAAAATTTGAAACGAATCGTCTATAAAAAGTACACAGTCCAATGAAACTCCGCAATTCATGTAAATTTTTAGGAGCGGACTAATCACTTACTGCCTCCATCTTTTCATTAGGTGTGCAAATGCCCTCCGTTGTCATTTTGTGTCCTAAGTAGCTTATTTCCTTTTTGAAAAGTGAACAGTTCTTTGGACTCAGCTTCAGACCAGCGCTAGCTATCCATTGGGAAACCTCTTCCAAGTTCTTAAGGTGTTCATCGAAGCTTTTACCCAACACGATATATCGCCGATTTATACCAAACAGGTATTCCATTATAACCCTTTTAATACCTGGTCCATAGGTCTCTCAAAAGTATCAGGAGCATTACATAATCCAAAGGGCATAACGGTAAATTGCCATAGACCATCTCCAACGCTGAAATCCGTCTTTTTTTTTGTATTCTTCGTTTACCTCCACTTGCCAATAACCACTTTTTAAATCAAGTGTTGAGAACCATTTTGTGCCTGATAACGAGTCCAGTGTGTCATCGATTCTAGGTAGTGGATAACTGCCTTTCTTCGTTACATCATTCAACCTTCTATAGTCCACACAAAATCTCATGTTGCCATCTTTCTTCTTCTACTACAGGTGAGCTCCACGGACTCACGGTTCAATTACGCCGCATTCGCTCATTTCACGTATGGTCTGGCTTACAACTTCAAGTTTGGCTAAAGGATGCATCACCTGTGTTAATAAAATGTTTCACAACTTTGGTTCTTCCTGGTTTGGCATCGCCTTTATCAAATATGGATGAGTATCTGAAAATAAGTTGTTTAGCCGTAGTTTGATTGTTTGCCTCTAGTTCCTCGGTCCATGCGTTAATTTCGCTCGATCTATCGTTTTCGCCAATGGAATCTTCCTCAAGACCTATTTCGCAATTTATCACGACCTCAGTTTCTTGACACTGCCCTAATTCAGCTCCTTTGCAGAGTTTGATTGGTAACTTGCACTCATTAAGTACTCTTACTGGTACAAGTTTATCTTGTCTTGTCATAGCCATATTATTTGCCTATAAGTAAGTTTGGTGTAGATTCTTTTGTGACCCCAATAATCCACCATTTGTTTGGCCCATAGTCTCCATCTATTTCTGCCCAAATAACTACTTCTGATGTTGGTGGAACCTGCCGGATCTCTGTTCTTATCACGTCTAACGTTGTACTTATTATCGTAACCGAACATAGGTGGTACTTCCATATTTCTATACGGCATAACCCTGTTTTTCATGTCAATTTTGATTCCTAGATTTGATAGAAAGTCTACTCCAATTATGACTTCGTCAAAAATATCTGCCACTATAAAATTGTGTAGCACGGCTGCCTTTCCAATTACGATCTCGCACGTTACCTTTCCGAAAACTAGGGTATCTTCTCCAGTTACAGTACGCAACTTTGCCCCAGCTAACGATCTCACTTCTTTCTCAACCAGATCAGATCGAATTATGGAATGTGATGCGTCCGTATCCACAGTCAGTATCTGCCACTATAAAATTGTGTAGCACGGCTGCCTTTCCAATTACGATCTCGCACGTTACCTTTCCGAAAACTAGGGTATCTTCTCCAGTTACAGTACGCAACTTTGCCCCAGCTAACGATCTCACTTCTTTCTCAACCAGATCAGATCGAATTATGGAATGTGATGCGTCCGTATCCACAGTCAGTATGCGCTTTTTATCGTCTACATATCCACTAATGGCAACGTTACTCGTGTTCCTGTTTATTTGTGAAATGGAGATTACAGGACATTTGCTTGCCGGATCCAGCCCGTGCCCTTTTCGGCTGGCTCGCTTTAGTTTACCGATTGGTTTGATTTGATATTTGCTTGATCTTCCTCAGCTTTGCATTTACGTCCAACTGGATTATTGGGCTGGTTACAGTTGCGTGCAATATGGTCCCTTTTTCCGCAGTTGAAACATTTAAGCACACCATCATTTTTTTTATGCGTTTCCGTAAATTATTCCAGTGCTTTCCGCATGTTGCCAATTTTTTCAAATAACTGGTTCACCCATTATGTTCCTCTATTTCTACTTTGTGAGCTTTAAATGTTTGATTGCAAAGCAGAGATGCAGTTTCCTGTGTCAGAGCATACGAAACGGTTTTTGCAAATGTGGTCTGCTGCAAATTTGGCACAGACCCGTGGACACACACTCTTGAGTCCCATGCGTATGCGATAGGCAATTTAGACAGTGCCCATGTGCCTGGGCAACTTGTTGTCGTTGCTATGGTCGCATACTCCTGAAAATCCCACAATGTTGCAGACGATGTGGGCGCCGACAAATGGGACATCGTATACGATGTGCCTCTGAAGGCGGCGATGATAGCGTCGGTGAAGGTCGCGTGCCACCGCGAGGAACTGGTGCTGACCTAGGTGTCGTTGCAGGTGCACTTGCAGGGGCAGTTGCAGCTGCAGATCGGGGCGTTGGGGTAGGCCCCGTGCGTGGCACGTTGGTAGCCGACCGCACAGTTGGCGTGGGAGTAGTTGGCGTATCGACATCCATGTTAATCTGTATGAAAAAGTTGTTTAATAATGCAGACTTGTCATAGAAAGGATATGGATGATCGTGCCACGTTATGTGGCATGAATGGGTCATCGTATTGATCGACCATTTTTTTATTAGGTATTTGTTATTTAAACGGTTATTAACGAGTTTTTCGGTTTTTTGCTTATTGATTTGGTTATTTTATTGAATTGCGGTAGTATCGGTTGATTGTGTGCGATTTGCTGTGTCACTATTATCGCCGGTTGGAAGAAAGCATAGCTTCACGAGCGGTCTGGTTAGCATTCCGCTTTGTGTACGAAGATCAACCACTCGTATGTGACCGTCGGAGCCGTAATGTAGCTTTTCTATGCGCCCAAGCCGCCATTCGGTAGGAGGTAAACAATCATCATGGATAATGACACAACCTCCAAGCTTTGGTGCTTGTTCAGGAGTCTTCCAACGGTATCGTTTATGGAGATCCTTTATGTATTCTTCTTTCCATCGACGGCTGAAATCGTGATGGAGAATTTTAATTCTTTCCCAGCGATTTAGTAAGGATAGCGACTCCACGCCTGGCTCAGGTATGACCAGAATGGGTGTTCCTTTGAGAAAGTGCCCTGGAGTTAAGGCTGTGAAATCGGAGGGATCTTGCGAAAGGATTGTAAGAGGCCGTGAATTGAGAACGGCTTCAATTCGAATTAATAATGTCGTGAATTCTTCGTAATTGAATTTGTAATTTCCAGCTACTTTTTTGAAGTGGGGTTTGAAGCTTTTTACAGCTGATTCCAATAAACCACCCATATGAGGAGCGCTTGGGGGGATGAATTGCCAATTAATGCCTTGGGGCGCGTACTTTTGTACAATCTCAGGTGAGACTTGTTTGATAAAGTCCACAAATTGTTTTTCGGTGGCTCTTTGAGCACCGATAAATGTTTTACCATTATCGCTCATGATCTTCGATGGAAAGCCGCGTCGACCGACGAAGCGGGCAAATGCCGCAAGGAAAGCCTCCTTCGTCAGATTAGTACAAAGCTCAAGGTGCACTGCTTTTATCGTAAAACATACAAAAACAGCCACATAGCCTTTCATCAGAGTGGGAGACCTTAACATGGACGCCTTTATTTGAAGAGGCCCAGCAAAATCGACACCTGTGATGGAGAAAGCGAGAGAAAAGTTGCAGCGTTCCGGAGGAAGTGCTGCCATAATCTGTGTTCGCATCTTTTGCTTGTACGTTGTACAGATTTTGCACAAGAAAATGCACTTCTTTATTTGGGGCTTGAGTCGGGGAATGTAAAATTCCTGGCGGACCATATGTTGCATGAGGCGATGTTCGGCATGCAGCATTAATATGTGGATATAATTGATGAGTAGTGTGGCAAGTCGAGACTTCTCTGGTACAATTATGGGATGGCGTTCGTTATACGTTAGGCTTGAATTGGCAAGCCGACCATTCACACGAAGAAGCCCTTTCGTGTAGAGGAATGGATTTAGAACTAAGAGGGGACTTCTCTTGTCAATAGGTTTTGATTCTCTCAAAAGTGATATATCGCGGCTGAAGTAGCGCGCTTGTGTAGATGCGATAAGAGCGACCTTTGCTTTTTGTAAGTCTAGGTGCGTCACTGTATCGCATTGGGAATGTACTGAAGTTACTCCTTTAAGTTTTATTTTGAGTCGCTCTATGAACTTGAGCATATAACCGATTACTCTGAGGGCTCGTGGGAACGATGAAAATCGTTCGAGAATGTCAGTATCATCCACTGTTGTGTGAAAAGAGTCGATTTTTCGACTTTCTGGGGCAATTATATTGCGCATGGGCGATTGTGGCCAAGAATCGGGAGATTCTGTTAACCAACGGGGGCCATTCCACCAGAGGGTGGTGGTGGCAAGATGCAGGGGTTTGCATCCTCTTGTACCTAGATCAGCCGGATTGTCAGCACTGGCTACATGTCGCCACGTGGCTGATCCTACTAGGTCAAGGATTTGAGACGTTCGATTGGAAATATACGTCTTCCATGCATGTGGTGGTTTTTCTAACCAGGCGAGTACGATTTCAGAATCGGACCACAGATATAGTTTGTATTTTGCCATGTTTAAATGCATTCGCACCATGGATACTAGTTTGGCTAGTAGTAGCGCTCCACACAGTTCAAGTCGTGGAAGACTTATTGTTTTTAACGGAGCTACTTTTGCTTTTGCTACTAGTAAGTGGCTTGTGGTCGCAATGTCGCTTTGTGTGCGAACATATATAGTTGCGCAATATGCCTTTTCAGAAGCGTCACAGAAGCCGTGTAGTTCGACTTTGTGCTCTGGGGCATAATTTACCCATCGTGGGATTGATATCTGTGAGATATCATGTAGATTGCTCGCAAACTGGGACCACTTTTCTAAACGCAGTGGTTTTACTTGTTCGTCCCAGTCGGTACCATCTAACCATAATTCTTGTATTAGAATTTTGGCTTGTATCATAACTGGCGAAAGTCATCCTGCGGGGTCGAAAAGTTTCGCCACAGAGGATAGAATTTGCCGCTTTGTTATGGCAGATAATGCAGATATTGACTCTGTAGTGTATGAAAACTGGTCAGATATCGCATTCCATTGGATCCCCAGAGTTTTTGTTTTACTTTCCTTTTCGAATTTAAGGAAATTAATATCTAACAAATTTTCATGTGGTATATTTTTTAGAATATTAGGGTGGTTCGCCGTTATCTTTTTCAACGGAAACCCTGCGGTTTTGAGGGCTTGTATCACTTGTGATAGTGACTCGTATGCTTGTGCAAGACTGTGACTTCCAGACAAGATATCGTCTACATACGTTTGTGTTTTTAACACCTGGGTTGCCAGAAGAAATTCTAACTTGGTGTTTTCTGCCAATTCGTGCAGTGTTCGAATGGCTAGATATGGAGCACAGTTGACGCCAAAGGTAACTGTTTTTAATTTATGGTCGCGGAGTGGACTATTGGGAGATTTTCGGAAAATAATTCGCTGAAAATCTTGATCGTCTTTATGTACAACTATTTGTCTATACATTTTTTCGACGTCTCCGTTAAATACGTATTTGAATATACGCCAATTTAATATGAGGAGATAATTGATATAGGGGGGAGCTCTTCTAACTCCCAAAATTTCTTTAATTGTGAATTGAGGTATTCGTTTGAGATTTCCTCAACCTGAGTAGTCATGGTTGTAACTGGTTCCGGAACTAGTCCACTTAGGATTCAACCGAAAATAGTATTTTGTGCCAGAAGGGGGGATTGAGTGGTCATTTAGCCAGTTATAAATCTATCAAAAACTAGTATCAGCTAATTTTTTGAATTGTATAATCGTATGAAGGGTTTTGGTGTCTTTGCACAAACACTCCTATTCAAAAGTGAAAAAATTAATACGCCGCAAGTAAGACACCACCAGTTGATGAATGCATCGGTTTATTCAAAACAAATAATTAGGGTCGTGTATACACAGTCAATCCTGGGCAGAGTTTTGAAGCTATTGCATAGCTTCTATCGCAGGCTTTGAGCGCGGGGACCAAATCAAGAAATTCCGTAACGGAATTAAACCTAACACAATCCTAAAGTATTCGCAAAATGATTGCATAATTTTAGGCGCATTTTCGCATATCTCAAGCGGACCAAATTAGTTGAAGAAACCGAGGCTGAATCACAAATAATAATACTTAATATACAATTTTTTTAATGGCAAAAAAAAATATGGAACTTAATAAAAATTTAATTAAAAAAAAATAAGTTATCCAATATTCGAACAATGATTCTAAAATACACCTCCTATTCTTGGCAAATGAAAATATACCTTGGTTTAGCTACGATAGTAAACATAATAGGCTAAAAAAGGTAATTATAAAAAATCTGCATCATTCATGTGATACACAATGCATTTTAATTGATCTAAAAGCTCAAGGCTTAAATGTATTAAATGCAAGTAATGAACTTAAATCGAAGACTAAGAAACCGCTAGATATTTTTTTATTACTATTCAATGCTACCGAAGGCAATAGGAAAACCCACCAGATCAAAACCATTCTTAGTACCAATGTCAAAGTTGAGCCTAGTAAAGCGTGTAGTAAAAATTAATTCACAGTACAAAAACTGTCAGGCTTTTGGACATACAGTAAACCACTGGGGTGTGTGAAATGTGGAGGCAAACATTCTATTATTGAATGCAGAAATGCTGAAAAGGAGCCTGCTAAATGTTGTATAGGAGCCTGTAATGTTAATACAATTAAAAAAGTAGTACGTTATCCCAAACATAAACTAAAACAGAAAGAGAAACAATGATTATAGAATTAAAATAAATCAGCGGTTCAACGCCCTTGAGTACCATCTATGTATGTTGTCCGAAACGCATTACACGAACCATTAATTTTTAAAATTTAAAAATTATAAATTGTATCAAAATCCACACTCAGCCCGAAGAGCGACCGCGATATTAATCAAAAGCAATATTTAACACTGCGAGGAAAAACTGATTAAGGCGGAAGAGATTAAAATACCCTTTATTTGTTACTGTTCTGTATAGTCCCCCTAGACATATTATTAAAGCAGATACGTATATGAATTAATTTAAAAAATATGACGAAATACGTACATAATGGGTGGCGACTTTAACACAAATCGCACTCATTGGGGATCTCGTTTAACTATAACCAAAGGCCGATAACTTCTTAAAGCTATACAAGCAGTAGGACGCAATTGTTTCTACAGGTAGACTGACTTATTGGCTTACAGATGGTAGGATATTACCAGACCTTTTTGACATCTTTATAATCAATAAACTGCCAAAAATCAACTTATGTATTAAAGATAGCGCAAACTAAGATCTGACCATTCACGAGTCCTATTAACCCTGTACGAAAAGCCAATAATTTCGGCCTACTTGCCTACGCTTATTATTATTATCTGTAAATAGCGAAAACTTCGACGGAGATGGCAGCAAACTAGGTCCTCTGCTTTCAAAACTGAGCTTAATAAATGTACAGCGCATCTAATTAAAAATTTAATTAAACAGTTTAAAAATTATTCATTTAGAACTTATCTATCTAGACTTACAGCTGATAAATTCACTGAGTATTCTCTATGGAAAGCTGCAAGAAATATGCATAAGCAAACAAAACATGTCGCACCAATAAAACTAAACGAGAGTACATGGACATAAACATAAAGCTGCCGTATTTTCAAATCATTTGAGAACCTTATTTATGCCCAACGTATGAGATAAACTGTGAAAATAGTTGATTGGATCCACACATCAGCATTTCTCCAATTACCAGTAAGGAAATTAAAAATATTATCGGGAACACAAGGCTCAAAAAAGGATCTGGGTCCAGCTTTATCCAAAATCTTTGTGAATGTACTTATAAAGAGGCCCAAACCAATAATCGATCGTAAATATCTCACATCAGCACATCAATTTAGCTTTCGCAACCACCATTCAACAATTGATCAGGTGCACCGAATTGTTAATTTCGTTGAAAATACGGTGAATAGAAAGAAATATCTAAAGCTTTTAACAAAGTACATATCAAAGCATGGTACCTAAACAATGTTGCGAAATAATTGCTTCCTACTTAAAAGATAGATACGAGTGTTCCCCAGGAAAGCGTGTTGGGGACAATGCTTTATTTTCATTGCCAGTGATATCGCCACTGTCCCAAGTTATTAACAACGACCTTTGCGGATGACACACCTAACTATCGGGTTGCTCAAGTCATATCTCTATTGCCTCAACACTTTCAATGTGAGGTACTAAGGAATTTAGTTAATGCTCCTTAGTATGTTAGGTCTGCTGATCTACACCGTGATCTAGGCGTGAATTCATGCTTAGACAGCATGTTAATGAGGAGGCCTGCAGACTCATCGAAACTGCTTGGAGAGAGCCTTCCGACCTACCAAGGAAACAGTAGCAACTATTTGCTTTTAAGTATTTTATTTTTATTTTACTAGGTAAAATTGTAAAAATAAAAAAAATAATGTAATAAAAACAAAAAAAACTGTTAGTGTTACTTTTGTAAATAGCTACCGCAACTGTTGGAAGAGTATCTCGTTTGAATTGAACTATACAATTAAAATTAGGTATTTCAATCGGATTAGCAATGGTTAGGACATTTCCACTTATCTTGGCTGACGATTTCAACATCAACTTCGCTGATAAAAAATCAGATTTTCTTTCGGAAAAATTGGATTTAAAACTGAATAGTGATCCACTAGAATCCACAACAAAATGTGGGACCACCATTGACGCGTTATTTTCCAGATGTTTAGAGGTTATCAAGTCTCAAACTTACTACACATTATATATTAGGTAAGTAAAGATGATAACTTTGTGTACATTTGTCCGATTTAAGTCAAATATGCGCCGTTTTGTTCGTAAACTTGTTGCCAACGAGATGCCAACTTCATTATACCCCTCTCGTTGAAGACTTCGTCCTATTGCCAAAAAACTCGGAGAGCCAATTTTCACAGGCTTCTCTTGAGGCCAACTTTTCACCATTAAGCGCGTTCGGACGTGACAGGAAAAGATGGTAATCACTTGGTGCCAGCTCCGAGCTTCTGGCAAGTCAGCAAAGACGTGTGTAGCCTGGCGTTGTCCTGATGGAACACAATTCGCCCTCTGTTGATCAAAGATGGCCTCTTCTGGATGAGTGCTGCCTTCAAGCGGTCTAGTTGTTGGTAGTAGAGGGCTCAATTGAGCGTTTGGCCATAGGGGAGCAGCTCGTAGTAAATGATTTCTTGCGAATCCCACCAAACACGCAGCAAAACCTTCCTGGCCGTCAATCCGGTCTTGGCCACCATCTGTGCCGCTTCATCGAGCTTTGACCACGACCGTTTGCGCTCGATGTTGTCATAAGTGACCCATTTTTCATCACAATCCGCTTCAGAAACGGGTCGATTTTGTTGCGATTCTGCAGCGATTTGCAGATGGAAATTCGGTCCATCATGTTTTTTGCGTTAGTTTGTGTGACAACCAAACATCGAGCTCCGTTTTAAATCCAAGGTTATGCAAATGGCTCCAAACGGTTTTCTGGCATATCTTTACTTCCTCAGCAATTAAATAAGTGCTCACGTGACGGTCTGTTTCCACTATTTCCATGATTTTATCGCAATTTTCGACGACAGGCCTCCCGACGCGTGGTGCATCTTTGACATCGAAATTACCGGAACGGAACCTAGCAAATCACTTTTGTACTACACGTTCGTTTACAATATCGGGCCCATAAACTAAATTAATGTTTTCAGCCGCTTTGGCTGCTTTTTCGCTTTGATCGAAGAAAATTTGTAAAATATAGCGAATTTTCTCTTTGTTGGTGTCCCTCTTTGACGAGCGCTCACAACAAACTGAGTAAGTCAATCGAAAAACTGTCAAAGACAAACTTTTAGCGCAAATATACACGTTTTCAGCGCCGTATAGTAGGACATGATAGATAAAAACCGAACGAACTTTTTACTTGACCTAATACACGAACGATATAAACAGAAAAGTACATCTTTTCCCGCATCATTCCTATAGCGAAACTAACGAGGAAATACATACATACACACGGCTTAAATTTTGCCTACGCCTGTACATGGGTACAATATTTAAAATTAATGCTAAGATTTAAAATCATTGCTAACTAGAGGACCCCGTCCACGCATTGCTGTCGCTAAGCTATACATTAATTACATACTATTCAATACAGTAAAATTGTATTTATGAAATAAAACGAAAACGTTAATTCCAATGTAAGAATAACTAAGCAGAGCACTTCCAAAGTTGAAAATGATTAATACTAATTTCCTTCGATTTGTTATTAAACACAAATAAACTTAAAATATAATAAGTTGATTTTTTTTATTTCATTAATTATGAAACAAATGAGTTGGTACTAGATAACGTTTGAAATAATGAAAGAGGTTGATCGTCTTAATTTTTAACACTAATATTTTTAATTTTTAATTATAAACATTTCCAAATTCAATTAACTAATCTCTATAAAACTTGCTACAATAATATTTCTTGTAATCTTTTTGATTATGAAAGGTGTACTGTTACATAATTGAGGTGAATTGAAATCGCTCTGAATAATTTTCAACCAAAGATTATGTGATGTCATTTCGAGTATATCTAGATAATTAACGTTTTCATTCACATTAACAACAGAAGTGAATTATTTAAAATAGACGATTCTATGATATTTCCTCACCAATTTAAAGCCAAATCGGTTAAGTCGTTCATAAGTTATAAATATTGTAGCTAACACTTCATTTCGCGCTTCGCGTTGCTCATCAGTTTGATTTGCTCTTATATATCTATGACTTGTAGTATTTCGAGTCCAGCGACCTAAGTTTGTACGTCTGCTGTTATTAAGCTGTGAACTTACCGTGATTAACAAAGACTTATTAGCAAACAACAAACTTCTTAGTCTTTAAAACAAAACAAACTTTATAAAAAACTTAATAAAATAATTGTTTGCGCTATGTTAGGTTATGTGTGTCAGATTACCACAGATTACTAAATAGGTTATACGAAGTTTGTATACTGCGTTCTGAAATCTAACTCATGGTATACATATTTCATTATTATTAAATACATACATTAAAATGAAATCATCACTGGTATTATTAGTATTACCGTCAAAGTCGGTAATTATGGCAAGTAATTTTCAAAAATTAGTAAAATAGTGCGATTAAATTCAATTCAGTAACCACATTTCCGAGCAACTGATGCTCTTTCAATATAGTTTATGGCTGTGAATGACGACGATATTTGTTACACGCGTTTTTTAAAATATGCAAAATTAAATGAATTTTTTCAATCTTTTTGAGACATTTTCCTAATATGAAAACAGCCAAATCGGTCTAGCCGTTCTCAAGTTATGGCATGACAACGGGAAACGGGTTTCATTTTTATATATTATATTATATATAGATTAAAAAAGGACTTAAACTTAATAATAAAAAATTTTAAAAACTAACCGTTGCAGTAAATAAGTAGGAATTATTAAATTTTTAAATTGAAATAAAATTTATTCAAAACAAGTAAGGAAGGACTAAGTTCGGATGTAACAACATTTTATACTATCCCTAAGTCAAATGGTATACTCGTTTTAGATTTCTTTGTGGATCTTGGTGCCTTGTTCTCTGTTGACCGATATTTTCGGTAAAAAGTCAACTGTAGGCACTGGGGTCCACATACTCAGTACCTAGGGGCTTGAACACTTTTTGTTCAATTTAGATAATTTTTGGTCACAAGGTGGCATACCTTAAACGTATTATTCACGCAAAGTTTTACGCCGATATAACCATTGTTGTTTGATTTGATTACTGGAAAGTGAAAAAATCAGATGGAATGTAAAATTATGTTATATGGGAAATAGGCGTGGTTGTAATCCGATTTCGCCCATTTTTGTACTATAACATAGAAATATACGAAGAATATTATATACGAATTTGGTTGAAATAGGTTAAGCAGATCCCTAGATATGGGTGGCGGTGCCACGCCCACTATCTAATTTTGAACGTAGTTCCTGTAAAATCATCTTATACCATGCCAGAGATTATTTTTAATGTCTCTGGTTTGTTTAGTGCTTGATTTATCGCGCTTTTAGTAGTTTTTAACAGTACCGTTATATGTGGAGTGGGCGGGAATGTCACTTGATTTCACCCATTTTCACACCGTCGATAAAGATGCTAAAAACTTTTGTGCCCAGTGAATGTTGTTATTATAGCTTCAGTGGTATAGGAGATATGCACATTAAAATTATTAGAGGCGGCACAACGCCCACTTTAAAAAAAATTTAAACTGCAGATGCCCCTCCCTAATGTGACCATGTATACCAAATAAAAGTTTTGTATCTTGTTGTGGAGCTTAGTTATGGCAATTTATACCTTTTTGATTAATGGCGTTTTGTGTGCGTGCCAGTGGTTCGATTACGCCCATCTGCAATACAAACAGTCTTACGGTACCAAGAAAAATGTGCACTAAGTTTCATAAATATATCTCAATTTTTACTCAAGTTACAGCTTGCACAGACGGACGGACAGACAGTCTCCCGTATTTCAACTTGTCTCTTCATCCTGATCATTTATATATACATAACCCTATATCTAACTCGATTAGTTTTAGGTGATACAAACAACCGTTAAGTGAACAAAACTATTATACTCTGTAGCAATTTGCGAGAGTATAAAAAAATAAAGAAGTCCACAAAAGCAATCGATTTACTTGCGAAAAAACAAAAAAAAAGTTATACTTGGTGGGAATAGGGCACAGTTAGTGACACACACACACAGTTGTACATATAATCAAATTCCATATTGGCACTTTTCTGGCAATACCCCTTGTTCTTGTTAAAATACAAGCAAATAAAACATATTAGATATGCACATGAATACGCACATATGTACAAAGGTTAAAAACCTCTTTTTAAAAGCGGTTATATACACAATTAACATGCATACAAACGAGTACGTAACAATAAATAATAAAGCATAAATAAAAACAAGTAAGGAAAGGCTAAGTTCGGATGTAACCGAACATATTATACTCTCGCAAAGTCAAATGGTACACTCGTTTTAGATTTCTTTTTGGATCTAGCCGCCTTGTTCTATGTTGACCGATATTTTCGGTAAAAAGTCAACTATAGGCACTGGGGTTCACATATTCGTGTTCGTTACATGTGTTAACTGATGCATTATCATGAATGCATTGCCAATTTAGGTGAGAATAGAAGCAAACATTTCGTTATCTTGACGCATTATTTGAGTTAACTTTTAGAATTTAAATCCTCGCCAAAGTAAGGGTCCAATCATCCGTTGTTTAGACTGCTTATAGATTGGAGTTGCACGGACTGGAAGTAGTTGTCGCGAATCTCCAATAAAAAAAATGTCTAGACCACCAAAATTTTCATAAAAATTTCGTGTTATTTGCTTTAGTTTTGCGTCTATTTGGATCAAAAGCTCGGCACCAATCATACTGATTTCGTCAATTATTAAAACTTTGACATATTGAAATAAGCATCGATATTTTTGTGCTGTTTCTATTGACAACGGAATTAGTTTTAACAATGATATTTTCAATGCAGTATGAACAGTAGTTCCGTTAATAGTATGAACAGTAGTTCCGTTATTGCAGCTTTAACAGTCGATGCACACGCAATGTATGTAAATCTGTTTTATACTTCCATTATCAATTTTATTACAAAGGTTTTTCCATATCCAGCTGGCCCAGTAAAAAATAATTGTAAAGGTGATCTCTCTGCAGATAATAAATGATGAATGACATGTAGCACCAAATCTTTCTGTTTTTCATTAGCGCTTCTCACGACATCCCAAAAACGATCATTACTCATGATATTTTCTTTTCTTTTGGCTTTGGAAATCTTGTAGTAATGTCTCGACTTCTGATTCATCATCTATTAGCTCATCTTCATGACATAATTGTCGGCATACTTGTATATCAATTGCCTTTTGAATATCAATATTTGACTCAAATTCTTTCTTTTTTTCTAAAATTTCATTTTCGTGTTCATCATATATAGTTGTGAATTTCATATCTGCTAATATTTCTGTGTTTTTATTTCTAAATGGTATATGTAAGGTCACCATTTCTCTTCTGTACTCGTTGTAATCCTGAGTCATGTCATAATTTCTATAACGAATAAATTGAGACTGCTTCTTTCTGATGTACTCTCCCTTTCTGTTTTTTAGTATAGTTGGAAACAAATTGGACTAAAGAAATTCCTTCCAATTCTTCTGGCCGTTTTTGATACTTGGCATGCTAATTGTTCCAGCCCAAAAATAGATTAATGTCCAATTAACAAGTTTGATTTAATTTAATTTAATTTTTTTATGAAAATATGTATTCTGTATGTGTACATGTGTATGTATATATACACCTACTTACAAATTGCAGGGCAAAAAGTAAGAACATAAAAAATGCAATTATGTACAAATCACAGCAAATCGTAACATATGTATGTTTTTTTTTTTTTTTTTTTTGGTATCCGAAAGGGGAATCTTCTGAAAGATACTGCCACAAGTGACAGCATGTACGATTCATACCGTGCGCTAAGTGCACCTCTTTCGGGACCACGCCCGGTCCATATTTTTTAATATGCCGAACTCGCGCAGCGGTACGCTTACGTGCTAAACCCTTAACTCCGTCAGCTTCGTATGTACCTTGCAATAGAAAAAAATGTGTAGAGCATTCTCATTACTATTACCACAAAAGGAACACGTCACTCCGTTATCATGGCCATACTTGTACAGGTACTCTCTAAAGCAGCCATGGCCAGTTAATAATTGCGTCATATAAAAGTCCGTTTGTCCGTGCTTTCTTTCCACCCAGGTTTTCACATTTTTGATAAGCCGGTGCGTCCACCGATCTTTGGTTGTTTCGTCCCAACGGTTTTGCCACTCGTTTAGACTCTATTGTCTTTCTTCTTTTTGTTCCTCTATTGTCAATGACCTGCCGAGTATTTTGCTGGTATCGTATATTCGTTTGAGCTCAAGTGCCATTATATCTGGTGGCATTATACCGGATATAATGCTAACAGCTTCTTGCGATACTGTGCGGAATGCACTGGCTACTCTGATGGCGCTTAGTCTGAACATTGAAATCACCATTTTGGCATATATTTTATGGGTCAGTGCTTGTGCCCATACAGGTGCCGCATACAACATAACTGATTGGCTGGCTTTTGCTAAAAGTAACCTTCTCGCTTGATTTGGTCCACCTATGTTAGCCATAATTCGCGCTAGTGCCGAAATCACTCGGGCAGCTTTTTTGCAGGTTTTTTCAATATGCATCTTGTAGTTGAGTCTCGCATCGATTATGACACCCAGGTACTTTAGAGATGGCTGAGTTCTAATTTCATGCCCGTCAATGTTCAGAGTAATGGTCTCTAGTTTTTTTCTGCTCGTTTTTCGTTTGTAGTTTTGACGCGTCGAGCCAGTTTTTAATTTTCTGAGACGTAGCTACACAAACGCTTTGGATTTGGTGCAGCTCTTTTGCTACCATTGCCACAGCAATGTCATCCGCATATCCAATTATTTTCGCTTCTTTTGGTAGAGGGAGGCGCAATATTCCATCGTATAAGATATTCCATAACATTGAGCCCAAAACAGAGCCTTGTGGAACTCCACCAGCTACTGCATAACTTTTCACCCCCTCCTCAGTGTCGTATAACAACAGCCTGTCGGACAAGTAACATCTTATAATCCGCAATAAATATACCGGAGTATTGAGGTTCTCTTAGGCTCGTATTATGTGTGGCCAGTATGCTAAATTAAACGCATTTTTCACGTCAAAAGTGATGATTGCGCAGTATTCTTTTGTGCCATGCATCCACCTAGTACCTTCAATTGCTTTATCTGCTATTGCGGTCAGCTTCTTGAATGCGTCGATAGTCGAGCGCTTCCTGCGATACCCGTATTGGTTGCTAGATAAGCCATCTTCAACTTCTTCCAGGTGTGCTTCAAGACGTTCACAGATCAACCGCTCCAGAATTTTCCCTATTGTGTCTATCATGCACAGTGGTCGATATGCACTAGGATATCCTACTGTTTTGTTTGGCTTCTGTAATAAGACCAAACGTTGTTTTTTCCATATTTTTGGGAAAATACCATCGGTTAAGCACTTCGTATATAGCTGGGTGAAGCATTTTAGGTTTTGCTTTAGTGCAATCTTCAGAGCACGATTTGGGATGCCATCCAGCCCCGGTGCTTTAGCATTGCCGAAACGTGTAGCAGCATTTATAACCTCCATATCGGTAACTACTGGTATAGCTATGCGGTTTGATTCCTCGGGGAGAAACCGCTCTTCTTCTCGCGTGGGCTGTGTTGGAAAGAGTGTTTCCACAACACTTTTCAGAAGGGCTGGGCAGGTTGGCGCTTTTCCTTTAGGACCTCGAACTTTAGACATGACCAGCTTGTACGCACCGCCCCAGGGATTTTCATCGAGTTTGTTACAAAGCTCTTTGAAACACACAGCTTTGCTATTTTTAATAGCTTTTTTCAGTTGCTTGCGTTTGGCCTTGAAGTTTTCGGGTAAACCATCTTCACCTGCCGTGCCTGTACTTCTCTGGTACTGTCGCCTCGCTTTATTACAATCAGCTCGCAATTGTTGGATATCATTATTCCACCAGTATGCTGGCTTTCATTTGGGGTGTTGTTTCCTTCGATTAATGGCGGCGTCACAGGCTCTCCAGATATGTTGAACAAGCAACTTAGCCTGTTGGTTGGTGTCTTCTGATTCGGGTATGTCTTCATTCAATACGAGTTTGAAAAAATCCTCATCGATTGTGTTTTCCTTCCACCCTTCAGCTTGTACCTTTTTTTCACGCGCACCTCTTCTTTGTTTTACGGAGCAGTTGCTTACATCTATTATAATTGCGAAATGGTCACCCATGCATTGAAGTCTCCTGCTATTATGTTTGGTTTGGTTGCGTGGGCATCCCCAACCAACTCATCGAGAACCTTTTCGAAGACCGACTGTGGAAGGCTTGGTGGCAAGTAACAACTGTAAAAGTGTATTCCGCCGATTTTTACTCTCGTGTAGAAGGATTTATGTGTCAGTGGTTTGTCCTGCATCATTTTATCACCGCAGGTCCAGATTGCTGCTTTTTTGGTGCTATCAGAAACCCACGTATCAGAGCTCAGGTTTTTGTTTTGCTCACATATTATTATAACATCGACGTTCCTTTCGTACACGGTTTGCGTCAACAGTTCTTGTGCGGCTTCGCAGTGGTTTAGGTTGATCTGTAATATTTTCATTTCCTTTTCTTTTGGCAAGCTTCTAAGAAAATGGGACATCTTCGGCACCCAATTTAATGGTTTGCACTCGCATCCGGTCGTGGTGGCTGCGGTAGCTTGGCATTTTCTTTCTTCGCTTTTTTGTTTTTGGGGGTTTTGTATTTTACTGTAACCCAAGCTTCGTCTCTTGGTGTTTCTTTTTTCCCTACATTAGCTGGCTTCTCGCATATTTCCTCTACGCTCTCCTTTTCCTTTTGCAAGTCTTCATCCTGCGACCTTTTGGTCCTTTTTGGGGGGGTGTTTCGCGTCACTTGTCTCTCATCACGTAGCCTTTTCGGTGTGGCTACTACAGCATTCCGTATAGGCTGGTTTTGTGTACTGGAAATCTTCAGTTTAGCGAGATCCTTCTGTGCACTTGCATGCAGCTTCAAAATCGTGTTTAGAAGCTCCCTCATTTGGTTATTAATGGAGCGTTGTGGGAGACTCATCATACCTGTTAATTTATTTATGTTTTCTCCCAATTCGTGCATGTAATCTTGCACAACATCATTTTTTTGGAGCAGCGTCGGGATTTCCTTTTGTAGCGCGGGCGGAGAAGATCGAGCTCGTGCTTGTTTTTCGACGGGCGTTTTCTCTGGCGGTCGGGCTAGTTTTGGTGCTCGCCTGAATGGATCAGTTTCTGCTGGTTTGCTCAAACTTGTAGTTGTATCTGATGCAATGGCCAAGTGGTCCACCATTGCATCATTGCATTCGTTGGATATCGACGGTCGGGAGCCTGCTTGCTCACCCCCCAAAACCGCCGGCACTGGGCTTTTTACACCCTGCACCGTAACTTTTAATTTTCCTGTACTATTCCCAGACATGTTTTGTTTTTCCGGGATCCTACTCGTACCATTTTATACCTACTGGAAGGTGGTTTGCTCAGCCGCTCCTAACCTGGAGGCAGACGCTACCCAGTAAGCCGCTCAATCTGAGTCAGACGCTTTCGGGGTTTTTGTGTTTGACACTTATTTATGGGCGGGGTCGATTCACCCTATCACAGAAACTTAGTAGGGCAGATATAGCTTTTTAGGCTATACCCTTCATCTCTGCTGCTTTGGTCGGGGACTGCTTATTGAATATTCGCAGCTAACCTTCATATCTGGAGGCCGTTCAGCTATCCGCCACCTGCTGACCCCCACAGTAGTATAAGCTAGCCTTGTGAGCATAAGCTAGCCTTGTGAGCATAAGCTAGCCTTGTGAATGCCATATGTATGTAAATGTAAGAATTTGTGTGCATATGCATAAGCGGTACTCTCACAGAGGTGAATAGCCTAATTCACGGTCACGGTCATCCGATTGTGCACAGTTTCATACTTCTGACCAAACACCAATCTTCCTTCCAAATATCAGTAGAGCCGTCATCAAGTTTATCAATTTGTTTTTGTGTTTTTCTTATCCTCTGTCGTTCAATAGGCCAACAAGTGTTAATATACTGAACCGCTACTGACGATTTAGACATTGGTAACCTTAAAAGATACCAGGCAGCTTCTTGACTACTCGTCGCAATACTATTCAGCATGTCAACGCTTATTTTACGAGTTATTTTAACAATATCGAATTCTTGATTCTCATTCATAACTTCTATTATTTTGCGTTGTAAATTGCTAATGCCTTTGTTGGTTTTATTTACATATTCGACGACATATGACGCGCCAGAATATTCTTCAGTATTTATCTGAAATCCATATTTGTCTTTAAGGCATTAAAAACAAATGGACTGAAAGTATTGTGCCATTTTTCGGACGCCTGTCGTTTATAGAATATTTTTAGTCTACTACTTGTAACACCAGATTTTAGTTTACAAGTATCTTTGTATTCTTCATCTGATCTGAAATTATTACTTTCATAATAATCATTAATACTGTCATAGTCATTACTTTCTAAGTTAATTCTAATTTCATTATATCTTTTCAAGTGTTCTTTGTAAAGTGGACTCATTTTTTCCATCGGTATTAAAATCATTGTAGATTTACAATCTGGTGCTTCAAATCGACACTTTTGACTAGAGTCGGAGCCAATTTTTTTGTAGCACTTAAATTTATGCTTATGCGTAAGTAATTTTATGTTTCCCAATGTTTCCGGCGTTGATACTGATACTAAACTGTTAATCATTTCTATTGCTTGTTTTTGCTCTTCTCCAAGAATATATGTGGGAGCATTACCATAAAGCCATAAAATAATATGCGCATGTGGACTTCCTCGATGTTGAAATTCGATCCTCAAAAAGTAGTTAATAACTTTAAACTTACCAAAAGGGCTGAACTTCTTTGATTGTAAAATTGTCATTAATACATTAACTAATTTGTTAAAATAAATAGCACATGTTACAGCATCGTTGTTAATTAATGTACTTTTTTGGATAAAACTTAGTTCCGTACCATTGTATCAACATACACAGGAACATTGATAATTTGTCCGTATATGCCGCATTGTCCTTGAACGTGCCTTAATCTTTTTATTTGCATAAAGGGAATTCGAAGAGAAATAAGCCTTTCAGTGATGAAATCTATTTTTTTAAATGTTGCGGTATTTTTGGATAGTGAAATCCATTATAAACTGAAAAATTAGGAATGTTATTTTTATCTAAGGCTGATTTACAAGTAGAACAAATTTTGAGTGCACCCACATTTTGCTCATTAGTTATTGGGTTAATAATATTTCCAGATGCAGATGGTTTCCTTAAATCTTTTTCAAACCAAAGTCGATCGAAGATTAAGCAAGCATGTCCAAATTCATTATTTTTAAAGTTATCGTTAAAATATTCATGATTTATGGTATCTAAATTGACTGTAGTATTTGCACTTGATTGACTTCGTCCATTTGCTGAGATACTTCAACTACTACATGCTGCATTTCTTGTAAACCAGCTATATTTCCAGAATTTGTACTTATTTCATCTATTATTGGATCGTTAATTATTCTTGTAAATTCGATGTTTAAAGAAGTAGATAATTCTGCAATCACATCTGCAGTTTGTAGACACCTCCTTCTATCCGCTTCACGTTGCTTCAATTTATCTAGATCATTACCTTGATCGTTTCTTTGAATGGATGATGGTTGTATTTTTTCCGAACCAGATGAACTTTGAGCCGTATCTATTTCTTCATTATTCAGTTCTATTATACTCGTGTTTGAAGAGGTAGATGGCCCAACAATACGTTGTGAAATATGTATGCGTTCACTTCTTTCCGCTTCACGCTGCTTCAACTTGTCACTGTTCTGCTCCCTGTATCGTTTTTGACGTTCTTTTTTATTATTATTTACTCTAAAAATATATATATGTGTTAAAAGATGTCCGGTTTCAATAATAATATTTTGTGATCCCTGTAATGATTATTGGGATTTGAAATATTTATAGAAAATATGTTATTAAAATAAAATCAGAAAAATAGTAAAATATTTTAAATGGCTTTAATATATTAGTAAGCTCAAGAATCTTAGCAAGTTATTTCAATATATTACTAAATGTTTCACTATAAATTCCACTATGATTAGAAAAATTAATTAATTTTTTAATGTTCATATTAGTAACAAATAAGAAAAAGACTCGTGCCCTGCAGGCCATCAGCTGATTTTGAAAGGCAATTCTGTCAGTCCTAATAAATTTATTCTCGAAGCAATTGTTTTAATGCATTAATTTTAATAAGAATGCAATTAAAATTAATAAGAATGCAATTAAAATTAATAATTAATTTAAAACAATATATGCAATCAAATTTATGTGAATTTTTATCTACCAAGAGAGTAGATTTTACATTTACTGTGTGCTTGATGCACAGATAAATGCATATACTTTAATTATAAAAATATAATTAACTTAAGATGACTTGATAGTGTCATAGTGTGATTTTGCTTTCTTTGCAGTAGGCTGATCACTTTCACTCTCTAAATTATCACGGTCAGACATTTGATTATCAGAAAAATAATTTATTTTCAAGTAAAACACAGGTTATGTGTACTGTAGTAAAAAACCACGGCATGCGTCGCCACGCCAAAAATCGGTTTTACGTGCGGCTATAGATGTTTCACATCAAAATCTCACAAATTTGTAAATACATACATAATATATGTGCCAAAGCCTACTACGGCAAGTTTACGTAGAAATTTGTAAAAACACCTGCGAGCACACACAATATGGAACATATATTCTTCACGAAAAATTATTTACTCACACTATGAAAATTCACATGTACACAACTATCGAAATATTTGAAACAAACTGCAAATTATACGCTAACATGTACGTGCACTTCGAACGCCAACAAATGAGTCGACTAGATAGGGACAACTTTCGTTGTAATTTACATGAGTACCTGAAGGCGACGGAGTAACCTCACAGTCTCAAAAGTACAGTGTATCAGTACAATGCGTTGACAAGGATGACATGATGCGAGACTCTCTCATTTCCGCTTATTTTTCTGTTATTCTCTTTCCCTGATTATTAAAATCAGGGAATTTCGAACAGCTGATGTCAAAAAAGGCGGGATGCCAGAAATAAACCCGCTAAAAATAGCTAACAAAAGCAGTGTGAAAAGAAATTTCAAGGAACGACACAAATACTTTTAAATAACGTGCAACTAAATTTTATTTGTTAATTTAATTTAAAACGTTCATTATAAAACAATGATCTTTTATTATGACTTGTATTGTTTCTTTGTTATAATTTTTTTATTTATATGCTATTTTTTTATGTTTTATGATTTTTTAAAAATTTTATAGTATAAATACAAGTACATAGGGATGTATATGCGTTATATAGGCCTACTCGGGGACGGAGCACCTAAAAATAATATCGATATGCAAAATACCCACAAGTTTTTTTACAATACCCAATCCATTTTCGTTCGACAGTGGCATGATTGGCAAATGTTATAAAAAATGTGGGTTTTGACAGCTCTCTCTCGATTCTAAGAGTCTCGCATCATTTCATCCTTGGCGTTGAGCAGTGCTCCAAACAATACGAGCTATTTTCAAGTATTTATTTATATTATTACTAAAAATCGTACAATATTACTAAAAATCGTAAATTATAAATATCAATAATGAATGTTTCAATATAAATTCCACTATGATTAGAAAAATTAATTGTTTAGTGTTCATATTAATAACATATGAGAAAAAGATTCGTGCGCAGCACGCCATCAGCTGATTTTGAAATACAATTCTGTCAGTCTTAAAACATTTTTTTAATGCATTAATTTCAATTTTTTTAATGCATTAATTTCAATAAGAAAGAAATTAAAATTAATTTAAAAACATTATATACAATCAAATTTATGTGAATTTTAATCTACCAACAGAGTAGATTTTACATTTACTGGCATTCAAAACACACCAAATATACGCTTGATGCACAGATAAATGCATGTATCCGAGCTCAGTGTAGAGAGTCGATTACGCATCGCGTCGCCACACCGTACACACTACTGCATATAGACTGTATATATTTACCATCATTTATCTAAAAGGTAATCTCTTTATTTATCTAATATTATCAGTGTATAGTGAGAGAAACAAAATAAAATTTTTTTTAATTTTACTTAAATGAACGCAGATTCTAAGGAATCGAAACCAACTCAATATCTCAAAGTACCAAAAATGATTCCGGACGAAAGAGTCCATGAACACCTGCAGAAGCTACAAGCTTATTTCAATTAGGCTTAGGAACCTCTTAAATCAAGATACGAAAACGAAAGCATATTGGTCGATAAACAAATATCGATATTAATGTACTTTCCAAAGATTACAAAAGAAACAAGTGAGGAATTGATCTTACTTCAGTCCACTGCTTCAAATTGTTTGTAAATTTTATCCCAAAGACAGCTGGGACCCTATACTAGTAAACATATGCACCGCCGCATTACCAGAAAAATGGATACTACTATGCGGGCAATCGCTCTCATCACAAAGAAAATGTTCCAAGTGGCAACAAATGAAAGATTTCCTAACTACCCAGTGTGAATACCAAAAAGTGTAGGCAAAAAAATAAAACGTCATGCGAACTGTGTACAGGAGGGCATAAGCTCAAATTTTGCGAGAACTTCAAAAGAATTAATATTACAATTTGAATCAATTTTGTAATAACACAAAGACTTTGTACAAACTGTTTGTCAAGTGCGCATTCACTCAAAGATTGCAAAAGCAAGTTCAATTACGTTTACTGTCATGCACGGCATCCTTCTATGCTTTATATAAATAATTTTTCCAGTTCACCGCCAAACAGCGTAAATATGAAAGGGTTATGTGCATTAGCAAACCCCAAAAATTGCTCAGAACCACCATGCTGCTCAAAAGCATTAAAAACTCAAACCCAAAAAAGAGGGCATAAGCTACAATCTTGCTTCATTACAGCAAATTCCCGATATCACCCGAAAGAAGAACCACAGGATTAGTGGTAACAACAACTCCCAAAAACCAAAATCCCGAAAATTTATAAAAGACACCAAGTTACTCAAAGGCACCAAACACTCAAACGCTACACAGCGAAATTCAAAGTAGAGTACTACTACCCACAGCAGTCGCTCCATCGAACACCGAGGAGAACTGTTTAAGCTTAGGGCCTTAATATACCAAGGATCGCAACGATAATTTATAGCGTCTAAGGCAAGGCACAAAATAGGAAGCACAGAATGGGCGGAAGAGTAGTTCAAAACTCTAATATTGTAAAATCTGGGAATCTCAAATGAATACCTGAATTTACAATTAAAGAAATATCAATTACAACCCCTGAATATCAGTATTGTGAAGACTTTTACGTAGCCACAATTACTAGATCGAATAATGGTCGTATGGCATACCTACCATTATCTGAACACAACAATTTCCCAACACAATCGCCTTAGGTCACTCTCGCACCTCTGCAATACAGCAGTTTTAAAGCATGGGAAAACACCTAACTAAATAAGCATTAATGTCGAAAAATCGACTCCTTTCACACAATATTGCAGGATAATGACATCCTTGAACGATTTTTCTCGTACCAGCAAGCCCCCAGGGTAATCGCTTACATGCTCAAGTTCATAGAACAACTCAAAATTAAAGTTAAGGGAGTAACCTCAGTATACTCCCAATGCGATACAGACGCACCTAGACTTACAAAATGCAAAGGTCGCTCTTATCGCATCTACTCAAGCGCGTTACTTCAGCCGAGAAATTTCGTTACTAAAATAATCCATTCATAGACACGAACACCATCCCATAATAATATTAGAGAAGTCTCGACTTGCCACATTATCCACATATTAATGCTTCATGCAGAACATCGCCTAATTCAACATATGGTCCGCTAGGAATTTTATATTCCCCAACAGAAGATGCGAACACAGATTATTTTAGCACTTCCACCGGAACGCTGCAACTTCGCTCTGCCTTTCTCCATCATAGGAGTCGATTTTGCTGGATCTTTCCCCCGCTCTGATGAAAGGTGGGTGGTGTGGGTGTTTTTGCCTGTTTTACCACAAAAGCAGTACACCTTGAGCTTTGTACTAATCTGACAAAGGAGGAATTCCTTGCGCCATTTGCTCGCGTTTTCGGACGACCCGACTTCCCGTCGAAGATCTGAGATTGTACAAAAGTATACGTCCCAAGGCACTAATTGACAATTTATCCTCCCAAGCGCTCCTCATAAGGGTGGTTTATGGGAATCAGCTGTAAAAAACTTAAAATCTCACTTCAAAAAGGTGGATGGAAATTACAAATAACGAAAAGTTCACAACATTACTAATTCGTATTGAAGCCGTTCTCAATTCACGGCAACTAACGCACTCTCGCAGGATCCCTCCGACTTCACAACCCTAACTCCAGGCCTTTTCTCATGGGAGCACCCGTTCAAGCCATCCCTGAGCCAGACGGGAAGACGCTATCCTACTAAACAGATGGAAAAGAATTAAAATTCTCCATCATAATTCAGCCGCCGATGGAACGAAGAATATTTAGAGGTCCTTCCCAAGAGGTACGGATAGAAAACTCCAGACAAAGCGCCAAAACTTGGAGATTGCGTCCTAATCCATGACGATTGTCTTCCGCCTACAGAATGGCGGCTTGGCTGCCTAGAATAGCTTCATTTCGGGTCCGATGGTCATATCCGAATAGTAGATCCACGCACGCAATCCGGAGGGCTAACCAGACCGCTCGTAAAAGTATGCTTCCTGTCCATCGACTATACTAGCAAAACTAAAATGATATTCAATTCAAATAAATCGAGTTAATAAACCCGCAAATAAATAATAAAAAAAAACCACGTTAACAGCAATCACCAACCAACAAAAATGGTCGTTCAATATGACGACCAATGGGTGCCACAGAATTAGAGCCTTTAAACATTTAAAAAAAAAACCTTCACTTGTCGACTATTCTAAATATTCTCTATGCCGTCGACAATATTTTGACCTAAACAAAAAATGTTATAATAATTACTTAAATAAAGTAAAACAGAACACTGTAAGTAATCCAAAATCGTTTTATGATTTCGTCAACTACAAACGCAGGATTTCCAAATTTCCGTCCGCGATGAAATACAAATCTATAATTTAAAGTAATAATGATATTATATCTAATATGATTACAGAATTTTTCAAATCAAACTACTGTAATAATTCTTCCAAAAATTTTTCTTATCAACACGTGCTGTGTTCAAATACTTTAATTAACGCTCCAATTATTTCTGAAGAAGACGTCCTACTTAATTTAAATAAGTTAAAACTATCTTTTAGTTACGGCCCAGACATGATACCCTCATGCTTCCTAAAAAATAGTGCCAAATGTATATAGTATACAGTATATTTCTTTCAATATGAAAACAGTCATTTATAATTCCTTTTCATAAAAGTGGATTTAGATCCAACATTGAAAACTATAGAGGTATCGCAAAACTATCAGGTATACCTAAACTTTATGAAGCTATCATTACTGACCATATAACCTTTTCGATTTCTCCGTTAATTTCCTCATCTCCGCATGAATTTCGTAAAGGGAAATCGACTCTAACAAACTTGCTCGAATTTGTAAACCATGTATCATTGGGTTTTAGGGAACATCAGCATACGGATGTTATATACACAGACTTTAGCAAAGCTTTCGATAAAGTAAATCTTTCGATTCTCATACATAAACTTGATGTGCTGGGCTTTCAGCCAAGATTCTTTCAATGGGCATCTTCCTATCTTCTTAAACACAACGAGTGATATTTGAGGATACACCTTCAGATACAATTAATGTTTCTTCACGTCTTGGCCCGATTATGTTTTTGTTGTTTATTAACGATATCCCTTCAGTAATTGAATTCTCAAAAATTTTATTATACGCTGTCGACGTAAATCTTTTTAAATCATACACTTCAATTGGGGAAAGGTGTCTGTTGCAAACAGACTTAAACAATTTGGTTGCATGGTGTGATAGAAATGATTTGCCATTCAATCTGAATAAATGTAAGACGATGTGCTTTTCCCGTAGATCTGTGCACCCCTCTTCTTATGTAATAAGACACCTTATTCTGGAGCAAGTTTTTATCTATGTTGATTTGGGAGTTAATATGGACCCTAAGCTTAATTTTTGCCTTTATATTGACACCATGGTCTTGAAAGCAAAAGCTGTCCTCAGTTTTGCTAAACGTTAGTCTAAAGAATTTAGAGATCCGTATATTACTAAAACTCTTTATACAACTTTGGTTAGACCTATATTGGAATATGGCTCTGTTGTATGGATCCCTAGCTACCAAATCCATTCTGACAAGTTAGAGTCTGTTCAAAAACAATTTTTACTTTTCGCCTTAGCACATTTCCGATGGGATTCTAGGATAAGTCTAACTCCATGCACTAGTCGTTTAAAACTTAATAATCTACCTACACTTTCTAATCGTAGGGAAATGCTTGGCATAATATTCTTAGTGAAAATTTTGAATGGAACAGTTTGCAGTTCTTTTCTCCTGTCTGAAAATAAATTTAATATCCCGGTTCGCTTTTTGAGGCAGTTTAGACCTTTACTGCTAAAATCCTGTAGATCAAATTTTGAACTAAAGGAGCCATTCCGCTATATGTCATGATTTTAATTCTCATTCCAGCACATTTGACTTATCTGACTCACTTTTCAAAATTAAAAAGACTTTATTGTTTTCTCTTAATAAATGAAAATGTAACAATTTATTATATCGTAACTATAAATCTTAGCTGTTGAAATTTTTGTTTCTGTAGCTGAGCAGTTTTAGATCTCAACACTTAAAAAACTTTCTTGCCTTTTCTGACTCGGCTAATTCCGCACGTATGTGGATTGCGCCCCTCGCGTCGGTTGGGCGGGAGTTTAAATGCTGAATGAGTTGTTTTGATTCCATCTAATAAAGTTGCTGCAATGCCAGATGATACAACACCCAAGGCGATATCATTTTTTGATCGTAGCTCAGCATTAATTAACAAATAAGAAGTGTTTTAACAGTTCCATCTGGTGCGTCCAAAAAAACGTGTGTTCTTGTTTCCAATTATTTTCACTCACCGTTAATTTTTTCTGGAAGTATTATTTTCTTTTATAAAACTCAATAAATTCGGTATACCGCACTAATTTCTTTAATTTTATTAAAGGGAATGTCTAATTGCCGCATATAGAAATCTGAATTCGAATTGATGGAAGGCGAGTGCTCCTGCGAATAGCCGCAGTTCTGTCCTTCTTTTGGTGTGGTGTACAATATGATATCTTTATGGGTGGTGTGATCGTGGTGGTTTGATGTGGAATAAATGGTAAGTAGGTGTTGTGATGTGGATGTACGTAGATGTGGTATGGCAGTTCTTATGGTGAGGAGGCACTAAGACTCATTTAGCCAAAACGAATCCCCTTTGCCCCGCCGAAACTGTCAGCATAATACGGTCGTAAATAGTTGTTTGTTCATAATTTAGTAGTGAAACATGCAGGTGACCATCCCTGCCAATTCGCCAGTATCATACATTCACGATTTATATCTGTATTGTTTAAATCAGTTGTACTTTGATTTGGTGAATTCATGCTGCAATGACTGCTGGACAAATTTGCGATGACAATGCAATGATCGTCAATAGCAATCAACGCTTCACTGTACACTGCGTCATACAATAAATAATCATTCATCGATTTTTTTTGATTCTTCCACAACATTTGTGATCGGATTGGGAAACTCGTCGTCAGTACTATAGCAAATAGTAGACGAATTTGGGTTCCTGTGCAGTTTAATGCTGCTTTAGCAAGCATACTGTCACAATGATTGTCATCTTCTATCAAGCCTAGTGCAAGGCATGCATCTTTATAGGTTGGATACCGTTGTCCACTTACTTTACGTTCATATGTCTATCTTGAAATGACAGTGTTACGGTGACATTAACCAGCAACAGTCACAGATAAAAGCACCATTGAAACCATGTAAAATAGCGCGGTACTTTCGAATAGAGCAGTATTTGTGCAAAGGCACCAAAAGCATCCACACAATTATAAAATTCAAAATATTCCAGCACTGTTTCGTTCGTGAAAAATACGCGTTGACCGTTTTCGAGATGCATAGCTAAATAACTCAACATTAATATGAGCATTGAATGTTATACTCAGCTTAAACTATCAATGTCTTCAGCACGTATTTTGTCCATGGGCAAATCAAAATGTGAGTTTATTAAAGACTTAAATTAAAAAAAAAAACACGTGCTGTAATGTCAAAATGACGTATTGCATTTTGTGGTAGCAATAGCAATGACGTAATTTTAGTGAATTGAACTACCTACGTACGATGAAGGTAGAATGACAGAGTTACCAATTTGGGCAGTATCAGTGTTGTTCGCAATGGTATCTCGCAGGGGAATATATTCTTCTGCACGTTATGTCGCAAGTATCGTAGTCGTTCACTCTCTGTCTTCCATAAATGTCCATCATAAATTATTGACAAAGCTCATGACATCGTAAAATGATACGCTTAATAATCTGTAATAATAAATTTTCTAATTATTTGACAGTTTCTTCTTTAATAATAACTTAATTATGGCCCTAATAATGAATGAATTACCCGTTACGTGATTTGGTTGTTTAATGTTTATGCAATAACCGGTGTGTCCCTTCCAGAAAATTAGCGGATATTGAAGATCGTCATATGAACGGTGGGTATCAGTAATAAAGTTAAGACTATCATCTCTTTTTCGAATCACGATTTGTCTCCAATCACGACTTCAGCAACGTTATCAGCAACAGGGGTGTTGAACATACGTATATGCTCTTCAGCTGGTGTTGTATTAGGATTGATTACAATAGCTCGGTTGTCATTTTGTAGCTTGAGAATTTGTGATTTGAATAATTTAAACAAATCATTGTGCTCATGTAACAGAGCGTCCACCTCGCCGATAATTCGCCTGGCAAAAGAGGAAATGAGGTTATTGTAATCAGATCGTGCATTCACGCGATTGGCGAGTGGGCTTTCGGAGTCCTCGCCACCCATAAAATAAAATTGTAAAAATGTATGAGATTCGGCTGGCTTTGGCAGCAAATAACCCACTTTGGGATAAACTTGGCCTTTGATTTTGAAAATAGAATTAAATAGTTGAACGTCTGCAGCAATAGTTTGAACAATTTCTGTTGCTCCGAACGATGTCATTTGGAAACATGAATTGAATGCACGAATTGACCATAGGAACAGGCTAGAATCTGGATCTGTACCGATAAGTAAGTCGTTCAATAGTTCAGGTGGTGTTTCAATGTCCAATATTTGCACTTTTCCTGATAAGCAACACATCCCGTCTGCCGCATTTTTAAATATAAGTGACCGACATTAAGAACATATTGGTGATTTGCGCGCCTGCTGCCTTCCTTGAATGTAGTAGCCGTTGCTCAGGTTCCCTCTCCGAAATCGAACGCTGATTTGTCGTTATCCTTTGCAACTATGGTAGGGGCAGAACCTACCATCGATTATTATTATTAATTAGACTTAACGTTTAAATAAAATAATAAAACACGTATATTTATTAAACACGTAAACGTTTTAGCTTTAATTAAAAACCAACATTATACTAACAACTACCGTTGTTGTCGGAGTTCGAAACACGTGTTGACTTATATCAGATTTTGTAATCAATTATAAGAGAAAAGTGTCGTTAATATTGAATGAATCCAATATGACAAAATATTAACTTAAGGGGTTACATAAATTTTCAAGTTGAGCCCAGTAATACATTTGGAAGTACATCTTTGAAAAGCTTTGCGCTCGAGGTGAGGTATACAGTCACTTAAAATTTTAAACCCGTTTTTCTCAAAACTGTGTTTTCAAAGTCGGTTGTCAAGATTTCTCATGAACTACTCAACCGATCTTTATGAACTTATACACAGGTCTTTGAGATACAATTTGGAAAGTCTTGCACGAAGAAATTTACCTTTTTTGGTAAAAACGTCTACCAAAAATACAATTTTCACTTTATTTGTTTTTTCTCCGTCCAATACTTAGTTAATGGTCTTAGTTCAATTTTTGTTTTCTACTTTTGATGATCTTGTCAGAAGTTTTGCTGTCAACGCGGAAGCAACTTTTTTCCGAATTTTCAATATTTTTTTAACAAATATGTATATTGGGATTAATAAAAAATTTGGATAAAATATTTCATTTTTTATATAAAAAAAAACTTATTGAAAATAGATCGCGCTTTACTCGGCGCAACCCGTGTAACCTTATGATTCAATTATATAGTCCAAAACGAAAGTTCGTCAAGAGTGTTTTTATTCAATGTACACATGTAATGACAAAATCAGAATTTTTTGTGATTCAAAAACATTATTTTCATATATTTCAACCAATGAAAATGTGTTTTTTGAGGGATAACTGAATATTAGTAGATTGTAAATCATACAAAATCATCAAAATGTAAATAGAAAATCATGAATAAAACATAAACATGTTTTTGGACATTATGGATTAAGAAATTTTTCGCAAGAAGAAGCACACCCGAGATTATACTACTAATGAATGTAGTAGTAGTACTTACCATATGCTATTGCCATCTTGTGGATCTGTGTATAGAATCGATAAGAATAAAAAGGTAATTTTGTAAATCGGCTCATCTGTGTCGGAGGAGTTTGGCAACAAACACCATGACACAAGAATTTTATATATAAGATAATAACATTGATCTTAATCCTTTTATGTATCCAATGAAGTTTCACTTCTTCCGCGCACTCAGCCTGTTTTATATGTATTTCCTCCGAATCAAAGACAAAATTTCTCTTATTTTGCTTTGGTTGTAATATTACTGGTAATGGCTTATATTCTTTTATTTCTCTTCGAAAATACATTTTGTTTTCAATCTCAATACCCGTATTACAATGTTTGATCAAATATGATCCATTTAATTCTTTATTTTTATTTTACAATTTTACATATCCATTGAATTTATTTAAAAATATTATACTATTTGTTATTTTTTTGATTCTTTTAACATGTTGGTTATTTATTTTTGTGCAGTTGGCAATTTTACTAGCTATCGCTTTTATTCATAAATAGTATGTTTTCGTTTTCTAGAAATTGTTTCATAATTTCGATTTCTTTGTCTGATATTATACACGAATTTATTATATTTGATTTTGCTTAATGTTTGACATAAGCAATGATAGTTTATTCTCTTTTTATTATTTCTAATTTGTATTTAATTTGAAGTATTAAACCATTTTCATTTCATAACAACTTGCCTGTGGTTGTTTTCCAAGACATTGTTCATATTTTCTATCAAAATATTATAATCTCTATAGTCATTTTCAAGTGAATCCTATAAAATTTAATGATATTTTGTGAATGGCTTTATTTATCCTAACTCTACTTAAATCACCGAGGAACGACAGCAGTGTGGTTTTGAAGGGATGGTTTGGTATTTGTTCGTTAATTGAAGTCTCTACGCGTCGAATTGTATTGTCGTCTAAGTCTTGTTCTTGGTTAAAGTTGAATGTTATTTTGTCTGGCTTCCTCATATTGTTCGGGGTTTATGTAAACTTTGCGTTTGATAAAGTATTCTATTGGTTTTTGTTTAGTTGTGGAGTGGATTGTAAAATTGTATTCCTAAACTGCTCTATCTAGTAATTCTTCAAAATCTCTGCAAGAGTTGAGGGAAAGCGCTCAATCTGTTCCATTCGCTTTATGATCGCACACAGTTATTTAATTTTTCAATTTATATTTTTGTTTTTTAACCAGGGTGTATGAATTAGTTTCGTTTTATGATATACACAGTTATTCAGTATTAGTAATTATACAGTTATATAATTTTCGCAAATTATTGTTTTTTGTTTAACCATTACAAATAATTAAAACGCGCAGTCAATGTGCTTTCCTTTTGCTTACTAACCTTAGAATTTTTTCTGAACCTCATCGATCCACCAACCAAAATCCGCTTCTTGCAAATATTGTTTGGCGCGACTCAACGGCATACTTTTAGTGGCGTCTTAGTTATTATTTTTTTTCTTAAACCTTGTGCGAAAACATTGTGATTACTTTGATAAAAAGGGGGAAAAAATCCCAATAAATACTATAATTCGAGCGAGTGTAAAACAAAACAGAATTTTTTATTGAAGGTTTAAATTGTGGCCTTCGAGCCGAATACAAAGGCACTGTAAAATATTTAACATACAATTTTTGGTCACAAGGTGGCATACTTTAAACGTATTATTCACACAAAGTTTTACGCCGATATAATCATTGTTGCTTGATTTGCATACTTGAAAGTGAAAAAATCAGATGGAATTCAAAATGATATTACATGGGAAATAGGCGTGGTTGTAATCCGATTTCGCCCCTTTTCGTACTATAATATACAAATATGAAAAGAATGTTCTGTACCAAATTTGGTTGAAATCGGTTAAACAGATTCCAAGATATGGGTGGCGGTGCCACCCCACTGTTAAATTTTGAATTCGGTTTCTATAAAGTCATCTTATACCATCCCAGAGATTAAATTTAATGTCTGGCATGCAGTACCGTTATATGGGGAGTGGACGGGGTTGTCACCCGATTTCACTCAATTCTACACCGTCAATAGCTGTGCTAAAAACATTTGCTCCTAGTGAACTTTGTTATTATAGCTTTAGTGGTTTAGGAGATATGCACATTAAACCTATTAGGGGGCGGGACCACGCCTGATCCTGTCTCTCTCTGAGTGATCTTGTATACCAAATCACAGTCATGTATCTTATTGTGGCGCCCGTCAATGGCGACCGTTATACCGCCATGATAACCGACTATTTGGCGCCTGAAATTGAAGCTTGTGATCTCGGCGACATTTGATTTCACCAAGACGGCGCCACTTCCTCCACATCGCATCAGTCAATGGATTTCTTGAGAGAACACTTCGGTGAGTATATAATTTTACGTTTTGGGCCGGTCGTTTGGCCACACCGTTAGCCTTTTTCCTCTGTTTGATTCTTTAAAAAAAAAGGAACCTCGAAATGGACCACCATATTTTTTTCTTTATACACTATACTACGTTTATTGCCACAGCACTTTAAAGAATGTATGCCCTCGTATGTACAATATATACATTTCTGTTAATTTTTTGGACAGTTTTTTTTCGTTTTAAATTACAACCAAAGGTGCCATTCGTTATACTTGTAGATCGAAGAACTATGTATTTTTCACTAACTTAAAAAAATACCCGTGTTTTTTGATGTTTCCGATGTAAATTCGGTATTTGTATCACTTTATTTAAAAATTAATTTGACTTATCTAGCCAAGTATAAAATGTTCGGTTAAATATCTCTTAAGTAACTGAATGTATATACATTATTTATTAGAAATATACAAAGTAGTATTAAATTTACGAGCTGTTAAAGCCATCGAGTCTGAGAAAAAATCTAAGGTTATAAACTAAATATTCAGTTATATTTAATTTTGTAGGTTACAATCGGTTATAAATACTCATAATATTATATTTACAAATGGAAGAATTTTTAACATTTCTTGATAATTTGGAAAAAGGTTGTGATTTTGCCTATAACTCGCTAAAGCCAAGCATTCGTTGAAGATGTGGTGAAGAGATAACGTACATGTGCAGAAAGGGCATGATGGTTTTACTTTGCCAGTAAAGAGGTGCTGATGTATGAGTTGTGTGTGGCCAATCCTGAAGCGTGTGAAGATGGCAGTTTGTGGGCGAGATATTTTCTTAGGATATACAACTTTTGTCTTTGTAAAGTTGAAGGTTGAGTATCGATGGTCAAAATGTCTCCATTCCGTGTGTCTAATTTCGTGAACGTAGCGATCAGAGGTAGCATATTACAGAGGTCGTTTCTTTCATGTGGCTCATTTAGAAAGGTTGGTGCTGATTCAAAAAGCCGAGCTGCGTGATCTGCATGTTCATTTCTCATAATACCAACATGTCCTGGTACCCAGAGTAGTGCGACTTTATGGCTGTATTTAATACAAAGGTCACGGATATTCGAAATAATTGTAGCAGTGTTGCGGATGTTCCAAACAGCAGATAAGCGAGAAAAGCTGTCCGATAAATAAATAATAGCATTATCTGCGTACATTGTGAATTTAATGCCTTGAGTATTAATTCAGTTAGCTTATCAAAAGCAAATAATAATAATAAATAGCACCACCGATAGCGGTGAGCCCTGCGGTATACCATTTTAAAGAGGATGCAAACAAGATAAAATATTGTTTATGCGAACCTAAAATTTTCTTACGGTCATGAAAGCTTTTATTATTTTAAAAACTTTTGGACCAGTCTTCCAAGATGCTAATTGACTTAGCACTACATGGATTCCTACGCAATCAAAAGCTTTCTACAAATCAGTGACCAGGATAGTGCCGTGATTTTTAGTGAAGAAAGCGTCAGATACATAGTGTTGGAGTTGAATAAGTGAATCCATTGTACTGTGCTGATGTTTGAAATCCGTTTAGTTGTGACTTATAAAATAGTTTTTTGTTGCGAACCATGAAAGTGTCTAGCAATAGTTTTTGGGGGTCAATGGGTCTATAAGAACTATTCAGATTCATTGCTTGACTTTTAATAATTGGGACAATGGTAGCTATTCGCCAGTTATTTGGGTATGGTCCTTGGTGGAAAATTGTTTTGTACAGGCTGAATAGCCTTTTTTTGGCAGCTCGGGTAAGATATCTTATCGATGCCTGGTGTTTTGCCTTTAGCATGTTGTAAAGCGAACTCTAATTCGCAGAAAGTAATTTCTCACGCTAAACTTTTGATTCGTTGCTATATAGGTGGCAGATTACCAATGTTGAAAGAAAAAGAAAGTTGCCGAGACGTCTGCGGAGTTGGTCAAAAGACCTTGATTTGTTTCAATATTGTGAGGGATTCCAGTCAAAAGTTCAATGTCTGACCATATCTTTGCGGTAGTCGAAGCAGGGGAAACTCTTGAAGTGAATACCTCAAAACTTTTCCTTTTAACAATCTGTACAGCTCTTTTAAAAGGAGCGCTTGCTATTGTATAATTATTAAGGTTATATTCAGACATTGATCTCTTGAAAGTATTCCAGTATAAATTTTTTTTATCACGCATATATTGAATATCCTTGTTCCACCAGATAGGCAAGTCGTTTGAAAACCTGCGTTTGGTTTGAGGAATCGACTTATTTGCAGCAGAGCGAACAAGTTTCGTAAACGCAGATGTTGCTTGGTTAATGTTGTCGATTGGATGGCTAAGATTTTTAGGATTTCACTTTGAAACACATTCCAGTTTGCGCGTGAAATTATAAATTTTGGGAGGTGTTTATATTTGTCAAAGTTGAAGTTTGTTTGAAGGGAAATTGATATGGGGAAGTGGTCACTACCTCTAAGAATAGAGGAAGCTTTCCAACTGGTTATGGGGGAGAGCTGGGGAGAGGATAGAGAAAGGTCGACGTTCGTTAGGGACGAATGGGTGGAAAACTTTGTAGGGGCGTCATTGTTAATTAGGAATAGATTGCTGTTTAAAATGAAATTAGTAATTATTAAACTACTGGTATTTGATTTGTGGGACCCGCGCATTGAAGTCCCCTGCCTACAAAATCTGTCGGGATAATTGATAAAATCAATATTTTAGGTCAATTTCGTTAAAAACTTGCTGGGATGGTATGTATGTATTATTGATAGTAAAGCTAAAATTTAAGTGGATTTTAAGAGCTATTATTGGTAGTGTGGAATTTAAATATATTATTTCATGTGATATGATTTTTTTATTAAAATACAAACGCCTTGCTTATTGGTTTGGATGGTATGTACAATAAATAAATTAAATAAAAGATAACCACTGTATTGGTTAGGAAAGTAAATGTTGTTGCTGGGAGTAGCTGGGATATGTGTTTCTTGAATACACATAACATCTGGATTTTGCTCTTTTATGAGTAATAGGAGTTCATCGTAATTATTGTTGTACCCGTTTATGTTCCAGCGTCATTAATAAGGCAGACAAAAAAAAATTTGTTATTTGTGTGTATTAAATTTCATCTTCGGATGTTGTTAGTTCTTGAGTCTTGGAAAGTATTTTGAAAGTATTTTGAAAGGGATGGGAGAGGTTCGAAAGGTGGAGATTAGAATTTGGAAGACGGAAAGAAAGGTGAGTTCATTTGGGAGTATGGGGAAACTATTTAAGACAAAGGTGAGCTAATATAAGACGTCATGTTAGAGGTGATTTCATTGTAGGAAGAGAGTCCAAGTGAGATATCAGAGTCTGTGGAGAGAGATATTAGTTGCGTTTGTTTTTGGTGTCGCTGAGACGTGTTTAAGTAATGCTAGAGCGGATTTCCCAATTGGCAACGGAAATAATGATTTGCTCTAAAGACGGAGAGTTTGTAAATTGAGTGATATTTTTGATGTGTTTTGCTGAATTGGTTTTTTGAGTGTTGCTAGGGGATTAATTTTGTTGGCGTTAACAGTTAAATTGGATGCTATTGAAGCATATAAGTTATTGGATGAAACAGCCGGTGTTGTTTGTTGCTAATGATATTTTTATTGGGATCAAGAAGTTGGCAGATTTTGCAACGCATTGGCGAATTGATAAATTGACGTACCAAAAGTTTACACAAGACAGCGTCGATTTTATTCGGTAACTTGTAAGGGTTAAAAGTTAGTAACAAAACCCCGCGGCTTATCTTCAATAAACTTAATAAATTTAAACACTGGCACAACACCTTGAGTGCAGTGCTCATTTACTGTTTCCTCCTCTGTGTAAATATCGTGCCCTTTACGTGGTTGAGAGATTCGCGTAAGGCTTATTCTTAACAAGCAGAAGCAACTTTCCATCTCGAGAGGTAGATATAGAGTGGATTCGACTGATAAATTACTTAATAGCACGATAAATGGCAAATCAAGAATAGGAAGAAAGTGGTTTGGTCGTGTTAGTAGCTTCAATCACTACGAATTTTGGGTTGTCAACTTTTAACTCAGAAAGCTCTGGAAAATTCATAATCAAGACGCTTTTACTAGTTTTCCGTTTCTTTTTACCAGGGCACGTATCTAGTATGGCCAAACGATTCGCCTCGACGTGTAAACAGATGCGCACTTATTTAAAAAGTTTCCGTAAGCGAACAGTAGAAAAGAAAAAATTAGAAAAAAAACCGGATTGAACGTATAGCAAAAGTCCGAGAAGAGGAAACAAATGTACGAAAAACTAAATGTAAATAAACTCGTAAAAACACTCGGAATGCGAAAGAGACGTTTTATCGGTGCGAGAGCTAGGTGATGACTGAATTTTAAAGTATTGTGTTTTCCTTTATTGAATACAAAATTATGACTGAAAATAGTTTCTTAAATTTACCCTAAACTAGCTGTGGATCAACGCCATTCTCGAGAAGGAATCTGTATTTATTTGGTCAAATTGTTTTCTATTTTTTTATGTTTAGTGCCTGTAGGGATTCCAATGATAGTATTTAAAGACGCTCTAATTCTATTAGTGTCATTTGGATGATTGGTTCTTCCGGTTTCGATATAGTTTTCTTCTTATTTTTGTACTTTTTGTTGTTTATAGCTATGGTCTCATTCCAATAATATATGAGGTATGTGAATTTCAGATGTCGGGTTTCATGTTTTTAATTTATTTCTAAGTGAACTATAAGTTTATTTTTTACTACTGGCTTTATTAATAGATTTTTATGGGAGGTTGGTTCTAATTCCGGAATTTTTACTTCAACGAGCTCGGAATTGTTATATATTTTTTTTTTGTAATTTTATGGACTTCTTATAGATCTATTTCGTTTAGAAGTAAAGCATTTATTATATTCAGTTTTGCCCATTGCGTATTTACCGTATATTATTTCTTCATTAATTAGTCTGACTTGATTTTGGGGACTTGTTGCTATGTATTTCTTTATTAAACAAATTATCTTTTCTTGATCGTATTTTTTAAAATATTTGAGACTGTAGTTAAATCGTTAATTTTATTCTCTATTTTTTATTTATATTGACTTGATCGTTATTGCTTGTAATAAGACTATTGGATTATATGTTGTTGTTGGATTATAAAAACTTAGAATTTTTTTTGTTTTGGTAGTGTGTTTGTTATATTATTGCAGTATGTTGCTACAGAGTATAAAAGTTTTGTTCACCTAACGGTTGTGGTTATATATGTGCATATATATAAATGATCAAGATAGCGAGAGTAGTTCAAATATGGGTATGTCTTTGTCCGTCTATCCGTCTGTTCGTTCAATGATAACTTGAGTAAAAAGTGAGATGAAAACATGTTCCTTGGGAAAAAACTGATGACGAGTTCGTAGATAGGCGTAATCAGATCATTGCCACGTCCACAAATCGACATAAAATATAATATTTATAGTGACATAAGTAAACTGCAAATTAAGATGCAAAACTGTAATTTGGTAAAGGAGATCACAGTAATCATAGACAGTTGTGGGCTAAAAATATTTTAGTAGTGGGAGTAGCTCCGCCCTCAATGGCTTAATGTATTTTATTTAGGATCTGGTGCCAGGGCAAACCGCCTACCTTTAGGTGAAATGTCAAAATCTGGAACTACTCTACCGATTTCAAATTTTATTTGTGGAGTTATCCAAACGTTGCTATTAGACATTGCAAAAATAGGATGACAACCACGCCTAATTTTCATATAACAAACTTTCCGTCTGATTCTTTGACTTTACAGTATACAAATTAAACATCAATAATAATTACAGAGTAAATATTTGCACATTAAGATATTGCTTATGTCCAAAAATTGTCGAAATTGGCCTATAACTTCTGTAAAAAATGTGTTAAAGCAGTTCAACACTTCCTGTTGCAGCAAGAAGCGTTTTTCTTTCCTTTTTTTAATTTTTTAATAATTGAGGGTGTGCAGTCAACGGCAACGTTCAAAGAACCAAAATATAAAAACCGTACCAGATATCCATCGACCGACCGAATGATTTATTTTAATAGTTGATCATATGTTTATCTATATTGTTCTCTTTACAAAGTTTGAGAAAATAATAACAAGACATTTATGACTACAATGCATGTATGTGTGTATGCATGTAAGCAGTGAACTGAATTTATTCAATCAAATGAGAACTATGATAGAATTTTATCCGGAGCTCAGGTAAATGTCATTAGGATGACCCAATATACCCCGTTGAAAGAACTATCTTTCAAGAAATCAGAAGAATGGCTAATTTGTGTATTGGCCTACAAAGGGTTCCATTAGCATTTCGGGGATTCACCATTCTAAGATGACCGTCTCGTCCAAGCACGGCTGACCTAGTCTCCAGCGTTGCGGTAGCAGGTTGTCGTCATGTATGATTACTAAAGTACCCTCAATGAGATCGGTTCAAGGTGTTGTCCATTTGGTATGGGCTCGCAGTTCATTGATATAGTTTGCCGACCAGCGTCGCCAAAAACAGGGATTGTGTTGTAGCGATCAAGATCTGAGACGGTCTCCAGATCTAGTGAGCGCTTAGGTAAGCCACGCAATAAATCACCGACCAAAATATCCAGCAGTCAGTGCCCCAAAGTCCTTAGGATCTGAAGACGCTGAGTATAGCAGACGTGAATTAAGAATGGCTTCTACTTCTATTTTAACGGCCTTTAGCTTATGGTAGTTGGTTGATAAGTTGGAGACCACTTGGTAAGTGGTTTTCCTCGAATTCGAAGAAATGTGTTTATTGGTTTACAAAAGTCGATTCCGCAACGTTCTTTAGGGCGTGCAGCTGGCAGTGGTCCCATTACCTGATGTAACAGCACTGGCTAATAACCAACACAATGTACGTAGGAACGCACGATGCGACGAGCAACATATCTAACGTTGACAATCCAAAGTTATAATCTGTTAAGGGCGAATGTAGATTTCAAACGTATGTTTAGTACAAAATGAGAATCGCTTGGTAGTATAATCGGTTGCTTCTGAGAGTTTGGTAAGTCTGCATAATCTAGACGTCCACCAACCTTCACGAGCTCAAAACCGTTTACATTATCCAGGAATGTAGTGAGAAACTTCAAGTTACTTTTTATACAATAGCTTGGTTTTTGCGAAGCAATTGAATGTCATTTGAAAAATATTGTTACTGAATATTGAAGATAATGCTACATGATGCGCGTCGTAATTCGTCAGCAGATGGCGTAAGTTTTTGTCTGCATTTGTCACTGAACAAAAAGAGCCAGACGGAGCTTATGCCATCAATGACATCGATCAAGTAATTTGCCTTCTTAACTATAGCAAATGTCTTCTTGCGTTTATCTGCGTTAACAATGTCCATGTCAAGCTCAATATCTTATGTGCTTTGACCATTTCAGTGCATTTAGCAAAAAACATTCCCGGGCCAGAAGACCATATCGAAGATTTCAACTCAGCAGCAGGGCAGCCTCGAGATACTAAGTCGGCTGGATTCTCCTTGGAAGGCACGTACCTCCATTGTCCACTTGCAGTCAGTTCTTGTCATCTTACATACATCTTACAAGTACATTGCGCCCGAACGATGAAAGCGTAACATAGTGTTGTTTTATTTACGGGAACAGAGGTGCATGTATCCTTTACCTTAGCATACAGGCGAGCGAGAAGGTGGAAGTTTTGGAAGAGACTGTCTTTTTACTGGTGCGACTTGATTTCGACGTAAGTAAATGTACTGCAACCTGTCCGTCGGAGTCCTCTGTGTGTATGTAAATCGCTGATCCGTATGCATAAATTAGTACATCGCAAAACCATGTAACTAAATTTCGCGGGCATTTAGTAGTGGACAATAGCGAGGCATTGGTGATTGAAGATTGGAAGCGAGTTAAGAGATGGTAAGCAGCTATTCCAAGCTTAATGTTCATATGGAGGCACCGACTCGTCTCATCCTAATTTTAGTAGCCATAAATCTTGCATAATTAATTTTGAGGTTAGCACGAGTAATGGACAGTATTGTGCGCTTTGTAACAGACTTGTATCCTTGTTTTGGTGTGAAGGTGAACAACAACGTGTAGCTACGCTGATTCGTTGTCACGCCAAGTGCATTTGCTATGGAGCTATCGGTAATACTTACCTTGTTCATAGTTTGGCTGACCTCGTCGAAATATCTCAATAACTTCTGTTTTTAGTAATATAGGAACCTTGCATGTACATTTTAGTGAAATCCGCGGTGATAGCGTGTCGTAGTTCGCCAAAAGGCACCGAATACTACTCGAAACTGTGTTGATGCGTCTTTACTACAGACATGGGACCAAGCCGTTGGTATTCTTCCATGAACGAGACGTAGTGGGATAAAGTGTTGAACGCAAAAGCCGGCGTTTGATTACATGGAATCAGCGACGAGCGATGTCGAATGAGGCTCTAAGTACAGCAGGATTGGCCTTAAATTGCAGACTCAGAATTATGCGTCCAGTAGTATATTAATATGATGTGTTGTGGCTATAAAGTGACTATAAAGTGGCGTTCACAAATCTGATAATCAAGTTTAATAGGTTTGCGTGGCCAGGCGACAATGGCGGTGCACGTTTGTGTCGATAGAGTCTTCGCTAAAACAGATATGACTTTGAAGGTGTAGAGTGCTTCAACTGGTATTTTTCAGAAACAACCCAGCCATATAATGTCTGTTGGAATGTAAATAAATGTTGGCCAAGTTTAACTTTGCAAACAGCGAGGACTTCAAAATATTCTTCCAAACTGGAGCAAAAGTTGATATGATGATGTGCGTGACTTAATTTTTGTGGTTGTTTGAACTTTACGGTTGGCAACTGAATTACTGTGAATGCCAATGTATACTTTTCTCGTCGAAGGTGAAGCCTTTGTGCGAATTCCTCAGTCATGAAGTTCACTTGGGAACATGAGTCAAGAAGAGATCTTCCAAGCTTGTACGAATACATGAAATCTGTAACTAGAGCTAAAGCTGTTGCTAAAATGAACTGCCCGTCACCATATACGAATGCGTGGCTGCTAGGTTGTTGTATGTATGAGTTTGGTTTGAATACGATGTCAACAAAGCTTGAAACGATTGCAAAATGGGAGAAGGATTTGAAATTGAAGTGTAGGCAGAGTTGCGTTGTCATGATGCGTTATATTACAGGTGCGACAGCGATGTTTCGATGCACACTGAGCTACTCTGTGACCTTTGCTCAGACAATTATTACAGAGGTCGTATTTCTAGGCGGCATCGTCCATAAATTGAGAATAATCAATAATTTTGTGTTTATCGCTAGAAAAGGGAACACCAGAAGGCTTAGTGATTGCGAACGATGAAATTTGTCAACGGGTAGATATACGAATCTGTTTGGTGAAATCCGACTTATGGTGGAGTCGAAAGATTGCAGAAACTGACAGTGGCGTTATAAAACTGGGGTGCATTGTAGCCAAGTTAGAAGCAATTTTTAGTCTAGCGGTTCGTTCCATTTGTTATGGAATGACAATGGAAATCAGCATTGCTTAAGCAATATTGGAGCTTGTGCCCAGCAATAACGAGGTAATACCTTCCAAAAAAATCAGGTTGGGATTATGGAAGCGTTCCCTGAGTCTATCTAAAGCTTTCGGGTGATATTCGCTGGTTACCTGAACGAGTCAAACAGTTTCCAAATCTGAACCCTTAAGACAGGACAATAAAATATTAAATTCCTATAGTGTTCTTAGCAGTGGTTTGTTTCATTAGGGTGTGCCAGTTCTTTTGGCGTAGAGTGGTGGCTAGAATGGATGCTCCTTTGAAAACATGCCCTGGGGTTAGGGCTATGAAATTAGAGGGATCTTTGTGAGCGTACATTTGAAGCTTTTATAGATGATTCTCATAAACTACCCATATAAGGAGGGCTTGGATAGATGCGATAAGTGCGACCTTTGTTTTTTGTAAGTCTAGCTGAATTTTCTATAAACATTTTTGTCAACTATAAGGCACTATATTGTTAGTTATTAATAATAATTTAAAAATATTTCGATATATTTCTTAAAATCATTCATTTACTTGACACCATTATGGAGTCACAAAAGTACAGAATTGTGTTTTGTCGTCGGCATTTCACATTCATGCTTCAATTTTTCTTTTCAAATGCATGTGTAAAAGTAATTATGTACGTAAATAAGTACTTACATATATTATGTCGTTTGCACATTTGTATGTATTTGTATGTACAAGTATATATGTACACTCAATTCTTCATGTGAAAACTCCGTTGACACGTTTTTTGCTTTTATGTCACAGAGTTAATCTGTCGAAGGACTGACGCGACGACAAAGCGTCCCAACATTGTGTTGTTGGTAGAAAATCCGAGATGTGCCGAAAAATAAACGAACGCTCGCCGATTGTCATTGCTTCCCTTGCCGCTCTAACAGCTTTGCCTACAAATCGTTATAGGTATGTATGTTTTTATATGATCATGCATACATATTGACGAAGATTTTTGCGAGCCACGAAAAAATATTTTAGAATTATGAAATATTTTAAATCGACAAAAGCTTTGTTGCCACTTTTGTAATTTTTTCTGTGTTTACAGGGTTGTCACTTTTCCCTTCTAGAGGGAAAATCAGAAAGATGTTCAATTTATGATTTCTAGCTTTTGCCATCGTCGCGAAAAGACGCTATTAGGCAAGCGCATGCTAGGGGAGATGTGTAAGGCGTTTGCTTTTATGAATGAAACGACTTAGCTTATTGCTTGTGCGCCATAAATGAAAATGTTGTTGGTGTCTGATTTACTACAAATTTATAATTTGTCCATACATACTTACATATAGAGCGGTGCGCGCACATGTATTTATTGATAAGTGATAATATATTATTTTATTATATTATATAACATATTGATGTGCATATGTACATACATAAATTATTAGTTCTGTAACAATTGAAATTAGAAAGTTATGAAAATAGTAAAATATCATTTTTTGCATAATCTTTCGCATTTTATCAATCCTCCTTTGTGCAAAAAAAATCATATTTTATCAATTTTTTATCATAAAAATCGTTTATATGGCAAAAAATAATCATGCATATGTAAAGTGGCATTTGTATTTTTTGTTTTCTCATTCATTTCGCTTCATTTTTCTCTTTATATTGGGAGATACGTAATTTGTCAGAGAACGTTGTTATAAAATCTCATTTCTGTTAAATAACAGCAAATATTACAGAAAATGGTGAACTCCTTGATCTCAATTTTTCAGCCAAGCAATCGAGCATCATACAAAATTCAATTTGCACCTTCTCGTTGTTCTAAGTTCTCTGATATAACGTTACTCGTTCGCTGTTATCGTTTATCATTGCTTCCTCTCTTCGTTGATCGTTTAGTGGTTCGTTGTCGCTGTAGATCGTAGATACATATTTACACAAATGTGATAGCTTTCCGTTTCGCCTTGATGCTTCATTTTAGTTGACGTTGATTGGTTTTGCCTGATTACATGACTGATTCTTTCGCACTCATTGTCAAATTAGCCTTTTAAATGTAACTGCTGAATCGCCGCTTGTTTGCACGTAATGGGAATGTCGGAGCGCTAGGGCTCCTGCACTTTTATGGCTATACTTTTCCTATTTGAACAACTTTACATGCCTTTATGCGTTCACGTATACTTTTAGCACTCAGATTCATCCCACTTCTGAACTGAAAGTTAAAAAGCGAACGTTTTTAACTTTATTGAGATATATTTATTGATATATATAAAAAGAACAAAAATAAGTGGTGCTAGTTAAAGTAACGTTTTTATCAGGATGTCGATCTTTGATGACTCCTGAATGCTGACTGCTGGATGGTCATTGATTTGCCACAGGGTGGTCATTCGTTTACAAACGCTACACAGCGAAATCGAAAGTAGAATACTACTACCCACAGCAGTCATCTCCATCGAACACCGAGGAGAGCTGTTTAAACTTAGGGCCTTAATAGACCAAGGACCACAACGATCTTTCATAGCGTCTAGGGCTCAAAATAGTATACAACTGCCAACAAAACTAGCCAATTTTGAAATTACAGGAATGGGCGGAGGAGTAGTGCAAAACTCTAATAAATCTGCCCCATTATCTTAATATCCCCCCAAGCGGATAAGCACATACAAGCAGAAGCTATAGTCTTACAGCAACTAACAAATATGCTTCCAAGCTATCATATAAATAGCAAGCATTGGCAAAAGGTTTCACACCTAAAGCTGCAACACTCCCCTTCAAATAACCTTCTATTAGGCAACGATCTCATACCACAGATAATTCTCGAAGGTATTGAGAAAATTTCACATACCCTATTGGCCCAAAATACCATTTTCGGTTGGATCCTAAGTGGACTAGTTACGAAACCAGTTACCACTATGACCACTCAAGTTGAAGAAATCTCAAACGAATACCTCAATTCACAATTAAAAAAATTTTGGGAGTTAGAAGAACTGCCCCCCATTTCAATTACAACCCCAGAAGACCAGTATTGTGAAGACTTTTACAAAGCCACAACAACTAGATCAGATAATGGTCGATACGTCGTACGACTACCACTAAAACAACAATTTCCCAACACAATCGGCTTAGGTCACTCTCGCACCTCTGCAATACAGCAGTTTCAAAGTATGGAAAAAAACCTACTTAAAAAAGGCGAACTCAAACCAGTATATGATGGTGTGTTGGAAGAACATCTCCATTTAGACCACATGGAGGAAATAAGCCTATGCGAAAAAATCATCAACGGCAAATACTACTCATTTTACTTGCCGCACCATGCAGTAGTAAAGCCAGACAAAAAAACAACTAAAGTAAGAGTTGTCTTTAATGCATCAAGATCCACTAGCTCGGGGAATTCCCTAAATGATATTCTATTTAAGGGACCCACGCTCTAACCAGATTTAATGCTCCTCATATTAAATTGGCGTATATTCAAATACGTATTTAACGGAGACGTCGAAAAAATTTATAGACAAATAGTCATACATAAAGACGATCAAGATTTTCAGCGAATTATTTTCCGAAAATCTCCCAGTAGTTCACTCAGCGACTAAAAATTGAAAACAGTTACCTTTGGCGTCAACTGTCCTCCATATGTATCTATCACAAGTGGTAAAAGCCCTCAAAACCGCAGGGTTTCCGTTGAAAAAGTTAACGGCGAACCACCCTAATATTTTAAAAAATACACCACATGAAAATTGCTTAGATACTAATTTCCTTAAATTCGAGAAGGAAAGTACAACAAAAACTCTGGGGATCCAATGAAATGCGATATCTGACCAGTTTTCATACACGACAGAGTCAATATCTGCGTTATCCGCCATAACAAAGCGACAAATTCTATCCTCTGTGGCGAAACTTTTCGACCCCGCAGGATGGCTTTCGCCAGTTATGGTTAGATGGTACCGACTGGGACGAACAAGTAAAACCACTGCGTTTAGAAAAGTGGTCCCAGTTTGCGAGCAATCTACATGATATCTCACAGATACAAATCCCACGATGGGTAAATTATGCCCCAGAGCACAAAGTCGAACTACACGGCTTCTGTGACGCTTCTGAAAAGGCATATTGCGTAACTATTGTAAAAGCAAAAGTGGCTCCTTTAAAAACAATTAGTCCGCCACGACTTGAATTATGTGTAGCCAGTGCTGACAATCCTGCTGATCTAGGTAAAAGAGGGTGCAAACCCCTGCACCTTGTCACCACCACCCGCTGGTGGAATGGCCCCCGATGGTTAACAGAATCTCCTGATTCTTCGCCCCAATCATCTATGCGCAATATAATTGCCCCAGAAAGTCGAAAAATCGACTCCTTTCACGACTCCCTTGAGCGATTTTCCTCGTATCCCCGCGCCCTCAGGGCAATCGCTTACATGCTCAAGTTCATAGAGCGACTCAAAATTAAAATTAAGGGAGTGTCTTCGTTAGAGTCCCAATGCGATACAAAGACGCACCTAGACTTACAAAAAGTAAAGGTTGCTCTTATCGCATCTACGTAAGCGCGTTACTTCAGCCGAGAAATATCATTACTAAGAGAATCGAAGCCGATAGATAAAAAGAGCTCACTCTTAGTCTGAAATTCATTCATTGACACGAAAGGAGTACTCCGTGCGAGTGGTCGGCTTGCCAATTCAAGCCTGACGTATAACGAACGTCATCCCATAGTTATCCCAGAGAAATCGCAACTTGCCACCTTATACCTTAACTATGTCCACTTTTTTCCATACAGGTAGTTATGGACGCTGAAATGCCAGTTACACCTACGCCAACCATGCGTTCGGCTGTCACTGTGCCGCGCCCTGGGGCTACCCCCGTAGCAGCGCCACGAACAACACCAGCAACAACCGCACCGACAGCTCCACGACGTGACATGCGCCCAATGCCTACTCTTCGAAAGATAGTGATGGCCCGTACCATCAATTATGCTCGATTCACTGTACAATATAAAGTGTACAGCGCATACGTGCTAAATCCCCCCCTTGCTCTCAGACCTGTGTTTCCCTGCGGAACTACCGTTAGGCTTTCCTTCGCAGGGCATTTCTATTCCCTATTGGTAGCGCATACAAAATTATTGAATTACTGACACATGTCAGTAGCTTTCGCACCTGCTGTCTGGGGCTCCGCTTATTGGGCATTATCCTAGCGATTGCCGACACAGACCGCGCCGCTTTGTTATGTGTGGCGATTAGGTGCTATTTGAATGAAAGTCTGTGGTCCATTATCACTCCCAAATATTTGAGGTGAGGGCTCGATTTTATCGTATGCCTATCAATGCTGATCTCAGTGCTTTCAACTTTCTTTCGACTACTTATTAGCACCACCTCAGTTTTGTGTGTTGCTAGTTCTAAACCGGCGTTATCCAGCCAGTTTTTAACATGGCTTATGGCTTCACTGCAATTGTTTTTCGCTTCACTTAGAGTTTTCGCTACTACTACGACCGCAATATCGTCCGCGTATCCTACTATTTTTACTGTGTGTGGCACCGCTACTCTCAGAGCTCCGACATACATTATGTTCCACAAGATAGGACCAAGAACTGATCCCTTTGGGACACCGCCAATAACTTTGTATGTTTCGGGACCGTGTTCGATATCGTAAACCAGAACTCTGTTTTCGAAATAGCTCGTAACAATTCGACAAAGGTAATCCGGGACCTTTAGCTCTTTCAGGGCCCTTATAATTAGCGTCCATTTGGCCGAGTTGAAGGCGTTCTTTATGTCGAGGGTAATGACAACGCAGTATTGCTTATTACCCCATCGCCATCTACTCCCTTCCAGTAATTTTTTTGCTAATTTTGTGACAGTGTCTATGGCATCCACGGTGCTTCGTCCTTTCCGGAAACCAAACTGCATTGGGTCCAATCCACAGTCTCCTTCGGTATATTTCTCAAGCCGTTTATATATTATGGTTTCAAGGACCTTTCCTGCCGTATTGAGCATGCAGAGAGGGCGATATGATGAGGGTTCCTCCGGAGGTTTGTCACCCTTTGGTAGAAGAACTACCCGTTGCCGCTTCCAGTCTTGGGGAAAAATCCTTTCCCTCAAACAACTTGTATACGCTTGACGAATCAGTTCGGGTTGTCTTTTTGTGACGTGCTTGATAACGAAATTGGGTATTCCGTCCAGGCTAGGTGCTTTTCCTACCTTTATTCTTGTCACAGCATGTTTCAGTTCCTCATGGGACACTTCCGGGATTTCATCCATGTTTATACGAAAGACTGGCACTCGCATGGGTTCACATCTTGGAGACAGGGCAGTAGCTATCTCGCGCAGGATGATGGGTGATATAGGGGGTCTTCTTGATCTTCCCAGTTTCCTCATCACTATCTGGTAAGCTTTTCCCCAAGGGTCATTTTCTACTTGTGACAGGAGCAGATTGAAAGCGTTTTTCTTCACTATTGCTTTATGAAGTCCTTTCCGCTTTTTCCGGAAATTGACAAGGAGTTCCTCAAAGTCATGTCTTCCTCTAGCCCGTTGTTGCTTACGTCGAAGCCTGAAGCATTCAGTTCTCAGATGAGCGATTTCTTCGGACCACCAGTATGAGGATGCTTTGTTTACTCTGTTTTTCTTTCGTGGCATTGCGGCATTGCAGACCATTGTAAGGAATATCGTTATGTTCTCCGTTTTGCTCTGTGCGTTACCTCGTGTGTCTTCATTGATTTGCCCAATGGCATATTCAAGCATTTCCCGATCGCAAGCTTTTATCTTCCAACGTTTTGTCATATTTTTGGGCATCGCACTACTGGGACTTTGCCTTTGTCGCGGATTTATATCGAACGTTATGGCTTGATGGTCACTATGAGTATATATTTCGGAGACTTGCCATGATATCTGTAAAACAATGGATGAACTTACAAAGGTGAGGTCAATATAAGACGACGCCCTGCCTTTAATAAAAGTTGATTTGCGTCCGTTGTTAAGAAGTACTAGGTCGAGATTTCCGAATGATGATAGTAGAGCTGTACCCCTCCCATTTGTAACTGTACTTCCGCATTAAAATCGCCGGCTACCACTAGCGGTACCTTACCCCTTGCGTGCGTTGTGAGCTTGAAGAGCACGGCCCTCAGTACACCACAGCCATGCCATGCAGCACGACCCCGTCGACGACAAGCTCTCGCCGCACCACGTACTTGGCGTCAGCTCCTTAAGGCCGCATCCTCGTCGCAGTACAGGCCTCAGCAACGTCGTGGCAACGTTGCAACAACTCCAGCGACTGCTAGGCTGAACATACGCCGATTATACCTTTATATTATCCTAGTGACGTTATAAGTTTTTGATTTGTTCAGAAGATATTAGCATATTTAAATATACTGATTAAAATAAGATATAAAATAAATTTAAAGGGATGTTCTTCTACAGGTATTAAGAACTTTTACATTTTTTATATATTACTAAATTTATAATTACTTGCAGAAGATAAAATATTCAATATTTCTTTTTTTTCATTTTCATGAGCATGGAATATATTATATCTTTTATTTCTAGTTCATGGCTAAATGTTTTATTATCAATGTCGGTGATATGGTCATATTTGATTAAATGTGGACCATTTATTTTCTGTCCATTTCATATATGAACATTATCAATTATAATATTATATTACCAGGATCTAATATATGTAAGGGATTATTATTGCCTTTTATCACATTACATCGAGTTTTTGGTTCAATAATAATGGAATTATACATTTATCTTTTAATTCTATTTTACAAATATTATTTCCTATACCTATACTTTTTACAATTTGATGGATTTGTGAAATTATTATTACATTACATTAAAAAATTTTACTTTTTAGTTCATAATTTCCGTGTTTAAATGCTTATGGAATTAAATTATAAATTTTACATTAATTGGATATTTATAAATCGTTACAATGGCACTACTAGTAATACGCACATGAATAGTGGAACATCCTAAAATATTTATTATTGGAGTTTCATATGATTCTGTTTTAATGATTTCTTTAATATTTTTAAAATTAAGAGTTCCTTTACCTATTTTCGCAAAATTAATTGTGTTTGTTATTGATTTTAATTCTTTATATACTTCCCTAATAATTAAGGTTTCTATTATGGATTTTGGATCTAGAGTTTCTACGATTTTATCAAACTGTGAATTAATTTGTCTTTATAGATTATTATTTTCTATAAACTGGTTAAGACCTGATTTTATTTCTATGACGTCGTCATGGTCTGGCATACCTGTTATAAATTTCAAAGTTGAGCCAAAAAAATTAAGGGCACGTTTGATACGATGCTCGGACGGTATTGTATGCACCTGTATCTTGTTCCCATTATATTTTTATAAGGCACTAATATTTTCGAAAGGTTTGTTATAAAGGTTTGTTATAAAGATGAAAGATTTTTATCATTTCAGCAAATGCATATTAAACCAATTAAATTTATAAGCAAAGCTTTATGACTCTGATCCTTTGTATTGTGTACTTTGCGCCCTAATGCTATCTTTATGTATAATAGTAGGGGGGTCAATGATCATCATATCCCCGCGAGCTTCTTTCACTTTGTGTTTGTTATATTTTGTTGCAAGCTTGTTACGTCGATCTGTCCTGCTATCTATAATATCACCTGTTTTATATGTTATACTTGTATATTTTCTGTTTTTGTTATGATATTCTAATAGTTTATCCCGTTTTTGCTCCAAAATATCCTTAATATCGGTATGTTTTTCCCTATTGAAAAATACGTATTCAGGTTTGTGTCCTGTGGAAGAGTGAATAGTCCTATTGTATTCACCAACAGCGTAGAAAATTTCTTCACCAGGCGCGGTTTTATTTCCAGCTGCTTTTCATTGTACGTTACGTGAGATATTTAGCATTTGGGTAAACTTATGTGAGTATTTCTTCTATTTATTCATGAAAATCTATCTTTGTGTTTAGTTTTTGTCAATAACAATATTTGGAGTACCTATCTATTGAGATAGGATACAGCATATTGTTTATATGGAATATGTCCATTTGTATATATTCTCCTACTCGAGTTGGTATTGGAGTTTTCCCTATAGATTGTTTATTTGGTTTTCGATCATATTAGTGTTGTAAACATATTTTTCAACATATTCTTTTTGCTATTTTATAGAGATTGGTTTTGGGTTAACACAAACTTATAGTTGGGAAACGTAGTGATAATTTCATATTTTAAATGGAATATTATTTCTCTATTTTTAACGCATTAGTGACGTTTGGTTTAATGATATCTTTTAATTTACTTAATAAGTCTACTGTGTCTTTATAAAATATTGTGTGCCTAAATCTAACAATATTGTTTGAGTAATTACTTAATTCTTTTCATTATCTTGAAATAAGATTATTTGATTCTTGAATGAATTGAGCGGTTGTTTAACTGTTTTAATAATTTCATTTGATGACCTATGCTGCGAATGATCTGAACAATTTGTTGATAGATTGTTAAATCTGCCACACCATATATATAATTCCTAAGTCTTTGTAAAGACCATACTGAATATTACACCCGTTTGAACTCATCGTTTTAAATGCGTTTGGTGCAAGCCAAAAAATGAAAATATATTCGAAATCTAATGTAGGTTATCCGGCGGTATCCGCTATGTTTATTAAAACAAATTTAAAAAAAAACAAAACAAGAAAAAACGTTAAATTCGGTTGCACCGAAGCTATAAAACCCTTCACAAATACAAAGGCTCCTTACAAGAACTTGATTCCGAACGTTCAATTTGTATGGTAACTATATGATATAGTGATCTGATCTGATCAATTTCTGCGGAGAATAATTTGTTGCCTTAAGCGATAACTCTTTCCTAATTTCATGAAGATACCTCGTCAAATAAATCTTCTATGCACTTTACTCCGATATGCTATAGTCATCCGATCTATACAATTTCTTTGCCGATTAGATTATTGCCTTAAATAATAATCCATGACTAGTTTCGTGAAGACACCTCGTCAAATGAAAGAGTTTTCCATACAAGCACTTCATTCCGATTTTCAATTTGTATGGCAGATATATGTTATAGTCATCCGATCTGAATAGAATCTTCGGAGATTGAATAAATACCTCAAATAATAATATATGACAAATTTTGTGAAGATACCTCGTCAAATGAAAGAGTTTTCCACACAAGCACTTCATTGCGGTTGTTCAGTTTGTATGGCAGATATATGCTCTAGTAATCCGATCTCAATAATTTCTTCAGAGATTACATTGTTATTTAAATAATTATCCATGCCAAGTTTCGTTAAGATATCTCGTCAAGTGAAAGAGTTTTCCATACAAGCACTTGATTCCGATTGTGCAGTTTGTATGGAAGCTATATACTATAGTCATCCGATCTATACAATTTCTACAGAGATTGAATAAATGCCTTAAATAATAATATATGCCAAATTTCGTGAATATACCTTCCATACAAATTGTTACATTTTCATTCATTAAGAGAAAACAATAAAGTCTTTTTAATTTTGAAAAGTGAGTCAGATAAGTCAAATGTGCTGGAATGAGAATTAAAATCATGACATATACGGCGGAATGGCTCGTTTAGTTCCAATTTTGATCTACAGGATTTTAGAAGTAAAGGTCTAAACTGCCTCGAAAAGATATCGGGATATTAAATTTAATTTCAGACAGGAGAAAAGAACTGCAAACTGTTCCATTCAAAATTTTCACTAAAAATATTATGCCAAGCATTTCCCTACGACTAGAAAGTGTAGGTAGATTAATAAGTTTTAAACGACTAGTGTATGGAGGTAGACTTACCCTAGAATCCCATCGGAAATGTGCTAAGGCGAAAAGTAAAAATTGTTTTTGAACAGACTCTAAGTTGTCAGAATGGATTTGGTAGCTAGGGTTCCATACAACAGAGCCATATTCCAATATAGGACTAACCAAAGTTGTATAAAGTGTTTTAATAATATACGGATCTCTAAATTCTTTAGACCAACGTTTAGCAAAACTGAGGACAGCTTTTGCTTTCAAAACCATAGTATCAATATGAAGACTAAAATTAAGCTTAGGGTCCATATTAACTCATCATTTCTATCACACCATGCAACCAAATTGTTTAAGTCTGTTTGCAACAGACACCTTTCCTCAATTGAAGTGTATGATTTAAAAAGCTTTACGTCGACAGCGTATAATAAAATTTTTGAGAATTCAATTACTGAAGGGATATCGTTAATAAACAACAAAAACAGAATCGGGCCAAGATGACTACCTTGCGGAACACGTGAAGAAACATTAATTGTATCTGAAGGTGTATCCTCAAATATCACTCGTTGTGTTTAAAAAGATAGGAAGATACCCATTGAAAGAATCTTGGCTAAAAGCCCAGCACATCAAGTTCATGTATGAGAATCGAGAGGTTTACTTTATCGAAAGATTTGCTAAAGCCTGTGTATATAACATCCGTATGCTTATGTTCCCTAAAACCCAATGATACATGGTTTACAAATTCAAGCAAGTTTGTTAGAGTCGATTTCCCTTTACGAAATCCATGCTGAGATGAGGAAATTAACGGAGAAATCGAAAATGTTATATAGTCAGTACTGATACCTTCAAAAAGTTTAGGTATAACTGATAGTTTTGTGATACCTCTATAGTTTTCAATGTTGGATCTAAATCCACTTTTATGCAAAGGAATTATAAATGACTGTTTCCATATTGAAGGAAATATACCGTGTTTAAGAGAGGAATTAAATATCCTTGTCAAAGGCAAGTAAATATATTTGGGACTATTTTTTAGAAAGAGTATCACGTCTCGGCCATAACTAAAAGATGGTTTTAACTTATTTAAATTAAGTAGGACGTCTTCTTCAGAAATAATTGGAGCGTTAATTAAAGTATTCGAACACAGCACGTGCTGATAAGAAAAAGTTTCGGAAGAATTATTCCAGTAGTTTGGCTTGAAAAATTCTGCAAACATATTGGGTATAATATCATTGTCACTTGAAATCATAGATTTGTATTTCATCGCGGACGGAAATTTGGAAATCCTGCGTTTGGAGTTGACGAAATCATAAAACGATCCTGGATTACTTACAACATTCCTTTTTATTTTAATTAAGTAATTATTATAACATTTTTTGTTTAGGTCAAAATATTGTCGACGCAATACAGAATATTTAGAATAGTCGATAAGTGAACCGGTTTTTTTAAAATGTTTAAAGGCTCGAGTTTTTCTGTTTTTCAATTTATATAACTCCACGGACTTATACTTTTACTTTTATTAACAATTACTATTGAAACATACTTTTCAAATAATTTCGTAGTAATGTTATTAAAATAAGAGACACTCAATTCAATGTCAGCATTATAATTAGGCCATATTATTGTAGAAAGTTCTGTATTTAACTTTTTAAAATTAGCTTTTGCAAAGTTAAACCGAGTAAAGAAGCACGAAGTTTGATAATTATTATCCCGTACATTGTCTGAGATTTTGACAGATATTTCCAAAGCAGGATGATACGAGTCCTCTGGTAGAACAAGAGGATTACTCTGAATATCGGAACACTTTGAAGAGGTACCAACATATACTAAATCTAAGCATTTACCAAATTTATTCGGAATCAAATTAATTTAGTTCAGACCCAACTCAGACATTTTTTCGAAAAACTCATGAAAACATGACCGATTGCAAATCGGTACGATATAGTCATCGAAAGCTTTCCACGAAGCACACGGTAAATTGAAATCTCCTAATACGATTATTGAATCTGCATTATTTGCCATCGAAGTAGCACTATTTATTAAATAAGCATGCTGCATGTATACAGATAACTCCGAATGGGGTGGTATATAAGATAGGGTTAAATAAATAAAGCAACTATTAACGTAGACTCTAATACATTTAAATTCAAATGAGTCGGTTCCTGGAACAAGAACATCTTCAAATGGTATAGAGGAATGTACGGCAAATAGAACACCTCCACCGATTCTGTTCAGTCGATCACACTAAAATATTTGAAAATCGCTGTTTAAAATCTCATTATCAAATATGTGAGGTTTTTAAAATGTTTCTGTAAATCCAATTATATAATATTGAAATTAAAATTGGAACTGTTTAAATACAAGTCGGTAAATTTTGTATTAAGACCTTTAACATTTTGATAATAAATGCTTAGCGAATTTTTACCAATCAGTTTTTTATATCGGTGGTTGCTTTTGCTAATTTAGCAATGTTTTCCTCAATTTGACTTCTAAGTTTAGGCTTAAATTCGCGTACAAAAGCTCCAGGTGGCCAGAATGAACTATCTAAGGTCTTTTGGAATGTTTGAAGAGATACGTCTATTTTAAACGATGATATATATACTTCTATCATATTAGAAGTTAAATTTACGGATATTGATATCATCAATTTTTTAACGAGCTTTACGAAATGTAAGAGTTAATGTCCTCCCCCAAGGTATCTTTGCCAAGTCTAGAAATAGTATAGACTTTTTAGGTGAAATAACTATCAAATTTTTAATAGATGTTGCTAAGTTATTAGGGGAAGCCTCTGGAATTGTGAGACACTTATTACTATTAGATAGAGCTTTTGGGGAATTGAGCTCTTCGGAAGTTGACGGCTTATCACCTTGAGGGCAAGGAGAAGAAGATTTATTAGGTCATTGGGCGCAGACGTTCTTTTCTGTACAGAAGAACTCTAGTCATCCGATCTGAATAATTTCTTCGGAGATTACATTGTTGCCTTAATAATTAACTGTGCCAAATTTCGTGAAGATACCTCGTCAAATGAAAGAGTTTCCCATTCAAGCACTTGATTCCGATTGTTTAATTTGTATGGAAACTATATGCTATAGACATCCTTCTATACAATTTCTACAGAGATTGAATAACTACCTTAAATAACAATATGTGCCAAATTTCGTGAAGATACCTCGTCAAATGAAAGAGTTTTCCATGCAAGCACTTCATTCCGATTGTTAAGTTTATATGGCAGCTATATGCTATAGTGGTCCGATATCGGCCATTCCGACAAATGAGCAACTTGTTTGTGAGAAAAGGATAGGTGCAAAATTTTAGATCGATAGCTTTAAAACTGAGGAACTAGTTTATATATATACAGACAAACGGACATGGCTAAATCAATTCATCTCATCGTGCTGATCTTTTATGTATATATTTTATGAGGTCTCCGACGTTTCCTTCTGGGTGTTACAAAATTCGTGGCAAACTTAATATACCCTGTTCAGGGTATAAGTATAGATCACAAAATCCCAATTAATATCTGGATACTCGGGCGAAAAGTTACTACGGTCGGCGTACGTCTGAACGGCTCGAGTTGCAAACGACAAAAGAAACAAAGATATAAGTGCTGAATATAATAATCCCTTCTCATTAGTACTATAATTTTGCAATGACAGCATCTGTCGTCAAACTAAAAGGTTTAGAGAAATCTGCTTGGAAATGTTCAACCTGTTCTTGTAATGCATTTTTTATTTTGTCTAAAGCTTCTACAGCTGCTGTATCTACTTGTACAATAAATTCATAAGTATCTTATTACTTTGATTAAGTTAATGATTTAGTGATTTTTCCAAAGTCTTTAATAAAGTTTCTGTAATAACTAGCAAGTCCTAGAAAATATTTAAATTCTTTTAAATTTTTTGGTTGTGTGTAATTTTCTATTGTTTAAAATTTTTTAGGATCAACTGTTATCCTATTATGTTTTATAATATGTACAAGGTATTCGACTTAATCTTGGAAGAAATATGATTTTTCGTCAGAAATTTTCATATTTGTTTTGTCAGGCGTTGAGTATAATGTGAAGGTGTTTAATATGTTCTTCTGGTGTAGGAAAATATATTAACACGTCGTTTATATAAACATGCGCAAATGTACCTCTATATTCTCTAAGGATGTCGTGGACGAATCGTTGAAAAATAGATTGAGCATTCTTTAATCCGAATGGCATCCTAACAAATTCATAATTTGCACCGTTGACAGAAAACGCTGTCTTTTCTCAATCAGATTCCTTAATTTATACCTGAGGAAAATCTGATTCTAAATCTATTGTTAAAAAAAACCTTTGCCTTTCCTAAATTCTGAATAGTCATGTTGACATCTGGGACAGGATACCTGTCAGTAAAAGTTTAGTTTTTGAAATCAACAACCATTCGTCTTTTGGGTCTACCCTTGTCATCGGTGCCCTTTTTTGCGACAGTCCATATAGGTGAAATAAAGGAACCCTACTTGGTTATATTACACCATCATTTAATAACTTCTCAATTTCTTTTCTGACCAAATAGTTATCAGACATGGGATATATAGTTGTCCATATCGGATCTTCTGATACGATCCTTATTGATGCCTGTATTCCTATAGTGAAAGGAAATGTTTCCCTAGTATAACTATTTCTTTTAATTAATTTTTTGCCCTACTTTATATTTTTTCTCTTTATACTTTAAACTATAATGAAAAAAATGTATTTTTGCTTTTATCTGGCGTAATCTTTATTTCCCAAGAATCATATCAAATTCATTAAGTTCATTAATTTCAAAAAACGTTAAATGATGTAACATACATCGTAACTATTTTTTAGAATTTATAACTGAATATCCATTTAGTGTTTTTTTTTTTTGGAAGGTTTATTTTTATTGATTTTCATATCTTTGTCCACTAACAATGTTACGGGCGTACCTGTAAGGCCGCATTTTGTTTGAATGCAATGCATCCCGTTCATTCGCATAAAAAATTACTGCCTGATTCAAATTGTTCTTCACAGTTGAAAAAATCTACAGATTCTAAATCCTTTTGTTTTGTTTGATTAATTCTTTGTATTCTATTTGGTGAGGTAAAATTTTTTTCACTGTCTGCATTATTTCTCTTTTATTTATTACTATAATTATTATTATAATTAGCACTTACAGCATTATTATTCCTGGTTGTCTGCATGTATTGCGTGGAGTTATCCACGTCCATGTGTATTGGTGAAGGTTATAGTTTTAGCTGTTTTACTTGATGATGTTGATTTCTCAGCATACTGAAGTTCGGTCTATACTGATTTTGATACTTCTCTTTTCGATGTGGATGATTATTTTGGCTATATCGCGCATTGTATCCCTGATGGTTTTTACTGAATCTCGATGAAATTGATGATGAATTGTAGATGCTATTGCATATGCTTCTTCCAAGTTACTCGGATTGTGGCTGTATCCTGTGTCTTCCTGTTGCCTTTGCATTGTTGTCATCAAGTTAGCAATCTGTGCATGAAGCTCGGCCATTACGTTGCTTTATATTAATTTGTTTATTTCTGTTACCGTCGCAATTGATCTGCTTTTTAAAAGAACGTCGACTTTTTATTTTCTCCAGCTTTTCTTTTTTTTAATTTGGGTTTTTTTAAGGATTATCCGCTGTTTCAGGATTTATACCTTGATTATTATTGATGAAACTCGTACTTCCCGTAGAATTTTTAGAACTTTGTTAATCCTTTTGAAAAATCTCAAGCGTTTTTGAGAAAAAGAAATCAAATTGAGATGCGCGACTGTACTATGAAATTACCTATTGCCTGTTCCGAAAATTAATTATATGTGTGATTATGCGACCGATAAAGAAAAAGACGTGCTATCGCGATTCCAGTTTTCATACAATTGAATTCTTTATTGCAGTTCATAAGTCACTTGACCTAAATCTTAAGCTAACGGCGAAAAAAATACCATATTACTTCTTTTTAACAACGAAAAATTAAAATCATGTATCATGTTTTTTGTTGTTTCATGGTGTGTCAAAATGCTCCTCTTACTCCAGAGAACTTAGAAGAACGAGAAGGAGCAAATTGAATTTTGTATGATGCTCGATTGGACGGCTAACAGAGCTGAAAAATTGAGATCGAGGAGTTCACCATCTTCTGTAATATTTGCTGTTATTTATTTTGCTTTCATATTTCTTTACATGTACACATGATATAAAAATACCGACGGCAAAACACAATTCTACACTTTTATGATTCCATAGTGGTGTCAAGTACATGAATTATTTTAAGAAATATATCAAAATACTTTATTAGTAATAATATAAAATTATTTTGATATATTTCTCATAATAAAGTAAAGATTAATTAACATAAAATAATTTAAAAATTAATAAATAATAGTTCATTAAAAGGGAATATATTTCAAATGACATATCAATATTCCCGGTTTGGCATACATATTATATTCTCTTCAATATTCGCCGTTTGGTTATGTTAAGAGAGCGTATGTGTACAGATTTACTGCTGTTATAAAAGCGAGAAATGTTATTTGTTTCTCCTGCGTGTGAGGTGAACTCCTTGATAAAATTTTACAAATGTTCGCTGTCGAACTTGCACCTTCTCGTTCTTCTAAGTTCTCTGATATACGTTCTCTGATGAAACAATGGGTGTACATATTTACATATACTTGTATACGTTGCATATAGACAAATTAACAATTATAATAATATTTGTTTACATGCACACAGAATTATACACATATATTTGTATAAGAATATTTGGGACCGCTTGGTCTTTTCTTATCGGGTTATGTCAAGCAAGAGGTGTACAAAGTCAAACCCAGAAATCTGACTGAATTGAAGCAGTCCATTAAATAGATAATTGAGGTAATCCCGAATTAGGTGTCGCATATAAAATTAAACAAAATTTTCTAGACAATAGCACCTTTCGTTAGTCACCCTGTATAGGGAAATTATCTTAAAATTATATGCAAAGTCGTTTTCGTATTGTAAATATACGAATCTGTAAGCGTACATTTCTTAACATTGAAATTAGCATTACTTTTCTCAATTAACATTGAAAATGCTCAATTCTGCTATTTTTCAGTCCCCTGATGTTAACTGTGGCCAATAATTTTAGGTGGTGAAATACGCTCATCGTTTTCAGTTCCCCTGCAAAAAATTAAATATTTTGCTAATGGCCGCACTGTGAACCTTCTCTATAATCTACATTCTCTGCTTGTATGTATGTATGGACCTTTTGTCTTTTTAGCTTTCGTACACTTATTCGTTTTTTCATTAACTTGAACACTTTATGTGATCACCTTCTTTTTAATAAGCTTTTATTAGCTGGGTTGTATATATGTAATGGAATTTTAGAGCTCAATTTTTCCAAATGTCTGATCAACTTAAAACTTTGCAGACGTGTGAAGGATTGATGACAATGCTATAATTTGATAACAGTTTCCCATTATTTTGAAGATGGGCGTGACCCCGCCCCCTAAATGGTTTAATGTATATATTTTCCAAACCGCTGAAGCTAACTCAACCATACTTGCTGAGAGGAAGTCCTTTTAGCCCTTTTTCATACGCTGTGAAAATGGGCACAATCAAACAATAACCACGCCCACTTCCCATATAACATTTATGCTAAAAGTGCGATAACTGACGAAATAAATGCGCCATAGGCATTCAATTTCCCAAACAAGATGGTAGGGAGGAGCTTTATTGGAGGAGGTGTAAAAATTGAAAAATAGGGGTGATACCACCAACCCTTAGGTGAACTGCTATATCTCAGAAACTATCCAACTAATGTCAACCAAATTTGGTATGTGATTTGTATGTATTTAACTTCGCTCGCTTGAGGGATTATTATGCTGTTTAATTTCAGTGTTGGGAATGTTTCTCTCTTTAGAGTGAATCTGATATGCAGGCACTTTTCCTCTTTCACTTTTATGGTCAGTTTGGCAGTCCATTGCCATCGAGTGTTATGTGATTTTCTAGTCTGTTGATGGCTTTGATTGGGCACTTGCCTCGACATAAAATGACGGTGTTGTCTGCGAATGTTGAGTTTAGTACTTTTTCACTCGTTGGAATGTCTACGGAAAATAACACATACAGTATTGATCCCAAAACGCTGCCTTGAGGAACTTTAGCTATAAATTCCTCCTCTGAGATAAATTCTTTTACTTTAATTTTAAACCAGTTAATACGGTATGATAGGAACAACTGATAGAAGTTCTTTAGCAAACTTATTATAATTTTATGTATGAGTTCATCACGCCATACTTCATCAAATGCTTTAGCGACGTCAATAAATATCGCTGAGCAATACTCTTTCAACTCTCTCATTTATCCCTTTGGGAATAGTCCTCAATACCTTATGGGGTAGTGAGGGTATCGAGAATGTGAGGTAGTGATGCGGCAATACTTTTGAGAAGATTTTGGCGTCAAGGTGGAGCTAAATATTTTTAAGTGCGCTTTAAAAGGTGGCGATTTAAAGCTTTCCTCAATTTTTTCTCGACATCTTTTAGTTTTAATTTAGATAATGCAGTTTTCGTTCTTCATTTACTAGGCATTCAACTAAGCTGTTAGTGGTTCGTATTGTATTTCGGAGACTATATCTTTTGATGTTGTTACTGTAGCCGCTGTTGAGAGCAAGCAATTGAATAAGTTGGGGGGGTATTTTAGTCTAGAGACATGAATTTTAGGAATTTTTAAAGTATCGTAAAAATGGGCAATAAAAAAATGTTTTTCTCATATTTTTTAAAAATAGTATATATTGAAAATTGGGGATGAGGCTAGTACATACTCGAGAGAGGTCTATAAAGAAGTTTCTTTTCTTTCAAGTTCAAGTTTCTTTCAAGCTTCAAATAATTCGATCATGACTGGCGAATGATTGAAGGACAAGTCGAAACCGACTACTGCGTTTATAAGGGTTCTATCAATATTTTGGTGATTGCAAAATCGATCAGATCAGGTATTTTATTTGAATCAGTTGGTAATTTTTCCTACATGTAATTTTGTTATATAATTGCCGACCTTTTGGGTTCATAAGACGGAAAATAAGTATGTATTTTTAGCATTGTAAGCGCAAAGTGCTATATTTTTTTCTCGATTTTTGAGACAGACTGAAGCTGCTTGCGTATAAGAACTTTCACTAATTCTAATTAAGTATCAGATTAAGTATCATAGCTTCTACACTACCCATATTCGCGCTTGAGCACATTTTTTCGGGATTGGTTTTTAATGCATCTGCATAAGAAGACTTATTCCTTAAGAATGTTGGAATGTTTTAGGAAGAAGCAGTTTCTTATGCTGGAGGTGCTGGCACTATATTAGCCATCTGTGTATGCCCTGATTTAGTTTAGTCATGAGTTCTTTATAAACTGGGCAACCTCGATAGTGCAGTGCGATTACCAGCACAATTACTACATTTCTTAGCAGTTAAATCTTGAGTGATATAATTCACCACAAACTATGCACACAGTACAAAGCGTACAGTAAGATTTTGTTTGACCGAATTCTTGGCAATTCATGTATAGGAGGTCCATTTCTTTTATGTGGATCTTCGACTGAAATTCTACAGTGTAGCAAATATTTCAATTTTTAAATGGCGTGTACTTCGCGTGCACTTTGCTTTTGTTGATAATATTAATCAAGGATCCTACACCAAAACCCTGATCTTCTAAAGCTTCTTTTACTTCTACCGAACCTACTTCAGCTTCAATATCGTTCAAGAACTCTACAAGACTTTTCGAGCTTTATAACTGATAAGAATAATTATTTTTATTTTTATCCGACAGAAATGTTAATACTTGACGACAACTTTTCTCACTGTATAGGTATTTGAATTTTAGTCTTGTCTATATTGCCCTGCTTAAAGGGACCAATGGGAAATTTAAATTACGCTAAGCTTAAGTTATTAATTCATTTGAGCTCCGTAACGTAGATAGTTTGCTGGCGGATTAGCAGTTCTCACTTATAAGCTACCTTTCTCAGTCGAACTTTTGAATATCTGATCTTCGTCACCGTTCGTTCGTAAGTGCCGCGAATCTATTTTTGTATAGTGAGGTTGCAGCTTTTTTCGTAGTATATTTCGCTATTTATTTATTTATCATTATTATTATTTTATTCACTTATTTTTAATTTTTCTATATTTATGCGCCCTTACATCGGAAAATTTTTCTACAAAAGTGAAATATTTAGGGTATTCACAAGGTGTCATATTGTGTCATATCGTCATATTGTCTTATTTTATGATGACTGTTATATCGACACTGTTGTTGTTTTCCATACAAAATTGAAATACGATAAATATTATATAATACGGCGAGGTATGTTTTAGAGTGCGCTATTCTATCAGCGTATCTGTTTACTTTTTTTAACTTCCCGCTAAGAAAATTGAAAATTTTCTAAAAATCGGGAAGATATTGGTTTCACCCCATTTTGCAAAAATCGAGTTCTCAACAGATCTCGACGTTTTGAGGGTCGAGGAAGCTTCCCCGAACATTTCTACGATGATGTCCGTATGTCTGTATGTATGTGTGGATGTATGTGTGTGTGTGTGGATGTATGTGACCCTCTTATAACTTTTAAACGGCTCAACCGATTTGAATAAACTAAACGGCATTCCAAAGGGTTTCATTGCACTTGAATTTTGTGTGAGTTTGGACCCAATCGGACCAGTAGATTTTGAGAAATCTCAAAAATAAAATCGTTCCGTACCGATCAACACCAAAAACTAATCAGTTCTAAACCTTGAAGAAACACATCGTTTGCCGCAAACCGGGTCGAAATCGGTTGATTTACTTGCTAGATATCGAAAACGAAAAATTTCGAAGAGCTCAAAATCAGTGAAAAAAACGAAATTTGAACCCTTGAGGCCAACCGTTTTCCACATTTTTTAGTGTTGATATTAAAATATTTTGTTGTTTCTGTGGTTGCAAAGTGAACAAAATGCTGCCTTTTCAACATAAAGAAGCTTTAATTTTATTTTTTCACTTTTTCGTGGCATTTTTGTATTCTTAATTTTTCACTACCAGCTGGTGAAGTGTAGAAATATTACATTTTATGACATACATCAATTAAGAGATGCTCACAAGTGTCGTATTTTTTAAGATTATTGAAATACGACATAAGACATAAGGCGAAGCTTGTGAATTGCCTAATTATATTTAACTTTGCAACCGACTGACAAATCTAGTTTCCTAACGTAACTAGGAAAAAAGTATTACATACCTTTAGGTGCCAAAAAGTCTGCAAACAGCTGACAATCCAAATTAGTCGGTGGTTGTAACCACTGTATAAGCGTACAAGTAACCAAAGAATCAGCTGTCCTATGTGTGTGAAACAGCCATGATCACCTGATCGAATCTGGAATTTTGAACAGCTGCACACTGTATACTTCTTTTTCCATCTTCGGAAAAATAGTTATCAAGTATCAGGTAACGTTGATTTCTTTATTTTACCAAATTCGAAGTCATTTGATGACATCATAGGTGATGATACCCTCAAGGAGTTCGAAGCAGTTATAAATAGGAAAAATTACATAATATCCCTCAAGGATGTGGTACTGCCACTAAAACAAAACATTTCTAAACAAGAGGTTAGGGAAATAATAAATAAATATTCGGATCTCTTTGGACCAGCCTCCAACAGTGGGACAATCGACACAACCGTATTAGCAGAAATAAGAATAAAAAGTGAAGAACCGATCTATAAGTAGAAACAGATAACATAACTTCTAAACAATAAGGCCTTTTAAGAGTCCGTATAAATCCCCACTGTGGAAAACCATTACTACACTCGACCTTACATCCACATTCCACCAAAACGGGATGAAGGAAAAGAATATGAAAAAAACAGCCGCTGGTAAAATTAATTTACTAGGTTACCGTTTGGCCTTAAAAATGCCCCTTCGATTTTTCAAAAATGAACAATGACATTTTCAAATCGATTATAGGGAAATCCTACGTTTATATCGATGACATTATAATAATTGGAAAAACTAAGGAAGAACATTTAAAAATATTGAAGATGTGTTAGCGCTTTTGTATAAAGCAAATTCAAATGGTAGTCTAGAAAAATCTATATTTTTCAGAACAGAAGTAAATTTTTTGTGCCATATCTTTACAGGAAAAAGTATTTTGCCCGATCCTAAAAAAATATCCGCTTTTAAAAAAATCGCTCCACCTGCTAACTTTAAGGAATTAAAAGGTTTCCTAGGTTTTGCATCATATTACAGGAGATCTATAAAAGTGTTTGCGAAAGTTGTCAAGCCCCTTCCAAATTTAACAAAAGACGAAAATGCTCAAATAAAAGCAACTCCATCTTAAAGGATACAAATTTCTCTAATAGAGAAGGGCTTAAAATCATTTAATAATATAAAATATTAGGTGTAGTAAAAATAAATCCATTATTTTTCCAATATATGGCATTTTTGTTTATATCTCGCGTTGCATAAGTCCGATCGGGTTCTGCTAGATGGCGTTGGAAAGATCACATTTCTTTCAAAATCTTTTCAGACAGTTTTGAAATTATCGCAAAGAAGCTCATGGACCGAATTTCTATCTGCAAATCGCTGCTGAATTAAAACGGTCGTGGTCGAAAAGCGGTGAGCCGGCGGAAACGGTGGTCAAGACAGGATTGACGACGAGAAAGATTTTGCTGTGTGTTTGGTGGGATTGGCAGGGAATTATCTACTATAAGCGGCTCCCATTCGGCACAACTGTGGCTGTATTACTATATACCACCAAATTGGTAAAACAAGTATTTTAATTTCACAATTAAAGCATCAACTTTCCGAAATAGCAGGAGACCCCGATGGCACTGACTGGTACCGAATTCTTTCCACAACACATGAACAGACTGAAAAGAGTAACGTACGATTGTAAATGAAATAAGTAAGGAAAACAAAAAATTATTCGCACAGACATTATATTTATAATAAGTTAAGTATAGTTAAAGACGAAATTGCGAAAATTATAATGGCAACCCAATTAGCAAAACAAGGAATCATTTATTTTCAAATTTTAAATAAGAAAGACTTCGCTACTAATCTATCTCAAACTGAAACACTACTTTTCTATAATGAGCTACAAACACTTAAATACGCAGAACTTTTTGATTGTAAAATATTTGCTTCGGAAATACCCTATACAATAATATTGTTATAAGTTCAACCGTAAAATATCTCAAAGGAGTTTACTTAGAATTCACCAACCTCTTCATTTCCTAAACCGACAAATACGGCATTCTTCGAAAGTGCATAGAAATAGATGATAATAAAATAGGCAAGAGGAATCAACTTCAAAAATTTGACAAATCCAATTATATCGCACCAATTCTTTGCGCAGAAAAAACGCTTTGCGATTACCAATACGTAAATCAAGATATAATTAAATTAGTTAGAGAAGAAAAAATATTTCTTTAAAGTTTTATTGGAAATTCCACTTACAATAATATATCTCTTAAACTAAATAGTATATTACTTATTACAAAACCGTAACCTTGAATAACGCTAGTTATACAAACTGGCAAACAAATTCCTACCACGTCTATCCCACAATACTTTAAAATAACCTAACAGAAAATTAAAATTAAATTTGATTTGTCTAAACTATTTACCTCAACTTCATTTAAACAATATAAATGAACTAAAACGCATAACATCAAAAAACAATTTAATTAGCTCAAGCTTCGTAGCAGTTCTTGTTTCAGTAATACTATTGTATCACTAGCTTTGTATATCACACTTAAACAAAAAAATAGACTTTCATATTATATCCCACTAATAACAGAATACCCACAGTTTTCAGTAGGCCAATAAAATGTTTTCAGCGAGACGTGGATGCTTAAGAAAAGGAGAGTTAGCATAACTAGCAGAATATACAAACACCAAAGTTGATTCAACTAGGAAAATATACTGGCATGAATGTTACAACTGTAATCCGAAATTCAACTTAGCAATATTTTGCAAATAAAATATAACAGAATTAGCTTTACTACAATATCAACATTGCTCAATAAAGTAAATTTCCAATAATAGTAATAATAATAAAAACACATTTCATATTTCAAATCAAATTCTTGATCAAACCCAATTATTATTTACGTTATCGTCATAAATTCATAGTAAACAAGCGAATTTGTATAAAAATAAATTTTTTTCATTAAAGTTCTTGAGTTCAATTTTGTAATCCGAAGTATTCAGTGTACAAGGATAGATTTTTAAAAATAACTAAGTGTTTGGGGGATGTAAATATTTTTCTACTACTAATTCTCGCAATTAAAAATAACCAAAAACTAATCGCTTAACGCAATGAAATATACAATATTTTTGGAGAGTGTCTTTCTGACGACGGACCTAGGCCTTTATGAGGCCCATTGTGATACCACCGGGAATAAAGTCCCTCACTCTCTAGCCTTCTTTCTAAACCACCCGGTTTTTCGGATGAAGTTCATCAGAACAAAAAGTTTTATTTTTGCAACCTCTAAAACATCGTCAAGAAACCCTCGACCGATAGTTGCGATAGTAAAGACCCTTACATTCGTATAGAAGATTTTCTACCGTCTCCCCTTCTTCTACTCCCTGAAAGCTTCTACAATAGTCATTGTATGATGCACCTAATCTGCTTGCATGTCTGCCAATTAGACAGTGACCTGTTAGCACTCCTATTACACACTCCTTGTCACTACTAGAAGGCTTTCTTTAATTGTTGTAACCTCCGCTTGGATGACACTGCAGTGGTCTGGAAGACGGAAGCCAATTTTAGTATCTAGTTTAGCAAAGAAGACTCCGCCGCCCACTCGGTTATCAAATTTGGAACCATCCGTATAAATGCTTGTTAATGCCTCCTTGTCCCTCTCGCCCTTTTCTACTCTTCTCTGGAAAGGTAATATTGGGGCCTTGGGATATTTTAGCTTGATTAAACTCTTTCCTGCAATCCTTGTGTAATTTTTTGCAGGTAATCCGAAAAAAAGTTATTTTATCTATCAGTTTTTCCGACACAAGTGTTGGCATACTGCCTTTGTTGAACAACAAACGCAAAGTAAGTACTTAAAGAGCCCTTTTGTTGATGTCACTGCTACCCCATAATTTGTATTGTGCGTTGGAGTCCCGTCCAAGTATAATTGAGCACTTGGAAACTTCGCTGTCTCGTACCAGCTCTTTAATTAGCTGCGATGGTGGTACTTTTTCCTTCTTCGTAAGGATATTCTTAGGCAGTATACATACCCTAACCTTTGCTTCGGAATTACTCTTGCACAGTTTGTATTTTGGTGACCCTGCGGTCAATTAGGGCTAGAGAAGCTAATTTGCTATGACTGTGATTCATATGTAGAAAATGTAATAACAATTGTCGTCTTATCTGCATCTAGATAGTCGCTCAGAAGCTCCCTCTCAGTATATAATTAGAAGAGTCACTCGGGGACTCCGTGAGATCTTCATCGACTTCACCCATCTCTTTTTCCGATGTTAATCTGAATCCTGAATCTATACATCATGTCCGTGACACTTTCCGTCAGCAGTTCTATGGATCCCTTTGTAGTAGCATCACGGCGCTTTTAGTCCTCCCGTCAGATTCTACTGCGGTGTTCTCGAAGTCTTTAAGGAATCTCCACTCTTCAGTTGGCAGATCATGGGGCAAGTTCTTCAGCGATGTACGGCCGTCCTTGAACGACTTATACCAATCAAAAATACGTGCACCTGATAGGCAAGACTCCCCATATGCCTTCTGCAACATTTTCATTGCGTCCGTCGCACTTATTCCATTGGAATAACAAAATTTCAAACAAGCACTTTTTGCTCAACGTTAATTTCCATAGTAAAATTCGAAAAACACACTCGAGGTTGACTTGTTTATAGTGCCTTAAAAAAAAAACTATGTGACAGATCGCGCTCAAATTTGACATGTAAACATATAACAGTCCAGCCAACCCAAGCAAAAAAAAGTATGGCCATATGTCATGTCCTTGTCGAGTTATGGATAAAGTCTCGTTTTGCGTTGAGCAGAAGGTATATTAAGTTTTCCACTAAGTTTGTAACACCCAGAAGGAAACTTTGGAAACCCTATAAAATATAATATATACGTTATATTAATGGTGAGCATGATAATCAGAGTTGATTTAGCCGTGCCCTTCAAACTGTCTTCTCGTCCGTCCGTCGGTATTTTTTGGGATCGATCAGAAATTTTGCACCTGTCCTTTCCTTAAAAAGAAGCTGCCTATGTGTTGGAACCCTTATCGGACCACTATAACATACAAGTATACAAGTAGCTGCCATACAAACTGAACGATCGTAATCAAGTACTTGTATACGAAACTTTTTTATTTGACGAAATATCTTCACGAAATTCGGCATGGATCATTATTTAAGACAGAAATGGAATCACCAAAGTAATTGTTTAGGTCGGATCACTATAGCCTATTGCTGCCATATTAACTGAAGGATCGGAATAAAGTGCTTGTTATGAAAACTCTTCCATTTGACGAGGTATCTTCACGAAATTCTGCATGAATTATTGTTTGTAGCAACAATATAATCTCCGCAAAAATTGTACAAATCAGATCACTATAGCATGTAGCTGCCATACAAACTGAACGATCGAAATCACAAAATTTGCCATGAGTTATTTTGAGATCGGAATCGAGTGCTTGCATGGAAAACTTTTTCATTTGACGAGATATTTTCACGAAATTCTGTATGGATTATTATTTAATGCAACAATATAATTTCCAAAAAAGTTGTTCAGATCAGATGACTATATCATATAGATGCCATACAAACTAAATGATAGGAATTAACTTCTTGTAAGGAACCATCTGAAAGTTCTTATAGCTTCGGTGCAACCGAAGCTAACATTTTTTCTCTTTTTTTTTGTTAATAATCCTTTATATTTATTTAAGGGATATATGATATAGTTGGCCGATTTTCACACTGTCATTATTATGTATGAACTGGAGAACAATTCTGCAAAATTACGTGCTCTTAGCTTTTTAATTGAAGGCAGGCTACCGGAAAATAAAATATCTGAATAATAGGATGTATGAGAGATATGTGATATAGCTATCCGGTCTAGCTGATAGCGACAAATGATCAATAGAAAGTCAAAGTGCACCTATGTATTGAGTTCAATATATTTATAAGCTAAGAAACTGATTTTAGACCCTTAGTCTTGTGGGCAAAGTTATTCAGAATTATCCATAGATTATTTTCCGCATACGCGATTTTATAGAAAAAAATCCATCCGCTTTAATGTATATACATATGTAGGTACAAGGTAGGTGCATGTGCCCAAATTTGACACCGGTTCCTATCAAGCCCTCTCGTTTCATTGCAAGTGTAAAATTTTACCGGTTTAACAAAACCATTATACAAGTATGGAGAGAGGGAGGGATTATAATCTGACTTCATCTACTTGTATTATAACACAGTGATACGGGTGCTTATGAATGTGCGTTGGGTTATTGTATCTTAAATAATTTAAGAAATATGTGGGTTTCTTTAGAAAATATCTTGGCTCTGTTGTTACCACCACTTTCATACATATAACAAAAGAAATGCAAGGGTAATCTATGTTTAAAATTAATATAAGTATGTATTTTTTTATATATATGTACTTGTATGTGGATTTCTTTAGAAACGATCCAGATTTCAGCGAATGTACAATGTGTAGAGGTATTTGTTGTGTTAGTACGCTAATGGAATTCGGTATCAGTGTTGGCACTGCAGCCCGATTCCACAGATATGTATAATACATCAAACTTCTTAGCATGAGCATGAGCATAGAAGGTACAATTCAAAAGTTAAAGGACTTTTTAAACAACGCGGCTTCTAGTGGCGCCATCTGTCTGAAATTGTTATCCCTCAATTGTGTGTTCGTCAGTGTTGTCGTATAAAATTTATATAACAGCTGACTTGTATAACAGCTGAGATATCGCGCTACATGTTACATTATATTTGTAGTGTCGGTCGGAAAATGAGCATCGAACAAAGAGCCAACATTAAGTTTTGTTTTAAACTTGGTAAAACTTTTTTCAAAACTCATCAAATGATGAAACAAGTTTATGACGATGATTGTCTATCCCGTAGCCGTATTCACGAGTGGTTTAAGCGTTTTCAAGAGGGACGGGAGGACTTGGAAGACGACGAACGTTCGGGCCGGCCAAAAGATGTTGTGAACGAAAACAACACATAAATTGTGCGTGAATTCATTAAAAAAGAGCCGAAATCATCGCTTAAATATATGGAATCGGAATTATCAATATCCGCAGCGTGGATTTATCGTATCTTGACATCAAATTTGGGCCTCAGAAAGGTTTGTGCTCGATTTGTCCTGCACACTTTGAAACAACACGAAAAAGACCTCAGTATTCAACATTCAATTTGACCAAAAATCGCATTCATTTCATCAACCATTCACCCTATTCACTTGATATGGCACTCTGCGATTTTTATTTTTTCGGAAAACTACATTTGGCCATGAAAGGAAACCGCTATGCTGACGTTGATGCCATCCATAAGCCGACGACCGCCATCCTCAACGCTATACCGACATATGACCTAAAAAAGTCATTCGACAACCTTCTTGAACGTTCAAAGCGTTGTATTCAGGCGGAACGAGACTATTTTGAAGACGAATAGGCGAAGGCCAATAAATTAAAAAAAAAAAAAAAAAATATATTCTTTTTTTAATAAAAGTCCTGAAATTTTCGAATTGCACCTTGTATATAAAAGGTGTTTTTTTTCGAGGTATAGAACTTTAAGTTGGCATTAGATGATGGCCAGAACGTTACAGTCAATGGTGATCGGTATAGAGCCATGATTACTAACTTTTTCATTCCTGAATTGAACAACCATGATGTCCAGAAGCTGTGGTTCCAACAGGACGACGCAACACGTCACACAGCTCGTGCCACAATCGATTTATTGAAAGCCACGTTTGGTGACCGCCTAATTTCACTTTTTGGATCTGTGAGTTGGCCCCCAAAGCTTGTGATTCAACACCGCTAGACTACTTAATGTGGGGTTATGTAAAATCATTGGTCTATGCGCATAAGCCAGAAACGCTTAACCATTTGGAAGACAACATTCGCCGTGTTATTGCCGATATACGGCCACATATGTTGGAAAAAGTCCTCGAAAATAGGACGTCCAGATTGGACACCTATAAGAAAAAACACCCGTTACAATTATTAAACTTCGAATTAGCCTTATACCATATATACGAATTATCCCCACTCCTATATACTAGATCTTTACAATGATTTTCGTTATTCTAACAAACCTTAAGATGAATATTTGGGTCAGTGTGTACGTTATCTAATACAGAGTGTCTCACGAATAATACTAATAAAACAAACCGTAATAAATTTTTATTATATAAGTTTTTTAAAAATGAAAGATAATTCGGGATTTTGGCGGCGCACCCCCGAGTAGATGGATCATTATGAGGTTGGTAAAGATGTTTACCAAATTTTTAAGTATCGTAACAAGACCGTTCCATCGATAAGCGTAGCTCTTGATGGATTTATAATACCATCAAGCACTGTTTCGTTAGTGAACGGCTTTGGCCGTTTTCGATACGCACAAAGAAATAATATTAAATTAGCTATGAGAAAGAAATTAAGCGAAATTTTGAAGACCACAGTTCAAATCATTTGTTTAAAATTATCATTTGTAATAACATATGATATATCAGAGCTACAATATTTTATGATGAAAAAAAAGTTGGACTTTTTAGAGCTTAACTTTACATTTCACATATTATTGAAATCACTACCGCAGTCAATTGTAGGCGGAAAAATTGGAAATAATTTTAATTTTGCGACAACTGCAAGCCTGCTGCCGAGAAATCCTATTGTTGTCTACATAACAGTGCCCATAAGAACGTGTGTATTTTAATGTTTGACAGATGCTGCCTGCCGTCAGCAGCCTTCAGAAAAAGTCAAGAAAAATTTAAATAAAAAAAAGTGTCCCAAAAATAAAAGTAAGTAATATTAAGGGTGGACCACCCCTAGACCTAGCAGATAAGCACATCAAAATCAGTTCAGCCATTTCGGAGGAGTTTCGCAATAAACACCAAGACACATATTTATTATAAACAAGGGCTCACAAACTACAAAAAAAACCGTAATAACTTTTTTCGTTGTATTCGTCATTTTTATTTGTGCTTTGGTTTTATTATCATCATTTTCATAATTTCAACAAACGTTTGTTTTACTCTTACCTATGTTACATGCAGTAGCTAAGTATGTGTTGTTTTTATAATTTTTTTTTTCTTTGAAGTAATAAAATATTCAAATGATTCGTACATGAATTTTGAACACGTGCTTATGATTTGAAATATAATTTTTGTATTTCTTTTATATATACTTGTACATATAGATATGGTAGTTGGGGTTAGTATCGAGGGAATTTTAGGCTAGGTCAAGTTTTCACCCAATTTTATCCATGTTATGTACAAAACCAACGCATTTTGGTTATTGAGACATATCATTATTAGGAAAGGATTATCTCTGAATTTAAATTATATATCTCGCACATTGACCGATATTTTCAAAAAAAAACACTGGAGTCCACATATTCGGCACCGATGGGATAGAACAGTCGTAGTCCTTTTCGTGCAAAGTTTTGTACCTTTATATTAATTGGAGCTCTATATTTTTACTGGATTTAATCCATTTTCGCACTGTGACATAATTTTAAACCCCTATCTAATGTGAGCCTGTATACCAAACAAGAGTCTTGTATCTTGTTGTGGAGCTAAGTTATGGCAATTTATTTGTTTTTGCCCGATACTGTAAACGAACGTGTAGCACAAAAGTGATTTGCTAGGTTCCATTCCGGTAATTTCGATGTCAAAGATGTACCACGCGTCGGGAGGCCTGTCGTCGAAAATTGCGATAAAATCATGGAAATAGTGGAAACAGACCGTCACGTGAGCACTTATTTAATTGCTGAGGAACTAAAGATAAGCCAGAAAACCGTTTGGAACCATTTGCGTAACCTTGGATGCTCGATGTTTGGGTGTCACACGAACTAACGCAAAAAACATGATGGACCGAATTTCCATCTGCAAATCGCTGCAGAATCGCAACAAAATCGACCCGTTTCTGAAGCGGATTGTGATGAAAAATGGGTCACTTATGACAACATCGAGCGCAAACGGTCGTGGTCAAAGCTCGGGGAAGCGGCCCAGATGGTGGCCAAGACCTGATTGACGGCCAAGAAGGTTCTGCTGCATGTTTGGTGGGATTCGCAAGAAATCATTTACTACGAGCTGCTCCCCTGTGGCCAAACGCTCAATTCGGCCCTCCACTGCAAACAACTGGACCTCTTGAAGGCAGCACTCATCCAGAAGAGGCGCTTAATGGTGAGAAGTTGGCCTCAAGAGAGGCCTGTGAAAATTGGCTCTCCGAGTTTTTTGGCAATAGGAACGCAGTCTTCTACGAGAGGGGTATAGTGAAATTGACATCTCGTTGGCAACAAGTTTACGAACAAAACGGCGCATATTTGACTTAAATCGGACAAATGTACACAAAGTTATCATCTTTTGAAAAATCAATAAAAAAACCGAACGAACTTTTTACTTTACCTAATATATATAACTCTATATCTAACTCGATTAGTTTTAGGTGATACAAACAACCGTTAGGTGAACAAAACTATTATATTATGTAGCAACAAGGTGCGAGAGTATAAAAAGAACGTGTATGGCAAAACAACGTTTGTCGGCTAGTATGATTAGTAAAATAACAAATTTAACATGTGCTATGTTATGTTGATTTGCGCTCATATACTACACTTCATATCTACAAAAATGTCATCAATCATTTTGAAGTTTACGGCTATAACGTTTCCGTTTGTATTTGTACTGTGCTGACTATAATATAAAACTCGGATTATTATGTAAACGAAAGAATCTGAACTTGAATTTTGTTTGAGGAAATATAAAATTTTATATGTTAAGGATTGCATACACTTTTAACAAAAAAGTAATGATGTGTCCATCCTCTGATAATAAGCTACTTCCCCACCAATAGCCACATCTGTGAAGTTATGTTAATGCTTCTTCATCCAAATACAACATCGTTAATTCAGCCGCTGGATCAGATGATCATTGCTGCATATAAAAGTTATTATGTGAAGAATTCATTTTAATTATAATATACGAAAGTTGATAAGTATTAAGAAATAAAAGAAAGTTAAGTTTATAATAAAGAACTACAAAGACCGCATTACTTCCTCTGTAAGAGAAATTAATAAAAACCACTTTAAATAGGCGATAGGAAAGCCTTTTCGAAAAGCTTGAATATATGAATGAGATATTATCTGCATATGCTACTTTTTTCCAAGTTTCCCACACATTCGCAGGAAAAGGATTCCACTACATAAACAATGAAGATATCCATGAACTTTTCGAAAATGTTGTTATTTCTGACGATGAGAATTTGCAAAGTTTTGATGAAAACGATGGTAATGACAACAAATAGAATTAGAAAAGGTTAGAACATTCCAGCGTTACTGGTCTTAATGAGACCCTGATCTAAAATTGGTTAAAAATGGGTCGAAAATAATTTTCTGAATTTGGGCTCAATCACAGAACGGAACTGTATAAAAAAGTAAAGTAACATATTTACTATTAACATTCTCAAAATATTTTTAATTTTTTCCTTTTAAAAGTAATACTTGTACATACATATAGAATACCATGACAATAAATAGATACGAATAAATATATTTACATGCAAAAGAATATATATTTGACACGTTTTCCTGTTTTTGGATGGATTCTTTTCTTAATTGATCCTAATAGTGTGCTTTATATGAAAATTTTATTTTTTTGCACAGTTTTTTAACACGATAGGAAGTTTGAATAGTAACAGTTACTTTACATACTTAAAATAACTCATTCCTTCGAATTTTGTGCAAGTTTTTGTTAAAAATAACGTGGATTTTACGATTCCAGTTAACCGTGCAAAAGTAGATCAAGTATATATTTTAACAAAAAACAGCAAATATCATCAACTTCAATGTTTAGCGAGAATTCAATTGCGGTATGACAAAGTAAATTGTGATTTTTGGACCCTCCAGTTGAAATTGGTAACACATTTCTTTCACTGATACTTATATGCTTTCAATAAAAAAATCATATTAAAAGGGAAATTGTTTGATCAGGTATTGTACCAACCTTAAGTAAGGGTTGATGGATTCAACTCCAGCACTTAAATATTTATTTAAAACCGATACAAATACCGAAGCCATGTGTAACAAGACAACGCTTTGAGGAACTTCAAATGATTTTTTTTCTTGTGAAGTACAGTCGATACACTTAAGTTCTGAATATATCATTATTATTTATTCTTTTTCAAGAACGAACTGGGTGAATCCAATTTTCGAGACCTTTTTCTACTAAATCCAGTCGTATGTCATGAATTGCATGTTCAATATTGACAAAGACCAATGACTTCAAATAACCCCACAAGTTTGCTGCGCTAACCCTCGGTTACTTAATATTCAGTTATACGATTTGTGGTCGGCGGCATAAAGTTCAAAATTAGGTACAATATAAACAATCGCACCGAAATAATAAATATAAAAGCAATTAAAGGTTTTCCAATAATAGCTCCTAAAATTAAAAACTTAAGCCCGAAATGGTTTATTTTTTCTATTGGAAAGTTAAATATTTTAAACACGTGCTCGTCATATGTGTTATGTGTTGTTATAGTGGAATTCATAATAGTTTACTAAAAGCATTGCTTGGACTTTACTATTTATTACGGCATTTTTATGTCATTTACTCCTTGAACCTAATTTCAGACCACCTGCGTATAACGCCACCGTATCCACCCAATTTTGTACTGTTTCTCCGCCATAGATAGTTATGTCTCGTCAAAATCTTATATTATCATTATGTTCCTTGACTTGAAAATTTTCTCAAAAAATCTAACGGACTAATAATATTTACTTGAATAAAGCTCATTCAAACACTTGACTTTCAATAAGCCAAAATTAATTAGTTCATAAACCTCTGCATAATAATCTCATAACCTTATCAAAAAACTTATATTAACGTTCAATTAATATTTAATTATATACACAAGTTACCTGAGGGTATAAATTATTGCATTGCCGATATATGGGTACTTAAACTTAAACCCCAAACACTTTATACTAATCTGTTTTCGCTTGCAGTAGGTAAATGGTCCAAGAGTTGCCTTTCTTGGTGATCCTTTTTGGTTCTAACACAAGTCCCGTGTTTTGAATTATCGACACAGGAAGTAAGAGTTGAAACTGTTTGAACGTGATAGTCTGGATGGAACATATCTCACTCTTAATAATAATTTTAGATTTGTCAACGTTAAATGGCAATACGGCAGTTGACGAACGTTGTGGCAAGGGAGACAACGAGTAGTCAGTCGAAACGAAGCAACGAGAAAGGACAGGCAACGCAGCGCGAGTTGCCAGCGTTATTCAGTTATTATTACAAATGTATACTTTAATAAACAAATTTTAAATAAATAAAATCAATAACATATATTAGTCATTTTACATCTCAGAAGTGGGATCAGTGTATCCAATAGTCTACAAAAGAGAGAAATAAAACGTAGCAGTGGTGCAATGGCGTAAAAGAGAGGAAGGTTTTTCAGCGATCCAAGGGTTGAGCAGCGCAAAACGGCACGAATTACAAAACGGCGCAACGGTAACGTCCCTTGTTCTGCAGAATTTTCAACGGAGCAGCAAATTCTGCGAAAGGCACCACAGCGAAATATCAACGTCTTACGAAATAAGACAAACGAAGTATTTGCAACGCGCGCAAATCAACAAACAGTACATTGGTTATCATACGTACAGCGTGCAAGTTCAGACACGCAACAACAAAGGACAGGCATTTTTGCACACAACGATTAAGCAGAAGAAAATGAGCAAGCTCGAACGTGCAACGCGAACTTCTCTGCTTATAAAATATCAACTGCGCTGCTACGAAGTTTTGAACCGAAGCGGCGAAACGACGCCAATTCAACGTCACTATATCAGCGAGTTAACGGATAAAATTTTAAGAGAAATACACACGCAACGTATTAGCGGGTGCAAGCATCTGGTTAGAAGAGAGAGCAAGGTACTCAAGAGTACAAACACAAGAAAGTAAAACGAAACATCAATATCGAGTACGAGTAAGGCGGCGTTAGAAGAGCAACGGGTTAGAAGCTCAAAACAAAAGACGCAAGATGATCAAATTAAATACGCTAAAGGTCGTCAGTCAGCTTAATACACTTCTAAGAGCAAACGATTTACCACTGACGGGTACCAAGGCAATCAAGTTATCAAAACTGCAAGAGGTTCTAGGTGTCGACGAAGTAGACTCAATCGAGATTGAAGCTGAAAGTTCCAGTCCTACAAGTGATCTACAAGTGCAAATCAACAGTTTAAGAGAAGTTATCGCAGGTTTAACGTCAGATATGGCGGCGATCACCCAAAACACAACAGCGGTACCGAATAGGGAGGAAATTCAACAAGCTGCAATCAACAACGACTTAGAGTCACCAGGGTCAAGTGTATCAACTTGGGAATCAGCTCACGATTTAAGAAGACCAATACAGTTAGGGATGTCGATTCAGGATATGATAGGGATTATGCCTCAATTCGACCCAATAAAAGGTTCAACGTCAGCAACACAATTTATAACGCGAACTGAACAATTGCAACAATGCTACGGCTGGAAGGAAAACAGAGTTTTGATCGCAGTGCAACACAAAATGAAAGGCATGACCAAACGTTGGCTGGATGCACAATCAGTTTTTCAGACCTGGTCAGAATTTGTGTATGCATTTAAAGCGGATTTTCCAACAACGCACAAGGCAGCGGAGATTCATAAATTGCTTATGAAACGCAAACGTAAAAACGGCGAAGACTATGTAGAGTATTTTTACTCTATGCTAACCATAGGTAAGCAAGGTAGGGTGGATGACGTATCTATCAACATGCACATCATCAGCGGTCTAAATGATAGCGCACTAACTAAGCCATTAGCAACGATGAATTTTACAATGTGTATTGAACTATTGGTTGCATTAAAGAATTTATCAGCAATCAGTAGTGCATCGGTAATATCAATACCACCAAATCAGCCAACGAAGACCGAAATTAAATACAATGGGAAGTACACACAAATAAAGTGCTTCAATTGCAACGAGTTGGGCAGCCAAGTGCCCGCAACCACAACGGAAACTACGATGCACGATATGTTCAAAAATGGGTCTTGAAGCTAAAATATGCAGTAAAAAGGCATCAGTTGCAAATATTACCAATCACCAGGAAGACGACGGGGCTCCTCCAGTTATGAAAATAGTGAAGCTTAATGGGAATAAACTTGAAGCGTTCATATACGGGCAGCGTATGCTCGTTGATACGGGAAACGGCAGCCAAAAGGATGCAGACTCAGGAAGCTACCAGATGCTTCATGAGTTTCGGCGGGTCTAAAGTAAAGGTGACACGTCAGGTCAACGTAGTTGCAACAATCGACAACGTCAAACATGAAGTGACATTATACCTAGTTCAGGACGAGTTATTACTCTACGATATTTTAGTGGGTCAAGACGTTCTACAAAGTAACGGTTATCAAATGGTAAATGGAAAGGGGGTGCTACATCTACAAGAAGCTAAAAGAGTAGACCTTAACGTATCCAGCGATTTATCGGAGCAGGAACGAGGCAAGGCAATGAATATTTTGTTGACTTATAAAAATTGTTTTGCAGAAAGTATCAACCAAATCGGTAGATGCAACAATGCGCATATGACGATAAAAGTTACTGTACCAGGGCCTATTCTGGGCAAACGTTATCAAGTTCCGTTCTCACAGCCACCAATGTTGTCAAAGGTTTTAAAGGAACTGCTAGACAACGACATCATCAGTCCGAGTAATACACCACACGCACCACCTCTTAGTGAAGAAGTCCAACGGCGAAAGTCGAATGTGTATTGATTACCGAGCAATGAATGTCACTGTTAAGAAAAACTATGTAATGCCGATAATCGAAGAGCAACTTTCACGATTATTGGGCAATAAGTTCTTTTCAACACTGGACATGACATCCGGTTACTATAAAGTACCAATGAACGAAGAATCAAAAAAATTCACAGCATTTTTAACACCTGAGGGATTGCTCGAGCATAACGTTATGCCTTTTGGGTTGGTAAACGCTCCCATGGTTTTCCAGGAAATTATTGGCCTTTTAATCAAGACACTTAAGCATCGGGACAAAGTGGTCAACTATGTAGATGAGCTCATCATAGCCACAAAAACGGTCGACGAAGGTATCGAGGTACTTCAAGAATTTCTTGAAGCCGTGAAAGCGTCAGGTCTTACGCTTAGACCATCCAAATATACATTTTTAGCGCAGCATGTCCGTTTCCTGGGACATGATATAGACAGTAAAGGCATACGACCAGGGAAAATTAAAAACAAAGTAATTGAAGAGTTTCCGAAACCAACAACAACAAAAGCCCTTCGACAATTTCTGGGTATAACTGGTTACTTCCGGAAGTTTGTTAAAGGGTACAGCATTTTGGCACAACCATTGACATTGTTACTAAAGAAGAACGCAGAGTTTGTTTGGAATGAAGAACAAAACGACGCATTTGAAAAGCTTAAAAGTCTAATAACAACCAAGCCAGTCTTAACTATATATGACGCAACAAAAGCCCTCGAGGTGCACATGGATGCCAGTTCCGCAGGGTTATCCGGAGTGCTAATGCAGAACGACGAGGGGTCCGAGTGGAAACCTGTATTTTATTTCAGCAGACAGTGTAATGACGCAGAACGCAAATACGCCAGCCACGAATTAGAAGTTCTGGCGATAGTTGAAACACTGCAACGTTACCGAATGTATTTGATTGGACATAGGTTTAAGGTGATCACGGACTGCAACGCCGTGGCGGTCACTAAAGCGACAACACCACTGCTCCCGCGAGTGGCGAGGTGGTGGCTCAAATTACAGGAGTTTGACTTTCAATGCATTCACCGCGCAGGTTCAAGGAATACGTTAGCTGATGGGTTAAGCAGATGTCCAACGCTTCCACCAGTAGAACCAACAAGGATCGCCGAATCAATTTATCCCGTAGTGAAAATTGACAACGATTGGATATCGGCGATGCAAAGACAAGACGAGACATTAAAAGAAATCATCGAAGTTTTTAACGGCAAAGAAGCAACTGAAAGATGACTATATATGGCAAGGTCAGCGGTTATATCGCAAAGTACAGGAAAACATCGTATGCGACCGTATGTGAAATCCTATATTGCATCGTGTCCAGAATGTTGCATTAACAAGGCATCGGGTGGGAAGAAGGAAGCACAGCTCCATGTTAGCGAAGTGATGCTACTACCATTTAGATGCATACATGTTGACCATGTAGGGTCTTTTATACGAAGTAAACATGGCAATGTATACATCTTGGTCATGGTGTGTGCTTTTACGAAATATGTTATACTAAAAGCATTACGTAATACGAAAACAACTCCCGTTGTTAGTACACTACGAGATTACATTACAATCTATGGGTGCCCGAGGCAAATAGTTTCCGACAGAGGCACGGCTTTCACATCAAAGGAGTTTCAGAGCTTCACCGACAGGTATGACATCAAGCATGTCAAAGTAGCAGTGCGCACACCCCGCGCCAACGGTCAGGGCGAGCGTGTCAATAAAACAATTTTGGCATCACTCAAATGCAGCATTAAAGCCGATAAAGAATGGGGCGAAGCACTACCACAACTTCAATGGAGCATAAACTACCAAAGCAACGCAACTACGAAACAAAGCCCCAATAGCTTAGTTTTCAATTATAAGCCACGCGAAGTCACAACGAATCGATTAATCCAAGCTATCACAGACGACGACGACGAAAACACTCAACATGAAGACTTCCGACTGAAATCAGCGGCCGAACGAATTAACTTAGAAAGGGCTAAATGGAAACAACGTTTCGACATCAAACATCATAAACCCAGATAGTATAACGAAGGAGATCTGGTAGTAATCGATTACGTACCTCCTCCAACTGGTACATCTCATAAGCTCGATCCGTCATACAAAGGTCCGTATTTGGTAACGAAGGTTTTACCCAACGATCGTTATGTGGTAGAAGATCTACCAGATATACCGAACCAGCGAAAGCGCTACGTAGGAATATTTACGAATGACAACATGAAGCCATGGTGCGCTTTGAGTATGACTGATGACGATTACGAAACAAAATGTTCATTTAAGAGCATCAACGACGACGCCCACGGAAATCGTCCCGGAGAGACGATCCATCAGGAGTGGCCGAGCTGTCAACGTTAGATGGCAATACGTTAGCTGACGAACGTTGTGGCAAGGGAAACAACGAGTAGTCAATCGAAACGAAGCAACGAGAAAGGACAGGAACGCAGCGCGAGTTGCCAGCGTTATTCAGTTATTAACACAAATGTATACTTTAATAAATATTAGTCATTTTACAAATTTTACAACAACAATAACGATATTCAATTAAACTCCTTAGGAAGGAGCATTTAGATATATTTTAATCAGACTTACTTCCTTTTATAATAACTCGATTTAATATATGCTAGTTGATGCTTAGATTCGATACTCTCCAAAGTTTGACCTGTTCCTCTCCTGTCTCTTAAATTTTTTTTTTAAATACACATGGTGCTGGTCTGATAAAAAAACACAAGGTGATGTTTTTGATCCTCATTTTACCTTAAGAGGGTGTATTAAGTTTGCCACGAAATTGGTAATACCCAGCAGGAAAAGTTGGATACCTTATATAATATAATATTTACATAAATGATCAGCATGATGAACTGAATCAATTTAGCCTAAGTCCTTCAGATATCGTTCTAAAATTTTGCTCACATCGGTTTCTCTTCAAGAAGCTGCTCATTTGTCTGAACTGCTAATAAGTGCTTGCACGAAAAACTTTCTGACTTGACGGGATATCGGTACCACATTTGGCGTGGCGTATTCCTAAAGGCAACGAAAAGCTCCGAAGAAATTGCTCAGACCAAGTCACTATAGCATATAGCTGCCATACAAACTTAATGATCGGAATCCAGTTCTTGTATCGAACACTCTTTCATTTGACGAGGTATCTTCACAAAATTTAGCATGGATTATTACTTAAGGCAATAATGCAATCTCCGAAGAAATTGTTTAGACCACTATAGCATATAGTTGCCATACAAACTGACATTGAAAAATCAAGTTCTTGTAAGGAGCCTTTGTACTTGAGAAGGGTACTATAGTTTCTGTGCAACCGTAATTAACCTTTTTTCTTAAATAGATACTTCCGCCAGAAGCTTGCGACAAACGGATATACCAGTGGATGTGAAATGCACAAACTTTGCTGCCAAAGTGACAAAGAGCATAACTAATGAACATATAATATTTGTTTCGTACATCAAAAAAAAATCTGGAAAAGGTTTTGCCAATTTAGTTAAAATAGTCAAAAACAACCAAACGAAGTGGGAAAATGTTGATCTGCGTGTAATTGGTGTGCATAAGCAAACGCGCCGTTTGAGTCCAATCGCGCACAAATGCAAAGTAGCACACACACATACATAGTTCATATGAATGTATGTACAGTAACGACAGAGTCGCATAAACAGGCTGGTCTTCAACGCATAAACACAAATACAGGAGCGAATGCAAATATTTGTAGGTCCATGTGTGGTGGAAAAGGGTATGACACGATGAAATTAATGAAATATTAAGGAAAAAGCAAAGCATGCTGCACACCACCACCTACGCAAAAACACAACAACACGAAATGAGTGCAACAGTATTGCCCACGGCTGTACTACTATCACACATAACGGCTTGCCTTGCAGCAAATATTTATATTAGGTCAAGTAAAAACTTCGCTCGGTTTTTTATTGATTTTTCAAAAGAATATAACTTTGTATACATTTGTCCGATTTAAGTCAAAGTCGTAAACTTGTTGGCAACGAGTAGAAGGCTGCGTTCCTATTGGCAAAAAACTCGGAGAGCCAATTTTCACAGGCCTCTCTTGAGACCTACTTCTCCCCAATAAGCGCGTTCGTCATGGACAGGAAAAGATGGTAATCACTTGCTGCCAGGTCCGGACTATAAGGTGAGTGCATTAGGACTTCCCATCTGAGCTCCCGGAGCTTCTGGCGCGTCACCAAAAACGTGTGTGGCCTGGCGTTGTCCTGATAAAACACAATTCGGCCTCTGTTGATCAAAGATGGCCTCTTCTAAAGTGCTGCCTTCAAGAGGTTCAGTTGTTGACAGTAGAGGGCCAAATTGAGCCTTTGGCTATAGGGGAGCATCTCGTAGTAGATGATTCCTTGCCAATCTCACCAAACACACAGCAAAACCTTCCCGGCCGTCCATCCGGTCTTGGCCACCGTCTGGGCCGCTATTCCGAGCTTTGACCACGACCGTTTGCACTCGATCTTGTCGTAAGTGACCCATTTTTCATCGCCAGTCCCAATCCGCTTCAGAAACGGGTCCATTTTGTTGCGATTGAGCAGCGATTCGCAGATGGAAATTCGGTCCATCACATCGGATTCTTTTTGAATCCAAGGTTATCCAAATGGTTCTAAACGGTTTTCTGGCTTATGTTTAGTTCCTCAGCAATTAAATAAGTGCTCACGTGACGGTCTGTTTCCACTATTTCCATGATTTTATCGCAATTTTCGATGACAGTTCTCCCGACGCGTGGTGCATCTTTGACATCGAAATTACCGGAATGGAACCTAGCAAACCACTTTTGTGCTACACGTTCGTTTACAGTATCGGGTCCACAAATTATATAATCAACTAGTATTATTTCGCGTCGTGTTTATCTGTGGCATTTCGCGTCGTTTTCAGTAGATGTCATTTGTTTTAGCGTGAACAACAATTTGTTTCATTCATTTGAAAATGTCGAAATTTGTACCAGATAAAGTGTTTTTGCGGGAAGTCATTACTTTAACATGAAGAAAAGTGCTACCGAAAGCCATCGTATTTTACTTATTACATCGAGAAGCTTTGAAATTGGGTGCCTTATGAATTAAAGCCAAGAGACGTCGAACGTCGATTTTGTATGTCGGAAATGTTGCTTCAACGCCACCAAAAGAAGTAATTTTTGCATCGGATTGTCACTGGCGATGAAAAATAGATTCATTATCATAACCCAAATCGCAAGAGATGGTATGTGAAGCCCAGCTAACCATCGACATCCACGGCAAAGCCAAATATCCAATGGGGACCTCTACCGAAAACAATTGATTCGTTTGAAAAAGGCCATCGCGGAAAAACGGCCAGAATATGCGACCAGACAAGAATCAATAATTTTTCATCATGACAACGCTCGGCCACATGTTGCAAGGTCAGTTAAAAACTATTTGGAAAACTGTGGGTGGGAAGTTCTACCTCACCCACCTTATAGCCCAGACATAGCACCTTCCGATTACCACTTGTTCAGATCAATGCAGAATGCCCACACTGGAGTACGCTTCTCTTCAGAACAGGGTATCAGAAATTTAATTGATTCTTTCTTGACCTCCAAGCCGGAGAAGTTCTTTTGGGATGGGATCCACAAACTACCAGAAAGAAGGGCAAACATCGTAGCTTCCGACGGGCAATACTTTGAACATTAGCAACAATATTTTCACAAGAAAGTCTTAATTAACGGAAAAAACGCACGAATTAATGCATACACCATACATGCACAAATTAATTTTTTCAGCCGCTTTGGCTGCTTTTTCGCCTTGATCGAAGCAAAATTTTAAAATGTAGCGAATTTTTTCTTTGCTGGTGTCCATCTTTGACGAGCGCTCACAACGTACTGAGTCAATCAATCGAAAAACTGTTAAAGACAAATTTTAGCGCGAATAAACACGTTTTCAGTGCCATCTTTTAGATAAAAGCCTAACGAACTTTTTACTTGGCCTAATAGGACACATACGCATGGAATGCGTGGCAAATAAAAGGAAACAGAGCGCAAAAGCAAAAAATGTAAAGCGCAAACGACGCTTGAACGCACTACATGTTGCGCGTCGACGACCGCGATCTATGGCGATAAATCACAACTTCTTATCGGCCATTAAATGCAATAATTTCTTGAAATTATCGAATCTCTAAACTTTTCTTGCAATAATCGGTTGTTGCACGTGCTTTGTGGCACGTAGCCCCGTCTTGTTGGAACCAGATCTTGTCAAGATCACCTTCTTCCAACTACGGCCATAAAAAGTTGATTATTATTGATCTTTACCGCTCTTCATTGACAGTAATGGTGTCGCCAGTTTCATTTAGAACGAAGTACGGACCGATGATTCCACAAGACCAAAAACCATACTAAACTTATTATTAGGTGAATGTAATGGTTGTTCATGAATAATATGTGGATTTTCTTCGCACCAGAATCGACAGTTTTTTTTATTTACCGCGCTTCCCACCTTAACTATAACGACCATAAAATGACAGAAGCACACGATAAGTTGCTATTGGAAAACGACTATTTTGATAATGAAATTGAATAATTTGTAAACGGTGTTATTGCGAATATCTGCCCATGATGAAATTGTAAACACTACAGAATACAATGAAAAAAAAAAATTACAGATCATGACATATTAAATGGTCGAAACGACACTTAAATATCCTATCATACCTATTTGACTGCCCGATGTATTGAGTTGGTATTACGTAAACTATTTTTAGGTGGTATGTTAGAGATAGATAACTAGATACAAATCGCGACAGCTCCCTCTCAGTCAATCAATGTATTTAATTGCAGGATCTTATAATTTTACTTCCGAATATTAATGCACCGAACATGTGTAATGGCACAATTTAAGATTATAATTTCCTTGACAACATGTTTTTTATACATGAGGTTGTATTATAACCTCAAGCGGTATTGTTAAGTAATAACCTTGTTTCAGATACACGCGTATATTTCCGAATTGAAAAATATATACAATTTTGTTATTTCTCTAACATTATTTTATTTTATTTTAAAGTTAATATTAAAAAAAATGCGTTTAAAATGTAGATAATTAATGATTTTATAATATTTTCGTTTATTTTAATTTACATTGCAAGGGCGAGCTATTTTCGGCTTGTTCTGCTTTTGACCGCTTTTAATTAACTTAATTTTATATTTATTTTAAAGGTGCTGCTCGAGGACACACTTTCACGAATGAAGTGCTTCATAAAATGCTTCCTGGAAGCTCTGGGGTTCATTAAAGAACATGAAATAAATACAAAGAGAATAATTAACTACTATGATGCGATATATCCGGAATTTATAAACGAAGCCGCATTTGTTTGCACCTATGTAGACTATCTGGACCAATGCGATTTAGCTTATCAATTTTACATTTGCTTCAACGCAATAAGGTATAAGCAAAATAAAGCAGCAGTGAATGGTGATTAATTCTGTATAACGTTTTATTTTTATTTATTACAACAACTTTAACATTAACTTCTTATTCATAACTTTTAATATAATGAAAGAGGTAGGTAAGGTAGATTCATTATTTCATTTTCCTCACAACCTTTTCTTACTTAATAGAGATATATATAATATAGTACATGTGGAAGACACCGGCCCCGCCTTGCTGGGGTATAATTAAATTATATTGAGTAAGCAGTTAAATTTAGTAATATGCTATTATCAAAACTAGTTTCAGCATTTTTTTCTGTCTATATAGTTTGAATACCGAGTCAGTTAATTAATTTTATCCGTGTACAATAGTGCTGAAATTGGCTGGAAGTTTAGGGCATTTCGTATTTGGTTGCAGTTAGTATATGAAATCTAACTTCTATTCTGAAATATAACTCATAACATACATATTTTATTATTATTAAATACTTATTTTAAAATGAAATCATCACTGGTATTATTAATATTACCGTCAAAGTCGGTAATTTTAATTGTGACGAGTAAATTAGTGCGATAGAATTTAATTAAGTAATCACATTTCCGAACAAACGTTGCTGTTTCAATATAGTCTATGCCTGTGAAGACAAGATGACATTCGTTACCCGCGTTTTTTAAAATATGCTAAATTAAATGTATTTTTTCAATCTTTCTGAGACATTTTCTTATTTTTTTTTCTGTAAGAACCTTCTACAGAGCATTAGAAAACTGCAAAAAAAACAGCCCAATCGGTCTAGCCGTTCTCAAGTTATGGCGCCATCTATATGTCGACTAGTGCGTTAGAATCTGCTATTCTTTATCGACTTCCAGTAAAAATTTCATGACATTCTATTGGAAGTAAGGTTATTGCGTTTTAAGTGTCAGTATGTTTTTGTCGAATAAAGAGCCAACATTAAATTTTGTTTTAAAATTGGTAAAACTTATACCGAAACGTTTCAATTGATGAAACAAGTTTATGGCGATGATTGCCTATCCCGTAGCAAAGTGCACGAGTGGTTTCAACGTTTTCAAAGTGGCCGTGAGGACATAAATGAGAAATGAGCCAAAACCCCAAAAATCGCTACCTTGGAGTTTTGAAGCGCTTGGAACGCCGTATTCGACGTGTTCGGCCCGTATATTGCGAAGATGGAAGATGGATCGACGCTTGTGTCCGATTATTTGACCAAAAATCACATTTTAACAATCAACCACTCTCTGTATTCAACTGATATGGCACCGTGCGACTTCTACCTTTTCGGAAAAATGCATTTGCCGATGAAAGGAAAGCGTTATGCAGACGTGGAGGCCATTCAAAAGGCTTGCACCGGCATACTGGCGGCCATACCGGGCAACGAGCTAAAACACTCGTTCGACATGCTTTTGGACCGTGCAAAAAGCAGTATTGAAGAAGATGGAGACTATTTTAAATAAAATTAATTGATTTTGCCGATGAAACCATTTGTTTTGTATTTTTTTTTTAAGTCCTGTTTACTTTGGAACGCACCTTGTATATAGATTTATACATATATTATTATAACAATTCGCAACACTATCACCCATCTTGGAACCCAGCAATCATTATTGAATCGAATGACCACCTTCAGCAGTCAGTGAAAAAAATATAGCGGCATAAGCCGAGAGTGTACACGAAGACTGTGGAGACGCGATTCGGCGCCGTTCGCTGCAACTCGGACTAACGTATGTATTGACTTGGCGTATTTTACTTCGAGATCCTAAATTGAAAGCGTTCAAAATACAGCTTTTGTAAGAACTGAACCCGCTCAACCTCCCAAGCGACGTCGCTTTGTCCTATGGGCTCTTGAAAAAGAAGATCCGACGCTTTGGAGCCAAATTTTGTTCAGCGATGAGCCCCATTTCAGGCGCAATGGGTATGTAAACAAGTAAATTTGCCACATTTGGGACAAAGAGTAAACTGAAGACATTCAAGGGCCATTTCATCCAGAAAAAACAACGGTTTGGTGTGGTTTATCGGTCGGTGGTTATCGGTCGAGAAAAAAAAGATCAATGGCAGACAACAAAACTACAATGGAATGCGATATCTGACCAGTTTTCATATACCACAGAGTCAATATCAGCATTATCCGCCATAACAAACCGACAAATTTTAATCTCTGTGGCAATACCTTTCGACGCCGTAGGATGGCATTCGCCAATTATGATAAAAGCCAAAAGACTAATACAAGAATTATGGATAGATGAAACCGATTGCGATGAACAAATACAACCATTTCGTTTAGAAAAGTGGTCCCAGTTTGCGAGCAATCTAAATGATATCTCACAGATACAAATCCCTCGATTGGTAAACTATGCCCCAGAGCACAAAGTCGAACTACACGGCTTCTGTATACGTACGCAAACAAAGCGAGATTGCGACCACAAGCCACTTACTAGTAGCAAAAATAAAAGTAGGTCCTTTAAAAGTAATAAGTCTATTACGACTTGAACTGTGTAGCGTTACTACTAGCCAAACTAGTATCTATGGTGCGAATGCATTTAAACATGGCTGACTAATTCCGCAATCTTCCCACCACCGATTTTATCGTATACAAGGTTAACACGGCTTTAATATTATTGTTATAAATATATAATTATAAATAATTATGAAATTTATCGTGTTTATGAAGGTAACGCATATGTCCGAAATGAATCAGCATTACGAGTTCTGAAAGGTGCAGCTTGCCGTAGTTTTATCACACGGGTTGACCAATCGAAAAGAACAAAATGATGTGGCGATCAGGCCCGTAGACGAAAACGAATGCGTTTTGTGAATTGAATGTGTGGGTGATGATCCCGTCCTTTTTGTTAAGTTGCTGTGTGGTATGGCATCATGTGTAGTGTTTTCAAATGTTGAGTGTGGTGTGGTGCGTCGTATGTGGCGAGGACCTGTGAGTGTTCTCTAGGGTGCGCCATTATTTTCCCGGGTATAGTGGAGTGTACATGTAGAGGAAGGCATAACCTATTTAACCATTCTGGACCCCTAGGCGATTATTTTTCCTAGTTTTACACATGTTTAATAAAACGGTATATGTATTGATTTCGGCATACTGCTTCTGAAGTAGCCGAACGCGCAGTGGGTCACATGGTGATGGAGTAATGTTATACCCATATTGACCTGTAGTGTATAAAACGGCTTTGATTTTTAAAATATAATTTGTATGCATTTTTATGCTTTTTTAAGTGCTTTAAGGTAGGCAATTTTATTGTGCGGATTTATGAGGTTGTAGTTGCTTTTCGTATTTATTGTATTCTGCGGTTGTTTCTTTTATAACTTTACTAGTAGCTGACCCGGCGAACTTTGTGCCGCCATAATAATGGAAATAAATAAGCAGTTTTTTTTTAAATTGAAAAATATACAAATAAATTAAATACCTGCATTAATCATTGATATTTATTAATTTAAGTACCTTGTGATACACGACATTTTTTGTTTTATTATCAGGCGCAAAAACAAACAACGCAGATGGTCTCCCGACCCGTGAACATGCCACGTATAATTGACCATGGGAAAAACATGAATGTTCTAGATTTAAACCACAAACTTTTACGGATTGGCCTTGTGATTTGTTGATGGTCATGGCAAATGCAAGACGTATCGGAAATTGAAGTCTTTTAAATTCAAACGGCATATCGGTTGGGATCATCGGTATCCTCGGAATGAGAACTTCCTCACCTTTGAATTTTCCTATCATTATCGTAGCGTAAATTACATTGTTCATCAATTTTCTAACCACCAAACGCGTACCATTGCACAGTTTTGGTTGGTTTATGTTTCGAAGCATGATTATTACGGAGCCAACCTTTAGGCGTAAATTGTGCGGTGGTAAGCCAGGCACGTCCAAAGAGTTTAAAAATTCAATTGGATAGTTGGTGGCTTCATCTTCATTTATGACGCAGTCAATCGATTTGAATGTATGCATTGTTCCAATGATCTTATTTTGAATTATGTAGTTTAGGTCATCTACATCCTTATTCTTAGCCGCTAAAATTGCTCGCTCACTCAATCATTCATTATTTTTGTAGTTAGAAATAATTTCTGGAAATACATTGTTGATAAGTTCGTCTTTTGATGAGACAAAATTACAGAAATTATTTGGAAATGATATTAATCCGCTCGATTCATCGACAGGTACTTGACCATTACCGATAGTTAGCAATTGCTCCGAGAAATCTTCAGCAGATGTATCATTAAGCAATGTAACTCTCATGTTTGTTGTCAGTTGCAGTTTCTTCACATAGCGCCATAGATTTGACGATTTGAGGCAAGTGTTTATTTCGTCGGCAGCCGTAGATCTTGGAATTACTGGCAGTATTTGGCGGAAATCACCAGACAGTAAAATCATTGCTCCTCCAAAATATCTCGAGTCATTGCGTAAATCTTTTAATCTTCGGTTAAGTGCTTCTAATGCACGTTTATGCGCCATTGTGCATTCGTCCCAGATGATGATTTTCGATACCGCTAAAACTTTGGCCATTGCTGAGTGTTTTGCAATATTACACGTTGGTTCTTCAATAGTTTGAAGATTTAACGTAACCTTCTAACAATGTTGCTGCTATTCCAGAAGAATCAACTGCAACCGCTATGTTAGATCTCGCCCGAACAGTTGCTAAAACTAATGACATGAGGAATGTCTTGCCAGTTCCACCAGGGGCATCTAGGAAATATAAACCACCATTTTCATCATCGATTGCCTTCATTAAAGTATCATAAACTTCCTTTTGTTGGTAATTCAACAGGGGTACATTCGTTTGAACTACTAAATCTAATTCCTGGTAATCATATTCATGTTCCCGTTACAATTCTCGATTAAATGCGTCATTCATTTCACGATATGGTGCTGGCATTCCTAATCTGATTAATAAATTACCGCACATGAGGTAACACATATCTTCTATCAAGAGTAAAGCACGATTATGTATCACCTCATTCATCTCAATATCGTGATTTCTGGAACTGACACGAATTTGATGTAAAATATCTTCTGACATATTATCCTTGTATTTGTGCCACAGGTTACATGGGTTTGATGGTGAACATGTCGAAATTATGATAGCGAATAATGTGCGTATCTGACTTGGAGATGCATAGATAAAGGCTTCAGCGATTGTCGTATCCCAATGACTATCGTTTTCTAATAACTTCAATTCTTCACATGCAGGACGATATGTTGGGAATATTACACCATTAACAGTTCGTAGTGACTCAAATGACGTTGGCCCACGCACATTTACCAGCAACAACCGCAAATAGAAACATTCATTATTCTTTGGATGAACTGTATACATACGACCAAGAGCATCAGTAGAACGTACATCTGGATACCCAGGAACCGCATCGCCTTGCTTCCGTCTTTGAAAATTCTTCGATGAAAAATTCCAAGTATAATAACGTGGCATCTCCGAGTAAAGCAAGGTTCGTGCAAACTGATCGCTTTGGCAGATCGCAAAAAAACTTGTCAATGTAGTTGCTGGAGGTGTTTCAGCGCGTTGCGTAGCATTCGATGCCGTGAAATATACTCGTTGACCATTTCCAGATGCACCGCCAAATGCGTAACAATAGGATGACGTTCGTGAATGGGAAATGCGAATATACGCCAAATCGCTTCATCACAGTTCACATAACGACCAACTTGATAGCGTGAAATTTCATCGTTGGTATTCGAGGATTGCAATCCAAAAACCGCCATATCACTGCCTTTCGTGACATATTTGCAAATATATTTTATGGACTTAACTGAATTGCAGTATTCAATGTTGCAATGTGTCTTGAACGATTTAGAAATAAGTGGCGAATATGGAACAATCCAACTGTTGTCGACAACGAAATCCATTCTTTTCACTTTCGTTGTGACAGTTCGACCGTTGTCATCTGGTGATCGACGCCGATACAGCGGATAACCATCATTGCCAGTGACAGTCTCCACCGTTGTGATTGTGGATTGATGGCACCACACGGTCCATGAATCATATTAGTACTAACAACATCATGTAGGTCTGGATCGACTTCATAATCAGGAATCTCGGCACATATGATATCATCTATTTGGTCAGGCTGAATTCTTTCCAAATAAGAATGTGTGCGTGCGGCAGGCCTCGCTTTTGCCATTCGATTGAATACATCCAGCATCGAGTATCTCCAAAGACGCGTTGTTTAACAATAAAGTTCATCAGGGACCGAATTTTTTGCCTAAATATACGTGCTGTGATGTCGTGCCTATCACTTGTTGTTTGTCCGGGAAGCAGCAATTGTATAATTTCTATCCATTTTGGATTACAGGTAAAAGTAATAAAGAGATCGAGCCGACCGTAATGACGAACATATGTCATTGCATCTTGTGCATATTCATGCATATGACGTGGACTACCAATGTATGTCGCCGGCAGAATAGTTAATCGACCAATATTAGCTGCATTTCCTTCAGTACTAACTGCATCACGTAAATGGATGTACTCCTCAGAACGCAGTTTGGCTTGGTTCAACCTAATGAATGTTCCGTTTCTATTTTTACATACATGTCAACGCAATACTGCTGAAACAATCGACGAAACCGCAGCAAATAGTTGTCAGCATTTTGACGAATCATCAAACGATATGCGTAATAATTCATTGAGCTAACTTTCTTTGTAGTTTCTTCACCTGAAAATAAAAATTTTATAATTAACCATTTCAAAGGCAAAATTTAAAGGCAAACAATACAGACATTAACCATTTTTTGAATAAGCATTATTTAAAATCAGTGTCTTTCACAAATAAATGAAATAAATTATGATACTGATACTCACCATTCAATGGATTTTTCATTTTAATATTAAAATAATATCCATCATCTCCTTGCCAAAACATCAGCGGGTATTGTAATGTGTCATATGATCTATGAGTTTCAGATATTTGTTGCAGTTGTTCACCAACAATCAGGATGGCAACTTCGTCTACTGTTGGAGCATTAAATGTCCTTTCGTGTGTTCCAGATGGTCGTTTATCTGCTTTGATGACAACTTTATAGTCATCACTTGGCATGCGCTCCAAAGCACTCTTAAACAACCTGACCAACGCATGATGTTCATGAAGCAGACGCTACAAGTCTTGAAGAATTGCTCGATTCATTCCTGCATTGATCTCTAGGCGTCGATCAAGTTGTTCTTCCATGTTGCCCATGAAATATATTTGTAAAAATTTATTATTTGTACCTTCGAAAGGTACAATTCGATGATGAATCTGTCCTTGTATCTACAAAATAAAAACCAGACAGTACTAACTGGGTTATAAATACTTTTTTCTATGGGAGAGTAGAGTTCAGAATTAGCAAATATACTACATAGGTACCAATAGATAAAGTAAATTATTCTGTATTGTAATTTTGAGTATTTGCAAGAAAGTGGCGTGATTCTTGTGTTTCGCCACAAAGCAATGAATACAATGGCTCAGGTGGCGGAGTCAAGAATGGCAATTTCACTTTACCATTAAGGCAGCATAATCCAGGCGTTTCTCCGGAAAACTTTAATGCACCACAATACTCGCAAACTACGTCCATTTGCCCAATGCAAACGCTAGGATGCAAGCTGTAATCATTGCTGCAATCGTATTGAAACGCTGCTCGATTCAAATCAGCACTTGATAAATATCTTGTTCTGCGTCGCAAATTATCTATTTGTTGACCTCTGTTGTTCGTTCGACGATTCTGTATTGCCAACCGAGCTGTTTTACGGGCTGCTTCACTTTGCTCTCGTGATTGAGAAGCACGAATTCGAGCCATACTATCGCGGCGCTGTTCACGTGCAATTTCTTGTTCTTCTTCAGTCCTTTCATTTTCAGTATTTCGTATTCTTCTTGCATCACGGCTTTGTCCGGAAAGATTCGATCGTCTTGGTCGCGGCATTATTGATTAAACTTCACTTCAATATTAATATTATTGTTTAAATGAGTTTAAACTCCCTCCTTCAAGTGCACCACTCTACTCGGGAAAAACTGACACACCCTAGTGAAACACACCACACCTATGAACACTCAAGGAATTTCACCCCACACCAGATGACACCACACAGGACAACACAACATACCATTTCATTCTCTTATCGTCTACGGGCCTGAGCGCCACATCAACATCTTTCGTTCACACTGCGCCGCGTAAACAACACATTCGTTTCGTTCGTCACATCAATACGAAATCGATCAAGTGCGCTATAATTCGCTTCGATCCTGTAACCGTCAATCATTTCGTTCGATAAATAAATTACTTAAATATAAATAAAATAATATATTTAATTAATAAATTAATATATAATAAATTAATAAATTAATTAAATATCGTTAACAATAAATAAATTATCACTTATTTCGGATCAGAAAAAAATCTGCTTTTCATTTGTCACATTAACCGCGAGTGTAAGTGCCACATCAAAACTTTACAATGGTATGCGCTTACCTCTTTAACCAATTATTATTATTTTTTCTTTTTTGAAGTAATAAAATATTCAAATGATTCTAATATGAATTTTGAACACATGATTATGATTTGAAATATAATTTTTTTTATTTATGAATTGTATTGACTTTCAACAAAAAATGTGTCCTATGTCCTTCTCCTGGCTCTAAACTACCTCCCTGCCAATTTTCAGCTAAATCGGTTCAGCCGTTCTTGAGTTATAAGTGGAGTAACTAACACGACTTTTTTTTATATATATAGAAATAGGTTATTTGTATCGTTTATTTAAAATTTCTTTACCGTCGGCTTATTAAGGTTAGCGACTCCACGCCTGACCCAGATATGGCCAGAATGGATGCTCTTTTGAAACCTTTGAAAAAGGATCTTGCGAGAGTACAGTGATTAGCCGTGAATTGAGAATGGCTTTTTTTTGAGTTGGTAATGTGGTAAATTCGATATATTTATGTTTGAGATATACTTTTTTAAAGTAGGATTTGAAGCTTTTTATAGCTGATTCCCATAAACCAGTCATATGAGGAGCACTTAGATCGACGCCATAACTGCGACCTTTGCTTTCGGTAAGTCTAGGTGCGTCACTATATCACATTGGGAATATGGTGATCCCTTAACATTATTTTTTAGTTGTTTCATAATTATAAAAATTTAGGCAACTACAATATGAGCCACTATAGTAACATAGGTGTTGATTTTTCGACTTTTTAGGACAACAATGCTGCGAACAATATTATGTATGGACGTGGACGATTGTGGCCAAGAATAGGGAGATGCGAATATTGTTTGGATTATTGGAGAATTGTGACCAGGATTTTCGCTTGTACCATAATTGGCGAAAGTCATACTGCGGGGTCGAAATTATTATTGCGGATAATGCGGATATTGACTCAGTAGGATATGAAAACTGATCAGATATCGCATTCCATTGAGTCCCCTGTATTTTTATGTTGCCTTTTCAAATTTAAGGAATTTAGTGTACCAGAAGTTTTCTTTTGGAATATTTAGTAATATATTTGGATGTTTTGGTTGAATTATATATATTTATGTTTTTAACACTGGAGTAATGAGAAGAAGCTCTGACTTGGTGCCAATTTGTAGAATGTTGGAAAATTGTGGCTTTGATGGTAGTCGTACGAAGTACCGGCCATTATTTGATCGAGTAGTTGTGGCTTTGTAGAAGTCCCCACTATACTAATCTTCTGGGGTTGTACTTGATAGGAGGGAGCGTTTTTCTAACTCCCGAAATTTCTTTAATTGCGAATTAAGGGATTCTTTTGAACTTTCGTCAATTTAAGTTGTTGATGTGGAAACTGGTTCTGTAACCAGTCCACTTAGAATCCAACGGAATATATTATTTTGTGCCAGAAGTGTGTTTGAAATTTTCTCAATACCTTCAAGTATTATCTGTGGTATGAGATCGCGGCCTAATAGCTTTAGGTGTGAAACCTTTTGCCAATGCTTGCTATTTATTGATTTTAAAATTGGTTAGTTTTGTTGGCAGTTGTAGCCTGTTTTGTGCCCTAGACGCTATAAAAGATCGTTGTGATCCTTGGTCTATTAAGGCCCTAAGCTTAAAAAGTTCTCCTCGGTGTTCGATGGAGACAACTGCTGTGGGTAGTACAATAGTACTCTACTTTGATTTTCGCTGTGTAGTGTTTGGGTTTTTAATGCCTTTGAGCAGCATGGTGCGACCACAAGCCACTTACTAGTATCAAAAACAAAGTAGGTCCTTTAAAAGTAATAAGTCTATTACGACTTGCACTGTGTAGCGTTACTACTAGCCAAACTAGTATCCATGGTGCGAATGCATTTAAACATGGCTGACTAATTCCGCAATTTGCCCGCCACCGATTTTATCGTATACAAGGTTAACACGGCTTTAATATTATTGTTATAAATATATAATTATAAATAATTATGAAATTTATCGTGTTTATGTAGGTAACGCGTATGTCCGAAATGAAACAGCATTACGAGTTCTGAAAGGTTTTGTATATGCATATGCACTTATAATATAATATATTTTTACCACAATGTTGAGATATTTATATGACAATCACTTTTTAGTGAATGTTAAATTAAAATGTTGATTAAAATTTTATATAATACTTTAATATTACCCAACGTAGGGTAGACAGGCAGATTCTAGGCCGTATGATTATATACTTGTACATATAATATGCGTACAGATGTTCGCATTACGAAGAGAGCGCGAAACCAAATTTGCAGGTCCTTGTGCAATTATGTTTATATGCTATTATACTTATGTTAAAGTGAGTATAGATATAATAGGTATGCATATATGTATTTTTTGTTTGTTTTTTCCCTCTTTGTTTTTTCTTTCATATTTTATAATTCTTTTGCTTACATATTTAATGCAATCCTGCTTGTTGTTTTTTTTTTGTTTTTGTTATAACCTAAGGTTATTTGTTTTTTGTGTTTGTTAATAGGCGCGTTGGAATACACAAAGCTAAGTGTGTAGCTAGGCTATAAGTTAATATTAATTTGTTTTCTTTTGTTTTAATATATAATTATTTATTTGGAAATATATGTTATACCCGACTGCACAAAAACATTGTGAGACTGTGACAGTTTGGTAACCGTTTTGTTGGTAAACGTATTTGTTATAACAGGTTCTATATATGTATATCAAACTGTAATTTTTACATACATATATGCATGAAAAAATAAAATAATAGGAAAACGATACGACTCACTTTATACTCCCTCAGGGGTTTTCTGAGGGGATAATATATATGTATTGGTTGTACGTGTGTGGATTCCATTTTTGTTAATTCCTTCTCCGCTTCCAGTTGTGCCTGGTTTTAGTGAGTGTTATTTTTGTTTATTATTGTTTGTTTCGCGCCCGTTTAAATTGCTTTTATTTATGTTTTTGTATTTAGGTACTTTAGTATTTCGAGCTCGTTTGTGCTTTCTATATGTGTATTTTGTATATTTTCGATATTTATTCTTTCCAATAGTGCCTTTCTGTGATGCTCGAAGGACCATGACTAATTTCCCAATTCGTTGAGAGCACACACCACCAATGTTAAAACATTTCACCACTTCACTTAAAATCGCGTGGATAATTTAAATAAAAATGCGATATATACAAGGTAGGCACGGCTTTAATATTATTGTTAAAAATATATTATTATAAATTATTATGAAATTTATCGTATTTATGTTGGTAACGCATATGTCCGAAATGAAGCAGCATTACGAGTTCTGAAAGGTGCAGCTTATCGTAGTTTTATCGCACGGGTTGACCAACCGAAGAGAACAAAATGATGTGGCGATTAGCTCGTAGACGAAAACCCGTGAGTCTTCTCAGATGTGGTGCGTCGCATTAGGGTGCGACACTATTTTACCGAGTAGAGTGGTGTATGAAGGGAGGTTTAACCCATGTAACCAATGGCGAAATACAAACTATATTTGTCGTCCGATTCGGAAATTGTACTAGCCTGGATGGAAGACATATACAAGGTTGTCAAATATCTCCCTTCCTCTTTTTGAATTTATATGTACAAGGCGCTACAAAGCGCTACGGCTATGTACAAAGCGCTACAGAGCTCGTATCTGGCAACACTATACATAATTTGAAAGATCTTGACATAACCTACAAAACAATGCTATGCATGATTAGTTTGGATATTGTGTTCAACAGTTATAGACGTGTAAACATGGAGTTCACTAACGCCGAAATTCGCGCTATTTTAAAGTTTTCCTTCGTTAAAGGCAAATCCGCTAGAGAAACGTTCCGTGAGATTAATGGTGTTTTTGGGGGATGGTCCTCTATCACTTCGAACCGCGGAGGAATGGTTTCGACGATTCAGAGCCGGTGAATACGACACCATGGATAAGCCAGCCGGCGGAAGACCTTTGACGACAAATACCGATCAAATCATGGAATACATCGAGTTAGACCGGCATATGGCATCTCGTGACATCGCCGAGGAGATGGGAGTTAGTCACCAAACCATTTTGAACCATCTGCAGAAGGCTGGATACAAAAAAAGTTTGATGTTTGGGTGCCGCATAATTTGACGCAAAAAAACCTTCTGGACCGAATCAACGCCTGCGATATGCTGCTGAAACGGAACGAACTCGTCCCATTCTTGAAGCGGATGGTGACTGGCGACGAAAAATGGATCACATACGACACTATTCAGCGAAAACGGTCGTGGTCGAAGGCCGGTGAATCGTCCCAAACAGTGGCCAAGCCGGGATTGGCGGCCAGGAAGGTTTTGCTGTGTGTTTGGTGGGATTGCAAGGGAACCATCCACTATGAGCTGCTCCCATATGGCCAGACGCTTAATTCTACCATCTACTGCGAACAACTGGACCGCTTGAAGCAGGCGATCGACCAGAAGCGTCCAGAATTGGCCAACAGGAAGGGTGTAGTGTTCCACCAGGACAACGCCAGACCACACACTTCGTTGATGACTCGTCAGAAGCTACGGGAGCTCGGGTGGGAGGTTTCATCGCATCCTCCATATAGCCCTGACGTAGCGCCAAGTGATTACCACCTGCTCCTGTCCATGGCGAATGAACTTGGTGGTGTGAAGTTGAACTCAAAAGAGGCTGTCCGAATTCTTCGCAAATAAGGAGAGGGGCTTCTACGAGGAAGGTATTATGAAGTTGCCGTCTAGATGGAAACAGATCATCGAACAAAACGGCGCATATTTTAACTAAATCCGATCACTGTAACACTTTTTATAAAGCATTTAATGAAGAGCAAAAAAGCGGAAGGGATATATTTCCAATCGAATGTCTCAAATACTTGACCTAGTAGGATCAGCCACTTGGCGACACGCCAGTGCTGACAATCCAGCTGATAGAAACAAGAGGGTGCAAAGCCCTGCACCTTGCCACCACCACCCTCTGGTGTAACGGCCCTCGTTTGTTGATAGAATCTCCCGATTATTGGTCACAACTGCCCATGCGTAACATAAATGCCCAGAGAGTTAACAAACCGACTCTTTTCTCACAACATTGCGGGATAATGACATCCTCGAGCGAAAAGCAAAGGGCGCAGAGAGTGTACTACTTCAGCCGCAATATATCACTATTGTGAGAATCAAAACCTATTGATAAGAGATTGGTTCTAAACCCATTCCTCGACACGAAAGGTCTACTTCATGTGAATGGTCGGCTTGCCAATTCAAGCCTAACGATTATTACGCCTTGGAGCGAACGCCATCCCATAATTGTACCAGAGAAGTATCGACTTACGCATCAGTTATATCCACATATTAATGCTTGTTGCTAAACATCGCCTCATGCAACATATGGTCCGCCAGGAATTTTATATTCCCTGACCTAAGCCCCAAATAAAGAAGTGCATTTCTTGTGCAAGCTTGTCGTAGTTCTGCACCACCTGATAAGCAAAAGATGCGTACACAGATTATATCATCACTTCCCCGGAATGCTGCACTTTGGTCGGCCTTCTCCATCACAGGTGTCAATTTTGATGGGCCTTTTCAAATAAAGGCGTCCAAGTGAGTGGCGGCACTCTCATATAAGGCTGTGTGGCTGTCTTTGTCTGTTTTATGACAAAAGCAGTGCACCTTGAGCTTTGTACTAATCTGACAAAGGAGGCTTTCCTTGCAGGATTTGCTCTATTCGTCGGACGACGCGGCTTTCCATCCAAGATAATGAGCGACAGTGGTAAAACATTTATCGGCGCTCAAATACCGAAAAACAGTTTGTGGACTTTATCAAACAAGTCACACCGGAGATTGTACACAAGTCCACGCCCCAAAGCATTAATTGGCAATTTATATCCCCAAACGCTCCTCATATGAGTGGTCTGGGAATCAGCTGTAAAAAGCTTCAAATTCAGCTTCAAAGAGGTTATTGGAAATTACAAATTAATTACGAAGAATTCTCGTTCTCAATTCACGGCCTCTCACAATCCTCTGCAAGATCCCTTCGGTTTCACAGCCTTAACTCCAAGATACTTTCTCAAAGGAACACGCATTCTGGCCATACCTGAGCCAGGTGTGGAGTCGCTATTAAAATTCTCCATCACATATTCTCAAATACATAAAGGATCTCAATAAACAATACCGTTGGAAGACTCCTGAACAAGCACCAAAACTTGGAGATTGTGTGATCATCCATGATGATTGTCTACCGAATGCCGGCTTGGGCGCATAGAAAAGCTACATTATGGCTCCGACGGTCATATACGAGTAGTTGATCTTCGTACGCGAAGCAGAACGCTAACTAGACAGCTCGTGAAGCTATGCTTTCTCCCAACCGCCGATAATCGCGACACAGCAAGTCGCAAACAATCAACCTATACAGCCTGACGTACTTACCATGGTATATAAGGGAGTAGGGAAGTCCCATTCACAGTAGTTTCGCCACCTCTGAGGCGTACGTTCACAATAAAACCAACATGGCGGCCATGGTGAGTTAGGGTGGCGAGGGGTTAAAACGGGTTGCGCATAGCAGAAAACGCCTAAATAATTATTTATAAATATTTTAAATTTTGGTTATTAATTGATGTTTAATGCTAACAATATATAATATCATACCATGTTGATATAGGTAAATATGCGGCATATTTTTAAGCATTTTAAATAACTTATTAATGGGCAAACTGAAAATTCAATTTATTTATGAGTGGACGGGAAGAAATAACTATTGTAACAAAATTTGATACTATAAGTAATAATAATTTATATAATCAAAAAAGCAAAACTTATCATTGCCATACAAGTGATAATAATTCATTTAAACAATAAAGCAAAATTTATCATTGTAATTATATCAAGAAATTTTACTAGTGCTCTAATTTAAGTATAGATTTATTTAATCACAAATTTTTTTACGTTTTATATATCAGCAATTAATGGTGGATATATGTACAATAGTTTATTACAACTTTTGACATACCAAATTACTATATTATTATATAGTTCTTAGTTTAGTTTTTAATATATCTAAAATAAATTATTTTTTGAAGTTGCAATATCTTTATAGTATAAAATACGGTAGGCATATCAGGTAGTTGTCTCTGTATTTCAGCCTGTAGCCATTATAATATGTATAATATTTTACATATAACTCTTTACATAAATCAATTACCATATTGTTCTATAGTTCTAAATTTAGTTTTCAAATATATAGACTCCTAAAATAAATAATTTGTTGAAGTTTCAATATCTTTATAGTATAAAACATTTTATAAGGGTAAATAAAATACGGTAGATATATTTCTTTTTTAAAAAGTATTATAAAATTAGCTTGCGCAACAATGTTATGCAATGCTCAATAGCAATACTGGCATTTGAATTTATTAACAACTTTTAGTCAAACGCATTAATACACACCTGCTCATTGATAAAAATTCTTGTTTGAGCAGTTTTATCAGGAGCAATATGAAATATTCATTATTTTACGAAGATTGTATTGCAAACTTTTAAACATTGCCCTCAGTTTCGTTGAATAAGCATTTTCCGCATCCTGTTATTTGACATGGTTGCTTAATTGTACCTTACATTTCTCTGTGGTGATTATTTATTAAGTTACCACAGTTAAAAAAAGGCATAAATATATATCGTAATTACTCTGAAATTTGCCAATAATAGTCGCTTTTTTAAGAACATATATTAAAATAAACTTATTCTATTTTGAAAACATATTAAAGTTTTACATATAATCAATATTTTTTGGACAACTTTTTTATAAATTAAGAGAAAATAGCCAAATGCAACCATTTTCCGGTTAAAAGTCGGCCATCTTGGCTATCAATAGAAACTCAACCCCTAGGCGGACTTGACGTTTCTCCATGGACCCCTCTCAGCTGTAGCATTGTTTACATCCATCAGCTGATTCTTTCTCTACTCCCCCTTTACGATGGTACTTACATTTCTACGCTTAAATGTATGTAGATATGTGTAGCAAGCAAAAAATACAAATGTCACTTCATATATACATAATTATTTTTTGCCATATAAACGATTTTTATGATGAAAAATTAATAAAATATGATTTTTTTGCACAAATGTTATATTATATAATATAATAATATATTAGCAATTATCAATAAATACATGTGAGCGCACTGCTCTGTATGTAAGTATGTACTTATGTACAAATATGCGTATGACCGCGCAAATAAGTAATGCATACACAAATCCATTGTATAAATCTACAAGTAGCCAATCCTAAGATTTTCACTAATACACACGCAAAAATATCCCACTTGGTACGGGTTGCCTCGAAAATTCTACTACTAAAATCACACTTGGTACGGGTTGCCAACCAATATTCTGCTACTAAAGTCACACTTTGTACGGGTTGCCAACCATTATTCTGCTACTAAAACGTCCAAATGACAGAAATCTGCTAGTGTGTTGCCGTGTTATGTTTTAAAATTTATAACTTTAAGAATGTTTTTATTACATATTCAAATATTTTTCGGTTGTTTTAATTTCTAAAGATTAAATTTACATATTATTATTTAAATTAATATTTATTCTATTGAAATGTTATTAAATGTTTCCAATTTTATCAAATATATTATTTTATAATTGAATTGTACCTGATTTTTATATATTTATTTTCTTTTTTGTTTAAATCAAGTTGAATATTTCAACTTATATTGTTAATGTTATATTGTTAATGTAATTAATATTCATGAACCTGATTCATGTACCTGATTTTATGTATATATCTTTTAGAGTTATAATTGTTATGAAAAGTAGATTGTTTTAGAACTGTATATATTATATGGGTGAATATAGGCCTCCTGGGGAACCGAACACCCAAAAAAGATCGGTAACGCGCCTATATTGCATGGTGAGGAAAAGCAATAAATATATAATAATCTTTTGTTTCGAAAATTTTCTTGAAAGTTTTCATTATTATTTTCATTACAAACACATGTTCATAAACAAATTGTTAAACTACATCCTTTTATTTAAAACTCTGTGTCAAAAAAAGGAATATTCGATCAGGTGATCACGGCTGTTTCACACACATAAGAAAAAAGCTGATTCTTTGGCTAATTGTAAGCTTATACAATGCACAAATCTACATACATTTAAGCGTAGAAATGTAAGTAAGTCAGGCAATAGGCAAAATACAAACATTGTTGTACAAAAAGAACAATTGTCTCAAATAGCATCAGCACCACAAATCAATATGGCAGCCAAATTGACAAATCCTAAATTTGTAGTAAATCGCACACCAACAACATTTTCATTCATGAACGCTGGCGCACAAGCAATAAGCTAAGTCGTTTCATTCATGAAAGCAAACGCCTTACACATCTCCCCGAGCATGCGTTTTTCTACAAGCGTCTTTTCGTGACGATGGCAAAAGCTAGAAATCATAAATTGAACAACTTTTTTATGTTTCCTCTAGCAGGGAAAAGTGACAACCCTGCAAGCCCACAAAACACAGAAAAAAGTGACAAAAGTGGCAACAAAGCTTTTGTTGATTTAAAATATTTTACAATTCTAAAATATTTTTCCGTGACTCGCAAAAATCTGCGTCAAGATGTATACATGTTCATATAAAACCATACATACTTACAATGATTTGTAGGCAAAGCTGTTAAAGCGGCAAGGGAAGCGAAGACAATCGGCTCGCGTTCGTTTATTTTTTGGCACATCTCGGATTTTCTACCAACAACACTACAAGTCTTGAAGAATTGGTCGATTCATTCCTGCATTGATCTCTAGGCGTCGATCAAGTTGTTCTTCCATGTTGCCCATGAAATATATTTGTAAAAATTTATTATTTGTACCTTCGAAAGGTACAATTCGATAATGAATCTGTCCTTGTATCTACAAAATAAAAACCAGACAGTACTAACTGGGTTATAAATACTTTTTTCTATGGGAGAATAGAGTTCAGAATTAGCAAATATACTACATAGGTACCAATAGATAAAGTAAGTTATTCTGTATTGTAATTTTGAGTATTTGCAAGAAAGTGGCGTGATTCTTGTGTTTCGCCACAAAGCAATGAATACAATGGCTCAGGTGGCGGAGTCAAGAATGGCAATTTCAGTTTACCATTAAGGCAGCATAATCCAGGCGTTTCTCCGGAAAACTTTAATGCACCACAATACTCGCAAACTACGTCCATTTGCCCAATGCAAACGCTAGGATGCAAGCTGTAATCATTGCTGCAATCGTATTGAAACGCTGCTCGATTCAAATCAACACTTGATAAATATCTTGTTCTGCGTCGCAAATTATCTATTTGTTGACCTCTGTTGTTCGTTCGACGATTCTGTATTGCCAACCGAGCTGTTTTACGGGCTGCTTCACTTTGCTCTCGTGATTGAGAAGCACGAATTCGAGCCATACTATCGCGGCGCTGTTCACGTGCAATTTCTTGTTCTTCTTCAGTCCTTTCATTTTCAGTATTTCGTATTCTTCTTGCATCACGGCTTTGTCCGGAAAGATTCGATCGTCTTGGTCGCGGCATTATTGATTAAACTTCACTTCAATATTAATATTATTGTTTAAATGAGTTTAAACTCCCTCCTTCAAGTGCACCACTCTACTCGGGAAAAACTGACACACCCTAGTGAAACACACCACACCTACGAACACTCAAGGAATTTCACCCCACACCAGATGACACCACACAGGACAACACAACATACCATTTCATTCTCTTATCGTCTACGGGCCTGAGCGCCACATCAACATCTTTCGTTCACACTGCGCCGCGTAAACAACACATTCGTTTCGTTCGTCACATCAATACGAAATCGATCAAGTGCGCTATAATTCGCTTCGATCCTGTAACCGTCAATCATTTCGTTCGATAAATAAATTACTTAAATATAAATAAAATAATATATTTAATTAATAAATTAATATATAATAAATTAATAAATTAATTAAATATCGTTAACAATAAATAAATTATCACTTATTTCGGATCAGAAAAAAATCTGCTTTTCACTTGTCACATTAACCGCGAGTGTAAGTGCCACATCAAAACTTTACAATGGTATGCGCTTACCTCTTTAACCAATTATTATTATTTTTTCTTTTTTGAAGTAATAAAATATTCAAATGATTCTAATATGAATTTTGAACACATGATTATGATTTGAAATATAATTTTTTTTATTTATGAATTGTATTGACTTTCAACAAAAAATGTGTCCTATGTCCTTCTCCTGGCTCTAAACTACCTCCCTGCCAATTTTCAGCTAAATCGGTTCAGCCGTTCTTGAGTTATAAGTGGAGTAACTAACACGACTTTCTTTTATATATATAGAAATAGATTATTTGTATCGTTTATTTAAAATTTCTTTACCGTCGGCTTATTAAGGTTAGCGACTCCACGCCTGACCCAGATATGGCCAGAATGGATGCTCTTTTGAAACCTTTGAAAAAGGACCTTGCGAGAGTACAGTGATTAGCCGTGAATTGAGAATGGCTTTTTTTTGAGTTGGTAATGTGGTAAATTCGATATATTTATGTTTGAGATATACTTTTTTAAAGTAGGATTTGAAGCTTTTTATAGCTGATTCCCATAAACCAGTCATATGAGGAGCACTTAGATCGACGCCATAACTGCGACCTTTGCTTTCGGTAAGTCTAGGTGCGTCACTATATCACATTGGGAATATGGTGATCCCTTAACATTATTTTTTAGTTGTTTCATAATTATAAAAATTTAGGCAACTACAATATGAGCCACTATAGTAACATAGGTGTTGATTTTTCGACTTTTTAGGACAACAATGCTGCGAACAATATTATGTATGGACGTGGACGATTGTGGCCAAGAATAGGGAGATGCGAATATTGTTTGGATTATTGGAGAATTGTGACCAGGATTTTCGCTTGTACCATAATTGGCGAAAGTCATACTGCGGGGTCGAAATTATTATTGCGGATATTGACTCAGTAGGATATGAAAACTGATCAGATATCGCATTCCATTGAGTCCCCTGTATTTTTATGTTGCCTTTTCAAATTTAAGGAATTTAGTGTACCAGAAGTTTTCTTTTGGAATATTTAGTAATATATTTGGATGTTTTGGTTGAATTATATATATTTATGTTTTTAACACTGGAGTCATGAGAAGAAGCTCTGACTTGGTGCCAATTTGTAGAATGTTGGAAAATTGTTGCTTTGATGGTAGTCGTACGAAGTACCGGCCATTATTTGATCGAGTAGTTGTGGCTTTGTAGAAGTCCCCACAATACTAATCTTCTGGGGTTGTACTTGATAGGAGGGAGCGTTTTTCTAACTCCCGAAATTTCTTTAATTGCGAATTAAGGGATTCTTTTGAACTTTCGTCAATTTAAGTTGTTGATGTGGAAACTGGTTCTGTAACCAGTCCACTTAGAATCCAACGGAATATAGTATTTGGTGCCAGAAGTGTGTTTGAAATTTTTTCAATACCTTCAAGTATTATTTGTGGTATGACATCGCGGCCTAATAGCTTTAGGTGTGAAACCTTTTGCCAATGCTTGCTATTTATTGATTTTAAAATTGGTTAGTTTTGTTGGCAGTTGTAGCCTGTTTTGTGCCCTAGACGCTATAAAAGATCGTTGTGATCCTTAGTCTATTAAGGCCCTAAGCTTAAAAAGTTCTCCTCGGTGTTCGATGGAGACAACTGCTGTGGGTAGTACAATAGTACTCTACTTTGATTTTCGCTGTGTAGTGTTTGGGTTTTTAATGCCTTTGAGCAGCATGGTGCGACCACAAGCCACTTACTAGTATCAAAAACAAAGTAGGTCCTTTAAAATTAATAAGTCTATTACGACTTGCACTGTGTAGCGTTACTACTAGCCAAACTAGTATCCATGGTGCGAATGCATTTAAACATGGCTGACTAATTCCGCAATTTGCCCGCCACCGATTTTATCGTATACAAGGTTAACACGGCTTTAATATTATTGTTATAAATATATAATTATAAATAATTATGAAATTTATCGTGTTTATGTAGGTAACGCATATGTCCGAAATGAATCAGCATTACGAGTTCTGAAAGGTTTTGTATATGCATATGCACTTATAATATAATATATTTTTACCACAATGTTGAGATATTTATATGACAATCACTTTTTAGTGAATGTTAAATTAAAATGTTGATTAAAATTTTATATAGTTGTTTAATATTACCCAGCGTAGGGTAGACAGGCAGATTCTAGGCCGTATGATTATATACTTGTACATATAATATGCGTACAGATGTTCGCATTACGAAGAGAGCGCGAAACCAAATTTGCAGGTCCTTGTGCAATTATGTTTATATGCTATTATACTTATGTTAAAGTGAGTATAGATATAATAGGTATGCATATATGTATTTTTTGTTTGTTTTTTCCCTCTTTGTTTTTTCTTTCATATTTTATAATTCTTTTGCTTACATATTTAATGCAATCCTGCTTGTTGTTTTTTTTTTGTTTTTGTTATAACCTAAGGTTATTTGTTTTTTGTGTTTGTTAATAGGCGTAGTAATATAGCTAGGCTATAAGTTAATATTAATTTGTTTTCTTTTGTTTTAATATATAATTATTTATTTGGAAATATATGTTATACCCGACTGTGTTCGGTTTTTTCCGCAAAAAAACATTGTGAGACTGTGACAGTTTGGTAACCGTTTTGTTGGTAAACGTATTTGTTATAACAGGTTCTATATATGTATATCAAACTGTAATTTTTACATACATATATGCATGAAAAACTAAAATAATAGGAAAACGATACGACTCACTTTATACTCCCTCAGGGGTTTTCTGAGGGGATAATATATATGTATTGGTTGTACGTGTGTGGATTCCATTTTTGTTAATTCCTTCTCCGCTTCCAGTTGTGCCTGGTTTTAGTGAGTGTTGTTTTTGTTTATTATTGTTTGTTTCGCGCCCGTTTAAATTGCTTTTATTTATGTTTTTGTATTTAGGTACTTTAGTATTTCGAGCTCGTTTGTGCTTTCTATATGTGTATTTTGTATATTTTCGATATTTATTCTTTCCAATAGTGCCTTTCTGTGATGCTCGAAGGACCATGACTAATTTCCCAATTCGTTGAGAGCACACACCACCAATGTTAAAACATTTCACCACTTCACTTAAAATCGCGTGGATAATTTAAATAAAAATGCGATATATACAAGGTAGGCACGGCTTTAATATTATTGTTAAAAATATATTATTATAAATTATTATGAAATTTATCGTATTTATGTTGGTAACGCATATGTCCGAAATGAAGCAGCATTACGAGTTCTGAAAGGTGCAGCTTATCGTAGTTTTATCGCACGGGTTGACCAACCGAAGAGAACAAAATGATGTGGCGATTAGCTCGTAGACGAAAACCCGTGAGTCTTCTCAGATGTGGTGCGTCGCATTAGGGTGCGACACTATTTTACCGAGTAGAGTGGTGTATGAAGGGAGGTTTAACCCATGTAACCAATGGCGAAATACAAACTATATTTGTCGTCCGATTCGGAAATTGTACTAGCCTGGATGGAAGACATATACAAGGTTGTCAAATATCTCCCTTCCTCTTTTTGAATTTATATGTACAAGGCGCTACAAAGCGCTACGGCTATGTACAAAGCGCTACAGAGCTCGTATCTGGCAACACTATACATAATTTGAAAGATCTTGACATAACCTACAAAACAATGCTATGCATGATTAGTTTGGATATTGCGTTCAACAGTTATAGACGTGTAAACATGGAGTTCACTAACGCCGAAATTCGCGCTATTTTAAAGTTTTCCTTCGTTAAAGGCAAATCCGCTAGAGAAACGTTCCGTGAGATTAATGGTGTTTTGGGGGATGGTCCTCTATCACTTCGAACCGCGGAGGAATGGTTTCGACGATTCAGAGCCGGTGAATACGACACCATGGATAAGCCAGCCGGCGGAAGACCTTTGACGACAAATACCGATCAAATCATGGAATACATCGAGTTAGACCGGCATATGGCATCTCGTGACATCGCCGAGGAGATGGGAGTTAGTCACCAAACCATTTTGAACCATCTGCAGAAGGCTGGATACAAAAAAAGTTTGATGTTTGGGTGCCGCATAATTTGACGCAAAAAAACCTTCTGGACCGAATCAACGCCTGCGATATGCTGCTGAAACGGAACGAACTCGTCCCATTCTTGAAGCGGATGGTGACTGGCGACGAAAAATGGATCACATACGACACTATTCAGCGAAAACGGTCGTGGTCGAAGGCCGGTGAATCGTCCCAAACAGTGGCCAAGCCGGGATTGGCGGCCAGGAAGGTTTTGCTGTGTGTTTGGTGGGATTGCAAGGGAACCATCCACTATGAGCTGCTCCCATATGGCCAGACGCTTAATTCTACCATCTACTGCGAACAACTGGACCGCTTGAAGCAGGCGATCGACCAGAAGCGTCCAGAATTGGCCAACAGGAAGGGTGTAGTGTTCCACCAGGACAACGCCAGACCACACACTTCGTTGATGACTCGTCAGAAGCTACGGGAGCTCGGGTGGGAGGTTTCATCGCATCCACCATATAGCCCTGACGTAGCGCCAAGTGATTACCACCTGCTCCTGTCCATGGCGAATGAACTTGGTGGTGTGAAGTTGAACTCAAAAGAGGCTGTCCGAATTCTTCGCAAATAAGGAGAGGGGCTTCTACGAGGAAGGTATTATGAAGTTGCCGTCTAGATGGAAACAGATCATCGAACAAAACGGCGCATATTTTAACTAAATCCGATCACTGTAACACTTTTTATAAAGCATTGAATGAAGAGCAAAAACGCGGAAGGGATATATTTCCAATCGAATGTCTCAAATACTTGACCTAGTAGGATCAGCCACTTGGCGACACGCCAGTGCTGACAATCCAGCTGATAGAAACAAGAGGGTGCAAATCCCTGCACCTTGCCACCACCACCCTCTGGTGTAACGGCCCTCGTTTGTTGATAGAATCTCCCGATTATTGGTCACAACTGCCCATGCGTAACATAAATGCCCAGAGAGTTAACAAACCGACTCTTTTCTCACAACATTGCGGGATAATGACATCCTCGAGCGAAAAGCAAAGGGCGCAGAGAGTGTACTACTTCAGCCGCAATATATCACTATTGAGAGAATCAAAACCTATTGATAAGAGATTGGTTCTAAACCCATTCCTCGACACGTAAGGTCTACTTCATGTGAATGGTCGGCTTGCCAATTCAAGCCTAACGATTATTACGCCTTGGAGCGAACGCCATCCCATAATTGTACCAGAGAAGTATCGACTTACGCATCAGTTATATCCACATATTAATGCTTGTTGCTAAACATCGCCTCATGCAACATATGGTCCGCCAGGAATTTTATATTCCCTGACCTAAGCCCCAAATAAAGAAGTGCATTTCTTGTGCAAGCTTGTCGTAGTTCTGCACCACCTGATAAGCAAAAGATGCGTACACAGATTATATCATCACTTCCCCGGAATGCTGCACTTTGGTCGGCCTTCTCCATCACAGGTGTCAATTTTGATGGGCCTTTTCAAATAAAGGCGTCCAAGTGAGTGGCGGCACTCTCATATAAGGCTGTGTGGCTGTCTTTGTCTGTTTTATGACAAAAGCAGTGCACCTTGAGCTTTGTACTAATCTGACAAAGGAGGCTTTCCTTGCAGGATTTGCTCTATTCGTCGGACGACGCGGCTTTCCATCCAAGATAATGAGCGACAGTGGTAAAACATTTATCGGCGCTCAAATTACCGAAAAACAGTTTGTGGACTTTATCAAACAAGTCACACCGGAGATTGTACACAAGTCCGAGCCCCAAAGCATTAATTGGCAATTTATATCCCCAAACGCTCCTCATATGAGTGGTCTGGGAATCAGCTGTAAAAAGCTTCAAATTCAGCTTCAAAGAGGTTATTGGAAATTACAAATTAATTACGAAGAATTCTCGTTCTCAATTCACGGCCTCTCACAATCCTCTGCAAGATCCCTTCGGTTTCACAGCCTTAACTCCAAGATACTTTCTCAAAGGAACACGCATTCTGGCCATACCTGAGCCAGGTGTGGAGTCGCTATTAAAATTCTCCATCACATATTCTCAAATACATAAAGGATCTCAATAAACAATACCGTTGGAAGACTCCTGAACAAGCACCAAAACTTGGAGATTGTGTGATCATCCATGATGATTGTCTACCGAATGCCGGCTTGGGCGCATAGAAAAGCTACATTATGGCTCCGACGGTCATATACGAGTAGTTGATCTTCGTACGCGAAGCAGAACGCTAACTAGACAGCTCGTGAAGCTATGCTTTCTCCCAACCGCCGATAATCGCGACACAGCAAGTCGCAAACAATCAACCGATACAGCCTGACGTACTTACCATGGTATAAGGGAGTAGGGAAGTCCCATTCACAGTAGTTTCGCCACCTCTGAGGCGTACGTTCACAATAAAACCAACATGGCGGCCATGGTGAGTTAGGGTGGCGAGGGGTTAAAACGGGTTGCGCATAGCAGAAAACGCCTAAATAATTATTTATAAATATTTTAAATTTTGGTTATTAATTGATGTTTAATGCTAACAATATATAATATCATACCATGTTGATATAGGTAAATATGCGGCATATTTTTAAGCATTTTAAATAACTTATTAATGGGCAAACTGAAAATTCAATTTATTTATGAGTGGACGGGAAGAAATAACTATTGTAACAAAATTTGATACTATAAGTAATAATAATTTATATAATCAAAAAAGCAAAACGTATCATTGCCATACAAGTGATAATAATTCATTTAAACAATAAAGCAAAATTTATCATTGTAATTATATCAAGAAATTTTACTAGTGCTCTAATTTAAGTATAGATTTATTTAATCACAAATTTTTTTACGTTTTATATATCAGCAATTAATGGTGGATATATGTACAATAGTTTATTACAACTTTTGACATACCAAATTACTATATTATTATATAGTTCTTAGTTTAGTTTTTAATATATCTAAAATAAATTATTTTTTGAAGTTGCAATATCTTTATAGTATAAAATACGGTAGGCATATCAGGTAGTTGTCTCTGTATTTCAGCCTGTAGCCATTATAATATGTATAATATTTTACATATAACTCTTTACATAAATCAATTACCATATTGTTCTATAGTTCTAAATTTAGTTTTCAAATATATAGACTCCTAAAATAAATAATTTGTTGAAGTTTCAATATCTTTATAGTATAAAACATTTTATAAGGGTAAATAAAATACGGTAGATATATTTCTTTTTTAAAAAGTATTATAAAATTAGCTTGCGCAACAATGTTATGCAATGCTCAATAGCAATACTGGCATTTGAATTTATTAACAACTTTTAGTCAAACGCATTAATACACACCTGCTCATTGATAAAAATTCTTGTTTGAGCAGTTTTATCAGGAGCAATATGAAATATTCATTATCTTACGAAGATTGTATTGCAAATTTTTAAACATTGCCCTCAGTTTCGTTGAATAAGCATTTTCCGCATCCTGTTATTTGACATGGTTGCTTAATTGCACCTTACATTTCTCTGTGGTGATTATTTATTAAGTTACCACAGTTAAAAAAAGGCATAAATATATATCGTAATTACTCTGAAATTTGCCAATAATAGTCGCTTTTTTAAGAACATATATTAAAATAAACTTATTCTATTTTGAAAACATATTAAAGTTTTACATATAATCAATATTTTTTGGACAACTTTTTTATAAATTAAGAGAAAATAGCAAAATGCAACCATTTTCCGGTTAAAAGTCGGCCATCTTGGCTATCAATAAAGCATAGCTTCACGAGCTGTCTAGTTAGCGTTCTGCTTCGCGTACGAAGATCAACTACTCGTATATGACCGTCGGAGCCATAATGTAGCTTTTCTATGCGCCCAAGCCGGCATTCGGTAGACAATCATCATGGATGATCACACAATCTCCAAGTTTTGGTGCTTGTTCAGGAGTCTTCCAACGGTATTGTTTATTGAGATCCTTTATGTATTTGAGAATATGTGATGGAGAATTTTAATAGCGACTCCACACCTGGCTCAGGTATGGCCAGAATGCGTGTTCCTTTGAGAAAGTATCTTGGAGTTAAGGCTGTGAAACCGAAGGGATCTTGCAGAGGATTGTGAGAGGCCGTGAATTGAGAACGAGAATTCTTCGTAATTAATTTGTAATTTCCAATAACCTCTTTGAAGCTGAATTTGAAGCTTTTTACAGCTGATTCCCAGACCACTCATATGAGGAGCGTTTGGGGATATAAATTGCCAATTAATGCTTTGGGGCGTGGACTTGTGTACAATCTCCGGTGTGACTTGTTTGATAAAGTCCACAAACTGTTTTTCGGTATTTGAGCGCCGATAAATGTTTTACCACTGTCGCTCATTATCTTGGATGGAAAGCCGCGTCGTCCGACGAATCGAGCAAATCCTGCAAGGAAAGCCTCCTTTGTCAGATTAGTACAAAGCTCAAGGTGCACTGCTATTGTCATAAAACAGACAAAGACAGCCACACAGCCTTATATGAGAGTGCCGCCACTCACTTGGACGCCTTTATTTGAAAAGGCCCATCAAAATTGACACCTGTGATGGAGAAGGCCGACCCAAGTGCAGCATTCCGGGGGAAGTGATGCCATAATCTCTGTTCGCATCTTTTGCTTATGCGTGGTGCAGAACTACGACAAGCTTGCACAAGAAATTCACTTCTTTATTTGGGGCTTAAGTCGGGGAATATAAAATTCCTGGCGGACCATATGTTGCATGAAGCGATGTTCAGCCAAAAGCATTAATATCTGGATATAACTGATGCGTAAGTCGATACTTCTCTGGTACACTTATAGGATGGCGTTCGCTATAAGGCGAAATATTCGTTAGGCTTGAATTGGCAAGCCGACCATTCACATGAAGTAGATCTTTCGTGTCGAGGAATAGGTTTAGAACCAATCTCTTATCAATAGGTTTTGATTCTCTCAATAGTGATATATCGCTGCTGAAGTAGTGCACTGGAGTATATGCGATAAGAGCGCCCTTTGCTTTTCGCTTGAGGATGTCATTATCCCGCAATGTTGTGAGAACAGAGGATGGGAAGTTGTGACTAATAATCGGGAGATATGATAAAATTAATATTAATTAATATTAACTTATTGCCTAACTCCACGCTTACCTTTGTGTATTCCAGCGCACCTATTAACAAACACAAAAAACAAATTCAAGTTCACATTTTCTTAATTGTATTGTTTACTAAAACGCAAACAAAAAAACTCTCATTAAAAAAAAATACAATAACATAAGTGCATATGCATACAAGCATCTTTTCAAAGTCCACATTGGCATATATCCCGCAATACCCCTTGTAACAAATAAGCAGTATTGCGTATAAAACAAAAAAATAAAAAGCACATTGATTTCTTCAACGAGCTCTCAATTGCATTAGAAAATAAACATACATACGCACAAACAATCCGTGAATGCTTGTGTACAAAATGTTTTGATCTCTTCAACGAGCTCTCAATTTCATGAGCACATAAATATATATATATTACAGGTCCGTGTATTAGGGTGTACCTAAATACAGCAACATAAGGACATAATAAGTATTGTTAAATTAAAAGTGCGATTCTTAATAACTTAATTAAGAAAATTAAAATGACTCTCACAACAAAATATTCAGGATAAAATACAAATTAAAACATTTATTTCGCAAGTAATTATTTATCTAGTCCGAAAAACAACTCTTATAAACGTAAAAGAGTATTCTGTATTAATTATAATTTATCGCTGCGATTTTATCAGTTTACACTGAGAAAAATTTTAATCAACTTTGATACAGTAGAAAAAAAGTAGATAACATAACAAAAATGTTTAATGACGACAAAAATTAAATTACACCTGCAGAAGCTACACGCGCACAAAGCAAATAAAAGGAAAAGATATTTGTGCCACCAAATTTATTTCTGAGAGTGACAGATTACCACGATAGTGCACTCGATTTTCATTTTCACTGATTCAAGACATCTCTGAATCGTTATTGGAAATAAAAAAACAAAATATTGACAGCTTTTGGACTCGTCTTCAAACGGCTCATGATGACATAGTAGATTATGACAGTTTAGATCTACCACACAATTTTAAATCATCGGCTTACGCAATATAGGAAAACTGCTTAAACCAGTACAAAGAAAGAAAATCTATGATTTCTGATCAATTAAAGCGAATAAATGCAATTGCACCTACTCCACATCCGTGAGTAGAGCTGCCATAAATACAAAATTACGAGGCAAGTTCAGGCTTTCACCTCGAGGTGCCCGCATGTGACATAGAAACATTTTATAGACGTTATAAAGAACGGCCGTCCTTCCGGGACATGTCTACAGCCGTATACATCAACCATCCAAAATGATCACATGCACAAAAGTTTTATCACCTTTGATACAAAACTAAAGGGCAAGCAGGGTCAATAGAATACAGTTCGCACTAAATGACGACAATTTAAATTTTGCTTGGGAAGCTCTAAAATCTAGATATGAAAACGAAAGACACTAATAAACTGAATATTATCCCAGAGAGCAAGGACCCTATACTGGTAAATATATGCATTACCAGAAAAATCGAAATCGCTGAAAGGGTAGGCACAAAAATTATTAAAACCTGAACCTATCAAAATGACCTCAATAGAATCTTCAACAGACCCCAAGCTAGATACAACAACAATATAAACAGAAGCTTATATAAAACGCAATCGTTCACAACCGAACATAAAAAACATACGTCATGCGAACTATACATAAGAGGGTATAAATTACAATCGTGCGAGAAGTTCAAAAACTTAAAAGTTAACGAACGAAATAATTTTCCAAGCAAATTTAATTGCTTCTATTGTCATAAAAAACACCACTCAATGCTTCATTACAGTACATACCCAGCTCACCCCAAAGCAGCGCTTATAAGAAAAGGGTTTAATTGAAAAAGCAAATCCCGAAAATCCCGAGGAGAACTGTTTAAGCTTAGGGCCTTAATAGACCAAGGATCACAACGATCATTTATAGCGTCTAGGGCACAAAACAGGCTACAACTGTCAACAAAACTAACCAGTTATAAAATCAATAAATAGCAAGCATTGGCAAAAGGTTTCACACCTAAAGCTATTAGGCCGCGATCTCATACCACAGATAATACTTGAAGGTATTGAGAAAATTTCAAACACACTTCTGGCACAAAATACTATATTCGGTTGGATTCTAAATGGACTGGTTACAGAACCAGTTTACATCAACAACTTAAATTGATGAAAGTTCAAAAGAATCCCTTAATTCACAATTAAGGAAATTTCGGGAGTTAGAAAAACGCTCCCTCCTATCAAGTACACCCCCAGAAGATTAGTATTGTGGGGACTTCTACAAAGCCACAACTACTCGATCAAATAATGGCCGGTACTTCGTACGACTACCATCAAAGCAACAATTTTCCAACATTCTACAAATTGGCACCAAGTCAGAGCTTCTTCTCATTACTCCAGTGTTAAAAACATAAATATATATAATTCAACCAAAACATCCAAATATATTACTAAATATTCCAAAAGAAAACTTCTGGTACACTAAATTCCTTAAATTTGAAAAGGCAACATAAAAATACGGGGGACTCAATGGAATGCGATATCTGATCTGTTTTCATATCCTACTGAGTCAATATCCGCATTATCCGCACTAATAATTATTCTTGGCCACAATCGTCCACGTCCATACATAATATCGTTCGCAGCATAGTTGTCCTAAGAAGTCGAAAAATCGACACCTATGTTACTATAGTGGCTCGTATTGTAGTTGCCTAAATATTTATAATTATGAAACAATTAAAAGATAATGTTAAAGGATCACCATATTCCCAATGTGATACAGTGACGCACCTAGACTTATCGAAAGCAAAGGTCGCAGTTATGGCATCAATCTAAGCGCTCCTCATATGACTGGTTTATGGGAATCAGCTATAATAAGCTTCAAATCCTACTTTAAAAAAGTATATCTCAAACATAAATATATATAATTCAACCAAAACATCCAAATATATTACTAAATATTCCAAAAGAAAACTTCTGGTACACTAAATTCCTTAAATTTGAAAAGGGCAACATAAAAATACAGGGGACTCAATGGAATGCGATATCTGATCAGTTTTCATATCCTTCTGAGTAAATAATCCAAACAATATTCACATCTCCCGATTCTTGGCCACAATCGCCCACGTCCATACATAATATCGTTCGCAGCATAGTTGTCCTAAAAGGTCGAAAAATCGACACCCATGTTTTTATAGTGGCTCATATTGTATTGTCTAAATTTTTATAATAATGAAACAACTAAAAAATAATGTTAATGGATCACCATATTCCCAATATGATACAGTGACGCACCTAGACTTACCGAAAGCAAAGGTCGCAGTTATGGCGTCGATCTAAGTGCTCCTCATATGACTGGTTTATGGGAATCAGCTATAAAAAGCTTCAAATCCTACTTTAAAAAAGTATATCTCAAACATAAATATATCGAATTTACCACATTACCAACTCAAAAAAAAAGCCATTCTCAATGATTAGCCGTCACTGTACTCTCGCAGGATCCCTCTTCAAAGGTTTCAAAAGAGCATCCATTCTGGCCATATCTGAGTCAGGCGTGGAGTCGCTAACCTTAATGAGCCGACGGTAAAGAAATTTTAAATAAACGATACAAATAATAAAGTTATTAAAGAAACAATCGCAGAATACAATAAATACGAAAAGCAACTACAACCTCATAAATCCGCACAATAAAATTGCCTACCTTAAAGCACTTAAATGAGCATCAAAATGCATACAAATTATATTTTAAAAATCAAAGCCGTTTTATACACTACAGGTCAATATGGGTATAACATTACTCCATCACCATGTGACCCACTGCGCGCTCGGCTACTTCAGAAGCAGTATGCCGAAATCAATACATATACCGTTTTAGTAAACATGTGTAAAACTAGGAAAAATATTCGCCTAGGCGTCCAGAATGGTTAAATAGGTTAAGCCTTCCTCTACATGTACACTCCACTATACCCGAGAAAATAATAGAACACACTACACATGATGACATACCACACAGCAACTTAACAAAAAGGACTGGATCAATTTGAATTGGTGCTCAGTATGGATTTTCTGAGATGTCGCCGAAGCAATCTGGTTTGCGTTGGTAATTTGGGAATAGTTCGCCCAACATGGTATTTGTAGCTGCGAAATTGCGGTAAAATTGTGTGTAAATTGCGATCAATTTTCTAAGCGAATATGTTTCGCTTGTTCGTCCCAGTTGGTTCCGTCTAGCCATAGTTTTTTAATCAGCACTTTTATCATTATTGGCGACAGCCATCCTGCGGGGTCGAAGTTTTGCCACAGAAGATAAAATTTGCCTCTTTGTTATTGGGGATAACGCAGATATTGAATCAGTAGGATATTAAAATTAGACAGATTCATTGGATCCTCTGTTTTTTTGTTGTACTGTCCTTTTAAAATTTAAGGAAATTGGTGTACAAAAAATTATCTTTCGGAATAGGTATTAATATATTTGGGTGATATGTTTGGATTACATATATTAGTGTTTCGAACATTGGCAAAGGAAACACTGACTTTGTTTTTTGTCCCATTATGTGGAGTGTTGGAAAATTGAGCCTTTAGTGGTAGTTGTATGACGTACCGGCAGTTATTTGATCGAGTAGTTGTGGCTTTGTAGAAGTTTTCACAATACTGATCTTCTGGAGTCGTTATGAGGGGGCGTTTTTCTAACTCCCGAAATTTGCTTAATTGTGAATTAAGCTAAGATTCTTTGGAATGTTCGTCAACTTTAGTTGTTGATGTGGAAACTGGTTCTGTAACTAGTCCACTTAGAATCCAACCAAATATAGTGTGGGCTAGAAGGGTGGTTGAAATTTTTTCAACACTTTCAAGTATTATTTGCGGTATAAGGTCGCTGCCTAATAGAATGTCTATTTGAGCCGGGGTGTTGCACTTGGGATCTACTAGCTTCAGGTGTGAAACCTTTTGCCAATGCTTGCTATTTCTATGATAGCTTGGAAGCATGTTTGTTAGCTGCGGTAAGACTATAGCTTCTGCTTTAATTCTCTTATCCACTTGGGGAGAAAACATTTTTGAACTTCTCTTCCGCCCATTCCTGTAATTTCAAAGTTGTTTTGTTTGTTTGGCAGTTGTAGCCTATTTTGTGCCCTAGACGGTATGAAAGATCGTTATGATCCTTGGTCTATTAAGGCCTTAAGTTTAAACAGTTCTCCTTGATGTTCAATGGAAACGACTGCTGTGGGTAGTAGTACCCTTCTTTGATTTTCGCTGTGTAGCGTTTGGGTTTTTATTGCCTTGAGCAGCATGGTGCTTCTTGGCAATTTTGGGTATTTCGCACTTCGGGATTTGCTGTTGCAACTAAACCCGTGGCTCTTTTCATATTTGCGCTGTTTGGGGGTGAGCTGGAAAAATTGCTATAATGAAGCATAGAATGATGTCGTTTATAACAATAAACGTAATTAAATTTGCTTTCGCACTCTTTAAGTGTATGCGCATGTGATAGGCAATTTGTACAAAGTCTTTTTGTTTTCACTAAACCGTTTCGGTCGATTATATTCAATTTTTTTAATCTCTCGCAAGAGCTTATGCCCCCTTGTACATAGTTCGCATGACGTTTGTTTGTACTGTTCGGATGTGAGCGATTGCGTTTTGTAAAGGCTTCTGTTTAATTTCTTTTTGCTACTAGCTAGGGTCTATTGAAGCTTCTTTTTAGGTCGTGTTGAACAATTTTTATTTTAATTAGTTTTTTATCTACCCTTTCAGCGATTTCGTACTGCGTAGTTAGAAAGTCATTCATTTGTTGCCACGTGGGGCATGTCTTTTGTGATGAGAGCGATTGCTCCCATAAAAGTAATGATTTTTCTGGTAATGCGGCAGTGCATATGTTTACCAGTATAGGGCCCCAGCTCTCTGTGGGAATGTTTTGTGTCGATAAAACCGACAAACGGTGGATTGTAGTCTTATAAATTCTTCGCTGGTTTCTTTTTGAATTTTAGGCAAGTTTATTAGTGTTGTTACATGTTTATCGACCAATATTCTTTCATTTTCATATCTTGCTTTTAAAGCTTCCCAAGCCAAATTGAAATTGTCGTTATTTAGTGCGAACTGTTTAACTATTGCGCCTGCTTGACATTTAGTTTTGTATCGGAGGTGATACAATTTTTGCGCTTTTGATAATTTTGGATGGTTGATGTATACGGCAGTGAACATGTCCCAGAAGAACGGGTATTCTTCATAACCCCCATAAAATATTTCTGTGTCACATGCGGGCACCTCGAGATAGATGCCTGAACTTGCCTCTTGACTTTGAATTTGTGGCAGCTCTACTCTCGGATGTGGAGTAGGTGCCATCGCTTTAATCATAGCTTTTATTAGCTTTAATTGATCAGAAATCATAGCTTTTGTTTCTTTGTACTGGTCTAAGCAGTTTTCGTATAGTGCGTAGCCCGATGATTTAAATCTTGTGGTAGATCTGAATTGTCATAATCTACAATGGCGTCATGAGCCGTTTGGAGACGATTCAGAGATGTCTTGAATCGGTGAAGATGAAAATCGAGTGCAGTATCGTGTTAATCTGTCGCTCTCAGAAATGAAATTGGCAACCTGTTTTGAGCGTGTAGCTCCTACAGGTGTAGTTTGACTTTTGTCGCCGTTAACCATTTTTGTTACTTTATTTATATAATGTCTGAATGAATTATTAATATATAACCTTTTATTTATTTTTTCAGTGTAAACTGAATTTACTTGCAATATGATTTTGTTGTGGTTTTATTTTGAATATATTGCTTTGTTTAATTTAATTGATAAAAATCGCACTTTTAATTCAATAATATTTTTTATCTCCTTATGCTGATGTATTTAGGTACACCCTAATACACGGACTTGTTAGTATATATAATATTTATGTGCTCGTGAAATTGAGAGCTCGTTGAAGAGATCAATACACTTTGTACATAAGTATGCACGGACTGCTTGTGCGTATGTATGTTTATTTTCTAATACAATTGAGAGCTCGTTGAAGAGTTAAATGTGCTTTTAGTTTTTTTTTTGTTTTGTACGCAATCCTGCTTTTTTGTTACAAGGAGTATTGAGGGATGTATGCCAATGTGGACTGTGAAAATATGTGTATTTTTGTTTTTAATAAATTATATATTATTTTTAATTTTTTAATATCTAGTAGTGTTCATTTTACCACAACGTTTATTGTTTTATTTTTCATGTAATTTTATAACTTTTTATATTGTAAATTTTTAATGTATAACTGACCCTATGTATAGAGGGTATATAAGCATAGGCATAGATTATATGGCGTTTGTGTAAATATGTATGGTCGCACTGCGAAGAGAGCGCGAAATGAATAATGTGCATAATACCTGCAATTTATGCAATTATGTTTATATGTTATTATATGTACTTATGGTAAAGTAGGTTGGTAAAATCCTCCGCTGAACCCTCCACGAGGGTGCCGACTGGAAATAGATACCACAGGTTCACGACGTTAGTAGTGAGGTATCTAGCTAAGGTCAGGCTTCCTATCTGGGTGTTCGGGACTCTTCAATAGTGCAGCATCCAGAGAGGAGGTCTTACCATGGTAGGAGATATATAAAGGGCTGGATCAAGGTGTCATGCGACCCGTGCCGAAGATCAACCTGGCTGGGGTACCTTTAATAGCCCAGTCTCGCACGGAGCTTACGGATACCTGGTGCCCTCCGTAATACGATAGCCTTACTTGCGTAGCGGGGGCTATGCGCAAGCGGACATACTTTCCCCTACACTCGTGGGTCCAAAGTATGAGCCAAAATAATAACAACAATAGTAACAAAAACAAAAAGGAGTCCGGACCTCCTTTAAAAAGACCGGAGGGAGCGAGTTGTTACCAGAGAAGAGCAGCGTTTGGCACGAGCTCGACAACAGCCAAAGCGAGGACAAGAGCGAAGCTTGGTCCTGGAGCAAAGGCAAATGCTAAGGGCGCAGTAGGCAAGGCTGGCGCCACGAAAACAGCAACGCAGGTGAAGAAGGTGGAGCTGCAACCGCCAACCAATGAGGAGCTCACAAAGGAGCTCCAGAAATCCATTGATTGCGCGAGAGCTGTTCTACCTAACTTCAAGCTAGATAGTGGCAACAAAAAGACAAAGGTCCGCTGAAGAGGCTAAGCCGTCAGCTAAGAGACCGAAAACTAAGGGCGTGACGCCCGTAAGATCTTTTGCTGATGTGGCCCGGAACCGCATTGTCATTGGGGTACTGGATGAGGGTGACCCCGAAGGAAAAATTCCCAGAGCCCAATGGAAATGGGTGCAAGCCGCACTGACGAATGTGGCTTTGGAAGTGCTACTAAGCAATCCAGGTCCACCCCCGTCATGTGCGGATGCCGGATGGTATCAAGGGCAGATTAAGATGATAGCGTGTGACGACGAGATATCAGTCCAGCTATATAAAGCAGCAATAGCTAAGGTAGGGGAGGTCTACCCCGAAGCCAAATTAGTGGCGGTAGACAGAAAAGATATCCCATCCCGACCGAGGGCAAGGGTATGGATCCCGGCTACACCATCGCAGCCGGACGAAATAATGCAGCTCATAAGAGCCTGCAACCCAAATCTGCCAACTGGGGGATAGAGATTCGTCAAGGCCTTTGACGACCCCGCAGCGGAATCTGGTGTGGAGACGAAACGAGCCACAATGCAGATTCTGCTGCTTCTTACAAAAGAATCCGTAGAACCGCTAGCGAAAAGTGGCGGAGAGATCAACTACGGATTCACAAAAGTAAAGGTCATGACCTACAAATCAGACGCCGATGCAGGAGAAAACTTAGCATCGGAATCGGAGTGCGAAGTCGAGGAAGATCCAGTGGAGTCCTCGAGCGACGCAGAGATCACAGATCAAGGTGAGTGTACTTCGGGGTCTGAGCTTGCGGACAGACTCTCTAAACTTTACACTGAGAGTGGGCTTTTAAGCGACTCTCATGAAGATGCAGAGAAGACAATAACTAATGCGTCTTCTCCAAATTAATCTACACCACAGCAAACTAGCGTCTCTAGCCCTAGTAGTAGTACCATCGCAGCTGTTCAAAGAGCTGGTACGAGACGCCGAAGCATCCAAGTGTTCGATTATACTTGGGTGCGACTCCAATGCGCACCATACTCTATGGGGAAGCAAGGATATTAATGAAAGGGGTGAGTTGCTCTTTAATTATTTAATAGGAAGTAAACTTTTGTTATGTAACAAAGGTAGTACGCTAACATTTATAACCAAAAACCGACAGGAAGTATTAGATATAACACTGGTATCGGAAGAACTGGTGGATAAAATAACACATTGGAGGGTATTGGAAGAACACTCCTTCTCAGACCACCGCTACATTGAGTGTATAATTGAAGAAAATGTAGTTAGAGAAGAGAAATTTAGGAATCATAGGAAAACGAACTGGCATATGCACATGCAGGAGCTAAAAAAGCGTATTCCTATGATTCCACCATTCCAACCGGAAAAGAAAGTGGACCTAGACATCCTCGTTAAACGATTCACAGATTCTTGTCGTCAAGCACTAGAGGTAGCTTGTCCATTAACGTACAGTAGGGGAAGAATTATACCTCCTTGGTGGTCCCCAATACTTAAGAACATGCAGAAAAATTGCAGGAAGCAATTCAATTTTCCAAACTATCCCAAGAAGATATAGAGTGGGATAACTATCATAACCACCTTCGGGCATACCAAAAGGAGGTAAGAAAAGCAAAAAGAAATTCGTGGAAATCTTTTTGTAATGACATCGAAAAGACGGCAGAAGTGTCCCGACTGAGAAAGATAATGACACAGTCGAAACATAGCATCGGATACCTTCAGAAGCCAGATCACAGCTGGACGGAATCCAGTGAAGAGACTCTGGGCCTACTAATGGATACTCACTTCCCAGACAGTTCCGAGAACCTCATAGCGGAGCATATATTGGAGAGTGAAGTAGGCTCAGAGGCTTCTCCGCTAGACATAGTGCCAGATGACAATGTTTATTGGGCAATAGGCAGCTTCAAGCCTTATAAAACGCCGGGACCAGACGGTTTATTCCCGACTCAGTTACAGCAGTCCCTGAGCTACACAACAAACTGGATAACAACCATGTTTAGAGGGGCACTGAAATTGAACTATATTCCCTCGATATGGAGGGAAGTTAAGGTGATATATATCCCAAAAGCTGGCAAAAGCTCACATATTAATCCAAAGGATTTTAGACCAATTAGTCTTTCATCATTTCTTTTAAAAACGCTGGAAAGATTAATAGAAATACATATAAAAGACATACTAAACCCAAGAAAAATGGCAGTTTCGCAGCATTCGTACTCGAAGTGGTAGCAGAGATTGAAAAGTCTCTGGAAATAAAAGAATACACCCTCGTAGCCTTTCTAGACATAGAAGGTGCCTTCAACAACATCCAGCCGAAGGCCATAGTGAGCGCGCTTAAAGATCTGGGCATATCTGAGCCTCTCCGGAAATTAATTGAACAGATGCTCTTGGGCAGGTCAATTATTTCAACGCTGGGAGCTTCAACGATGCACAGATCTGTCCGTAGGTGTACACCCCAAGGAGGCGTGTTATCCCCACTTCTCTGGGTCCTGACAATGAATAAAATGCTTGTGGATCTAGAAAAGAAGGGGGAACATGTTGTGGCCTACGCTGATGATGTGGCAGTCTCGGTTAGGGGCAAGTTCCCGAACACCCTCGCTAGTCTTATGCAGACAATATTAAACGAAATTAATCGATGGGCCGTATCATGCGGACTGAATTTAAATTTTTAAATGGCACCAGGCTAACGATAGGAGATAAAGCAAGCTACTTCGGACTAATTTTGGACAGGAAGCTTTCTTGGAAACAAAACTTGGAAGCGAGGGTAAAGAAAGCTGCTACAGCGCTTTACACATGTAAAAGAATGGTGGGGACTGACACCTCGGGTGGCTCACTGGCTGTACACAGCAATTGTAAGGCCGATCATGACCTACGGGATAGTAGTATGGTGGCCAATTACAAAAAAGAAATATGCGATTAGAAGCATGGAAAGTATACAAAGAGCAGCTAGTATTTGCATCAGTGGAGCTCTCAGAACTACGCCAAGCCAGGCACTCAACATAATTTTACACTTGCTGCCAACAGATTTGTATTGCAAGCAAATGGCAGCGAACTCAGCTCTGAGACTGAGGAAATCCTCCCTATTAGTCGACAGCAACAAGGGGTATTCTATGATACTTAGGAAGTTCCCGTTTCTTCCCATAACTACGGATTTTCGCAATCCTAGGGAGCTGAACCTAAATCCGGTCCTCAATATTGCCTTCCCCTCCAGAGAGGAGTGGTAAAGGGATGTAGTGGACAAGGCAGCAGGGATAAGCTTCTATACGGATGGTTCCAAGCTGGATAACCATGGTAGGCGGCGGTGTTTTCTCTAAGCTCTAGCTAAACTAGATACCAAAATCGCCTTCCGGTTACCAGACCACTGCAGTGTCTTCCAAGCAGAAGTCACTGCAATTAAAGAAAGCCTTCTTGTACTAACAAAAAGCGTAATCACAACAAGAAGTGTATTTATATATACAGACAGCCAGGCGGCTTTGAAATCTCTGATGTCTCATAGGATTTCGTCAAAGACAGTGAAGGATTGCCATGATCTTCTAGCGGATCTGTCATCCTATTTCACGGTAAATCTGCAATGGGTTCCAGGACACAGTGACATCCCTGGGAACTGCGTAGCAGATGAACTAGCCATAACAGGCACCACCCTACAACTAGATCCTGGTAAGGTGGACATAAATATGCCTCTGGCTACGTGTAGATACCTAATCGACAAACATGTCATTAATATATCCGAGTGTCAGTGGAATCAATCACTGACCTGCTCAACCAGCAGGCAAACGTGGCAAGAATGGAATATGAGCCGCACATGCCGACTGTTTAAATTCAAGAGGAATGATATAAGAACTGTCGTAGGAGTACTAACAGGCCACTGTCTAATAGGCAGACATGCAAGTAGACTTGGCGCGCTATATAACGACTATTGTAGAAGCTGTCAGGAAGTAGAAGAGGAGGAGACCATTAAACATCTGCTATGCGATTGCGCAGCACTATATAGGAAAAGAATCGCAACCATCGGTCGTGGGTTTCTTGACGACGTCTCGGAGGTTGCACAGATAAAACTTGTCTCACTGATGAAGTTCATTAGAAGTACGGGGTGGTTCAGAGAGGAGCCAATAGAGTGAGGGGATCACAGTCCCAGTGGTATCACAATGGGCCTCCTAAAGGCCTAAGTGTGTCGAATGACAGCCACTTTACCTACCTACCTACCTATGGTGAAGTAAGTATAGATATAATAGGTTTGCATATATGTACATGTTGGTTTGATTTGTTTATGTTTGATTCTCTTTATTTGGCTTTTTAGGCAATCCTGCTTACTATTTTTTTTAAAAATAAGGGGTATTGCCGGAAAATATTTGCAGGTAAATACTTGAATAATATTTTTTCGATTTTTTGTGTTTGTGGAATGGATGTGTTTGTATACATAAAGATAAGCATAAGGGCATCCGATAATTATTTATTTTTTATTGTATATATATTTGGATATACCTATATTGTACCAAACTGTTTTCGGTTTTTCTTATAAATTAAGCCCGAAAGTATGATGGTTTGGTAACCGTTCTATATGTTGTTAAAACGGCTTTTTGTTAATAGTTTTTTAGTCAGTAAGCATACATATTTACATGCAATAAGTAAACGGTGAAATTAATAAGCTCACTCTGTTTTTTGTGGTGACATCGTGTGCAGTGTAGCCGTGTATGTTGTGAGTGCGAGTTGTGTTCCAAGGTGTGGTGTGTTGTATTAGGTTGTGTCATTATTTACCCTGATGAAGCGGTGTAGTTGGAGCATAGAACTTAGAACAACGAGAAGGTGCAAATTCTATTTCTTTGATTTTGGCGCAATTATTGACACTGGCTTTAATAAATATGTAAAATGGGCCAAAACGCCGTAGCTCACGTTTTTTGTTTTCTTGGTTCTGACAGAGAATGTAGATTATAGAGAAGGTTCACAGTGCGAACTGTTTAACTATTGCGCCTGCTTGACCCCTTAGTTTTGTATCGGAGGTGATACAATTTTTGCGCTTTTGATAATTTTGGATGGTTGATGTATACGGCAGTGAACATGTCCCAGAAGAACGGGTATTCTTCATAACCTCCATAAAATATTTCTGTGTCACATGCGGGTACCTCGAGATAGATGCCTGAACTTGCCTCTTGACTTTGAATTTGTGGCAGCTCCACTCACGGATGTGGAGTAGGTGCAATTGCATTTATTAGCTTTAATTGATCAGAAACCATAGATTTTCTTTCTTTGTACTGGTTTAAGCAGTTTTCGTATATTGCGTAAGCCGATGATTTAAAATTGTGTGGTAGGTCTAAACTGTCATAATCTACTATGGCATCATGAGCCGTTTGGAGACGAGTCCAATTATTGTCAATATTTTGTTTTTTATTTCCAATAACGATTCAGAGATGTCTTGAATCAGTGAAAATGAAAATCGAGTGAACTATCGTGTTAATCTGTCACTCTCAGAAATAAATTTGGTGGCAAAAATATCTTTTCCTTTTATTTGCTTTGTGCGCGTGTAGCTTCTGCAGGTGTAATTTAATTTTTGTCGTCATTAAACATTTTTGTTATGTTATCTACTTTTTTTCTACTGTATCAAAGTTGATTAAAATTTTTCTCAGTGTAAACTGATAAAATCGCAGCGATAAATTATAATTAATACAGAATACTCTTTTACGTTTATAAGAGTTGTTTTTCGGACTAGATAAATAATTACTTGCGAAATAAATGTTTTAATTTGTATTTTATCCTGAATATTTTGTTGTGAGAGTCATTTTAATTTTCTTAATTAAGTTATTAAGAATCGCACTTTTAATTTAACAATACTTATTATGTCCTTATGTTGCTGTATTTAGGTACACCCTAATACACGGACCTGTAATATATATATATTTATGTGCTCATGAAATTGAGAGCTCGTTGAAGAGATCAAAACATTTTGTACACAAGCATTCACGGATTGTTTGTGCGTATGTATGTTTATTTTCTAATGCAATTGAGAGCTCGTTGAAGAAATCAATGTGCTTTTTATTTTTTTGTTTTATACGCAATACTGCTTATTTGTTACAAGGGGTATTGCGGGATATATGCCAATGTGGACTTTGAAAAGATGCTTGTATGCATATGCACTTATGTTATTGTATTTTTTTTTAATGAGAGTTTTTTTGTTTGCGTTTTAGTAAACAATACAATTAAGAAAATGTGAACTTGAATTTGTTTTTTGTGTTTGTTAATAGGTGCGCTGGAATACACAAAGGTAAGCGTGGAGTTAGGCAATAAGTTAATATTAATTAATATTAATTTTATCATATCTCCCGATTATTAGTCACAACTTCCCATCCTCTGTTCTCACAACATTGCGGGATAATGACATCCTCAAGCGAAAAGCAAAGGGCGCTCTTATCGCATATACTCCAGTGCACTACTTCAGCAGCGATATATCACTATTGAGAGAATCAAAACCTATTGATAAGAGATTGGTTCTAAACCTATTCCTCGACACGAAAGATCTACTTCATGTGAATGGTCGGCTTGCCAATTAAAGCCTAACGAATATTTCGCCTTATAGCGAACGCCATCCTATAAGTGTACCAGAGAAGTATCGACTTACGCATCAGTTATATCCAGATATTAATGCTTTTGGCTGAACATCGCTTCATGCAACATATGGTCCGCCAGGAATTTTATATTCCCCGACTTAAGCCCCAAATAAAGAAGTGAATTTCTTGTGCAAGCTTGTCGTAGTTCTGCACCACGCATAAGCAAAAGATGCGAACAGAGATTATGGCATCACTTCCCCCGGAATGCTGCACTTGGGTCGGCCTTCTCCATCACAGGTGTCAATTTTGATGGGCCTTTTCAAATAAAGGCGTCCAAGTGAGTGGCGGCACTCTCATATAAGGCTGTGTGGCTGTCTTTGTCTGTTTTATGACAATAGCAGTGCACCTTGAGCTTTGTACTAATCTGACAAAGGAGGCTTTCCTTGCAGGATTTGCTCGATTCGTCGGACGACGCGGCTTTCCATCCAAGATAATGAGCGACAGTGGTAAAACATTTATCGGCGCTCAAATAGCCACCGAAAAACAGTTTGTGGACTTTATCAAACAAGTCACACCGGAGATTGTACAAAAGTCCGCGCCCCAAAGCATTAATTGGCAATTTATATCCCCAAACGCTCCTCATATGAGTGGTCTGGGAATCAGCTGTAAAAAGCTTCAAATTCAGCTTCAAAGAGGTTATTGGAAATTACAAATTAATTAGCAAGCAAAAAATACAAATGCCACTTCATATATACATAATTATTTTTTGCCATATAAACGATTTTTATGATGAAAAATTGATAAAATATGATTTTTTTGCACAAATGTTATATTATATAATATAATAATATATTAGCAATTATCAATAAATACATGTGAGCGCACTGCTCTATATGTAAGTATGTACTTATGTAGAAATATACGTATGACCGCGCAAATAAGTAATGCATACACAAATATACATACATTTAAGCGTACAAATGTGAGTACGTCAGGCAATAGGCAAAATACAAACATTGTTGTACAAAAAAAGAACAATTGTCTCAAATAGCATCAGCACCAGAAATCAATATGGCAGCCAAATTGACAAATCCTAAATTTGTAGTAAATCACACACCAACAACATTTTCATTCATGAACGCTGGCGCACAAGCAATAAGCTAAGTCGTTTCATTCATGAAAGCAAACGCCTTACACATCTCCCCGAGCATACGTTTTTCTACAAGCGTCTTTTCGTGACGATGGCAAAAGCTAGAAATCATAAATTGAACAACTTTTTTATGTTTCCTCTAGAAGGGAAAAGTGATAACCCTGCAAGCCCACAAAACACAGAAAAAAGTGACAAAAGTGGCAACAAAGCTTTTGTTGATTTAAAATATTTTACAATTCTAAAATATTTTTCCGTGACTCGCAAAACTCTGCGTCAATATGTATACATGTTCATATAAAACCATACATACCTACAATAATTTGTAGGCAAAGCTGTTAAAGCGGCAAGGGAAGCGAAGACAATCGGCTCGCGTTCGTTTATTTTTTGGCACATCTCGGATTTTCTACCAACAACACAATGTTGTGACGCTTTGTCGTCGCGTCAGTCCTTCGACAGATTGACTCTTTGACATAAAAGCAAAAAACGTGTCAACGGAGAGTTCACATGAAGAATTGAGTGTGCATATATACATACAAATACATACAAATGTGCAAACGACATAATATATGCATGTCATAATATTATATATGTAAGTACATATTTACGTACATAACTACTTTTACACATGCATTTGAAAAGAAAAATTGAAGCATGAATGTGAAATGCCGACTGCAAAACACAATTCTGTACTTTTGTGACTCCATAATGGTGTCAAGTAAATGAATGATTTTAAGAAATATATCAAAATATGTTTAAATTATTATTAATAACTCACAATAAAGTAAAAATGAATTAACATAAAATAATTTAAAAGTAATAATAAATAATATTTCAATAAAAGAAAATATATTTCAAATAACATATCAATATTCCCAGTTTTGCTTACATTTTATATTATCTTCAATCTTAGTCGGTTGGTCATGTTAAGAGAGCGTATGTTTACAGATTCACCGCTGTTATAAAAGCGAAAAATGTTATTTGTTTCTCGTGCATGTGAGGTGAACTCCTTGATAAAATTCTACAAATTGTTCGCTGTCGAATCTGCACCTTCTCGTTGTTTTCAGTTCTCTGGTGTGACAGTGTCTTCTGGTGAGGGGGACTGAGTGATAATTTAGCCATCCCGGCCCCTCTAGGCAAAGGACTAGCCTAGTAGTCGCTGCAGCTGTTGTAGCGTTGCCACAATGCTGCTAAGAGCCGTGGAACGACCGTGGTTGTGATCTAGGCTGTCGATGCCGTATTGATGCTCCATTCCGCGGGCGTACCACACGAGTTGAGGGTTGAGGTCGTGTTGAGCGGCTGCGTAGGGTACATTCATGTTAATCTGTATTAAAGATTTGTTTGATTATGCAGATTTGTCAGGCTACGGATGCTCGTCTCACGGCATTTGATTATTTTATTTTATTGCGGTAGTATCGGTTGATTGTTTGCGTCTTGCTGTGTCGCGATTATCGGCGGTTGGGAGAAAGCATAGCTTCACGAACTGTCTAGTTAGCGTTCTGCTTCGCGTACGAAGATCAACTACTCGTATATGACCGTCGAAGTCATAATGTAGCTTTTCTATGCGCCCAAGCCGGCATTCGGTAGAAGGTAGACAATCATCATGGATGATCACACAGTCTCCAAGTTTTGGTGCTTAGGAGTCTTCCAACGGTATTGTTTATGGAGATCCTTTATGTATTTGATAATATGTGATGGAGAACTTTAATTTTTTCCAGCGATTTAATAAGGATAGCGACTCTACACCTGGTTCACGTATGGCCAGAATGGGTGTTCCTTTGAGAAAGTATCTTGGAGTTAAGGCTGTGAAATCGGAGGGATCTTGCGAGCGGATTGTGAGAGGCCGTGACTTGAGAAATGGCAATTCGGATTAAAAATCCCGAGAATTCCTCGTAATTAATTTTTAATTTCCAACAATCTTTTTGAAGTAAAATTTGAAGCCTTTTCCCAGAAACCACTCATTTGAGGAGCGTTTGGGTATATAAATTGCCAATTAATGCTTTGGGGTGCGGACTTGTGGAGCGAGGAAAGCGTCCTTTGTCAGATTAGTACAAAGCTCCAGGTGCACTGCTTTTGTCATATAACAGACTGGCTAAATGAGCCTACGTCGTCCCGAAAACTTACACCAACACACCTCACACATCACTGACACGCAACATTCACCACATCACCTCTCGCAACATTCACCACCTCACCTCACGCAACATACACCTCACACAACGACCCTACCACCCAGGATACACAACACACCGGGCGATCACCCCACCAACCATCAACAAAACCACGGACACGAGAATCGGCTTGGCTCTTCTTCGTTTTGAACTCGCAGCGAAAGCACCGTCATCCGTGGATTCGTCACATCAGCGGATCTGATCCGAACCAGTTAAATTGCTATCAAAGGCATTTATATACATTTTTTTTCCTCTTCTCTGCGCTGCGTCGCAAGTGATTGTGGTATTTAGGGAGTGTATAAAACCCGTACTTTCAATTACAAAATAAAATTACAATTGTATTAAAAGCGAATGGTGGTGAGTGTTTTTCTTTGAAAACTTTGGAAAGAATTATATATGGTCCTTCGACCCCTAGTGGACGGCACTATGGGTGTTTAAAACAAAACAAAAAAAAAAAACATACATTTATAAAAAAAAAAAAAAAACCTTAAGTGATATACATATACATATAGAAATACAGTGCAGTTACCAAAAAAGAGAAAAAAAAAAAGAAGCAAAATTACAGTAATGTAACAGTACGTGCAGTTAAGAAAAAAAAAAAAAAGGAAAAAAATGCTTTAGTTTAAAACAAAGTGCGGTTACATTACCAGAAAAATCATTACTTCTATGGGAACAATCGCTCTCATCACGAAGAAAATTCCCCACGTGGCAACAAATGAAAGATTTCCTAACTACCCAATATGAAATCGCAGAAAGGGTAGATAAAAAAATGGTCAGAACGAAACCCGTTCAACATGACCTAAATAGAAGCTTCCACAGACCCCAAGCCAGTACCAACAACAATTTAAATAGAAGCTTCTTCAAAAATCAAACGTTCACATCCGAACAGTACAAGCAAACGTCATGCGAACTATGACTCTCGCTACTAACTCGATCGAAACAATTTTATAAAAACGAAAAGACTTTGTACAAACTCTAATAAAATCTGCCCCATTACCTTAATTTCCCCCCAAGCGGATAAGCACATACAAGCAGAAGCTATAGTCTTACCGCAACTTACAAATATGCTTCCAAGCTATCACATAAATAGCAAGCATTGGCAAAAGGTTTCACACCTAAAGCTAGCAGATCCCAACTGCAACACTCCCGCTCAAATAGACCTTCTATTAGGCAGCGATCTCATACCACAGATAATACGAAGGTATTGAGAAAATTTCAAATACACTTCTGGCACAAAATACTGTTTTTGGGTGGATCATAAGTGGACTAGTTTCGGAACCAGTTACCACCATGACCACTCAGGTTGAGGAAATCTCAAACGAATACCTCAATTCACAATTGAAAAAATTTTGGGAGTTAGAAGAACTCCCCCCCATACCAATCACAACCCCTGAAGATCAGTATTGTGAAGACTTTTACAAAGCCACAACTACTAGATCAGATAATGGTCGGTACGTCGTACGACTACCACTAAAACAACAATTTCCTAACACACTCGCCTCTCGCACCTCTGCTATACAGCAGTTTTTAAGTATGGAAAAAAACTTACTTAAAAAAGGTGAGCTTAAGCCAGAATACGATAGCGTGTTAGAAGAATACCTCCATTTAGACCACATGGAGGAAGTAAGCCCATGCGAAAAAATCCTAAATGGCAAATATTACTCATTTTACTTGCCTCATCACGCAGTAGTAAAGCCAGACAAAAAAACAACTAAAGTAAGAATTGTCTTTAATGCATCAAGATCCACCAGCTCGGGGAATTCCCTAAATGATATCCTATTTACGGGACCCACGCTCCAACCAGATTTAATGCTACTAATTTTAAATTGGCGTATATTCAAATACGTATTTAACGGAGACGTCGAAAAAATGTATAGACAAATAGTCGTACATAAAGACGATCAAGATTTTCAGCGAATTATTTTCCGAAAATCTCCCAATAGTCCACTCCGCGACTATAAATTAAAAAACAGTTACCTTTGGCGTCAATTGTGCTCCATATCTAGCCATTCGAACACTGCACGAATTGGCAGAAAACACAAAGTCAGAATTCCCTCTGGCAACCAAAGTGCTAAAAACACAAACGTATGTAGACGATATCTTGTCTGGAAGTCACAGTCTTCCACAATCATACGAGTCACTATCACAAGTGATACAAGCCTTAAATACCGCAGGGTTTCCGTTGAAAAAGATAACGGCGAACCACCCTAATATTCTAAAAAATATACCACATGAAAATTTGTTAGATACTAATTTCCTTAAATTCGAAAAGGAAAGTACAACAACCCCGCAGGATCGCTTTCGCCAGTTATGATACAAGCCAAAATTCTAATACAAGAATTATGGTTAGATGGAACCGACTGGGACGAACAAGTAAAACCACTGCGTTTAGAAAAGTGGTCCCAGTTTGCGAGCAATCTAAATGATATCTCACAGACACAAATCCCTCGATGGGTAAATTATGCCCCAGAGCACAAAGTCGAACTACACGGCTTCTGTGACGCTTCTGAAAAGGCATATTGCGCAACTATATATGTTCGCACACAAAGCGACAATGCGACCACATGCCACTTACTAGTAACAAAAGCAAAAGTGGCTCCTTTAAAAGCAATAAGTCTACCACGATTTGAATTATGTGGAGCGCTACTACTAGCCAAACTCGTGTCCATCGTACAAACGCATTTAAACATGGCACAATACAAACTATATCTGTGGTCCGATTCTGAAATCGTACTCGCCTGGTTAGAAAAACCACCACATGCATGGAAGACGTATATTTCCAATCGAACGTCTCAAATCCTTGACTTAGTAGGATCAGCCACTTGGCGACATGTAGCCAGTGCTGACAATCCTGCTGATCTAGGTACAAGAGGATGCAAACCCCTGCATCTTGCCACCACCACCCTCTGGTGGAATGGCCCCCGATGGTTAACAGAATCTTCCGATTATTGGCCACAATCGCCCATGCGCAATATAATTGCCCCAGAAAGTCGAAAAATCGACTTCTTTCATGCAACATCGGATGATACTGACATCCTTGAGCGATTCTCATCGTTCGCCCGAGCCCTCAGAGTAGTTGCATACATGATCAAATTTATAGAGCAGCTCAAAACTAAAGTTAACGGAACACCTCCAATATACCCCCAATGCGATACATTAACGCACCTACACTTACAAAAAGCAAAAGGCGCTCTTATCGCATCTACGCAAACGCGCTACTTCAGCCGAGAAATATCATTGCTAAAAGATTCGAAGCCAATCGATAAAAAGAGCTCACTTTTAGTACTAAATCCATTTCTGGACACAAAGGGTTTGCTTCGTGCGAATGGTCGGCTTGTCAACTCCAGCCTGACATACAACGAACGACATCCAATAATCATACCAGAAAAAGCACGGCTTGCCACATTATATTTGCATTATGTCCACATACTGATGCTACACGCTGAGCACCGCCTCATGCAACAAATAGTCCGCCTAGAGTTTTATATTCCCCGTCTTAAGCCTCAAATAAAGAAGTGCATTTACATGTGCAAAGTTTGCACAACGTACAAGCAAAAAATGCGAACGCAGATAATGGCAGCACTTCCACCTGAACGCTGCAACTTTGCTCTGCCCTTCACAACAACAAGTGTCGATTTTGCTGGGCCTTTCCAGATAAAGGCTTCAATGTTAAGATCTCCCACTTTAATGAAAGGCTTCACCTTGAGCTATGTACAAATCTGACGACAGAGGCGTTTCTCGCGGCATTCCCTCGCTTCGTCGGATGGCGTGGTTTTCCTTCAAAAATTATGAGTGACAATGGCAAAACGTTTATTGGAGCCAAAAGAGCCACTGAGAAACAGTTTGTGGACTTTATCCAACAAGTCTCACCTGAGATTGTACAGAAGTACGCACCCCAAGGCATTAATTGGCAGTTCATCCCCCCAAGCGCTCCTCATATGAGTGGTTTATGGGAATCAGCTGTGAAAAGCTTTAAATCCCTCTTCAAAAAAGTAGCTGGAAACTACAAGTTTAATTATGAAGAATTCTCGACCTTATTAATTCGAATTGAAGCCGTACTCAATTCACGGCCAATCACAACCCTCTCGCAAGATCCCTCCGATTTCACCGCCCTAACTCCTGAGCATTTTCTCAAAGGAGCACCCATTCTGGCCATACCTGAGCCAGACGTGGAGTCGCTATCCTTATTAAACCGATGGGAAAGAATCCAAATTCTCCATCACAATTTTAGTCGCCGCTGGAAAGAAGATTATCTAAAGGACCTCCACAAGAGGTACCGCTGGAAAGCTACAGAAAAGGCGCCGAAGCTTGGAGATTGCGTACTAGTACACGATGATTGTCTCCCCCATACTGAATGGCGGCTTGGCCGCATAGAAAACCTTCACCATGGTTCCGATGGTCACATCCGAGTGGTCGATCTCCGTACACAAACCGGAACACTAACGAGATCGCTCGTAAAGCTATGCTTTTTACCCACCGCCGATAATACCGAACAAACGTAAATAATAACCCGATAAGAACCAAAAACCGCTAAAATTAATAAATCAAAAAAAAACCTAAATCCGGTAAAAGGTCGATCGACCAAACGACCCATTTATGCCACTTAACGTGGCCCAAATTTCCAACTCAATCATGCGACAAACTTATAATCTAAATAACTTTTTCCCATATAGATCATTATGGACGGAAATACACCAACACCAACGCCAGCAATACGTTCGGCCGTTACTGTGCCACGCCCTGGGGCAAATCCTGCACAACGGCTACCACAGCCCCTCCAATCGCTCCTCGTAGTGGCACCCGGCCACTAACCCCGTCATCCTCGCTGTCTGCGGAGCAGCATCGCCTCCGATGCCCGCTATGTCGTCGCTCACACCGCTTGCAACATTGCGGCATATTTAAAGGTATGCCACCAGTCCAACGACAGCAAATCGCCCAGGCACATGGCCACTGCCTGAATTGTCTGGCGCACACCCATGCAACAACCGCATGTGAGTCAAGGGGCCATCGTCAGATGTGCGGTGAGCAACATCACACACTCCTTCACCGCACCGCGAGGCGCGACAGTGGTCGACTAACTGAATCCCACCGCCGCGGCGTAGTCAGGCGACTCCCCAGACACACATCAGCACGACCTCGCCGTTTGGCCCCCCCTCCGGAGCCGCGTTCCTGGCGCCCACGCAACGAAGCAATTACGCGCCGTAGCCAGCTTCGGCTACCACCCCGCCGTGCCACTGGGCTGAGCAGCGTCGTATACACGCTGCGACAACTTCAGCGTCTGCTAGGCTAATATTCGCCTAGGGGGGCCGGGATGGCTAAATGAGCCTACGTCGTCCCGAAAACTTACACCAACACACCTCACACATCACTGACACGCAACATTCACCACATCACCTCTCGCAACATTCACCACCTCACCTCACGCAACATACACCTCACACAACGACCCTACCACCCAGGATACACAACACACCGGGCGATCACCCCACCAACCATCAACAAAACCACGGACACGAGAATCGGCTTGGCTCTTCTTCGTTTTGAACTCGCAGCGGAAGCACCGTCATCCGTGGATTCATCACATCAGCGGATCTGATCCGAACCAGTTAAATTGCTATTAAAGGCATTTATATACATTTTTTTTCCTCTTCTCTGCGCTGCGTCGCAAGTGATTGTGGTATTTAGGGAGTGTATAAAACCCGTACTTTCAATTACAAAATAAAATTACAATTGTATTAAAAGCGAATGGTGGTGAGTGTTTTTCTTTGAAAACTTTGGAAAGAATTATATACAGACAAAGACAGCCACACAGCTTTATATGAGAGTGGGAGACCTTAACTTGGACGCCTTTATTTGAAACGGCCCAACAAAATTGACACCTGTAATGCAGAAGGCAGACCAAAGTGGAGCATTCCGGGGAAGTGATGCCATAATCTGTGTTCGCATCTTTTGCTTATGCGTGGTGCAGAACTACGACAAGCTTGCACAAGAAATGCACTTCTTTATTTGGGGCTTAAGTCAGGGAATATAAAATTCCTGGCGGACCATATGTTGCATGAGGCGATGCTCAGCAACAAGCATTAATATGTGGATATAACTGATGCGTAGGTCGATACTTCTCTGGTACAATTATGGGATGGCGTTCGCTCCAAGGCGTAATAATCGTTACGCTTGAATTGGCAAGCCGACCATTCACATGAACTAGACCTTTCGTGAACCAATCTCTTATCAATAGGTTTTGATTCTCTCAATAGTGATTATCGCTGCTGAGGTAATGCACTTGAGTATTTGCTTTTCGCTCGAGGATGTCATTATCCTGCAATGTTGTGAGAAAAGAGTCGGTTTGTTAACTCTCTGGGGCATTTATTTTACGCATGGGCAGTTGTGACCAATAATCGGGAGATCCTATCAACAAACGAGGGCCGTTACACCAGAGGTTGGTGGTGGCAAGGTGCAGGGCTTTGTACCCTCTTGTTTCTAGATCAGCTGGATTGTCAGCACTGGCTACGTGTCGCCAAGTGGCTGATCCTACTAGGTCAAGTATTTGAGACATTCGATTGGAAATATACGTCTTCCAGCCAGGCTAGTACAATTTCCGAATCGGACCACAGATATAGTTTGTATTTCGCCATTGGTTAAATGGGTAAAACCTCCCTTCATACACCACTCTACTCGGTAAAATAGTGTCGCACACTAACGCGACGCATCACATCTGAGAAGACTCACGGGTTTTCGTCTACGAGCTAATCGCCACATCATTTTGTTCTCTTCGGTTGGTCAACCCGTGCGATAAAACTACGACAGGCTGCACCTTTCAGAACTCGTAATGCTGTTTCATTTCGGACATATGATTTATCAACATAAATAGGATAAATTTCATAATAATTAATAATAATATATTTATAACAATAATATTAAAGCCGTGTCAACCTTGTATATATCGCATTTTTATTTAAATTATCCACGCGATTATAAGTGAAGTGGTGAAATGTTTTATCATTGGTGGTGTGTGCTCTCAACGAATTGGGGAATTAGTCATGGTCCTTCGAGCATCACAGAAAGGCACTATTGGAAAAAATACATATCGAAAATATGCAAAGTGCGGTAACTAGCTAAAATAAAAAAAAATGTAGTGACGCAAACAAAAAAAAAAAAACAAAACTACAGAACAAAAGTGTGTTGACAAAACAGAGAAGTGCAGTGACAATATATATGTACAAGTATATGTATACATACAAGTACATATCTTCACACATATGTATATACAGAAAACTCATATGCAATAATACCAAAAAAACAAAAACAGAGATGGCAATAAGTTCAATTGTTAAAACACAAATTAAGAAACACATTTACATATGTAAATACACAGTGCAAAATTTGCAAAACATTTAAAAAAAATTAAAAACTCACAAATCGGGCGCTAAATACAATCTGCCAGAAACACAAACGAGCTCGAAATGCTAAAGTACCTAACTACAAAAACATAAATAAAAGTAATTTAAATGGGCGCGAAACAAACAACAATAAACAAAAACAACACTCACTAAAACCAGGCACAACTGGAAGCGGAGAAGGAATTAACAAAAATGGAATACACACACGGACATACAATACATATATATTATCCCCTCAGAAAACCCCTGAGGGAGTATAAAGTGAGTCGTATCGTTTTGCTATTCTCTTAGTTTATCATGCATATATGTATGTAAAAATTACAGTTTTATACATATATAGAACCGGTTATAACAAATACGTTTACCAAAAAAACGGTTACCAAACTGTCTCAGTCTTACAGTGTTTTTTGGAGGGAAAAACTGACTACAGTCGGTATAACATATATTTCCTATTAGATACTTATATATTAAAACAAAAGAACACAAATTAATATTAAGTTATTGCCTAACTACACGCTCATCTTTATGTATTCCAACGCACCTATTAACAAACACAACAAACAAATTCAAGTATATACTTGCACATTTCTCCAGCAATACACCTTAGGTTAAAATAAAAACAAACAAAAAGCAACAAGCAGGATTGCATAAAATACGTAAGCAAAAGAATTATAAAATATGAAAGGAAAAACAAAGACGGGAAAAACAAACAAAAAATACATATATGCTTACCTATTATATCTATACTTACTTTAACATAAGTATAATAGCATATAAACATAATTGCACAAGTACCTGCAAGTTTGGTTTCGCGCTCTCTTCGTAATGCGAACATCACGCATATTATATGTTCAAGTATATAATCATACGGCCTAGAATCTGCCTGTCTACCCTCCGCTGGGTAATAGTAAACTCTTATATACAATTTTAATTAACATTTTAATTTAACATTCACTTAAAAGTGATTTTCATATAAATAAATCAACATTGTTATAAAAATATATTAAATATTATATAAAATTTTCTTATTTGTATTGTTTATTAAAACGCAAACAAAAAAAAACTCTCAATAAGAAAAAAAAAATACAATAACATAAGTGCATATGTATATGTACATCTTTTCAAATTCCACATTGGCATATATCCCGCAATACCCCTTGTAACAAATAAACAGTATTGCGTATAAAAAAAAACAATAAAAAGCACATTGATCTCTTCAACGAGCTCTCAATTGCATTAGAAAATAAACATACATACGCACAAACAATCCGTGAATACTTGTGTACAAAATGTTTTGATCTCTTCAACGAGCTCTCAATTTCATGAGCACATAAATATATATATATATTCCCAAGTCCGTGTATTAGGGTGTACCTAAATACATCAACATAAGGACATAATAAGTATTGTTAAATTAAAAGTGCGATTCTTAATAACTTAATTAAGAAAATGAAAATGACTCTCACAACAAAATATTCACGATAAAATACAAATTAAAACATTTATTTCGCAAGTAATTACTTATCTAGTCCAAAAAACAACTCTTATAAACGTAAAAGAGTATTCTGTATTAATTATCATTTATATGTAGATATGACAGTTTGGACCTACCACACACTTTTAAATCATCGGCTTACGCAATATACGAAAACTGCTTGAACCAGTACAAAGAAAGAAAATCTATGATTTCTGATCAATTAAAGCTAATAAGTATATGCAATTGTACCTACCCCACATCCGAGAGTAGAGCTGCCACAAATACAGAATCACGAGGCAAGTTCAGGCATCCAACTCGAGGTGCCCGCATGTGACATAGTAACATTTTACAGAGGTTATGAAAAACGGCCGTCCTTCCGGGACATGTTTACAGCCGTATACATCAACCATCCAAAATTATCACTTGCACAAAAATTTTATCACCTTCGATACAAAACTAAAGGTCAAGCAGGCACAATAGTAAAACAGTTCGCACTAAATGACGACAACTTAAATTTTGCTTCGGAAGCTCTAAAATCTAGATATGAAAACGAAAGACACTAATAGACTGAATATTCTCACAGATAGCAGGGACCCTATACTGGTAAACATATGCATTACCAGAAAAATCGTTACTTTTATGGTAGCCTTTCTAACTACCCAGTACGAAATCGCTGAAAGGGTAGACACAAAAATTATTAAAACCTAAACCTATCAAAATGACCACAATAGAATCTTCAACAGACCCCAAGTAGATACAACAACAATATAAACAGAAGCTTATATAAAACACAATCGTTCTCAACCGAGCATAAAAAACATACGTCACGCGAACTATACATAAGAGGGTATAAATTACAATCGTGCGAGAAGTTCAAACACTTAAAAGTTAACGAACGAAATAATTTTGTAAGCAAATTTAATTGCTGCTATTGTAACAAACACCACTCAATGCTTCATTACAGCACATATCCCAGCTCACCCCAAAGTGTCGCTTATCAGAAAAGGGTTTAATTGAAAAAGCAAATCCCGATAATCAATATTGCGAAAATTGCCAAGAAGTACTATGCTGCTCAAAGGCATTAAAAACCCAAACACTACACAGCGAAAATCAAAGTAGAGTACTATTTTTCTACCCACAGCAGTTGTCTCCATCGTACACCGAGGAGAACTGTTTAAGCTTAGGGCCTTAATAGACCAAGGGTCACAACGATCATTTATAGCGTCTAGGGCACAAAACAGGCTACAACTGTCAACAAAACTAACCAGTTTTAAAATCAATAAATAGTAAGCATTGGCAAAAGGTTTCACACCTAAAGTTATTAGGCCGCGATCTCATACCACAGATAATACTTGAAGGTATTGAGAAAATTTCAAACCCACTTGTGGCACAAAATACTATATTCGGTTGGATTGTAAGTAGACTGGTTACAGAACCAGTTTCCACTAACAACTTAAATTGACGAGAGTTCAAAAGAATCCCTTAGTTCACAATTAAGGAAATTTCGGGAGTTAGAAAAACGCTCCCTCCTATCAAGTACAACCCCAGAAGATTAGTATTGTGGGGACTTCTACAAAGCCACAACTACTCGATAAAATAATGGCCGGTACGTCGTACGACTACCATCAAAGCCACAATTTTCCAACATTCTACAAATTGGCACAAAAAACGAAGTCAGAGCTTCTTCTGACTACTCCAGTGTTAAAAACATAAATATATATAATTCAACCAAAACATCCTTAAAAAAGAATATCTCAAACATAAATATATCGAATTTACCACATTACCAACTAAAAAAAATGCCATTTTCAATTCACGGCTAATCACTGTACTCTCACAAGATCCCTCTTCAAAGGTTTCAAAAGAGCATCCATTCTGGCCATATCTGAGTCAGCCGTGGAGTCGCTAACCTTAATAAGCCAACGGTAAAGAAATTTTAAATAAACGATACAAATAAAAAACTTCTACAAGAAACAACCGCAGAATACAATAAATACGAAACCTCATAAACCCGCACAATAAAATTGCCTACCTTAAAGCACTTAAATGCGCATCAAAATGCATACAAATTATATTTTAAAAATCAAAGCCGTTTTATACACTACAGGTCAATATGGATATAACATTACTCCATCACCGTCTGACCCACTGCGCGATCGGCTACTTCAGAAGCAGTATGCCGAAATTAATACATATACCGTTTCAGTAAACATGTGTAAAACTAGGGAAAATATTCGCCAAGGGGTCCAGAATGGTTAAACAGGTTAAACCTTCCTCTACATGTACACTCCACTATACCCGGGAAAATAATGGCGCACCCTAGAGAACACTCACAGGTCCTCGCCACATACGACGCACCACACACAAAACGCATTCGTTTTTGTCTACGGGCCTGATCGCCACATCATTTTGTTCTTTTCGATTGGTCAACCCGTGTGATAAAATACGGCAAGCTGCACCTTTCAGATCTTGTAATGCTGATTCTTTTCGGACATATGCGCTACCTACATAAACACGATAAATTTCATAATTATTTATAATTATATATTTATAACAATAATATTATATTAAAGCCGTGTTAACCTTGTATACGATAAAATCGGTGGTGGGAAAATTGCGGAATTAGTCAGCCATGTTTAAATGCATTCGCACCATAGATACTAGTTTGGCTAGTAGTAACGCTACACAGTTCAAGTCGTAATAGACTTATTACTTTTAAAGGCCCTACTTTTGTTTTTGCTACTAGTAAGTGGCTTGTGGTCGCAATCTCGCATACAGAACCCGTGTAGTTCGACTTTGTGCTCTGGGGCATAGTTTACCCATCGAGGGATTTGTATCCGTGAGATATCATTTAGATTGCTCGCAAACTGGGACCACTTTTCTAAACGAAATGGTTTTATTGGTTCATCCAAATCGGTTCCATCTATCCATAATTCTTGTATTAGTCTTTTGGCTTGTATCATAATTGGCGAAAGCCATCCTGCGGCGTCGAAAGGTATTGCCACAGAGAATAAAATTTGTCGGTTTTTTAATGCGGATAATGCTGATATTGACTCTGTAGTATATGAAAACTGGTCAGATATCGCAATCAATCTCCAGAGTTTTTGTGCTAATTTCCTTTTCGAATTTAAGGAAATTACTGCCCAACAGATTTTCTTTAAGTATATCCTTTAAGATATTAGGGCGGTCCGCCGTTATCTTTTTGAAGACAACTCCGACCTAAATATTATAATTCAGAATCAAATCGTAGGCACTATGTATTCTTTCAAATCTATCGACTGTGAAGCAAACGCAGATGAAGCCACTAATTACTCCACTGAATTTTTAGACTCCTTGGATGTGCCTGGTTTACCACCGCACAATTTGCAACTTAGGGTTGGCTTGGCAGTGATCATGATTAAAAATTTAAACCAACTAAAACTGTGCAATGGAACACGTTTGGTGATAAGAAAACTGATGAGCAATGTGATTCTCGCGTTGATATTCAAAGAATTTTAAAGAAATTTAGAGACGGGGAAGTTCTTATTCCAAGGATTCCGATGATCCCAACGGATATGCCCTTTGAATTTAAACGAATTCAATTCCCGATTCGTTTTGCCTTCGCCATGACGATTACCAAATCACAGGGTCACGCGGCATGTTTACGTGTCGGTAAACCATCCGCTTTATTTGTTCTTGCGCCTGGCCAAAAAACAAAGAATGTCGGTTGCCACAAGGTGCTTGAATGAAAAGTGTTAATCCGAGTGCATCACATGCTACACAACATACTATATTTTAATCTTTTTTTTTCTGACACGTGTTTGAAGTACTTAATTTTAATTTGTATTCTCTTTCTGTATGTATTGTTGATCATAATTAAATACTTTTATATATCTATCTATGTTCATATTTATTTTGTATCATTGTATTACCTTCATCAGAGCCTAAATTAGTTCAGCTAAAAGATAATACGACATTAATTGACTGTTAGGCGGTACGAAGTTCGCCGGGTCAGTTAGTATATATTGTAAATATTAGATTAACAAATTATTGATTGCCTTAACTTATGCGCTTACATTTGAATACCCATACTCACAACAACCACAAAAAAAAATTAAAGTTCAAGTATTTACGTTCAACGAATTTCCGACATTATCCCTTAGGCTTAATAAAGCAAGTAGCAGGAATGCGTAACAACAAGTAAGCTAAAGGCACAATAACAATTAAAGCTTGAATCTACAGCAAAAAGACAAAAATACAAACATACATATATATACATTCCATCGACAAGCAATACGCAAATTGCATTTACCGATAAATCTTATAAATAAAAATTATCTTATATATTTTTCGTATATAATTACATTCGAATATATTAACATAAGCGCGGTGGATAAAAGCGCCAGCAGAGGAGGCCGATGAAAACGAAGATGATATCGATATTGAAAACTCGGATGGGGAGGATGATGATTTGAACAACATTGCGGGATACCGTGTTGAAAATTCATATTTACATGAAAAAGAGGATGACATTTTAGCATTGCAGAAATTTGCCGAGCATACCGGAGTCGCTTTCATCCCTTACTTGGAGAAATCTTATCCAAATGTTTACAAGAGTATCGATCATCCACAGGAAGACATACGTAACGTGTCAATTGACGCATTGAGCTCCTTCATTGTGGCTCTACACAAACTACAAGATTTGCAAGACGTTTCCAATGCTATTACAATCTTGATACCCAAATTATGCCAAATTATGCATGATGACGAAGAAGTTTCTGTTGTATTGTCTGCACTTGTAGATTTGAGTGATCTTATGAAAAAGTTGAAACAAATCTATTTACCAACGGTTGAACTTCGTGATGTAGTTTTCTCTTGTATAACAGAAGTACTCCAGGGCAAGGTCGCTTGCCAATTTGACGAGTCTACTGGAGATGAAGACGAAGATGCTGAGGAGAGTGAATAGGACGAGGCTATCGGAAAGTGTGCTGGCAATATACTTGGTTATTTATGATCCTTCGAGCCGGAACGGAACAAACAACGAAAGCAAGGCGAAATCAGGCACACAATATACAAGAAAAAGCTTTCAGTTAATTTTCTTATTAGCTGTTTTTATTCAATTATTCTTTGAAAATCATCTGCCAGCTGAGGTAGTACGGAGAATATTGGTGCAATTCACATAACGTTTTGCAAATAATTATATGCAAAAAGTAGAAATTGCGATACATTTCTTTGTATTCACGTGTGAGTTCGGTTATAAGTGCGTCTAAAAAAACGAAGGAACATAAAGCAGTTGGTGCAAAGCCAAATAAGCAAATAATTGGCAACTCGGAATAAGAGTCTTCGGGAACAAAAAGAAATTTTTGGAATCCAAAACAACAATTACAAATTTTCTTTCTTCGGCTAACGGTGTAATCAAAAAGGCCACCGCTGATTTACAGGAGGCCTACAAGCGTTCTGAGACTGTACCAGCTCTTTGCGAAATTGCCGTCTCGACAATGAAGCCACAGGTGCGTCAATATTCTGTTGCACTACTTAAGAAGCATTTTGCGAAATTGCGTCAATGGAACAAAGTGCCGGTTGAGCAACAGCAAATTATTAAGCAGGGTAAGCTTTATGCCCTCATGCAGGAGCAGCAAAAGTCTGGGCGTAAAGCAATTGCTCAATTTGTTGGTGTTTTGGTGCGTCGCGAAGCCAAAGAGTTTGACTCATGGATGACCGAAGTGCTAAAGTTCACCTACAGCTACTGCTCTTCTACCGATGCTAAGCAAAGCGAGCTAGGTTCGTCTTCATTTCCTATTTTGGCTGATGCGGCCTCTGATCAATTTTTGCAGCACATGGAATCGGTTTCATATTGGAATGGAATGTTCACTGCTGCATTGGTGACCACCGAAGCAACTGGCAACATGGCTACACCTGTTATTTTCAACATTCAAATTGATATGACTTCTTTGGTGCCGTTCACATTGGGCCACAGAACAGCCAAACAAAAGTTGCAGAAGTCCATACCGTTAATTGTTAAATCCCTTCAAGCATTTGCTGTGCAGCCTGAGGTCGACCAATTCGTTTACGTTTTTGTTATTCTCGAGAGTATGGCAGATTTAAATGCTAAATTGCTGAACAATCACATAAAAAAGTTGTTGGAGTTCTGCTTGGTGGCAGCAGGTAATGCCCTATTTGATAGCGCTATGCGCATTAAAGTTGCGGGTTACGTTGGCTGGTTCGTTCGCCTTAAGAAAAAACTGATTTTCAAACGAAAGTTGATCGAGCCCATAATTTGAATTGTTTTCAATTTGATGGCAACTGAACCCGAAAACGAAGACGATGATGAAGAATACTTTTTGGGTGAAGACAACTCGAATCCGATGACAACGGCTACTCAAACAATGGACCTTGCACTGAGCGTGCCACCAGAGAAATTGACTCCGCCATTATTGCAACTTTTGGAGCCCGCCTTGGACCCACTGCCACGCCGTGCTGCCTACTTAAGCATGGCCGTTATAGTCTAAGGATGCTCGGAGGACTAAAAAGTTGAAAATAAATATAGTTTAAAAAAACTAAAGACACACGCTTTTAAAGAATATCGAACTAAAAATTTGAAAATAATTTTAAAAATTAACTTAAACAAATAATATATAAACAATACTAGTATAATTGAGGAAAAGGCTTAAGGCGCTTTGTGTCATAATTTTCGTATATCGAGCGCTCCACGCTTTTTCCTCAATTATACTAGTATTTTTTATATATTATTTGTTTAAGTTAATTTTTAAAATTATATTCAACTTTTTAGTTCGATATTCTTTAAAAGCGTGTGTCTTTAGTTTTTTTTAATTTTTTTATTTTAAACTATATTTATTGTATATTAATTGATAGTTGTTCGATAGCCATCGCAACACTAATCTTACTTTCAGTAAATATTGAAAACAAAGTATTTTGCATAAAAATTTTTATTTTCATGTTATGATTCTTTCAAACAATTTTTTTTAAGCTATTGAATAGCTTTCACCGCGGGCTTTGAGCGCGGTACCGAATCAAAAAATTCCGCAACCAAACTAAACCCAACACGATTACAAAGTATGCGCAAAATGTTTGCATACTTTTAGGCATATTTTGACATCTCAAACGGAACAAATCAACTGAACAGATAGAACAAAAATAATAATATCTAAGATAAAAAATTTTAATGCCAGACCAAAATATGGAATTTAATAAAAAATAAATTATTCAATATTCGGATTCATAATATACTAATATTATGTAACGTTATTATTTGGTAAATAGCTACCCCACCTTTTGGAATAGTATCTCGTTTGAATTGAACAATACAATTGAAATTAGGTATTTTAATCGGATTATCAATGGTAACAAATTTCCACTTATCTTCGGTGGCGTTTTCAACATCAACTTCGCTGATAATAAGTCAGAGCGGTTGACAACTTTCCTTTCGGAAAGATTGAATTTGAAAATGAATAATGATATTGATTTGATAATGAATAACTTCTCATTTATTCAATTCTTGTTTATTTTTTATTAAATTCCATATTTTGATCTGCCATTAAAAAATTTTATCCTAAATATCATAATTTTTGTTCTGTCTGTTCAGTTGATTTGTTCCGATTGAGATGTCAAAATATGCCTAAAAGAATGCAAACATTTTGCGCATACTTTGTAATCGAGTTTAGTTTAGTTACAAACAGACATACAAGTGAAACTAATATAAGCGTGTTAAAAAGGAAGTGATTTTGGGAAAGCGGGTGCTCGAACCGAAAGATGTTCTCTCGTAAGCGAATCGATGCTAAAAAGAAGCGTACGGGATCCTTTTGTAGTCCCTTATATATCTATTGATGGCTTTATTGTAGTCTTATCGTGGTGATGTTGTATGTGTTGCGTGTTGGTGCATTGTGTAGTGATGTGAAATATATGGTAAGTAGGTGTGGTGATGTGGATGTGAATTGATGCGGTGAATGAATAATAACCAAGTACAAAATTAATTTTGATTTAACTCACCGCAAGTAAAATCAGTTGATAAAAACGAAGTGAATTTAGAGAAGGCGGGTGCTCGAATCGAAAGATCTTCCATCGCTGGTCGCCTGGTTTCAAGATATTAGTTGCAAATAGCCTCCGAGCATCCTTCGGCTATAGCGGCAATGCTTAAGTAGGCAGCACGACGTCGCAGTGGGTCCTGACCCTGCAAGGCAGGCTAAAAAAGTTGCAATAATGGCGGAATTAATTTCTCTGGTGGCACGCTCAGTGCAAGCAGATCCATTGTTTGAGTAGCCGTTGTCATCGGATTCGAGCTGTCTTGACCCAAAAAGTACTCTTCATCGTCGTCTTCGTTTTCGGGTTCAGTTGCCATCTAATTGAAAACAACTCGAATAATGAGCTCGATCAACTTTTGTTTGATAATCAATTTTTTCTTAAAGCGCACCAACGAGCCAACGTAAGCCACGGCTTTATTGCGCACAGCGCTATCAAATAGGGCATTACTTGCTGTTTCCAAGCAGAACTTCAACAACATTTTGATGTGATTGTTCAGCAATTAAGCATTCAAATCTGCCATACTCTTGAAAATGTCAAAAACATAAACTAATTGATCGACCTCAGCCTGCAAATGCGTGAAGGGATTTAGCAATTAACGGTATGGACTTCTGCAACGTTTGTTTGGCTGTGTTGTGACCCAATGTGAACGGCACTAAATAAGTCATGCCAGTTACAATGTTGAAAATCATAAATAACCAAGTATACAACTTGGGTATTTAAATTTTAATAGCATTGGAAACGCCTTGCAAATCTTGTTGTTTGTATAGAGCAACAATGAACGTGTTCAATGCGTCAATTGACACTTTACGTATGTCTTTCTGTGGATGACCGACCATCTTGTAAACATTTTGATAAGATTTCTCCAAGTAAGGAATGAAAGCGACTCCGGTATGCTCGGCAAATTCCTTCAATGCTAAAATGGCCTCCTCTTTTTCATCTAAATGAATTTTCAACACTGTATCCCGCAATGTTGTCCAACTCATCATCCTTCCCATCCGATTTTTCAGTATTGATATCGTCTTCGTTTTCATCGGAATCCTCTGCTGCCGCTGATACTCCATCATCGTCTTTAAATGCTGGTACAACCTTCTCTGTAGAGAGTATAGAATCAAATATGCATTCAATCACCTTCGGGAAAACGGAGGCCAGCTCCTCATTTACCACCTCAACCAATAAGGCAATCAAATTAAAAAGAGCACAACGTACATCGAGATCCTTAGCCTTCTCGAGTAAATTCAAAGCGAACGTCATGGTATCTGTGGCGAACGGCATGAAGCTTTGCTTGCCGAACGTGCGAGCCAAGGCAGCATGAGTGTCGATAGCCTATGGACGCAGACTGATAATACCCTCTTTTTCTGTTGGAGCCAAATATGATCGCAGACGAACCGAATTGTTGGGATTCAGAGCCTCGAATAAAATTTTAAGAAGCACCGACAAATATGGTTTCATTTCGTCTTCCAAATTATCACAAAACGTTTCTAACGCATACAACATACGATCAATGTGTTTGGCTTCAGCGCCGCCCCTTCGAGATTCATTGCAGACCTGATGCAAAAATTCGCAACGTATAGGTAGGTTTTGTGATGCGAATTTGGTGATGTCTGATTGTAAATGTTGGGAGAATTGTCCCAGCGCAAAGAAGGCTGCATTACGAACAAGTATTAGGTCGGTGATGCCTACTTTAACAGTATTCAGCATAGCCATGCTTAAGTAGGCAGCACGACGTGGTAGTGGGTCCTGATCCATCAAGGCGGGCTCCAAAAGTTGCACGCTCAATGCACGCAGATCCATTGTTTGAGTAGTTCGGGTTCAGTTGTCATCAAATTGAAAACCACTCGAATTATTGGCTCGATCAACTTGTGGTGGATAATCAATTTTTTCTTAAGTCGCACCAACCAGCCAGCATAAGCAGAACTCCAACAATAATTTGATGTGATTGTTCAGCAATTTAGCATTCAAATCTGCCATACTCTCGAGAACATCAAAAGTATGAACAAATTGATCGACCTCAGCCTGCACAGCAAATGCTTGAAGGGATTTAACAATTAACGGTATGGACTTCTGCAACGTTTGTTTGGCTGTGTTGTGACCCAATGTGAACGGCACCAAAGAAGTCATACTAGCTAGTATGTTGAAAATAACAGGTGTAGTTGCTTCGGTGGCCACCAGTGCAGCAGTGAAAATTTCGCAAATCGATTTCATATGCTGCAAAAATTGATCCGGGGTCGCAGCAGCCAAAATAGCAAATGTAGAACCTAGCTCGCTTTGCTTAAGATCGGCCGAAGAGCAATAGCTGTAGATGAGCTTTAGCACTTCGCTCATCCGTGAGTCAGACTTTTTGGCTTCGTGACGCACCAAAACACCGAAAAATTGAGCATTAAGTATACCCTGCTTAACAATTTGCTGTTACTCAACCGGTACTTTGTTCCATTGACGCAATTTTGGTCAGTGCTTCTTAAGTAGTACAGCAGAATATTGGCGCTCCTGTTGCTCCGGTGCCGAGACGGCAATTTCACAAAGAGCTGGTACAGTCTCAGGATCGTTATCCGAAGTAAGCAAATTTGTAATAATTTGGATCATTTGCTGCATTTTGGATTCTAAAAATTGATTTCTCTTTCAAAGACTCTTATTCCACTTTTTTTCGCTCTTTTGCGAAATTTGTGTGCATGTAAACAAATATGAAAGTACCTATTATAATTATTAATTTGTCTACATGCACATATATATGTAACTCATTGTTTGATGCGAAATCTCCGTTGCCACGGACAACCAATGGCCGAAGCTCACGTTTTTTGTTTTCTTGTCAAAAAGTCACTATGTCGAAGGACTGACGCGACAACAAAGCGTCACAACATTGTGTTGTTGGTAAAAATCCGACTTATGCTGAATAAAAATAACGAAGGGCCGCCGATTGTCACCGTTTTCCTTGTCGCTCTAACAGCTTTGCCTACAAATCATCGTAAATATGTATGGTTATATAATATATGAGCATGCATACATATTGACGCAGATTTTGTCGTAGAAAAATATTTTAAAATTGAAAAATGTTTTAAAATTGAAAAATATGTAGGTTTTTGTATCCATTATTTGTGTGGCAATGTCATAAGCACATATGTATGTATGTACATATAGAGCAGTGCGCGCAAATGTTATTACTGATAAATGATAATAACTGGATTTGAATTTGAATTGTACTTACATAAGTACATACATATGCTTTAAATCATGAAAGGTGTGATTTGCTTATATTACTATTTAAATATATTAAGATTTTTAAGATATTATGTTAGTATGTTATATACTTATGTATGTATGTACATATATAGTAAAGCATAGCAGATACATATACATATATATGTACTTATATGAAAGTATTTCATATTATCAAACATAAGCAATATTTAAAAAGCAACAGCAAATATTCTTTTGAAGTAATATATTTTAATTAAAATGTAATAAATTTTTCATGATATCATAGATATTCAGAAAAGGAATTTCATATCTATGAATATGATTGCATATAAATGTAAAAAAATATAAGCTAAAATGCGGCTGTAATATCAATGCAAACTTCTGAGCATAATTTACATTCAGTGCTCAGCTCTGTTCACGTGCCACTGTTAAAATTTCTGCTCAACTACTGTAATAATCTACATTCTCTGATAAACGTTCTCTGATACAAGTAAACAAGAAAAAGCTGTCAGTAAATTTTCTTATTAGCTAATTTTTGAAAATCATTTTTTGAAAATCATCTGCCTAGTGAAGTAGTACGGAGAATACTGGTGCAATTCACATAACTTTTTTCAAATAATTATATGCAAAAAGCAGAAATTGTGTTACATTCCTTTGTACTCACGTGTGATTTCGGTTATATTTGCGTGTAGAAGACGAAAGAACATAAAGCAATTGGCACAAAGCAAGATAAGCAAATAATTGGCAACTTTTTAAGCGTGTAATTTTAGCGAAAAGAGCGAAAAAAAATGGAATAAAAGTCTTTGAAAACAGAAATCAATTTTTAGAATCCAAAATGCAGCAAATGATCCAAATTATTACAAATTTGCTTACTTCGGATAACGATCCTGAGACAGTACCAGCTCTTTGTGAAATTGCCGTCTCGGCACCGGAGCAACAGGTGCGTCAATATTCTGCTGTACTACTTAAGAAGTGCTGACCAAAATTGCGTCTATGGAACAAAGTACCGGCTGAGCAACAGCAAATTATTAAGCAGGGTATGCTTAATGCGCAATTTTTCGGTGTTTTGGTGCGTCATGAAGATAAAAAGTATGACTCATGGATGATCGAAGTGCTAACGCTCATCTACAGCTATTGCTCTTCGGCCGATCTTCAGCAAAGCGAGCTAGGTTCTACATTTGCTATTTTGGCTGCTGCGACCCCGGATCAATTTTTGCAGCATATGAAATCGATTTGCGAAATGTTCACTGCTGCACTGGTGGCCACCGAAGCAACTACACCTGTTATTTTCTACATACTAGCCAGTATGACTTCTTTGGTGCCGTTCACATTGGGTCACAACACAGCCAAACAAACGTTGCAGAAGTCCATACCGTTAATTGTTAAATCCCTTCAAGCATTTGCTGTGCAGGCTGAGGTCGATCAATTTGTTCATACTTTTGATGTTCTCGAGAGTATGGCAGATTTGAATGCTAAATTGCTGAACAATCACATCAAATTGTTGTTGGAGTTCTGCTTATGCTGGCTGGTTGGTGCGACTTAAGAAAAAATTGATTATCCAACACAAGTTGATCGAGCCAATAATTCGAGTGGTTTTCAATTTGATGGCAACTGAATCCGAAGGCGAAGACGATGGTTAAGAATAATTTTTGGGTGAAGACATCTCGAACCCGATGACAACGGCTACTCAAACAATGGATCTGCTTGCCTTGAGCGTGTAACTTTTGGAGCCCGCCTTGATGGATCAGTCCATAGGCTATCGACACTCATGCTGCCTTGGCTCGCACGATCGGCAAGCAAAGCTTCATATCGTTCGCCACAGATACCATGACGTTCGCTTTGAATTTACTCGAGAAGGCTAAGGATCTCGATGTACGTTGTGCTCTTTTTAATTTGATTGCCTTATTGGTTGGGGTGGTAAATGAGGAGCTGTCCTCCGTTTTCCCGAAGGTGATTGAATGCATGTTTGATTCTATACTCTCTACAGAGAAGGTTGTACCACAATTTAAACCCGATGATGGAGTATCAGCGGCAGCAGAGGATTCCGATGAAAACGAAGACGATATCAATATTGAAAAATCGGATGGGAAGGATGATGAGTTGGACAACATTGCGGGATACCGTGTTGAAAATTCATTTAGATGAAAAAGAGGAGGCCATTTTAGCATTGAAGGAATTTGCCGAGCATACCGGAGTCACTTTCATTCCTTACTTGGAGAAATTTTATCAAAATGTTTACAAGATGGTCGGTCATCCACAGAAAGACATACGTAAAGTGTCAATTGACGCATTGAATACGTTCATTGTTGCTCTATACAAACAACAAGATTTGCAAGGCGCTTCCAATGCTATTACAATGTAAATACCCAAGTTGTATACTTGGTTATTTATGGTTTTCAACATTGTAACTGGCATGACTTATTTAGTGCCGTTCACATTGGGTCACAACACAGCCAAACAAACGTTGCAGAAGTCCATACCGTTAATTGCTAAATCCCTTCACGCATTTGCAGGCTGAGGTCGATCAATTTGTTCATACTTTTGATGTTCTCGAGAGTATGGCAGATTTGAATGCTAAATTGCTGAACAATCACATCAAATTATCGTTGGAGTTCTGCTTATGCTGGCTGGTTGGTGCGACTTAAGAAAAAATTGATTATCCACCACAAGTTGATCGAGCCAATAATTCGAGTGGTTTTCAATTTGATGGCAACTGAACCCGAAGGCGAAGACGATGATGAAGAATAATTTTTGGGTGAAGACAACTCGAACCCGATGACAACGGCTACTCAAACAATGGATCTGCTTGCATTGAGCGTGCAACTTTTGGAGCCCGCCTTGATGGATCAGGACCCACTACCACGTCGTGCTGCCTACTTAAGCATGGCTATTATGAATACTGTTAAAGTAGGCATCACCGACCTAATACTTGTTCGTAATGCAGCCTTCTTTGCGCTGGGACAATTCTCCGAACATTTACAATCAGACATCACCAAATTCGCATCACAAAACCTACCTATACTTTGCGAATTTTTGCATCAGCTCTGCAATGAATCTCAAAGGGGCGGCGCTGAAGCCAAACACATTGATCGTATGTTGTATGCGCTAGAAACGTTTTGTGATAATTTGGAAGACGAAATGAAGCCATATTTGTCGGTGCTTATTAAAATTTTATTCGAGGCTCTGAATCCCAACAATTCGGTTCGTCTGCGATCATATTTGGCTCCAACAGAAAAAGAGGGTATTATCAGTCTGCGTCCATAGGCTATCGACACTCATGCTGCCTTGGCTCGCACGTTCGGCAAGCAAAGCTTCATGCCGTTCGCCACAGATACCATGACGTTGAAAATTCATTTAGATGAAAAAGAGGAGGCCATTTTAGCATTGAAGGAATTTGCCGAGCATACCGGAGTCGCTTTCATTCCTTACTTGGAGAAATCTTATCAAAATGTTTACAAGATGGTCGGTCATCCACAGAAAGACATACGTAAAGTGTCAATTGACGCATTGAACACGTTCATTGTTGCTCTATACAAACAACAAGATTTGCAAGGCGTTTCCAATGCTATTAAAATTTAAATACCCAAGTTGTATACTTGGTTATTTATGGTTTTCAACATTGTAACTGGCATGACTTATTTAGTGCCGTTCACATTGGGTCACAACACAGCCAAACAAACGTTGCAGAAGTCCATACCGTTAATTGCTAAATCCCTTCACGCATTTGCAGGCTGAGGTCGATCAATTAGTTTATGTTTTTGAAATTTTCAAGAGTGTGGCAGATTTGAATGCTAAATTGCTGAACAATCACATCAAAATGTTGTTGAAGTCCTGCTAGGAAGCAGCAAGTAATGCCCTATTTGATAGCGCTGTGCGCATTAAAGCCGTGGCTTACGTTGGCTCGTTGGTGCGCTTTAAGAAAAAATTGATTATCAAACAAAAGTTGATCGAGCTCATTATTCGAGTTGTTTCCAATTTGATGGCAACTGAACCCGAAAACGAAGACGATGATGAAGAGTACTTTTTGGGTCAAGACAGTTCGAATCCGATGACAACGGCTACTCAAACAATGGATCTGCTTGCACTGAGCGTGCCAGCAGAGAAATTGATTCCGCAATTATTGCAACTTTTTTTAGCCGGCCTTGCAGGGTCAGGACCCACTGCCACGTCGTGCTGCCTACTTAAGCATTGCCGCTATAGCCGAAGGATGCTCGGAGGCTATTTGCAACTAATATCTTGAAACCAGACGACCAGCGACGGAAGATCTTTTGATTCGAGCACCCGCCTTCTCTAACTTCACTTCGTTTTTATCAACTGATTTTACTTGCGGTGAGTTAAATCAAAATTAATTTTGTACTTGGTTATTATTCATTCGCCACATCAATTCACATCCACATCACCGCACCTACCTCCCTTACATTCCACATCACTACACTATGCACCAACACGCACACATATACAACATCGCCACGATCACACTACCATAAAGCCATCAATAGATATATAAGGGACAACAAAAGGATCCCGTACGCTTCTTTATAGCATCGATTCACTTACGAGAGAACATCTTTCGGTTCGAGCACCCGCTTTCCCAAAATCACTTCGTTTTTATCAACTGATTTTACTAGCGGTGAGTGAAATCAAAATTAATTTCGTACTTGGTTATTTATGGTCCTTCGAGCCCTAGTGAACGGAACTATGGGTCATTAAACATTAAAGAAAAAAAAATAATAATAATTAAATAACGTGAACAAAAAATAACAGCATGAAAAAAAAATAATGTGGCAAAAAATGAACAAACAGTGAATAAAACATAGGCGCATTTATTGGAAAAAACAAAACAGGTGCAGTGGTAAAGGTGCGGTGCCAAGAAGTGAACATTCAGTGAAAACAAAAAACCAAAAAGGTGCAGTGACAGTTATTGGATAAAACAGTGCAGTGTTATATAAAGAGATATATAAATATATATATATGTTATATGTGTACATAGAGAAAATATATGTACCTATATATATATATACATACATGCCTACATAGGCAAAAGGTGAATTTGTGAGTTGAGTGACCGAAGATATGTTCGAACACATACACATACATATATAACATAAAAGTAGAAAAGCGGCAAAACATATTAAATGTGCAAAAAAAAAAAAAATAAAATCAAAAAATACTGAAACACAAAAACAAAAAATCTAAACTCGCCGTGAAACCCAAAAATATACAAAAACAAGTAAGGAAGGGCTAAGTTCGGATGTAACCGAACATTTTATACTCTCGCAAAGTCAAATGGTATACTCGTTTGAGATTTCTTTGTGGATTGACTGAATATTTTCGGTAGAAGGTCAATTATAGGCACTGTGGTCCACATATTTAGTACTTAGGGGCTTGAAGAGTTTTGCTTCGATTTAGACAATTTTTGGTCACAAGGTGGCATACTTTAAACGTATTATTCACGCAAAGTTTTACCCCGATATAATCATTGTTGCTTGATATGCATATTGGAAAGTGAAAGAATCAGATGGAATTGAAAATGGTATTATATGGGAAATATACATGGTTGTAGTCCGATTTCGCTCATTTTCGCACAATAACATAGAAATATGAAAAGAACGTTATGCACCGAATTTGATAAAAATCGGTTAAGCAGATCCCAATATATGGGTTTTCACCTAAAATTGGGTGGTGCCACGCTCACTGACTAATTTTGAACGCGGTTCCTATAAAGTCATCTCATACCATCCCAGAGATAAAATTTAACGTCTGTGGCGGTTTAGTGATTGGCTTATCGCGCTTTTAGTATTTTTCAACAGTACCGTTATATGGGGAGTGGGTGGAGTTGTCACCCGAATTCACTCATTTTCACACTGTAGGTAGAGGTACTAAAAACATTTGCTTTCAGAGAATTTTGTTATTATAGCATTAGCGGTTTCGGAGATATACACATTAATCCTATTAGGGGCGGGACCACGGTCACTTTAAAAAAAAATTTTAACTGCAGATGCCCCTCGCTATTGTGATCCTGTATAGCAAATAAGAGTCTTGTATCATGTTGTGGAGCTTAGTTATGGCAATTTATTTGTTTTTGAATAATGGCGTTTTGTGGGCGTGGCAGTGGTCCGATTGAGCCCATCTGCAATACCAACGGTCTGACGGACGGACGGACGGACAGACGGACAGGTAGTCAGCCGGATTTCAACTCGTCTCTTCATCCTGATCATTTATATATATATAACCCTATATCTAACTCGATTAGTTTTTGGTGATACAAACAACCGTTAGGTGAACAAAACTATTATACACTGTAGCAACAGGTTGCGAGAGTATAAAAAAGACATTAACAATCAAACACGGGAGCGAGATTCACAACAAAATACACAATATATACAGCAGCAAAAACACAGAGAGAGAGCTGCACTACAGGCATCGGAACAGCAGGCGTTAAGCAAAAAAAGGGAAAACCCCCTTGAGGCGAGACAATGTAAGTGTATCGTTTTAAGTTTTTTATTAATTATGTATGTATGTTTGTAGAACCTGTATACCGTTAAAACTATGAAAATCCGTTTTATAAGGTTGAAAACACGCGTATGGAAACATTGAAGGAAAATATAAAAACTAAAAATTTGAGTATTATATACTTATATTTTTCCTAACTTTAACGGAAAATTTCAAAAAACCAATACATAAAAAATTAAAAAATTGGGGTGAATATACTTATATACATATGTACTTATACAATACTTGTATTTACATATACATGTATATATATCTATATTATATTAACAAATTATTGATTGCCTTAACTTATGCGGTTACATTTGTATATATTGGGTTAGCAACTAAGACTTTAACATTTTGTCAATGACCTTTTCCATCTTTAAGGCAGCATCATAATCCCACGTTCATAAAACTTCTGGTTTTTATTTGCAAATAACTGAATCAGGTACGATTTGACATCATCATCATTATTGAAATTTTTCCCAATCAAGGAGCCTTGTTAAGATCGAAAGAAAAAGTAATTCGATGGTGCAAGGTCAGGACTATATGGTGGATGTGGCAAAACATCCTAACCAAGCTGCAATAATTTTTGCCGAGTGACCAAAGATGTGTGTGGACTTGGCTGGTATTGTTGTAAAAAACCCATTTTTCATCGCCAGTTATCATTTGTTTTAAAAATGGATAATTTTCATTAAGTTTCTTTAACAAATCACAACTGTTAATGCGTTGCGTTAAATGCGTTTCTTTCAGTTCGCGAAACCTGAAACTTCTTTGTAACCTCGCGTGTTATACTGTGACGATCCGAATCGATTATTGCTTTGATCAGGTCGTCATCAACTTCAACTGGACGACCAGAGCGTTTTTCATCTTTGTGTGAAAAATCACCAGAATGAAATTTGGCAAACCAATTTTGACACTGCCGTTCTTTTATGGTTGCTTCGCTATAAAGACACATAACTCTTTGGGAACTTGTGGTGTGTTTTTCCCTTTTTTTGAAATTAAAAACGCAAAATATGACGAAAATGTTCCTTTTGAACCGCGTTTGAAAACTACGCAACCGATCGAACTTTTTTTTACTGATTGATAGCTGAATTACCAACTATCAAATAACGAAATGTGTTTTACATTTGGACTACGCCAGCAAACCTAAAAATTCAACTGAAGCCATCTATGAGTGAAATCCGCAATTTCATAGTTGCCAACCCAATGCAATAATTATCTCATCGTTATTATTAAAAAGTGGTGCAGCACCCTTCCATTACTGATTTCCTAATGTAATAGAAGGGCTCTCCTGAACAAATACAATAGCTTCAATAAATTGACCAAAAATTTTACCTCTTATGTAAATCTCTTATCTTACAGAAACCAACTTTATGGAATTCATAATTATTGGCTCAAAATTATTGGTTCATTAGGAGGGCTCAACCAATCTTCCCTACGAAAATTAATGGCATTTTCATCAGTTAACCATTTAGGGTGAATAGTGAATCAATGTGACTTATATAATTTTCCTTCTACACTTTCTTCAGTCTAATCTTTATATTCAATAATTTTAAATATTCCTTATTAATCAATTAGCACACAACAACCCCAAAATAAACAAGTAAGGAAGGGATAAGTTCGGATGTAACCGAACATTTACGGTTCCTATAAAGTCATCTCATACCATCCCAGAAATAAAATTTAACGTCTCTGGCGTGTTTGGTGCTTGGCTTATCGCGCTTTTAGTATTTTTTGACAGTACCGTTATATAAAGAGTGGCCGGGCTTGTCACCCGATTTCACCCTATGGTTCTAAAACCATATGCTTTTAGTGAATTTGGCTATTACAGCTTTAGTGGTTTAGGAGACATGTACATTAAACTTATTAGGGGCGGGACCACGCCCACTTAAAAAAAAAATTTAACTGCAGATGCAGGGAGGGGCTGTGATCCTGTTTACCAAATAACACTATTGTATCTTATTGCGGAGCTTAGTTATTGCAGTTTATTTGTTTTTGATTATTGGCGATTTGTGGGCGTGGCAGTGGTCCGATTACGCCCATCTGCAATACCAACCGTCTTACGGTACTAAGAAACATGTCTATCAAGTTTCATAAAGATATCTTAATTTAATTCAAGTTAGAGCTTGCACGGACGGACGGACAGTCACCCGGATTTCAACTCGTCTCTTTATCCTGATTATTTATATATATATAACCCTATATCTAACTCGATTAGTTTTAGGTGATACCAACAACCGTTAGGTGAACAAAACTATTATACTCTGTAGCAACAGGTTGCGAGAGCAACAGGTTAACATAAGCGCAGTCGGTAAAAGCGCCATAAGAGTGAAAACTCAGATGTGGAGGATGATGATTTGAACCTCATTGCGGGATACAGTGTTGAAAATTCATATTGAGTTGAAAAAGAGGGGGCCATTTTAGCATTGAAGAAATTTACCGTACATACCAGAGTCGCTTTCATGCCTTACTTGGAGAAATCTTATCAAAATGTTTACAAGATGATCGATCATCCATAGGAAGATATACGTAAAGCGTCAATTGACGCATTGAAATCTTCGATTGTGGCTCTATACAAACTACAAGATTTGCAAGGCGTTTACAATGCTATTACAATTATGATACCCAAATTGGGTCAAATTATGCATCATGACGAAGAAGTTTCTGTTGTACTCTTTGTCCAATTTGACGAGTTTACTGGAGATGAAGACGAAGACGCTGAATAGAGCGAATATGATGAGACTATCGTAGAGGGTGCTGGCAATATACTTGGTTATATATGGTCCTTCGAGCCGGAACGGATAAAACAACGAAACAAGGCGCAATCAGTCACATATTTGGATCACAATTCGAATAATTTTTTGGGCAATATACAAGAAAAAGCTTTAAGTAAATTTGCTTATTAGCTATTTAAATTCTATCATTCTTTGAAAATTCACATAACTTTTGCAAATAATTACATGCAAAAAGTAGAAATTGCGATAAATTTTTTTGTATTCACGTGTGAGTTCGGTTATATGTGCGTCTAAAAAAATGAAGCAACATAAAGCAGTTGGCGCAAAGCAAGAGAAACAAATAATTTGGAAATTTGTAAGCGTGTAATTTAAGCGAAAAGAACGAAAAACTACTGGAATAAGTGTCTTTGGGAACAGAAAGCAATTTTTGGAATTCAAAATTCAGTAAATGATCCAAATAATTACAAATTTACTTTCTTCGGCTAACGATGTAATCAAAAAGGCCACCGCTGATTTGCAGGAGGCTTACAAGCATTCTGGGACTGTACCAGCTATTTGCGAAATTGCCGTCTCGACAATGAAGCCACAGGTGCGTCAATATTCTGTTGCACTACTTAAGAAGCATTTAGCGAAATTGCGTCAATGGAACAAAGTGCCGGTTGACAAACAGCAAATTATTAAGCAGGGTATGCTTAATGCCCTCATGCAGGAGAAACAAAAGTCTGTACGTAAGGTTATTGCTCAATTTCTTGATGGTTTTGTGCGTCACGAAGCCAAAGAGTCTGATTCATGGATGAGCGAAGTGATAAAGTTCATCTACAGCTACTGTTCTTTTACCGATCCTAAAAAAAGCGAGCTAGATTCATCTACATTTACTATTTTGGCCTTATACCTAGTCACAATAAACGAGCTCAATACGTCTATTGACACTTTACGATAATATTTCTCAAAGTAAGGGATGAACGGTACTCTATCTTTTCATCTAAATATGCATTTTTAACACTGTATCCCGCAATGTTGTCCATATAATTATCCTCCCCATCCGAGTTATCATTATCGATATCATCTTGCTTGAAGAAACGAAGTGAATTTAGAGAAGGCGGGTGCTCGAACCGAAAGATGTTCCGTCGCATGGTTTCGAGATATTTGTTGCAAGTAGCCTCCGAGCATCCTTCGGCTATAGCGGCCATGCCTAAGTAGGAAACACAATGTGGCAGTGGGTCCTGACCCTGCAACACGGGCAAAAAAAGTTGCAATAATGGCAGAATTTGATTTCTTTGGTGACACTCTCAGTGCAAGCAGATCCATTGTTTGAATAGCAGTTGTCATCGGATTCGAGTTATCTTCACCCAAAAAGTATTCTTCTTCATCGTCTTCGTTTTCGGGTTCAGTTGCCATCAAATTGAAAATAACTCGAATTATGGGCTCGATCAACTTTTATTTGATAATAAATTTTTTCTTAAGGCGCACCAACCAGCAAACGTAAGCCACGGCTTTAATGCGCACATCGCTATCAAATTGGGCATTACTTCCTGCCTCCAAGCAGAACTCCAACAACATTTTTATGTGATTGTTCAGCAATTTAGCATTTAAATCTGCCATACTCTCGAGAATATCAAAAGCATGAACAAATTGATCGACCTCAGGCTGCAAAGCAAATGCTTGAAAAAATTTAACAATTAACGGTATGGACTTCTGCAGCGTTTATTCAGCTGTGTTGGGACCCAATGTGAACGGCACCAAATAAGTCATACCAGTTACAATGTTGAAAACCATAAATAACCAAGTATATTGCCAGCACCCTCTACGATAGCCTCATCGTATTCGCTCCTCGCAAATTGGTAAGCGACCTTGCCCTGGAGCACGTCCATTATACAAGAGAAGACAACATCACGAAGTTCAATCGATCGTTTTCAAAAGATCACCCAAACCTTCAAATGCAGACAACACAACAGGAACTTCTTCGTCATCATGTACAATTTGACACAATTTAGGAATCCAAATTGTAATAGCATTGGAAACGTCTTGCAAATCTTGTAGTTTGTATAGAGCCACAATTAACAATTTCAATGCGTCAATTGGCACTTTACGTATGATTTCCTGTGGATGATCGATCATCTTATAAACATTTTGATAAGATTTCGCCAAGTAAGGGATGAAAGCGACTCCGGTATACTCGGCAAATTTCTTAATTGCTAAAATGGCCTCCTCTTTTAAAGTGAATGTTTATTTATAAGATTTATCGATAAATGCAATTTACGTATTGTTTGCCGATTGAATGTATATGTATGTAGTTTGTCTTTTTACTGTAGATTCTAGCTTTAATTGTTATTGTGCCTTTAGCTGAATTGTTGTTACGCAGTTCTGCTAATTGCTTTATTAAGCCTAAGGGGTACTGCCGGAAATTCGTTGCAAATAAATACTTGAACTTTTATTTTTTCTTTTGTGGTTGTTGTGTGCATATATAATATATATAAATGTAAGCGCATAAGTTAAGGCAATCAATAGTTTGTTAATATAAAATACATATATACACATATATCTGTAAATATAGTATTATATAAGTACATATGTATATAAGTATATTCACCGGATTTTTTATTTTTTTTATATGTCAATTTTTTGGAATTTTCCGTTAACGTTAAAAGTATACAGGATTTACAACATACATATATAATTAATAAAAAAAATTAAAACGATACACTTTCTTTGTCTCGCCTCAAGGGGGTTTTGGGGAGAATAGATGTGTGTGTTTTTTTTTTGTGTGTGTTTTTGCTGCTGCATATATATTTTGTTGTTAATCTCGCGCCCGTATTTGATTATTAATGTTTTGGTTTTTATGTATATTTTTGGGATTCGCGCCGCGTTTCGATTTTTTGTTTTTTGGTTTCGCGCCCGTTTATTTTTGTGTTTAAGTATATTTTCATTTTATGTTTTTGTTTTTTGGGACATTTAATATGTTTATCCGCTTTTCCTCTTTTATGTTATATATGTGTTCGAACATATGTTCGGTCACTCAACTCTCAAATTCGCTTTTGGCATATGTATGTATATACTTATATATACGTACATATATTTTCTTTATGTACACAAATAACATATATATATATATATTTGTATATTTCTTTATATTACACTGCACTTTTTTTTCCAATAACTGTCACTGTACCTTTTTGGTTCTTTTTGTTCACTTTTTGTCACTCCACGGGTTTTTTTTTATTTGTTTTCCAATAAATGAACCGGTTATTTTTCACTATTTGTTCAGTTTTTGGCACATTATTTTTTGTTCACGCTGTTAGTTTTTGTTCACGTTATTTAATTATTATTATTTTTTCTTTTATGTTTAAATAGTTCCGTTCACTAGGACTCGAAGGACCATAAATAACCAAGTACGAAATTAATTTTGATTTCACTCACCGCTAGTAAAATCAGTCGGTAAAAACGAAGTAATTTTGGGAAAGCGGGTGCTCGAACCGAAAGATGTTCTCTCGTAAGCGAATCGATGCTAAAAAGAAGCGTATGGGATCGTTTTGTAGCCCCTTATATATCTATTGATTGATGGCTTTATGGTAGTGTGATCGTGGCGATGTTGTATATGTGTGCGTGTTGGTGCATGGTGTAGTGATGTGGAATGTATGGGCGGTAGGCGTGGTGATGTGGATGTGAATTGATGTGGTAAATGTGGTGTGACAGTGTCTTATGATGATGGGGAATGAGTGGTCATTTAGCCATACCACCATAATAACCAAGTTCGAAATTAATTTCGATTTCACTCACCGCTAGTAAAATCAATTGATAAAAACGAAATGAATTTAGGGAAGGCAGGTGCTCAAACCGAAAGATGTTCTGGCGCATGGTTTCGAGATATTTGTTGCAAGTAGGCTCCGAGCATCCTTCGGCTATAGCGGCCATGCCTAAGTAGGCAACAGAACGTGGAAGTGGGTCCTGACCCTGCAAGGCGGGCTCCAAAAGGTGCAATAATGCGGAGTCAATTTCTCTGGTGGCACGCTCAGTGCAAGGTCCATTGTTTGAGTAGCCCTTGTCATCGGATTCGTGTTGTCTTCACCCAAAAAGTATTCTTCATCATCGTCTTCGTTTTCGGGTTCAGTTGCCATCAAATTGAAAACAATTCAAATTATGGGCTCGATCAACTTTCGTTTGAAAATCAGTTTTTTCTTAAGGCGAACGACCCAGGCAACGTAAGCCGCGACTTTTATGCGCATAGCGCTATCAAATAGGGCATTACTTGCTGCCTCCAAGAACAACTTCGACAACATTTTTATGTGATTGTTCAGCAATTTAGCATTTAAATCTGCCATACTCTCGAGAATATCAAAAACATAAACGAATTGGTCGACCTCAGTCTGCACAGCAAATGCTTGAAGGGATTTACAATTAACGGTATGGACTTCTGCAACGTTTGTTTAGCTGTGTTGTGACCCAGTGTGAACGCCACCAAATAAGTCATACCAGTTACAATGTTGAAAACCATAAATAACCAAGTATATTGCCAGCACCCTCTACGATAGCCTCATCGTATTCGCTCCTCGTCAAATTGGTAAGCGACCTTGCCCTGGAGCACGTCCATTATACAAGAGAAGACAAAATCACGAAGTTCAACCGATCGTTTTCAAAAGATCACCCAAACCTTCAAGTGCAGACAACACAACAGGAAATTTCTTAATTGCTAAAATGGCCTCCTCTTTTAAAGTGAATGTTTATTTATAAGATTTATCGATAAATGCAATTTACGTATTGTTTGCCGATTGAATGTATATGTATGTAGTTTGTCTTTTTACTGTAGATTCTAGCTTTAATTGTTATTGTGCCTTTAGCTGAATTGTTGTTACGCAGTTCTGCTAATTGCTTTATTAAGCCTAAGGGGTACTGCCGGAAATTCGTTGCAAATAAATACTTGAACTTTTATTTTTTCTTTTGTGGTTGTTGTGTGCATATATAATATATATAAATGTAAGCGCATAAGTTAAGGCAATCAATAGTTTGTTAATATAAAATACATATATACACATATATATGTAAATATAGTATTATATAAGTACATATGTATATAAGTATATTCACCGGATTTTTTATTTTTTTTATATATCAATTTTTTGGAATTTTCCGTTAACGTTAACAGTATACAGGATTTACAACATACATATATAATTAATAAAAAAAATTAAAACGATACACTTTCTTTGTCTCGCCTCAAGGGGTTTTGGGGAGAATAGATGTGTGTGTTTTTTTTTGAGGATTTTGTAGTTTTCTCTTTTTGCCTTATCGCCAGCTTTTACGATGCCTGTTGTGCATCTCTCTCCCTGTGTTTTTGCTGCTGCATATATATTTTGTTGTTAATCTCGCGCCCGTATTTAGGTCAAAAAAATATTGTCGACGCAATAGCGAATATTTAGAATAGTCGACAAGTGAACCGGTTTTTTTAAAATGTTTAAAGGCTCGAGTTTTTCTGTTTTTCAATTTATATAACTCTTTCGAAAACCACGGACTTATACTTTTGTTTTTGTTAACAATTACTATTGGAACATACTTTTCAAATAATTTCATAATAATATTATTAAAATGAGAGACACTCAATTCAATGTCACCATTATAATTAGGCCATGTTATTGTAGAAAGTTCTATATTTAATTTTTTTAAATTAGCTTTTGCAAAGTTAAACCGAGTACAGAAGCACGAAGTTTGATGATTATTATCCCGTACAATGCCTGAGATTTCGACAGATATTTCCAAAGCAGGATGATATGAGTCCTCTGGTAGAACAAGAGGATTACTCTGAATAACGGAACACTTTGCGGAGGTATCAACGTATACTAAATCTAAGCATTTACCAAATTTATTCGGAATCAAATTAATTTGGTTCAGACCCAACTCGGACATTTTTTCGAAAAACTCATTAAAACATGACCGATTGCAAATCGGCACGATATAGTCATCGAATGGTTTCCACGAAGCACACGGTAAATTGAAATCACCTAATACAATTATTGAATCTGCATTATTTGCCATCGAGGTAGCACTATTTATTAAAGAAGCATGCTGCATGTATACAGATAAGCCGGAATGGGGTGGTATATAAGATAGGGTTAAATAAATAAAGCAACTATTAACGTATACTCTAATACATTTAAATTCAAATGAGTCGGTCCCTGGAACAAGAATATTTTCAGATGGGATAGAGGAATGCACGGCAAATAGAACACCTCCACCGATTCTGTTCAGTCGATCACATCTAAAAACTTGAAATTTGCTGTTTTAAATCTCATTATCAAATATGTGAGGTTTTTAAAATGTTTCTGTAAATCCAATTATATAATATTGAAATTAAAATTGGAACTGTTTAAATACAAGTCGGTAAATTTTGTATTAAGACCTTTAACATTTTGATAATAAATGCAAAAGTCCCAGGTGGCCAGAATGAACTATCTAAGATCTTTTTGAATGTTTCAAGAGATACGTCTATTTTAAACGATGATATACTTCTATCATAATTGAAGTTAAATTTACGTATATTGATATCATCGATTTTTAAACGTGACGAAATGTAAGATTTAATGTCCTCCACCAAGGTATCTTTGGCAAGTCTCGAAATAAATATAGACTTTTTAGGTGGAATAACTATCAAGTTATTAACTGATGCTACTAAGTTAATAGGGGGAGCCTCTGGAATTGTGAGACACTTATTACTATTAGATAGAGCTTTTGGGGAATTGAGCTCTTTGGAAGTTGACGGCTTATCACCTTGAGGGCAAGGAGAAGAGAGATTTATTAGGTCATTGGGAGGAGACGTTCTTTTCTGAACAGAAGAACTAAGTGTTACTTCATCGGAAGGACGTTTACGCTTAGGAGCAGGTTTAGAGGATTCGTGAGAATCATTCAGGCACTTAAAAGATTTGAACAATTTTTCATAGTGCCTAAATTTTTCAGTGAGGGTTACAAGATCACGACCGATTTCGTTAAAGCCATTGCGTGTCTCCCTATAAACTTTAAATAGATCGATTTCAATAGATCTACAATTTAAACAGGACCAACGCAATCCCTTACAGTCGATAATAGAATCTAAGATTCTACCAGTCAGTCCAGCACATTTAATATGGGCAAGCCCATCACAAAGCCAGCATGAAACGTAGCGATCTGACTCGCCTTTAATGTTACAATTGGGGAAGTTACAAGACATAATAAACCACAAGAATGAAGATCAAATAAAAGAGTAGGTAGAACAAAATTTAATAGATTAATAATAAATTAGTGTGTTAATAAAATATTAATAATAATAAATTCAATTAAGAACAATTTTTTTTTATCAAAGTTTAAAACCAAGACAATTTGAAGAAGCAATATAGCGAGCAGTTTTAGAAGCACTGTAACAAATAAAAAGCTAAACGCAACACAGCTGTGAATAAAGAAGTAGATAAGATAAACAAAGTGAGAAAATAGAATAAAATAAAACAAAATGAAAGAAAGGCTGACTCGGCACCAAAACTTGGAAAGTTTAAACTTTTTAATACCGCAAAAAACAGAACATAAAATACTTATCATGAAACTGAGAGTTTAATCACTAAAAATTTGTATTAACACGGTAATAAAAATTAGTTAAACTTCTAGAATTTTTTAAAATAAAAACACAAATGTACATAGCTAAAAGAATTGCAGCTTAAGAGCTTGAAGTGTTGCCACCTATGATATTTGATTATTAATGTTTTGGTTTTTATGTATATTTTTGGGATTCGCGCCGCGTTTCGATTTTTTGTTTTTTGGTTTCGCGCCCGTTTATTTTTGTGTTTAAGTATGTTTTCATTTTATGTTTTTGTTTTTTGGGACATTTAATATGTTTATCCGCTTTTCCTCTTTTATGTTATATATGTGTTCGAACATATGTTCGGTCACTCAACTCTCAAATTCGCTTTTGGCATATGTATGTATATACTTATATATACGTACATTTATTTTCTTTATGTACACAAATAACATATATATATATATATATTTGTATATTTCTTTATATTACACTGCACTTTTTTTTCCAGGAACTGTCACTGTACCTTTTTGGTTTTTTTTTGTTCAGTTTTTGTCACTCCACGGGTTTTTTTTTTATTTGTTTTCTAATAAATGAACCGGTTATTTTTCACTATTTGTTCAGTTTTTGTCACATTATTTTTTGTTCACGCTGTTAGTTTTTGTTCACGTTATTTAATTATTATTATTTTTTCTTTTATGTTTAAATAGTTCCGTTCACTAGGACTCGAAGGACCATAAATAACCAAGTACGAAATTAATTTTGATTTCACTCACCCCTAGTAAAATCAGTCGGTAAAAACGAAGTAATTTTGGGAAAGCGGGTGCTCGAACCGAAAGATGTTCTCTCGTAAGCGAATCGATGCTAAAAAGAAGCGTATGGGATCGTTTTGTAGCCCCTTATATATCTATTGATTGATGGCTTTATGGTAGTGTGATCGTGGCGATGTTGTATATGTGTGCGTGTTGGTGCATGGTGTAGTGATGTGGAATGTATGGGCGGTAGGCGTGGTGATGTGGATGTGAATTGATGTGGTAAATGTGGTGTGACAGTGTCTTATGATGATGGGGAATGAGTGGTCATTTAGCCATACCACCATAATAACCAAGTTCGAAATTAATTTCGATTTCACTCACCGCTAGTAAAATCAATTGATAAAAACGAAATGAATTTAGGGAAGCGGGTGCTCAAACCGAAAGATGATCCGGCGCATGGTTTCGAGATATTTGTTGCAAGTAGCCTCCGAGCATCCTTCGGCTATAGCGGCCATGCCTAAGTAGGCAACAGAACGTGGAAGTGGGTCCTGACCCTGCAAGGCGGGCTCCAAAAGGTGCAATAATGGCGGAGTCAATTTCTCTGGTGGCACGCTCAGTGCAAGGTCCATTGTTTGAGTAGCCCTTGTCATCGGATTCGTGTTGTCTTCACCCAAAAAGTATTCTTCATCATCGTCTTCGTTTTCGGGTTCAGTTGCCATCAAATTGAAAAAAAATTCAAATTATGGGCTCGATCAACTTTCGTTTGAAAATCAGTTTTTTCTGTAAGCGAACGACCCAGCCAACGTAAGCCGCGAATTTATGCGCATAGCGCTATCAAATAGGGCATTACCTGCTGCCTCCAAGCAGAACTCCAACAACTTTTTTATGTGATTGTTCAGCAATTTAGCATTTAAATCTGCCATACTCTCGAGAATATCAAAAACATAAACGAATTGGTCGACCTCAGGCTGCACAGCAAATGCTTGAAGGGATTTAACAATTAACGGTATGGACTTCTGCAACTTTTGTTCGGCTGTTCTGTGGCCCAATGTGAACGGCACCAAAGAAGTCATATTAATTAGAATGTTGAAAATAACAGGTGTAGCCATGTTGCCAGTTGCTTCGGTGGTCACCACTGCAGCAGTGAACATTCCATTCCAATATGAAACCGATTCCATGTGCTGCAAAAATTGATCAGAGGCCGCATCAGCCAAAATAGGAAATGAAGACGAACCTAGCTCGCTTTGCTTAGGATCGGTAGAAGAGCAGTAGCTGTAGGTGAACTTTAGCACTTCGGTCATCCATGAGTCAAACTCTTTGGCTTCGCGACGAACCAAAACACCAACAAATTGAGCAATTGCTTTACGCCCAGACTTTTGCTGCTCCTGCATGAGGGCATAAAGCATACCCTGCTTAATAATTTGCTGTTGCTCAACCGGCACTTTGTTCCATTGACGCAGTTTCGCAAAATGCTTCTTAAGTAGTGCAACAGAATATTGACGCACCTGTGGCTTCATTGTCGAGACGGCAATTTCGCAAAGAGCTGGTACAGTCTCAGAACGCTTGTAGGCCTCCTGTAAATCAGCGGTGGCCTTTTTGATTACACCGTTAGCCGAAGAAAGAAAATTTGTAATAATTTGGATTATTTGCTGCATTTTGGATTCCAAAAATTTCTTTTTGTTCCCGAAGACTCTTATTCCGAGTTGCCAATTATTTGCTTATTTGGCTTTGCACCAACTGCTTTATGTTCCTTCGTTTTTTTAGACGCACTTATAACCGAACTCACACGTAATACAAAGAAATGTATCGCAATTTCTACTTTTTGCATATAATTATTTGCAAAACGTTATGTGAATTGCACCAATATTCTCCGTACTACCTCAGCTGGCAGATGATTTTCAAAGAATGATAGAATAAAAACAGCTAATAAGAAAATTAACTGAAAGCTTTTACTTGTATATTGTGTGCCTGATTTCGCCTTGCTTTCGTTGTTTGTTCCGTTCCGGCTCGAAGGATCATAAATAACCAAGTATATTGGCAGCACACTCTACGATAGCCTCATCCTATTCACTCTCCTCAGCATCTTCGTCTTCATCTCCAGTAGACTCGTCAAACTGGCAAGCGACCTTGCCCTGGAGCATTTCTGTTATACAAGAGAAGACTACATCACGAAGTTCAACCGTTGGTAAATAGATTTGTTTCAACTTTTTCAAAAGATCACTCAAATCTACAAGTGCAGACAACACAACAGAAACTTCTTCATGCACAAATTGGCCTAATTTGGGTATCAAGATTGTAATAGCATTGGAAACGTCTTGCAAATCTTGTAGTTTGTGTAGAGCCACAATGAAGGAGCTCAATGTGTCAATTGACACGTTACGTATGTCTTCCTGTGGATGATCGATACTCTTGTAAACATTTGGATAAGATTTCTCCAAGTAAGGGATGAAAGCGACTCCGGTATGCTCGGAAAATTTCTTCAATGATAAAATGTCATCGTCTTTTTCTTCTAAATATGAATTTTCAACACTGTATCCCGCAATGTTGTTCAAATCGTCATCCTCCCCATCCGAGTTTTCAATATCGATATCATCTTCGTTTTCATCGGCCTCCTCTGCTGGCGCTTATGTCAATATATTCGGATATAATTATATATGTAAATATATAAGATAATTTTTATTTATAAGGTTTATCGGTGAATGCAATTTGTGTATTATTTGCCGATTGAATGTATATGTATGTTTGTATTTTTGTCTTTTTGCTGTAAATTCTAGCTTTAATTGTTATTGTGTCTTTAGCTTACTTGTTGTTACGCAGTCCCGCTAGTTGCTTTATTAAGCCTAAGGGCTACTGTTGCAAATTCGTTGAACGTAAATACTTGAACTTTAATTTTTAGTTTGTGGTTGTTGTGAGTATGGGTATACAAATGTAAGCGCATAAGTTAAGGCAATCAATAATTTGTTAATATAATATATACAATATATACTAGCTGACCCGGCGAACTTCGTACTGCCTAACAGTCAATTAATGTCGTGTTATCTTTTAGCTGAACTAATTTAGGCTCTGATGAAGATAATACAATGATACAAAGTAAATATGAACATAGGTAGATATATAAAAGTATTTAATTATGATCAACAATACATACAGAAAGAGAATACAAATTAAAATAAAGTACTTCAAACACGTGTCAGAAAAAAAAAGATTAAAATAAAGCATGTTGTGTAGCATGTGATGCACTCGGATTAACTCTTTTCATTCAAGCAACTTGTGGCAAACGACATTCTTTGTTTTTTTGCCAGGCGCAAGAACAAATAAAGCGGATGGTTTACCGACACGTAAACATGCCACGTGACCCTGTGATTTGTTAATCGTCATGGCGAAGGCAAGACGAATCGGGAATTGAATTCGTTTAAATTCAAAGGGCATTGGAATAAGAACTTCCTCGTCTCTAAATTTCTTTAAAATTCTTTGAATATCAACGCGGGAATCACATTGCTCATCAGTTTTCTTATCACCAAACGTGTTCCATTGCACAGTTTTGGTTGGTTTAAATTTCTAATCATGATCACTGTCGAGCCAACCCTAAGCTGCAAATTGTGCGGAGGTAAACCAGGCACATCCAAGGAGTCTAAAAATTCAGTTGGGTAATTAGTGGCTGAATTATAATATTTAGGTCGGAGTTGTCTTCAAAAAGATAATGGCGGACCGCCCTAATATCTTAAAGGACATACTTATATATGTTGGACTGTAATTTCCTTAAATTCGAAAAGGAAATTAGAACCAAAACTCTGGGGATACAATGGAATGCGATATCTGACCAGTATTCATATACTACAGAGTCAATACCAGCATTATCCGCCATAACAAACCGACAAATTTTATTCCCTGTGGCAATACCTTTCGACGCCGCACGATTGCTTTCGCCAATTATGATACAAGCCAAAAGACTAATACAAGAATTATGGATAGATGGAACCGATTCCGATGAACAAATAAAACCATTTCGTTTAGAAAAGTGGTCCCAGTTTGCAAGCAATCTAAATGATATCTCACAGATACAAATCCCTCGATGGGTAAACTATGCCCCAGAGCACAAAGTCGAACTACACGGCTTCTGTATACGTACGCACACAAAGCGAGATTGCGACCACAAGCCACTTACTAGTAGCAAAAACAAAAGTAGGTCCTTTAAAAGTAATAAGTCTATTACGACTTGAACTGTGTAGCGTTACTACTAGCCAAACTAGTATCTATGGTGCGAATGCATTTAAACATGGCTGACTAATTCCGCAATTTTCCCACCACCGATTTTATCATATACAAGGTTAACACGGCTTTAATATTATTGTTATCTACTATATAAAAATAAGTCCGGTTTTCCTTCCTGACGCTATAACTCCAGAACGCAAGAACCGATTTCCACGGTGTCGCATTCGTTGGAAAGGTCTCGGGCTCCGTGAGGTTTATAGCAAAGAAAATTCAGGAAAAATTTCAACAGAAAAGCGGGAAAATCTTTTTTCACATTCAGCGCCATCTCTGATACATAACATGTACTACAAACCAATATTTTAAGTAGATGGCGCCGGTGCGTGATACATTGATTGACAGCTACTCATTGTTCTCTGCTCATTTAATTTCATGTGACAAACCGGTATTGTGTTCACTTGAAATTGTGAAAAAAAACTAAAAAAACATAAGTTATTCGTTTCCTAACATTTCAATTGGAAACCATCAAATCAATAACGTGTATTTTTATAGACAGGTGGTAAGTTGAACTGTGTAAATTATGTGGATCGTGCATTTGAGGTTAAATTCACTGCTCTGTCCATAGTCCAAAATGCCTAGAGGCCGACGTGCAAACATCGCCCGTCGCACAAGACATGCAAGTCAGTAACAAGTGTATTCACAGAACTTAAGCGTAGAAAGACAAAATATAATAAGAGAACATGCCCGATTGATTAGCTTCATACAATCGCTTGGCATTCCAATATGATCCCACTGCGAACTACAGTTATAATGAAAATTTAGATATTGGACCAATGACGACTATATGCCGATATTGCAATGCGTTAAATTTCAAAAGAGAAACGGCTGGATTGTGCTGCGCAAGTGGAAAAGTCAAACTGGATCCATTACTTACACCACCAGAACCACTGAGACCATTGTTCGATGGAAGTGATCCCGATTCCAGCCATTTTCTTCAACACATCCTTGAATACAATAACTGCTTTCGCATGACTTCCTTTGGAGCTAATATCAATCGAGAAGGCGGCTTCATGCCGACTTGCAAGGTTAAGATACAACACACATAACCAATCATTCACACCAACACAATAAATTGCAACACATAACAACTACATATACACCACACACTACACCATCACACGATCAGAAGTTACACCGTATTCTTTAACAAATGATTGTTACAGATACAAGGACAAATGTATCATTTGCATGGTTCAATGGTGCCAACACTAGATGAACCGCATCAATTTCTGCAAATATATTTCATTTCGTCGATGCTTGATCAGCTGAATGTGCGGAGCAATATACAGGGAACACAACAATTAAAGAGACGAATTATTGAACAGTTGCAATCATTTTTACACGCTAATAATGCTGTGGTTAATATGTTCAAAACAGCATTGGAACGAACAAATTTGTCATAAGAGCGGATTGTACTCCAACAGGAGAACATGTGCGAAGATTCAATGCACCCACCGTTAATGATGTTGCTGCAATTATTGTTGGCGATCTAACTAAATCGCGTGACATTGTCGTTCAGCGAAGAAGCAATATCATGCATCGTGTAAACGAGACACATCGTTTGAACGATGCGTTACAATATCCAATCATTTATTGGCAAGGGCAAGACGGGTACGACATCATGTTGAAGACGGTCGATCCAATTTCAGGTACAATATTCACACACTAATTATTGCTATTATTGGTTTCCATTAACAATTCATTTAATTTTGCATTTTCAGGCGTAACAACGAATAAAAATCTAAGCGCAATGAATTACTATGCGTATCCTATGATGATTCGCACACATGAGGAGAATGTCATTCTGAAGTTCCGTCGGCTATTCCAGCAATTCGCTGTCGACATGTATGTCAAAGTCGAGACCAAACGTTTAGCGTTCATCCGATTCAATCAGGCAAAGCTACGATCTGAGGACTATATACACTTGCGTGATGCTATTCATTCAGATGGTGATGTTCAGAATATTGGACGTCTGATGATTCTCCCATCATCTTATATCGGAAGCCCTCGCCACATGCACGAATACGCTCAAGACGCTATGACGTACGTGCGAAATTATGGAACTCCGGATTTATTTATTACGCTCACATGCAATCCAAAGTGGACGGAAATTGAACGTGAGTTGGAACCGGGCCAAAAACCGCAAGATCGCCATGACATAATCGGCAGAGTATTTCAGCAAAAACTCAAGGTTATGATGAATGTGCTTACTAAGTATCAAGTTTTTGGTGACACACGTTGTTATTCGTACTCGGTGGAATGGCAGCAGCGTGGACTAACGCATGCTCATATCCTAATTTGGTTGCTGAACAAATTACATTCAGATGAAGTAGATGACATCATATCAGTTGAAATACCAGATCCAGTCACTGATCCCCATCTACACGACATTGTGACGACACAGATGGTTCATGGACCGTGCGGTGCATTAAATCCAATATCGCCTTGCATGGCTGATGGAAAGTGCACTAAACGATATCCGCGACCGTTAGTTACCGAAATAGTCACAGGGAACGATGGATATCCAGTTTATCGTCGGCGTTCAAAAGAAGATAATGGTCGAACTATCAAAGTTAAAGTTCAAAATCAAGAGATTGAGATCGGAAATGAATTCATTGAACCATATTGCCCACTGCTATCACGTATTTTCAAAACACATGCAAACGTTGAGAGTTGTCATTCGGCCAAATCAATCAAATATTTGTGCAAGTACGTCACAAAAGGCAGCGATATGGCTGTGTTTGGTATTGCGTCGGAAAATGCGAATGACGAAATCAGCAACTTCGAAATGGGCAGATACGTCAGTACTAATGAAGCACTGTGTTCTCATTTCAAATTCATGAAAGATATCCCACAGTTGTATATTTAGCAGTGCATTTGGAAAATGGCCAAAGAGTTTACTTCACTGAGGCTAATGCGGCACAACGAGCTGAGAGACCACTGTCGACAACATTGACTAGCTTCTTTGCAATGTGTGAAGCAGATCCCTTCGCAGTGACGCTGATGTACGTTGAAATGCCCAAGTATTACACTAGGAATCAATCAACAAAGAAATTCCAACGTCGCAAACAAGGAACCCCAGTTCCAGATTGGCAACATCTGTTTTCCGCTGATGCACTAGGTCGCATGTATACTGTTCATCCTAGAAATGATGAATGTTTTTATTTGCGACTGCTGTTGGTAAATGTACGTGGACCAAAATCATTTACGCATTTGAAAACTGTGAATGGCCACCAATGCCAAACATATCGAGAAGCATGTCAACTATTGGGTTTGCTGGAGAACGATTCTCATTGGGATTTAACACTTGCGGATTTAGTTGTTTCATCAAATGCGTACCAAATACGAACGCTGTTCGCAATTATCATCACCACATGTTTTCCTTCGCAACCAATTCAGTTATGGAACAAATACAAAGACGACATATGTGAAGATATCTTGCATCGCTTGCGCATCCAAACGAATAATCCTGACATCCAAATAACCGATCAAATCTACAATGAAGGATTGAAGCTGATTGAGGATCAATGCTTGACTATTGCAAACAAGCTACTGATTGAAGTAGGAATGATTGCGCCAAATCGATCGATGCATGATGCATTCAACCAAGAATTAAATCGAGAGCTGCAATACAATGTTGATACATTGCAGGAATTCGTTCGAAATAATGTGCCGTTGCTGAATGAACAGCAAAAACAAGTATACAAAATATTAATGCAAGCGGTGGACAATAATACTGGTGGTCTATTCTTCCTGGACGCACCTGGAGGAACAGGGAAAACATTTGTCATCATTGATTTTGGCCACTATTCGATCAAGATGTGACATAGCTTTGGCGTTAGCATCATCTGGAATTGCGGCGACTCTTCTTGATGGCGGTCGTACTGCACATTCTGCGCTTAAGTTGCCACTCAATTTAAAAACAATTGATACTCCAACATGCAATATTTCCCGATCCAGTGCAATGGGAAAGTTGTTGATGCAATGCAAGCTCATTGTTTGGGATGAGTGCACAATGGCACATAAGAAGTCACTTGAAGCACTTAACTTCACACTGAAGGATCTTCGGCGAAATAACAACATCTTTGGCGGCTTGATGGTATTTTTGGCAGGCGATTTCAGGCAGCCGTTGCCAGTAATTCCCCGTGGAACGCCTGCAGATGAATTGAATGCTTGCCTGAAGGCATCACCCTTATGGAATACCGTAAAACATTATCGCTAACCACTAATATGAGAGTTCAACTTCAAAATGATCAAAGTGCGGAACAATTTTCCAAACAATTGTTAGCTTTAGGAATGGGAAAGTCCCAGTTGATGCGACATCTGGATTAATTACTCTTACCAACGACTTTTGCCGATTTGTAGACTCTCAATTAGCTCTTATTGAAAATGTTTTCCCAAACATTAGTGAGAATTATCAGAATCATGCTTGGTTGAGTCAACGAGCAATTCTTGCCGCAAAGAATAAAGATGTACGCGCACTAAATTTCACCATTCAATTAAAAATTGCTAGCGATTTGGTGACATACAAATCCGTTGATTCCATAACAAATCCCGATGATGTAGTAAATTATCCAACGGAGTTTTTGAACCCTCTGGAGTTACCAGGATTTCCACCACATGATTTGCAACTCAAAGTTGGTACAGTTATTATGATATTGCGTAATTTGAATCCAACGCGACTTTGCAACGGTACTCGACTGTCGGTAAAAAGACTTATGCCGAATTTGATTGAGGCAACCATTATTAACGGCAAGTACGCAGGTGAAAATGTATGTATTCCTCGAATACCAATGATTCCGACTGATCTTCCGTTTGACTTCAAGCGATTGCAATTTTCAGTTCGCCTTGCGTTCGCAATGACAATTAACAAGTCGCAAGGTCAATCGCTTAGTGTTTGCGGGATAAATTTAGAAAATTATTGTTTTTCACATGGGCAGATATACGTGGCGTATTCACGAGTTGGGAAACCATCCGCTTTGTTTGTGTTAACATCAGACCAAAAAACAAAAAATGTGGTTTACCAGAGAGCACTTCAATGAAACGGATAATATGCGGACACGTATAACGCTTCGATTCAGTATTCACTTTGGATTCACGTTCATTTACTTAGAGAATTTCAACTAAATAACACTTCAAAATTTGTCATCGAAATGAATTCATTACTGTTGTGAAGTGAAATAAAATTTTTTCTTTTTGAATATAAAACAAAAAAAAAATTTTTCTTCATCTTTTAATTACCAAACGAAATGTTACATAAAACAAAGCCATCTGGTGGCGAAACGGAGTTTGCCGGGTTTGCTAGTAAATATATAATTATACATAATTATGAAATTTATCGTGTTTGTGTAGGTAACGCATATGTCCGAAATGAATCAGCATTACGAGTTCTGAAAGGTGCAGCTTCCCGTAGTTTTATCACACGGGTTGACCAATCGAAAAGAACAAAATGATGTGGCGATCATGCCCGTAGACGAAAACGAATGCGTTTTGTGACTTGAGTGTGGTGTGGTGCGTCGTATGTGGCGAGGACCTGTAAGTGTTCTCTAGGGTGCGCCATTATTTTTCCGGGTATAGTGGAGTGTACATGTAGAGGAAGGCTTAACCTATTTAACCATTCTGGACCCCTAGGCGAATATTTTTCCTAGTTTTACACATGTTTACTAAAACGGTATATGTATTTATTTCGGAATACTGCTTCTGAAGTAGCCGAGCGCGCAGTGGGTCACATGGTGATGGAGTAATGTTATATCCATATTGACCTGTAGTGTATATAACGGCTTTTATTTTAAAAATATAATTTGTATGCATTTTGATGCTTATTTAAGTGCTTTAGTAGTTGCTTTTCGTATTTATTGTATTCTGCGGTTGTTTCTTTTATAACTTTATTATTTGTATCGTTTATTTAAAATTTCTTTACCGTCGGCTTATTAAGGTTAGTGACTCCACGCCTGACTCAGATATGGCCAGAATGGATGCTCTTTTGAAACCTTTGAAGAGGGATCTCGCGAGAGTACAGTGATTAGCCGTGAATTGAGAATGGCTTTTTTTTGAGTTAGTAATGTGGTAAATTCGATATATTTATGTTTGAGATATACTTTTTTAAAGTAGTATTTGAAGATTTTTATAGCTGATTCCCATAAATCAGTCATATGAGGAGCACTTAGATCGACGCCATAACTGCGACCTTTGCTTTCGGTAAGTCTAAGTGCGTCACTGTATCACATTGGGAATATGGTGATCCCTTAACATTATTTTTTAGTTATTTCATAATTATAAAAATTTAGACAACTACAATATGAGCCACTATAGTAACATAGGTGTCGATTTTTCGACTTTTTAGGACAACTATGCTGCGAACAATATTATGTATGGACGTGGACGATTGTGGCCAAGAATAGGGAGATGCGAATATTGTTTGGATTATTTGAGAATTGTGACCAGGATTTTCGCTTGTACCATAATTGGCGAAAGTCATCCTACGGGGACGAAATTATTATTCCGGATAATGCGGATATTGACTCAGTAGGATATGAAAACTGATCAGATATCGCATTCCATTGAGTCCCCTGTATTTGTATGTTGCCCTTTTCAAATTTAAGGAATTTAGTGTACCAGAAGTTTTCTTTTGGAATATTTAGTAATATATTTGGATGCTTTGGTTGAATTATATATATTTATGTTTTTAACACTGGAGTAGTCAGAAGAATTTCTGACTTGGTTTTTTGTGCCAATTTGTGGAATGTTGGAAAATTGTGGCTTTGATGGTAGTCGTACGACGTACCGGCCATTGTTTCATCGAGTAGTTGTGGCTTTGTAGAAGTCCCCACAATACTAATCTTCTGGGGTTGTACTTAATAGGAGGGAGCGTTTTTCTAACTCCCGAAATTTCCTTAATTGTGAATTAAGGGATTCTTTTGAACTTTCGTCAATTTAAGTTGTTGATGTAAACTTGATCTGCAACCAGTTTACTTAGAATCCAACCGAATATAGTATTTTGTGCCAGAAGTGTGTTTGAAATTTTCTCAATACCTTCAAGTATTATCTGTGGTATGAGATCGCGGCCTAATAGCTTTAGGTGTGAAGCCTTTTGCCAATGCTTGCTATTTATTGATTTTATAACTGGTTAGTTTTGCTGACAGTTGTAGCCTGTTTTGTGCCCTAGACACTATAAATGATCGTTGTGATCCTTGGTCTATTAAGGCCCTAAGCTTAAACAGTTCTCCTCTGTGTTCGATGGAGACAACTGCTGTGGGTAGTACAATAGTATTCTACTTTGATTTTCGGTGTGTAGTGTTTGGGTTTTTAATGCCTTTGAGCAGCATGGTGCTTCTTGGCAATTTTCGCAATATTGATTTTCGGGATTTGCTTTTTCAATTAAACCCTTCTCTTATGAGCGCTGCTTTGGGGTGAGCTGGGTATGTGCTGTAATGAAGCATTGAGTGGTGTTTTTTATGACAATAGAAGCAATTAAATTTGCTTGAAAAATTATTTCGTTCGTTAACTTTTCTGTTTTTGAACTTCTCGCACGATTGTAATTTATACCCTCTTATGTATAGTTCGCATGACGTATGTTTTTTATGTTCGGTTGTGAACGATTGCGTTTTATATAAGCTTCTGTTTATATTGTTGTTGTATCTAGCTAGGACGGCCGTTCTTCATAACCTCTGTAAAATGTTTCTATGTCACATGCGGGCACCTCGAGGTAGATGCCTAAACTTGCCTCGTGATTCTGTATTTGTGGGAGCTCTACTCTCGGATGTGGAGTAGGTACAATTGCATATACTTATTAGCTTTAATTGATCAGAAATCATAGATTTTCTTTCTTTGTACTGGTTTAAGCAGTTTTCGTATATTGCGTAAGCCGATGATTTAAAATTGTGTGGTAGGTCCAAACTTTCATATCTACATATAAATGATAATTAATACAGAATACTATTTTACGTTTATAAGAGTTATTGTTAATATATTCGGATATAATTATATATGTAAATATATAAGATAATTTTTATTTATAAGGTTTATCGGTGAATGCAATTTGCGTATTGTTTGCCGATTGAATGTATATGTATGTATGTTTGTATTTTTGTCTTTTTGCTGTAGATTCTAGCTTTAATTGTTATTGTGTCTTTAGCTTACTTGTTGTTACGCAGTCCCGCTAGTTGCTTTATTAAGTCTAAGGGCTACAGTCGGAAATTCGTTGCACGTAAATACTTGAACTTTAATTTTTAGTTTGTGGTTGTTGTGAGTATATGTATACAAATGTAAGCGCATAAGTTAAGGCAATCAATAATTTGTTAATATAATATATACAATATATATTAGCTGACCCGGCGAACTTCGTACTGCCTAACAGTCAATTAATGTCGTGTTATCTTTTAGCTGAACTAATTTAGGGGCTGATGAAGATAATACAATGATACAAAATAAATATGAACATAGATAGATATATAAAAGTATTTAATTATGATCAACAATACATACAGAAAGAGAATACAAATTAAAATAAAGTACTTCAAACACGTGTCAGAAAAAAAAAGATTAAAATAAAGCATGTTGTGTAGCATGTGATGCACTCGGATTAACTCTTTTCATTCAAGCAACTTGTGGCAAACGACATTCTTTGTTTGTTTGCCAGGCGCAAGAACAAATAAAGCGGATGGTTTACCGACACGTAAACATGCCACGTGACCCTGTGATTTGTTAATCGTCATGGCGAAGGCAAGACGAATCGGGAATTGAATTCGTTTAAATTCAAAGGGCATTGGAATAAGAACTTCCTCGTCTCTAAATTTCTTTAAAATTCTTTGAATATCAACGCGGGAAACACATTGCTCATCAGTTTTCTTATCACCAAACGTGTTCCATTGCACAGTTTTGGTTGGTTTAAATTTCTAATCATGATCACTGTCGAGCCACCCCTAAGTTGCAAATTGTGCGGTGGGAAACCAGGCACATCCAAGGAGTCTAAAAATTCAGTTGGGTAATTAGTGGCTGAATTATAATATTTAGGTCGGAGTTGTCTTCAAAAAGATAATGGCGAACCGCCTTAATATCCTAAAGGACATGCTTAAAGAAAATCTGTTGGACTATAATTTCCTTAAATTCGAAAAGGAAATTAGAACAAAAACTCTGGGGATACAATGAAATGCGATATCTGACCAGTCTTCATATACTACAGACTCAATATCAGCATTATCCGCCATAACAAACCGACAAATTTTATTCTCTGTGGCAATACCTTTCGACGCTGCAGGATGGCTTTCGCCAATTATGATACAAGCCAAAAGACTAATACAAGAATTATGGATAGATGGAACCGATTGCGATGAACAAATAAAACCATTTCGTTTAGAAAAGTGGTCCCAGTTTGCGAGCAATCTAAATGATATCTCACAGATACAAATCCCTCGATGGGTAAACTATGCCCCAGAGCACAAAGTCGAACTACACGGCTTCGGTATACGTACGCACACAAAGCGAGATTGCGACCACAAGCCACTTACTAGTAGCAAAAACAAAAGTAGGTCCTTTAAAAGTAATAAGTCTATTACGACTTGAACTGTGTAGCGTTACTACTAGCCAAACTAGTATCTATGGTGCGAATGCATTTAAACATGGCTGACTAATTCCGCAATTTTCCCACCACCGATTTTATCGTATACAAGGTTAACACGGCTTTAATATAATATTATTGTTATAAATATATAATTATAAATAATTATGAAATTTATCGTGTTTATGTAGGTAACGCATATGTCCGAAAAGAATCAGCATTACAAGATCTGAAAGGTGCAGCTTGCCGTATTTTATCACACGGGTTGACCAATCGAAAAGAACAAAATGATATGGCGATAAGGCTGTAGACAAAAACGAATGAGTTTTGTGTGTGGTGCGTCGCATGTGGCGAGGACCTGTGAGTGTTCTCTAGGGTGCGCCATTATTTTCCCGGGTATAGTGGAGTGTACATGTAGAGGAAGGTTTAACCTATTTAACCATTCTGGACCCCTTGGCGAATATTTTCCCTAGTTTTACACATGTTTACTGAAACGGTATATGTATTAATTTCGGCATACTGCTTCTGAAGTAGCCGAGCACGCAGTGGGTCACATGGTGTTGGAGTAATGTTATATCCATATTGACCTGTAGTGTATAAAACGGCTTTGATTTTTAAAATATAATTTGTATGCGTTTTGATGCTCATGTAAGTGCTTTAAGGTAATCAATTTTATTGTGCGGATTTATGAGGTTGTAGTTGCTTTTCGTATTTATTGTATTCTGCGATTGTTTCTTTTATAACTTTATTATTTGTATCGTTTATTTAAAATTTCTTTACCGTCGGCTTATTAAGGTTAGTGACTCCACGCCTGACTCAGATATGGCCAGAATGGATGCTCTTTTGAAACCTTTGAAGAGGGATCTCGCGAGAGTACAGTGATTAGCCGTGAATTGAGAATGGCTTTTTTTTGAGTTGGTAATGTGGTAAATTCGATATATTTATGTTTGAGATATACTTTTTTAAAGTAGGATTTGAAGCTTTTTATAGCTGATTCCCATAAACCAGTCATATGAGGAGCACTTAGATCGGCGCCATAACTGCGACCTTTGCTTTCGGTAAGTCTAGGTGCGTCACTGTATCACATTGAGAATATGGTGATCCCTTAACATTATTTTTTAGTTGTTTCATAATTATAAAAATTTAGACAACTACAATATGAGCCACTATAGTAACATAGGTGTTGATTTTTCGACTATTTAGGACAACTATGCTGCGAACGATATTATGTATGGACGTTGGCGATTGTGGCCAAGAATCGGGAGATGTTAATATTGTTTGGATTATTGGAGAATTGTGACCAGGATTTTCGCTTGTACCATAATTGGCGAAAGTCATACTGCGGGGTCAAAATTATTATTGCGGATAATGCGGATATTGTCTCAGTAGGATATCAAAACTGATCAGATATCGCATTCCATTGAGTCCCCTGTATTTTTATGATGTCCTTTTCAAATTTAAGGAATTTAGTGTACCAGAAGTTTTCTTTTGGAATATTTAGTAATATATTTGGATGTTTTGGTTGAATTATATATATTTATGTTTTTAACACTGGAGTAGTCAGAAGAATTTCTGACTTGGTTTTTTGTGCCAATTTGTAGAATGTTGGAAAATTGTGGCTTTGATGGTAGTCATACGACGTACCGGCCATTATTTCGTCGAGTAGTTGTGGCTTTGTAGAAGTCACCCCAATACTAATCTTCTGGGGTTGTACTTGATAGGAGGGAGCGTTTTTCTAACTCCCGAAATTTCCTTAATTGTGAATTAAGGGATTCTTTTGAACTTTTATCAATTTAAGTTGTTTGATGTAAACTGGTTCTGTAACGAGTCCATTTAGAATCCAACCGAATATATTATTTTGTGCCAGAAGTGTGTTTGAAATTTTCTCAATACCTTCAAGTATTATCTGTGGTATGAGATCGCGGCCTAATAGCTTTAGGTGTGAAACCTTTTGCCAATGCTTGCTATTTATTGATTTTATAACTGGTTAGTTTTGTTGACAGTTGTAGCCTGTTTTGTGCCCTAGACGCTATAAATGATCGTTGTGATCCTTGGTCTATTAAGGCCCTAAGCTTAAACAGTTCTCTTTGGGATTTTCGGGATTTGCTTTTTCAATTAAACCCTTTTCTTATAAGCGCTGCTGTGGGGTGAGCTGGGTATGTACTGTAATGAAGCATTGAATGGTGTTTTTTATGACAATAGAAGTAATTAAATTTGCTTGGAAAATTATTTCGTTCGTTAACTTTTAAGTTTTTGAACTTCTCGCACGATTGTAATTTATACCCTCTTATGTATAGTTCGCATGACGTATGTTTTTTATGTTCGGTTGTGAACGATTGCGTTTTATATAAGCTTCTGTTTATATTGTTGTTGTATCTAGCTTGGGGTCTGTTGAAGATTCTATTGAGGTCATTTTGATAGGTTTAGGTTTTAATAATTTTTGTGTCTACCCTTTCAGCGATTTCGTACTGGGTAGTTAGAAAGGCTCCCATAAAAGTAACGATTTTTCTGGTAATGCATATGTTTACCAGTATAGGGTCCCTGCTGTCTGTGAGAATATTCAGTTTATTAGTGTCTTTCGTTTTCATATCTAGATTTTAGAGCTTCCCAAGCAAAATTTAAATTGTCGTCATTTAGTGCGAACTGTCTTACTATTGTGCCTGCTTGACCTTTAGTTTTGTATCGAAGGTGATACAATTTTTGTGCATGTGATAATTTTGGATGGTTGATGTATACGGCTGTAAACATGTCCCGGAAGGACGGCCGTTCTTCATAACCTCTGTAAAATGTTTCTATGTCACATACGGGCACCTCGAGGTAAATGCCTAAACTTGCCTCGTGATTCTGTATTTGTGGCAGCTCTACTCTCGGATGTGGAATAGGTACAATTGCATATACTTATTAGCTTTAATTGATCAGAAATCATAGATTTTCTTTCTTTGTACTGGTTTAAGCAGTTTTCGTATATTGCGTAAGCCGATGATTTAAAATTGTGTGGTAGGTCCAAACTTTCATATCTACATATAAATGATAATTAATACAGAATACTATTTTACGTTTATAAGAGTTATTGTTAATATATTCGGATATAATTATATATGTAAATATATAAGATAATTTTTATTTATAAGGTTTATCGGTGAATGCAATTTGCGTATTGTTTGCCGATTGAATGTATATGTATGTATGTTTGTATTTTTGTCTTTTTGCTGTAGATTCTAGCTTTAATTGTTATTGTGTCTTTAGCTTACTTGTTGTTACGCAGTCCCGCTAGTTGCTTTATTAAGCCTAAGGGCTACTGTCGGAAATTCGTTGCACGTAAATACTTGAACTTTAATTTTTAGTTTGTGGTTGTTGTGAGTATATGTATACAAATGTAAGCGCATAAGTTAAGGCAATCAATAATTTGTTAATATAATATATACAATATATACTAGCTGGCCCGGCGAAGTTCGTACTGCCTAACAGTCAATTAATGTCGTGTTATCTTTTAGCTGAACTAATTTAGGCTCTGATGAAGGTAAAACAATGATACAAAATAAATATGAACATAGATAGATATATAAAAGTATTTAATTATGATCAACAATACATACAGAAAGAGAATACAAATTAAAATTAAGTACTTCAAACACGTGTCAGAAAAAAAAAGATTAAAATAAAGTATGTTGTGTAGCATGTGATGCACTCGGATTAACTCTTTTTATTCAAGCACCTTGTGGCAAAAGACATTCTTTGTTTATTTTGCGAGGCTCAAGAACAAATAAAGCGGATGGCTTACCGACACGTAAACATGCCACGTGACCCTGTGATTTGTTAATCGTAATGGCGAAGGCAAGACGAATCGGGAATTGAATTCGTTTAAATTCAAAGGGCATTGGAATAAGAACTTCCTCGTCTCTAAATTTCTTTAAAATTCTTTGAATATCAACGCGGGAATCACATTGGTCATCAGTTTTCTTATCACCAAACGTGTTCCATTACACAGTTTTGGTTGGTTTAAATTTCTAATCATGATCACTGTCGAGCCAACCCTAAGTTGCAAATTGTGCGGTGGTAAACCAGGCACATCCAAGGAGTCTAAAAATTCAGTTGGGTAATTAGTGGCTGAATTATAATATTTAGGTCGGAGTTGTCTTCAAAAAGATAATGGCGAACCGCCCTAATATCTTAAAGGACATACTTAAAGAAAATCTGTTGGACTGTAAATTCCTTAAATTCGAAAAGGAAATTAGAACAAAAACTCTGGGGATACAATGGAATGCGATATCTGACCAGTCTTCATATACTACAGAGTCAATATCAGCATTATCCGCCATAACAAACCGACAAATTTTATTATCTGTGGCAATACCTTTCGACGCCGCAGGATGCCTTTCGCCAATTATGATACAAGCCAAAAGACTAATACAAGAATTATGGATAGATGGAACCGATTGCGATGAACAAATAAAACCATTTCGTTTAGAAAAGTGGTCCCAGTTTGCGAGCAATTTAAATGATGTCTCACAGATACAAATCCCTCGATGGGTAAACTATGCCCCAGAGCACAAAGTCGAACTACACGGCTTCTGTATACGTACGCACACAAAGCGAGATTGCGACCACAAGCCACTTACTAGTAGCAAAAACAAAAGTAGGTCCTTTAAAAGTAATAAGTCTATTACGACTTGAACTGTGTAGCGTTACTACTAGCCAAACTAGTATCTATGGTGCGAATGCATTTAAACATGGCTGACTAATTCCGCAATTTTCCCACCACCAATTTTATCGTATACAAGGTTAACACGGCTTTAATATAATATTATTGTTATAAATATATAATTATAAATAATTATGAAATTTATCGTGATTATGTAGGTAACGCATATGTCCGAAAAGAATCAGCATTACAAGTACTGAAAGGTGCAGCTTCACGTAGTTTTATCACACGGGTTGACCAATCGAAAAGAACAAAATGATGTGGCGATAAGGCTGTAGACAAAAACGAATGAGTTTTGTGTTTGGTGCGTCGTATGTGGCGAGGACCTGTAAGTGTTCTCTAGGGTGCGCCATTATTTTCCCGGGTATAGTGGAGTGTACATGTAGAGGAAGGTTTAACCTATTTAACCATTCTGGACCCCTTGGCGAATATTTTCCCTAGTTTTACACATGTTTACTGAAACGGTATATGTATTAATTTCGGCATACTGCTTCTGAAGTAGCCGAGCGCGCAGTGGGTCACATGGTGTTGGAGTAATGTTATATCCATATTGACCTGTAGTGTATAAAACGCCTCTGATTTTTAAAATATAATTTGTATGCATTTTGATGCTTATTTAAGTGCTTTAAGGTAGGCAATGTTATTGTGCGGATTTATGAGGTTGTAGTTGCTTTTCGTATTTATTGTATTCTGCGGTTGTTTCTTTATAACTTTATTATTTGTATCGTTTATTTAAAATTTCTTTACCGTCGGCTTATTAAGGTTAGCAACTCCACGCCTGACTCAGATATGGCCAGAATGGATGCTCTTTTGAAACCTTTGAAGAGGGCTCCTGCGAGAGTACAGTGACGGCTAATCATTGAGAATGGCTTTTTTTTGAGTTGGTAATGCGGTAAATTCGATATATTTATGTTTGAGATATACTTTTTTAAAGTAGGATTTGAAGCTTTTTATAGCTGATTCCCATAAACCAGTCATATGAGGAGCACTTAGATCGACGCCATAACTACGACCTTTGCTTTCGGTAAGTCTAGGTGCTTCACTGTATCGTATTGGGAATATGGTGATCCGTTAACATTATTTTTTAGTTGTTTCATAATTATAAAAATTTGGACAATACAATATGAGCCACTATAAAAACATGGGTGTCGATTTTTCGACTTTTTAGGACAACTATGCTGCGAACGATATTATGTATGGACGTGGGCGATTGTGGCCAAGAATCGGGAGATGTGAATATTGTTTGGATTATTTACTCAGTAGGATATGAAAACTGATCAGATATCGCATTCCATTGAGTCCCCTGTATTTTTATGTTGCCCTTTTCAAATTTAAGGAATTTAGTGTACCAGAAGTTTTCTTTTGGAATATTTAGTAATATATTTGGATGTTTTGGTTGAATTATATATATTTATGTTTTTAACACTGGAGTAGTCAGAAGAATTTCTGACTTGGTTTTTTGTGCCAATTTGTAGAATGTTGGAAAATTGTGGCTTTGATGGTAGTCATACGATGTACCGGCCATTATTTCATCGAGTAGTTGTGGCTTTGTAGAAGTCACCACAATACTAATCTTCTGGGGTTGTACTTGATAGGAGGGAGCGTTTTTCTAACTCCCGAAATTTTCTTAATTGTAAATTAAGGGATTCTTTTGAACTTTCATCAATTTAAGTTGTTGATGTGGAAACTGGTTCTGTAACCAGTCCAATTAGAATCCAATCGAATATAGTATTTTGTGCCAGAAGTGTGTTTGAAATTTTCTCAATACCTTCTAGTATTATCTGTGGTATGAGATCGCGGCCTAATAGCTTTATGTGTGAAAACTTTTGCCAATGCTTGCTATTTATTGATTTTAAAACTGGTAAGTTTTGTTGGCAGTTGTAGCCTGTTTTGTGCCCTAGACGCTATAAATGATCGTTGTGATCCTTGGTCTATTAAGGCCCTAAGCTTAAACAGTTCTCCTCGGTGTTCGATGGAGACAACTGCTGTGGGTAGTACAATAGTACTCTACTTTGATTTTCGGTGTGTAGTGTTTGGGTTTTAATGCCTTTGAGCAGCATGGTGCTTCTTGGCAATTTTCGCAGTATTGATTTTCGGGATTTGCTTTTTCAATTAAACCCTTCTCTTATAAGCGCTGCTTTGGGGTGAGCTGGGTATGTGCTGTAATGAAGCATTGAGTGGTGTTTCTTATGACAATAGAAGCAATTAAATTTGCTTGAAAAATTATTTCGTTCGTTAACTTTTAAGTTTTTGAACTTCTCGCACGATTGTAATTTATACCCTCTTATGTATAGTTCGCATGACGTATGTTTTTTCGGTTGTGAACGATTGCGTTTTCTATAAGCTTCTGTTTATATTGTTGTTGTATCTAGCTAGGACGACCGTTCTTCATAACCTCTGTAAAATGTTTCTATGTCACATGCGGGCTCCTCGATATATATAAATGATAATTAATACAGAATACTCTTTTACGTTTATAAGAGTTGTTTTTCGGACTACAAAAATAATTACTTGCGAAATAAATGTTTTAATTTGTATTTTGTCTTGAATATTTTGTTGTGAGAGTCATTTTAATTTTCTTAATTAAGTTGTTAAGAATCGCACTTTTAATTTAACAATACTTATTATGTCCTTATGTTGATGTATAAGGGCGTACCTAAACCAAATACACGGACTTGTGAATATATATAAATTTATGTGCTCATGAAATTGAGAGCTCGTTGAAGAGATCAAAACATTTTGTACACAAGTATTCACGAATTGTTTGTGCGTATGCATGTTAATTTTCTAATGCAATTGAGAGCTCGTTGAAGAGATCAATGTGCTTTTTTATTGAGAGTTTTTTTTTGTTTCCGTTTTAATAAACAATACAATTAAGAAAATTTTATATAATATTTAATATATTTTTACCACAATGTTGATTTTTTTATATGAAAATCACTTTTTAGTGAATGTTAAATTAAAATGTTAATTAAAATTTTATATAGTAGTTTAATTTTACCCAGCGCAGGGTAGACAGGCAGATTCTAGGCCGTATGATTATATACTTGAACATATAATATGCGTACAGATGTTCGCATTACAAAGAGAGCGCGAAACCAAATTTGCAGGTCCTTGTGCAATTATGTTTATATGCTATTATACTTATGTTAAAGTAAGTATAGATATAATAGGTAAGCATATATGTATTTTTTGTTTGTTTTTCCCGTCTTTATTTTTCCTTTCATATTTTATAATTCTTTTGCTTACGTATTTTATGCAATCCTGCTTGTTGCTCTTTGTTTGTTTTTATTTTAACCTAAGGTGTATTGCTGGAGAAATGTGCAAGTATATACTTGAATTTGTTTGTTGTGTTTGTTAATAGGTGCGTTGGAATACATAAAGGTAAGCGTGTAGTTAGGCAATAACTTAATATTAATTTGTGTTCTTTTGTTTTAATATATAAGTATCTAATAGGAAATATATGTTATACCGACTGTAGTCAGTTTTTCCCTCCAAAAACACTGTAAGACTGAGACAGTTTGGTAACCGTTTTTTTGGTAAACGTATTTGTTATAACCGGTTCTATATATGTATATAAAACTGTAATTTTTACATACATATATGCATGATAAACTAAGAGAATAGCAAAACGATACGACTCACTTTATACTCCCTCAGGGGTTTTCTGAGGGGATAATATATATGTATTGTATGTCCGTGTGTGTATTCCATTTTTGTTAATTCCTTCTCCGCTTCCAGTTGTGCCTGGTTTTAGTGAGTGTTGTTTTTGTTTATTGTTGTTTGTTTCGCGCCCATTTAAATTACTTTTATTTATGTTTTTGTAGTTAGGTACTTTAGTATTTCGAGCTCGTTTGTGTTTCTGGCAGATTGTATTTAGCGCCCGATTTGTGAGTTTTTAATTTTTTTTAAATGTTTTGCAAATTTTGCACTGTGTATTTACATATGTAAATGTGTTTCTTAATTTGTGTTTTAACAATTGAACTTATTGCCATCTCTGTTTTTGTTTTTTTGGTATTATTGCATATGAGTTTTCTGTATATACATATGTGTGAAGATATGTACTTGTATGTATACATATACTTGTACATATATATTGTCACTGCACTTCTCTGTTTTGTCAACACACTTTTGTTCTGTAGTTTTGTTTTTTTTTTTTTGTTTGCGTCACTACATTTTTTTTTATTTTAGCTAGTTACCGCACTTTGCATATTTTCGATATGTATTTTTTCCAATAGTGCCTTTCTGTGATGCTCGAAGGACCATGACTAATTCCCCAATTCGTTGAGAGCATACACCACCAATGATAAAACATTTCACCACTTCACTTATAATCGCGTGGATAATTTAAATAAAAATGCGATATATACAAGGTTAACACGGCTTTAATATTATTGTTATAAATATATTATTATTAATTATTATGAAATTTATCCAATTTATGTTGATAAATCATATGTCCGAAATGAAACAGCATTACGAGTTCTGAAAGGTGCAGCCTGTCGTAGTTTTATCGCACGGGTTGACCAACCGAAGAGAACAAAATGATGTGGCGATTAGCTCGTAGACGAAAACCCGTGAGTCTTCTCAGATGTGATGCGTCGCGTTAGGGTGCGACACTATTTTACCGAGTAGAGTGGTGTATGAAGGGAGGTTTTACCCATTTAACCAATGGCGAAATACAAACTATATCTGTGGTCCGATTCGGAAATTGTACTAGCCTGGCTGGAAGACGTATATTTCCAATCGAATGTCTCAAATACTTGACCTAGTAGGATCAGCCACTTGGCGACACGTAGCCAGTGCTGACAATCCAGCTGATCTAGAAACAAGAGGGTACAAAGCCCTGCACCTTGCCACCACCAACCTCTGGTGTAACGGCCCTCGTTTGTTGATAGGATCTCCCGATTATTGGTCACAACTGCCCATGCGTAAAATAAATGCCCCAGAGAGTTAACAAACCGACTCTTTTCTCACAACATTGCAGGATAATGACATCCTCGAGCGAAAAGCAAATACTCAAGTGCATTACCTCAGCAGCGATATATCACTATTGAGAGAATCAAAACCTATTGATAAGAGATTGGTTCTAAACCCATTCCTCGACACGAAAGGTCTAGTTCATGTGAATGGTCGGCTTGCCAATTCAAGCCTAACAATTATTACGCCTTGGAGCGAACGCCATCCCATAATTGTACCAGAGAAGTATCGACTTACGCATCAGTTATATCCACATATTAATGCTTGTTGCTAAACATCGCCTCATGCAACATATGGTCCGCCAGGAATTTTATATTCCCTGACCTAAGCCCCAAATAAAGAAGTGCATTTCTTGTGCAAGCTTGTCTTTGTCTGTTTTATGACAAAAGCAGTGCACCTTGAGCTTTGTACTAATCTGACAAAGGAGGCTTTCCGTGCAGGATTTGCTCGATTCGTCGGACGACGCGGCTTTCCATCCAAGATAATGAGCGACAGTGGTAAAACATTTATCGGCGCTCAAATAGCCACCGAAAAACAGTTTGTGGACTTTATCAAACAAGTCACACCGGAGATTGTACACAAGTCCGCGCCCCAAAGCATTAATTGGCAATTTATATCCCCAAACGCTCCTCATATGAGTGGTCTGGGAATCAGGTGTAAAAAGCTTCAAAGAGGTTATTGGAAATTACAAATTAATTACGAAGAATTCTCGTTCTCAATTCACGGCCTCTCACAATCCTCTGGCAAGATCCCTTCGGTTTCACAGCCTTAACTCCAAGATACTTTCTCAAAGGAACACGCATTCTGGCCATACCTGAGCCAGGTGTGGAGTCGCTATTAAAATTCTCCATCACATATTCTCAAATGCATAAAGGATAAACAATACCGTTGGAAGACTCCTGAACAAGCACCAAAACTTGGAGATTGTGTGATCATCCATGATGATTGTCTACCGAATGCCGGCTTGGGCGCATAGAAAAGCTACATTATGGCTCCGACGGTCATATACGAATAGTTGATCTTCGTACGCGAAGCAGAACGCTAACTAGACAGCTCGTGAAGCTATGCTTTCTCCCAACCGCCGATAATCGCGACACAGCAAGTCGCAAACAATCAACCGATACAGCCTGACGTACTTACCATGGTATAAGGGAGTAGGGAAGTCCCATTCACAGTAGTTTCGCCACCTCTGAGGCGTACGTTCACAATAAAACCAACATGGCGGCCATGGTGAGTTAGAATGGCGAGGGGTTAAAACGGGTTGCGCATAGCAGAAAACGCCTAAATAATTATTTATAAATATTTTAAATTTTGGTTATTAATTGATGTTTAATGCTAACAATATATAATATCATACCATGTTAATATAGGTAAATATGCGGCATATTTTTAAGCATTTAAATAACTTATTAATGGGCAAACTGAAAATTCAATTTAACTATGAGTGGACGGGAAGAAATAACTATTGTAACAAAATTTGATACTATAAGTAATAATAATTTATATAATCAAAAAAGCAAAACTTATCATTGCCATACAAGTGATAATAATTCATTTAAACAATAAAGCAAAATTTATCATTGTAATTATATCAAGAAATTTTACTAGTGCTCTAATTTAAGTATAGATTTATTTAATCACAAATTTTTTTACGTTTTATATATCAGCAATTAAGGGTGGATATATGTACAATAGTTTATACAACTTACTATATTATTATATAGTTCTTAGTTTAGTTTTTAAATATATAGACTTCTAAAATAAATTATTTTTTGAAGTTGCAATATCTTTATAGTATAAAATACGGTAGACATATCAGGTAGTTGTCTCTGTATTTCAGCCTGTAGCCATTATAATATGTACAATATTTTACATATAACTCTTTACATAAATCAATTACCATATTGTTCTATAGTTCTAAATTTAGTTTTCAAATATATAGACTCCTAAAATAAATAATTTGTTGAAGTTGCAATATCTTTATAGTATAAAACATTTTATAAGGGTAAATAAAATACGGTAGATATATTTCTTTTTTAAAAAGTATTATAAAATTAGCTTGCGCAACAATGTTATGCAATGCTCAATAGCAATACTGGCATTTGAATTTATTAACAACTTTTAGTCAAACGCATTAATACACACCTGCTCATTGATAAAAATTCTTGTTTGAGCAGTTTTATCAGGAGCAATATGAAATATTCATTATTTTACGAAGATTGTATTGCAAATTTTTAAACATTGCCCTCAGTTTCGTTGAATAAGCATTTTCCGCATCCTGTTATTTGACATGGTTGCTTAATTGCACCTTACATTTCTCTGTGGTGATTATTTATTAAGTTACCACAGTTAAAAAAAGGCATAAATATATATCGTAATTACTCTGAAATTTGCCAATAATAGTCGCTTTTTTAAGAACATATATTAAAATAAACTTATTCTATTTTGAAAACATATTAAAGTTTTACATATAATCAATATTTTTTGGACAACTTTTTTATAAATTAAGAGAAAATAGCCAAATGCAACCATTTTCCGGTTAAAAGTCGGCCATCTTGGCTATCAATAGAAACTCAACCCCTAGGCGGACTTGACGTTTCTCCATGGACCCCTCTCAGCTGTAGCATTGTTTACATCCATCAGCTGATTCTTTCTCTACTCCCCCTTTACGATGGTACTTACATTTCTACGCTTAAATGTATGTAGATATGTGTAGCACGCAAAAAATACAAATGCCACTTCATATATACATAATTATTTTTTGCCATATAAACGATTTTTATGATGAAAAATTAATAAAATATGATTTTTTTGCACAAATGTTATATTATATAATATAATAATATATTAGCAATTATCAATAAATACATGTGAGCGCACTGCTCTGTATGTAAGTATGTACTTATGTACAAATATGCGTATGACCGCGCAAATAAGTAATGCATACACAAATCCATTGTATAAATCTACAAGTAGCCAATCCTAAGATTTTCACTAATACACACGCAAAAATATCCCACTTGGTACGGGTTGCCTCGAAAATTCTACTACTAAAATCACACTTGGTACGTGTTGCCAACCAATATTCTGCTACTAAAGTCACACTTTGTACGGGTTGCCAACCATTATTCTGCTACTAAAACGTCCAAATGACAGAAATCTGCTAGTGTGTTGCCGTGTTATGTTTTAAAATTTATAACTTTAAGAATGTTTTTATTACATATTCAAATATTTTTCGGTTGTTTTAATTTCTAAAGATTAAATTTACATATTATTATTTAAATTAATATTTATTCTATTGAAATGTTATTAAATGTTTCCAATTTTATCAAATATATTATTTTATAATTGAATTGTACCTGATTTTTATATATTTATTTTCTTTTTTGTTTAAATCAAGTTGAATATTTCAACTTATATTGTTAATGTTATATTGTTAATGTAATTAATATTCATGAACCTGAATTATGTACCTGATTTTATGTATATATCTTTTAGAGTTATAATTGTTATGAAAAGTAGATTGTTTTAGAACTGTATATATTATATGGGTGAATATAGGCCTCCTGGGGAACCGAACACCCAAAAAAGATCGGTAACGCGCCTATATTGCATGGTGAGGAAAAGCAATAAATATATAATAATCTTTTGTTCCGAAAATTTTCTTAAAAGTTTTCATTATTATTTTCATTACAAATACATGTTCATAAACAAATTGTTAAACTACATCCTTTTATTTAAAACTCTGTGTCAAAAAAAGGAATATTCGATCAGGTGATCACGGCTGTTTCACACACATAAGAAAACAGCTGATTCTTTGGCTAATTGTAAGCTTATACAATGCACAAATCTACATACATTTAAGCGTAGAAATGTAAGTACGTCAGGCAATAGGCAAAATACAAACATTGTTGTACAAAAAAAGAACAATTGTCTCAAATAGCATGAGCACCAGAAATCAATATGGCAGCCAAATTGACAAATCCTAAATTTGTAGTAAATCACACACCAACAACATTTTCATTCATGAACGCTGGCGCACAAGCAATAAGCTAAGTCGTTTCATTCATGAAAGCAAACGCCTTACACATCTCCTCGAGCATGCGTTTTTCTACAAGCGTCTTTTCGTGACGATGGCAAAAGCTAGAAATCATAAATTGAACAACTTTTTTATGTTTCCTCTAGAAGGGAAAGGTGATAACCCTGCAAGCCCACAAAACACAGAAAAAAGTGACAAAAGTGGCAACAAAGCTTTTGTTGATTTAAAATATTTTACAATTCTAAAATATCTTTCCGTGACTCGCAAAAATCTGCGTCAAGATGTATACATGTTCATATAAAACCATACATACCTACAATGATTTGTAGGCAAAGCTGTTAAAGCGGCAAGGGAAGCGAAGACAATCGGCTCGCGTTCGTTTATTTTTTGGCACATCTCGGATTTTCTACCAACAACACAATGTTGTGACGCCTTGTCGTCGCGTCAGTCCTTAGACAGAATGACTCTGTGACATAAAAACAAAAAAAATGTCAACGGAGATTTCACATGAAGAATTGAGTGTACATATATACATACAAATGTGCAAACGACATAATATATGTATGAGAAAGCATAGGTTCACGAGCTGTCTAGTTAGCGTTCTGCTTCGCGTACGAAGACCAACTACTCGTATATGACCCTCGGAGCCATAATGTAGCTTTTCTATGCGCCCAAGCCGGCATTCGGTAGGAGGTAGACAATCATTCGGTATTGTTTATGGAGATCCTTTATGTATTGGAGAATATGTGATGGAGAATTTTAATTTTTTCCCAGCGATTTAATAAGGATAGCGACTCCACATCTGGCTCAGGTATGGCCAGAATGGGTGTTCCTTTGAGAAAGTATCTTGGAGTTAAGGCTGTGAAATCGGAGGGATCTTGCGAGAGGATTGTGAGAGGCCGTGAATTGAGAACGGCTTCAATTCGGATTAAAAATCCCGAGAATTTTTCATAATTAATTTGTAATTTCCAACAACCTTTTTGAAGTGGAATTTGAAGCTTTTTACAGCTGTTTCCCAGAAACCACTCATATGAGGAGCGTTTGGGGGGATAAATTGCCAATTAATGCTTTGTACTTAAGTATGTACAATCTCCGGTGAGACTTGTTTGATAAAGTCCACAAACTGTTTTTCTCTCAATAGTGATATATCGCGGCTGAAGTAGTGCACTGGAGTATATGCGATAAGAGCGCCCTTTGCCTTTCGCTAGAGGATGTCATTATCCTGCAATGTTGTGAGAAAAGAGGATGGGCAGTTGTGACCAATAATCGGGAGATATAACATATATTTCCAAATAGATACTATATAATATATTAAAACAAAAAAAAAAAAAATAATATGAACTTATTGCCTAACTCCACGCTTACCTTTGTGTATTCCAACGCACCTATTAACAAACACAAAAAACAAATTCAAGTATATACGTGCACATGTTCTTAACTGTATTGTTTATTAAAACGCAAACAAAAAAACTCTCATTAAAAAAAAAATACAATAACATAAGTGCATATGCATACAAGCATCTTTTCAAAGTCCACATTGGCATATATCCCGCAATACCCCTTGTAACAAATAAGCAGTATTGCGTATAAAACAAAAACAATAAAAAGCACATTGATCTCTTCAACGAGCTCTCAATTGCATTAGAAAATAAACACACATACGCACAAACAATCCGTGAATACTTATGTACAAAATGTTTTGTTCTCTTCAACGAGCTCTCAATTTCATGAGCACTTAAATATATATATATTACAAGTCCGTGTTATGGGTGTACCTAAATACATCAACATAAGGACATAATAAGTATTGTTAAGTTAAAAATGCGATTCTTTATAACTTAATTAAGAAAATGATGAAAATGATTTTGATAAAATGACTCTCGCAACAAAATATTCAAGATAAAATACAAATTAAAAAATTTATTTCGCAAGTAATTATTTATCTAGTCCGAAAAACAACTCTTATAAACGTAAAAGAGTATTCTGTATTAATTATCATTTATCGCTGCGATTTTATCAGTTTACACTGAGAAAAATTTTAATCAACTTTGATACATTAGAAAAAAAGTAAATAACATAACAAAAATGTTTAATGACGACAAAAATTAAATTACACCTGCAGAAGCTACACGCGCACAAAGCAAATAAAAGGAAAAGATACTTGTGCCACCAAATTTATTTCTGAGAGTGACAGATTACCACGATAGTGCACTCGATTTTCATTTTCACTGATTCAAGACATCTCTGAATCGTTATTGGAAATAAAAAAACAAAATATTGACAGCTTTTGGACTCGTCTTCAAACGGCTCATGATGACATAGTAGATTATGACAGTTTAGATCTACCACACAATTTTAAATCATCGGCTTACGCAATATAGGAAAACTGTTTAAACCAGTACAAAGAAAGAAAATCTATGATTTCTGATCAATTAAAGCGAATAAATGCAATTGCACCTACTCCACATCCGTGAGTAGAGCTGCCACAAATACAAAATTACGAGGCAAGTTCAGGCTTTCACCTCGAGGTGCCCGCATGTGACATAGAAACATTTTATAGACGTTATAAAGAACGGCCGTCCTTCCGGGACATGTCTACAGCCGTATACATCAACCATCCAAAATTATCACATGCACAAAAGCTTTATCACCTTTGATACAAAACTAAAGGGCAAGCAGGGTCAATAGAATACAGTTCGCATTAAATGACGACAATTTAAATTTTGCTTGGGAAGCTCTAAAATCTAGATATGAAAACGAAAGACACTAATAAACTGAATATTATCCCAGACAGCAAGGACCCTATACTGGTAAATATATGCATTACCAGAAAAATCGAAATCGCTGAAAGGGTAGGCACAAAAATTATTAAAACCTGAACCTATCAAAATGACCTCAATAGAATCTTCAACAGACCCCAAGCTAGATACAACAACAATATAAACAGAAACTTATATAAAACGCAATCGTTCACAACCGAACATAAAAAACATACGTCATGCGAACTATGCATAAGAGGGTATAAATTACAATCGTGCGAGAAGTTCAAAAACTTAAAAGTTAACGAACGAAATAATTTTGCAAGCAAATTTAATTGCTTCAATTGCTATAAAAGACATCACTCAATGTTTCATTACAGCACATATCCCAGTTTACCCCAAAGCAGCGCCTATAAGAAAAGAGTTTAATTGAAAAAGCAAATCCCGAAAATCAATATCGCGAAAATTGTCAAAAAGCACCATGCCGCTCAAAGGCATTAAAAACCCAAACACTACATAGCGAGGAGAACTGTTTAGGCTTAGGGCCTTAATAGACCGAGGATCACAACGATCATTTATGGCGTCTAGGGCACAAAACAGGCTACAACTGCCAACAAAACTAACCAGTTTTAAAATCAATAAATAGAAAGCATTGGCAAAAGGATTCACACTTAAAGCTATTAGGCCGCGATCTCATACCACAGATAATACTTGAAGGTATTGAAAAAATTTCAAACACACTTCTGGCACCAAATACTATATTCGGTCGGATTCTAAGTGGACTGGTTACAGAACCAGTTTCCACATCAACAACTTAAATTGACGAAAGTTCAAAAGAATCCCTTAATTCACAATTAAGGAAATTTCGGGAGTTAGAAAAACGAAAGATTAGTATTGTGGGGACTTCTACAAAGCCATAACTGCTCGATCAAATAATGGCCGGTACGTCGTACGAGCAGAGAACTTAAAACAACATTTTCATTTTTTCATTCATTTAAGTTCTCTGGTACGACTACCACCAAAGTCACAATTTTCCAACATTCTACAAATTGGCATAAAAAACCAAGTCAGAGCTTCTTCTGACTACTCCAGTGTTAAAAACATAAATATATATATTTAATAATTCAACCAAAACATCCAAATATATTACTAAATATTCCAAAAAAAATGTGTTGTACACTAATTTCTTTAAATTTGAAAAGGGCAACATAGAAATACAAAAGACCCAATGGCATGCGATATCTGATCAGCTTTCATATCCTACTGAGTCAATATCCGCATTATCCGCATTAATAATTATTCTTGGCCACAATCGTCCACGTCCATACATAATATCGTTCGCAGCATAGTTGTCCTAAGAAGTCGAAAAATCGACACCTATGTTACTATAGTGGCTCGTATTGTAGTTGCCTAAATTTTTATAATTATGAAACAATTAAAAGATAATGTTAAAGGATCACCATATTCCCAATGTGATACAGTGACGCACCTAGACTTATCGAAAGCAAAGGTCGCAGTTATGGCATCAATCTAAGCGCTCCTCATATGACTGGTTTATGGGAATCAGCTATAAAAAGCTTCAAATCCTACTTTAAAAAAGTATATCTCAAACATAAATATATATAATTCAACCAAAACATCCAAATATATTACTAAATATTCCAAAAGAAAACTTCTGGTACACTAAATTCCTTAAATTTGAAAAGGGCAACATAAAAATACAGGGGACTCAATGGAATGCGATATCTGATCAGCCTTCCTCTACATGTACACTCCACTATACCCGAAAAAATAATGGCGCACCCTAGAGAACACTCAGAGGTCCTCGCCACATGCAACGCACCACACCACACTCAACATTTGAAAACACTACACATGATGACATACCACACAGCAACTTAACAAAAAGGACTGGATCAATTTGAATTGGTGCTCAGTATGGATTTTCTGAGATGTCGCCGAAGCAATCTGGTTTGCGTTGGTAATTTGGGAATAGTTCGCCCAACATGGTATTTGTAGCTGCGAAATTGCGGTAAAATTGTGTGTAAATTGCGATCAATTTTCTAAGCGAATATGTTTCGCTTGTTCGTCCCAGTTGGTTCCGTCTAGCCATAGTTTTTTAATCAGCACTTTTATCATTATTGGCGACAGCCATCCTGCGGGGTCGAAGTTTTGCCACAGAGGATAAAATTTGCCTCTTTGTTATTGGGGATAACGCAGATATTGAATCAGTAGGATATTAAAACTAGACAGATTCATTGGATCCTCTGTTTTTTTGTTGTACTGTCCTTTTAAAATTTAAGGAAATTGGTGTACAAAAAATTATCTTTCGGAATAGGTATTAATATATTTGGGTGATATGTTTGGATTACATATATTAGTGTTTCGAACATTGGCAAAGGAAACACTGACTTTGCTTTTTGTCCCATTATGTGGAGTGTTGGAAAATTGAGCCTTTAGTGGTAGTTGTATGACGTACCGGCAGTTATTTGATCGAGTAGTTGTGGCTTTGTAGAAGTTTTCACAATACTGATCTTCTGGAGTCGTTATGAGGGGGCTTTTTTCTAACTCCCGAAAATTGCTTAATTGTGAATTAAGCTAAGATTCTTTGGAATGTTCGTCAACTTTAGTTGTTGATGTGGAAACTGGTTCTGTAACTAGTCCACTTAGAATCCAACCAAATATAGTGTTTTGGGCTAGAAGGGTGGTTGAAATTTTTTCAACACCTTCAAGTATTATTTGCGGTATAAGGTCGCTGCCTAATAGAATGTCTATTTGAGCCGGGGTGTTGCACTTGGGATCTACTAGCTTCAGGTGTGAAACCTTTTGCCAATGCTTGCTATTTCTATGATAGCTTGGAAGCATGTTTGTTAGCTGCGGTAAGACTATAGCTTCTGCTTTAATTCTCTTATCCACTTGGGGAGAAAAGATTTTTGTTTTGTTTGTTTGGCAGTTGTAGCCTATTTTGTGCCCTAGACGGTATGAAAGATCGTTATGATCCTTGGTCTATTAAGGCTCTAAGTTCAAACAGTTCTCCTTGATGTTCAATGGAAACGACTGCTGTGGGTAGTAGTACCCTTCTTTGATTTTCGCTGTGTAGCGTTTGGGTTTTTATTGCCTTTGAGCAGCATGGTGCTTCTTGGCAATTTTGGGTATTTCGCACTTCGGGATTTGCTGTTGCAACTAAACCCGTGGCTCTTTTCATATTTGCGCTGTTAGGGGGTGAGCTGGAAAAATTGCTATAATGAAGCATAGAATGATGTCGTTTATGACAATAAACGTAATTAAATTTGCTTTCGCACTCTTTAAGTGTATGCGCATGTGATAGGCAATTTGTACAAAGTCTTTTTGTTTTTATTATATTCAATTTTTTGAATCTCTCGCAAGAGCTTATCCCCCCTTGTACATAGTTCGCATGACGTTTGTTTGTACTGTTCGGATGTGAGCGATTGCGTTTTGTAAAGGCTTCTGTTTAATTTCTTTTTGCTACTAGCATGGGGTCTATTGAAGCTTCTTTTTAGGTCGTGTTGAACAATTTTTATTTTAATTAGTTTTTTATCTACCCTTTCAGCGATTTCGTACTGCGTAGTTAGAAAGTCATTCATTTGTTGCCACGTGGGGCATTTCTTTTGTGATGAGAGCGATTGCTCCCATAAAAGTAATGATTTTTCTGGTAATGCGGCAGTGCATATGTTTACCAGTATAGGGCCCCAGCTCTCTGTGGGAATGTTTTGTGTCGATAAAACCGACAAACGGTGGATTGTAGTCTTATAAATTCTTCGCTGGTTTCTTTTTGAATTTTAGGCAAGTTTATTAGTGTCGTTACATGTTTATCGACCAATATTCTTTCATTTTCATTCAATTTCAAATTGAAATTGTCGTTATTTAGTGCGAACTGTTTAACTATTGCGCCTGCTTGACATTTAGTTTTGTATCGGAGGTGATACAATTTTTGCGCTTTTGATAATTTTGGATGGTTGATGTATACGGCAGTGAACATGTCCCAGAAGAACGGGTATTCTTCATAACCTCCATAAAATATTTCTATGTCACATGCGGGCACCTCGAGATAGATGCCTGAACTTGCCTCTTGACTCTGAATTTGTGGCAGCTCCACTCACGGATGTGGAGTAGGTGCAATTGCATTTATTGGCTTTAATTGATCAGAAACCATAGATTTTCTTTCTTTGTACTGGTTTAAGCAGTTTTCGTATATTGCGTAAGCCGATGATTTAAAATTGTGTGGTAGGTCTAAACTGTCATAATCTACTATGGCATCATGAGCCGTTTGGAGACGAGTCCAAATATTGGCACAAATATCTTTTCCTTTTATTTGCTTTGTGCGCGTGTAGCTTCTGCAGGTGTAATTTTATTTTTGTCGTCATTAAACATTTTTGTTATGTTATCTACTTTTTTTCTACTGTATCAAAGTTGATTAAAATTTTTCTTAGTGTAAACTGATAAAATCGCAGCGATAAATTATAATTAATACAGAATACTCTTTTACGTTTATAAGAGTTGTTTTTCGGACTAGATAAATAATTACTTGCGAAATAAATGTTTTAATTTGTATTTTATCTTGAATATTTTGTTGTGAGAGTCATTTTAATTTTCTTAATTAAGTTATTAAGAATCGCACTTTTAATTTAACAATACTTATTATGTCCTTATGTTGCTGTATTTAGGTACACCCTAATACACGGACCTGTAATATATATATATTTATGTGCTCATGAAATTGAGAGCTCGTTGAAGAGATCAAAACATTTTGTACACAAGTATTCACGGATTGTTTGTGCGTATGTATGTTTATTTTCTAATGCAATTGAGAGCTCGTTGAAGAGATCAATGTGCTTTTTATTGTTTTTGTTTTATACGCAATACTGCTTATTTGTTACAAGGGGTATTGCGGGATATATGCCAATGTGGACTTTGAAAAGATGCTTGTATGCATATGCACTTATGATATTGTATTTTTTTTTAATGAGAGTTTTTTTGTTTGCGTTTTAATAAACAATACAGTTAAGAACATGTGCACGTATATACTTGAATTTGTTTTTTGTGTTTGTTAATAGGTGCGTTGCAATACACAAAGGTAAGCGTGGAGTTAGGCAATAAGTTAATATTAATTTTTTTTCTTTTGTTTTAATATATTATATAGTATCTATTTGGAAATATATGTCATATCTCCCGATTATTAGTCACAACTTCCCATCCTCTGTTCTCACAACATTGCGGGATAATGACATCCTCAAGCGAAAAGCAAAGGGCGCTCTTATCGCATATACTCCAGTGCACTACTTCAGCAGCGATATATCACTATTGAGAGAATCAAAACCTATTGATAAGAGATTGGTTCTAAACCTATTCCTCGACACGAAAGATCTACTTCATGTGAATGGTCGGCTTGCCAATTCAAGCCTAACGAATATTTCGCCTTGTAGCGAACGCCATCCTATAAGTGTACCAGAGAAGTATCGACTTACGCATCAGTTATATCCAGATATTAATGCTTGTGGCTGAACATCGCTTCATGCAACATATGGTCCGCCAGGAATTTTATATTCCCCGAATTAAGCCCCAAATAAAGAAGTGAATTTCTTGTGCAAGCTTGTCGTAGTTCTGCACCACGCATAAGCAAAAGATGCGAACAGAGATTATGGCATCACTTCCCCCGGAATGCTGCACTTGGGTCGGCCTTCTCCATCACAGGTGTCAATTTTGATGGGCCTTTTCAACTAAAGGCGTCCAAGTGAGTGGCGGCACTCTCATATAAGGCTGTGTGGCTGTCTTTGTCTGTTTTATGACAAAAGCAGTGCACCTTGAGCTTTGTACTAATCTGACAAAGGAGGCTTTCCTTGCAGGATTTGCTCGATTCGTCGGACGACGCGGCTTTCCATCCAAGATAATGAGCGACAGTAGTAAAACATTTATCGGCGCTCAAATAGCCACCGAAAAACAGTTTGTGGACTTTATCAAACAAGTCACACCGGAGATTGTACACAAGTCCGCGCCCCAAAGCATTAATTGGCAATTTATATCCCCAAACGCTCCTCATATGAGTGGTCTGGGAATCAGCTGTAAAAAGCTTCAAATTCAGCTTCAAAGAGGTTATTGGAAATTACAAATTAATTACGAAGAATTCTCGTTCTCAATTCACGGCCTCTCACAATCCTCTCGCAAGATCCCTCCGATTTCACAGCCTTAACTCCAAGATACTTTCTCAAAGGAACACGCATTTTGGCCATACCTGAGCCAGGTGTGGAGTCGCTATCCTTATTAAATCGCTGGGAAAAAATTAAAATTCTCCATCACATATTCTCAAATACATAAAGGATCTCAATAAACAATACCGTTGGAAGACTCCTGAACAAGCACCAAAACTTGGAGATTGTGTGATCATCCATGATGATTGTCTACCGAATGCCGGCTTGGGCGCAAAGAAAAGCTACATTATGGCTCCGACGGTCATATAGGAGTAGTTGATCTTTGTACGCGAAGCAGAACGCTAACTAGACAGCTCGTGAAGCTATGCTTTCTCCCAACCGCCGATAATCGCGACACAGCAAGTCGCAAACAATCAACCGATACAGCCTGACGTACTTACATTTCTACGCTTAAATGTATGTAGATATGTGTAGCAAGCAAAAAATACAAATGCCACTTCATATATACATAATTATTTTTTGCCATATAAACGATTTTTATGATGAAAAATTGATAAAATATGATTTTTTTGCACAAATGTTATATTATATAATATAATAATATATTAGCAATTACCAATAAATACATATGAGCGCACTGCTCTATATGTAAGTATGTACTTATGTAGAAATATACGTATGACCGCGCAAATAAGTAATGCATACACAAATATACATACATTTAAGCGTACAAATGTAAGTACGTCAGGCAATAGGCAAAATACAAACATTGTTGTACAAAAAAAGAACAATTGTCTCAAATAGCATCAGCACCAGAAATCAATATGGCAGCCAAATTGACAAATCCTAAATTTGTAGTAAATCACACACCAACAACATTTTCATTCATGAACGCTGGCGCACAAGCAATAAGCTAAGTCGTTTCATTCATGAAAGCAAACGCCTTACACATCTCCCCGAGCATGCGTTTTTCTACAAGCGTCTTTTCGTGACGATGGCTAGAAATCATAAATTGAACAACTTTTTTATGTTTCCTCTAGAAGGGAAAGGTGATAACCCTGCAAGCCCACAAAACACAGAAAAAAGTGACAAAAGTGGCAACAAAGCTTTTGTTGATTTAAAATATTTTACAATTCTAAAATATTTTTCCGTGACTCGCAAAACTCTGCGTCAATATGTATACATGTTCATATAAAACCATACATACCTACAATAATTTGTAGGCAAAGCTGTTAAAGCGGCAAGGGAAGCGAAGACAATCGGCACGCGTTCGTTTATTTTTTGGCACATCTCGGATTTTCTACCAACAACACAATGTTGTGACGCTTTGTCGTCGCGTCAGTCCTTCGACAGATTGACTCTTTGACATAAAAGCAAAAAACGTGTCAACGGAGATTTCACATGAAGAATTGAGTGTGCATATATACATACAAATACATACAAATGTGCAAACGACATAATATATGCATGTCATAATATTATATATGTAAGTACATATTTACGTACATAACTACTTTTACACATGCATTTGAAAAGAAAAATTGAAGCATGAATGTGAAATGCCGACTGCAAAACACAATTCTGTACTTTTGTGACTCCATAATGGTGTCAAGTAAATGAATGATTTTAAGAAATATATCAAAATATGTTTAAATTATTATAAATAACTCACAATAAAGTAAAAATGAATTAACATAAAATAATTTAAAAGTAATAATAAATAATATTTCAATAAAAGAAAATATATTTCAAATGACATATCAATATTCCCAGTTTTGCTTACATTTTATATTATCTTCAATCTTAGTCGGTTGGTCATGTTAAGAGAGCGTATGTTTACAGATTCACCGCTGTTATAAAAGCGAAAAATGTTATTTGTTTCTCGTGCATGTGAGGTGAACTCCTTGATAAAATTCTACAAATTGTTCGCTGTCGAATCTGCACCTTCTCGTTGTTTTCAGTTCTCTGGTGTGACAGTGTCTTCTGGTGAGGGGGACTGAGTGATAATTTAGCCATCCCGGCCCCTCTAGGCAAAGGACTAGCCTAGTAGTCGCTGCAGCTGTTGTAGCGTTGCCACAATGCTGCTAAGAGCCGTGGAACGACCGTGGTTGTGATCTAGGCTGTCGATGCCGTATTGATGCTCCATTCCGCGGGCGTACCACACGAGTTAAGGGTTGAGGTCGTGTTGAGCGGCTGCGTAGGGTATATTCATGTTAATCTGTATTAAAGATTTGTTTGATTATGCAGATTTGTCAGGCTACGGATGCTCGTGTCACGGCATTTGATTATTTTATTTTATTGCGGTAGTATCGGTTGATTGTTTGCGTCTTGCTGTGTCGCGATTATCGGCGGTTGGGAGAAAGCAAAGCTACACGAGCTGTCTAGTTAGCGTTCTGCTTCGCGTACGAAGATCAACTACTCGTATATGACCGTCGAAGCCATAATGTAGCTTTTCTATGCGCCCAAGCCGGCATTCGGTAGGAGGTAGACAATCATCATGATTGATCACACAGTCTCCAAGTTTTGGTGCTTAGGAGTCTTCCAACGGTATTGTTTATGGAGATCCTTTATGTATTTGAGATATGTGATGGAGAATTTTAATTTTTTCCCAGCGATTTAATAAGGATAGCGACTCTACACCTGGTTCACGTATGGCCAGAATGGGTGTTCCTTTGAGAAAGTATCTTGGAGTTAAGGCTGTGAAATCGGAGGGATCTTGCGAGCGGATTGTGAGAGGCCGTGACTTGAGAACGGCTTCAATTCGGATTAAAAATCCCGAGAATTCCTCGTAATTAATTTTTAATTTCCAACAATCTTTTTGAAGTAAAATTTGAAGTCTTTTACAGCTGATTCCCAGAAACCACTCATTTGAGGAGCGTTTGGGTATATAAATTGCCAATTAATGCTTTGGGGTGCGGACTTGTGGAGCGAGGAAAGCGTCCTTTGTCAGATTAGTACAAAGCTCCAGGTGCACTGCTTTTGTCATAAAACAGACTGGCTAAATGAGCCTACGTCGTCCCGAAAACTTACACCAACACATCTCACACATCACTGACACGCAACATTCACCACATCACCTCTCGCAACATTCACCACCTCACCTCACGCAACATACACCTCACACAACGACCCTACCACCCAGGATACACAACACACCGGGCGATCACCCCACCAACCATCAACAAAACCACGGACACGAGAATCGGCTTGGCTCTTCTTCGTTTTGAACTCGCAGCGAAAGCACCGTCATCCGTGGATTCGTCACATCAGCGGATCTGATCCGAACCAGTTAAATTGCTATCAAAGGCATTTATATAAATTTTTTTTCCTCTTCTCTGCGCTGCGTCGCAAGTGATTGTGGTATTTAGGTAGTGTATAAAACCCGTACTTTCAATTACAAAATAAAATTACAATTGTATTAAAAGCGAATGGTGGTGAGTGTTTTTCTTTGAAAACTTTGGAAAGAATTATATATGGTCGCTCGAGCCCTAGTGGACGGCACTATGGATGTTTAAAACAAAACAAAAAAATAAAAAATACATTTATAAAACAAAAAAAAAAAACCTTAAGTGATATACATATACATATCGAAATACAGTGCAGTTACCAAAAGAGAAAACAAAAAAAAAGAAGCAAAATTACAGTAATGTAACAGTACGTGCAGTTAAGAAAAAAAAAAAAAAGGCAAAAAATGCTTTAGTTTAAAACAAAGTGCGGTTACATTACCAGAAAAATCATTACTTCTATGGGAACAATCGCTCTCATCACGAAGAAAATTCCCCACGTGGCAACAAATGAAAGATTTCCTAACTACCCAATATGAAATCGCAGAAAGGGTAGATAAAAAAATGGTCAGAACGAAACCCGTTCAACATGACCTAAATAGAAGCTTCCACAGACCCCAAGCCAGTACCAACAACAATTTAAATAGAAGCTTCTTCAAAAATCAAACGTTCACATCCGAACAGTACAAGCAAACGTCATGCGAACTATGTACAGGGGGCATAAGCTCAAATCTTGCGAGAGATTCAAAAAGATGAATATTTTCGATCGAAACAATTTTATAAAAACGAAAAGACTTTGTACAAATTGCCTATCACATGCACATACACTTAAAGAGTGCGAAAGCAAATTTAATTGCGTTTATTGTCATAAACGCCATCATTCAATGCTGCATTACAGCACATTTTCCAGCTCACCCCCAAAATACAAAAAGAGCCACGGGTTTAGTTGCAACAGCAAATCCCGAAGTGCGAAATCCCGATAATTGCCAAGAAGCACCATGCTGCTCAAAGACATTAAAAACCCAAACGCTACACAGCGAAAATCAAAGTAGAGTACTACTACCAACAGCAGTCGTCTCCACCGAACATCGAGGAGAGCTGTTTAAACTTAGAGCCTTAATAGACCAAGGATCACAACGATCTTTCATAGTGTCTAGGGCTCAAAATAGGCTACAACTGCCAACAAAACAAGCCAACTTTGAAATTACAGGAATGGGCGGAAGAGTAGTTCAAAACTCTAATAAAATCTGCCCCATTACCTTAATTTCCCCCCAAGCGGATAAGCACATACAAGCAGAAGCTATAGTCTTACCGCAACTTACAAATATGCTTCCAAGCTATCACATAAATAGCAAGCATTGGCAAAAGGTTTCACACCTAAAGCTAGCAGATCCCAACAGCAACACTCCCGCTCAAAGAGACCTTCTATTAGGCAGCGATCTCATACCACAGATAATACTCGAAGGTATTGAGAAAATTTCAAATACACTTCTGGCACAAAATACTATTTTTGGGTGGATCATAAGTGGACTAGTTTCGGAACCAGTTACCACCATGACCACTCAGGTTGAGGAAATCTCAAACGAATACCTCAATTCACAATTGAAAAAATTTTGGGAGTTAGAAGAACTCCCCCCATACCAATCACAACCCCTGAAGATCAGTATTGTGAAGACTTTTACAAAGCCACAACTACTAGATCAGATAATGGTCGGTACGTCGTACGACTACCACTAAAACAACAATTTCCTAACACACTCGCCTTAGGTCACTCTCGCACCTCTGCTATACAGCAGTTTTTAAGTATGGAAAAAAACTTACTTAAAAAAGGTGAGCTTAAGCCAGAATACGATAGCGTGTTAGAAGAATACCTCCATTTAGACCACATGGAGGAAGTAAGCCCATGCGAAAAAATCATAAATGGCAAGTATTACTCATTTTACTTGCCTCATCACGCAGTAGTAAAGCCAGACAAAAAAACAACTAAAGTAAGAATTGTCTTTAATGCATCAAGATCCACCAGCTCGGGGAATTCCCTAAATGATATCCTATTTACGGGACCCACGCTCCAACCAGATTTAATGCTACTAATTTTAAATTGGCGTATATTCAAATACGTATTTAACGGAGACGTCGAAAAAATGTATAGACAAATAGTCGTACATAAAGACGATTAAGATTTTCAGCGAATTATTTTCCGAAAATCTCCCAATAGTCCACTCCGCGACTATAAATTAAAAACAGTAACCTTTGGCGTCAACTGTGCTCCATATCTAGCCATTCGAACACTGCACGAATTGGCAGAAAACACAAAGTCAGAATTCCCTCTGGCAACCAAAGTGCTAAAAACACAAACGTATGTAGACGATATCTTGTCTGGAAGTCACAGTCTTCCACAATCATACGAGTCCCTATCACAAGTGATACAAGCCTTAAATACCGAAGGGTTTCCGTTGAAAAGATAACGGCGAACCACCCTAATATTCTAAAAAATATACCACATGAAAATTTGTTAGATACTAATTTCCTTAAATTCGAAAAGGAAAGTACAACAAAAACTCTGGGGATCCAATGGAATGCAATATCTGACCAGTTTTCATACACTACAGAGTCAATATCTGCAATATCCGCCATAACAAAGCGGCAAATTCTATCCTCGGTGGCGAAACTTTTCGACCCCGCAGGATGGCTTTCGCCAGTTATGATACAAGCCAAAATTCTAATACAAGAATTATGGTTAGATGGAACCGACTGGGACGAACAAGTAAAACCACTGCGTTTAGAAAAGTGGTCCCAGTTTGCGAGCAATCTAAATGATATCTCACAGATACAAATCCCTCGATGGGTAAATTATGCCCCAGAGCACAAAGTCGAACTACACGGCTTCTGTGACGCTTCTGAAAAGGCATATTGCGCAACTATATATGTTCGCACACAAAGCGACAATGCGACCACATGCCACTTACTAGTAGCAAAAGCAAAAGTGGCTCCTTTAAAAACAATAAGTCTACCACCACTTGAATTATGTGGAGCGCTACTACTAGCCAAACTCGTGTCCATCGTACAAACGCATTTAAACATGGCACAATACAAACTATATCTGTGGTCCGATTCTGAAATCGTACTCGCCTGGTTAGAAAAACCACCACATGCATGGAAGACGTATATTTCCAATCGAACGTCTCAAATCCTTGATCTAGTAGGATCAGCCACTTGGCGACATGTAGCCAGTGCTGACAATCCTGCTGATCTAGGTACAAGAGGATGCAAACCCCTGCATCTTGCCACCACCACCCTCTGGTGGAATGGCCCCCGATGGTTAACAGAATCTTCCGATTCTTGGCCACAATCGCCCATGCGCAATATAATTGCCCCAGAAAGTCGAAAAATCGACTCCTTTCATGCATCGGATGATACTGACATCCTTGAGCGATTCTCATCGTTCCCCCGAGCCCTCAGAGTAGTTGCATACATGATCAAATTTATAGAGCAGCTCAAAACTAAAGTTAACGGAACACCTCCAATATACCCCCAATGCGATACATTAACGCACCTACACTTACAATAAGCAAAAGGCGCTCTTATCGCATCTACGCAAACGCGCTACTTCAGCCGAGAAATAAAATAGTCCGCCAAGAGTTTTATATTCCCCGTCTTAAGCCTCAAATAAAGAAGTGCATTTACATGTGCAAAGTTTGCACAACGTACAAGCAAAAAATGCGAACGCAGATAATGGCAGCACTTCCACCTGAACGCTGCAACTTTGCTCTGCCCTTCACAACAACAAGTGTCGATTTTGCTGGGCCTTTCCAGATAAAGGCTTCAATGTTAAGATCTCCCACTTTAATGAAAGGCTTCACCTTGATCTATGTACAAATCTGACGACAGAGGCTTTTCTCGCGGCATTCGCTCGCTTCGTCGGACGGCGTGGTTTTCCTTCAAAAATTATGAGTGACAACGGCAAAACGTTTATTGGAGCCAAAAGAGCCACTGAGAAACAGTTTGTGGACTTTATCCAACAAGTCTCACCTGAGATTGTACAGAAGTACGCACCCCAAGGCATTAATTGGCAGTTCATCCCCCCAAGCGCTCCTCATATGGGTGGTTTATGGGAATCAGCTGTGAAAAGCTTTAAATCCCATTTCAAAAAAGTAGCTGGAAACTACAAGTATAATTATGAAGAATTCTCGACCTTATTAATTCGAATTGAAGCCGTACTCAATTCACGGCCAATCACAACCCTCTCGCAAGATCCCTCCGATTTCACCGCCCTAACTCCTGGGCATTTTCTCAAAGGAGCACCCATTCTGGCCATACCTGAGCCAGACGTGGAGTCGCTATCCTTATTAAACCGATGGGAAAGAATCAAAATTCTCCATCACTATTTTAGTCGCCGCTGGAAAGAAGATTATCTAAAGGACCTCCACAAGAGGTACCGCTGGAAAGCTCCAGAAAAGGCGCCGAAGCTTGGAGATTGCGTACTAGTACACGATGATTGTCTCCCCCCTACTGAATGGCGGCTTGGCCGCATAGAAAACCTTCACCATGGTTCCGATGGTCACATCCGAGTGGTCGATCTCCGTACGCAAACCGGAACACTAACGAGACCGCTCGTAAAGCTATGCTTTTTACCCACCGCCGATAATACCGAACAAACGTAAATAATAACCCGATAAGAACCAAAAACCGCTAAAATTAATAAATCAAAGAAAAACCTAAATCCTGTAAAAGGTCGATCGACCAAACGACCCATTTATGCCACTTAACGTGACCCAAATTTCCAACTCAATCATGCGACAAACTTATAATCTAAATAACTTTTTCGCATATAGATCATTATGGACGGAAATGCACCAACACCAACGCCAGCAATACGTTCGCCCGTTACTGTGCCACGCCCTGGGGCAAATCCTGCACCCCGAACAACGGCTACCACAGCCCCTCCAATCGCTCCTCGTAGTGGCACGCGGCCACTAACCCCGTCATCCTCGCTGTCTGCGGAGCAGCATCGCCTCCGATGCCCGCTATGTCGTCGCTCACACCGCTTGCAACATTGCGGCATATTTAAAGGTATGCCACCAGTCCAACGACAGCAAATCGCCCAGGCACATGGCCACTGCCTGAATTGTCTGGCGCACACCCATGCAACAACCGCATGTGAGTCAAGGGGCCATTGTCAGATGTGCGGTGAGCAACATCACACACTCCTTCACCGCACCGCGAGGCGCGACAGTGGTCGACTAACTGAATCCCACCGCCGCGGCGTAGTCAGGCGACTCCCCGGACACACATCAGCACGACCTCGCCGTTTGGCCCCCCCTCCGGAGCCGCGTTCCTGGCGCCCACGCAACGAAGCAATTACGCGCCGTAGCCTGCTTCGGCTACCACCCCGCCGTGCCACTTGGCTGAGCAGCGTCGTATACACGCTGCGACAACTTCAGCGTCTGCTAGGCTAATATTCGCCTAGGGGGGCCGGGATGGCTAAATGAGCCTACGTCGTCCCGAAAACTTACACCAACACACCTCACACATCACTGACACGCAACATTCACCACATCACCTCTCGCAACATTCACCACCTCACCTCACGCAACATACACCTCACACAACGACCCTACCACCCAGGATACACAACACACCGATCACCCCACCAACCATTAACAAAACCACGGACACGAGAATCGGCTTGGCTCTTCTTCGTTTTGAACTCGCAGCGAAAGCACCGTCATCCGTGGATTCGTCACATCAGCGGATCTGATCCGAACCAGTTAAATTGCTATCAAAGGCATTTATATACATTTTTTTTCCTCTTCTCTGCGCTGCGTCGCAAGTGATTGTGGTATTTAGGGAGTGTATAAAACCCGTACTTTCAATTACAAAATAAAATTACAATTGTATTAAAAGCGAATCGTGGTGAGTGTTTTTCTTTGAAAACTTTGGAAAGAATTATATACAGACAAAGACAGCCACACAGCTTTATATGGGAGTGGGAGACCTTAACTTGGACGCCTTTATTTGAAACGGCCCAACAAAATTGACACCTGTAATGCAGAAGGCAGACCAAAGTGGAGCATTCCGGGGAAGTGATGCCAAAATCTGTGTTCGCATCTTTTGCTTATGCGTGGTGCAGAACTACGACAAGCTTGCACAAGAAATGCACTTCTTTATTTGGGGCTTAAGTCAGGGAATATAAAATTCCTGGCGGACCATATGTTGCATGAGGCGATGCTCAGCAACAAGCATTAATATGTGGATATAACTGATGCGTAGGTCGATACTTCTCTGGTACAATTATGGGATGGCGTTCGCTCCAAGGCGTAATAATCGTTACGCTTGAATTGGCAAGCCGACCATTCACATGAACTAGACCTTTCGTGTCGAGGAATGGGTTTAGAACCAATCTCTTATCAAAGGTTTTGATTCTCTCAATAGTGATATATCGCTGCTGAGGTAATGCACTTGAGTATTTGCTTTTCGCTCGAGGATGTCATTATCCTGCAATGTTGTGAGAAAAGAATCGGTTTGTTAACTCTCTGGGGCATTTATTTTACGCATGGGCAGTTGTGACCAATAATCGGGAGATCCTATCAACAAACGAGGGCCGTTACACCAGAGGTTGGTGGTGGCAAGGTGCAGGGCTTTGTACCCTCTTGTTTCTAGATCAGCTGGATTGTCAGCACTGGCTACGTGTCGCCAAGTGGCTGATCCTACTAGGTCAAGTATTTGAGACATTCGATTGGAAATATACGTCTTCCAGCCAGGCTAGTACAATTTCCGAATCGGACCACAGATATAGTTTGTATTTCGCCATTGGTTAAATGGGTAAAACCTCCCTTCATACACCACTCTACTCGGTAAAATAGTGTCGCACCCTAACGCGACGCATCACATCTGAGAAGACTCACGGGTTTTCGTCTACGAGCTAATCGCCACATCATTTTGTTCTCTTCGGTTGGTCAACCCGTGCGATAAAACTACGACAGGCTGCACCTTTCAGAACTCGTAATGCTGTTTCATTTCGGACATATGATTTATCAACATAAATAGGATAAATTTCATAATAATTAATAATAATATATTTATAACAATAATATTAAAGCCGTGTCAACCTTGTATATATCGCATTTTTATTTAAATTATCCACGCGATTATAAGTGAAGTGGTGAAATGTTTTATCATTGGTGGTGTGTGCTCTCAACGAATTGGGGAATTAGTCATGGTCCTTCGAGCATCACAGAAAGGCACTATTGGAAAAAATACATATCGAAAATATGCAAAGTGCGGTAACTAGCTAAAATAAAAAAAAATGTAGTGACGCAAACAAAAAAAAAAAAACAAAACTACAGAACAAAAGTGTGTTGACAAAGCAGAGAAGTGCAGTGACAATATATATGTACAAGTATATGTATACATACAAGTACATATCTTCACACATATGTATATACAAAAAAATTCATATGCAATAATACCAAAAAAACAAAAACAGAGATGGCAATAAGTTCAATTGTTAAAACACAAATAAAGAAACACATTTACATATGTAAATACACAGTGCAAAATTTGCAAAACATTTAAAAAAAATTAAAAACTCACAAATCGGGCGCTAAATACAATCTGCCAGAAACACAAACGAGCTCGAAATACTAAAGTACCTAAATACAAAAACATAAATAAAAGTAATTTAAATGGGCGCGAAACAAACAACAATAAACAAAAACAACACTCACTAAAACCAGGCACAACTGGAAGCGGAGAAGGAATTAACAAAAATGGAATACACACACGGACATACAATACATATATATTATCCCCTCAGAAAACCCCTGAGGGAGTATAAAGTGAGTCGTATCGTTTTGCTATTCTTTTAGTTTATCATGCATATATGTATGTAAAAATTACAGTTTTATATACATATATAGAACCGGTTATAACAAATACGTTTACCAAAAAAACGGTTACCAAACTGTCTCAGTCTTACAGTGTTTTTTGGAGGGAAAAACTGACTACAGTCGGTATAACATATATTTCCTAATAGATACTTATATATTAAAACAAAAGAACGCAAATTAATATTAAGTTATTGCCTAACTACACGCTTACCTTTATGTATTCCAACGCACCTATTAACAAACACAACAAACAAATTCAAGTATATACTTGCACATTTCTCCAGCAATACACCTTAGGTTAAAATAAAAACAAACAAAAAGCAACAAGCAGGATTGCATAAAATACGTAAGCAAAAGAATTATAAAATATGAAAGGAAAAACAAAGAGGGGAAAAACAAACAAAAAATACATATATGCTTACCTATTATATCTATACTTACTTTAACATAAGTATAATAGCATATAAACATAATTGCACAAGTACCTGCAAGTTTGGTTTCGCGCTCTCTTCGTAATGCGAACATCTGTACGCATATTATATGTTCAAGTATATAATCATACGGCCTAGAATCTGCCTGTCTACCCTCCGCTGGGTAATAGTAAACTCTTATATACAATTTTAATTAACATTTTAATTTAACATTCACTTAAAAGTGATTTTCATATAAATAAATCAACATTGTTATAAAAATATATTAAATATTATATAAAATTTTCTTATTTGTATTGTTTATTAAAACGCAAACAAAAAAAAAACTCTCAATAAGAAAAAAAAAATACAATAACATAAGTGCATATATATATGTACATCTTTTCAAATTCCACATTGGCATATATCCCGCAATACCCCTTGTAACAAATAAACAGTATTGCGTATAAAAAAAAACAATAAAAAGCACATTGATCTCTTCAACGAGCTCTCAATTGCATTAGAAAATAAACATACATACGCACAAACAATCCGTGAATACTTGTGTACAAAATGTTTTGATCTCTTCAACGAGCTCTCAATTTCATGAGCACATAAATATATATATATATTCCCAAGTCCGTGTATTAGGGTGTACCTAAATACATCAACATAAGGACATAATAAGTATTGTTAAATTAAAAGTGCGATTCTTAATAACTTAATTAAGAAAATGAAAATGACTCTCACAACAAAATATTCACGATAAAATACAAATTAAAACATTTATTTCGCAAGTAATTACTTATCTAGTCCAAAAAACAACTCTTATAAACGTAAAAGAGTATTCTGTATTAATTATCATTTATATGTAGATATGACAGTTTGGACCTACCACACAATTTTAAATCATCGGCTTACGCAATATACGAAAACTGCTTAAACCAGTACAAAGAAAGAAAATCTATGATTTCTGATCAATTAAAGCTAATAAGTATATGCAATTGTACCTACCCCACATCCGAAAGTAGAGCTGCCACAAATACAGAATCACGAGGCAAGTTCAGGCATCCAACTCGAGGTGCCCGCATGTGACATAGAAACATTTTACAGAGGTTATGAAAAACGGCCGTCCTTCCGGGACATGTTTACAGCCGTATACATCAACCATCCAAAATTATCACTTGCACAAAAATTTTATCACCTTCGATACAAAACTAAAGGTCAAGCAGGCACAATAGTAAAACAGTTCGCACTAAATGACGACAACTTAAATTTTGCTTCGGAAGCTCTAAAATCTAGATATGAAAACGAAAGACACTAATAGACTGAATATTCTCACAGATAGCAGGGACCCTATACTGGTAAACATATGCATTACCAGAAAAATCGTTACTTTTATGGGAGCCTTTCTAACTACCCAGTACGAAATCGCTGAAAGGGTAGACACAAAAATTATTAAAACCTAAACCTATCAAAATGACCACAATAGAATCTTCAACAGACCCCAAGTAGATACAACAACAATATAAACAGAAGCTTATATAAAACACAATCGTTCTCAACCGAACATAAAAAACATACGTCACGCGAACTATACATAAGAGGGTATAAATTACAATCGTGCGAGAAGTTCAAACACTTAAAAGTTAACGAACGAAATAATTTTGTAAGCAAATTTAATTGCTTCTATTGTAACAAACACCACTCAATGCTTCATTACAGCACATATCCCTGGTTACAGAACCAGTTTCCACATCAACAACTTAAATTGACGAGATTTCAAAAGAATCCCTTAGTTCACAATTAAGGAAATTTCGGGAGTTAGAAAAACGCTCCCTCCTATCAAGTACAACCTCAGAAGATTAGTATTGTGGGGACTTCTACAAAGCCACAACTACTCGATAAAATAATGGCCGGTACGTCGTACGATTACCATCAAAGCCACAATTTTCCAACATTCTACAAATTGGCACAAAAAACCAAGTCAGAGCTTCTTCTGACTACTCCAGTGTTAAAAACATAAATATATATAATTCAACCAAAACATCCTTAAAAAAGAATATCTCAAACATAAATATATCGAATTTACCACATTACCAACTAAAAAAAATGCCATTTTCAATTCACGGCTAATCACTGTACTCTCACAAGATCCCTCTTCAAAGGTTTCAAAAGAGCATCCATTCTGGCCATATCTGAGTCAGCCGTGGAGTCGTTAACCTTAATAAGCCGACGGTAAAGAAATTTTAAATAAACGATACAAATAAAAAACTTCTACAAGAAACAACCGCAGAATACAATAAATAAAAAACTTCATAAACCCGCACAATAAAATTGCCTACCTTAAAGCACTTTAATGCGCATCAAAATGCATACAAATTATATTTTAAAAATCAAAGCCGTTTTATACACTACAGGTCAATATGGATATAACATTACTCCAACACCATGTGACCCACTGCGTGCTCGGCTACTTCAGAAGCAGTATGCCGAAATTAATACATATACCGTTTCAGTAAACATGTGTAAAACTAGGGAAAATATTCGCCAAGGGGTCCAGAATGGTTAAATAGGTTAAACCTTCCTCTACATGTACACTCCACTATACCCGGGAAAATAATGGCGCACCCTAGAGAACACTCACAGGTCCTCGCCACATGCGACGCACCACACACAAAACTCATTCGTTTTTGTCTACAGCCTTATCGCCATATCATTTTGTTCTTTTCGATTGGTCTACCCGTGTGATAAAATACGGCAAGCTGCACCTTTCAGATCTTGTAATGCTGATTCTTTTCGGACATATGCGTTACCTACATAAACACGATAAATTTCATAATTATTTATAATTATATATTTATAACAATAATATTATATTAAAGCCGTGTTAACCTTGTATACGATAAAATCGGTGGTGGGAAAATTGCGGAATTAGTCAGCCATGTTTAAATGCATTCGCACCATAGATACTAGTTTGGCTAGTAGTAACGCTACACAGTTCAAGTCGTAATAGACTTATTACTTTTAAAGGCCCTACTTTTGTTTTTGCTACTAGTAAGTGGCTTGTGGTCGCAATCTCGCTTTGTGTGCGTACGCATACTGGGACCACTTTTCTAAACGAAATGGTTTTATTGGTTCATCCAAATCGGTTCCATCTATCCATAATTCTTGCATTAGTCTTTTGGCTTGTATCATAATTGGCGAAAGCCATCCTGCGGCGTCGAAAGGTATTGCCACAGAGAATAAAATTTGTCGGTTTTTTAATGCGGATAATGCTGATATTGACTCTGTAGTATATGAAAACTGGTCAGATATCGCAATCAATCTCCAGAGTTTTTGTGCTAATTTCCTTTTCGAATTTAAGGAAATTACTGCCCAACAGATTTTCTTTAAGTATATCCTTTAAGATATTAGGGCGGTCCGCCGTTATCTTTTTGAAGACAACTCCGACCTAAATATTATAATTCAGAATCAAATCGTAGGCACTATGTATTCTTTCAAATCTATCGACTGTGAAGCTCCTTGGATGTGCCTGGTTTACCACCGCACAATTTGCAACTTAGGGTTGGCTTGGCAGTGATCATGATTAGAAATTTAAACCAACTAAAACTGTGCAATGGAACACGTTTGGTGATAAGAAAACTGATGAGCAATGTGATTCTCGCGTTGATATTCAAAGAATTTTAAAGAAATTTAGAGACGGGGAAGTTCTTAATCCAAGGATTCCGATGATCCCAACGGATATGCCCTTTGAATTTAAACGAATTCAATTCCCGATTCGTCTTGCCTTCGCCATGACGATTACCAAATCACAGGGTCACGCGGCATGTTTACGTGTCGGTAAACCATCCGCTTTATTTGTTCTTGCGCCTGGCAAAAAAACAAAGAATGTCGTTTGCCACAAGGTGCTTGAATGAAAAGTGTTAATCCGAGTGCATCACATGCTACACAACATACTTTATTTTAATCTTTTTTTTTCTGACACGTGTTTGAAGTACTTTATTTTAATTTGTATTCTCTTTCTGTATGTATTGTTGATCATAATTAAATACTTTTATATATCTATCTATGTTCATATTTATTTTGTATCATTGTATTACCTTCATCAGAGCCTAAATTAGTTCAGCTAAAAGATAATACGACATTAATTGACTGTTAGGCGGTACGAAGTTCGCCGGGTCAGTTAGTATATATTGTAAATATTAGATTAACAAATTATTGATTGCCTTAACTTATGCGCTTACATTTGAATACCCATACTCACAACAACCACAAAAAAAATATTAAAGTTCAAGTATTTACGTTCAACGAATTTCCGACATTATCCCTTAGGCTTAATAAAGCAAGTAGCAGGAATGCGTAACAACAAGTAAGCTAAAGGCACAATAACAATTAAATCTTGAATCTACAGCAAAAAGACAAAAATACAAACATACATATATATACATTCCATCGACAAGCAATACGCAAATTGCATTTACCGATAAACCTTATAAATAAAAATTATCTTATATATTTACGTATATAATTACATTCGAATATATTAACATAAGCGCGGTGGATAAAAGCGCCAGCAGAGGAGGCCGATGAAAACGAAGATGATATCGATATTGAAAACTCGGATGGGGAGGATGATGATTTGAACAACATTGCGGGATACCGTGTTGAAAATTCATATTTACATGAAAAAGAGGATGACATTTTAGCATTGCAGAAATTTGCCAAGCATACCGGAGTCGCTTTCATCCCTTACTTGGAGAAATCTTATCCAAATGTTTACAAGAGTATCGATCATCCACAGGAAGACATACGTAACGTGTCAATTGACGCATTGAGCTCCTTCATTGTGGCTCTACACAAACTACAAGATTTGCAAGACGTTTCCAATGCTATTACAATCTTGATACCCAAATTATGCATGATGACGAAGAAGTTTCTGTTGTATTGTCTGCACTTGTAGATTTGAGTGATCTTATGAAAAAGTTGAAACAAATCTATTTACCAACGGTTGAACTTCGTGATGTAGTCTTCTCTTGTATAATAGAAGTACTCCAGGGCAAGGTCGCTTGCCAATTTGACGAGTCTACTGGAGATGAAGACGAAGATGCTGAGGAGAGTGAATAGGACGAGGCTATCGGAAAGTGTGCTGGCAATATACCAGGCGCTGGTCGCCTGGTTTCAAGATATTTGTTGCAAATAGCCTCCGAGCATCCTTCGGCTATAGCGGCAATGCTTAAGTAGGCAGCACGACGTCGCAGTGGGTCCTGACCCTGCAAGGCAGGCTAAAAAAGTTGCAATAATGGCGGAATTAATTTCTCTGGTGGCACGCTCAGTGCAAGCAGATCCATTGTTTGAGTAGCCGTTGTCATCGGATTCGAGCTGTCTTGACCCAAAAAGTACTCTTCATCGTCGTCTTCGTTTTCGGGTTCAGTTGCCATCTAATTGAAAACAACTCGAATAATGAGCTCGATCCACTTTTGTTTGATAATCAATTTTTTCTTAAAGCGCACCAACGAGCCAACGTAAGCCACGGCTTTAATGCGCACAGCGCTATCAAATAGGGCATTACTTGCTGTTTCCAAGCAGAACTTCAACAACATTTTGATGTGATTGTTCAGCAATTAAGCATTCAAATCTGCCATACTCTTGAAAATTTCAAAAGCATGAACAAATCGATCGAGCTCAAATTTAACAATTAACGGTATGGACTTCTGCAGCATTTGTTCGGCTGTGTTGTGACCCAATGTGAACGGCACCAAATAAGTCATACCAGTTACAATGTTGAAAACCATAAATAACCAAGTATATTGCCAGCACCCTCTACGATAGCCTCATCGTATTCGCTCAAGCTCAACCTTTGGAAGAGAGATTTGCTTCAACTCTTTTAAAAGATCACCCAAACCTACAAGTGCAGACAACACAAAAGAAACTTCTTCGTCATCATTCACAATTTGACCCAACTTGGGTATTTAAATTGTAATAGCATTGGAAACGCCTTGCAAATCTTGTTGTTTGTATAGAGCAACAATGAACGAGTTCAATGCGTCAATTGACACTTTACGTATGTCTTTCTGTGGATGACCGACCATCTTGTAAACATTTTGATAAGATTTCTCCAAGTAAGGAATGAAAGCGACTCCGGTATGCTCGGCAAATTCCTTCAATGCTAAAATGGCCTCCTCTTTTTCATCTAAATGAATTTTCAACACTGTATCCCGCAATGTTGTCCAACTCATCATCCTTCCCATCCGATTTTTCAATATTGATATCGTCTTCGTTTTCATCGGCCTCCTCTGCTGCCGCTGATACTCCATCATCGTCTTTAAATGCTGGTACAACCTTCTCTGTAGAGAGTATAGAATCAAATATGCATTCAATCACCTTCGGGAAAACGGAGGCCAGCTCCTCATTTACCACCTCAACCAATAAGGCAATCAAATTAAAAAGAGCACAACGTACATCGAGATCCTTAGCCTTCTCGAGTAAATTCAAAGCGAACGTCATGGTATCTGTGGCGAACGGCATGAAGCTTTGCTTGCCGAACGTGCGAGCCAAGGCAGCATGAGTGTCGATAGCCTATGGACGCAGACTGATAATACCCTCTTTTTCTGTTGGAGCCAAATATGATCGCAGACGAACCGAATTGTTGGGATTCAGAGCCTCGAATAAAATTTTAATAAGCACCGACAAATTTGGCTTCATTTCGTCTTCCAAATTATCACAAAACGTTTCTAGCGCATACAACATACGATCAATGTGTTTGGCTTCAGTGCCGCCCCTTCGAGATTCATTGCAGACCTGATGCAAAAATTCGCAAAGTATAGGTAGGTTTTGTGATGCGAATTTGGTGATGTCTGATTGTAAATGTTCGGAGAATTGTCCCAGCGCAAAGAAGGCTGCATTACGAACAAGTATTAGGTCGGTGATGCCTACTTTAACAGTATTCAGCATAGCCATGCTTAAGTAGGCAGCACGACGTGGTAGTGGGTCCTGATCCATCAAGGCGGGCTCCAAAAGTTGCACGCTCAATGCACGCAGATCCATTGTTTGAGTAGTTCGGGTTCAGTTGTCATCAAATTGAAAACCACTCGAATTATTGGCTCGCTCAACTTGTGGTGGATAGTCAATTTTTTCTTAAGTCGCACCAACCAGCCAGCATAAGCAGAACTCCAACAATAATTTGATGTGATTGTTCAGCAATTTAGCATTCAAATCTGCCATACTCTCGAGAACATCAAAAGTATGAACAAATTGATCGACCTCAGCCTGCAAATGCTTGAAGGGATTTAGCAATTAACGGTATGGACTTCTGCAACGTTTGTTTGGCTGTGTTGTGACCCAATGTGAACGGCACCAAAGAAGTCATACTAGCTAGTATGTTGAAAATAACAGGTGTAGTTGCTTCGGTGGCCACCAGTGCAGCAGTGAAAATTTCGCAAATCGATTTCATATGCTGCAAAAATTGATCCGGGGTCGCAGCAGCCAAAATAGCAAATGTAGAACCTAGCTCGCTTTGCTTAAGATCGGCCGAAGAGCAATAGCTGTAGATGAGCTTTAGCACTTCGCTCATCCGTGAGTCAGACTTTTTGGCTTCGTGACGCACCAAAACACCGAAAAATTGAGCATTAAGTATACCCTGCTTAACAATTTGCTGTTACTCAACCGGTACTTTGTTCCATTGACGCAATTTTGGTCAGTGCTTCTTAAGTAGTACAGCAGAATATTGGCGCACCTGTTGCTCCGGTGCCGAGACGGCAATTTCACAAAGAGCTGGTACAGTCTCAGGATCATTATCCGAAGTAAGCAAATTTGTAATAATTTGGATCATTTGCTGCATTTTGGATTCTAAAAATTGATTTTCTTTCAAAGACTCTTATTCCACTTTTTTTCGCTCTTTTCGCGAAATTTTTGTGCATGTAAACAAATATGAAAGTACCTATTATAATTATTAATTTGTCTACATGCACATATATATGTAACTCATTGTTTGATGCGAAATCTCCGTTGCCACGGACAACCAATGGCCGAAGCTCACGTTTTTTGTTTTCTTGTCAAAAAGTCACTATGTCGAAGGACTGACGCGACAACAAAGCGTCACAACATTGTGTTGTTGGTAAAAATCCGACTTATGCTGAATAAAAATAACGAAGGGCCGCCGATTGTCACCGTTTTCCTTGTCGCTCTAACAGCTTTGCCTACAAATCATCGTAAATATGTATGGTTATATAATATATGAGCATGCATACATATTGACGCAGATTTTGTCGTAGAAAAATATTTTAAAATTGAAAAATGTTTTAAAATTGAAAAATATGTAGGTTTTTGTATCCATTATTTGTGTGGCAATGTCATAAGCACATATGTATGTATGTACATATAGAGCAGTGCGCGCAAATGTTATTACTGATAAATGATAATAACTGGATTTGAATTTTAATTGTACTTACATAAAAGTACATACATATGCTTTAAATCATGAAAGGTGTGATTTGCTTATATTACTATTTAAATATATTAAGATTTCTAAAATATTATGTTAGTATGTTATATACTTATGTATGTATGTACATATATAGTAAAGCATAGCAGATACATATACATATATATGTACTTATATGAAAGTATTTCATATTATCAAACATAAGCAATATTTAAAAAGCAACAGCAAATATTCTTTTGAAGTAATATATTTTAATTAAAATGTAATAAATTTTTCATGATATCATAGATATTCAGAAAAGGAATTTCATATCTATGAATATGATTGCATATAAATGTAAAAAAATATAAGCTAACATGCGGCTGTAATATCAATGCAAACTTCTGAGCATAATTTACATTCAGTGCTCAGCTCTGTTCACGTGCCACTGTTAAAATTTCTGCTCAACTACTGTAATAATCTACATTCTCTGATACAAGTAAACAAGAAAAAGCTGTCAGTAAATTTTCTTATTAGCTAATTTTTGAAAATCATTTTTTGAAAATCATCTGCCTAGTGAAGAAGTACGGAGAATACTGGTGCAATTCACATAACTTTTTTCAAATAATTATATGCAAAAAGCAGAAATTGTGTTACATTCCTTTGTACTCACGTGTGATTTCGGTTATATTTGCGTGTAGAAGACGAAAGAACATAAAGCAATTGGCACAAAGCAAGATAAGCAAATAATTGGCAACTTTTTAAGCGTGTAATTTTAGCGAAAAGAGCGAAAAAAATGGAATAAAAGTCTTTGAAAACAGAAATCAATTTTTAGAATCCAAAATGCAGCAAATGATCTAAATTATTACAAATTTGCTTACTTCGGATAACGATCCTGAGACAGTACCAGCTCTTTGTGAAATTGCCGTCTCGGCACCGGAGCAACAGGTGCGTCAATATTCTGCTGTACTACTTAAGAAGTGCTGCCCAAAATTGCGTCTATGGAACAAAGTACCGGCTGAGCAACAGCAAATTATTAAGCAGGGTATGCTTAATGCGCAATTGTGCTAACGCTCATCTACAGCTATTGCTCTTCGGCCGATCTTAAGCAAAGCGAGCTAGGTTCTACATTTGCTATTTTGGCTGCTGCGACCCCGGATCAATTTTTGCAGCATATGAAATCGATTTGCGAAATGTTCACTGCTGCACTGGTGGCCACCGAAGTAACTACACCTGTTATTTTCAACATACTAGCCAGTATGACTTCTTTGGTGCCGTTCACATTGGGTCACAACACAGCCAAACAAACGTTGCAGAAGTCCATACCGTTAATTGTTAAATCCCTTCAAGCATTTGCTGTGCAGGCTGAGGTCGATCAATTTGTTCATACTTTTGATGTTCTCGAGAGTATGGCAGATTTGAATGCTAAATTGCTGAACAATCACATCAAATTGTTGTTGGAGTTCTGCTTATGCTGGCTGGTTGGTGCGACTTAAGAAAAAATTGATTATCCAACACAAGTTGATCGAGCCAATAATTCGAGTGGTTTTCAATTTGATGGCAACTGAATCCGAAGGCGAAGACGATGGTTAAGAATAATTTTTGGGTGAAGACATCTCGAACCCGTTGACAACGGCTACTCAAACAATGGATCTGCTTGCATTGAGCGTGTAACTTTTGGAGCCCGCCTTGATGGATCAGTCCATAGGCTATCGACACTCATGCTGCCTTGGCTCGCACGATCGGCAAGCAAAGCTTCATATCGTTCGCCACAGATACCATGACGTTCGCTTTGAATTTACTCGAGAAGGCTAAGGATCTCGATGTACGTTGTGCTCTTTTTAATTTGATTGCCTTATTGGTTGGGGTGGTAAATGAGGAGCTGTCCTCCGTTTTCCCGAAGGTGATTGAATGCATGTTTGATTCTATACTCCCTACAGAGAAGGTTGTACCACAATTTAAACCCGATGATGGAGTATCAGCGGCAGCAGAGGATTCCGATGAAAACGAAGACGATATCAATATTGAAAAATCGGATGGGAAGGATGATGAGTTGGACAACATTGCGGGATACCGTGTTGAAAATTCATTTAGATGAAAAAGAGGAGGCCATTTTAGCATTGAAGGAATTTGGCGAGCATACCGGAGTCGCTTTCATTCCTTACTTGGAGAAATCTTATCAAAATGTTTACAAGATGGTCGGTCATCCACAGAAAGACATACGTAAAGTGTCAATTGACGCATTGAACACGTTCATTGTTGCTCTATACAAACAACAAGATTTGCAAGGCGTTTCCAATGCTATTACAATTTAAATACCCAAGTTGTATACTTGGTTATTTATGGTTTTCAACATTGTAACTGGCATGACTTATTTAGTGCCGTTCACATTGGGTCACAACACAGCCAAACAAACGTTGCAGAAGTCCATACCGTTAATTGCTAAATCCCTTAAAGCATTTGCAGGCTGAGGTCGATCAATTTGTTCATACTTTTGATGTTCTCGAGAGTATGGCAGATTTGAATGCTAAATTGCTCAACAATCACATCAAATTATCGTTGGAGTTCTGCTTATGCTGGCTGGTTGGTGCGACTTAAGAAAAAATTGATTATCCACCACAAGTTGATCGAGCCAATAATTCGAGTGGTTTTCAATTTGATGGCAACTGAACCCGAAGACGATGATGAAGAATAATTTTTGGCTGAAGACAACTCGAACCCGATGACAACGGCTACTCAAACAATGGATCTGCTTGCATTGAGCGTGCAACTTTTGGAGCCCGCCTTAATGGATCAGGACCCACTACCACGTCGTGCTGCCTACTTAAGCATGGCTATTATGAATACTGTTAAAGTAGGCATCACCGACCTAATACTTGTTCGTAATGCAGCCTTCTTTGCGCTGGGACAATTCTCCGAACATTTACAATCAGACATCACCAAATTCGCATCACAAAACCTACCTATACTTTGCGAATTTTTGCATCAGCTCTGCAATGAATCTCGAAGGGGCGGCGCTGAAGCCAAACACATTGATCGTATGTTGTATGCGCTAGAAACGTTTTGTGATAATTTGGAAGACGAAATGAAGCCATATTTGTCGGTGCTTATTAAAATTTTATTCGAGGCTCTGAATCCCAACAATTCGGTTCGTCTGCGATCATATTTGGCTCCAACAGAAAAAGAGGGTATTATCAGTCTGCGTCCATAGGCTATCGACACTCATGCTGCCTTGGCTCGCACGTTCGGCAAGCAAAGCTTCATGCCGTTCGCCACAGATACCATGACGTTCGCTTTGAATTTACTCGAGAAGGCTAAGGATCTCGATGTACGTTGTGCTCTTTTTAATTTGATTGCCTTATTGGTTGAGGTGGTAAATGAGGAGCTGGCCTCCGTTTTCCCGAAGGATTGAATGCATATTTGATTCTATACTCTCTACAGAGAAGGTTGTACCAGCATTTAAACCCGATGATGGAGTATCAGCGGCAGCAGAGGATTCCGATGAAAACGAAGACGATATCAATATTGAAAAATCGGATGGGAAGGATGATGAGTTGGACAACATTGCGGGATACCGTGTTGAAAATTCATTTAGATGAAAAAGAGGAGGCCATTTTAGCATTGAAGGAATTTGGCGAGCATACCGGAGTCGCTTTCATTCCTTACTTGGAGAAATCTTATCAAAATGTTTACAAGATGGTCGGTCATCCACAGAAAGACATACGTAAAGTGTCAATTGACGCATTGAACACGTTCATTGTTGCTCTATACAAACAACAAGATTTGCAAGGCGTTTCCAATGCTATTACAATTTAAATACCCAAGTTGTATACTTGGTTATTTATGGTTTTCAACATTGTAACTGGCATGACTTATTTAGTGCCGTTCACATTGGGTCACAACACAGCCAAACAAACGTTGCAGAAGTCCATACCGTTAATTGCTAAATCCCTTAAAGCATTTGCAGGCTGAGGTCGATCAATTTGTTCATACTTTTGATGTTCTCGAGAGTATGGCAGATTTGAATGCTAAATTGCTCAACAATCACATCAAATTATCGTTGGAGTTCTGCTTATGCTGGCTGGTTGGTGCGACTTAAGAAAAAATTGATTATCCACCACAAGTTGATCGAGCCAATAATTCGAGTGGTTTTCAATTTGATGGCAACTGAACCCGAAGACGATGATGAAGAATAATTTTTGGCTGAAGACAACTCGAACCCGATGACAACGGCTACTCAAACAATGGATCTGCTTGCATTGAGCGTGCAACTTTTGGAGCCCGCCTTAATGGATCAGGACCCACTACCACGTCGTGCTGCCTACTTAAGCATGGCTATTATGAATACTGTTAAAGTAGGCATCACCGACCTAATACTTGTTCGTAATGCAGCCTTCTTTGCGCTGGGACAATTCTCCGAACATTTACAATCAGACATCACCAAATTCGCATCACAAAACCTACCTATACTTTGCGAATTTTTGCATCAGCTCTGCAATGAATCTCGAAGGGGCGGCGCTGAAGCCAAACACATTGATCGTATGTTGTATGCGCTAGAAACGTTTTGTGATAATTTGGAAGACGAAATGAAGCCATATTTGTCGGTGCTTATTAAAATTTTATTCGAGGCTCTGAATCCCAACAATTCGGTTCGTCTGCGATCATATTTGGCTCCAACAGAAAAAGAGGGTATTATCAGTCTGCGTCCATAGGCTATCGACACTCATGCTGCCTTGGCTCGCACGTTCGGCAAGCAAAGCTTCATGCCGTTCGCCACAGATACCATGACGTTCGCTTTGAATTTACTCGAGAAGGCTAAGGATCTCGATGTACGTTGTGCTCTTTTTAATTTGATTGCCTTATTGGTTGAGGTGGTAAATGAGGAGCTGGCCTCCGTTTTCCCGAAGGATTGAATGCATATTTGATTCTATACTCTCTACAGAGAAGGTTGTACCAGCATTTAAACCCGATGATGGAGTATCAGCGGCAGCAGAGGATTCCGATGAAAACGAAGACGATATCAATATTGAAAAATCGGATGGGAAGGATGATGAGTTGGACAACATTGCGGGATACCGTGTTGAAAATTCATTTAGATGAAAAAGAGGAGGCCATTTTAGCATTGAAGGAATTTGCCGAGCATACCGGAGTCGCTTTCATTCCTTACTTGGAGAAATCTTATCAAAATGTTTACAAGATGGTCGGTCATCCACAGAAAGACATACGTAAAGTGTCAATTGACGCATTGAACACGTTCATTGTTGCTCTATACAAACAACAAGATTTGCAAGGCGTTTCCAATGCTATTACAATTTAAATACCCAAGTCGTATACTTGGTTATTTATGGTTTTCAACATTGTAACTGGCATGACTTATTTAGTGCCGTTCACATTGGGTCACAACACAGCCCTATTTGATAGCGCTGTGCGCATTAAAGCCGTGGCTTACGTTGGCTCGTTGGTGCGCTTTAAGAAAAAATTGATTATCAAACAAAAGTTGATCGAGCTCATTATTCGAGTTGTTTCCAATTTGATGGCAACTGAACCCGAAAACGAAGACGATGATGAAGAGTACTTTTTGGGTCAAGACAGTTCGAATCCGATGACAACGGCTACTCAAACAATGGATCTGCTTGCACTGAGCGTGCCACCAGAGAAATTGATTCCGCAATTATTGCAACTTTTTTACAAGTGATAAAGTTTGCGAAGTGATAAAGTTCATCTACAGCTACTGTTCTTTTACCGATCCTAAAAAAAGCGAGCTAGATTCATCTACATTTACTATTTTGGCCTTATACCTAGTCACAATAAACGAGCCTAATACGTCTATTGACACTTTACGATAATATTTCTCAAAGTAAGGGATGAACGGTACTCCATCTTTTCATCTAAATATGCATTTTTAACACTGTATCCCGCAATGTTGTCCATATAATTATCCTCCCCATCCGAGTTATCATTATCGATATCATCTTGCTTGAAGAAACGAAGTGAATTTAGAGAAGGCGGGTGCTCGAACCAAGAGATTCCGTCGCATGGTTTCGAGATATTTGTTGCAAGTAGCCTCCGAGCATCCTTCGGCTATAGCGGCCATGCCTAAGTAGGAAACACAATGTGGCAGTGGGTATCAAAAGCATGAACAAATTGATCGACCTCAGGCTGCAAAGCAAATGCTTGAAAAAATTTAGCAATTAACGGTATGGACTTCTGCAGCGTTTATTCAGCTGTGTTGGGACCCAATGTGAACGGCACCAAATAAGTCATACCAGTTACAATGTTGAAAACCATAAATAACCAAGTATATTGCCAGCACCCTCTACGATAGCCTCATCGTATTCGCTCCTCGTCAAATTGGTAAGCGACCTTGCCCTGGAGCACGTCCATTATACAAGAGAAGACAACATTACGAAGTTCAACCGATCGTTTTCAAAAGATCACCCAAACCTTCAAATGCAGACAACACAACAGGAACTTCTTCGTCATCATGTACAATTTGACACAATTTGGGAATCCAAATTGTAATAGCATTGGAAACGTCTTGCAAATCTTGTAGTTTGTATAGAGCCACAATTAACAATTTCAATGCGTCAATTGGCACTTTACGTATGATTTCCTGTGGATGATCGATCATCTTATAAACATTTTGATAAGATTTCGCCAAGTAAGGGATGAAAGCGACTCCGGTATACTCGGCAAATTTCTTAATTGCTAAAATGGCCTCCTCTTTTAAAGTGAATGTTTATTTATAAGATTTATCGATAAATGTAATTTACGTATTGTTTGCCGATTGAATGTATATGTATGTAGTTTGTCTTTTTACTGTAGATTCTAGCTTTAATTGTTATTGTGCCTTTAGCTGAATTGTTGTTACGCAGTTCTGCTAATTGCTTTATTAAGCCTAAGGGGTACTGCCGGAAATTCGTTGCAAATAAATACTTGAACTTTTATTTTTTCTTTTGTGGTTGTTGTGTGCATATATAATATATATAAATGTAAGCGCATAAGTTAAGGCAATCAATAGTTTGTTAATATAAAATACATATATACACATATATATGTAAATATAGTATTATATAAGTACATATGTATATAAGTATATTCACCGGATTTTTTATTTTTTTTATATGTCAATTTTTTGGAATTTTCCGTTAACGTTAAAAGTATACAGGATTTACAACATACATATATAATTAATAAAAAAAATTAAAACGATACACTTTCTTTGTCTCGCCTCAAGGGGGTTTTGGGGAAAATAGATGTGTGTGTTTTTTTTTGTGTGTGTTTTTGCTGCTGCATATATATTTTGTTGTTAATCTCGCGCCCGTATTTGATTATTAATGTTTTGGTTTTTATGTATATTTTTGGGATTCGCGCCGCGTTTCGATTTTTGTTTTTTGGTTTCGCGCCCGTTTATTTTTGTGTTTAAGTATGTTTTCATTTTATGTTTTTGTTTTTTGGGACATTTAATATGTTTATCCGCTTTTCCTCTTTTATGTTATATATGTGTGTTTATGTGTTCGAACATATGTTCGGTCACTCAACTCTCAAATTCGCTTTTGGCATATGTATGTATATACTTATATATACGTACATATATTTTCTTTATGTACACAAATAACATATATATATATATATTTGTATATTTCTTTATATTACACTGCACTTTTTTTTTCAATAACTGTCACTGTACCTTTTTGGTTTTTTTTTGTTCACTTTTTGTCACTCCACGGATTTTTTTTTATTTGTTTTCCAATAAATGAACCGGTTATTTTTCACTATTTGTTCAGTTTTTGGCACATTATTTTTTGTTCACGCTGTTAGTTTTTGTTCACGTTATTTAATTATTATTATTTTTTCTTTTATGTTTAAATAGTTCCGTTCACTAGGACTCGAAGGACCATAAATAACCAAGTACGAAATTAATTTTGATTTCACTCACCGCTAGTAAAATCAGTCGGTAAAAACGAAGTAATTTTGGGAAAGCGGGTGCTCGAACCGAAAGATGTTCTCTCGTAAGCGAATCGATGCTAAAAAGAAGCGTATGGGATCGTTTTGTAGTCCCTTATATATCTATTGATTGATGGCTTTATGGTAGTGTGATCGTGGCGATGTTGTATATGTGTGCGTGTTGGTGCATGGTGTAGTGATGTGGAATGTATGGGCGGTAGGCGTGGTGATGTGGATGTGAATTGATGTGGTAAATGTGGTGTGACAGTGTCTTATGATGATGGGGAATGAGTGGTCATTTAGCCATACCACCATAATAACCAAGTTCGAAATTAATTTCGATTTCACTCACCGCTAGTAAAATCAATTGATAAAAACGAAATGAATTTAGGGAAGGCGGGTGCTCAAACCGAAAGATGTTCCGGCGCATGGTTTCGAGGTATTTGTTGCAAGTAGCCTCCGAGCATCCTTCGGCTATAGCGGCCATGCCTAAGTAGGCAACAGAACGTGGAAGTGGGTCCTGACCCTGCAAGGCGGGCTCCAAAAGGTGCAATAATGGCGGAGTCAATTTCTCTGGTGGCACGCTCAGTGCAAGGTCCATTGTTTGAGTAGCCCTTGTCATCGGATTCGTGTTGTCTTCACCCAAAAAGTATTCTTCATCATCGTCTTCGTTTTCGGGTTCAGTTGCCATCAAATTGAAAACAATTCAAATTATGGGCTCGATCAACTTTCGTTTGAAAATCAGTTTTTTCTTAAGGCGAACGACCCAGCCAACGTAAGCCGCGACTTTTATGCGCATAGCGCTATCAAATAGGGCATTACTTGCTGCCTCCAAGAACAACTTCGACAACATTTTTATGTGATTGTTCAGCAATTTAGCATTTAAATCTGCCATACTCTCGAGAATATCAAAAACATAAACGAATTGGTCGACCTCAGTCTGCACAGCAAATGCTTGAAGGGATTTACAATTAACGGTATGGACTTCTGCAACGTTTGTTCAGCTGTGTTGTGAGCCAGTGTGAACGGCACCAAATAAGTCATACCAGTTACAATGTTGAAAACCATAAATAACCAAGTATATTGCCAGCACCCTCTACGATAGCCTCATCGTATTCGCTCCTCGTCAAATTGGTAAGCGACCTTGCCCTGGAGCACGTCCATTATACAAGAGAAGACAAAATCACGAAGTTCAACCGATCGTTTTCAAAAGATCACCCAAACCTTCAAGTGCAGACAACACAACAGGAACTTCTTCGGCATCATGTACAATTTGACACAATTTGGGGATCCAAATTGTAATAGCATTGGAAACGTCTTGCAAATCTTGTAGTTTGTATAGAGCCACAATTAACAATTTCAATGCGTCAATTGGCACTTTACGTATGTCTTCCTGTGGATGATCGATCATCTTATAAACATCTTGATAGGATTTCTCCAAGTAAGGGATGAAAGCGATCGGTATACTCGGCAAATTTCTTAATTGCTAAAATGGCCTCCTCTTTTAAAGTGAATGTTTATTTATAAGATTTATCGATAAATGCAATTTACGTATTGTTTGCCGATTGAATGTATATGTATGTAGTTTGTCTTTTTACTGTAGATTCTAGCTTTAATTGTTATTGTGCCTTTAGCTGAATTGTTGTTACGCAGTTCTGCTAATTGCTTTATTAAGCCTAAGGGGTACTGCCGGAAATTCGTTGCAAATAAATACTTGAACTTTTATTTTTTCTTTTGTGGTTGTTGTGTGCATATATAATATATATAAATGTAAGCGCATAAGTTAAGGCAATCAATAGTTTGTTAATATAAAATACATATATACACATATATATGTAAATATAGTATTATATAAGTACATATGTATATAAGTATATTCACCGGATTTTTTATTTTTTTTATATATCAATTTTTTGGAATTTTCCGTTAACGTTAACAGTATACAGGATTTACAACATACATATATAATTAATAAAAAAAATTAAAACGATACACTTTCTTTGTCTCGCCTCAAGGGGTTTTGGGGAGAATAGATGTGTGTGTTTTTTTTTGAGGATTTTGTAGTTTTCTCGTTTTGCCCGTATTTAGGTCAAAAAAATATTGTCGACGCAATAGCGAATATTTAGAATAGTCGACAAGTGAACCGGTTTTTTTAAAATGTTTAAAGGCTCGAGTTTTTCTGTTTTTCAATTTATATAACTCTTTCGAAAACCACGGACTTATACTTTTGTTTTTGTTAACAATTACTATTGGAACATACTTTTCAAATAATTTCATAATAATATTATTAAAATGAGAGACACTCAATTCAATGTCACCATTATAATTAGGCCATGTTATTGTAGAAAGTTCTATATTTAATTTTTTTAAATTAGCTTTTGCAAAGTTAAACCGAGTACAGAAGCACGAAGTTTGATGATTATTATCCCGTACAATGCCTGAGATTTCGACAGATATTTCCAAAGCAGGATGATATGAGTCCTCTGGTAGAACAAGAGGATTACTCTGAATAACGGAACACTTTGCGGAGGTATCAACGTATACTAAATCTAAGCATTTACCAAATTTATTCGGAATCAAATTAATTTGGTTCAGACCCAACTCGGACATTTTTTCGAAAAACTCATTAAAACATGACCGATTGCAAATCGGCACGATATAGTCATCGAATGGTTTCCACGAAGCACACGGTAAATTGAAATCACCTAATACAATTATTGAATCTGCATTATTTGCCATCGAGGTAGCACTATTTATTAAAGAAGCATGCTGCATGTATACAGATAAGTCGGAATGGGGTGGTATATAAGATAGGGTTAAATAAATAAAGCAACTATTAACGTATACTCTAATACATTTAAATTCAAATGAGTCGGTCCCTGGAACAAGAATATTTTCAGATGGGATAGAGGAATGCACGGCAAATAGAACACCTCCACCGATTCTGTTCAGTCGATCACATCTAAAAACTTGAAATTTGCTGTTTTAAATCTCATTATCAAATATGTGAGGTTTTTAAAATGTTTCTGTAAATCCAATTATATAATATTGAAATTAAAATTGGAACTGTTTAAATACAAGTCGGTAAATTTTGTATTAAGACCTTTAACATTTTGATAATAAATGCTTAGCGAATTTTTACCAATCAGTTTTTTATATCGGTGGTTGCTTTTGCTAATTTAGCAATGTTTTCCTCAATTTGACTTCTAAGTTTAGGCTTAAATTCGTGTACAAAAGTCCCAGGTGGCCAGAATGAACTATCTAAGATCTTTTTGAATGTTTCAAGAGATACGTCTATTTTAAACGATGATATACTTCTATCATAATTGAAGTTAAATTTACGTATATTGATATCATCGATTTTTAAACGTGACGAAATGTAAGATTTAATGTCCTCCACCAAGGTATCTTTGGCAAGTCTCGAAATAAATATAGACTTTTTAGGTGGAATAACTATCAAGTTATTAACTGATGCTACTAAGTTAATAGGGGGAGCCTTTGGAATTGTGAGACACTTATTACTATTAGATAGAGCTTTTGGGGAATTGAGCTCTTTGGAAGTTGACGGCTTATCACCTTGAGGGCAAGGAGAAGAGAGATTTATTAGGTCATTGGGAGGAGACGTTCTTTTCTGAACAGAAGAACTAAGTGTTACTTCATCGGAAGGACGTTTACGCTTAGGAGCAGGTTTAGAGGATTCGTGAGAATCATTCAGGCACTTAAAAGATTTGAACAATTTTTCATAGTGCCTAAATTTTTCAGTGAGGGTTACAAGATCACGACCGATTTCGTTAAAGCCATTGCGTGTCTCCCTATAAACTTTAAATAGATCGATTTCAATAGATCTACAATTTAAACAGGACCAACGCAATCCCTTACAGTCGATAATAGAATCTAAGATTCTACCAGTCAGTCCAGCACATTTAATATGGGCAAGCCCATCACAAAGCCAGCATGAAACGTAGCGATCTGACTCGCCTTTAATGTTACAATTGGGGAAGTTACAAGACATAATAAACCACAAGAATGAAGATCAAATAAAAGAGTAGGTAAACCAAAATTTAATAGATTAATAATAAATTAGTGTGTTAATAAAATATTATTAATAATAAATTCAATTAAGAATATATTAATATTAATAATAATAAATTCAATTAAGAACAATTTTTTTTTATCAAAGTTTAAAACCAAGACAATTTGAAGAAGCAATATAGCGAGCAGTTTTAGAAGCACTGTAACAAATAAAAAGCTAAACGCAACACAGCTGTGAATAAAGAAGTAGATAAGATAAACAAACTGAGAAAATATAGTAAAATAAAACAAAATGAAAGAAAGGGTGACTCGGCACCAAAAATTGGAAAGTTTAAACTTTTTAATACCGCAAAAAACAAAACATAAAATACTTATCATGAAACTGAGAGTTTAATCACTAAAAATTTGTATTAACACGGTAATAAAAATTAGTTAAACTTCGAGAATTTTTTAAAATAAAAACACAAATGTACACAGCTAAAAGAATTGCAGCTTAAGAGTTTGAAGTGTTGCCACCTATGATATTTGATTATTAATGTTTTGGTTTTTATGTATATTTTTGAGATTCGCGCCGCGTTTCGATTTTTTGTTTTTTGGTTTCGCGCCTGTTTATTTTTGTGTTTAAGTATGTTTTCATTTTATGTTTTTGTTTTTTGGGACATTTAATATGTTTATCCGCTTTTCCTCTTTTATGTTATATATGTGTGTTTATGTGTTCGAACATATGTTCGGTCACTCAACTCTCAAATTCGCTTTTGGCATATGTATGTATATACTTATATATACGTACATTTATTTTCTTTATGTACACAAATAACATATATATATATATATATTTGTATATTTCTTTATATTACACTGCACTTTTTTTTCCAAGAACTGTCACTGTACCTTTTTGGTTTTTTTTTGTTCAGTTTTTGTCACTCCACGGGTTTTTTTTTTTATTTGTTTTCTAATAAATGAACCGGTTTTTTTTCACTATTTGTTCAGTTTTTGTCACATTATTTTTTGTTCACGCTGTTAGTTTTTGTTCACGTTATTTAATTATTATTATTTTTTCTTTTATGTTTAAATAGTTCCGTTCACTAGGACTCGAAGGACCATAAATAACCAAGTACGAAATTAATTTTGATTTCACTCACCGCTAGTAAAATCAGTCGGTAAAAACGAAGTAATTTTGGGAAAGCGGGTGCTCGAACCGAAAGATGTCCTCTCGTAAGCGAATCGATGCTAAAAAGAAGCGTATGGGATCCTTTTGTAGTCCCTTATATATCTATTGATTGATGGCTTTATGGTAGTGTGATCGTGGCGATGTTGTATATGTGTGCGTGTTGGTGCATGGTGTAGTGATGTGGAATGTATGGGCGGTAGGCGTGGTGATATGGATGTGAATTGATGTGGTAAATGTGGTGTGACAGTGTCTTATGATGATGGGGAATGAGTGGTCATTTAGCCATACCACCATAATAACCAAGTTCGAAATTAATTTCGATTTCACTCACCGCTAGTAAAATCAATTGATAAAAACGAAATGAATTTAGGGAAAGCGGGTGCTCAAACCGAAAGATGTTCCGGCGCATGGTTTCGAGATATTTGTTGCAAGTAGCCTCCGAGCATCCTTCGGTTGTAGCGGCCATGCCTAAGTAGGCAACAGAACGTGGAAGTGGGTCCTGACCCTGCAATTCGGGCTCCAAAAGGTGCAATAATGGCGGAGTCAATTTCTCTGGTGGCACGCTCAGTGCAAGGTCCATTGTTTGAGTAGCCGTTGTCATCGGATTCGTGTTGTCTTCACCCAAAAAGTATTCTTCATCATCGTCTTCGTTTTCGGGTTCAGTTGCCATCAAATTGAAAAAAAATTCAAATTATGGGCTCGATCAACTTTCGTTTGAAAATCAGTTTTTTCTTTAAGCGAACGACCCAGCAAACGTAAGCCGCGACTTTTATGCGCATAGCGCTATCAAATAGGGCATTACTTGCTGCCTCCAAGAACAACTTCGACAACATTTTTATGTGATTGTTCAGCAATTTAGCATTTAAATCTGCCAACTGAATGCCATCTGAATTGGTCGACCCCAGTCTGCCCAGCAAATGCTTGAAGGGATTTCCAATTAACGGTATGGACTTCTGCAACTTTTGTTCGGCTGTTCTGTGGCCCAATGTGAACGGCACCAAAGAAGTCATATTAATTAGAATGTTGAAAATAACAGGTGTAGCCATGTTGCCAGTTGCTTCGGTGGTCACCACTGCAGCAGTGAACATTCCATTCCAATATGAAACCGATTCCATGTGCTGCAAAAATTGATCAGAGGCCGCATCAGCCAAAATAGGAAATGAAGACGAACCTAGCTCGCTTTGCTTAGGATCGGTAGAAGAGCAGTAGCTGTAGGTGAACTTTAGCACTTCGGTCATCCATGAGTCAAACTCTTTGGCTTCGCGACGCACCAAAACACCAACAAATTGAGCAATTGCTTTACGCCCAGACTTTTGCTGCTCCTGCATGAGGGCATAAAGCATACCCTGCTTAATAATTTGCTGTTGCTCAACCTGCACTTTGTTCCATTGACGCAGTTTCGCAAAATGCTTCTTAAGTAGTGCAACAGAATATTGACGCACCTGTGGCTTCATTGTCGAGACGGCAATTTCGCAAAGAGCTGGTACAGTCTCAGAACGCTTGTAGGCCTCCTGTAAATCAGCGGTGGCCTTTTTGATTACACCGTTAGCCGAAGAAAGAAAATTCGTAATAATTTGGATTATTTGCTGCATTTTGGATTCCAAAAATTTCTTTTTGTTCCCGAAGACTCTTATTCCGAGTTGCCAATTATTTGCTTATTTGGCTTTGCACCAACTGCTTTATGTTCCTTCGTTTTTTTAGACGCACTTATAACCGAACTCACACGTAATACAAAGAAATGTATCGCAATTTCTACTTTTTGCATATAATTATTTGCAAAACGTTATGTGAATTGCACTAATATTCTCCGTACTACCTCACCTGGCAGATGATTTTCAAAGAATGATAGAATAAAAACAGCTAATAAGAAAATTAACTGAAAGCTTTTACTTGTATATTGTGTGCCTGATTTCGCCTTGCTTTCGTTGTTTGTTCCGTTCTGGCTCGAAGGATCATAAATAACCAAGTATATTGGCAGCACACTCTACGATAGCCTCATCCTATTCACTCTCCTCAGCATCTTCGTCTTCATCTCCAGTAGACTCGTCAAACTGGCAAGCGACCTTGCCCTGGAGCATTTCTGTTATACAAGAGAAGACTACATCACGAAGTTCAACCGTTGGTAAATAGATTTGTTTCAACTTTTTCAAAAGATTACTCAAATCTACAAGTGCAGACAACACAACAGAAACTTCTTCATGCACAATTTGGCCTAATTTGGGTATCAAGATTGCAATAGCATTGGGAACGTCTTGCAAATCTTGTAGTTTGTGTAGAGCCACAATGAAGGAGCTCAATGCGTCAATTGACACGTTACGTATGTCTTCCTGTGGATGATCGATACTCTTGTAAACATTTGGATAAGATTTCTCCAAGTAAGGGATGAAAGCGACTCCGGTATGCTCGGAAAATTTCTTCAATGATAAAATGTCATCGTCTTTTTCTTCTAAATATGAATTTTCAACACTGTTTCCCGCAATGTTGTTCAAATCATCATCCTCCCCATCCGAGTTTTCAATATCGATATCATCTTCGTTTTCATCGGCCTCCTCTGCTGGCGCTTATGTCAATATATTCGGATATAATTATATATGTAAATATATAAGATAATTTTTATTTATAAGGTTTATCGGTGAATGCAATTTGCGTATTATTTGCCGATTGAATGTATATGTATGTTTGTATTTTTGTCTTTTTGCTGTAAATTCTAGCTTTAATTGTTATTGTGTCTTTAGCTTACTTGTTGTTACGCAGTCCCGCTAGTTGCTTTATTAAGCCTAAGGGCTACTGTCGCAAATTCGTTGAACGTAAATACTTGAACTTTAATTTTTAGTTTGTGGTTGTTGTGAGTATATGTATACAAATGTAAGCGCATAAGTTAAGGCAATCAATAATTTGTTAATATAATATATACAATATATACTAGCTGACCCGGCGAACTTCGTACTGCCTAACAGTCAATTAATGTCGTGTTATCTTTTAGCTGAACTAATTTAGGCTCTGATGAAGATAATACAATGATACAAAGTAAATATGAACATAGGTAGATATATAAAAGTATTTAATTATGATCAACAATACATACAGAAAGAGAATACAAATTAAAATAAAGTACTTCAAACACGTGTCAGAAAAAAAAAGATTAAAATAAAGTATGTTGTGTAGCATGTGATGCACTCGGATTAACTCTTTTCATTCAAGCAACTTGTGGCAAACGACATTCTTTGTTTTTTTGCCAGGCGCAAGAACAAATAAAGCGGATGGTTTACCGACACGTAAACATGCCACGTGACCCTGTGATTTGGTAATCGTCATGGCGAAGGCAAGACGAATCGGGAATTGAATTCGTTTAAATTCAAAGGGCATTGGAATAAGAACTTCCTCGTCTCTAAATTTCTTTAAAATTCTTTGAATATCAACGCGGGAATCACATTGCTCATCAGTTTTCTTATCACCAAACGTGTTCCATTGCACAGTTTTGGTTGGTTTAAATTTCTAATCATGATCACTGTCGAGCCAACCCTAAGTTGCAAATTGTGCGGTGGTAAACCAGGCACATCCAAGGAGTCTAAAAATTCAGTTGGGTAATTAGTGGCTGAATTATAATATTTAGGTCGGAGTTGTCTTCAAAAAGATAATGGCGAACCGCCCTAATATCTTAAAGGACATACTTAAAGAAAATCTGTTGGACTGTAATTTCCTTAAATTCGAAAAGGAAATTAGAACAAAAACTCTGGGGATACAATGGAATGCGATATCTGACCAGTCTTCATATACTACAGAGTCAATATCAGCATTATCTGCCATAACAAACCGACAAATTTTATCATCTGTGGCAATACCTTTCGACGCCGCAGGATGGCTTTCGCCAATTATGATACAAGCCAAAGGACTAATACAAGAATTATGGATAGATGGAACCGATTGCGATGAACAAATAAAACCATTTCGTTTAGAAAAGTGGTCCCAGTTTGCGAGCAATTTAAATGATATCTCACAGATACAAATCCCTCGATGGGTAAACTATGTCCCAGAGCACAAAGTCGAACTACACGGCTTCTGTATACGTACGCACACAAAGCGAGATTGCGACCACAAGCCACTTACTAATAGCAAAAACAAAAGTAGGTCCTTTAAAAGTAATAAGTATATTACGACTTGAACTGTGTAGCGTTACTACTAGCCAAACTAGTATCTATGGTGCGAATGCATTTAAACATGGCTGACTAATTCCACAATTTTCCCACCACCGATTTTATCATATACAGGTTAACACGGCTTTAATATTATTGTTATCTACTATCTAAAAATAAGTCGGGTTTTCCTTCCTGACGCTATAACTCCAGAACGCAAGAACCGATTTCCACGGTGTCGCATTCGTTGGAAAGGTCTCGGGCTCCGTGAGGTTTATAGCAAAGAAAATTCAGGAAAAATTTCAACAGAAAAGCGGGAAAATCTTTTTTCACATACAGCGCCATCTCTGATACATAGCATGTACTACAAACCAATATTTTAAGTAGATGGCGCCGGTGCGTGATACATTGATTGACAGCTACTCATTGTTCTCTGCTCATTTAATTTCATGTGACAAACCGGTATTGTGTTCACTTGAAATTGTGAAAAAAAAACTTTAAAAAAATAAGTTATTCGTTTCCTAACATTTCAATTGGAAACCATCAAATCAATAACGTGTATTTTTATACACAGGTGGTAAGTTGAACTGTGTAAATTATGTGGATCGTGCATTTGAGGTTAAATTCACTACTCTGTCCATAGTCCAAAATGCCTAGAGGACGACGTGCAAACATCGGCCGTCGCACAAGACATGCAAGTCAGTAACAAGTGTATTCACAGAACTTAAGCGTAGAAAGACAAAATGTAATAAGAGAACATGCCCGATTGAGACAACGCGTGAACACACGAAGATCATTAGCTTCATACAATCGCTTGGCATTCCAATATGATCCCACTGCGAACTACAGTTATGATGAAAATTTAGATATTGGATCAATGACGACTATATGCCGATATTGCAATGCGTTAAATTTCAAAAGAGAAACGGCTGGATTGTGCTGCGCAAGTGGAAAAGTCAAACTGGATCCATTACTTACACCACCAGAACCACTGAGACCATTGTTCGATGGAAGTGATCCCGATTCCAGCCATTTTCTTCAACACATCCTTGAATACAATAACTGCTTTCGCATGACTTCCTTTGGAGCTAATATCAATCGAGAAGGCGGCTTCATGCCGACTTGCAAGGTTAAGATACAACACACATAACCGATCATTCACACCAACACAATAAATTGCAACACATAACAACTACATATACACCACACACTACACCATCACACGATCAGAAGTTACACCGTATTCTTTAACAAATGATTGTTTGCAATTACAGATACAAGGACAAATGTATCATTTGCATGGTTCAATGGTGCCAACACCAGATGAACCGCATCAATTTCTGCAAATATATTTAATTTCGTCGATGGTTGATCAGCTGAATGTGCGGAGCAATATACAGGGAACACAACAATTAAAGAGACGAATTATTGAACAGTTGCAATCATTTTTACACGCTAATAATGCTGTGGTTAATATGTTCAAAACAGCATTGGAACGAACAAATTTGTCATAAGAGCGGATTGTACTCCAACAGGAGAACATGTGCGAAGATTCAATGCACCCACCGTTAATGATGTTGCTGCAATTATTGTTGGCGATCTAACTAAATCGCGTGACATTGTCGTTCAGCGAAGAAGCAATATCATGCATCGTGTAAACGAGACACATCGTTTGAACGATGCGTTACAATATCCAATCATTTATTGGCAAGGGCAAGACGGGTACGACATCATGTTGAAGACGGTCGATCCAATTTCAGGTACAATATTCACACACTAATTATTGCTATTATTGGTTTCCATTAACAATTCATTTAATTTTGCATTTTCAGGCGTAACAACGAATAAAAATCTAAGCGCAATGAATTACTATGCGTATTCGCACACATGAGGAGAATGTCATTCTGAAATGCCGTCGGCTATTCCAGCAATTCGCTGTCGACATGTATGTCAAAGTCGAGACCGAACGTTTAGCGTTCATCCGATTCAATCAGGCAAAGCTACGATCTGAGGACTATATACACTTGCGTGATGCTATTCATTCAGATGGTGATGTTCAGAATATTGGACGTCTGACGATTCTCCCATCATCTTATATCGGAAGCCCTCGCCACATGCACGAATACGCTCAAGACGCTATGACGTACGTGCGAAATTATGGAACTCCGGATTTATTTATTACGCTCACATGCAATCCAAAGTGGACGGAAATTGAACGTGAGTTGGAACCGGGCCAAAAACCGCAAGATCGCCATGACATAATCGGCAGAGTATTTCAGCAAAAACTCAAGGTTATGATGGATGTGCTTACTAAGTATCAAGTTTTTGGTGACACACGTTGTTATTCGTACTCGGTGGAATGGCAGCAGCGTGGACTAACGCATGCTCATATCCTAATTTGGTTGCTGAACAAATTACATTCAAATGAAGTAGATGACATCATATCAGCTGAAATTCCTGATCCAGTCACTGATCCCCATCTACACGACAGTGTGACGACACAGATGGTTCATGGACCGTGCGGTGCATTAAATCCAATATCGCCTTGCATGGCTGATGGAAAGTGCACTAAACGATATCCGCGACCGTTAGTTACCGAAATAGTCACAGGGAACGATGGATATCCAGTTTATCGTCGGCGTTCAAAAGAAGATAATGGTCGAACTATCAAAGTTAAAGTTCAAAATCAAGAGATTGAGATCGGAAATGAATTCATTGAACCATATTGCCCACTGCTATCACGTATTTTCAAAACACATGCAAACGTTGAGAGTTGTCATTCGGCCAAATCAATCAAATATTTGTGCAAGTACGTCACAAAAGGCAGCGATATGGCTGTGTTTGGTATTGCGTCGGAAAATGCGAATGACGAAATCAGCAACTTCGAAATGGGCAGATACGTCAGTACTAATGAAGCACTGTGTTCTCATTTCAAATTCATGAAAGATATCCCACAGTTGTATATTTAGCAGTGCATTTGGAAAATGGCCAAAGAGTTTACTTCACTGAGGCTAATGCGGCACAACGAGCTGAGAGACCACTGTCGACAACATTGACTAGCTTCTTTGCAATGTGTGAAGCAGATCCCTTCGCAGTGACGCTGATGTACGTTGAAATGCCCAAGTATTACACTAGGAATCAATCAACAAAGAAATTCCAACGTCGCAAACAAGGAACCCCAGTTCCAGATTGGCAACATCTGTTTTCCGCTGATGCACTAGGTCGCATGTATACTGTTCATCCTAGAAATGATGAATGTTTTTATTTGCGACTGCTGTTGGTAAATGTACGTGGACCAAAATCATTTACGCATTTGAAAACTGTGAATGGCCACCAATGCCAAACATATCGAGAAGCATGTCAACTATTGGGTTTGCTGGAGAACGATTCTCATTGGGATTTAACACTTGCGGATTTAGTTGTTTCATCAAATGCGTACCAAATACGAACGCTGTTCGCAATTATCATCACCACATGTTTTCCTTCGCAACCAATTCAGTTATGGAACAAATACAAAGACGACATATGTGAAGATATCTTGCATCGCTTGCGCATCCAAACGAATAATCCTGACATCCAAATAACCGATCAAATCTACAATGAAGGATTGAAGCTGATTGAGGATCAATGCTTGACTATTGCAAACAAGCTACTGATTGAAGTAGGAATGATTCCGCCAAATCGATCGATGCATGATGCATTCAACCAAGAATTAAATCGAGAGCTGCAATACAATGTTGATACATTGCAGGAATTCGTTCGAAATAATGTGCCGTTGCTGAATGAACAGCAAAAACAAGTATACAAAATATTAATGCAAGCGGTGGACAATAATACTGGTGGTCTATTCTTCCTGGACGCACCTGGAGGAACAGGGAAAACATTTGTCATCATTGATTTTGGCCACTATTCGATCAAGATGTGACATAGCTTTGGCGTTAGCATCATCTGGAATTGCGGCGACTCTTCTTGATGGCGGTCGTACTGCACATTCTGCGCTTAAGTTGCCACTCAATTTAAAAACAATGCAATATTTCCCGATCCAGTGCAATGGGAAAGTTGTTGATGCAATGCAAGCTCATTGTTTGGGATAAGTGCACAATGGCACATAAGAAGTCACTTGAAGCACTTAACTTCACACTGAAGGATCTTCGGCGAAATAACAACATCTTTGGCGGCTTGATGGTATTTTTGGCAGGCGATTTCAGGCAGCCGTTGCCAGTAATTCCCCGTGGAACGCCTGCAGATGAATTGAATGCTTGCCTGAAGGCATCACCCTTATGGAATACCGTAAAACATTATCGCTAACCACTAATATGAGAGTTCAACTTCAAAATGATCAAAGTGCGGAACAATTTTCCAAACAATTGTTAGCTTTAGGAATGGGAAAGTCCCAGTTGATGCGACATCTGGATTAATTACTCTTACCAACGACTTTTGCCGATTTGTAGACTCTCAATTAGCTCTTATTGAAAATGTTTTCCCAAACATTAGTGAGAATTATCAGAATCATGCTTGGTTGAGTCAACGAGCAATTCTTGCCGCAAAGAATAATGATGTACAGGCACTAAATTTCACCATTCAATCAAAAATTGCTACCGATTTGGTGACATACAAATCCGTTGATTCCATAACAAATCCCGATGATGTAGTAAATTATCCAACGGAGTTTTTGAACCCTCTGGAGTTACCACGATTTCCACCACATGATTTGCAACTCAAAGTTGGTACAGTTATTATGATATTGCGTAATTTGAATCCACCGCGACTTTGCAACGGTACTCGACTGTCGGTAAAAAGACTTATGCCGAATTTGATTGAGGCAACCATTATTAACGGCAAGTACGCAGGTGAAAATGTATGTATTCCTCGAATACCAATGATTCCGACTGATCTTCCGTTTGACTTCAAGCGATTCCAATTTTCAGTTCGCCTTGCGTTCGCCTTGCGTTCGCAATGACAATTAACAAGTCGCAAGGTCAATCGAGTAGTGTTTGCGGGATAAATTTAGAAAATTATTGTTTTTCACATAGGCAGATATACGTGCCGTATTCACGAGTTGGGAAACCATCCGCTTTGTTTGTGTTAACATCAGACCAAAAAACAAAAAATGTGGTTTACCAGAGAGCACTTCAATGAAACGGATAATATGCGGACACGTATAACGCTTCGATTCAGTATTCACTTTGGATTCACGTTCATTTACTTAGAGAATTTCAACTAAATAACACTTCATTTTTGTCATCGAAATGAATTCCTTACTGCTGTGAAATGAAATAAAATGTTTTCTTTTTGAATATAAAACAAAAAAAAAATTTTTCTTCATCTTTTAATTACCAGACGAAATGTTACATAAAACAAAGCCATCTGGTGGCGAAACGGAGTTTGCCGGGTTTGCTAGTCTACTATATAAATAGTAGACTTCCCCCTTTACTGAGGCTATAACTCCAGAACGCAAGAACCGATTTCCACGGTGTCGCATTCGTTGGAAAGGTCTCGGGCTCCGTGAGGTTTATAGCAAAGAAAATTCAGGAAAAATTTCAACAGAAAAGCGGGAAAATCTTTTTTCACATACAGCGCCATCTCTGATACATAGCATGTACTACAAACCAATATTTTAAGTAGATGGCGCCGGTGCGTGATACATTGATTGACAGCTACTCATTGTTCTCTGCTCATTTAATTTCATGTGACAAACCGGTATTGTGTTCACTTGAAATTGTGAAAAAAAACTTTAAAAAAATAAGTTATTCGTTTCCTAACATTTCAATTGGAAACCATCAAATCAATAACGTGTATTTTTATACACAGGTGGTAAGTTGAACTGTGTAAATTATGTGGATCGTGCATTTGAGGTTAAATTCACTACTCTGTCCATAGTCCAAAATGCCTAGAGGACGACGTGCAAACATCGGCCGTCGCACAAGACATGCAAGTCAGTAACAAGTGTATTCACAGAACTTAAGCGTAGAAAGACAAAATGTAATAAGAGAACATGCCCGATTGAGACAACGCGTGAACACACGAAGATCATTAGCTTCATACAATCGCTTGGCATTCCAATATGATCCCACTGCGAACTACAGTTATGATGAAAATTTAGATATTGGATCAATGACGACTATATGCCGATATTGCAATGCGTTAAATTTCAAAAGAGAAACGGCTGGATTGTGCTGCGCAAGTGGAAAAGTCAAACTGGATCCATTACTTACACCACCAGAACCACTGAGACCATTGTTCGATGGAAGTGATCCCGATTCCAGCCATTTTCTTCAACACATCCTTGAATACAATAACTGCTTTCGCATGACTTCCTTTGGAGCTAATATCAATCGAGAAGGCGGCTTCATGCCGACTTGCAAGGTTAAGATACAACACACATAACCGATCATTCACACCAACACAATAAATTGCAACACATAACAACTACATATACACCACACACTACACCATCACACGATCAGAAGTTACACCGTATTCTTTAACAAATGATTGTTTGCAATTACAGATACAAGGACAAATGTATCATTTGCATGGTTCAATGGTGCCAACACCAGATGAACCGCATCAATTTCTGCAAATATATTTAATTTCGTCGATGGTTGATCAGCTGAATGTGCGGAGCAATACACAGGGAACACAACAATTAAAGAGACGAATTATTGAACAGTTGCAATCATTTTTACACGCTAATAATGCTGTGGTTAATATGTTCAAAACAACATTGGAACGAACAAATTTGTCATAAGAGCGGATTGTACTCCAACAGGAGAACATGTGCGAAGATTCAATGCACCCACCGTTAATGATGTTGCTGCAATTATTGTTGGCGATCTAACTAAATCGCGTGACATTGTCGTTCAGCGAAGAAGCAATATCATGCATCGTGTAAACGAGACACATCGTTTGAACGATGCGTTACAATATCCAATCATTTATTGGCAAGGGCAAGACGGGTACGACATCATGTTGAAGACGGTCGATCCAATTTCAGGTACAATATTCACACACTAATTATTGCTATTATTGGTTTCCATTAACAATTCATTTAATTTTGCATTTTCAGGCGTAACAACGAATAAAAATCTAAGCGCAATGAATTACTATGCGTATTCGCACACATGAGGAGAATGTCATTCTGAAGTGCCGTCGGCTATTCCAGCAATTCGCTGTCGACATGTATGTCAAAGTCGAGACCGAACGTTTAGCGTTCATCCGATTCAATCAGGCAAAGCTACGATCTGAGGACTATATACACTTGCGTGATGCTATTCATTCAGATGGTGATGTTCAGAATATTGGACGTCTGACGATTCTCCCATCATCTTATATCGGAAGCCCTCGCCACATGCACGAATACGCTCAAGACGCTATGACGTACGTGCGAAATTATGGAACTCCGGATTTATTTATTACGCTCACATGCAATCCAAAGTGGACGGAAATTGAACGTGAGTTGGAACCGGGCCAAAAACCGCAAGATCGCCATGACATAATCGGCAGAGTATTTCAGCAAAAACTCAAGGTTATGATGGATGTGCTTACTAAGTATCAAGTTTTTGGTGACACACGTTGTTATTCGTACTCGGTGGAATGGCAGCAGCGTGGACTAACGCATGCTCATATCCTAATTTGGTTGCTGAACAAATTACATTCAAATGAAGTAGATGACATCATATCAGCTGAAATTCCTGATCCAGTCACTGATCCCCATCTACACGACAGTGTGACGACACAGATGGTTCATGGACCGTGCGGTGCATTAAATCCAATATCGCCTTGCATGGCTGATGGAAAGTGCACTAAACGATATCCGCGACCGTTAGTTACCGAAATAGTCACAGGGAACGATGGATATCCAGTTTATCGTCGGCGTTCAAAAGAAGATAATTGTCGAACTATCAAAGTTAAAGTTCAAAATCAAGAGATTGAGATCGGAAATGAATTCATTGAACCATATTGCCCACTGCTATCACGTATTTTCAAAACACATGCAAACGTTGAGAGTTGTCATTCGGCCAAATCAATCAAATATTTGTGCAAGTACGTCACAAAAGGCAGCGATATGGCTGTGTTTGGTATTGCGTCGGAAAATGCGAATGACGAAATCAGCAACTTCAAAATGGGCAGATACGTCAGTACTAATGAAGCACTGTGTTCTCATTTCAAATTCATGAAAGATATCCCACAGTTGTATATTTAGCAGTGCATTTGGAAAATGGCCAAAGAGTTTACTTCACTGAGGCTAATGCGGCACAACGAGCTGAGAGACCACTGTCGACAACATTGACTAGCTTCTTTGCTATGTGTGAAGCAGATCCCTTCGCAGTGACGCTGATGTACGTTGAAATGCCCAAGTATTACACTAGGAATCAATCAACAAAGAAATTCCAACGTCGCAAACAAGGAACCCCAGTTCCAGATTGGCAACATCTGTTTTCCGCTGATGCACTAGGTCGCATGTATACTGTTCATCCTAGAAATGATGAATGTTTTTATTTGCGACTGCTGTTGGTAAATGTACGTGGACCAAAATCATTTACGCATTTGAAAACTGTGAATGGCCACCAATGCCAAACATATCGAGAAGCATGTCAACTATTGGGTTTGCTGGAGAACGATTCTCATTGGGATTTAACACTTGCGGATTTAGTTGTTTCATCAAATGCGTACCAAATACGAACGCTGTTCGCAATTATCATCACCACATGTTTTCCTTCGCAACCAATTCAGTTATGGAACAAATACAAAGACGACATATGTGAAGATATCTTGCATCGCTTGCGCATCCAAACGAATAATCCTGACATCCAAATAACCGATCAAATCTACAATGAAGGATTGAAGCTGATTGAGGATCAATGCTTGACTATTGCAAACAAGCTACTGATTGAAGTAGGAATGATTGCGCCAAATCGATCGATGCATGATGCATTCAACCAAGAATTAAATCGAGAGCTGCAATACAATGTTGATACATTGCAGGAATTCGTTCGAAATAATGTGCCGTTGCTGAATGAACAGCAAAAACAAGTATACAAAATATTAATGCAAGCGGTGGACAATAATACTGGTGGTCTATTCTTCCTGGACGCACCTGGAGGAACAGGGAAAACATTTGTCATCATTGATTTTGGCCACTATTCGATCAAGATGTGACATAGCTTTGGCGTTAGCATCATCTGGAATTGCGGCGACTCTTCTTGATGGCGGTCGTACTGCACATTCTGCGCTTAAGTTGCCACTCAATTTAAAAACAATTGATACTCCAACATGCAATATTTCCCGATCCAGTGCAATGGGAAAGTTGTTGATGCAATGCAAGCTCATTGTTTGGGATGAGTGCACAATGGCACATAAGAAGTCACTTGAAGCACTTAACTTTACACTGAAGGATCTTCGGCGAAATAACAACATCTTTGGCGGCTTGATGGTATTGTTGGCAGGCGATTTCAGGCAGCCGTTGCCAGTAATTCCCCGTGGAACGCCTGCAGATGAATTGAATGCTTGCCTGAAGGCATCACCCTTATGGAATACCGTAAAACATTATCGCTAACCACTAATATGAGAGTTCAACTTCAAAATGATCAAAGTGCGGAACAATTTTCCAAACAATTGTTAGCTTTAGGAATGAGAAAGTCCCAGTTGATGCGACATCTGGATTAATTACTCTTACCAACGACTTTTGCCGATTTGTAGACTCTCAATTAGATCTTATTGAAAATGTTTTCCCAAACATTAGTGAGAATTATCAGAATCATGCTTGGTTGAGTCAACGAGCAATTCTTGCCGCAAAGAATAATGATGTACAGGCACTAAATTTCACCATTCAATCAAAAATTGCTACCGATTTGGTGACATACAAATCCGTTGATTCCATAACAAATCCCGATGATGTAGTAAATTATCCAACGGAGTTTTTGAACCCTCTGGAGTTACCACGATTTCCACCACATGATTTGCAACTCAAAGTTGGTACAGTTATTATGATATTGCGTAATTTGAATCCACCGCGACTTTGCAACGGTACTCGACTGTCGGTAAAAAGACTTATGCCGAATTTGATTGAGGCAACCATTATTAACGGCAAGTACGCAGGTGAAAATGTATGTATTCCTCGAATACCAATGATTCCGACTGATCTTCCGTTTGACTTCAAGCGATTGCAATTTTCAGTTCGCCTTGCGTTCGCCTTGCGTTCGCAATGACAATTAACAAGTCGCAAGGTCAATCGAGTAGTGTTTGCGGGATAAATTTAGAAAATTATTGTTTTTCACATAGGCAGATATACGTGGCGTATTCACGAGTTGGGAAACCATCCGCTTTGTTTGTGTTAACATCAGACCAAAAAACAAAAAATGTGGTTTACCAGAGAGCACTTCAATGAAACGGATAATATGCGGACACGTATAACGCTTCGATTCAGTATTCACTTTGGATTCACGTTCATTTACTTAGAGAATTTCAACTAAATAACACTTCATTTTTGTCATCGAAATGAATTCCTTACTGCTGTGAAATGAAATAAAATGTTTTCTTTTTGAATATAAAACAAAAAAAAAATTTTTCTTCATCTTTTAATTACCAGACGAAATGTTACATAAAACAAAGCCATCTGGTGGCGAAACGGAGTTTGCCGGGTTTGCTAGTCTACTATATAAATAGTAGACTTCCCCCTTTACTGAGGCTATAACTCCAGAACGCAAGAACCGATTTCCACGGTGTCGCATTCGTTGGAAAGGTCTCGGGCTCCGTGAGGTTTATAGCAAAGAAAATTCAGGAAAAATTTCAACAGAAAAGCGGGAAAATCTTTTTTCACATACAGCGCCATCTCTGATACATAGCATGTACTACAAACCAATATTTTAAGTAGATGGCGCCGGTGCGTGATACATTGATTGACAGCTACTCATTGTTCTCTGCTCATTTAATTTCATGTGACAAACCGGTATTGTGTTCACTTGAAATTGTGAAAAAAAACTTTAAAAAAATAAGTTATTCGTTTCCTAACATTTCAATTGGAAACCATCAAATCAATAACGTGTATTTTTATACACAGGTGGTAAGTTGAACTGTGTAAATTATGTGGATCGTGCATTTGAGGTTAAATTCACTACTCTGTCCATAGTCCAAAATGCCTAGAGGACGACGTGCAAACATCGGCCGTCGCACAAGACATGCAAGTCAGTAACAAGTGTATTCACAGAACTTAAGCGTAGAAAGACAAAATGTAATAAGAGAACATGCCCGATTGAGACAACGCGTGAACACACGAAGATCATTAGCTTCATACAATCGCTTGGCATTCCAATATGATCCCACTGCGAACTACAGTTATGATGAAAATTTAGATATTGGATCAATGACGACTATATGCCGATATTGCAATGCGTTAAATTTCAAAAGAGAAACGGCTGGATTGTGCTGCGCAAGTGGAAAAGTCAAACTGGATCCATTACTTACACCACCAGAACCACTGAGACCATTGTTCGATGGAAGTGATCCCGATTCCAGCCATTTTCTTCAACACATCCTTGAATACAATAACTGCTTTCGCATGACTTCCTTTGGAGCTAATATCAATCGAGAAGGCGGCTTCATGCCGACTTGCAAGGTTAAGATACAACACACATAACCGATCATTCACACCAACACAATAAATTGCAACACATAACAACTACATATACACCACACACTACACCATCACACGATCAGAAGTTACACCGTATTCTTTAACAAATGATTGTTTGCAATTACAGATACAAGGACAAATGTATCATTTGCATGGTTCAATGGTGCCAACACCAGATGAACCGCATCAATTTCTGCAAATATATTTAATTTCGTCGATGGTTGATCAGCTGAATGTGCGGAGCAATACACAGGGAACACAACAATTAAAGAGACGAATTATTGAACAGTTGCAATCATTTTTACACGCTAATAATGCTGTGGTTAATATGTTCAAAACAACATTGGAACGAACAAATTTGTCATAAGAGCGGATTGTACTCCAACAGGAGAACATGTGCGAAGATTCAATGCACCCACCGTTAATGATGTTGCTGCAATTATTGTTGGCGATCTAACTAAATCGCGTGACATTGTCGTTCAGCGAAGAAGCAATATCATGCATCGTGTAAACGAGACACATCGTTTGAACGATGCGTTACAATATCCAATCATTTATTGGCAAGGGCAAGACGGGTACGACATCATGTTGAAGACGGTCGATCCAATTTCAGGTACAATATTCACACACTAATTATTGCTATTATTGGTTTCCATTAACAATTCATTTAATTTTGCATTTTCAGGCGTAACAACGAATAAAAATCTAAGCGCAATGAATTACTATGCGTATTCGCACACATGAGGAGAATGTCATTCTGAAGTGCCGTCGGCTATTCCAGCAATTCGCTGTCGACATGTATGTCAAAGTCGAGACCGAACGTTTAGCGTTCATCCGATTCAATCAGGCAAAGCTACGATCTGAGGACTATATACACTTGCGTGATGCTATTCATTCAGATGGTGATGTTCAGAATATTGGACGTCTGACGATTCTCCCATCATCTTATATCGGAAGCCCTCGCCACATGCACGAATACGCTCAAGACGCTATGACGTACGTGCGAAATTATGGAACTCCGGATTTATTTATTACGCTCACATGCAATCCAAAGTGGACGGAAATTGAACGTGAGTTGGAACCGGGCCAAAAACCGCAAGATCGCCATGACATAATCGGCAGAGTATTTCAGCAAAAACTCAAGGTTATGATGGATGTGCTTACTAAGTATCAAGTTTTTGGTGACACACGTTGTTATTCGTACTCGGTGGAATGGCAGCAGCGTGGACTAACGCATGCTCATATCCTAATTTGGTTGCTGAACAAATTACATTCAAATGAAGTAGATGACATCATATCAGCTGAAATTCCTGATCCAGTCACTGATCCCCATCTACACGACAGTGTGACGACACAGATGGTTCATGGACCGTGCGGTGCATTAAATCCAATATCGCCTTGCATGGCTGATGGAAAGTGCACTAAACGATATCCGCGACCGTTAGTTACCGAAATAGTCACAGGGAACGATGGATATCCAGTTTATCGTCGGCGTTCAAAAGAAGATAATTGTCGAACTATCAAAGTTAAAGTTCAAAATCAAGAGATTGAGATCGGAAATGAATTCATTGAACCATATTGCCCACTGCTATCACGTATTTTCAAAACACATGCAAACGTTGAGAGTTGTCATTCGGCCAAATCAATCAAATATTTGTGCAAGTACGTCACAAAAGGCAGCGATATGGCTGTGTTTGGTATTGCGTCGGAAAATGCGAATGACGAAATCAGCAACTTCAAAATGGGCAGATACGTCAGTACTAATGAAGCACTGTGTTCTCATTTCAAATTCATGAAAGATATCCCACAGTTGTATATTTAGCAGTGCATTTGGAAAATGGCCAAAGAGTTTACTTCACTGAGGCTAATGCGGCACAACGAGCTGAGAGACCACTGTCGACAACATTGACTAGCTTCTTTGCTATGTGTGAAGCAGATCCCTTCGCAGTGACGCTGATGTACGTTGAAATGCCCAAGTATTACACTAGGAATCAATCAACAAAGAAATTCCAACGTCGCAAACAAGGAACCCCAGTTCCAGATTGGCAACATCTGTTTTCCGCTGATGCACTAGGTCGCATGTATACTGTTCATCCTAGAAATGATGAATGTTTTTATTTGCGACTGCTGTTGGTAAATGTACGTGGACCAAAATCATTTACGCATTTGAAAACTGTGAATGGCCACCAATGCCAAACATATCGAGAAGCATGTCAACTATTGGGTTTGCTGGAGAACGATTCTCATTGGGATTTAACACTTGCGGATTTAGTTGTTTCATCAAATGCGTACCAAATACGAACGCTGTTCGCAATTATCATCACCACATGTTTTCCTTCGCAACCAATTCAGTTATGGAACAAATACAAAGACGACATATGTGAAGATATCTTGCATCGCTTGCGCATCCAAACGAATAATCCTGACATCCAAATAACCGATCAAATCTACAATGAAGGATTGAAGCTGATTGAGGATCAATGCTTGACTATTGCAAACAAGCTACTGATTGAAGTAGGAATGATTGCGCCAAATCGATCGATGCATGATGCATTCAACCAAGAATTAAATCGAGAGCTGCAATACAATGTTGATACATTGCAGGAATTCGTTCGAAATAATGTGCCGTTGCTGAATGAACAGCAAAAACAAGTATACAAAATATTAATGCAAGCGGTGGACAATAATACTGGTGGTCTATTCTTCCTGGACGCACCTGGAGGAACAGGGAAAACATTTGTCATCATTGATTTTGGCCACTATTCGATCAAGATGTGACATAGCTTTGGCGTTAGCATCATCTGGAATTGCGGCGACTCTTCTTGATGGCGGTCGTACTGCACATTCTGCGCTTAAGTTGCCACTCAATTTAAAAACAATTGATACTCCAACATGCAATATTTCCCGATCCAGTGCAATGGGAAAGTTGTTGATGCAATGCAAGCTCATTGTTTGGGATGAGTGCACAATGGCACATAAGAAGTCACTTGAAGCACTTAACTTCACACTGAAGGATCTTCGGCGAAATAACAACATCTTTGGCGGCTTGATGGTATTTTTGGCAGGCGATTTCAGGCAGCCGTTGCCAGTAATTCCCCGTGGAACGCCTGCAGATGAATTGAATGCTTGCCTGAAGGCATCACCCTTATGGAATACCGTAAAACATTATCGCTAACCACTAATATGAGAGTTCAACTTCAAAATGATCAAAGTGCGGAACAATTTTCCAAACAATTGTTAGCTTTAGGAATGAGAAAGTCCCAGTTGATGCGACATCTGGATTAATTACTCTTACCAACGACTTTTGCCGATTTGTAGACTCTCAATTAGATCTTATTGAAAATGTTTTCCCAAACATTAGTGAGAATTATCAGAATCATGCTTGGTTGAGTCAACGAGCAATTCTTGCCGCAAAGAATAATGATGTACAGGCACTAAATTTCACCATTCAATCAAAAATTGCTACCGATTTGGTGACATACAAATCCGTTGATTCCATAACAAATCCCGATGATGTAGTAAATTATCCAACGGAGTTTTTGAACCCTCTGGAGTTACCACGATTTCCACCACATGATTTGCAACTCAAAGTTGGTACAGTTATTATGATATTGCGTAATTTGAATCCACCGCGACTTTGCAACGGTACTCGACTGTCGGTAAAAAGACTTATGCCGAATTTGATTGAGGCAACCATTATTAACGGCAAGTACGCAGGTGAAAATGTATGTATTCCTCGAATACCAATGATTCCGACTGATCTTCCGTTTGACTTCAAGCGATTGCAATTTTCAGTTCGCCTTGCGTTCGCAATGACAATTAACAAGTCGCAAGGTCAATCGAGTAGTGTTTGCGGGATAAATTTAGAAAATTATTGTTTTTCACATAGGCAGATATACGTGGCGTATTCACGAGTTGGGAAACCATCCGCTTTGTTTGTGTTAACATCAGACCAAAAAACAAAAAATGTGGTTTACCAGAGAGCACTTCAATGAAACGGATAATATGCGGACACGTATAACGCTTCGATTCAGTATTCACTTTGGATTCACGTTCATTTACTTAGAGAATTTCAACTAAATAACACTTCATTTTTGTCATCGAAATGAATTCCTTACTGCTGTGAAATGAAATAAAATGTTTTCTTTTTGAATATAAAACAAAAAAAAAATTTTTCTTCATCTTTTAATTACCAGACGAAATGTTACATAAAACAAAGCCATCTGGTGGCGAAACGGAGTTTGCCGGGTTTGCTAGTCTACTATATAAATAGTAGACTTCCCCCCTTACTGAGGCTATAACTCCAGAACGCAAGAACCGATTTCCACGGTGTCGCATTCGTTGGAAAGGTCTCGGGCTCCGTGAGGTTTATAGCAAAGAAAATTCAGGAAAAATTTCAACAGAAAAGCGGGAAAATCTTTTTTCACATACAGCGCCATCTCTGATACATAGCATGTACTACAAACCAATATTTTAAGTAGATGGCGCCGGTGCGTGATACATTGATTGACAGCTACTCATTGTTCTCTGCTCATTTAATTTCATGTGACAAACCGGTATTGTGTTCACTTGAAATTGTGAAAAAAAACTTTAAAAAAATAAGTTATTCGTTTCCTAACATTTCAATTGGAAACCATCAAATCAATAACGTGTATTTTTATACACAGGTGGTAAGTTGAACTGTGTAAATTATGTGGATCGTGCATTTGAGGTTAAATTCACTACTCTGTCCATAGTCCAAAATGCCTAGAGGACGACGTGCAAACATCGGCCGTCGCACAAGACATGCAAGTCAGTAACAAGTGTATTCACAGAACTTAAGCGTAGAAAGACAAAATGTAATAAGAGAACATGCCCGATTGAGACAACGCGTGAACACACGAAGATCATTAGCTTCATACAATCGCTTGGCATTCCAATATGATCCCACTGCGAACTACAGTTATGATGAAAATTTAGATATTGGATCAATGACGACTATATGCCGATATTGCAATGCGTTAAATTTCAAAAGAGAAACGGCTGGATTGTGCTGCGCAAGTGGAAAAGTCAAACTGGATCCATTACTTACACCACCAGAACCACTGAGACCATTGTTCGATGGAAGTGATCCCGATTCCAGCCATTTTCTTCAACACATCCTTGAATACAATAACTGCTTTCGCATGACTTCCTTTGGAGCTAATATCAATCGAGAAGGCGGCTTCATGCCGACTTGCAAGGTTAAGATACAACACACATAACCGATCATTCACACCAACACAATAAATTGCAACACATAACAACTACATATACACCACACACTACACCATCACACGATCAGAAGTTACACCGTATTCTTTAACAAATGATAGTTTGCAATTACAGATACAAGGACAAATGTATCATTTGCATGGTTCAATGGTGCCAACACTAGATGAACCGCATCAATTTCTGCAAATATATTTAATTTCGTCGATGGTTGATCAGCTGAATGTGCGGAGCAATATACAGGGAACACAACAATTAAAGAGACGAATTATTGAACAGTTGCAATCATTTTTACACGCTAATAATGCTGTGGTTAATATGTTCAAAACAGCATTGGAACGAACAAATTTGTCATAAGAGCGGATTGTACTCCAACAGGTGAACATGTGCGAAGATTCAATGCACCCACCGTTAATGATGTTGCTGCAATTATTGTTGGCGATCTAACTAAATCGCGTGACATTTTCGTTCAGCGAAGAAGCAATATCATGCATCGTGTAAACGAGACACATCGTTTGAACGATGCGTTACAATATCCAATCATTTATTGGCAAGGGCAAGACGGGTACGACATCATGTTGAAGATGGTCGATCCAATTTCAGGTACAATATTCACACACTAATTATTACTATTATTGGTTTCCATTAACAATTCATTTAATTTTGCATTTTCAGGCGTAACAACGAATAAAAGTCTAAGCTCCAGATATCCAGTTTATCGTCGGCGTTCAAAAGAAGATAATGGTCGAACTATCAAAGTTAAAGTTCAAAATCAAGAGATTGAGATCGGAAATGAATTCATTGAACCATATTGCCCACTGCTATCACGTATTTTCAAAACACATGCAAACGTTGAGAGTTGTCATTCGGCCAAATCAATCAAATATTTGTACAAGTACGTCACAAAAGGCAGCGACACGGCTGTGTTTGGTATTGCGTCGGCAAATGCGAATGACGAAATCAGCAACTTCCAAATGGGCAGATACGTCAGTACTAATGAAGCACTGTGTTCTCATTTCAAATTCATGAAAGATATCCCACAGTTGTACATTTAGCAGTGCATTTGGAAAATGGCCAAAGAGTTTACTTCACTGAGGCTAATGTGGCACAACGAGCTGAGAGACCACCATCGACAACATTGACTAGCTTCTTTGCAATGTGTGAAGCAGATCTCTTCGCAGCGACGCTGATGTACGTTGAAATGCCCAAGTATTACACTAGGAATCAATCAACAAAGAAATTCCAACGTCGCAAACAAGGAACCCCAGTTCCAGATTGGCAACATCTGTTTTCCGCTGATGCACTAGGTCGCATGTATACTGTTCATCCTAGAAATGATGAATGTTTTTATTTGCGACTGCTGTTGGTAAATGTACGTGGACCAAAATCATTTGCGCATTTGAGAACTGTGAATGGCCACCAATGCCAAACATATCGGGAAGCATGTCAACTATTGGGTTTGCTGGAGAACGATTCTCATTGGGATTTAACACTTGCGGATTCAGTTGTTTCATCAAATGCGTACCAAATACGAACGCTGTTCGCAATTATCATCACCACATGTTTTCCTTCGCAAACAATTCAGTTATGGAACAAATACAAAGACAACATATGTGAAGATATCTTGCATCGCTTGCGCATCCAAACGAATAATCCTGACATCCAAATAACCGATCAAATCTACAATGAAGGATTGATTCTGATTGAGGATCAATGCTTGACTATTGCAAACAAGCTACTGATTGAAGTAGGAATGATTGCGCCAAATCGATCGATGCATGATGCATTCAACCAAGAATTAAATCGAGAGCTGCAATACAATGTTGATACATTGCAGGAATTCGTTCGAAATAATGTGCCGTTGCTGAATGAACAGCAAAAACAAGTATACAAAATATTAATGCAAGCGGTGGACAATAATACTGGTGGTCTATTCTTCCTGGACGCACCTGGAGGAACAGGGAAAACATTTGTCATCATTGATTTTGGCCACCATTCGATCAAGATGTGACATAGCTTTGGCATTAGCATCATCTGGAATTGCGGCGATTCTTCTTGATGGCAGTCGTACTGCACATTCTGCGCTTAAGTTGCCACTCAATTTAAAAACAATTGATACTCCAACATGCAATATTTCCCGATCCAGTGCAATGGGAAAGTTGTTGATGCAATGCAAGCTCATTGTTTGGGATGAGTGCACAATGGCACATAAGAAGTCACTTGAAGCACTTAACTTTACACTGAAGGATCTTCGGCGAAATAACAACATCTTTGGCGGCTTGATGGTATTGTTGGCAGGCGATTTCAGGCAGCCGTTGCCAGTAATTCCCCGTGGAACGCCTGCAGATGAATTGAATGCTTGCCTGAAAGCATCACCTTTATGGAATAACGTAAAAACATTATCGCTAACCACTAATATGAGAGTTCAACTTCAAAATGATCAAAGTGCGGAACAATTTTCCAAACAATTGTTAGCTTTAGGAATTGGGAAAGTCCCAGTTGATGCGACATCTGGATTAATTACTCTTACCAACGACTTTTGCCGATTTGTAGACGCTCAATTAGATCTTATTGAAAATGTTTTCCCAAACATTAGTGAGAATTATCAGAATCATGCTTGGTTGAGTCAACGAGCAATTCTTGCCGCAAAGAATAATGATGTACAGGCACTGAGTTTCACCATTCAATCAAAAATTGCTGGCGATTTGGTGACATACAATTCCGTTGATTCCATAACAAATCCCGATGATGTAGTAAATTATCCAACGGAGTTTTTGAACACTTTGGAGTTACCAGGATTTCCACCACATGCCTTGCAACTCAAAGTTGGTACAGTTATTATGATATTGCGTAATTTGAATCCACCGCGACTTTGCAACGGTACTCGACTGTCGGTAAAAAGACTTATGCCGAATTTGATTGAGGCAACCATTATTAACGGCAAGTACGCAGGTGAAAATGTATGTATTCCTCGAATACCAATGATTCCGACTGATCTTCCGTTTGACTTCAAGCGATTGCAATTTTCAGTTCGCCTTGCGTTCGCAATGACAATTAACAAGTCGCAAGGTCAATCGCTTAGTGTTTGCGGGATAAATTTAGAAAATTATTGTTTTTCACATGGGCAGATATACGTGGCGTATTCACGAGTTGGGAAACCATCCGCTTGGTTTGTGTTAACATCAGACCAAAAAACAAAAAATGTGGTTTACCAGAGAGCACTTCAATGAAACGGATAATATGCGGACACGTATAACGCTTCGATTCAGTATTCACTTTGGATTCACGTTCATTTACTTAGAGAATTTCAAATAAATAACACTTCAAATTTGTCATCGAAATGAATTCATTACTGTTGTGAAGTGAAATAAAATTTTTCTTTTTGAATATAAAACAAAAAAAAAATTTTTCTTCATCTTTTAATTACCAAACGAAATGTTACATAAAACAAAGCCATCTGGTGGCGAAACGGAGTTTGCCGGGTTTGCTAGTAAATATATAATTATAAATAATTATGAAATTTATCGTGTTTGTGTAGGTAATGCATATGTCCGAAATGAATCAGCATTACGAGTTCTGAAAGGTGCAGCTTCCCGTAGTTTTATCACACGGGTTGACCAATCGAAAAGAACAAAATGATGTGGCGATCATGCCCGTAGACGAAAACGAATGCGTTTTGTGAATTGAGTGTGGTGTGGTGCGTCGTATGTGGCGAGGACCTGTAAGTGTTCTCTAGGGTGCGCCATTATTTTTCCGGGTATAGTGGAGTGTACATGTAGAGGAAGGCTTAACCTATTTAACCATTCTGGACCCCTAGGCGAATATTTTTCCTAGTTTTACACATGTTTACTAAAACGGTATATGTATTTATTTCGGAATACTGCTTCTGAAGTAGCCGAGCGCGCAGTGGGTCACATGGTGATGGACTAATGTTATATCCATATTGACCTGTAGTGTATATAACGGCTTTTATTTTAAAAATATAATTTGTATGCATTTTGATGCTTATTTAAGTGCTTTAGTAGTTGCTTTTCGTATTTATTGTATTCTGCGGTTGTTTCTTTTATAACTTTATTATTTGTATCGTTTATTTAAAATTTCTTTACCGTCGGCTTATTAAGGTTAGTGACTCCACGCCTGACTCAGATATGGCCAGAATGGATGCTCTTTTGAAACCTTTGAAAAGGGATCTTGCGAGAGTACAGTGATTAGCCGTGAATTGAGAATGGCTTTTTTTTTTGAGTTGGTAATGTGGTAAATTCGATATATTTATGTTTGAGATATACTTTTTTAAAGTAGTATTTGAAGATTTTTATAGCTGATTCCCATAAATCAGTCATATGAGGAGCACTTAGATCGACGCCATAACTGCGACCTTTGCTTTCGGTAAGTCTAAGTGCGTCACTGTATCACATTGGGAATATGGTGATCCCTTAACATTATTTTTTAGTTATTTCATAATTATAAAAATTTAGGCAACTGCAATATGAGCCACTATAGTAACATAGGTGTCGATTTTTCGACTTTTTAGGACAACTATGCTGCGAACAATATTATGTATGGACGTGGACGATTGTGGCCAAGAATAGGGAGATGTGAATATTGTTTGGATTATTTGAGAATTGTGACCAGGATTTTCGCTTGTACCATAATTGGCGAAAGTCATCCTACGGGGACGAAATTATTATTCCGGATAATGCGGATATTGACTCAGTAGGATATGAAAACTGATCAGATATCGCATTCCGTTGAGTCCCCTGTATTTGTATGTTGCCCTTTTCAAATTTAAGGAATTTAGTGTACCAGAAGTTTTCTTTTGGAATATTTACTAATATATTTGGATGCTTTGGTTGAATTATATATATTTATGTTTTTAACACTGGAGTAGTCAGAAGAATTTCTGACTTGGTTTTTTGTGCCAATTTGTGGAATGTTGGAAAATTGTGGCTTTGATGGTAGTCGTACGACGTACCGGCCATTGTTTCATCGAGTAGTTGTGGCTTTGTAGAAGTCCCCACAATACTAATCTTCTGGGGTTGTACTTAATAGGAGGGAGCGTTTTTCTAACTCCCGAAATTTCCTTAATTGTGAATTAAGGGATTCTTTTGAACTTTCGTCAATTTAAGTTGTTGATGTAAACTTGATCTGCAACCAGTTTACTTAGAATCCAACCGAATATAGTATTTTGTGCCAGAAGTGTGTTTGAAATTTTCTCAATACCTTCAAGTATTATCTGTGGTATGAGATCGCGGCCTAATAGCTTTAGGTGTGAAACCTTTTGCCAATGCTTGCTATTTATTGATTTTATAACTGGTTAGTTTTGCTGACAGTTGTAGCCTATTTTGTGCCCTAGACGCTATAAATGATCGTTGTGATCCTTGGTCTATTAAGGCCCTAAGCTTAAACAGTTCTCCTCTGTGTTCGATGGAGACAACTGCTGTGGGTAGTACAATAGTATTCTACTTTGATTTTCGGTGTGTAGTGTTTGGGTTTTTAATGCCTTTGAGCAGCATGGTGCTTCTTGGCAATTTTCGCAATATTGATTTTCGGGATTTGCTTTTTCAATTAAACCCTTCTCTTATGAGCGCTGCTTTGGGGTGAGCTGGGTATGTGCTGTAATGAAGCATTGAGTGGTGTTTTTTATGACAATAGAAGCAATTAAATTTGCTTGAAAAATTATTTCGTTCGTTAACTTTTCTGTTTTTGAACTTCTCGCACGATTGTAATTTATACCCTCTTATGTATAGTTCGCATGACGTATGTTTTTTATGTTCGGTTGTGAACGATTGCGTTTTATATAAGCTTCTGTTTATATTGATGTTGTATCTAGCTAGGACGGCCGTTCTTCATAACCTCTGTAAAATGTTTCTATGTCACATGCGGGCACCTCGAGGTAGATGCCTAAACTTACCTCGTGATTCTGTATTTGTGGCAGCTCTACTCTCGGATGTGGAGTAGGTACAATTGCATATACTTATTAGCTTTAATTGATCAGAAATCATAGATTTTCTTTCTTTGTACTGGTTTAAGCAGTTTTCGTATATTGCGTAAGCCGATGATTTAAAATTGTGTGGTAGGTCCAAACTTTCATATCTACATATAAATGATAATTAATACAGAATACTATTTTACGTTTATAAGAGTTATTGTTAATATATTCGGATATAATTATATATGTAAATATATAAGATAATTTTTATTTATAAGGTTTATCGGTGAATGCAATTTGCGTATTGTTTGCCGATTGAATGTATATGTATGTATGTTTGTATTTTTGTCTTTTTGCTGTAGATTCTAGCTTTAATTGTTATTGTGTCTTTAGCTTACTTGTTGTTACGCAGTCCCGCTAGTTGCTTTATTAAGCCTAAGGGCTACTGTCGGAAATTCGTTGCACGTAAATACTTGAACTTTAATTTTAGTTTGTGGTTGTTGTGAGTATATGTATACAAATGTAAGCGCATAAGTTAAGGCAATCAATAATTTGTTAATATAATATATACAATATATATTAGCTGACCCGGCGAACTTCGTACTGCCTAACAGTCAATTAATGTCGTGTTATCTTTTAGCTGAACTAATTTAGGGGCTGATGAAGATAATACAATGATACAAAATAAATATGAACATAGATAGATATATAAAAGTATTTAATTATGATCAACAATACATACAGAAAGAGAATACAAATTAAAATTAAGTACTTCAAACACGTGTCAGAAAAAAAAAGATTAAAATAAAGTATGTTGTGTAGCATGTGATGCACTCGGATTAACTCTTTTCATTCAAGCAACTTGTGGCAAACGACATTCTTTGTTTTTTTTGCCAGGCGCAAGAACAAATAAAGCGGATGGTTTACCGACACGTGACCCTGTGATTTGTTAATCGTAATGGCGAAGGCAAGACGAATCGGGAATTGAATTCGTTTAAATTCAAAGGGCATTGGAATAAGAACTTCCTCGTCTCTAAATTCTTTGAATATCAACGCGGGAATCACATTGCTCATCAGTTTTCTTATCACCAAACGTGTTCCATTGCACAGTTTGGGTTGGTTTAAATTTCTAATCATGATCACTGTCGAGCCAACCATAAGTTGCAAATTGTGCGGTGGTAAACCAGGCACATCCAAGGAGTCTAAAAATTCAGTTGGGTACTTAGTGGCTGAATTATAATATTTAGGTCGGAGTTGTCTTCAAAAAGATAATGGCGAACCGCCTTAATATCTTATAGGACATGCTTAAAGAAAATCTGTTGGACTATAATTTCCTTAAATTCGAAAAGGAAATTAGAACAAAAACTCTGGGGATACAATCGAATGCGATATCTGACCAGTCTTCATATACTACAGAGTCAATATCAGCATTATCCGCCATAACAAACCGACAAATTTTATTCTCTGTGGCAATACCTTTCGACGCTGCAGGATAGCTTTCGCCAATTATGATACAAGCCAAAAGACTAATACAAGAATTATGTATAGATGGAACCGATTGCGATGAACAAATAAAACCAATTCGTTTAGAAAAGTGGTCCCAGTTTGCGAGCAATCTAAATGATATCTCACAGATACAAATCCCTCGATTGGTAAACTATGCCCCAGAGCACAAAGTCGAACTACACGGCTTCTGTATACGTATGCACACAAAGCGAGATTGCGACCACAAGCCACTTACTAGTAGCAAAAACAAAAGTAGGTCCTTTAAAAGTAATAAGTCTATTACGACTTGAACTGTGTAGCGTTACTACTAACCAAACTAGTATCTATGGTGCGAATGCATTTAAACATGGCTGACTAATTCCGCAATTTTCCCACCACCGATTTTATCGTATACAAGGTTAACACGGCTTTAATATAATATTATTGTTATAAATATATAATTATAAATAATTATGAAATTTATCGTGTTTATGTAGGTAACGCATATGTCCCAAAAGAATCAGCATTACAAGATCTAAAGATGCAGCTTGCCGTAATTTATCACACGGGTTGACCAATCGAAAAGAACAAAATGATATGGCGATAAGGCTGTAGACAAAAACGAATGAGTTTTGTGTGTGGTGCGTCGCATGTGGCGAGGACCTGTGAGTGTTCTCTAGGGTGCGCCATTATTTTCCCGGGTATAGTGGAGTGTACATGTAGAGGAAGGCTTAACCTATTTAACCATTCTGGACCCCTAGGCGAATATTTTTCCCAGTTTTACACATGTTTACTAAAACTGTATATATATTTATTCGGCATACTGCTTCTGAAGTAGCCGAGCACGCAGTGGGTCACATGGTGTTGGAGTAATGTTATATCCATATTGACCTGTAGTGTATAAAACGGTTTTGATTTTTAAAATATAATTTGTATGCGTTTTGATGCTCATGTAAGTGCTTTAAGGTAATCAATTTTATTGTGCGGATTTATGAGGTTGTAGTTGCTTTACGTATTTATTGTATTCTGCGATTGTTTCTTTTATAACTTTATTATTTGTATCGTTTATTTAAAATTTCTTTACCGTCGGCTTATTAAGGTTAGTGACTCCACGCCTGACTCAGATATGGCCAGAATGGATGCTCTTTTGAAACCTTTGAAGAGGGATCTCGCGAGAGTACAGTGATTAGCCGTGAATTGAGAATGGCTTTTTTTTGAGTTGGTAATGTGGTAAATTCGATATATTTATGTTTGAGATATACTTTTTTAAAGTAGGATTTGAAGCTTTTTATAGCTGATTCCCATAAACCAGTCATATGAGGAGCACTTAGATCGGCGCCATAACTGCGACCTTTGCTTTCGGTAAGTCTAGGTGCGTCACTGTATCACATTGCGAATATGGTGATCCCTTAACATTATTTTTTAGTTATTTCATAATTATAAAAATTTAGGCAACTACAATAGAGCCACTATAGTAACATAGGTGTCGATTTTTCGACTTTTTAGGACAACTATGCTGCGAACAATATTATGTATGGACATGGACGATTGTGGCCAAGAATAGGGAGATGTGAATATTGTTTGGATTATTTGAGAATTGTGACCAGGATTTTCGCTTGTACCATAATTGGCGAAAGTCATCCTACGGGGACGAAATTATTATTCCGGATAATGCGGATATTGACTCAGTAGGATATGAAAACTGATCAGATATCGCATTCCATTGAGTCCCCTGTATTTGTATGTTGCCCTTTTCAAATTTAAGGAATTTAGTGTACCAGAAGTTTTCTTTTGGAATATTTAGTAATGTATTTGGATGCTTTGGTTGAATTATATATATTTATGTTTTTAACACTGGAGTAGTCAAGAATTTCTGACTTGGTTTTTTGTGCCAATTTGTGGAATGTTGGAAAATTGTGGCTTCGAGTAGTTGTGGCTTTGTAGAAGTCCCCACAATACTAATCTTCTGGGGTTGTACTTAATAGGAGGGAGCGTTTTTCTAACTCCCGAAATTTCCTTAATTGTGAATTAAGGGATTCTTTTGAACTTTCGTCAATTTAAGTTGTTGATGTAAACTTGATCTGCAACCAGTTTACTTAGAATCCAACCGAATATAGTATTTTGTGCCAGAAGTGTGTTTGAAATTTTCTCAATACCTTCAAGTATTATCTGTGGTATGAGATCGCGGCCTAATAGCTTTAGGTGTGAAGCCTTTTGCCAATGCTTGCTATTTATTGATTTTATAACTGGTTAGTTTTGTTGGCAGTTGTAGCCTGTTTTGTGCCCTAGACGCTATAAATGATCGTTGTGACCCTTGGTCTATTAAGGCCCTAAGCTTAAACAGTTCTCCTCGGTGTACGATGGAGACAACTGCTGTGGGTAGAAAAATAGTACTCTACTTTGATTTTCGCTGTGTAGTGTTTGGGTTTTTAATGCCTTTGAGCAGCATGGTACTTCTTGGCAATTTTCGCAATATTGATTTTCGGGATTTGCTTTTTCAATTAAACCCTTCTCTTATGAGCGCTGCTTTGGGGTGAGCTGGGTATGTGCTGTAATGAAGCATTGAGTGGTGTTTTTTATGACAATAGAAGCAATTAAATTTGCTTGAAAAATTATTTCGTTCGTTAACTTTTCTGTTTTTGAACTTCTCGCACGATTGTAATTTATACCCTCTTATGTATAGTTCGCATGACGTATGTTTTTTATGTTCGGTTGTGAACGATTGCGTTTTATATAAGCTTCTGTTTATATTGTTGTTGTATCTAGCTTGGGGTCTGTTGAAGATTCTATTGAGGTCATTTTGATAGGTTTAGGTTTTAATAATTTTTGTGTCTACCCTTTCAGCGATTTCGTACTGGGTAGTTAGAAAGGCTCCCATAAAAGTAACGATTTTTCTGGTAATGCATATGTTTACCAGTATAGGGTCCCTGCTGTCTGTGAGAATATTCAGTTTATTAGTGTCTTTCGTTTTCATATCTAGATTTTAGAGCTTCCCAAGCAAAATTTAAATTGTCGTCATTTAGTGCGAACTGTCTTACTATTGTGCCTGCTTGACCTTTAGTTTTGTATCGAAGGTGATACAATTTTTGTGCATGTGATAATTTTGGATGGTTGATGTATACGGCTGTAAACATGTCCCGGAAGGACGGCCGTTCTCATAACCTCTGTAAAATGTTTCTATATCACATACGGGCACCTCGAGGTAAATGCCTAAACTTGCCTCGTGATTCTGTAATTGTGGATATATCATAGATTTTCTTTCTTTGTACTGGTTTAAGGAGTTTTCGTATATTGCGTAAGCCGATGATTTAAAATTGTGTGGTAAGTCCAAACTGTCATATCTACATATAAATGATAATTAATACAGAATACTCTTTTACGTTTATAAGAGTTATTGTTAATATATTCGGATATAATTATATATGTAAATATATAAGATAATTTTTATTTATAAGGTTTATCGGTGAATGCAATTTGCGTATTGTTTGCCGATTGAATGTATATGTATGTATGTTTGTATTTTTGTCTTTTTGCTGTAGATTCTAGCTTTAATTGTTATTGTGTCTTTAGCTTACTTGTTGTTACGCAGTCCCGCTAGTTGCTTTATTAAGCCTAAGGGCTACTGTCGGAAATTCGTTGCACGTAAATACTTGAACTTTAATTTTTAGTTTGTGGTTGTTGTGAGTATATGTATACAAATGTAAGCGCATAAGTTAAGGCAATCAATAATTTGTTAATATAATATATACAATATATATTAGCTGACCCGGCGAACTTCGTACTGCCTAACAGTCAATTAATGTCGTGTTATCTTTTAGCTGAACTAATTTAGGGGCTGATGAAGATAATACAATGATACAAAATAAATATGAACATAGATAGATATATAAAAGTATTTAATTATGATCAACAATACATACAGAAAGAGAATACAAATTAAAATTAAGTACTTCAATAACGTGTCAGAAAAAAAAAGATTAAAAAAAAGTATGTTGTGTAGCATGTGATGCACTCGGATTAACTCTTTTTATTCAAGCACCTTGTGGCAAAAGACATTCTTTGTTTATTTTGCCAGGCTCAAGAACAAATAAAGCGGATGGCTTACCGACACGTAAACATGCCACGTGACCCTGTGATTTGTTAATCGTAATGGCGAAGGCAAGACGAATCGGGAATTGAATTCGTTTAAATTCAAAGGGCATTGGAATAAGAACTTCCTCGTCTCTAAATTTCTTTAAAATTCTTTGAATATCAACGCGGGAATCACATTGGTCATCAGTTTTCTTATCACCAAACGTGTTCCATTACACAGTTTTGGTTGGTTTAAATTTCTAATCATGATCACTGTCGAGCCAACCCTAAGTTGCAAATTGTGCGGTGGTAAACCAGGCACATCCAAGGAGTCTAAAAATTCAGTTGGGTAATTAGTGGCTGAATTATAATATTTAGGTCGGAGTTGTCTTCAAAAAGATAATGGCGAAGCGCCCTAATATCTTAAAGGACATACTTAAAGAAAATCTGTTGGACTGTAAATTTCTTAAATTCGAAAAGGAAATTAGAACAAAAACTCTGGGGATACAATGGAATGCGATATCTGACCAGTCTTCATATACTACAGAGTCAATATCAGCATTATCCGCCATAACAAACCGACAAATTTTATTATCTGTGGCAATACCTTTCGACGCCGCAGGATGGCTTTCGCCAATTATGATACAAGCCAAAAGACTAATACAAGAATTATGGATAGATGGAACCGATTGCGATGAACAAATAAAACCATTTCGTTTAGAAAAGTGGTCCCAGTTTGCGAGCTATTTAAATGATATCTCACAGATACAAATCCCTCGATGGGTAAACTATGACCCAGAGCACAAAGTCGAACTACACGGCTTCTGTATACGTACGCACACAAAGCGAGATTGCGACCACAAGCCACTTACTAGTAGCAAAAACAAAAGTAGGTCCTTTAAAAGTAATAAGTCTATTACGACTTGAACTGTGTAGCGTTACTACTAGCCAAACTAGTATCTATGGTGCGAATGCATTTAAACATGGCTGACTAATTCCGCAATTTTCCCACCACCAATTTTATCGTATACAAGGTTAACACGGCTTTAATATAATTATATTGTTATAAATATATAATTATAAATAATTATGAAATTTATCGCGATTATGAAAGGTGCAGCTTCACGTAGTTTTATCACACAGGCTGTAGACAAAAACGAATGAGTTTTGTGTTTGGTGCGTCGTATGTGGCGAGGACCTGTAAGTGTTCTCTAGGGTGCGCCATTATTTTCCCGGGTATAGTGGAGTGTACATGTAGAGGAAGGCTTAACCTATTTAACCATTCTGGACCCCTAGGCGAATATTTTTCCTAGTTTTACACATGTTTACTAAAACTGTATATATATTTATTCGGCATACTGCTTCTGAAGTAGCCGAGCGCGCAGTGGGTCACATGGTGTTGGAGTAATGTTATATCCATATTGACCTGTAGTGTATAAAACGCCTCTGATTTTTAAAATATAATTTGTATGCATTTTGATGCTTATTTAAGTGCTTTAAGGTAGGCAATTTTATTGTGCGGATTTATGAGGTTGTAGTTGCTTTTCGTATTTATTGTATTCTGCGGTTGTTTCTTTTATAACTTTATTATTTGTATCGTTTATTTAAAATTTCTTTACCGTCGGCTTATTAAGGTTAGCAACTCCACGCCTGACTCAGATATGGCCAGAATGGATGCTCTTTTGAAACCTTTGAAGAGGGATCTCGCGAGAGTACAGTGATTAGCCGTGAATTGAGAATGGCTTTTTTTTGAGTTGGTAATGTGGTAAATTCGATGTATTTGTGTTTGAGATATACTTTTTTAAAGTAGGATTTGAAGCTTTTTATAGCTGATTCCCATAAACCAGTCATATGAGGAGCACTTATATCGACGCCATAACTACGACCTTTGCTTTCGGTAAGTCTAGCTGCTTCACTGTATCGTATTGGGAATATGGTGATCCGTTAACATTATTTTTTAGTTGTTTCATAATTATAAAAATTTGGATAATACAATATGAGCCACTATAAAAACATGGGTGTCGATTTTTCGACTTTTTAGGACAACTATGCTGCGAACGATATTATGTATGGACGTGGGCGATTGTGGCCAAGAATCGGGAGATGTGAATATTGTTTGGATTATTTACTCAGTAGGATATGAAAACTGATCAGATATCGCATTCCATTGAGTCCCCTGTATTTTTATGTTGCCCTTTTCAAATTTAAGGAATTTAGTGTACCAGAAGTTTTCTTTTGGAATATTTAGTAATATATTTGGATGTTTTGGTTGAATTATATATATTTATGTTTCTAACACTGGAGTAGTCAGAAGAATTTCTGACTTGGTTTTTTGTGCCAATTTGTAGAATGTTGGAAAATTGTGGCTTTGATGGTAGTCATACGACGTACCGGCCATTATTTCATCGAGTAGTTATGGCTTTGTAGAAGTCACCACAATACTAATCTTCTGGGGTTGTACTTGATAGGAGGGAGCGTTTTTCTAACTCCCGAAATTTCCTTAATTGTGAATTAAGGGATTCTTTAGAACTTTCATCAATTTAAGTTGTTGATGTGGAAACTGGTTCTGTAACCAGTCCAATTAGAATCCAATCGAATATAGTATTTTGTGCCAGAAGTGTGTTTGAAATTTTCTCAATACCTTCTAGTATTATCTGTGGTATGAGATCGCGGCCTAATAGCTTTATGTGTGAAAACTTTTGCCAATGCTTGCTATTTATTGATTTTAAAACTGGTAAGTTTTTTTAGCAGTTGTAGCCTGTTTTGTGCCCTAGACGCTATAAATGATCGTTGTGATCCTTGGTCTATTAAGGCCCTAAGCTTAAACAGTTCTCCTCGGGATTTGCTTTTTCAATTAAACCCTTTTCTTATAAGCGCTGCTTTGGGGTGAGGTGGGTATGTACTGTAATGAAGCATTGAGTGGTGTTTTTTATGACAATAGAAGCAATTAAATTTGCTTGAAAAATTATTTCGTTCGTTAACTTTTAAGTTTTTGAACTTCTCGCACGATTGTAATTTATACCCTCTTATGTATAGTTCGCATGACGTATGTTTTTTATGTTCGGTTGTGAACGATTGCGTTTTCTATAAGCTTCTGTTTATATTGTTGTTGTATCTAGCGAGGACGACCGTTCTTCATAACCTCTGTAAAATGTTTCTATGTCATATGCGGGCACCTCGAGGTAGATGCCTAAACTTGCCTCATGATTCTGTATTTGTGGCAGCTCTACTCTCGGATGTGGAGTAGGTACAATTGCATATACTTATTAGCTTTAATTGATCAGAAATCATAGATTTTCTTTCTTTGTACTGGTTTAAGCAGTTTTCGTATATTGCGTAAGCCGATGATTTAAAATTGAGTGGTAGGTCCAAACTGTCATGTCTATATATAAATGATAATTAATACAGAATACTCTTTTACGTTTATAAGAGTTGTTTTTCGGACTAGAAAAATAATTACTTGCGAAATAAATGTTTTAATTTGTATTTTGTCTTGAATATTTTGTTGTGAGAGTCATTTTAATTTTCTTAATTAAGTTGTTAAGAATCGCACTTTTAATTTAACAATACTTATTATGTCCTTATGTTGATGTATAAGGGCGTACCTAAACCTAATACACGGACTTGTGAATATATATAAATTTATGTGCTCATGAAATTGAGAGCTCGTTGAAGAGATCAAAACATTTTGTACACAAGTATTCACGAATTGTTTGTGCGTATGCATGTTAATTTTCTAATGCAATTGAGAGCTCGTTGAAGAGATCAATGTGCTTTTTTATTGAGAGTTTTTTTTTTGTTTGCGTTTTAATAAACAATACAATTAAGAAAATTTTATATAATATTTAATATATTTTTACCACAATGTTGATTTATTTATATGAAAATCACTTTTTAGTGAATGTTAAATTAAAATGTTAATTAAAATTTTATATAGTAGTTTAATTTTACCCAGCGTAGGGTAGACAGGCAGATTCTAGGCCGTATGATTATATACTTGAACATATAATATGCGTACAGATGTTCGCATTACAAAGAGAGCGCGAAACCAAATTTGCAGGTCCTTGTGCAATTATGTTTATATGCTATTATACTTATGTTAAAGTAAGTATAGATATAATAGGTATGCATATATGTATTTTTTGTTTGTTTTTTCCCTCTTTGTTTTTCCTTTCATATTTTATAATTCTTTTGCTTACATATTTAATGCAATCCTGCTTGTTGCTTTTTTTTTTTGTTTTTGTTATAACCTAAGGTTATTTGTTTTTTGTGTTTGTTAATAGTCGCGCTGGAATACACAAAGCTAAGTGTGTAGCTAGGCTATAAGTTAATATTAATTTGTTTTCTTATGTTTTAATATATAAGTATCTATTTGGAAATATATGTTATACCCGACTGTGTTCGGTTTTTTCCGCAAAAAAACATTGTAAGACTGTGACAGTTTAGTAACCGTTTTTTTGGTAAACCTATTTGATATAACAGATTCTATATATGTATATAAAACTGTAATTTTTACATGCATATATGCATGATAAAATAAAAGAATAGGAAAACGTTACGACTCACTTTATACTCCCTCAGGGGTTTGCTGAGGGGATAATATATATGTATTGTATGTACGTGTGTGTATTTTTTCCAATAGTGCCTTTCTGTGATCCTCGAAGGACCATGACTAATTCCCCAATTCGTTGAGAGCACACACCACCAATGTCAAAACATTTCACCACTTCACTTATAATCGCGTGGATAATTTAAATAAAAATGCGATATATACAAGGTTGACACGGCTTTAAAATTATTGTTATAAATATATTATTATTAATTATTATGAAATTTATCCTATTTATGTTGATAAATCATATGTCCGAAATGAAACAGCATGACGAGTTCTGAAAGGTGCAGCCTGTCCTAGTTTTATCGCACGGGTTGACCAACCGAAGAGAACAAAATGATGTGGCGATTAGCTCGTAGACGAAAACCCGTGAGTCTTCTCAGATGTGATGCGTCGCGTTAGGGTACGACACTATTCAGCGAAAACGGTCGTGGTCGAAGGCCGGTGAATCGTCCCAAACAGTGGCTAAGCCGGGATTGACGGCCAGGAAGGTTTTGCTGTGTGTTTGGTGGGATTGGAAGGGAACCATCCACTATGAGCTGCTCCCATATGGCCAGACGCTTAATTCTACCATCTACTGCGAACAACTGGACCGCTTGAAGCAGGCGATCGACCAGAAGCGTCCAGAATTGGCCAACAGGAAGGGTGTAGTGTTCCACCAGGACAACGCCAGACCACACACTTCGTTGATGACTCGTCAGAAGCTACGGGAGCTCGGATGGGAGGTTTCATCGCATCCTTCATATAGCCCTGACGTAGCGCCAAGTGATTACCACCTGCTCCTGTCCATGGCGAATGAACTTGGTGGTGTGAAGTTGAACTCAAAAGAGGCTGTCCGAATTCTTCGCAAATAAGGAGAGGGGCTTCTACGAGGAAGGTATTATGAAGTTGCCGTCTAGATGGAAACAGATCATCGAACAAAACGGCGCATATTTTAACTAAATCCGATCACTGTAACACTTTTTATAAAGCATTGAATGAAGAGCAAAAAAGCGGAAGGGATATATTTCCAATCGAATGTCTCAAATACTTGACCTAGTAGGATCAGCCACTTGGCGACACGCCAGTGCTGACAATCCAGCTGATAGAAACAAGAGGGTGCAAAGCCCTGCACCTTGCCACCACCACCCTCTGGTGTAACGGTCCTCGTTTGTTGATAGAATCTCCCGATTATTGGTCACAACTGCCCATGCGTAACATAAATGCCCAGGGAGTTAACAAACCGACTCTTTTCTCACAACATTGCGGGATAATGACATCCTCGAGCGAAAAGCAAAGGGCGCAGAGAGTGTACTACTTCAGCCGCAATATATCACTATTGAGAGAATCAAAACCTATTGATAAGAGATTGGTTCTAAACCCATTCCTCGACACGAAAGGTCTACTTTATGTGAATGGTCGGCTTGCCAATTCAAGCCTAACGATTATTACGCCTTGGAGCGAACGCCATCCCATAATTGTACCAGAGAAGTATCGACTTACGCATCAGTTATATCCACATATTAATGCTTGTTGCTAAACATCGCCTCATGCAACATATGGTCCGCCAGGAATTTTATATTCCCTGACCTAAGCCCCAAATAAAGAAGTGCATTTCTTGTGCAAGCTTGTCGTAGTTCTGCACCACGCATAAGCAAAAGATGCGTACACAGATTATATCATCACTTCCCCGGAATGCTGCACTTTGGTCGGCCTTCTCCATCACAGGTGTCAATTTTGATGGGCCTTTTCAAATGAAGGCGTCCAAGTGAGTGGCGGCACTCTCATATAAGGCTGTGTGGCTGTCTTTGTCTGTTTTATGACAAAAGCAGTGCACCTTGAGCTTTGTACTAATCTGACAAAGGAGGCTTTCGGTGCAGGATTTGCTCGATTCGTCGGACGACGCGGCTTTCCATCCAAGATAATGAGCGACAGTGGTAAAACATTTAACGGCGCTCAAATACCGAAAAACAGTTTGTGGACTTTATCAAACAAGTCACACCGGAGATTGTACACAAGTCCGCGCCCCAAAGCATTAATTGGCAATTTATATCCCCAAACGCTCCTCACATGAGTGGTTTGGGAATCAGCTGTAAAAAGCTTCAAATTCAGCTTCAAAGAGGTTATTGGAAATTACAAATTAATTACGAAGAATTCTCGTTCTCAATTCACGGCCTCTCACAATCCTCTGGCAAGATCCCTCCGATTTCACAGCCTTAACTCCAAGATACTTTCTCAAAGGAACACGCATTCTGGTCATACCTGAGCCACGTGTGGAGTCGCTATCCTTATTAAATCGCTGGGAAAAAATTAAAATTCTCCATCACATATTCTCAAATACATAAAGGATCTCAATAAACAATACCGTTGGAAGACTCCTGAACAAGCACCAAAACTTGGAGATTGTGTGATCATCCATGATGATTGTCTACCGAATGCCGGCTTGGGCGCAAAGAAAAGCTACATTATGGCTCCGACGGTCATATAGGAGTAGTTGATCTTCGTACGCGAAGCAGAACGCTAACTAGACAGCTCGTGAAGCTATGCTTTCTCCCAACCGCCGATAATCGCGACACAGCAAGTCGCAAACAATCAACCGATACAGTCTGACGTACTTACCATGGTATAAGGGAGTAGGGAAGTCCCATTCACAGTAGTTTCGCCACCTCTGAGGCGTACGTTCACAATAAAACCAACATGGCGGCCATGGTGAGTTAGGGTGGCGAGGGGTTAAAACGGGTTGCGCATAGCAGAAAACGCCTAAATAATTATTTATAAATATTTTAAATTTTGGTTATTAATTGATGTTTAATGCTAACAATATATAATATCATACCATGTTGATATAGGTAAATATGCGGCATATTTTTAAGCATTTTAAATAACTTATTAATGGGCAAACTGAAAATTCAATTTAACTATGAGTGGACGGGAAGAAATAACTATTGTAACAAAATTTGATACTATAAGTAATAATAATTTATATAATCAAAAAAGCAAAACTTATCATTGCCATACAAGTGATAATAATTCATTTAAACAATAAAGCAAAATTTATCATTGTAATTATATCAAGAAATTTTACTAGTGCTCTAATTTAAGTATAGATTTATTTAATCACAAATTTTTTTACGTTTTATATATCAGCAATTAATGGTGGATATATGTACAATAGTTTATTACAACTTTTGACATACCAAATTACTATATTATTATATAGTTCTTAGTTTAGTTTTTAAATATATAGACTTCTAAAATAAATTATTTTTTGAAGTTGCAATATCTTTATAGTATAAAATACGGTATTCATATCAGGTAGTAGTCTCTCTGTATTTCAGCCTGTAGCCATTATAATATGTACAATATTTTACATATAACTCTTTACATAAATCAATTACCATATTGTTCTATAGTTCTAAATTTAGTTTTCAAATATATAGACTCCTAAAATAAATAATTTGTTGAAGTTTCAATATCTTTATAGTATAAAACATTTTATAAGGGTAAATAAAATACGGTAGATATATTTCTTTTTTAAAAAGTATTATAAAATTAGCTTGCGCAACAATGTTATGCAATGCTCAATAGCAATACTGGCATTTGAATTTATTAACAACTTTTAGTCAAACGCATTAATACACACCTGCTCATTGATAAAAATTCTTGTTTGAGCAGTTTTATCAGGAGCAATATGAAATATTCATTATTTTACGAAGATTGTATTGCAAATTTTTAAACATTGTCCTCAGTTTCGTTGAATAAGCATTTTCCGCATCCTGTTATTTGACATGGTTGCTTAATTGCACCTTACATTTCTCTGTGGTGATTATTTATTAAGTTACCACAGTTAAAAAAAGGCATAAATATATATCGTAATTACTCTGAAATTTGCCAATAATAGTCGCTTTTTTAAGAACATATATTAAAATAAACTTATTCTATTTTGAAAACATATTAAAGTTTTACATATAATCAATATTTTTTGGACAACTTTTTTATAAATTAAGAGAAAATAGCAAAATGCAACCATTTTCCGGTTAAAAGTCGGCCATCTTGGCTATCAATAGAAACTCAACCCCTAGGCGGACTTGACGTTTCTCCATGGACCCCTCTCAGCTGTAGCATTGTTTACATCCATCAGCTGATTCTTTCTCTACTCCCCCTTTACGATGGTACTTACATTTCTACGCTTAAATGTATGTAGATATGTGTAGCACGCAAAAAATACAAATGCCACTTCATATATACATAATTATTTTTTGCCATATAAACGATTTTTATGATGAAAAATTAATAAAATATGATTTTTTTGCACAAATGTTATATTATATAATATAATAATATATTAGCAATTATCAATAAATACATGTGAGCGCACTGCTCTGTATGTAAGTATGTACTTATGTACAAATATGCGTATGACCGCGCAAATAAGTAATGCATACACAAATCCATTGTATAAATCTACAAGTAGCCAATCCTAAGATTTTCACTAATACACACGCAAAAATATCCCACTTGGTACGGGTTGCCTCGAAAATTCTACTACTAAAATCACACTTGGTACGGGTTGCCAACCAATATTCTGCTACTAAAGTCACACTTTGTACGGGTTGCCAACCATTATTCTGCTACTAAAACGTCCAAATGACAGAAATCTGCTAGTGTGTTGCCGTGTTATGTTTTAAAATTTATAACTTTAAGAATGTTTTTATTACATATTCAAATATTTTTCGGTTGTTTTAATTTCTAAAGATTAAATTTACATATTATTATTTAAATTAATATTTATTCTATTGAAATGTTATTAAATGTTTCCAATTTTATCAAATATATTATTTTATAATTGAATTGTACCTGATTTTTATATATTTATTTTCTTTTTTGTTTAAATCAAGTTGAATATTTCAACTTATATTGTTAATGTTATATTGTTAATGTAATTAATATTCATGAACCTGAATTATGTACCTGATTTTATGTATATATCTTTTAGAGTTATAATTGTTATGAAAAGTAGATTGTTTTAGAACTGTATATATTATATGGGTGAATATAGGCCTCCTGGGGAACCGAACACCCAAAAAAGATCGGTAACGCGCCTATATTGCATGGTGAGGAAAAGCAATAAATATATAATAATCTTTTGTTCCGAAAATTTTCTTAAAAGTTTTCATTATTATTTTCATTACAAATACATGTTCATAAACAAATTGTTAAACTACATCCTTTTATTTAAAACTCTGTGTCAAAAAAAGGAATATTCGATCAGGTGATCACGGCTGTTTCACACACATAAGAAAACAGCTGATTCTTTGGCTAATTGTAAGCTTATACAATGCACAAATCTACATACATTTAAGCGTAGAAATGTAAGTACGTCAGGCAATAGGCAAAATACAAACATTGTTGTACAAAAAAAGAACAATTGTCTCAAATAGCATCAGCACCAGAAATCAATATGGCAGCCAAATTGACAAATCCTAAATTTGTAGTAAATCACACACCAACAACATTTTCATTCATGAACGCTGGCGCACAAGCAATAAGCTAAGTCGTTTCATTCATGTAAGCAAACGCCTTACACATCTCCCCGAGCATGCGTTTTTCTACAAGCGTCTTTTCGTGACGATGGCAAAAGCTAGAAATCATAAATTGAACAACTTTTTTATGTTTCCTCTAGAAGGGAAAGGTGATAACCCTGCAAGCCCACAAAACACAGAAAAAAGTGACAAAAGTGGCAACAAAGCTTTTGTTGATTTAAAATATTTTACAATTCTAAAATATCTTTCCGTGACTCGCAAAAATCTGCGTCAAGATGTATACATGTTCATATAAAACCATACATACCTACAATGATTTGTAGGCAAAGCTGTTAAAGCGGCAAGGGAAGCGAAGACAATCGGCTCGCGTTCGTTTATTTTTTGGCACATCTCGGATTTTCTACCAACAACACAATGTTGTGACGCCTTGTCGTCGCGTCAGTCCTTAGACAGAATGACTCTGTGACATAAAAACAAAAAAAATGTCAACGGAGATTTCACATAAGCTTTGTACTTAAGTATGTACAATCTCCGGTGAGACTTGTTTGATAAAGTCCACAAACTGTTTTTCTCTCAATAGTGATATATCGCGGCTGAAGTAGTGCACTGGAGTATATGCGATAAGAGCGCCCTTTGCCTTTCGCTAGAGGATGTCATTATCCTGCAATGTTGTGAGAAAAGAGGATGGGCAGTTGTGACCAATAATCGGGAGATATAACATATATTTCCAAATAGATACTATATAATATATTAAAACAAAAGAAAAAAAAATAATATGGACTTATTGCCTAACTCCACGCTTACCTTTGTGTATTCCAACGCACCTATTAACAAACACAAAAAACAAATTCAAGTATATACGTGCACATGTTCTTAACTGTATTGTTTATTAAAACGCAAACAAAAAAACTCTCATTAAAAAAAAATACAATAACATAAGTGCATATGCATACAAGCATCTTTTCAAAGTCCACATTGGCATATATCCCGCAATACCCCTTGTAACAAATAAGCAGTATTGCGTATAAAACAAAAACAATAAAAAGCACATTGATCTCTTCAACGAGCTCTCAATTGCATTAGAAAATAAACAGACATACGCACAAACAATCCGTGAATACTTATGTACAAAATGTTTTGTTCTCTTCAACGAGCTCTCAATTTCATGAGCACTTAAATATATATATATTACAAGTCCGTGTTATGGGTGTACCTAAATACATCAACATAAGGACATAATAAGTATTGTTAAGTTAAAAATGCGATTCTTTATAACTTAATTAAGAAAATGATGAAAATGATTTTGATAAAATGACTCTCGCAACAAAATATTCAAGATAAAATACAAATTAAAAAATTTATTTCGCAAGTAATTATTTATCTAGTCCGAAAAACAACTCTTATAAACGTAAAAGAGTATTCTGTATTAATTATCATTTATCGCTGCGATTTTATCAGTTTACACTGAGAAAAATTTTAATCAACTTTGATACATTAGAAAAGAAGTAAATAACATAACAAAAATGTTTAATGACGACAAAAATTAAATTACACCTGCAGAAGCTACACGCGCACAAAGCAAATAAAAGGAAAAGATACTTGTGCCACCAAATTTATTTCTGAGAGTGACAGATTACCACGATAGTGCACTCGATTTTCATTTTCACTGATTCAAGACATCTCTGAATCGTTATTGGAAATAAAAAAACAAAATATTGACAGCTTTTGGACTCGTCTTCAAACGGCTCATGATGACATAGTAGATTATGACAGTTTAGATCTACCACACAATTTTAAATAATCGGCTTACGCAATATAGGAAAACTGTTTAAACCAGTACAAAGAAAGAAAATCTATGATTTCTGATTAATTAAAGCGAATAAATGCAATTGCACCTACTCCACATCCGTGAGTAGAGCTGCCACAAATACAAAATTACGAGGCAAGTTCAGGCTTTCACCTCGAGGTGCCCGCATGTGACATAGAAACATTTTATAGACGTTATAAAGAACGGCCGTCCTTCCGGGACATGTCTACAGCCGTATACATCAACCATCCAAAATTATCACATGCACAAAAGCTTTATCACCTTTGATACAAAACTAAAGGGCAAGCAGGGTCAATAGAATACAGTTCGCACTAAATGACGACAATTTAAATTTTGCTTGGGAAGCTCTAAAATATAGATATGAAAACGAAAGACACTAATAAACTGAATATTATCCCAGACAGCAAGGACCCTATACTGGTAAATATATGCATTACCAGAAAAATCGAAATCGCTGAAAGGGTAGGCACAAAAATTATTAAAACCTGAACCTATCAAAATGACCTCATTAGAATCTTCAACAGACCCCAAGCTAGATACAACAACAATATAAACAGAAGCTTATATAAAACGCAATCGTTCACAACCGAACATAAAAAACATACGTCATGCGAACTATGCATAAGAGGGTATAAATTACAATCGTGCGAGAAGTTCAAAAACTTAAAAGTTAACGAACGAAATAATTTTGCAAGCAAATTTAATTGCTTCAATTGCTATAAAAGACATCACTCAATGTTTCATTACAGCACATATCCCAGTTTACCCCAAAGCAGCGCCTATAAGAAAAGAGTTTAATTGAAAAAGCAAATCCCGAAAATCAATATCGCGAAAATTGTCAAAAAGCACCATGCCGCTCAAAGGCATTAAAAACCCAAACACTACATAGCGAGGAGAACTGTTTAGGCTTAGGGCCTTAATAGACCGAGGATCACAACGATCATTTATGGCGTCCATGATGATTGTCTACCGAATGCCGGCTTGGGCGCATAGAAAAGCTACATTATGGCTCCGACGGTCATATACGAATAGTTGATCTTCGTACGCGAAGCAGAACGCTAACTAGACAGCTCGTGAAGCTATGCTTTCTCCCAACCGCCGATAATCGCGACACAGCAAGTCGCAAAAAATCAACCGATACAGCCTGACGTACTTACCATGGTATAAGGGAGTAGGGAAGTCCCATTCACAGTAGTTTCGCCACCTCTGAGGCGTACGTTCACAATAAAACCAACATGGCGGCCATGGTGAGTTAGGGTGGCGAGGGGTTAAAACGGGTTGCGCATAGCAGAAAACGCCTAAATAATTATTTATAAATATTTTAAATTTTGGTTATTAATTGATGTTTAATGCTAACAATATATAATATCATACCATGTTGATATAGGTAAATATGCGGCATATTTTTAAGCATTTAAATAACTTATTAATGGGCAAACTGAAAGTTCAATTTAACTATGAGTGGACGGGAAGAAATAACTATTGTAACAAAGTTTGATACTATAAGTAATAATAATTTATATAATCAAAAAAGCAAAACTTATCATTGCCATACAAGTGATAATAATTCGTTTAAACAATAAAGCAAAATTTATCATTGTAATTATATCAAGAAATTTTACTAGTGCTCTAATTTAAGTATAGATTTATTTAATCACAAATTTTTTTACGTTTTATATATCAGCAATTAAGGGTGGATATATGTACAATCGTTTATACAACTTACTATGTTATTATATAGTTCTTAGTTTAGTTTTTAAATATATAGACTTCTAAAATAAATTATTTTTTGAAGTTGCAATATCTTTATAGTATAAAATACGGTAGACATATCAGGTAGTTGTCTCTGTATTTCAGCCTGTAGCCATTATAATATGTAAAATATTTTACATATAACTCTTTACATAAATCAATTACCATATTGTTCTATAGTTCTAAATTTAGTTTTCAAATATATAGACTCCTAAAATAAATAATTTGTTGAAGTTGCAATATCTTTATAGTATAAAACATTTTATAAGGGTAAATAAAATACGGTAGATATATTTCTTTTTTAAAAAGTATTATAAAATTAGCTTGCGCAACAATGTTATGCAATGCTCAATAGCAATACTGGCATTTGAATTTATTAACAACTTTTAGTCAAACGCATTAATACACACCTGCTCATTGATAAAAATTCTTGTTTGAGCAGTTTTATCAGGAGCAATATGAAATATTCATTATTTTACGAAGATTGTATTGCAAATTTTTAAACATTGCCCTCAGTTTCGTTGAATAAGCATTTTCCGCATCCTGTTATTTGACATGGTTGCTTAATTGCACCTTACATTTCTCTGTGGTGATTATTTATTAAGTTACCACAGTTAAAAAAAGGCATAAATATATATCGTAATTACTCTGAAATTTGCCAATAATAGTCGCTTTTTTAAGAACATATATTAAAATAAACTTATTCTATTTTGAAAACATATTAAAGTTTTACATATAATCAATATTTTTTGGACAACTTTTTTATAAATTAAGAGAAAATAGCAAAATGCAACCATTTTCCGGTTAAAAGTCGGCCATCTTGGCTATCAATAGAAACTCAACCCCTAGGCGGACTTGACGTTTCTCCATGGACCCCTCTCAGCTGTAGCATTGTTTACATCCATCAGCTGATTCTTTCTCTACTCCCCCTTTACGATGGTACTTACATTTCTACGCTTAAATGTATGTAGATATGTGTAGCACGCAAAAAATACAAATGCCACTTCATATATACATAATTATTTTTTGCCATATAAACGATTTTTATGATGAAAAATTAATAAAATATGATTTTTTTGCACAAATGTTATATTATATAATATAATAATATATTAGCAATTATCAATAAATACATGTGAGCGCACTGCTCTGTATGTAAGTATGTACTTATGTACAAATATGCGTATGACCGCGCAAATAAGTAATGCATACACAAATCCATTGTATAAATCTACAAGTAGCCAATCCTAAGATTTTCACTAATACACACGCAAAAATATCCCACTTGGTACGGGTTGCCTCGAAAATTCTACTACTAAAATCACACTTGGTACGGGTTGCCAACCAATATTCTGCTACTAAAGTCACACTTTGTACGGGTTGCCAACCATTATTCTGCTACTAAAACGTCCAAATGACAGAAATCTGCTAGTGTGTTGCCATGTTATGTTTTAAAATTTATAACTTTAAGAATGTTTTTATTACATATTCAAATATTTTTCGGTTGTTTTAATTTCTAAAGATTAAATTTACATATTATTATTTAAATTAATATTTATTTTATTGAAATGTTATTAAATGTTTCCAATTTTATCAAATATATTATTTTATAATTGAATTGTACCTGATTTTTATATATTTATTTTCTTTTTTGTTTAAATCAAGTTGAATATTTCAACTTATATTGTTAATGTTATATTGTTAATGTAATTAATATTCATGAACCTGAATTATGTACCTGATTTTATGTATATATCTTTTAGAGTTATAATTGTTATGAAAAGTAGATTGTTTTAGAACTGTATATATTATATGGGTGAATATAGGCCTCCTGGGGAACCGAACACCCAAAAAAGATCGGTAACGCGCCTATATTGCATGGTGAGGAAAAGCAATAAATATATAATAATCTTTTGTTCCGAAAATTTTCTTAAAAGTTTTCATTATTATTTTCATTACAAATACATGTTCATAAACAAATTGTTAAACTACATCCTTTTATTTAAAACTCTGTGTCAAAAAAAGGAATATTCGATCAGGTGATCACGGCTGTTTCACACACATAAGAAAACAGCTGATTCTTTGGCTAATTGTAAGCTTATACAATGCACAAATCTACATACATTTAAGCGTAGAAATGTAAGTACGTCAGGCAATAGGCAAAATACAAACATTGTTGTACAAAAAAAGAACAATTGTCTCAAATAGCATCAGCACCAGAAATCAATATGGCAGCCAAATTGACAAATCCTAAATTTGTAGTAAATCACACACCAACAACATTTTCATTCATGAACGCTGGCGCACAAGCAATAAGCTAAGTCGTTTCATTCATGAAAGCAAACGCCTTACACATCTCCCCGAGCATGCGTTTTTCTACAAGCGTCTTTTCGTGACGATGGCAAAAGCTAGAAATCATAAATTGAACAACTTTTTTATGTTTCCTCTAGAAGGGAAAGGTGATAACCCTGCAAGCCCACAAAACACAGAAAAAAGTGACAAAAGTGGCAACAAAGCTTTTGTTGATTTAAAATATTTTACAATTCTAAAATATCTTTCCGTGACTCGCAAAAATCTGCGTCAAGATGTATACATGTTCATATAAAACCATACATACCTACAATGATTTGTAGGCAAAGCTGTTAAAGCGGCAAGGGAAGCGAAGACAATCGGCTCGCGTTCGTTTATTTTTTGGCACATCTCGGATTTTCTACCAACAACACAATGTTGTGACGCCTTGTCGTCGCGTCAGTCCTTAGACAGAATGACTCTGTGACATAAAAACAAAAAAAATGTCAACGGAGATTTCACATAAGCTTTGTACTTAAGTATGTACAATCTCCGGTGAGACTTGTTTGATAAAGTCCACAAACTGTTTTTCTCTCAATAGTGATATATCGCGGCTGAAGTAGTGCACTGGAGTATATGCGATAAGAGCGCCCTTTGCCTTTCGCTAGAGGATGTCATTATCCTGCAATGTTGTGAGAAAAGAGGATGGGCAGTTGTGACCAATAATCGGGAGATATAACATATATTTCCAAATAGATACTATATAATATATTAAAACAAAAGAAAAAAAAATAATATGAACTTATTGCCTAACTCCACGCTTACCTTTGTGTATTCCAACGCACCTATTAACAAACACAAAAAACAAATTCAAGTATATACGTGCACATGTTCTTAACTGTATTGTTTATTAAAACGCAAACAAAAAAACTCTCATTAAAAAAAAATACAATAACATAAGTGCATATGCATACAAGCATCTTTTCAAAGTCCACATTGGCATATATCCCGCAATACCCCTTGTAACAAATAAGCAGTATTGCGTATAAAACAAAAACAATAAAAAGCACATTGATCTCTTCAACGAGCTCTCAATTGCATTAGAAAATAAACAGACATACGCACAAACAATCCGTGAATACTTATGTACAAAATGTTTTGTTCTCTTCAACGAGCTCTCAATTTCATGAGCACTTAAATATATATATATTACAAGTCCGTGTTATGGGTGTACCTAAATACATCAACATAAGGACATAATAAGTATTGTTAAGTTAAAAATGCGATTCTTTATAACTTAATTAAGAAAATGATGAAAATGATTTTGATAAAATGACTCTCGCAACAAAATATTCAAGATAAAATACAAATTAAAAAATTTATTTCGCAAGTAATTATTTATCTAGTCCGAAAAACAACTCTTATAAACGTAAAAGAGTATTCTGTATTAATTATCATTTATCGCTGCGATTTTATCAGTTTACACTGAGAAAAATTTTAATCAACTTTGATACATTAGAAAAGAAGTAAATAACATAACAAAAATGTTTAATGACGACAAAAATTAAATTACACCTGCAGAAGCTACACGCGCACAAAGCAAATAAAAGGAAAAGATACTTGTGCCACCAAATTTATTTCTGAGAGTGACAGATTACCACGATAGTGCACTCGATTTTCATTTTCACTGATTCAAGACATCTCTGAATCGTTATTGGAAATAAAAAAACAAAATATTGACAGCTTTTGGACTCGTCTTCAAACGGCTCATGATGACATAGTAGATTATGACAGTTTAGATCTACCACACAATTTTAAATAATCGGCTTACGCAATATAGGAAAACTGTTTAAACCAGTACAAAGAAAGAAAATCTATGATTTCTGATCAATTAAAGCGAATAAATGCAATTGCACCTACTCCACATCCGTGAGTAGAGCTGCCACAAATACAAAATTACGAGGCAAGTTCAGGCTTTCACCTCGAGGTGCCCGCATGTGACATAGAAACATTTTATAGACGTTATAAAGAACGGCCGTCCTTCCGGGACATGTCTACAGCCGTATACATCAACCATCCAAAATTATCACATGCACAAAAGCTTTATCACCTTTGATACAAAACTAAAGGGCAAGCAGGGTCAATAGAATACAGTTCGCACTAAATGACGACAATTTAAATTTTGCTTGGGAAGCTCTAAAATATAGATATGAAAACGAAAGACACTAATAAACTGAATATTATCCCAGACAGCAAGGACCCTATACTGGTAAATATATGCATTACCAGAAAAATCGAAATCGCTGAAAGGGTAGGCACAAAAATTATTAAAACCTGAACCTATCAAAATGACCTCATTAGAATCTTCAACAGACCCCAAGCTAGATACAACAACAATATAAACAGAAGCTTATATAAAACGCAATCGTTCACAACCGAACATAAAAAACATACGTCATGCGAACTATGCATAAGAGGGTATAAATTACAATCGTGCGAGAAGTTCAAAAACTTAAAAGTTAACGAACGAAATAATTTTGCAAGCAAATTTAATTGCTTCAATTGCTATAAAAGACATCACTCAATGTTTCATTACAGCACATATCCCAGTTTACCCCAAAGCAGCGCCTATAAGAAAAGAGTTTAATTGAAAAAGCAAATCCCGAAAATCAATATCGCGAAAATTGTCAAAAAGCACCATGCCGCTCAAAGGCATTAAAAACCCAAACACTACATAGCGAGGAGAACTGTTTAGGCTTAGGGCCTTAATAGACCGAGGATCACAACGATCATTTATGGCGTCCATGATGATTGTCTACCGAATGCCGGCTTGGGCGCATAGAAAAGCTACATTATGGCTCCGACGGTCATATACGAATAGTTGATCTTCGTACGCGAAGCAGAACGCTAACTAGACAGCTCGTGAAGCTATGCTTTCTCCCAACCGCCGATAATCGCGACACAGCAAGTCGCAAACAATCAACCGATACAGCCTGACGTACTTACCATGGTATAAGGGAGTAGGGAAGTCCCATTCACAGTAGTTTCGCCACCTCTGAGGCGTACGTTCACAATAAAACCAACATGGCGGCCATGGTGAGTTAGGGTGGCGAGGGGTTAAAACGGGTTGCGCATAGCAGAAAACGCCTAAATAATTATTTATAAATATTTTAAATTTTGGTTATTAATTGATGTTTAATGCTAACAATATATAATATCATACCATGTTGATATAGGTAAATATGCGGCATATTTTTAAGCATTTAAATAACTTATTAATGGGCAAACTGAAAATTCAATTTAACTATGAGTGGACGGGAAGAAATAACTATTGTAACAAAATTTGATACTATAAGTAATAATAATTTATATAATCAAAAAAGCAAAACTTATCATTGCCATACAAGTGATAATAATTCATTTAAACAATAAAGCAAAATTTATCATTGTAATTATATCAAGAAATTTTACTAGTGCTCTAATTTAAGTATAGATTTATTTAATCACAAATTTTTTTACGTTTTATATATCAGCAATTAAGGGTGGATATATGTACAATCGTTTATACAACTTACTATGTTATTATATAGTTCTTAGTTTAGTTTTTAAATATATAGACTTCTAAAATAAATTATTTTTTGAAGTTGCAATATCTTTATAGTATAAAATACGGTAGACATATCAGGTAGTTGTCTCTGTATTTCAGCCTGTAGCCATTATAATATGTACAATATTTTACATATAACTCTTTACATAAATCAATTACCATATTGTTCTATAGTTCTAAATTTAGTTTTCAAATATATAGACTCCTAAAATAAATAATTTGTTGAAGTTGCAATATCTTTATAGTATAAAACATTTTATAAGGGTAAATAAAATACGGTAGATATATTTCTTTTTTAAAAAGTATTATAAAATTAGCTTGCGCAACAATGTTATGCAATGCTCATTAGCAATACTGGCATTTGAATTTATTAACAACTTTTAGTCAAACGCATTAATACACACCTGTTCATTGATAAAAATTCTTGTTTGAGCAGTTTTATCAGGAGCAATATGAAATATTCATTATTTTACGAAGATTGTATTGCAAATTTTTAAACATTGCCCTCAGTTTCGTTGAATAAGCATTTTCCGCATCCTGTTATTTGACATGGTTGCTTAATTGCACCTTACATTTCTCTGTGGTGATTATTTATTAAGTTACCACAGTTAAAAAAAGGCATAAATATATATCGTAATTACTCTGAAATTTGCCAATAATAGTCGCTTTTTTAAGAACATATATTAAAATAAACTTATTCTATTTTGAAAACATATTAAAGTTTTACATATAATCAATATTTTTTGGACAACTTTTTTATAAATTAAGAGAAAATAGCCAAATGCAACCATTTTCCGGTTAAAAGTCGGCCATCTTGGCTATCAATAGAAACTCAACCCCTAGGCGGACTTGACGTTTCTCCATGGACCCCTCTCAGCTGTAGCATTGTTTACATCCATCAGCTGATTCTTTCTCTACTCCCCCTTTACGATGGTACTTACATTTCTACGCTTAAATGTATGTAGATATGTGTAGCACGCAAAAAATACAAATGCCACTTCATATATACATAATTATTTTTTGCCATATAAACGATTTTTATGATGAAAAATTAATAAAATATGATTTTTTTGCACAAATGTTATATTATATAATATAATAATATATTAGCAATTATCAATAAATACATGTGAGCGCACTGCTCTGTATGTAAGTATGTACTTATGTACAAATATGCGTATGACCGCGCAAATAAGTAATGCATACACAAATCCATTGTATAAATCTACAAGTAGCCAATCCTAAGATTTTCACTAATACACACGCAAAAATATCCCACTTGGTACGGGTTGCCTCGAAAATTCTACTACTAAAATCACACTTGGTACGGGTTGCCAACCAATATTCTGCTACTAAAGTCACACTTTGTACGGGTTGCCAACCATTATTCTGCTACTAAAACGTCCAAATGACAGAAATCTGCTAGTGTGTTGCCATGTTATGTTTTAAAATTTATAACTTTAAGAATGTTTTTATTACATATTCAAATATTTTTCGGTTGTTTTAATTTCTAAAGATTAAATTTACATATTATTATTTAAATTAATATTTATTCTATTGAAATGTTATTAAATGTTTCCAATTTTATCAAATATATTATTTTATAATTGAATTGTACCTGATTTTTATATATTTATTTTCTTTTTTGTTTAAATCAAGTTGAATATTTCAACTTATATTGTTAATGTTATATTGTTAATGTAATTAATATTCATGAACCTGAATTATGTACCTGATTTTATGTATATATCTTTTAGAGTTATAATTGTTATGAAAAGTAGATTGTTTTAGAACTGTATATATTATATGGGTGAATATAGGCCTCCTGGGGAACCGAACACCCAAAAAAGATCGGTAACGCGCCTATATTGCATGGTGAGGAAAAGCAATAAATATATAATAATCTTTTGTTCCGAAAATTTTCTTAAAAGTTTTCATTATTATTTTCATTACAAATACATGTTCATAAACAAATTGTTAAACTACATCCTTTTATTTAAAACTCTGTGTCAAAAAAAGGAATATTCGATCAGGTGATCACGGCTGTTTCACACACATAAGAAAACAGCTGATTCTTTGGCTAATTGTAAGCTTATACAATGCACAAATCTACATACATTTAAGCGTAGAAATGTAAGTACGTCAGGCAATAGGCAAAATACAAACATTGTTGTACAAAAAAAGAACAATTGTCTCAAATAGCATCAGCACCAGAAATCAATATGGCAGCCAAATTGACAAATCCTAAATTTGTAGTAAATCACACACCAACAACATTTTCATTCATGAACGCTGGCGCACAAGCAATAAGCTAAGTCGTTTCATTCATGAAAGCAAACGCCTTACACATCTCCCCGAGCATGCGTTTTTCTACAAGCGTCTTTTCGTGACGATGGCAAAAGCTAGAAATCATAAATTGAACAACTTTTTTATGTTTCCTCTAGAAGGGAAAGGTGATAACCCTGCAAGCCCACAAAACACAGAAAAAAGTGACAAAAGTGGCAACAAAGCTTTTGTTGATTTAAAATATTTTACAATTCTAAAATATCTTTCCGTGACTCGCAAAAATCTGCGTCAAGATGTATACATGTTCATATAAAACCATACATACCTACAATGATTTGTAGGCAAAGCTGTTAAAGCGGCAAGGGAAGCGAAGACAATCGGCTCGCGTTCGTTTATTTTTTGGCACATCTCGGATTTTCTACCAACAACACAATGTTGTGACGCCTTGTCGTCGCGTCAGTCCTTAGACAGAATGACTCTGTGACATAAAAACAAAAAAAATGTCAACGGAGATTTCACATAAGCTTTGTACTTAAGTATGTACAATCTCCGGTGAGACTTGTTTGATAAAGTCCACAAACTGTTTTTCTCTCAATAGTGATATATCGCGGCTGAAGTAGTGCACTGAAGTATATGCGATAAGAGCGCCCTTTGCCTTTCGCTAGAGGATGTCATTATCCTGCAATGTTGTGAGAAAAGAGGATGGGCAGTTGTGACCAATAATCGGGAGATATAACATATATTTCCAAATAGATACTATATAATATATTAAAACAAAAGAAAAAAAAATAATATGAACTTATTGCCTAACTCCACGCTTACCTTTGTGTATTCCAACGCACCTATTAACAAACACAAAAAACAAATTCAAGTATATACGTGCACATGTTCTTAACTGTATTGTTTATTAAAACGCAAACAAAAAAACTCTCATTAAAAAAAAATACAATAACATAAGTGCATATGCATACAAGCATCTATTCAAAGTCCACATTGGCATATATCCCGCAATACCCCTTGTAACAAATAAGCAGTATTGCGTATAAAACAAAAACAATAAAAAGCACATTGATCTCTTCAACGAGCTCTCAATTGCATTAGAAAATAAACAGACATACGCACAAACAATCCGTGAATACTTATGTACAAAATGTTTTGTTCTCTTCAACGAGCTCTCAATTTCATGAGCACTTAAATATATATATATTACAAGTCCGTGTTATGGGTGTACCTAAATACATCAACATAAGGACATAATAAGTATTGTTAAGTTAAAAATGCGATTCTTTATAACTTAATTAAGAAAATGATGAAAATGATTTTGATAAAATGACTCTCGCAACAAAATATTCAAGATAAAATACAAATTAAAAAATTTATTTCGCAAGTAATTATTTATCTAGTCCGAAAAACAACTCTTATAAACGTAAAAGAGTATTCTGTATTAATTATCATTTATCGCTGCGATTTTATCAGTTTACACTGAGAAAAATTTTAATCAACTTTGATACATTAGAAAAGAAGTAAATAACATAGCAAAAATGTTTAATGACGACAAAAATTAAATTACACCTGCAGAAGCTACACGCGCACAAAGCAAATAAAAGGAAAAGATACTTGTGCCACCAAATTTATTTCTGAGAGTGACAGATTACCACGATAGTGCACTCGATTTTCATTTTCACTGATTCAAGACATCTCTGAATCGTTATTGGAAATAAAAAAACAAAATATTGACAGCTTTTGGACTCGTCTTCAAACGGCTCATGATGACATAGTAGATTATGACAGTTTAGATCTACCACACAATTTTAAATAATCGGCTTACGCAATATAGGAAAACTGTTTAAACCAGTACAAAGAAAGAAAATCTATGATTTCTGATCAATTAAAGCGAATAAATGCAATTGCACCTACTCCACATCCGTGAGTAGAGCTGCCACAAATACAAAATTACGAGGCAAGTTCAGGCTTTCACCTCGAGGTGCCCGCATGTGACATAGAAACAATTTATAGACGTTATAAAGAACGGCCGTCCTTCCGGGACATGTCTACAGCCGTATACATCAATCATCCAAAATTATCACATGCACAAAAGCTTTATCACCTTTGATACAAAACTAAAGGGCAAGCAGGTCAATAGAATACAGTTCGCACTAAATGACGACAATTTAAATTTTGCTTGGGAAGCTCTAAAATATAGATATGAAAACGAAAGACACTAATAAACTGAATATTATCCCAGACAGCAAGGACCCTATACTGGTAAATATATGCATTACCAGAAAAATCGAAATCGCTGAAAGGGTAGGCACAAAAATTATTAAAACCTGAACCTATCAAAATGACCTCAATAGAATCTTCAACAGACCCCAAGCTAGATACAACAACAATATAAACAGAAGCTTATATAAAACGCAATCGTTCACAACCGAACATAAAAAACATACGTCATGCGAACTATGCATAAGAGGGTATAAATTACAATCGTGCGAGAAGTTCAAAAACTTAAAAGTTAACGAACGAAATAATTTTGCAAGCAAATTTAATTGCTTCAATTGCTATAAAAGACATCACTCAATGTTTCATTACAGCACATATCCCAGTTTACCCCAAAGCAGCGCCTATAAGAAAAGAGTTTAATTGAAAAAGCAAATCCCGAAAATCAATATCGCGAAAATTGTCAAAAAGCACCATGCCGCTCAAAGGCATTAAAAACCCAAACACTACATAGCGAGGAGAACTGTTTAGGCTTAGGGCCTTAATAGACCGAGGATCACAACGATCATTTATGGCGTCCATGATGATTGTCTACCGAATGCCGGCTTGGGCGCATAGAAAAGCTACATTATGGCTCCGACGGTCATATACGAATAGTTGATCTTCGTACGCGAAGCAGAACGCTAACTAGACAGCTCGTGAAGCTATGCTTTCTCCCAACCGCCGATAATCGCGACACAGCAAGTCGCAAAAAATCAACCGATACAGCCTGACGTACTTACCATGGTATAAGGGAGTAGGGAAGTCCCATTCACAGTAGTTTCGCCACCTCTGAGGCGTACGTTCACAATAAAACCAACATGGCGGCCATGGTGAGTTAGGGTGGCGAGGGGTTAAAACGGGTTGCGCATAGCAGAAAACGCCTAAATAATTATTTATAAATATTTTAAATTTTGGTTATTAATTGATGTTTAATGCTAACAATATATAATATCATACCATGTTGATATAGGTAAATATGCGGCATATTTTTAAGCATTTAAATAACTTATTAATGGGCAAACTGAAAATTCAATTTAACTATGAGTGGACGGGAAGAAATAACTATTGTAACAAAATTTGATACTATAAGTAATAATAATTTATATAATCAAAAAAGCAAAACTTATCATTGCCATACAAGTGATAATAATTCATTTAAACAATAAAGCAAAATTTATCATTGTAATTATATCAAGAAATTTTACTAGTGCTCTAATTTAAGTATAGATTTATTTAATCACAAATTTTTTTACGTTTTATATATCAGCAATTAAGGGTGGATATATGTACAATCGTTTATACAACTTACTATGTTATTATATAGTTCTTAGTTTAGTTTTTAAATATATAGACTTCTAAAATAAATTATTTTTTGAAGTTGCAATATCTTTATAGTATAAAATACGGTAGACATATCAGGTAGTTGTCTCTGTATTTCAGCCTGTAGCCATTATAATATGTACAATATTTTACATATAACTCTTTACATAAATCAATTACCATATTGTTCTATAGTTCTAAATTTAGTTTTCAAATATATAGACTCCTAAAATAAATAATTTGTTGAAGTTGCAATATCTTTATAGTATAAAACATTTTATAAGGGTAAATAAAATACGGTAGATATATTTCTTTTTTAAAAAGTATTATAAAATTAGCTTGCGCAACAATGTTATGCAATGCTCAATAGCAATACTGGCATTTGAATTTATTAACAACTTTTAGTCAAACGCATTAATACACACCTGCTCATTGATAAAAATTCTTGTTTGAGCAGTTTTATCAGGAGCAATATGAAATATTCATTATTTTACGAAGATTGTATTGCAAATTTTTAAACATTGCCCTCAGTTTCGTTGAATAAGCATTTTCCGCATCCTGTTATTTGACATGGTTGCTTAATTGCACCTTACCTTTCTCTGTGGTGATTATTTATTAAGTTACCACAGTTAAAAAAAGGCATAAATATATATCGTAATTACTCTGAAATTTGCCAATAATAGTCGCTTTTTTAAGAACATATATTAAAATAAACTTATTCTATTTTGAAAACATATTAAAGTTTTACATATAATCAATATTTTTTGGACAACTTTTTTATAAATTAAGAGAAAATAGCCAAATGCAACCATTTTCCGGTTAAAAGTCGGCCATCTTGGCTATCAATAGAAACTCAACCCCTAGGCGGACTTGACGTTTCTCCATGGACCCCTCTCAGCTGTAGCATTGTTTACATCCATCAGCTGATTCTTTCTCTACTCCCCCTTTACGATGGTACTTACATTTCTACGCTTAAATGTATGTAGATATGTGTAGCACGCAAAAAATACAAATGCCACTTCATATATACATAATTATTTTTTGCCATATAAACGATTTTTATGATGAAAAATTAATAAAATATGATTTTTTTGCACAAATGTTATATTATATAATATAATAATATATTAGCAATTATCAATAAATACATGTGAGCGCACTGCTCTGTATGTAAGTATGTACTTATGTACAAATATGCGTATGACCGCGCAAATAAGTAATGCATACACAAATCCATTGTATAAATCTACAAGTAGCCAATCCTAAGATTTTCACTAATACACACGCAAAAATATCCCACTTGGTACGGGTTGCCTCGAAAATTCTACTACTAAAATCACACTTGGTACGGGTTGCCAACCAATATTCTGCTACTAAAGTCACACTTTGTACGGGTTGCCAACCATTATTCTGCTACTAAAACGTCCAAATGACAGAAATCTGCTAGTGTGTTGCCATGTTATGTTTTAAAATTTATAACTTTAAGAATGTTTTTATTACATATTCAAATATTTTTCGGTTGTTTTAATTTCTAAAGATTAAATTTACATATTATTATTTAAATTAATATTTATTCTATTGAAATGTTATGAAATGTTTCCAATTTTATCAAATATATTATTTTATAATTGAATTGTACCTGATTTTTATATATTTATTTTCTTTTTTGTTTAAATCAAGTTGAATATTTCAACTTATATTGTTAATGTTATATTGTTAATGTAATTAATATTCATGAACCTGAATTATGTACCTGATTTTATGTATATATCTTTTAGAGTTATAATTGTTATGAAAAGTAGATTGTTTTAGAACTGTATATATTATATGGGTGAATATAGGCCTCCTGGGGAACCGAACACCCAAAAAAGATCGGTAACGCGCCTATATTGCATGGTGAGGAAAAGCAATAAATATATAATAATCTTTTGTTCCGAAAATTTTCTTAAAAGTTTTCATTATTATTTTCATTACAAATACATGTTCATAAACAAATTGTTAAACTACATCCTTTTATTTAAAACTCTGTGTCAAAAAAAGGAATATTCGATCAGGTGATCACGGCTGTTTCACACACATAAGAAAACAGCTGATTCTTTGGCTAATTGTAAGCTTATACAATGCACAAATCTACATACATTTAAGCGTACAAATGTAAGTACGTCAGGCAATAGGCAAAATACAAACATTGTTGTACAAAAAAAGAACAATTGTCTCAAATAGCATCAGCACCAGAAATCAATATGGCAGCCAAATTGACAAATCCTAAATTTGTAGTAAATCACACACCAACAACATTTTCATTCATGAACGCTGGCGCACAAGCAATAAGCTAAGTCGTTTCATTCATGAAAGCAAACGCCTTACACATCTCCCCGAGCATGCGTTTTTCTACAAGCGTCTTTTCGTGACGATGGCAAAAGCTAGAAATCATAAATTGAACAACTTTTTTATGTTTCCTCTAGAAGGGAAAGGTGATAACCCTGCAAGCCCACAAAACACAGAAAAAAGTGACAAAAGTGGCAACAAAGCTTTTGTTGATTTAAAATATTTTACAATTCTAAAATATCTTTCCGTGACTCGCAAAAATCTGCGTCAAGATGTATACATGTTCATATAAAACCATACATACCTACAATGATTTGTAGGCAAAGCTGTTAAAGCGGCAAGGGAAGCGAAGACAATCGGCTCGCGTTCGTTTATTTTTTGGCACATCTCGGATTTTCTACCAACAACACAATGTTGTGACGCCTTGTCGTCGCGTCAGTCCTTAGACAGAATGACTCTGTGACATAAAAACAAAAAAAAATGTCAACGGAGATTTCACATAAGCTTTGTACTTAAGTATGTACAATCTCCGGTGAGACTTGTTTGATAAAGTCCACAAACTGTTTTTCTCTCAATAGTGATATATCGCGGCTGAAGTAGTGCACTGGAGTATATGCGATAAGAGCGCCCTTTGCCTTTCGCTAGAGGATGTCATTATCCTGCAATGTTGTGAGAAAAGAGGATGGGCAGTTGTGACCAATAATCGGGAGATATAACATATATTTCCAAATAGATACTATATAATATATTAAAACAAAAGAAAAAAAAATAATATGAACTTATTGCCTAACTCCACGCTTACCTTTGTGTATTCCAACGCACCTATTAACAAACACAAAAAACAAATTCAAGTATATACGTGCACATGTTCTTAACTGTATTGTTTATTAAAACGCAAACAAAAAAACTCTCATTAAAAAAAAATACAATAACATAAGTGCATATGCATACAAGCATCTTTTCAAAGTCCACATTGGCATATATCCCGCAATACCCCTTGTAACAAATAAGCAGTATTGCGTATAAAACAAAAACAATAAAAAGCACATTGATCTCTTCAACGAGCTCTCAATTGCATTAGAAAATAAACAGACATACGCACAAACAATCCGTGAATACTTATGTACAAAATGTTTTGTTCTCTTCAACGAGCTCTCAATTTCATGAGCACTTAAATATATATATATTACAAGTCCGTGTTATGGGTGTACCTAAATACATCAACATAAGGACATAATAAGTATTGTTAAGTTAAAAATGCGATTCTTTATAACTTAATTAAGAAAATGATGAAAATGATTTTGATAAAATGACTCTCGCAACAAAATATTCAAGATAAAATACAAATTAAAAAATTTATTTCGCAAGTAATTATTTATCTAGTCCGAAAAACAACTCTTATAAACGTAAAAGAGTATTCTGTATTAATTATCATTTATCGCTGCGATTTTATCAGTTTACACTGAGAAAAATTTTAATCAACTTTGATACATTAGAAAAGAAGTAAATAACATAACAAAAATGTTTAATGACGACAAAAATTAAATTACACCTGCAGAAGCTACACGCGCACAAAGCAAATAAAAGGAAAAGATACTTGTGCCACCAAATTTATTTCTGAGAGTGACAGATTACCACGATAGTGCACTCGATTTTCATTTTCACTGATTCAAGACATCTCTGAATCGTTATTGGAAATAAAAAAACAAAATATTGACAGCTTTTGGACTCGTCTTCAAACGGCTCATGATGACATAGTAGATTATGACAGTTTAGATCTACCACACAATTTTAAATAATCGGCTTACGCAATATAGGAAAACTGTTTAAACCAGTACAAAGAAAGAAAATCTATGATTTCTGATTAATTAAAGCGAATAAATGCAATTGCACCTACTCCACATCCGTGAGTAGAGCTGCCACAAATACAAAATTACGAGGCAAGTTCAGGCTTTCACCTCGAGGTGCCCGCATGTGACATAGAAACATTTTATAGACGTTATAAAGAACGGCCGTCCTTCCGGGACATGTCTACAGCCGTATACATCAACCATCCAAAATTATCACATGCACAAAAGCTTTATCACCTTTGATACAAAACTAAAGGGCAAGCAGGGTCAATAGAATACAGTTCGCACTAAATGACGACAATTTAAATTTTGCTTGGGAAGCTCTAAAATATAGATATGAAAACGAAAGACACTAATAAACTGAATATTATCCCAGACAGCAAGGACCCTATACTGGTAAATATATGCATTACCAGAAAAATCGAAATCGCTGAAAGGGTAGGCACAAAAATTATTAAAACCTGAACCTATCAAAATGACCTCAATAGAATCTTCAACAGACCCCAAGCTAGATACAACAACAATATAAACAGAAGCTTATATAAAACGCAATCGTTCACAACCGAACATAAAAAACATACGTCATGCGAACTATGCATAAGAGGGTATAAATTACAATCGTGCGAGAAGTTCAAAAACTTAAAAGTTAACGAACGAAATAATTTTGCAAGCAAATTTAATTGCTTCAATTGCTATAAAAGACATCACTCAATGTTTCATTACAGCACATATCCCAGTTTACCCCAAAGCAGCGCCTATAAGAAAAGAGTTTAATTGAAAAAGCAAATCCCGAAAATCAATATCGCGAAAATTGTCAAAAAGCACCATGCCGCTCAAAGGCATTAAAAACCCAAACACTACATAGCGAGGAGAACTGTTTAGGCTTAGGGCCTTAATAGACCGAGGATCACAACGATCATTTATGGCGTCCATGATGATTGTCTACCGAATGCCGGCTTGGGCGCATAGAAAAGCTACATTATGGCTCCGACGGTCATATACGAATAGTTGATCTTCGTACGCGAAGCAGAACGCTAACTAGACAGCTCGTGAAGCTATGCTTTCTCCCAACCGCCGATAATCGCGACACAGCAAGTCGCAAACAATCAACCGATACAGCCTGACGTACTTACCATGGTATAAGGGAGTAGGGAAGTCCCATTCACAGTAGTTTCGCCACCTCTGAGGCGTACGTTCACAATAAAACCAACATGGCGGCCATGGTGAGTTAGGGTGGCGAGGGGTTAAAACGGGTTGCGCATAGCAGAAAACGCCTAAATAATTATTTATAAATATTTTAAATTTTGGTTATTAATTGATGTTTAATGCTAACAATATATAATATCATACCATGTTGATATAGGTAAATATGCGGCATATTTTTAAGCATTTAAATAACTTATTAATGGGCAAACTGAAAATTCAATTTAACTATGAGTGGACGGGAAGAAATAACTATTGTAACAAAGTTTGATACTATAAGTAATAATAATTTATATAATCAAAAAAGCAAAACTTATCATTGCCATACAAGTGATAATAATTCGTTTAAACAATAAAGCAAAATTTATCATTGTAATTATATCAAGAAATTTTACTAGTGCTCTAATTTAAGTATAGATTTATTTAATCACAAATTTTTTTACGTTTTATATATCAGCAATTAAGGGTGGATATATGTACAATCGTTTATACAACTTACTATGTTATTATATAGTTCTTAGTTTAGTTTTTAAATATATAGACTTCTAAAATAAATTATTTTTTGAAGTTGCAATATCTTTATAGTATAAAATACGGTAGACATATCAGGTAGTTGTCTCTGTATTTCAGCCTGTAGCCATTATAATATGTAAAATATTTTACATATAACTCTTTACATAAATCAATTACCATATTGTTCTATAGTTCTAAATTTAGTTTTCAAATATATAGACTCCTAAAATAAATAATTTGTTGAAGTTGCAATATCTTTATAGTATAAAACATTTTATAAGGGTAAATAAAATACGGTAGATATATTTCTTTTTTAAAAAGTATTATAAAATTAGCTTGCGCAACAATGTTATGCAATGCTCAATAGCAATACTGGCATTTGAATTTATTAACAACTTTTAGTCAAACGCATTAATACACACCTGCTCATTGATAAAAATTCTTGTTTGAGCAGTTTTATCAGGAGCAATATGAAATATTCATTATTTTACGAAGATTGTATTGCAAATTTTTAAACATTGCCCTCAGTTTCGTTGAATAAGCATTTTCCGCATCCTGTTATTTGACATGGTTGCTTAATTGCACCTTACATTTCTCTGTGGTGATTATTTATTAAGTTACCACAGTTAAAAAAAGGCATAAATATATATCGTAATTACTCTGAAATTTGCCAATAATAGTCGCTTTTTTAAGAACATATATTAAAATAAACTTATTCTATTTTGAAAACATATTAAAGTTTTACATATAATCAATATTTTTTGGACAACTTTTTTATAAATTAAGAGAAAATAGCAAAATGCAACCATTTTCCGGTTAAAAGTCGGCCATCTTGGCTATCAATAGAAACTCAACCCCTAGGCGGACTTGACGTTTCTCCATGGACCCCTCTCAGCTGTAGCATTGTTTACATCCATCAGCTGATTCTTTCTCTACTCCCCCTTTACGATGGTACTTACATTTCTACGCTTAAATGTATGTAGATATGTGTAGCACGCAAAAAATACAAATGCCACTTCATATATACATAATTATTTTTTGCCATATAAACGATTTTTATGATGAAAAATTAATAAAATATGATTTTTTTGCACAAATGTTATATTATATAATATAATAATATATTAGCAATTATCAATAAATACATGTGAGCGCACTGCTCTGTATGTAAGTATGTACTTATGTACAAATATGCGTATGACCGCGCAAATAAGTAATGCATACACAAATCCATTGTATAAATCTACAAGTAGCCAATCCTAAGATTTTCACTAATACACACGCAAAAATATCCCACTTGGTACGGGTTGCCTCGAAAATTCTACTACTAAAATCACACTTGGTACGGGTTGCCAACCAATATTCTGCTACTAAAGTCACACTTTGTACGGGTTGCCAACCATTATTCTGCTACTAAAACGTCCAAATGACAGAAATCTGCTAGTGTGTTGCCATGTTATGTTTTAAAATTTATAACTTTAAGAATGTTTTTATTACATATTCAAATATTTTTCGGTTGTTTTAATTTCTAAAGATTAAATTTACATATTATTATTTAAATTAATATTTATTCTATTGAAATGTTATTAAATGTTTCCAATTTTATCAAATATATTATTTTATAATTGAATTGTACCTGATTTTTATATATTTATTTTCTTTTTTGTTTAAATCAAGTTGAATATTTCAACTTATATTGTTAATGTTATATTGTTAATGTAATTAATATTCATGAACCTGAATTATGTACCTGATTTTATGTATATATCTTTTAGAGTTATAATTGTTATGAAAAGTAGATTGTTTTAGAACTGTATATATTATATGGGTGAATATAGGCCTCCTGGGGAACCGAACACCCAAAAAAGATCGGTAACGCGCCTATATTGCATGGTGAGGAAAAGCAATAAATATATAATAATCTTTTGTTCCGAAAATTTTCTTAAAAGTTTTCATTATTATTTTCATTACAAATACATGTTCATAAACAAATTGTTAAACTACATCCTTTTATTTAAAACTCTGTGTCAAAAAAAGGAATATTCGATCAGGTGATCACGGCTGTTTCACACACATAAGAAAACAGCTGATTCTTTGGCTAATTGTAAGCTTATACAATGCACAAATCTACATACATTTAAGCGTAGAAATGTAAGTACGTCAGGCAATAGGCAAAATACAAACATTGTTGTACAAAAAAAGAACAATTGTCTCAAATAGCATCAGCACCAGAAATCAATATGGCAGCCAAATTGACAAATCCTAAATTTGTAGTAAATCACACACCAACAACATTTTCATTCATGAACGCTGGCGCACAAGCAATAAGCTAAGTCGTTTCATTCATGAAAGCAAACGCCTTACACATCTCCCCGAGCATGCGTTTTTCTACAAGCGTCTTTTCGTGACGATGGCAAAAGCTAGAAATCATAAATTGAACAACTTTTTTATGTTTCCTCTAGAAGGGAAAGGTGATAACCCTGCAAGCCCACAAAACACAGAAAAAAGTGACAAAAGTGGCAACAAAGCTTTTGTTGATTTAAAATATTTTACAATTCTAAAATATCTTTCCGTGACTCGCAAAAATCTGCGTCAAGATGTATACATGTTCATATAAAACCATACATACCTACAATGATTTGTAGGCAAAGCTGTTAAAGCGGCAAGGGAAGCGAAGACAATCGGCTCGCGTTCGTTTATTTTTTGGCACATCTCGGATTTTCTACCAACAACACAATGTTGTGACGCCTTGTCGTCGCGTCAGTCCTTAGACAGAATGACTCTGTGACATAAAAACAAAAAAAATGTCAACGGAGATTTCACATAAGCTTTGTACTTAAGTATGTACAATCTCCGGTGAGACTTGTTTGATAAAGTCCACAAACTGTTTTTCTCTCAATAGTGATATATCGCGGCTGAAGTAGTGCACTGGAGTATATGCGATAAGAGCGCCCTTTGCCTTTCGCTAGAGGATGTCATTATCCTGCAATGTTGTGAGAAAAGAGGATGGGCAGTTGTGACCAATAATCGGGAGATATAACATATATTTCCAAATAGATACTATATAATATATTAAAACAAAAGAAAAAAAAATAATATGAACTTATTGCCTAACTCCACGCTTACCTTTGTGTATTCCAACGCACCTATTAACAAACACAAAAAACAAATTCAAGTATATACGTGCACATGTTCTTAACTGTATTGTTTATTAAAACGCAAACAAAAAAACTCTCATTAAAAAAAAATACAATAACATAAGTGCATATGCATACAAGCATCTTTTCAAAGTCCACATTGGCATATATCCCGCAATACCCCTTGTAACAAATAAGCAGTATTGCGTATAAAACAAAAACAATAAAAAGCACATTGATCTCTTCAACGAGCTCTCAATTGCATTAGAAAATAAACAGACATACGCACAAACAATCCGTGAATACTTATGTACAAAATGTTTTGTTCTCTTCAACGAGCTCTCAATTTCATGAGCACTTAAATATATATATATTACAAGTCCGTGTTATGGGTGTACCTAAATACATCAACATAAGGACATAATAAGTATTGTTAAGTTAAAAATGCGATTCTTTATAACTTAATTAAGAAAATGATGAAAATGATTTTGATAAAATGACTCTCGCAACAAAATATTCAAGATAAAATACAAATTAAAAAATTTATTTCGCAAGTAATTATTTATCTAGTCCGAAAAACAACTCTTATAAACGTAAAAGAGTATTCTGTATTAATTATCATTTATCGCTGCGATTTTATCAGTTTACACTGAGAAAAATTTTAATCAACTTTGATACATTAGAAAAGAAGTAAATAACATAACAAAAATGTTTAATGACGACAAAAATTAAATTACACCTGCAGAAGCTACACGCGCACAAAGCAAATAAAAGGAAAAGATACTTGTGCCACCAAATTTATTTCTGAGAGTGACAGATTACCACGATAGTGCACTCGATTTTCATTTTCACTGATTCAAGACATCTCTGAATCGTTATTGGAAATAAAAAAACAAAATATTGACAGCTTTTGGACTCGTCTTCAAACGGCTCATGATGACATAGTAGATTATGACAGTTTAGATCTACCACACAATTTTAAATAATCGGCTTACGCAATATAGGAAAACTGTTTAAACCAGTACAAAGAAAGAAAATCTATGATTTCTGATTAATTAAAGCGAATAAATGCAATTGCACCTACTCCACATCCGTGAGTAGAGCTGCCACAAATACAAAATTACGAGGCAAGTTCAGGCTTTCACCTCGAGGTGCCCGCATGTGACATAGAAACATTTTATAGACGTTATAAAGAACGGCCGTCCTTCCGGGACATGTCTACAGCCGTATACATCAACCATCCAAAATTATCACATGCACAAAAGCTTTATCACCTTTGATACAAAACTAAAGGGCAAGCAGGGTCAATAGAATACAGTTCGCACTAAATGACGACAATTTAAATTTTGCTTGGGAAGCTCTAAAATATAGATATGAAAACGAAAGACACTAATAAACTGAATATTATCCCAGACAGCAAGGACCCTATACTGGTAAATATATGCATTACCAGAAAAATCGAAATCGCTGAAAGGGTAGGCACAAAAATTATTAAAACCTGAACCTATCAAAATGACCTCAATAGAATCTTCAACAGACCCCAAGCTAGATACAACAACAATATAAACAGAAGCTTATATAAAACGCAATCGTTCACAACCGAACATAAAAAACATACGTCATGCGAACTATGCATAAGAGGGTATAAATTACAATCGTGCGAGAAGTTCAAAAACTTAAAAGTTAACGAACGAAATAATTTTGCAAGCAAATTTAATTGCTTCAATTGCTATAAAAGACATCACTCAATGTTTCATTACAGCACATATCCCAGTTTACCCCAAAGCAGCGCCTATAAGAAAAGAGTTTAATTGAAAAAGCAAATCCCGAAAATCAATATCGCGAAAATTGTCAAAAAGCACCATGCCGCTCAAAGGCATTAAAAACCCAAACACTACATAGCGAGGAGAACTGTTTAGGCTTAGGGCCTTAATAGACCGAGGATCACAACGATCATTTATGGCGTCCATGATGATTGTCTACCGAATGCCGGCTTGGGCGCATAGAAAAGCTACATTATGGCTCCGACGGTCATATACGAATAGTTGATCTTCGTACGCGAAGCAGAACGCTAACTAGACAGCTCGTGAAGCTATGCTTTCTCCCAACCGCCGATAATCGCGACACAGCAAGTCGCAAACAATCAACCGATACAGCCTGACGTACTTACCATGGTATAAGGGAGTAGGGAAGTCCCATTCACAGTAGTTTCGCCACCTCTGAGGCGTACGTTCACAATAAAACCAACATGGCGGCCATGGTGAGTTAGGGTGGCGAGGGGTTAAAACGGGTTGCGCATAGCAGAAAACGCCTAAATAATTATTTATAAATATTTTAAATTTTGGTTATTAATTGATGTTTAATGCTAACAATATATAATATCATACCATGTTGATATAGGTAAATATGCGGCATATTTTTAAGCATTTAAATAACTTATTAATGGGCAAACTGAAAATTCAATTTAACTATGAGTGGACGGGAAGAAATAACTATTGTAACAAAGTTTGATACTATAAGTAATAATAATTTATATAATCAAAAAAGCAAAACTTATCATTGCCATACAAGTGATAATAATTCGTTTAAACAATAAAGCAAAATTTATCATTGTAATTATATCAAGAAATTTTACTAGTGCTCTAATTTAAGTATAGATTTATTTAATCACAAATTTTTTTACGTTTTATATATCAGCAATTAAGGGTGGATATATGTACAATCGTTTATACAACTTACTATGTTATTATATAGTTCTTAGTTTAGTTTTTAAATATATAGACTTCTAAAATAAATTATTTTTTGAAGTTGCAATATCTTTATAGTATAAAATACGGTAGACATATCAGGTAGTTGTCTCTGTATTTCAGCCTGTAGCCATTATAATATGTAAAATATTTTACATATAACTCTTTACATAAATCAATTACCATATTGTTCTATAGTTCTAAATTTAGTTTTCAAATATATAGACTCCTAAAATAAATAATTTGTTGAAGTTGCAATATCTTTATAGTATAAAACATTTTATAAGGGTAAATAAAATACGGTAGATATATTTCTTTTTTAAAAAGTATTATAAAATTAGCTTGCGCAACAATGTTATGCAATGCTCAATAGCAATACTGGCATTTGAATTTATTAACAACTTTTAGTCAAACGCATTAATACACACCTGCTCATTGATAAAAATTCTTGTTTGAGCAGTTTTATCAGGAGCAATATGAAATATTCATTATTTTACGAAGATTGTATTGCAAATTTTTAAACATTGCCCTCAGTTTCGTTGAATAAGCATTTTCCGCATCCTGTTATTTGACATGGTTGCTTAATTGCACCTTACATTTCTCTGTGGTGATTATTTATTAAGTTACCACAGTTAAAAAAAGGCATAAATATATATCGTAATTACTCTGAAATTTGCCAATAATAGTCGCTTTTTTAAGAACATATATTAAAATAAACTTATTCTATTTTGAAAACATATTAAAGTTTTACATATAATCAATATTTTTTGGACAACTTTTTTATAAATTAAGAGAAAATAGCAAAATGCAACCATTTTCCGGTTAAAAGTCGGCCATCTTGGCTATCAATAGAAACTCAACCCCTAGGCGGACTTGACGTTTCTCCATGGACCCCTCTCAGCTGTAGCATTGTTTACATCCATCAGCTGATTCTTTCTCTACTCCCCCTTTACGATGGTACTTACATTTCTACGCTTAAATGTATGTAGATATGTGTAGCACGCAAAAAATACAAATGCCACTTCATATATACATAATTATTTTTTGCCATATAAACGATTTTTATGATGAAAAATTAATAAAATATGATTTTTTTGCACAAATGTTATATTATATAATATAATAATATATTAGCAATTATCAATAAATACATGTGAGCGCACTGCTCTGTATGTAAGTATGTACTTATGTACAAATATGCGTATGACCGCGCAAATAAGTAATGCATACACAAATCCATTGTATAAATCTACAAGTAGCCAATCCTAAGATTTTCACTAATACACACGCAAAAATATCCCACTTGGTACGGGTTGCCTCGAAAATTCTACTACTAAAATCACACTTGGTACGGGTTGCCAACCAATATTCTGCTACTAAAGTCACACTTTGTACGGGTTGCCAACCATTATTCTGCTACTAAAACGTCCAAATGACAGAAATCTGCTAGTGTGTTGCCATGTTATGTTTTAAAATTTATAACTTTAAGAATGTTTTTATTACATATTCAAATATTTTTCGGTTGTTTTAATTTCTAAAGATTAAATTTACATATTATTATTTAAATTAATATTTATTCTATTGAAATGTTATTAAATGTTTCCAATTTTATCAAATATATTATTTTATAATTGAATTGTACCTGATTTTTATATATTTATTTTCTTTTTTGTTTAAATCAAGTTGAATATTTCAACTTATATTGTTAATGTTATATTGTTAATGTAATTAATATTCATGAACCTGAATTATGTACCTGATTTTATGTATATATCTTTTAGAGTTATAATTGTTATGAAAAGTAGATTGTTTTAGAACTGTATATATTATATGGGTGAATATAGGCCTCCTGGGGAACCGAACACCCAAAAAAGATCGGTAACGCGCCTATATTGCATGGTGAGGAAAAGCAATAAATATATAATAATCTTTTGTTCCGAAAATTTTCTTAAAAGTTTTCATTATTATTTTCATTACAAATACATGTTCATAAACAAATTGTTAAACTACATCCTTTTATTTAAAACTCTGTGTCAAAAAAAGGAATATTCGATCAGGTGATCACGGCTGTTTCACACACATAAGAAAACAGCTGATTCTTTGGCTAATTGTAAGCTTATACAATGCACAAATCTACATACATTTAAGCGTAGAAATGTAAGTACGTCAGGCAATAGGCAAAATACAAACATTGTTGTACAAAAAAAGAACAATTGTCTCAAATAGCATCAGCACCAGAAATCAATATGGCAGCCAAATTGACAAATCCTAAATTTGTAGTAAATCACACACCAACAACATTTTCATTCATGAACGCTGGCGCACAAGCAATAAGCTAAGTCGTTTCATTCATGAAAGCAAACGCCTTACACATCTCCCCGAGCATGCGTTTTTCTACAAGCGTCTTTTCGTGACGATGGCAAAAGCTAGAAATCATAAATTGAACAACTTTTTTATGTTTCCTCTAGAAGGGAAAGGTGATAACCCTGCAAGCCCACAAAACACAGAAAAAAGTGACAAAAGTGGCAACAAAGCTTTTGTTGATTTAAAATATTTTACAATTCTAAAATATCTTTCCGTGACTCGCAAAAATCTGCGTCAAGATGTATACATGTTCATATAAAACCATACATACCTACAATGATTTGTAGGCAAAGCTGTTAAAGCGGCAAGGGAAGCGAAGACAATCGGCTCGCGTTCGTTTATTTTTTGGCACATCTCGGATTTTCTACCAACAACACAATGTTGTGACGCCTTGTCGTCGCGTCAGTCCTTAGACAGAATGACTCTGTGACATAAAAACAAAAAAAATGTCAACGGAGATTTCACATAAGCTTTGTACTTAAGTATGTACAATCTCCGGTGAGACTTGTTTGATAAAGTCCACAAACTGTTTTTCTCTCAATAGTGATATATCGCGGCTGAAGTAGTGCACTGGAGTATATGCGATAAGAGCGCCCTTTGCCTTTCGCTAGAGGATGTCATTATCCTGCAATGTTGTGAGAAAAGAGGATGGGCAGTTGTGACCAATAATCGGGAGATATAACATATATTTCCAAATAGATACTATATAATATATTAAAACAAAAGAAAAAAAAATAATATGAACTTATTGCCTAACTCCACGCTTACCTTTGTGTATTCCAACGCACCTATTAACAAACACAAAAAACAAATTCAAGTATATACGTGCACATGTTCTTAACTGTATTGTTTATTAAAACGCAAACAAAAAAACTCTCATTAAAAAAAAATACAATAACATAAGTGCATATGCATACAAGCATCTTTTCAAAGTCCACATTGGCATATATCCCGCAATACCCCTTGTAACAAATAAGCAGTATTGCGTATAAAACAAAAACAATAAAAAGCACATTGATCTCTTCAACGAGCTCTCAATTGCATTAGAAAATAAACAGACATACGCACAAACAATCCGTGAATACTTATGTACAAAATGTTTTGTTCTCTTCAACGAGCTCTCAATTTCATGAGCACTTAAATATATATATATTACAAGTCCGTGTTATGGGTGTACCTAAATACATCAACATAAGGACATAATAAGTATTGTTAAGTTAAAAATGCGATTCTTTATAACTTAATTAAGAAAATGATGAAAATGATTTTGATAAAATGACTCTCGCAACAAAATATTCAAGATAAAATACAAATTAAAAAATTTATTTCGCAAGTAATTATTTATCTAGTCCGAAAAACAACTCTTATAAACGTAAAAGAGTATTCTGTATTAATTATCATTTATCGCTGCGATTTTATCAGTTTACACTGAGAAAAATTTTAATCAACTTTGATACATTAGAAAAGAAGTAAATAACATAACAAAAATGTTTAATGACGACAAAAATTAAATTACACCTGCAGAAGCTACACGCGCACAAAGCAAATAAAAGGAAAAGATACTTGTGCCACCAAATTTATTTCTGAGAGTGACAGATTACCACGATAGTGCACTCGATTTTCATTTTCACTGATTCAAGACATCTCTGAATCGTTATTGGAAATAAAAAAACAAAATATTGACAGCTTTTGGACTCGTCTTCAAACGGCTCATGATGACATAGTAGATTATGACAGTTTAGATCTACCACACAATTTTAAATAATCGGCTTACGCAATATAGGAAAACTGTTTAAACCAGTACAAAGAAAGAAAATCTATGATTTCTGATCAATTAAAGCGAATAAATGCAATTGCACCTACTCCACATCCGTGAGTAGAGCTGCCACAAATACAAAATTACGAGGCAAGTTCAGGCTTTCACCTCGAGGTGCCCGCATGTGACATAGAAACATTTTATAGACGTTATAAAGAACGGCCGTCCTTCCGGGACATGTCTACAGCCGTATACATCAACCATCCAAAATTATCACATGCACAAAAGCTTTATCACCTTTGATACAAAACTAAAGGGCAAGCAGGGTCAATAGAATACAGTTCGCACTAAATGACGACAATTTAAATTTTGCTTGGGAAGCTCTAAAATATAGATATGAAAACGAAAGACACTAATAAACTGAATATTATCCCAGACAGCAAGGACCCTATACTGGTAAATATATGCATTACCAGAAAAATCGAAATCGCTGAAAGGGTAGGCACAAAAATTATTAAAACCTGAACCTATCAAAATGACCTCATTAGAATCTTCAACAGACCCCAAGCTAGATACAACAACAATATAAACAGAAGCTTATATAAAACGCAATCGTTCACAACCGAACATAAAAAACATACGTCATGCGAACTATGCATAAGAGGGTATAAATTACAATCGTGCGAGAAGTTCAAAAACTTAAAAGTTAACGAACGAAATAATTTTGCAAGCAAATTTAATTGCTTCAATTGCTATAAAAGACATCACTCAATGTTTCATTACAGCACATATCCCAGTTTACCCCAAAGCAGCGCCTATAAGAAAAGAGTTTAATTGAAAAAGCAAATCCCGAAAATCAATATCGCGAAAATTGTCAAAAAGCACCATGCCGCTCAAAGGCATTAAAAACCCAAACACTACATAGCGAGGAGAACTGTTTAGGCTTAGGGCCTTAATAGACCGAGGATCACAACGATCATTTATGGCGTCCATGATGATTGTCTACCGAATGCCGGCTTGGGCGCATAGAAAAGCTACATTATGGCTCCGACGGTCATATACGAATAGTTGATCTTCGTACGCGAAGCAGAACGCTAACTAGACAGCTCGTGAAGCTATGCTTTCTCCCAACCGCCGATAATCGCGACACAGCAAGTCGCAAAAAATCAACCGATACAGCCTGACGTACTTACCATGGTATAAGGGAGTAGGGAAGTCCCATTCACAGTAGTTTCGCCACCTCTGAGGCGTACGTTCACAATAAAACCAACATGGCGGCCATGGTGAGTTAGGGTGGCGAGGGGTTAAAACGGGTTGCGCATAGCAGAAAACGCCTAAATAATTATTTATAAATATTTTAAATTTTGGTTATTAATTGATGTTTAATGCTAACAATATATAATATCATACCATGTTGATATAGGTAAATATGCGGCATATTTTTAAGCATTTAAATAACTTATTAATGGGCAAACTGAAAATTCAATTTAACTATGAGTGGACGGGAAGAAATAACTATTGTAACAAAGTTTGATACTATAAGTAATAATAATTTATATAATCAAAAAAGCAAAACTTATCATTGCCATACAAGTGATAATAATTCGTTTAAACAATAAAGCAAAATTTATCATTGTAATTATATCAAGAAATTTTACTAGTGCTCTAATTTAAGTATAGATTTATTTAATCACAAATTTTTTTACGTTTTATATATCAGCAATTAAGGGTGGATATATGTACAATCGTTTATACAACTTACTATGTTATTATATAGTTCTTAGTTTAGTTTTTAAATATATAGACTTCTAAAATAAATTATTTTTTGAAGTTGCAATATCTTTATAGTATAAAATACGGTAGACATATCAGGTAGTTGTCTCTGTATTTCAGCCTGTAGCCATTATAATATGTAAAATATTTTACATATAACTCTTTACATAAATCAATTACCATATTGTTCTATAGTTCTAAATTTAGTTTTCAAATATATAGACTCCTAAAATAAATAATTTGTTGAAGTTGCAATATCTTTATAGTATAAAACATTTTATAAGGGTAAATAAAATACGGTAGATATATTTCTTTTTTAAAAAGTATTATAAAATTAGCTTGCGCAACAATGTTATGCAATGCTCAATAGCAATACTGGCATTTGAATTTATTAACAACTTTTAGTCAAACGCATTAATACACACCTGCTCATTGATAAAAATTCTTGTTTGAGCAGTTTTATCAGGAGCAATATGAAATATTCATTATTTTACGAAGATTGTATTGCAAATTTTTAAACATTGCCCTCAGTTTCGTTGAATAAGCATTTTCCGCATCCTGTTATTTGACATGGTTGCTTAATTGCACCTTACATTTCTCTGTGGTGATTATTTATTAAGTTACCACAGTTAAAAAAAGGCATAAATATATATCGTAATTACTCTGAAATTTGCCAATAATAGTCGCTTTTTTAAGAACATATATTAAAATAAACTTATTCTATTTTGAAAACATATTAAAGTTTTACATATAATCAATATTTTTTGGACAACTTTTTTATAAATTAAGAGAAAATAGCCAAATGCAACCATTTTCCGGTTAAAAGTCGGCCATCTTGGCTATCAATAGAAACTCAACCCCTAGGCGGACTTGACGTTTCTCCATGGACCCCTCTCAGCTGTAGCATTGTTTACATCCATCAGCTGATTCTTTCTCTACTCCCCCTTTACGATGGTACTTACATTTCTACGCTTAAATGTATGTAGATATGTGTAGCACGCAAAAAATACAAATGCCACTTCATATATACATAATTATTTTTTGCCATATAAACGATTTTTATGATGAAAAATTAATAAAATATGATTTTTTTGCACAAATGTTATATTATATAATATAATAATATATTAGCAATTATCAATAAATACATGTGAGCGCACTGCTCTGTATGTAAGTATGTACTTATGTACAAATATGCGTATGACCGCGCAAATAAGTAATGCATACACAAATCCATTGTATAAATCTACAAGTAGCCAATCCTAAGATTTTCACTAATACACACGCAAAAATATCCCACTTGGTACGGGTTGCCTCGAAAATTCTACTACTAAAATCACACTTGGTACGGGTTGCCAACCAATATTCTGCTACTAAAGTCACACTTTGTACGGGTTGCCAACCATTATTCTGCTACTAAAACGTCCAAATGACAGAAATCTGCTAGTGTGTTGCCATGTTATGTTTTAAAATTTATAACTTTAAGAATGTTTTTATTACATATTCAAATATTTTTCGGTTGTTTTAATTTCTAAAGATTAAATTTACATATTATTATTTAAATTAATATTTATTCTATTGAAATGTTATTAAATGTTTCCAATTTTATCAAATATATTATTTTATAATTGAATTGTACCTGATTTTTATATATTTATTTTCTTTTTTGTTTAAATCAAGTTGAATATTTCAACTTATATTGTTAATGTTATATTGTTAATGTAATTAATATTCATGAACCTGAATTATGTACCTGATTTTATGTATATATCTTTTAGAGTTATAATTGTTATGAAAAGTAGATTGTTTTAGAACTGTATATATTATATGGGTGAATATAGGCCTCCTGGGGAACCGAACACCCAAAAAAGATCGGTAACGCGCCTATATTGCATGGTGAGGAAAAGCAATAAATATATAATAATCTTTTGTTCCGAAAATTTTCTTAAAAGTTTTCATTATTATTTTCATTACAAATACATGTTCATAAACAAATTGTTAAACTACATCCTTTTATTTAAAACTCTGTGTCAAAAAAAGGAATATTCGATCAGGTGATCACGGCTGTTTCACACACATAAGAAAACAGCTGATTCTTTGGCTAATTGTAAGCTTATACAATGCACAAATCTACATACATTTAAGCGTAGAAATGTAAGTACGTCAGGCAATAGGCAAAATACAAACATTGTTGTACAAAAAAAGAACAATTGTCTCAAATAGCATCAGCACCAGAAATCAATATGGCAGCCAAATTGACAAATCCTAAATTTGTAGTAAATCACACACCAACAACATTTTCATTCATGAACGCTGGCGCACAAGCAATAAGCTAAGTCGTTTCATTCATGAAAGCAAACGCCTTACACATCTCCCCGAGCATGCGTTTTTCTACAAGCGTCTTTTCGTGACGATGGCAAAAGCTAGAAATCATAAATTGAACAACTTTTTTATGTTTCCTCTAGAAGGGAAAGGTGATAACCCTGCAAGCCCACAAAACACAGAAAAAAGTGACAAAAGTGGCAACAAAGCTTTTGTTGATTTAAAATATTTTACAATTCTAAAATATCTTTCCGTGACTCGCAAAAATCTGCGTCAAGATGTATACATGTTCATATAAAACCATACATACCTACAATGATTTGTAGGCAAAGCTGTTAAAGCGGCAAGGGAAGCGAAGACAATCGGCTCGCGTTCGTTTATTTTTTGGCACATCTCGGATTTTCTACCAACAACACAATGTTGTGACGCCTTGTCGTCGCGTCAGTCCTTAGACAGAATGACTCTGTGACATAAAAACAAAAAAAATGTCAACGGAGATTTCACATAAGCTTTGTACTTAAGTATGTACAATCTCCGGTGAGACTTGTTTGATAAAGTCCACAAACTGTTTTTCTCTCAATAGTGATATATCGCGGCTGAAGTAGTGCACTGGAGTATATGCGATAAGAGCGCCCTTTGCCTTTCGCTAGAGGATGTCATTATCCTGCAATGTTGTGAGAAAAGAGGATGGGCAGTTGTGACCAATAATCGGGAGATATAACATATATTTCCAAATAGATACTATATAATATATTAAAACAAAAGAAAAAAAAATAATATGAACTTATTGCCTAACTCCACGCTTACCTTTGTGTATTCCAACGCACCTATTAACAAACACAAAAAACAAATTCAAGTATATACGTGCACATGTTCTTAACTGTATTGTTTATTAAAACGCAAACAAAAAAACTCTCATTAAAAAAAAATACAATAACATAAGTGCATATGCATACAAGCATCTTTTCAAAGTCCACATTGGCATATATCCCGCAATACCCCTTGTAACAAATAAGCAGTATTGCGTATAAAACAAAAACAATAAAAAGCACATTGATCTCTTCAACGAGCTCTCAATTGCATTAGAAAATAAACAGACATACGCACAAACAATCCGTGAATACTTATGTACAAAATGTTTTGTTCTCTTCAACGAGCTCTCAATTTCATGAGCACTTAAATATATATATATTACAAGTCCGTGTTATGGGTGTACCTAAATACATCAACATAAGGACATAATAAGTATTGTTAAGTTAAAAATGCGATTCTTTATAACTTAATTAAGAAAATGATGAAAATGATTTTGATAAAATGACTCTCGCAACAAAATATTCAAGATAAAATACAAATTAAAAAATTTATTTCGCAAGTAATTATTTATCTAGTCCGAAAAACAACTCTTATAAACGTAAAAGAGTATTCTGTATTAATTATCATTTATCGCTGCGATTTTATCAGTTTACACTGAGAAAAATTTTAATCAACTTTGATACATTAGAAAAGAAGTAAATAACATAACAAAAATGTTTAATGACGACAAAAATTAAATTACACCTGCAGAAGCTACACGCGCACAAAGCAAATAAAAGGAAAAGATACTTGTGCCACCAAATTTATTTCTGAGAGTGACAGATTACCACGATAGTGCACTCGATTTTCATTTTCACTGATTCAAGACATCTCTGAATCGTTATTGGAAATAAAAAAACAAAATATTGACAGCTTTTGGACTCGTCTTCAAACGGCTCATGATGACATAGTAGATTATGACAGTTTAGATCTACCACACAATTTTAAATAATCGGCTTACGCAATATAGGAAAACTGTTTAAACCAGTACAAAGAAAGAAAATCTATGATTTCTGATCAATTAAAGCGAATAAATGCAATTGCACCTACTCCACATCCGTGAGTAGAGCTGCCACAAATACAAAATTACGAGGCAAGTTCAGGCTTTCACCTCGAGGTGCCCGCATGTGACATAGAAACAATTTATAGACGTTATAAAGAACGGCCGTCCTTCCGGGACATGTCTACAGCCGTATACATCAACCATCCAAAATTATCACATGCACAAAAGCTTTATCACCTTTGATACAAAACTAAAGGGCAAGCAGGTCAATAGAATACAGTTCGCACTAAATGACGACAATTTAAATTTTGCTTGGGAAGCTCTAAAATATAGATATGAAAACGAAAGACACTAATAAACTGAATATTATCCCAGACAGCAAGGACCCTATACTGGTAAATATATGCATTACCAGAAAAATCGAAATCGCTGAAAGGGTAGGCACAAAAATTATTAAAACCTGAACCTATCAAAATGACCTCAATAGAATCTTCAACAGACCCCAAGCTAGATACAACAACAATATAAACAGAAGCTTATATAAAACGCAATCGTTCACAACCGAACATAAAAAACATACGTCATGCGAACTATGCATAAGAGGGTATAAATTACAATCGTGCGAGAAGTTCAAAAACTTAAAAGTTAACGAACGAAATAATTTTGCAAGCAAATTTAATTGCTTCAATTGCTATAAAAGACATCACTCAATGTTTCATTACAGCACATATCCCAGTTTACCCCAAAGCAGCGCCTATAAGAAAAGAGTTTAATTGAAAAAGCAAATCCCGAAAATCAATATCGCGAAAATTGTCAAAAAGCACCATGCCGCTCAAAGGCATTAAAAACCCAAACACTACATAGCGAGGAGAACTGTTTAGGCTTAGGGCCTTAATAGACCGAGGATCACAACGATCATTTATGGCGTCCATGATGATTGTCTACCGAATGCCGGCTTGGGCGCATAGAAAAGCTACATTATGGCTCCGACGGTCATATACGAATAGTTGATCTTCGTACGCGAAGCAGAACGCTAACTAGACAGCTCGTGAAGCTATGCTTTCTCCCAACCGCCGATAATCGCGACACAGCAAGTCGCAAACAATCAACCGATACAGCCTGACGTACTTACCATGGTATAAGGGAGTAGGGAAGTCCCATTCACAGTAGTTTCGCCACCTCTGAGGCGTACGTTCACAATAAAACCAACATGGCGGCCATGGTGAGTTAGGGTGGCGAGGGGTTAAAACGGGTTGCGCATAGCAGAAAACGCCTAAATAATTATTTATAAATATTTTAAATTTTGGTTATTAATTGATGTTTAATGCTAACAATATATAATATCATACCATGTTGATATAGGTAAATATGCGGCATATTTTTAAGCATTTAAATAACTTATTAATGGGCAAACTGAAAATTCAATTTAACTATGAGTGGACGGGAAGAAATAACTATTGTAACAAAATTTGATACTATAAGTAATAATAATTTATATAATCAAAAAAGCAAAACTTATCATTGCCATACAAGTGATAATAATTCATTTAAACAATAAAGCAAAATTTATCATTGTAATTATATCAAGAAATTTTACTAGTGCTCTAATTTAAGTATAGATTTATTTAATCACAAATTTTTTTACGTTTTATATATCAGCAATTAAGGGTGGATATATGTACAATCGTTTATACAACTTACTATGTTATTATATAGTTCTTAGTTTAGTTTTTAAATATATAGACTTCTAAAATAAATTATTTTTTGAAGTTGCAATATCTTTATAGTATAAAATACGGTAGACATATCAGGTAGTTGTCTCTGTATTTCAGCCTGTAGCCATTATAATATGTACAATATTTTACATATAACTCTTTACATAAATCAATTACCATATTGTTCTATAGTTCTAAATTTAGTTTTCAAATATATAGACTCCTAAAATAAATAATTTGTTGAAGTTGCAATATCTTTATAGTATAAAACATTTTATAAGGGTAAATAAAATACGGTAGATATATTTCTTTTTTAAAAAGTATTATAAAATTAGCTTGCGCAACAATGTTATGCAATGCTCAATAGCAATACTGGCATTTGAATTTATTAACAACTTTTAGTCAAACGCATTAATACACACCTGCTCATTGATAAAAATTCTTGTTTGAGCAGTTTTATCAGGAGCAATATGAAATATTCATTATTTTACGAAGATTGTATTGCAAATTTTTAAACATTGCCCTCAGTTTCGTTGAATAAGCATTTTCCGCATCCTGTTATTTGACATGGTTGCTTAATTGCACCTTACATTTCTCTGTGGTGATTATTTATTAAGTTACCACAGTTAAAAAAAGGCATAAATATATATCGTAATTACTCTGAAATTTGCCAATAATAGTCGCTTTTTTAAGAACATATATTAAAATAAACTTATTCTATTTTGAAAACATATTAAAGTTTTACATATAATCAATATTTTTTGGACAACTTTTTTATAAATTAAGAGAAAATAGCCAAATGCAACCATTTTCCGGTTAAAAGTCGGCCATCTTGGCTATCAATAGAAACTCAACCCCTAGGCGGACTTGACGTTTCTCCATGGACCCCTCTCAGCTGTAGCATTGTTTACATCCATCAGCTGATTCTTTCTCTACTCCCCCTTTACGATGGTACTTACATTTCTACGCTTAAATGTATGTAGATATGTGTAGCACGCAAAAAATACAAATGCCACTTCATATATACATAATTATTTTTTGCCATATAAACGATTTTTATGATGAAAAATTAATAAAATATGATTTTTTTGCACAAATGTTATATTATATAATATAATAATATATTAGCAATTATCAATAAATACATGTGAGCGCACTGCTCTGTATGTAAGTATGTACTTATGTACAAATATGCGTATGACCGCGCAAATAAGTAATGCATACACAAATCCATTGTATAAATCTACAAGTAGCCAATCCTAAGATTTTCACTAATACACACGCAAAAATATCCCACTTGGTACGGGTTGCCTCGAAAATTCTACTACTAAAATCACACTTGGTACGGGTTGCCAACCAATATTCTGCTACTAAAGTCACACTTTGTACGGGTTGCCAACCATTATTCTGCTACTAAAACGTCCAAATGACAGAAATCTGCTAGTGTGTTGCCATGTTATGTTTTAAAATTTATAACTTTAAGAATGTTTTTATTACATATTCAAATATTTTTCGGTTGTTTTAATTTCTAAAGATTAAATTTACATATTATTATTTAAATTAATATTTATTCTATTGAAATGTTATTAAATGTTTCCAATTTTATCAAATATATTATTTTATAATTGAATTGTACCTGATTTTTATATATTTATTTTCTTTTTTGTTTAAATCAAGTTGAATATTTCAACTTATATTGTTAATGTTATATTGTTAATGTAATTAATATTCATGAACCTGAATTATGTACCTGATTTTATGTATATATCTTTTAGAGTTATAATTGTTATGAAAAGTAGATTGTTTTAGAACTGTATATATTATATGGGTGAATATAGGCCTCCTGGGGAACCGAACACCCAAAAAAGATCGGTAACGCGCCTATATTGCATGGTGAGGAAAAGCAATAAATATATAATAATCTTTTGTTCCGAAAATTTTCTTAAAAGTTTTCATTATTATTTTCATTACAAATACATGTTCATAAACAAATTGTTAAACTACATCCTTTTATTTAAAACTCTGTGTCAAAAAAAGGAATATTCGATCAGGTGATCACGGCTGTTTCACACACATAAGAAAACAGCTGATTCTTTGGCTAATTGTAAGCTTATACAATGCACAAATCTACATACATTTAAGCGTAGAAATGTAAGTACGTCAGGCAATAGGCAAAATACAAACATTGTTGTACAAAAAAAGAACAATTGTCTCAAATAGCATCAGCACCAGAAATCAATATGGCAGCCAAATTGACAAATCCTAAATTTGTAGTAAATCACACACCAACAACATTTTCATTCATGAACGCTGGCGCACAAGCAATAAGCTAAGTCGTTTCATTCATGAAAGCAAACGCCTTACACATCTCCCCGAGCATGCGTTTTTCTACAAGCGTCTTTTCGTGACGATGGCAAAAGCTAGAAATCATAAATTGAACAACTTTTTTATGTTTCCTCTAGAAGGGAAAGGTGATAACCCTGCAAGCCCACAAAACACAGAAAAAAGTGACAAAAGTGGCAACAAAGCTTTTGTTGATTTAAAATATTTTACAATTCTAAAATATCTTTTCGTGACTCGCAAAAATCTGCGTCAAGATGTATACATGTTCATATAAAACCATACATACCTACAATGATTTGTAGGCAAAGCTGTTAAAGCGGCAAGGGAAGCGAAGACAATCGGCTCGCGTTCGTTTATTTTTTGGCACATCTCGGATTTTCTACCAACAACACAATGTTGTGACGCCTTGTCGTCGCGTCAGTCCTTAGACAGAATGACTCTGTGACATAAAAACAAAAAAAATGTCAACGGAGATTTCACATAAGCTTTGTACTTAAGTATGTACAATCTCCGGTGAGACTTGTTTGATAAAGTCCACAAACTGTTTTTCTCTCAATAGTGATATATCGCGGCTGAAGTAGTGCACTGGAGTATATGCGATAAGAGCGCCCTTTGCCTTTCGCTAGAGGATGTCATTATCCTGCAATGTTGTGAGAAAAGAGGATGGGCAGTTGTGACCAATAATCGGGAGATATAACATATATTTCCAAATAGATACTATATAATATATTAAAACAAAAGAAAAAAAAATAATATGAACTTATTGCCTAACTCCACGCTTACCTTTGTGTATTCCAACGCACCTATTAACAAACACAAAAAACAAATTCAAGTATATACGTGCACATGTTCTTAACTGTATTGTTTATTAAAACGCAAACAAAAAAACTCTCATTAAAAAAAAATACAATAACATAAGTGCATATGCATACAAGCATCTTTTCAAAGTCCACATTGGCATATATCCCGCAATACCCCTTGTAACAAATAAGCAGTATTGCGTATAAAACAAAAACAATAAAAAGCACATTGATCTCTTCAACGAGCTCTCAATTGCATTAGAAAATAAACAGACATACGCACAAACAATCCGTGTATACTTATGTACAAAATGTTTTGTTCTCTTCAACGAGCTCTCAATTTCATGAGCACTTAAATATATATATATTACAAGTCCGTGTTATGGGTGTACCTAAATACATCAACATAAGGACATAATAAGTATTGTTAAGTTAAAAATGCGATTCTTTATAACTTAATTAAGAAAATGATGAAAATGATTTTGATAAAATGACTCTCGCAACAAAATATTCAAGATAAAATACAAATTAAAAAATTTATTTCGCAAGTAATTATTTATCTAGTCCGAAAAACAACTCTTATAAACGTAAAAGAGTATTCTGTATTAATTATCATTTATCGCTGCGATTTTATCAGTTTACACTGAGAAAAATTTTAATCAACTTTGATACATTAGAAAAGAAGTAAATAACATAACAAAAATGTTTAATGACGACAAAAATTAAATTACACCTGCAGAAGCTACACGCGCACAAAGCAAATAAAAGGAAAAGATACTTGTGCCACCAAATTTATTTCTGAGAGTGACAGATTACCACGATAGTGCACTCGATTTTCATTTTCACTGATTCAAGACATCTCTGAATCGTTATTGGAAATAAAAAAACAAAATATTGACAGCTTTTGGACTCGTCTTCAAACGGCTCATGATGACATAGTAGATTATGACAGTTTAGATCTACCACACAATTTTAAATAATCGGCTTACGCAATATAGGAAAACTGTTTAAACCAGTACAAAGAAAGAAAATCTATGATTTCTGATCAATTAAAGCGAATAAATGCAATTGCACCTACTCCACATCCGTGAGTAGAGCTGCCACAAATACAAAATTACGAGGCAAGTTCAGGCTTTCACCTCGAGGTGCCCGCATGTGACATAGAAACAATTTATAGACGTTATAAAGAACGGCCGTCCTTCCGGGACATGTCTACAGCCGTATACATCAACCATCCAAAATTATCACATGCACAAAAGCTTTATCACCTTTGATACAAAACTAAAGGGCAAGCAGGTCAATAGAATACAGTTCGCACTAAATGACGACAATTTAAATTTTGCTTGGGAAGCTCTAAAATATAGATATGAAAACGAAAGACACTAATAAACTGAATATTATCCCAGACAGCAAGGACCCTATACTGGTAAATATATGCATTACCAGAAAAATCGAAATCGCTGAAAGGGTAGGCACAAAAATTATTAAAACCTGAACCTATCAAAATGACCTCAATAGAATCTTCAACAGACCCCAAGCTAGATACAACAACAATATAAACAGAAGCTTATATAAAACGCAATCGTTCACAACCGAACATAAAAAACATACGTCATGCGAACTATGCATAAGAGGGTATAAATTACAATCGTGCGAGAAGTTCAAAAACTTAAAAGTTAACGAACGAAATAATTTTGCAAGCAAATTTAATTGCTTCAATTGCTATAAAAGACATCACTCAATGTTTCATTACAGCACATATCCCAGTTTACCCCAAAGCAGCGCCTATAAGAAAAGAGTTTAATTGAAAAAGCAAATCCCGAAAATCAATATCGCGAAAATTGTCAAAAAGCACCATGCCGCTCAAAGGCATTAAAAACCCAAACACTACATAGCGAGGAGAACTGTTTAGGCTTAGGGCCTTAATAGACCGAGGATCACAACGATCATTTATGGCGTCTAGGGCACAAAACAGGCTACAACTGCCAACAAAACTAACCAGTTTTAAAATCAATAAATAGAAAGCATTGGCAAAAGGATTCACACTTAAAGCTATTAGGCCGCGATCTCATACCACAGATAATACTTGAAGGTATTGAAAAAATTTCAAACACACTTCTGGCACCAAATACTATATTCGGTCGGATTCTAAGTGGACTGGTTACAGAACCAGTTTCCACATCAACAACTTAAATTGACGAAAGTTCAAAAGAATCCCTTAATTCACAATTAAGGAAATTTCGGGAGTTAGAAAAACGAAAGATTAGTATTGTGGGGACTTCTACAAAGCCATAACTGCTCGATCAAATAATGGCCGGTACGTCGTACGAGCAGAGAACTTAAAACAACATTTTCATTTTTTCATTCATTTAAGTTCTCTGGTACGACTACCACCAAAGTCACAATTTTCCAACATTCTACAAATTGGCATAAAAAACCAAGTCAAAGCTTCTTCTGACTACTCCAGTGTTAAAAACATAAATATATATATTTAATAATTCAACCAAAACATCCAAATATATTACTAAATATTCCAAAAAAAATGTGTTGTACACTAATTTCTTTAAATTTGAAAAGGGCAACATAGAAATACAAAAGACCCAATGGCATGCGATATCTGATCAGCTTTCATATCCTACTGAGTCAATATCCGCATTATCCGCATTAATAATTATTCTTGGCCACAATCGTCCACGTCCATACATAATATCGTTCGCAGCATAGTTGTCCTAAGAAGTCGAAAAATCGACACCTATGTTATTATAGTGGCTCGTATTGTAGTTGCCTAAATTTTTATAATTATGAAACAATTAAAAGATAATGTTAAAGGATCACCATATTCCCAATGTGATACAGTGACGCACCTAGACTTATCGAAAGCAAAGGTCGCAGTTATGGCATCAATCTAAGCGCTCCTCATATGACTGGTTTATGGGAATCAGCTATAAAAAGCTTCAAATCCTACTTTAAAAAAGTATATCTCAAACATAAATATATATAATTCAACCAAAACATCCAAATATATTACTAAATATTCCAAAAGAAAACTTCTGGTACACTAAATTCCTTAAATTTGAAAAGGGCAACATAAAAATACAGGGGACTCAATGGAATGCGATATCTGATCAGCCTTCCTCTACATGTACACTCCACTATACCTGAAAAAATAATGGCGCACCCTAGAGAACACTCAGAGGTCCTCGCCACATGCAACGCACCACACCACACTCAACATTTGAAAACACTACACATGATGACATACCACACAGCAACTTAACAAAAAGGACTGGATCAATTTGAATTGGTGCTCAGTATGGATTTTCTGAGATGTCGCCGCAGCAATCTGGTTTGCGTTGGTAATTTGGGAATAGTTCGCCCAACATGGTATTTGTAGCTGCGAAATTGCGGTAAAATTGTGTGTAAATTGCGATCAATTTTCTAAGCGAATATGTTTCGCTTGTTCGTCCCAGTTGGTTCCGTCTAGCCATAGTTTTTTAATCAGCACTTTTATCATTATTGGCGACAGCCATCCTGCGGGGTCGAAGTTTTGCCACAGAGGATAAAATTTGCCTCTTTGTTATTGGGGATAACGCAGATATTGAATCAGTAGGATATTAAAACTAGACAGATTCATTGGATCCTCTGTTTTTTTGTTGTACTGTCCTTTTAAAATTTAAGGAAATTGGTGTACAAAAAATTATCTTTCGGAATAGGTATTAATATATTTGGGTGATATGTTTGGATTACATATATTAGTGTTTCGAACATTGGCAAAGGAAACACTGACTTTGTTTTTTGTCCCATTATGTGGAGTGTTGGAAAATTGAGCCTTTAGTGGTAGTTGTATGACGTACCGGCAGTTATTTGATCGAGTAGTTGTGGCTTTGTAGAAGTTTTCACAATACTGATCTTCTGGAGTCGTTATGAGGGGGCGTTTTTCTAACTCCCGAAAATTGCTTAATTGTGAATTAAGCTAAGATTCTTTGGAATGTTCGTCAACTTTAGTTGTTGATGTGGAAACTGGTTCTGTAACTAGTCCACTTAGAATCCAACCAAATATAGTGTTTTGGGCTAGAAGGGTGGTTGAAATTTTTTCAACACCTTCAAGTATTATTTGCGGTATAAGGTCGCTGCCTAATAGAATGTCTATTTGAGCCGGGGTGTTGCACTTGGGATCTACTAGCTTCAGGTGTGAAACCTTTTGCCAATGCTTGCTATTTCTATGATAGCTTGGAAGCATGTTTGTTAGCTGCGGTAAGACTATAGCTTCTGCTTTAATTCTCTTATCCACTTGGGGAGAAAAGATTTTTGTTTTGTTTGTTTGGCAGTTGTAGCCTATTTTGTGCCCTAGACGGTATGAAAGATCGTTATGATCCTTGGTCTATTAAGGCCCTAAGTTCAAACAGTTCTCCTTGATGTTCAATGGAAACGACTGCTGTGGGTAGTAGTACCCTTCTTTGATTTTCGCTGTGTAGCGTTTGGGTTTTTATTGCCTTTGAGCAGCATGGTGCTTCTTGGCAATTTTGGGTATTTCGCACTTCGGGATTTGCTGTTGCCACTAAACCCGTGGCTCTTTTCATATTTGCGCTGTTAGGGGGTGAGCTGGAAAAATTGCTATAATGAAGCATAGAATGATGTCGTTTATGACAATAAACGTAATTAAATTTGCTTTCGCACTCTTTAAGTGTATGCGCATGTGATAGGCAATTTGTACAAAGTCTTTTTGTTTTTATTATATTCAATTTTTTGAATCTCTCGCAAGAGCTTATCCCCCCTTGTACATAGTTCGCATGACGTTTGTTTGTACTGTTCGGATGTGAGCGATTGCGTTTTGTAAAGGCTTCTGTTTAATTTCTTTTTGCTACTAGCATGGGGTCTATTGAAGCTTCTTTTTAGGTCGTGTTGAACAATTTTTATTTTAATTAGTTTTTTATCTACCCTTTCAGCGATTTCGTACTGCGTAGTTAGAAAGTCATTCATTTGTTGCCACGTGGGGCATTTCTTTTGTGATGAGAGCGATTGCTCCCATAAAAGTAATGATTTTTCTGGTAATGCGGCAGTGCATATGTTTACCAGTATAGGGCCCCAGCTCTCTGTGGGAATGTTTTGTGTCGATAAAACCGACAAACGGTGGATTGTAGTCTTATAAATTCTTCGCTGGTTTCTTTTTGAATTTTAGGCAAGTTTATTAGTGTCGTTACATGTTTATCGACCAATATTCTTTCATTTTCATTCAATTTCAAATTGAAATTGTCGTTATTTAGTGCGAACTGTTTAACTATTGCGCCTGCTTGACATTTAGTTTTGTATCGGAGGTGATACAATTTTTGCGCTTTTGATAATTTTGGATGGTTGATGTATACGGCAGTGAACATGTCCCAGAAGAACGGGTATTCTTCATAACCCCCATAAAATATTTCTGTGTCACATGCGGGTACCTCGAGATAGATGCCTGAACTTGCCTCTTGACTTTGAATTTGTGGCAGCTCTACTCTCGGATGTGGAGTAGGTGCCATCGCTTTAATCATAGCTTTTATTAGCTTTAATTGATCAGAAATCATAGCTTTTGTTTCTTTGTACTGGTCTAAGCAGTTTTCGTATAGTGCGTAGCCCGATGATTTAAATCTTGTGGTAGATCTGAATTGTCATAATCTACAATGGCGTCATGAGCCGTTTGGAGACGAGTCCAAAAATTGTCAATATTTTGTTTTTTTTATTTCCAGTAACGATTCAGAGATGTCTTGAATCGGTGAAGATGAAAATCGAGTGCAGTATCGTGTTAATCTGTCGCTCTCAGAAATGAAATTGGCAACCTGTTTTGAGCGTGTAGCTCCTACAGGTGTAGTTTGACTTTTGTCGCCGTTAACCATTTTTGTTACTTTATTTATATAATGTCTGAATGAATTATTAATATATAACCTTTTATTTATTTTTTCAGTGTAAACTGAATTTACTTGCAATATGATTTTGTTGTGGTTTTATTTTGAATATATTGCTTTGTTTAATTTAATTGATAAAAATCGCACTTTTAATTCAATAATATTTTTTATCTCCTTATGCTGATGTATTTAGGTACACCCTAATACACGGACTTGTTAGTATATATAATATTTATGTGCTCGTGAAATTGAGAGCTCGTTGAAGAGATCAATACACTTTGTACATAAGTATGCACGGACTGTTTGTGCGTATGTATGTTTATTTTCTAATACAATTGAGAGCTCGTTGAAGAGTTAAATGTGCTTTTAGTTTTTTTTTTGTTTTGTACGCAATCCTGCTTTTTTGTTACAAGGAGTATTGCGGGATGTATGCCAATGTGGACTGTGAAAATATGTGTATTTTTGTTTTTAATAAATTATATATTATTTTTAATTTTTTAATATCTAGTAGTGTTCATTTTACCACAACGTTTATTGTTTTATTTTTCATGTAATTTTATAACTTTTTATATTGTAAATTTTCAATGTATAACTGACCCTATGTATAGAGGGTATATAAGCATAGGCATAGATTAAATGGCGTTTGTATAAACATGTATGGTCGCACTGCGAAGAGAGCGCGAAATGAATAATGTGCAGGTATTATCTCTATGCAATTATGTTTATATGTTATTATATGTACTTATGGTAAAGTAGGTTGGTAAAATCCTCCGCTGAACCCTCCACGAGGGTGCCGACTGGAAATAGATACCACAGGTTCACGACGTTAGTAGTGAGGTATCTAGCTAAGGTCAGGCTTCCTATCTGGGTGTTCGGGACTCTTCAATAGTGCAGCATCCAGATAGGAGGTCTTACCATGGTAGGAGATATATAAAGGGCTGGATCAAGGTGTCATGCGACCCGTGCCGAAGATCAACCTGGCTGGGGTACCTTTAATAGCCCAGTCTCGCACGGAGCTTACGGATACCTGGTGCCCTCCGTAATAAGATAGCCTTACTTGCGTAGCGGGGGCTATGCGCAAGCGGACATACTTTCCCCTACACTCATGGGTCCAAAATATGAGCCAAAATAATAACAACAATAGTAACAAAAACAAAAAGGAGTCCGGACCTCCTTTAAAAAGACCGGAGGGAGCGAGTTGTTACCAGAGAAGAGCAGCGTTTGGCACGAGCTCGACAACAGCCAAAGCGAGGACAAGTGCGAAGCTTGGTCCTGGAGCAAAGGCAAATGCTAAGGGGGCAGTAGCCAAGGCTGGCGCCACGAAAACAGCAACGCAGGTGAAGAAGGTGGAGCTGCAACCGCCAACCAATGAGGAGCTCACAAAGGAGCTCCAGAAATCCATTGATAGCGCGAGAGCTGTTCTACCTAACTTCAAGCTAGATAGTGGCAACAAAAAGACAAAGGTCCGCTGAAGAGGCTAAGCCGTCAGCTAAGAGACCGAAAACTAAGGGCGTGACGCCCGTAAGATCTTTTGCTGATGTGGCCCGGAACCGCATTGTCATTGGGGTACTGGATGAGGGTGACCCCGAAGGAAAAATTCCCAGAGCCCAATGGAAATGGGTGCAAGCCGCACTGACGAATGTGGCTTTGGAAGTGCTACTAAGGATGCCGGATGGTATCAAGGGCAGATTAAGATGATAGCGTGTGACGACGAGAGATCAGTCCAGCTATATAAAGCAGCAATAGCTAAGGTAGGGGAGGTCTACCCCGGAGCCAAATTAGTGGCGGTAGACAGAAAAGATATCCCATCCCGACCGAGGGCAAGGGTATGGATCCCGGCTACACCATCGCAGCCGGACGAAATAATGTAGCTCATAAGAGCCTGCAACCCAAATCTGCCAACTGGGGATAGAGATTCGTCAAGGCCTTTGACGACCCCGCAGCGGAATCTGGTGTGGAGACGAAACGAGCCACAATGCAGATTCTGCTGCTTCTTACAAAAGAATCCGTAGAACCGCTAGCGAAAAGTGGCGGAGAGATCAACTACAGATTCACAAAAGTAAAGGTCATGACCTACAAATCAGACGCCGATGCAGGAGAAAACTTAGCATCGGAATCGGAGTGCGAAGTCGAGGAAGATCCAATGGAGTCCTCGAGCGACGCAGAGATCACGGTGAGTGTACTTCGGGGTCTGAGCTTGCGGACAGACTCTCTAAACTTTACACTGAGAGTGGGCTTTTAAGCGACTCTCATGAAGATGCAGAGAAGACAATAACTAATGCGTCTTCTCCAAATTAATCTACACCACAGCAAACTAGCGTCTCTAGCCCTAGTTAACCGCATGGCAGAAGAACGGCCTGACTTTGTCCTCATTCAGGAGCCATGGGTTAACGGAGGGCGTATTTGCGGTCTGAGGACACCAGGATATAACCTATACGCGAATGGTTGTGTAGGTAAGCCTAGGACATGTATATTGGCTAGCAAAAAGCTTAATGTCTTTTTATTACACAGTTACAGTAGTAACGACACTACGGTGGTAAGCTGGGAGACGGGCAAGAAGAAATACCGGCTGGCATCATGCTACATGCCGTACGACGAGGTAGCAGTACCATCGCAGCTGTTCAAAGAGCTGGTACGAGACGCCGAAGCATCCAAGTGTTCGATTATACTTGGGTGCGACTCCAATGCGCACCATACTCTATGGGGAAGCAAGGATATTAATGAAAGGGGTGAGTTGCTCTTTAATTATTTAATAGGAAGTAAGCTTTTGTTATGTAACAAAGGTAGTACGCTAACATTTATAACCAGAAACCGACAGGAAGTATTAGATATAACACTGGTATCGGAAGAACTGGTGGATAAAATAACACATTGGAGGGTATTGGAACACTCCTTCTCAGACCACCGCTACATTGAGTGTATAATTGAAGAAAATGTAGTTAGAGAAGAGAAATTTAGGAATCATAGGAAAACGAACTGGCAGATGCACATGCAGGAGGTAAACAAGCGTATTCCTATGATTCCACCATTCCAACCGGAAAAGAAAGTGGACCTAGACATCCTCGTTAAACGATTCACAGATTCTTGTCGTCAAGCACTAGAGGTAGCTTGTCCATTAACGTACAGTAGGGGAAGAATTAGACCTCCTTGGTGGTCCCCAATTCTTAAGAACATGCAGAAAAAATGCAGGAAGCACTTAAGAGCAATGCGTACTCGAAGTGGTAGCAGAGATTGAAAAGTCTCTGGAAATAAAAGAATACACCCTCGTAGCCTTTCTAGACATAGAAGGTGCCTTCAACAACATCCAGCCGAAGGCCATATTGAGCGCGCTTAAAGATCTGGGCATATCTGAGCCTCTCCGGAAATTAATTGAACAGATGCTCTTGGGCAGGTCAATTATTTCAACGCTGGGAGCTTCAACGATGCACAGATCTGTCGTAGGTGTACACCCCAAGGAGGCGTGTTATCCCCACTTCTCTGGGTCCTGACAATGAATAAAATGCTTGTGGATCTAGAAAAGAAGGGGGTACATGTTGTGGCCTGCGCTGATGATGTGGCAGTCTCGGTTAGGGGCAAGTTCCCGAACACCCTCGCTAGTCTTATGCAGACAATATTAAACGAGATTAATCGATGGGCCGTATCATGCGGACTGAATTTAAATTTTTAAATGGCACCAGGCTAACGATAGGAGATAAAGCAAGCTACTTGGGACTAATTTTGGACAGGAAGCTTTCTTGGAAACAAAACTTGGAAGCGAGGGTAAAGAAAGCTGCTACAGCGCTTTACACATGTAAAAGAATGGTGGGGACTGACACCTCGGGTGGCTCACTGGCTGTACACAGCAATTGTAAGGCCGATCATGACCTACGGGATAGTAGTATGGTGGCCAATTACAAAAAAGAAATATGCGATTAGAAGCATGGAAAGTATACAAAGAGCAGCTAGTATTTGCATCAGTGGAGCTCTCAGAATTACGCCAAGCCAGGCACTCAACATAATTTTACACTTGCTGCCAACAGATTTGTAATGGCAGCGAAGTCAGCTCTGAGACTGAGGAAATCCTCCCTATTAGTCGACAGCAACAAGGGGTATTCTATGATACTTAGGAAGTTCCCGTTTCTTCCCATAACTACGGATTTTCACAATCCTTGGGAGCTGAACCTAAATCCGGTCCTCAATATTGCCTTCCCCTCCAGAGAGGAGTGGTAAAGGGATGTAGTGGACAAGGCAGCAGGGATAAGCTTCTATACGGATGGTTCCAAGCTGGATAACCATGGTAGGCGGCGGTGTTTTCTCGGCTAAACTAGATACCAAAATCGCCTTCCGGTTACCAGACCACTGCAGTGTCTTCCAAGCAGAAGTCACTGCAATTAAAGAAAGCCTTCTTGTACTAACAAAAAGCGTAATCACAACAAGAAGTGTATTTATATATACAGACAGCCAGGCGGCTTTGAAATCTCTGATGTCTCATAGGATTTCGTCGAAGACAGTGAAGGATTGCCATGATCTTCTAGCGGATCTGTCATCCTATTTCACGGTAAATCTGCAATGGGTTCCAGGACACAGTGACATCCCTGGGAACTGCGTAGCAGATGAACTAGCCAGAACAGGCACCACCCTACAACTAGATCCTGGTAAGGTGGACATAAATATGCCTCTGGCTACGTGTAGATACCTAATCGACAAACATGTCATTAATATATCCGAGTGTCAGTGGAATCAATCACTGACCTGCTCAACCAGCAGGCAAACGTGGCAAGAATGGAATATGAGCCGCACATGCCGACTGTTTAAATTCAAGAGGAATGATATAAGAACTGTCGTAGGAGTACTAACAGGCCACTGTCTAATAGGCAGACATGCAAGTAGACTTGGCGCGCTATATAACGACTATTGTAGAAGCTGTCAGGAAGTAAAAGAGGAGGAGACCATTAAACATCTGCTATGCGATTGCGCAGCACTATATAGGAAAAGAATCGCAACCATCGGTCGTGGGTTTCTTGACGACGTCTCGGAGGTTGCACAGATAAAACTTGTCTCACTGATGAAGTTCATCAGAAGTACGGGGTGGTTCAGAGAGGAGCCAATAGAGTGAGGGGATCACAGTCCCAGTGGTATCACAATGGGCCTCCTAAAGGCCTAAGTGTGTCGAATGACAGCCACTTTACCTACCTACCTACCTATGGTGAAGTAAGTATAGATATAATAGGTATGCATATATGTACATGTTGGTTTGATTTGTTTATGTTTGATTCTCTTTATTTGGCTTTTTAGGCAATCCTGCTTACTATTTTTGTTAAAAATAAGGGGTATTGCCGGAAAATATTTGCAGGTAAATACTTGAATAATATTTTTTCGATTTTTTGTGTTTGTGGAATGGATGTGTTTGTATACATAAAGATAAGCATAAGGGCATCCGATAATTATTTATTTTTTATTGTATATATATTTGGATATACCTATATTGTACCAAACTGTTTTCGGTTTTTCTTATAAATTAAGCCCGAAAGTATGATGGTTTGGTAACCGTTCTATATGTTGTTAAAACGGCTTTTTGTTAATAGTTTTTTAGTCAGTAAGCATACATATTTACATGCAATAAGTAAACGGTGAAATCAATAAGCTCACTCTGTTTTTTGTGGTGACATCGTGTGCAGTGTGGCCGTGTATGTTGTGAGTGCGAGTTGTGTTCCAAGGTGTGGTGTGTTGTATTAGGTTGTGTCATTATTTACCCTGATGAAGCGGTGTAGTTGGAGCATAGAACTTAGAACAACGAGAAGGTGCAAATTGTATTTCTTTGATTTTGGCGCAATTATTGACACTTGCTTTAATAAATATGTAAAATGGGCCAAAACGCCGTAGCTCACGTTTTTTGTTTTCTTGGTTCTGACAGAGAATGTAGATTATAGAGAAGGTTCACAGTGCGAACTGTTTAACTATTGCGCCTGCTTGACCCCTTAGTTTTGTATCGGAGGTGATACAATTTTTGCGCTTTTGATAATTTTGGATGGTTGATGTATACGGCAGTGAACATGTCCCAGAAGAACGGGTATTCTTCATAACCTCCATAAAATATTTCTGTGTCACATGCGGGCACCTCGAGATAGATGCCTGAACTTGCCTCTTGACTCTGAATTTGTGGCAGCTCCACTCACGGATGTGGAGTAGGTGCAATTGCATTTATTAGCTTTAATTGATCAGAAACCATAGATTTTCTTTCTTTGTACTGGTTTAAGCAGTTTTCGTATATTGCGTAAGCCGATGATTTAAAATTGTGTGGTAGGTCTAAACTGTCATAATCTACTATGGCATCATGAGCCGTTTGGAGACGAGTCCAAATATTGTCAATATTTTGTTTTTTATTTCCAATAACGATTCAGAGATGTCTTGAATCAGTGAAAATGAAAATCGAGTGCACTATCGTGTTAATCTGTCACTCTCAGAAATAAATTTGGTGGCACAAATATCTTTTCCTTTTATTTGCTTTGTGCGCGTGTAGCTTCTGCAGGTGTAATTTTATTTTTGTCGTCATTAAACATTTTTGTTATGTTATCTACTTTTTTTCTACTGTATCAAAGTTGATTAAAATTTTTCTCAGTGTAAACTGATAAAATCGCAGCGATAAATTATAATTAATACAGAATACTCTTTTACGTTTATAAGAGTTGTTTTTCGGACTAGATAAATAATTACTTGCGAAATAAATGTTTTAATTTGTATTTTATCTTGAATATTTTGTTGTGAGAGTCATTTTAATTTTCTTAATTAAGTTATTAAGAATCGCACTTTTAATTTAACAATACTTATTATGTCCTTATGTTGCTGTATTTAGGTACACCCTAATACACGGACCTGTAATATATATATATTTATGTGCTCATGAAATTGAGAGCTCGTTGAAGAGATCAAAACATTTTGTACACAAGTATTCACGGATTGTTTGTGCGTATGTATGTTTATTTTCTAATGCAATTGAGAGCTCGTTGAAGAGATCAATGTGCTTTTTATTGTTTTTGTTTTATACGCAATACTGCTTATTTGTTACAAGGGGTATTGCGGGATATATGCCAATGTGGACTTTGAAAAGATGCTTGTATGCATATGCACTTATGTTATTGTATTTTTTTTTAATGAGAGTTTTTTGTTTGCGTTTTAATAAACAATACAGTTAAGAACATGTGCACGTATATACTTGAATTTGTTTTTTGTGTTTGTTAATAGGTGCGTTGGAATACACAAAGGTAAGCGTGGAGTTAGGCAATAAGTTAATATTAATTTTTTTTCTTTTGTTTTAATATATTATATAGTATCTATTTGGAAATATATGTCATATCTCCCGATTATTAGTCACAACTTCCCATCCTCTGTTCTCACAACATTGCGGGATAATGACATCCTCAAGCGAAAAGCAAAGGGCGCTCTTATCGCATATACTCCAGGGCACTACTTCAGCAGCGATATATCACTATTGAGAGAATCAAAACCTATTGATAAGAGATTGGTTCTAAACCTATTCCTCGACACGAAAGATCTACTTCATGTGAATGGTCGGCTTGCAAATTCAAGCCTAACGAATATTTCGCCTTGTAGCGAACGCCATCCTATAAGTGTACCAGAGAAGTATCGACTTACGCATCAGTTATATCCAGATATTAATGCTTGTGGCTGAACATCGCTTCATGCAACATATAGTCCGCCAGGAATTTTATATTCCCCGAATTAAGCCCCAAATAAAGAAGTGAATTTCTTGTGCAAGCTTGTCGTAGTTCTACACCACGCATAAGCAAAAGATGCGAACAGAGATTATGGCATCACTTCCCCCGGAGTGCTGCACTTGGGTCGGCCTTCTCCATCACAGGTGTCAATTTTGATGGGCCTTTTCAAATAAAGGCGTCCAAGTGAGTGGCGGCACTCTCATATAAGGCTGTGTGGCTGTCTTTGTCTGTTTTATGACAAAAGCAGTGCACCTTGAGCTTTGTACTAATCTGACAAAGGAGGCTTTCCTTGCAGGATTTGCTCGATTCGTCGGACGACGCGGCTTTCCATCCAAGATAATGAGCGACAGTGGTAAAACATTTATCGGCGCTCAAATAGCCACCGAAAAACAGTTTGTGGACTTTATCAAACAAGTCACACCGGAGATTGTACACAAGTCCGCGCCCCAAAGCATTAATTGGCAATTTATATCCCCAAACGCTCCTCATATGAGTGGTCTGGGAATCAGCTGTAAAAAGCTTCAAATTCAGCTTCAAAGAGGTTATTGGAAATTACAAATTAATTACGAAGAATTCTCGTTCTCAATTCACGGCCTCTCACAATCCTCTCACAAGATCCCTCCGATTTCACAGCCTTAACTCCAAGATACTTTCTCAAAGGAACACGCATTTTGGCCATACCTGAGCCAGGTGTGGAGTCGCTATCCTTATTAAATCGCTGGGAAAAAATTAAAATTCTCCATCACATATTCTCAAATACATAAAGGATCTCAATAAACAATACTGTTGGAAGACTCCTGAACAAGCACCAAAACTTGGAGATTGTGTGATCATCCATGATGATTGTCTACCGACGGTCATATAGGAGTAGTTGATCTTTGTACGCGAAGCAGAACGCTAACTAGACAGCTCGTGAAGCTATGCTTTCTCCCAACCGCCGATAATCGCGACACAGCAAGTCGCAAACAATCAACCGATACAGCCTGACGTACTTACATTTCTACGCTTAAATGTATGTAGATATGTGTAGCAAGCAAAAAATACAAATGCCACTTCATATATACATAATTATTTTTTGCCATATAAACGATTTTTATGATGAAAAATTGATAAAATATGATTTTTTTGCACAAATGTTATATTATATAATATAATAATATATTAGCAATTACCAATAAATACATATGAGCGCACTGCTCTATATGTAAGTATGTACTTATGTAGAAATATACGTATGACCGCGCAAATAAGTAATGCATACACAAATATACATACATTTAAGCGTACAAATGTAAGTACGTCAGGCAATAGGCAAAATACAAACATTGTTGTACAAAAAAAGAACAATTGTCTCAAATAGCATCAGCACCAGAAATCAATATGGCAGCCAAATTGACAAATCCTAAATTTGTAGTAAATCACACACCAACAACATTTTCATTCATGAACGCTGGCGCACAAGCAATAAGCTAAGTCGTTTCATTCATGAAAGCAAACGCCTTACACATCTCCCCGAGCATGCGTTTTTCTACAAGCGTCTTTTCGTGACGATGGCAAAAGCTAGAAATCATAAATTGAACAACTTTTTTATGTTTCCTCTAGAAGGGAAAGGTGATAACCCTGCAAGCCCTCAAAACACAGAAAAAAGTGACAAAAGTGGCAACAAAGCTTTTGTTGATTTAAAATATTTTACAATTCTAAAATATTTTTCCGTGACTCGCAAAACTCTGCGTCAATATGTATACATGTTCATATAAAACCATACATACCTACAATAATTTGTAGGCAAAGCTGTTAAAGCGGCAAGGGAAGCGAAGACAATCGGCTCGCGTTCGTTTATTTTTTGGCACATCTCGGATTTTCTACCAACAACACAATGTTGTGACGCTTTGTCGTCGCGTCAGTCCTTCGACAGATTGACTCTTTGACATAAAAGCAAAAAACGTGTCAACGGAGATTTCACATGAAGAATTGAGTGTGCATATATACATACAAATACATACAAATGTGCAAATGACATAATATATGCATGTCATAATATTATATATGTAAGTACATATTTACGTACATAACTACTTTTACACATGCATTTGAAAAGAAAAATTGAAGCATGAATGTGAAATGCCGACTGCAAAACACAATTCTGTACTTTTGTGACTCCATAATGGTGTCAAGTAAATGAATGATTTTAAGAAATATATCAAAATATGTTTAAATTATTATTAATAACTCACAATAAAGTAAAAATGAATTAACATAAAATAATTTAAAAGTAATAATAAATAATATTTCAATAAAAGAAAATATATTTCAAATGACATATCAATATTCCCAGTTTTGCTTACATTTTATATTATCTTCAATCTTAGTCGGTTGGTCATGTTAAGAGAGCGTATGTTTACAGATTCACCGCTGTTATAAAAGCGAAAAATGTTATTTGTTTCTCGTGCATGTGAGGTGAACTCCTTGATAAAATTCTACAAATTGTTCGCTGTCGAATCTGCACCTTCTCGTTGTTTTCAGTTCTCTGGTGTGACAGTGTCTTCTGGTGAGGGGGACTGAGTGATAATTTAGCCATCCCGGCCCCTCTAGGCAAAGGACTAGCCTAGTAGTCGCTGCAGCTGTTGTAGCGTTGCCACAATGCTGCTAAGAGCCGTGGAACGACCGTGGTTGTGATCTAGGCTGTCGATGCCGTATTGATGCTCCATTCCGCGGGCGTACCACACGAGTTAAGGGTTGAGGTCGTGTTGAGCGGCTGCGTAGGGTACATTCATGTTAATCTGTATTAAAGATTTGTTTGATTATGCAGATTTGTCAGGCTACGGATGCTCGTGTCACGGCATTTGATTATTTTATTTTATTGCGGTAGTATCGGTTGATTGTTTGCGTCTTGCTGTGTCGCGATTATCGGCGGTTGGGAGAAAGCATAGCTACACGAGCTGTCTAGTTAGCGTTCTGCTTCGCGTACGAAGATCAACTACTCGTATATGACCGTCGAAGCCATAATGTAGCTTTTCTATGCGCCCAAGCCGGCATTCGGTAGGAGGTAGACAATCATCATGATTGATCACACAGTCTCCAAGTTTTGGTGCTTAGGAGTCTTCCAACGGTATTGTTTATGGAGATCCTTTATGTATTTGAGATATGTGATGGAGAATTTTAATTTTTTCCCAGCGATTTAATAAGGATAGCGACTCTACACCTGGTTCACGTATGGCCAGAATGGGTGTTCCTTTGAGAAAGTATCTTGGAGTTAAGGCTGTGAAATCGGAGGGATCTTGCGAGCGGATTGTGAGAGGCCGTGACTTGAGAACGGCTTCAATTCGGATTAAAAGTCCCGAGAATTCCTCGTAATTAATTTTTAATTTCCAACAATCTTTTTGAAGTAAAATTTGAAGCCTTTTACAGCTGATTCCCAGAAACCACTCATTTGAGGAGCGTTTGGGTATATAAATTGCCAATTAATGCTTTGGGGTGCGGACTTGTAGAGCGAGGAAAGCGTCCTTTGTCAGATTAGTACAAAGCTCCAGGTGCACTGCTTTTGTCATAAAACAGACTGGCTAAATGAGCCTACGTCGTCCCGAAAACTTACACCAACACATCTCACACATTACTGACACGCAACATTCACCACATCACCTCTCGCAACATTCACCACCTCACCTCACGCAACATACACCTCACACAACGACCCTACCACCCTGGATACACAACACACCGGGCGATCACCCCACCAACCATCAACAAAACCACGGACACGAGAATCGGCTTGGCTCTTCTTCGTTTTGAACTCGCAGCGAAAGCACCGTCATCCGTGGATTCGTCACATCAGCGGATCTGATCCGAACCAGTTAAATTGCTATCAAAGGCATTTATATAAATTTTTTTTCCTCTTCTCTGCGCTGCGTCGCAAGTGATTGTGGTATTTAGGTAGTGTATAAAACCCGTACTTTCAATTACAAAATAAAATTACAATTGTATTAAAAGCGAATGGTGGTGAGTGTTTTTCTTTGAAAACTTTGGAAAGAATTATATATGGTCGCTCGAGCCCTAGTGGACGGCACTATGGATGTTTAAAACAAAACAAAAAAATAAAAAATACATTTATAAAAAAAAAAAAAAAACCTTAAGTGATATACATATACATATCGAAATACAGTGCAGTTACCAAAAGAGAAAAAAAAAAAAAAGAAGCAAAATTACAGTAATGTAACAGTACGTGCAGTTAAGAAAAAAAAAAAAAAGGAAAAAAATGCTTTAGTTTAAAACAAAGTGCGGTTACATTACCAGAAAAATCATTACTTCTATGGGAACAATCGCTCTCATCACGAAGAAAATTCCCCACGTGGCAACAAATGAAAGATTTCCTAACTACCCAATATGAAATCGCAGAAAGGGTAGATAAAAAAATGGTCAGAACGAAACCCGTTCAACATGACCTAAATAGAAGCTTCCACAGACCCCAAGCCAGTACCAACAACAATTTAAATAGAAGCTTCTTCAAAAATCAAACGTTCACATCCGAACAGTACAAGCAAACGTCATGCGAACTATGTACAGGGGGCATAAGCTCAAATCTTGCGAGAGATTCAAAAAGATGAATATTTTCGATCGAAACAATTTTATAAAAACGAAAAGACTTTGTACAAATTGCCTATCACATGCACATACACTTAAAGAGTGCGAAAGCAAATTTAATTGCGTTTATTGTCATAAACGCCATCATTCAATGCTGCATTACAGCACATTTTCCAGCTCACCCCCAAAATACAAAAAGAGCCACGGGTTTAGTTGCAACAGCAAATCCCGAAGTGCGAAATCCCGATAATTGCCAAGAAGCACCATGCTGCTCAAAGACATTAAAAACCCAAACGCTACACAGCGAAAATCAAAGTAGAGTACTACTACCAACAGCAGTCGTCTCCACCGAACATCGAGGAGAGCTGTTTAAACTTAGAGCCTTAATAGACCAAGGATCACAACGATCTTTCATAGTGTCTAGGGCTCAAAATAGGCTACAACTGCCAACAAAACAAGCCAACTTTGAAATTACAGGAATGGGCGGAAGAGTAGTTCAAAACTCTAATAAAATCTGCCCCATTACCTTAATTTCCCCCCAAGCGGATAAGCACATACAAGCAGAAGCTATAGTCTTACCGCAACTTACAAATATGCTTCCAAGCTATCACATAAATAGCAAGCATTGGCAAAAGGTTTCACACCTAAAGCTAGCAGATCCCAACTGCAACACTCCCGCTCAAATAGACCTTCTATTAGGCAGCGATCTCATACCACAGATAATACTCGAAGGTATTGAGAAAATTTCAAATACACTTCTGGCACAAAATACTATTTTTGGGTGGATCATAAGTGGACTAGTTTCGGAACCAGTTACCACCATGACCACTCAGGTTGAGGAAATCTTAAACGAATACCTCAATTCACAATTGAAAAAATTTTGGGAGTTAGAAGAACTCCCCCCATACCAATCACAACCCCTGAAGATCAGTATTGTGAAGACTTTTACAAAGCCACAACTACTAGATCAGATAATGGTCGGTACGTCGTACGACTACCACTAAAACAACAATTTCCTAACACACTCGCCTTAGGTCACTCTCGCACCTCTGCTATACAGCAGTTTTTAAGTATGGAAAAAAACTTACTTAAAAAAGGTGAGCTTAAGCCAGAATACGATAGCGTGTTAGAAGAATACCTCCATTTAGACCACATGGAGGAAGTAAGCCCATGCGAAAAAATCATAAATGGCAAGTATTACTCATTTTACTTGCCTCATCACGCAGTAGTAAAGCCAGACAAAAAAACAACTAAAGTAAGAATTGTCTTTAATGCATCAAGATCCACCAGCTCGGGGAATTCCCTAAATGATATCCTCTTTACGGGACCCACGCTCCAACCAGATTTAATGCTACTAATTTTAAATTGGCGTATATTCAAATACGTATTTAACGGAGACGTCGAAAAAATGTATAGACAAATAGTCGTACATAAAGACGATTAAGATTTTCAGCGAATTATTTTCCGAAAATCTCCCAATAGTCCACTCCGCGACTATAAATTAAAAACAGTTACCTTTGGCGTCAACTGTGCTCCATATCTAGCCATTCGAACACTGCACGAATTGGCAGAAAACACAAAGTCAGAATTCCCTCTGGCAACCAAAGTGCTAAAAACACAAACGTATGTAGACGATATCTTGTCTGGAAGTCACAGTCTTCCACAATCATACGAGTCCCTATCACAAGTGATACAAGCCTTAAATACCGAAGGGTTTCCGTTGAAAAGATAACGGCGAACCACCCTAATATTCTAAAAAATATACCACATGAAAATTTGTTAGATACTAATTTCCTTAAATTCGAAAAGGAAAGTACAACAAAAACTCTGGGGATCCAATGGAATGCAATATCTGACCAGTTTTCATACACTACAGAGTCAATATCTGCAATATCCGCCATAACAAAGCGGCAAATTCTATCCTCGGTGGCGAAACTTTTCGACCCCGCAGGATGGCTTTCGCCAGTTATGATACAAGCCAAAATTCTAATACAAGAATTATGGTTAGATGGAACCGACTGGGACGAACAAGTAAAACCACTGCGTTTAGAAAAGTGGTCCCAGTTTGCGAGCAATCTAAATGATATCTCACAGATACAAATCCCTCGATGGGTAAATTATGCCCCAGAGCACAAAGTCGAACTACACGGCTTCTGTGACGCTTCTGAAAAGGCATATTGCGCAACTATATATGTTCGCACACAAAGCGACAATGCGACCACATGCCACTTACTAGTAGCAAAAGCAAAAGTGGCTCCTTTAAAAACAATAAGTCTACCACCACTTGAATTATGTGGAGCGCTACTACTAGCCAAACTCGTGTCCATCGTACAAACGCATTTAAACATGGCACAATACAAACTATATCTGTGGTCCGATTCTGAAATCGTACTCGCCTGGTTAGAAAAACCACCACATGCATGGAAGACGTATATTTCCAATCGAACGTCTCAAATCCTTGATCTAGTAGGATCAGCCACTTGGCGACATGTAGCCAGTGCTGACAATCCTGCTGATCTAGGTACAAGAGGATGCAAACCCCTGCATCTTGCCACCACCACCCTCTGGTGGAATGGCCCCCGATGGTTAACAGAATCTTCCGATTCTTGGCCACAATCGCCCATGCGCAATATAATTGCCCCAGAAAGTCGAAAAATCGACTCCTTTCATGCATCGGATGATACTGACATCCTTGAGCGATTCTCATCGTTCCCCCGAGCCCTCAGAGTAGTTGCATACATGATCAAATTTATAGAGCAGCTCAAAACTAAAGTTAACGGAACACCTCCAATATACCCCCAATGCGATACATTAACGCACCTACACTTACAATAAGCAAAAGGCGCTCTTATCGCATCTACGCAAACGCGCTACTTCAGCCGAGAAATAAAATAGTCCGCCAAGAGTTTTATATTCCCCGTCTTAAGCCTCAAATAAAGAAGTGCATTTACATGTGCAAAGTTTGCACAACGTACAAGCAAAAAATGCGAACGCAGATAATGGCAGCACTTCCACCTGAACGCTGCAACTTTGCTCTGCCCTTCACAACAACAAGTGTCGATTTTGCTGGGCCTTTCCAGATAAAGGCTTCAATGTTAAGATCTCCCACTTTAATGAAAGGCTTCACCTTGATCTATGTACAAATCTGACGACAGAGGCTTTTCTCGCGGCATTCGCTCGCTTCGTCGGACGGCGTGGTTTTCCTTCAAAAATTATGAGTGACAACGGCAAAACGTTTATTGGAGCCAAAAGAGCCACTGAGAAACAGTTTGTGGACGTTATCCAACAAGTCTCACCTGAGATTGTACAGAAGTACGCACCCCAAGGCATTAATTGGCAGTTCATCCCCCCAAGCGCTCCTCATATGGGTGGTTTATGGGAATCAGCTGTGAAAAGCTTTAAATCCCATTTCAAAAAAGTAGCTGGAAACTACAAGTATAATTATGAAGAATTCTCGACCTTATTAATTCGAATTGAAGCCGTACTCAATTCACGGCCAATCACAACCCTCTCGCAAGATCCCTCCGATTTCACCGCCCTAACTCCTGGGCATTTTCTCAAAGGAGCACCCATTCTGGCCATACCTGAGCCAGACGTGGAGTCGCTATCCTTATTAAACCGATGGGAAAGAATCAAAATTCTCCATCACTATTTTAGTCGCCGCTGGAAAGAAGATTATCTAAAGGACCTCCACAAGAGGTACCGCTGGAAAGCTCCAGAAAAGGCGCCGAAGCTTGGAGATTGCGTACTAGTACACGATGATTGTCTCCCCCCTACTGAATGGCGGCTTGGCCGCATAGAAAACCTTCACCATGGTTCCGATGGTCACATCCGAGTGGTCGATCTCCGTACGCAAACCGGAACACTAACGAGACCGCTCGTAAAGCTATGCTTTTTACCCACCGCCGATAATACCGAACAAACGTAAATAATAACCCGATAAGAACCAAAAACCGCTAAAATTAATAAATCAAAGAAAAACCTAAATCCTAAAAGGTCGATCGACCAAACGACCCATTTATGCCACTTAACGTGACCCAAATTTCCAACTCAATCATGCGACAAACTTATAATCTAAATAACTTTTTCGCATATAGATCATTATGGACGGAAATGCACCAACACCAACGCCAGCAATACGTTCGCCCGTTACTGTGCCACGCCCTGGGGCAAATCCTGCACCCCGAACAACGGCTACCACAGCCCCTCCAATCGCTCCTCGTAGTGGCACGCGGCCACTAACCCCGTCATCCTCGCTGTCTGCGGAGCAGCATCGCCTCCGATGCCCGCTATGTCGTCGCTCACACCGCTTGCAACATTGCGGCATATTTAAAGGTATGCCACCAGTCCAACGACAGCAAATCGCCCAGGCACATGGCCACTGCCTGAATTGTCTGGCGCACACCCATGCAACAACCGCATGTGAGTCAAGGGGCCATTGTCAGATGTGCGGTGAGCAACATCACACACTCCTTCACCGCACCGCGAGGCGCGACAGTGGTCGACTAACTGAATCCCACCGCCGCGGCGTAGTCAGGCGACTCCCCGGACACACATCAGCACGACCTCGCCGTTTGGCCCCCCCTCCGGAGCCGCGTTCCTGGCGCCCACGCAACGAAGCAATTACGCGCCGTAGCCTGCTTCGGCTACCACCCCGCCGTGCCACTGGGCTGAGCAGCGTCGTATACACGCTGCGACAACTTCAGCGTCTGCTAGGCTAATATTCGCCTAGGGGGGCCGGGATGGCTAAATGAGCCTACGTCGTCCCGAAAACTTACACCAACACACCTCACACATCACTGACACGCAACATTCACCACATCACCTCTCGCAACATTCACCACCTCACCTCACGCAACATACACCTCACACAACGACCCTACCACCCAGGATACACAACACACCGATCACCCCACCAACCATCAACAAAACCACGGACACGAGAATCGGCTTGGCTCTTCTTCGTTTTGAACTCGCAGCGAAAGCACCGTCATCCGTGGATTCGTCACATCAGCGGATCTGATCCGAACCAGTTAAATTGCTATCAAAGGCATTTATATACATTTTTTTTCCTCTTCTCTGCGCTGCGTCGCAAGTGATTGTGGTATTTAGGGAGTGTATAAAACCCGTACTTTCAATTACAAAATAAAATTACAATTGTATTAAAAGCGAATCGTGGTGAGTGTTTTTCTTTGAAAACTTTGGAAAGAATTATATACAGACAAAGACAGCCACACAGCTTTATATGAGAGTGGGAGACCTTAACTTGGACGCCTTTATTTGAAACGGCCCAACAAAATTGACACCTGTAATGCAGAAGGCAGACCAAAGTGGAGCATTCCGGGGAAGTGATGCCAAAATCTGTGTTCGCATCTTTTGCTTATGCGTGGTGCAGAACTACGACAAGCTTGCACAAGAAATGCACTTCTTTATTTGGGGCTTAAGTCAGGGAATATAAAATTCCTGGCGGACCATATGTTGCATGAGGCGATGCTCAGCAACAAGCATTAATATGTGGATATAACTGATGCGTAGGTCGATACTTCTCTGGTACAATTATGGGATGGCGTTCGCTCCAAGGCGTAATAATCGTTACGCTTGAATTGGCAAGCCGACCATTCACATGAACTAGACCTTTCGTGTCGAGGAATGGGTTTAGAACCAATCTCTTATCAAAGGTTTTGATTCTCTCAATAGTGATATATCGCTGCTGAGGTAATGCACTTGAGTATTTGCTTTTCGCTCGAGGATGTCATTATCCTGCAATGTTGTGAGAAAAGAATCGGTTTGTTAACTCTCTGGGGCATTTATTTTACGCATGGGCAGTTGTGACCAATAATCGGGAGATCCTATCAACAAACGAGGGCCGTTACACCAGAGGTTGGTGGTGGCAAGGTGCAGGGCTTTGTACCCTCTTGTTTCTAGATCAGCTGGATTGTCAGCACTGGCTACGTGTCGCCAAGTGGCTGATCCTACTAGGTCAAGTATTTGAGACATTCGATTGGAAATATACGTCTTCCAGCCAGGCTAGTACAATTTCCGAATCGGACCACAGATATAGTTTGTATTTCGCCATTGGTTAAATGGGTAAAACCTCCCTTCATACACCACTCTACTCGGTAAAATAGTGTCGCACCCTAACGCGACGCATCACATCTGAGAAGACTCACGGGTTTTCGTCTACGAGCTAATCGCCACATCATTTTGTTCTCTTCGGTTGGTCAACCCGTGCGATAAAACTACGACAGGCTGCACCTTTCAGAACTCGTAATGCTGTTTCATTTCGGACATATGATTTATCAACATAAATAGGATAAATTTCATAATAATTAATAATAATATATTTATAACAATAATATTAAAGCCGTGTCAACCTTGTATATATCGCATTTTTATTTAAATTATCCACGCGATTATAAGTGAAGTGGTGAAATGTTTTATCATTGGTGGTGTGTGCTCTCAACGAATTGGGGAATTAGTCATGGTCCTTCGAGCATCACAGAAAGGCACTATTGGAAAAAATACATATCGAAAATATGCAAAGTGCGGTAACTAGCTAAAATAAAAAAAAATGTAGTGACGCAAACAAAAAAAAAAAAACAAAACTACAGAACAAAAGTGTGTTGACAAAGCAGAGAAGTGCAGTGACAATATATATGTACAAGTATATGTATACATACAAGTACATATCTTCACACATATGTATATACAAAAAAATTCATATGCAATAATACCAAAAAAACAAAAACAGAGATGGCAATAAGTTCAATTGTTAAAACACAAATAAAGAAACACATTTACATATGTAAATACACAGTGCAAAATTTGCAAAACATTTAAAAAAAATTAAAAACTCACAAATCGGGCGCTAAATACAATCTGCCAGAAACACAAACGAGCTCGAAATACTAAAGTACCTAAATACAAAAACATAAATAAAAGTAATTTAAATGGGCGCGAAACAAACAACAATAAACAAAAACAACACTCACTAAAACCAGGCACAACTGGAAGCGGAGAAGGAATTAACAAAAATGGAATACACACACGGACATACAATACATATATATTATCCCCTCAGAAAACCCCTGAGGGAGTATAAAGTGAGTCGTATCGTTTTGCTATTCTTTTAGTTTATCATGCATATATGTATGTAAAAATTACAGTTTTATATACATATATAGAACCGGTTATAACAAATACGTTTACCAAAAAAACGGTTACCAAACTGTCTCAGTCTTACAGTGTTTTTTGGAGGGAAAAACTGACTACAGTCGGTATAACATATATTTCCTAATAGATACTTATATATTAAAACAAAAGAACACAAATTAATATTAAGTTATTGCCTAACTACACGCTTACCTCTATGTATTCCAACGCACCTATTAACAAACACAACAAACAAATTCAAGTATATACTTGCACATTTCTCCAGCAATACACCTTAGGTTAAAATAAAAACAAACAAAAAGCAACAAGCAGGATTGCATAAAATACGTAAGCAAAAGAATTATAAAATATGAAAGGAAAAACAAAGAGGGGAAAAACAAACAAAAAATACATATATGCTTACCTATTATATCTATACTTACTTTAACATAAGTATAATAGCATATAAACATAATTGCACAAGTACCTGCAAGTTTGGTTTCGCGCTCTCTTCGTAATGCGAACATCTGTACGCATATTATATGTTCAAGTATATAATCATACGGCCTAGAATCTGCCTGTCTACCCTCCGCTGGGTAATAGTAAACTCTTATATACAATTTTAATTAACATTTTAATTTAACATTCACTTAAAAGTGATTTTCATATAAATAAATCAACATTGTTATAAAAATATATTAAATATTATATAAAATTTTCTTATTTGTATTGTTTATTAAATAGCAAACAAAAAAAACTCTCAATAAGAAAAAAAAAAATACAATAACATAAGTGCATATGTATATGTACATCTTTTCAAATTCCACATTGGCATATATCCCGCAATACCCCTTGTAACAAATAAACAGTATTGCGTATAAAAAAAAACAATAAAAAGCACATTGATCTCTTCAACGAGCTCTCAATTGCATTAGAAAATAAACATACATACGCACAAACAATCCGTGAATACTTGTGTACAAAATGTTTTGATCTCTTCAACGAGCTCTCAATTTCATGAGCACATAAATATATATATATATTCCCAAGTCCGTGTATTAGGGTGTACCTAAATACATCAACATAAGGACATAATAAGTATTGTTAAATTAAAAGTGCGATTCTTAATAACTTAATTAAGAAAATGAAAATGACTCTCACAACAAAATATTCACGATAAAATACAAATTAAAACATTTATTTCGCAAGTAATTACTTATCTAGTCCAAAAAACAACTCTTATAAACGTAAAAGAGTATTCTGTATTAATTATCATTTATATGTAGATATGACAGTTTGGACCTACCACACAATTTTAAATCATCGGCTTACGCAATATACGAAAACTGCTTAAACCAGTACAAAGAAAGAAAATCTATGATTTCTGATCAATTAAAGCTAATAAGTATATGCAATTGTACCTACCCCACATCCGAAAGTAGAGCTGCCACAAATACAGAATCACGAGGCAAGTTCAGGCATCCAACTCGAGGTGCCCGCATGTGACATAGAAACATTTTACAGAGGTTATGAAAAACGGCCGTCCTTCCGGGACATGTTTACAGCCGTATACATCAACCATCCAAAATTATCACTTGCACAAAAATTTTATCACCTTCGATACAAAACTAAAGGTCAAGCAGGCACAATAGTAAAACAGTTCGCACTAAATGACGACAACTTAAATTTTGCTTCAGAAGCTCTAAAATCTAGATATGAAAACGAAAGACACTAATAGACTGAATATTCTCACAGATAGCAGGGACCCTATACTGGTAAACATATGCATTACCAGAAAAATCGTTACTTTTATGGGAGCCTTTCTAACTACCCAGTACGAAATCGCTGAAAGGGTAGACACAAAAATTATTAAAACCTAAACCTATCAAAATGACCACAATAGAATCTTCAACAGACCCCAAGTAGATACAACAACAATATAAACAGAAGCTTATATAAAACACAATCGTTCTCAACCGAACATAAAAAACATACGTCACGCGAACTATACATAAGAGGGTATAAATTACAATCGTGCGAGAAGTTCAAACACTTAAAAGTTAACGAACGAAATAATTTTGTAAGCAAATTTAATTGCTTCTATTGTAACAAACACCACTCAATGCTTCATTACAGCACATATCCCAGCTCACCCCAAAGTATCGCTTATAAGAAAAGGGTTTAATTGAAAAAGCAAATCCCGATAATCAATATTGCGAAAATTGCCAAGAAGTACCATGCTGCTCAAAGGCATTAAAAACCCAAACACTACACAGCGAAAATCAAAGTAGAGTACTATTTTTCTACCCACAGCAGTTGTCTCCATCGTACACCGAGGAGAACTGTTTAAGCTTAGGGCCTTAATAGACCAAGGGTCACAACGATCATTTATAGCGTTTAGGGCACAAAACAGGCTACAACTGTCAACAAAACTAACAAGTTTTAAAATCAATAAATAGCAAGCATTGGCAAAAGGTTTCACACCTAAAGTTATTAGGCCGCGAACTCATACCACAGATAATATTTGAAGGTATTGAGAAAATTTCAAACCCACTTGTGGCACAAAATACTATATTCGGTTGGATTGTAAGTGGACTGGTTACAGAACCAGTTTCCACATCAACAACTTAAATTGACGAGAGTTCAAAAGAATCCCTTAGTTCACAATTAAGGAAATTTCGGGAGTTAGAAAAACGCTCCCTCCTATCAAGTACAACCTCAGAAGATTAGTATTGTGGGGACTTCTACAAAGCCACAACTACTCGATAAAATAATGGCCGGTACGTCGTACGATTACCATCAAAGCCACAATTTTCCAACATTCTACAAATTGGCACAAAAACCAAGTCAGAGCTTCTTCTGACTACTCCAGTGTTAAAAACATAAATATATATAATTCAACCAAAACATCCTTAAAAAAGAATATCTCAAACATAAATATATCGAATTTACCACATTACCAACTAAAAAAAATGCCATTTTCAATTCACGGCTAATCACTGTACTCTCACAAGATCCCTCTTCAAAGGTTTCAAAAGAGCATCCATTCTGGCCATATCTGAGTCAGGCGTGGAGTCGTTAACCTTAATAAGCCGACGGTAAAGAAATTTTAAATAAACGATACAAATAAAAAACTTCTACAAGAAACAACCGCAGAATACAATAAATAAAAAACTTCATAAACCCGCACAATAAAATTGCCTACCTTAAAGCACTTAAATGCGCATCAAAATGCATACAAATTATATTTTAAAAATCAAAGCCGTTTTATACACTACAGGTCAATATGGATATAACATTACTCCAACACCATGTGACCCACTGCGTGCTCGGCTACTTCAGAAGCAGTATGCCGAAATTAATACATATACCGTTTCAGTAAACATGTGTAAAACTAGGGAAAATATTCGCCAAGGGGTCCAGAATGGTTAAATAGGTTAAACCTTCCTCTACATGTACACTCCACTATACCCGGGAAAATAATGGCGCACCCTAGAAAACACTCACAGGTCCTCGCCACATACGACGCACCACACACAAAACGCATTCGTTTTTGTCTACGGGCCTGATCGCCATATCATTTTGTTCTTTTCGATTGGTCAACCCGTGTGATAAAATACGGCAAGCTGCACCTTTCAGATCTTGTAATGCTGATTCTTTTCGGACATATGCGTTACCTACATAAACACGATAAATTTCATAATTATTTATAATTATATATTTATAACAATAATAGCCGTGTTAACCTTGTATACGATAAAATCGGTGGTGGGAAAATTGCGGAATTAGTCAGCCATGTTTAAATGCATTCGCACCATAGATACTAGTTTGGCTAGTAGTAACGCTACACAGTTCAAGTCGTAATAGACTTATTACTTTTAAAGGCCCTACTTTTGTTTTTGCTACTAGTAAGTGGCTTGTGGTCGCAATCTCGCTTTGTGTGCGTACGCATACAGAAGCCGTGTAGTTCGACTTTGTGCTCTGGGGCATAGTTTACCCATCGAGGGATTTGTATCCGTGAGATATCATTTAGATTGCTCGCAAACTGGGACCACTTTTCTAAACGAAATGGTTTTATTGGTTCATCCAAATCGGTTCCATCTATCCATAATTCTTGCATTAGTCTTTTGGCTTGTATCATAATTGGCGAAAGCCATCCTGCGGCGTCGAAAGGTATTGCCACAGAGAATAAAATTTGTCGGTTTTTTAATGCGGATAATGCTGATATTGACTCTGTAGTATATGAAAACTGGTCAGATATCGCAATCAATCTCCAGAGTTCTTGTTCTAATTTCCTTTTCGAATTTAAGGAAATTACTGCCCAACAGATTTTCTTTAAGTATATCCTTTAAGATATTAGGGCGGTCCGCCGTTATCTTTTTGAAGACAACTCCGACCTAAATATTATAATTCAGAATCAAATCGTAGGCACTATGTATTCTTTCAAATCTATCGACTGTGAAGCTCCTTGGATGTGCCTGGTTTACCACCGCACAATTTGCAACTTATGGTTGGCTTGGCAGTGATCATGATTAGAAATTTAAACCAACCAAAACTGTGCAATGGAACACGTTTGGTGATAAGAAAACTGATGAGCAATGTGATTCTCGCGTTGATATTCAAAGAATTTTAAAGAAATTTAGAGACGGGGAAGTTCTTATTCCAAGGATTCCGATGATCCCAACGGATATGCCCTTTGAATTTAAACGAATTCAATTCCCGATTCGTCTTGCCTTCGCCATGACGATTACCAAATCACAGGGTCACGCGGCATGTTTACGTGTCGGTAAACTATCCGCTTTATTTGTTCTTGCGCCTGGCAAAAAAACAAAGAATGTCGTTTGCCACAAGGTGCTTGAATGAAAAGTGTTAATCCGAGTGCATCACATGCTACACAACATACTTTATTTTAATCTTTTTTTTTCTGACACGTGTTTGAAGTACTTAATTTTAATTTGTATTCTCTTTCTTTATGTATTGTTGATCATAATTAAATACTTTTATATATCTATCTATGTTCATATTTATTTTGTATCATTGTATTACCTTCATCAGAGCCTAAATTAGTTCAGCTAAAAGATAATACGACATTAATTGACTGTTAGGCGGTACGAAGTTCGCCGGGTCAGTTAGTATATATTGTAAATATTAGATTAACAAATTATTGATTGCCTTAACTTATGCGCTTACATTTGAATACCCATACTCACAACAACCACAAAAAAAATTAAAGTTCAAGTATTTACGTTCAACGAATTTCCGACATTATCCCTTAGGCTTAATAAAGCAAGTAGCAGGAATGCGTAACAACAAGTAAGCTAAAGGCACAATAACAATTAAAGCTTGAATCTACAGCAAAAAGACAAAAATACAAACATACATATATATACATTCCATCGACAAGCAATACGCCAATTGCATTTACCGATAAATCTTATAAATAAAAATTATCTTATATATTTACGTATATAATTACAAATAATATATAAAAAATACTAGTATAATTGAGGAAAAGGCTTAAGGCGCTTTGTGTCATAATTTTCGTATATCGAGCGCTCCACGCTTTTTCCTCAATTATACTAGTATTTTTTATATATTATTTGTTTAAGTTAATTTTTAAAATTATTTTCAACATTTTAGTTCGATATTCTTTAAAAGCGTGTGTCTTTAGTTTTTTTAAACTATATTTATTTTCAACTTTTTAGTTCGATATCTTTAAAAGCGTGTTTTTTTAATTTTTTTATTTTAAACCAGAGAACTTAGAAACAATGAGAAGGTGCAGGTTCGACATCGAACATTTTGTAGGAATTTATCAAGGAGTTCACCACACATGCACGAGAAACAAATAACATTTCTCGCTTTTATAACAGCGGTGAATCTGTAAACATACGCTCTCTTAACATAACCAACCGACGAATATTGAAGAGAATATAATATGATATATGCAAAACTGGGAATATTGATATGCCATTTGAAATTTGAAATATATTCCCTTTTATTGAACTATTATTTATTATTATTTTTAAATTATTTTATGTTAATTCATTTTTACTTCATTGTGAATTATTAATAATAATTTAAACATATTTTGATATATTTCTTAAAATAATTCATGTACTTGATAGCATTATGGAGTCACAAAAGTACAGAATTGTGTTTTGCCGTCGGCATTTCACATTCATGCTTCGATTTTTCTTTTCAAATGCATGTGTAAAAGTAATTATATACGTAAATATGTACTTCTTTTGTCGTTTTGGCCCATTTTACATATTTATTAAAGCAAGTGTCAATAATTGCGCCAATGCATGTACATACCAGAGAGAACTTGTAACAATTTTCTTCTTGTATGTTCTATGTAAATATGTATTGAAAGTGTCTAGCTTTCTTTGTTCCGCATAGGTGAAACTGTCAAGTGTCGATAATTGCGCCAAAATCAAATACATTATGTATTAATTTACATATGTTTTAAGCTTATATAAAATTGAGAAGTGTCAATAATTCCGCCAAAGTCCATAAAGTTTGTGATTTTGTGCGGTGCGGTTTGATTTTTTCTTAAATTGTTCGTCCGTTTCTTAAATTGTTTTAATAAGTGTATATATAGAGCATAGAGGAAATATGCCTAAAATTAGGAAGTGTCGTGTTCGCGGTTGTGAAAGTACCAGCGGCGGGGTACTTCGATTGTTTGGTTTCCCAAATGAAAGGGAGCTGGCTGAAAAGTGGAAGGAGAATTTGAAAATTTCTCCCTCTGACCACTTTCCAACCACCTTCTCATTCATTTGTGAGAAACACTTCGAAAAAGAGGCAATTGGCCAAAAGAAATTAAAAAAGTGTGCGGTGCCAACATTGAAGCTGGGGAAGTTCAAATGCTTTTATTTACTATTAATTGTGTGTGTTTTGTTGTTTCTTTATGGGTGCCCATATAAGTGTGCGCAGAGAACAATAAGGTGAAAATTCTTGTATGTTCTCTAGTTTGTGTGTGTGTTTTTTTCCATGCTTGTGGGGGTTCATGTAATTTTGTGTGCATGTTTCGTGCTTTGCTTGTGGGTGCCCATTTAATTGTGTTTAGCACACATTAGGGATGAAAAAAAATTAAATAAATTGAATTTGAAAATTCTTGTAACAAATTAATAAATCTACCCTATAATATTAAAAAAAAAAATAAGTATGGAAGGGTTAAGTTCGGGTGTAACCGAGCATTTTATACTCTCACAAATTTTTAATAATTTTTTATATAGTTATGTATTATTTTATATAGTTATGTGTGTATATAGCAATAATAATATTTTTATGTAATTAATTAATCTTTTTTAGATGAGGCCCCTACCCATTTATTTCAACCGGCACCTGTATCAAAAAGTTGCTGTGTTCGCAACTGTGCCGGTTGGGAGAGCAGGAAGCTCTTCCGTTTTCCTCAAACGGAAGTTGCTCGAAATAATTGGGCAAGGGCCTGTAATCTACAGTTGCCAATCGGAAAAAATTTATATATATGTGAAAGACACTTTCACAAAGATGACATTTCATCAAGTAAAATTATAAATGAAGCTCTTCCGGTTTTGCATATAAAAACCGAGGATGACGGAGACAGTGCGTCATCGCAGTGGAGTTTGCTGGCGGTTAAAAAAACGTATGGGCAGATAGAAAATGCGCCACTTAATGATATCTCATTGCAAGAATTTGAAAAATATTCACGCCTTCATGAGATAGAAATGAAGTGCAAAAACAGTGAAGAGATCACTGTTAGTGGTCATAAGCATTACGCTCGGGTAGCTAAAGGGTACCAAAGGAATGCTTTGAAGCAATCCAAAACAATTAAAGAGCTGAAAAGGAAAATTTTCCAATTGACCAAGAAGTGTCAAGCTCTAGAAAAGAATGTCATTATAACTGGCGATGCAAGCACACATGCGATAACATTCGCAAAAATGATTTTGAATAAAAAAAACTCCTATACTGAAGAGGAGAAAGTAATGGCTCTAAACATAAATTATATGTCGACTAAAGCCTATAATTTTATGCGTGAGGACTTGGAATTCGCCTTGCCTCACAAAAAAACTCTTTTGCGTTGGCGTCCGATCCGGTATGTCTCCCCCGGTATCGACGCGAAAGTCTTGAACAATTTACAAAAAATTGTTCAAGACATGAAAAGTGAAGAACGCATATGCCAATTAGTTTTCGACGAAGTATCAATTAGAAAAGATCTCACATATAATAAAGTTCGAGATTTAATTGATGGCTTCGTCGATAATGGAGAAGGTCACCGAGAAAGCGTGATCGGCAATAAGTGCTGCTTTTTTATGCTAAAAGGCTTAGTCGGAAAATGGAAATATGTACTTTCCTATTATGTGGCAAAAGATGGCGTGAAAAGTACGCAATTGATGAAATTGCTCAAGAGCAATATAGATGCCTCGGAGGAAATCGGGCTAAACATCAAGACAATAGTTTGTGATCAAGGTTCTTACAATTTAAAATTAAGACAACTATTGGGCGTAACGCTAGAACAGTCGTATTTTTTTCATAATGAAAAAAAAATATATTTTATGTTCGATTATTGCCATTTAATTAAATGCATACGCAATACGATAGTAAAACATGACATTGAAACACGTGATGGCATAACAACTTTTGAAGTTGTTAGAAAAATATATGCCATCGACCAAGCGAATGTTAATTTTAAAATGTGCCCAAAATTAACATATTCGCATGTGTACCCCGGGAATTTTGATAAAATGTCTGTTTCAAAAGCTACCCAACTGCTCAGTAATTCGGTCGCCGCAGCAATCGGAATGGCGATTAAAGAAAATATGTTGGGCTCCGATGAGCATATTAATAAATGCGCCAAAGCAACCCAACTGCTTTTTAAAAAAATGAATGACCTTTTCGATGAATTGGATTGTAAAACACTTTACAATCCAAATCCGTTAAGGCGGCCAATACAGAGAAATTGTATTGCAAAAATTAATCGGTTGAAAGATCACATTGATTTTATTAAAGCCATAAAAAAGCCAAATAAACATATATCATGCTTCGATTCCTGCGTATTAACAATCAATGCAATGATTGCTTTGAGCGGCGATATATTTAATGAACATTTAAATATATCATTTATACTCTTAGGGAAGATGAACCAGGATGCCTTAGAAAACTTTTTTTATAAAATACGGGCAAACTTGGGATGCAATAATCATCCCTCCGCACATGAAATGCAATATATTGTTGCAAGGCTACTATCTATGCACATATTGCGTCGAAAATTCTCACAAACTGGCAGCAATTGTGAAGAAGACGACGATATTAACCTTGAATGGAATATTGGCCAAGAAGACGACCTGGGAGATAATTTAAAGCCAGCTGAGCAACTTGCCGTGGAACAAATAGATATTCCAGATGAGCACTTTGCGAATACTGAGAAAACAGCTGAGATACAGGTACGTCGGTACTATACTGGATATGCCATATACCAGAAGGTCTTGTGTAGATTGAAGTGCCAAAAATGTGTGAGTTTAATGATGAAGAGTGATAACTCTCTAGAAGACTCATCGGAAGCCCTTATAAGATTTAAAAATTATAAAAGTCCCGATGATCTAAGGCTGGTCAATCCCGAGGATAGAATATTTGAAATAAGCCGCCTTCAAATGAGCTATTACAAAGAGCTCTTCTTGAAGAATTCATGCAGAGTGGGTATAAAAACATTTATAATAACCCAGATTACTGCAAAAACAGAGGAAGAATACCCAGAGTGGTATAACGAAGCGGGTGATTGCCTAGGGCACAGGCATCAATTTTTAGATTTTTTGATAACAGTTTTGTTATACAAAAATTCAAAGTGGCTGGCTCAGCAAACGGAAGATCTTTATAGAAAAGAAAACAAAGAGCGATATTTTAAAAATAAAGACAAATTAAAAAAATTGGCAAGGTAGACTGCAGGCCAGTACAAATTTTTCGAGCAACTTCCGGGTTAAAATAGGTAAAATAAATGTTAATTGAATACATCAGTTTAATAACTAATACACATTTCTCTTTTTTTTATTTCAGATACTTCAAAAACTAATAACGTTTTTTTATTTCTTTCAGGGTAGAATTAAGTTGTAAATAATTAGTTTAATAGTTTGTAATAGTTTTAGTATTTGTTATTGTTAGTTAGTTATAGTAGTTTATAGTATTAGTATTTAGTAGTTAAAAATACACGTGAGCCAAGCTCTTCAAAAAGCTGGTGAAAAAGATCTAATCTTCAATGATTAGGTTGTGTGAGAATTTGCTGTATGTTGGTAGGCAAATTCTGAAAGTCGTGTTTTATTAAAATTATATACTATTAATAAATTTATATATTTTTCTAATATACAAAATTTTCTTTTTATTTTTTATTCCAGATTTTTTATAAATTTAAATTAATTAAATTTATGTTTATATAAACATGTATTCTTTCTATATTATTTTTAATAAAATTTTAAAAAATATATTGTTGCTCAAAAGTCTATTTTATTTCAATATTAATTTCAGTTGATTTTCCTATAGAAATTTGACTGGCGTAGAAGCAAATGTGCAACAGGACATACATATATCAGAGAACTTAAAACAATGAGAAGGTGCAAATTGAATTTTGTATGATGCTCGATTGGTTGGCTGAAAATTTGAGATCAAGGAGTTCACCACTTTCTGTATAGTTTTGCTGTTATTTAACAGAAATGAGAATTTTTAACAACGTTCTCTGACAAAATACGTATCTACCAATATAAAGAGAAAAATGAAATGAAATGAATGAGAAAACAAGAAATACAAATGCCACTTCACATATGCATGATTATTTTTTGCCATATAAACGATTTTTATGATGAAAAATTATTATTATTTTGCACAAATGCTACATTGATAAAATGTGAAAGATTATGCAAAAAATGTTATTTTACTGTTTTCATAATTTTCTAATTTCAATATTTACAGAATTAATAATTTATGTATGTACATCAATATGTTATATTATATAATATAATAATATATTATCAATTATCAATAAATACATGTGAGCGCACTGCTCTATATGTAAGTATGTATGTACAAATATGCATATGACCGCGCAAAATAAGTAATGCATACACAAATCTACATACATTTAAGCGTACAAATGTAAGTACGTCAGCCAATAAGAAAAATACAAACATTGTTGTACAAAAACAACAATTGTCTCAAATAGCATCAGCACCAGAAATCAATATGGCAGCCAAATTGACAAATCCTAAATTTGTAGTAAATCACACACCAACAACATTTTCATTCATGAACGCTGGCGCACAAGCAATAAGCTAAGTCGTTTCATTCATAAAAGCAAACGCCTTACACATCTCCCCGAGCATGCGTTTGCCAACAAGCGTCTTTTCGCGACGATGGCAAAAGCTAAAAATCATAAATTGAACAAATTTCTGATATTCCCTCTAGAAGGGAAAAGTGACAACCCCTCAAATATGAGTATTAAAATATTTTAGAATAAAAGTGACAACATAGTAAATTTGTCGATTTACAATTCAAGAAACTTTTTAAAGAAAATATTCAATATTCCTCTGATTTATGTATACAGTAAACCCCGGTTAAGTATCACTCCTCCAATCCCTCTTATCTGCCGGTGTCTTGCTGCATCTCACTTTTTTTTCTTAATTTTTTAAAGAAAACGGTAATTTTTTTTTAAATACATAGAAATAATTTTTTTTGGTACCTCTCGCTTAAGTACCACAAACGCTTATGTACTACAAAGCGCAAAAAATCTGCATCTTTGGTTTTGGCACTTAACCGGGATTGACTGTATTTGTCACACAGTAAGTACGTTCGAATTTTTTGTACACACATTGACTTTGCACTTGCCCATATGCGATGTATGTTTGTAAGAGTGTGTATGGCACATCTCGGATTTTCTACCAACAAAACAATGTTGTGACGCTTTGTCGTCGCGTCAGTTCTTCGACAGATTGACTCTTTGACATAAAAGCAAAAAATGTGTCAACGGAGATTTCACATGAAGTAATGAGTGTACATATCTACATAAAAAGACATACAAATGTGTAAACGACATAATATTATATATGTATGTCCTGTTACATATGTTTACACATGCATTTGAAAAGAAAAATTGAAGCATGAATGTGAAATACCGACGGCAAAACACAATTCTGTACTTTTATGACTCCATAATGGTGTCAAGTACAATTAATGAATTATTTTAAGAAATATATCAAAATACTTTAATAGTAATAATTTAAAAGTATTTTGATATATTTCTCATAATAAAGTAAAAATGAATTAACATAAAATAATTTGAAAAATAATAAATAATAGTTCAATAAAAGGGAATATATTTCAAATGGCATATCAATATGCCCAGTTTTGCTCACATATTATATTCTCTTCAATATTCGTCGGTTGGTTATGTTAAGAGAGCGTATGTGTACAGATTCACCGCTGTTATAAAAGCGAAAAATGTTATTTGTTTCTCGTGCATCTGTGGTGAACTCCTTGATAAATTCCTACAAATTGTTCGCTGTCGAACCTGCACCTTCTCATTGTTTTAAGTTCTCTGGCTGAGCATTGTATGAAAATTATGCTCAGAAGTTGGCATTGATATTACAGCCGCATGTTAGCTTATATTTTTATACGTTTATATGCAATCATATTCATAGATATGAAATTCGTTTCTGAATATCTATGATATCATGAAAAATGTATTACATTTTAATTAAAATATGCTACTTCAAAGGAATATTTGCAGTTGCTTTTTAGATATTGCTTATGTTTGATATTATGAAATGCTTTCATATAAGTACATACATATATATATATATGTATGCATATGTATGTATCTGTTATATTTTACTATATACATACATACATAAGTATATAACACACTATCATAATATCTTAAAAATCTTAATATATTTAAATAGTAATATATGCAAATCACACCTTTCATGATTTAAAGCTTACATACATACATATGTATGTACTTATGTAAGTAAAATTCAAATTCAAATCAAGTTATTATCATTTATCAGTAATAACATTTGCGCGCACTGCTCTATATGTACATACATACATATGTGCTTATGACATTGCCACACAAATAATGGATACACAAACCTACATTCATATATTCGTACACATGTAAATATGTCACCCGCAAAAACTACAAACATTGTTCTACAAAAACAACAATCGTCACAAGTCAATATGTCAGCCAAATAGGCGAAGCCCAAATTTATAGTAAATTACACAACAACAACATTTTCATTCATGAACGCAGGCGTACTTTTAACAAGCAACCTCGCTTCATTCATAAAAACAGATACCCTCACATCCCCCCGAGCATGCTTTTGCCTACAAGCGTCTTTTCACGACGATGGCAAAAGCTAAAAATCATAAATTGAACAAATTTCTGATATTTCCTCTAGAAGGGAAAAGTGACAACCCCTCAAATATGAGTATTAAAATATTTTAGAATAAAAGTGACAACATAGTATATTTGTCGATTAACAATTCAAGAAACTTTTTAAAGAAAATATTCAATATTCCTCTGATTTATGTATACAGTAAACCCCGGTTAAGTATCACTCCTCCAATCCCTCTTATCTGCCGGTGTCTTGCTGCATCTTAATTTTTTTTTTCTTAATTTTTTAAAGAAAACGGTAATTTTTTTTAAATAAATAGAAATAATTTTTTTTGGTACCACTCGCTTAAGTACCACAATCGCTTATGTACTACAAAGCACAAAAAATCTGCATCTTTGGTTTTGGCACTTAACCGGGATTGACTGTATTTGTCGAAGAATGTACGTAAGTACGTTCGAATTTTTTGTACACACATCTGCCCGTATATATGCACATGACTTGTTGACTTTGTTTCCATTTACGCATGCCACGTTGTGTATGAATAGGGGTTGATTTTGCACTTGCCCATATGCCATGTATGTTTATAAGAGTGTGTATGGCACATCTCGGATTTTCTACCAACAACACAATGTTGTGACGCTTTGTCGTCGCGTCAGTCCTTCGACAGATTGACTCTTTGACATAGAAGCAAAAAACGTGTCAACGGAGATTTCACATGAAGTAATGAGTGTACATATCTACATACAAATACATACAAATGTGTAAACGACATAATATATGCAGAGAACTTAAAACAATGAGAAGGTGCAGGTTCGACAGCGAACAATTTGTAGGAATTTATCAAGGAGTTCACCACAGATGCACGAGAAACAAATAACATTTTTCGCTTTTATAACAGCGGTGAATCTGTACACATACGCTCTCTTAACATAACCAACCGACGAATATTGAAGAGAATATAATATGTGAGCAAAACTGGGCATATTGATATGCCATTTGAAATATATTCCCTTTTATTGAACTATTATTTATTATTTTTCAAATTATTTTATGTTAATTCATTTTTACTTTATTATGAGAAATATATCAAAATACTTTTAAATTATTACTATTAAAGTATTTTGATATATTTCTTAAAATAATTCATTAATTGTACTTGACACCATTATGGAGTCATAAAAGTACAGAATTGTGTTTTGCCGTCGGTATTTCACATTCATGCTTCAATTTTTCTTTTCAAATGCATGTGTAAACATATGTAACAGGACATACATATATAATATTATGTCGTTTACACATTTGTATGTCTTTTTATGTAGATATGTACACTCATTACTTCATGTGAAATCTCCGTTGACACATTTTTTGCTTTTATGTCAAAGAGTCAATCTGTCGAAGAACTGACGCGACGACAAAGCGTCACAACATTGTTTTGTTGGTAGAAAATCCGAGATGTGCCATACACACTCTTACAAACATACATCGCATATGGGCAAGTGCAAAGTCAATGTGTGTACAAAAAATTCGAACGTACTTACTGTGTGACAAATACAGTCAATCCCGGTTAAGTGCCAAAACCAAAGATGCAGATTTTTTGCGCTTTGTAGTACATAAGCGTTTGTGGTACTTAAGCGAGAGGTACCAAAAAAAATTATTTCTATGTATTTAAAAAAAAATTACCGTTTTCTTTAAAAAATTAAGAAAAAAAAGTGAGATGCAGCAAGACACCGGCAGATAAGAGGGATTGGAGGAGTGATACTTAACCGGGGTTTACTGTATACATAAATCAGAGGAATATTGAATATTTTCTTTAAAAAGTTTCTTGAATTGTAAATCGACAAATTTACTATGTTGTCACTTTTATTCTAAAATATTTTAATACTCATATTTGAGGGGTTGTCACTTTTCCCTTCTAGAGGGAATATCAGAAATTTGTTCAATTTATGATTTTTAGCTTTTGCCATCGTCGCGAAAAGACGCTTGTAGGCAAACGCATGCTCGGGGAGATGTGTAAGGCGTTTGCTTTTATGAATGAAACGACTTAGCTTATTTCTTGTGCGCCAGCGTTCATGAATGAAAATGTTGTTGGTGTGTGATTTACTACAAATTTAGGATTTGTCAATTTGGCTGCCATATTGATTTCTGGTGCTGATGCTATTTGAGACAATTGTTGTTTTTGTACAACAATGTTTGTATTTTTCTTATTGGCTGACGTACTTACATTTGTACGCTTAAATGTATGTAGATTTGTGTATGCATTACTTATTTTGCGCGGTCATATGCATATTTGTACATACATACTTACATATAGAGCAGTGCGCTCACATGTATTTATTGATAATTGATAATATATTATTATATTATATAATATAACATATTGATGTACATACATAAATTATTAATTCTGTAAATATTGAAATTAGAAAATTATGAAAACAGTAAAATAACATTTTTTGCATAATCTTTCACATTTTATCAATGTAGCATTTGTGCAAAATAATAATAATTTATCAATTTTTCATCATAAAAATCGTTTATATGGCAAAAAATAATCATGCATATGTGAAGTGGCATTTGTATTTCTTGTTTTCTCATTCATTTCATTTCATTTTTCTCTTTATATTGGTAGATACGTATTTTGTCAGAGAACGTTGTTAAAAATTCTCATTTCTGTTAAATAACAGCAAAACTACACAGAAAGTGGTGAACTCCTTGATCTCAAATTTTCAGCCAACCAATCGAGCATCATACAAAATTCAATTTGCACCTTCTCATTGTTTTAAGTTCTCTGGCTCAGCCAGAGAACTTTTTTTGTACAACAATGTTTGTATTTTTTCTATTGGCTCACATACTTACATTTGTACGCATATATATGTATATATGTGGATTTGCGTATGTATTACTTATTTTGCAATGTCATATGCATATTTGTACATACATACTTACATATAGAGCAGTGCGCTCACATGTATTTATTGATAATTGATAATATATTATTATATTATATAATATAACATATTGATGTACATACATAAATTATTAATTCTGTAAAAATTGAAATTAGAAAATTATGAAATTAGTAAAATATCATTTTTTGCATAATCTTTCACATTTTATCAATGTAGCATTTGTGCAAAAAAATAATGATTTTTCATCATAAAAATCGTTTATATGGCAAAAAATAATCATGCATATGTGAAGTGGCATTTGTATTTCTTGATTTCTCATTCATTTCATTTCATTTTTCTCTTTATATTGGGAGATACGTAATTTGTCAGAGAACGTTGTTAAAATTCTCATTTCTGTTAAATAACAGCAAAACTATACAGAAAGTGGTGAACTCCTTGATCTCAATTTTTCAGCAAACCAATCGAGCATCATACAAAATTCAATTTGCACCTTCTCATTGTTCTAAGTTCTCTGATATAAGCGTGTTAAAAAGGAAGTGATTTTGGGAAAGCGGGTGCTCGAACCGAAAGATGTTCTCTCGTAAGCGAATCGATGCTAAAAAGAAGCGTACGGGATCCTTTTGTAGTCCCTTATATATCTATTGATGGATTTATTGTAGTCTTATCGTGGTGATGTTGTATGTGTTGCGTGTTGGTGCATTGTGTAGTGATGTGAAATATATGGTAAGTAGGTGTGGTGAGGTGGATGTGAATTGATGTGGTGAATGAATAATAACCAAGTACAAAATTAATTTTGATTTAACTCACCGCAAGTAAAATCAGTTGATAAAAACGAAGTGAATTTAGAGAAGGCGGGTGCTCGAATCGAAAGATCTTCCATCGCTGGTCGCCTGGTTTCAAGATATTAGTTGCAAATAGCCTCCGAGCATCCTTCGGCTATAGCGGCAATGCTTAAGTAGGCAGCACGACGTCGCAGTGGGTCCTGACCCTGCAAGGCAGGCTAAAAAAGTTGCAATAATGGCGGAATTAATTTCTCTGGTGGCACGCTCAGTGCAAGCAGATCCATTGTTTGAGTAGCCGTTGTCATCGGATTCGAGCTGTCTTGACCCAAAAAGTACTCTTCATCGTCGTCTTCGTTTTCGGGTTCAGTTGCCATCTAATTGAAAACAACTCGAATAATGAGCTCGATCCACTTTTGTTTGATAATCAATTTTTTCTTAAAGCGCACCAACGAGCCAACGTAAGCCATGGCTTTAATGCGCACAGCGCTATCAAATAGGGCATTACTTGCTGTTTCCAAGCAGAACTTCAACAACATTTTGATGTGATTGTTCAGCAATTAAGCATTCAAATCTGCCATACTCTTGAAAATTTCAAAAGCATGAACAAATTGATCGAGCTCAAATTTAACAATTAACGGTATGGACTTCTGCAGCATTTGTTCGGCTGTGTTGTGACCCAATGTGAACGGCACCAAATAAGTCATACCAGTTACAATGTTGAAAACCATAAATAACCAAGTATATTGCCAGCACCCTCTACGATAGCCTCATCGTATTCGCTCAAGCTCAACCTTTGGAAGAGAGATTTGCTTCAACTCTTTTAAAAGATCACCCAAACCTACAAGTGCAGACAACACAAAAGAAACTTCTTCGTCATCATTCACAATTTGACCCAACTTGGGTATTTAAATTGTAATAGCATTGAAAACGCCTTGCAAATCTTGTTGTTTGTATAGAGCAACAATGAACGAGTTCAATGCGTCAATTGACACTTTACGTATGTCTTTCTGTGGATGACCGACCATCTTGTAAACATTTTGATAAGATTTCTCCAAGTAAGGAATGAAAGCGACTCCGGTATGCTTGGCAAATTCCTTCAATACTAAAATGGCCTCATCTTTTTCATCTAAATGAATTTTCAACACTGTATCCCGCAATGTTGTCCAACTCATCATCCTTCCCATCCGATTTTTCAATATTGATATCGTCTTCGTTTTCTACGGCCTCCTCTGCTGCCGCTGATACTCCATCATCGTCTTTAAATGCTGGTACAACCTTCTCTGTAGAGAGTATAGAATCAAATATGCATTCAATCACCTTCGGGAAAACGGAGGCCAGCTCCTCATTTACCACCTCAACCAATAAGACAATCAAATTAAAAAGAGCACAACGTACATCGAGATCCTTAGCCTTCTCGAGTAAATTCAAAGCGAACGTCATGGTATCTGTGGCGAACGGCATGAAGCTTTGCTTGCCGAACGTGCGAGCCAAGGCAGCATGAGTGTCGATAGCCTATGGACGCAGACTGATAATACCCTCTTTTTCTGTTGGAGCCAAATATGATCGCAGACGAACCGAATTGTTGGGATTCAGAGCCTCGAATAAAATTTTAATAAGCACCGACAAATATGGCTTCATTTCGTCTTCCAAATTATCACAAAACGTTTCTAGCGCATACAACATACGATCAATGTGTTTGGCTTCAGTGCCGCCCCTTCGAGATTCATTGCAGACCTGATGCAAAAATTCGCAAAGTATAGGTAGGTTTTGTGATGCGAATTTGGTGATGTCTGATTGTAAATGTTCGGAGAATTGTCCCAGCGCAAAGAAGGCTGCATTACGAACAAGTATTAGGTCGGTGATGCCTACTTTAACAGTATTCAGCATAGCCATGCTTAAGTAGGCAGCACGACGTGGTAGTGGGTCCTGATCCATCAAGGCGGGCTCCAAAAGTTGCACGCTCAATGCACGCAGATCCATTGTTTGAGTAGTTCGGGTTCAGTTGTCATCAAATTGAAAACCACTCGAATTATTGGCTCGCTCAACTTGTGGTGGATAATCAATTTTTTCTTAAGTCGCACCAACCAGCCAGCATAAGCAGAACTCCAACAATAATTTGATGTGATTGTTCAGCAATTTAGCATTCAAATCTGCCATACTCTCGAGAACATCAAAAGTATGAACAAATTGATCGACCTCAGCCTGCAAATGCTTGAAGGGATTTAGCAATTAACGGTATGGACTTCTGCAACGTTTGTTTGGCTGTGTTGTGACCCAATGTGAACGGCACCAAAGAAGTCATACTAGCTAGTATGTTGAAAATAACAGGTGTAGTTGCTTCGGTGGCCACCAGTGCAGCAGTGAAAATTTCGCAAATCGATTTCATATGCTGCAAAAATTGATCCGGAGTCGCAGCAGCCAAAATAGCAAATGTAGAACCTAGCTCGCTTTGCTTAAGATCGGCCGAAGAGCAATAGCTGTAGATGAGCTTTAGCACTTCGCTCATCCGTGAGTCAGACTTTTTGGCTTCGTGACGCACCAAAACACCGAAAAATTGAGCATTAAGTATACCCTGCTTAACAATTTGCTGTTACTCAACCGGTACTTTGTTCCATTGACGCAATTTTGGTCAGTGCTTCTTAAGTAGTACAGCAGAATATTGGCGCACCTGTTGCTCCGGTGCCGAGACGGCAATTTCACAAAGAGCTGGTACAGTCTCAGGATCATTATCCGAAGTAAGCAAATTTGTAATAATTTGGATCATTTGCTGCATTTTGGATTCTAAAAATTGATTTCTCTTTCAAAGACTCTTATTCCACTTTTTTTCGCTCTTTTCGCGAAATTTGTGTGCATGTAAACAAATATGAAAGTACCTATTATAATTATTAATTTGTCTACATGCACATATATATGTAACTCATTGTTTGATGCGAAATCTCCGTTGCCACGGACAACCAATGGCCGAAGCTCACGTTTTTTGTTTTCTTGTCAAAAAGTCACTATGTCGAAGGACTGACGCGACAACAAAGCGTCACAACATTGTGTTGTTGGTAAAAATCCGACTTATGCTGAATAAAAATAACGAAGGGCCGCCGATTGTCACCGTTTTCCTTGTCGCTCTAACAGCTTTGCCTACAAATCATCGTAAATATGTATGGTTATATAATATATGAGCATGCATACATATTGACGCAGATTTTGTCGTAGAAAAATATTTTAAAATTGAAAAATGTTTTAAAATTGAAAAATATGTAGGTTTTTGTATCCATTATTTGTGTGGCAATGTCATAAGCACATATGTATGTATGTACATATAGAGCAGTGCGCGCAAATGTTATTACTGATAAATGATAATAACTGGATTTGAATTTTAATTGTACTTACATAAGTACATACATATGCTTTAAATCATGAAAGGTGTGATTTGCTTATATTACTATTTAAATATACTAAGATTTTTAAAATATTATGTTAGTATGTTATATACTTATGTATGTATGTACATATATAGTAAAGCATAGCAGATACATATACATATATATGTACTTATATGAAAGTATTTCATATTATCAAACATAAGCAATATTTAAAAAGCAACAGCAAATATTCTTTTGAAGTAATATATTTTAATTAAAATGTAATAAATTTTTCATGATATCATAGATATTCAGAAAAGGAATTTCATATCTATGAATATGATTGCATATAAATGTAAAAAAATATAAGCTAACATGCGGCTGTAATATCAATGCAAACTTCTGAGCATAATTTACATTCAGTGCTCAGCTCTGTTCACGTGCCACTGTTAAAATTTCTGCTCAACTACTGTAATAATCTACATTCTCTGATAAACGTTCTCTGATACAAGTAAACAAGAAAAAGCTGTCAGTAAATTTTCTTATTAGCTAATTTTTGAAAATCATTTTTTGAAAATCATCTGCCTAGTGAAGAAGTACGGAGAATACTGGTGCAATTCACATAACTTTTTTCAAATAATTATATGCAAAAAGCAGAAATTGTGTTACATTCCTTTGTACTCACGTGTGATTTCGGTTATATTTGCGTGTAGAAGACGAAAGAACATAAAGCAATTGGCACAAAGCAAGATAAGCAAATAATTGGCAACTTTTTAAGCGTGTAATTTTAGCGAAAAGAGCGAAAAAAATGGAATAAAAGTCTTTGAAAACAGAAATCAATTTTTAGAATCCAAAATGCAGCAAATGATCCAAATTATTACAAATTTGCTTACTTCGGATAACGATCCTGAGACAGTACCAGCTCTTTGTGAAATTGCCGTCTCGGCACCGGAGCAACAGGTGCGTCAATATTCTGCTGTACTACTTAAGAAGTGTCTATGGAACAAAGTACCGGCTGAGCAACAGCAAATTATTAAGCAGGGTATGCTTAATGCGCAATTGTGCTAACGCTCATCTACAGCTATTGCTCTTCGGCCGATCTTAAGCAAAGCGAGCTAGGTTCTACATTTGCTATTTTGGCTGCTGCGACCCCGGATCAATTTTTGCAGCATATGAAATCGATTTGCGAAATGTTCACTGCTGCACTGGTGGCCACCGAAGTAACTACACCTGTTATTTTCAACATACTAGCCAGTATGACTTCTTTGGTGCCGTTCACATTGGGTCACAACACAGCCAAACAAACGTTGCAGAAGTCCATACCGTTAATTGTTAAATCCCTTCAAGCATTTGCTGTGCAGGCTGAGGTCGATCAATTTGTTCATACTTTTGATGTTCTCGAGAGTATGGCAGATTTGAATGCTAAATTGCTGAACAATCACATCAAATTGTTGTTGGAGTTCTGCTTATGCTGGCTGGTTGGTGCGACTTAAGAAAAAATTGATTATCCAACACAAGTTGATCGAGCCAATAATTCGAGTGGTTTTCAATTTGATGGCAACTGAACCCGAAGACGATGATGAAGAATAATTTTTGGCTGAAGACAACTCGAACCCGATGACAACGGCTACTCAAACAATGGATCTGCTTGCATTGAGCGTGCAACTTTTGGAGCCCGCCTTAATGGATCAGGACCCACTACCACGTCGTGCTGCCTACTTAAGCATGGCTATTATGAATACTGTTAAAGTAGGCATCACCGACCTAATACTTGTTCGTAATGCAGCCTTCTTTGCGCTGGGACAATTCTCCGAACATTTACAATCAGACATCACCAAATTCGCATCACAAAACCTACCTATACTTTGCGAATTTTTGCATCAGCTCTGCAATGAATCTCGAAGGGGCGGCGCTGAAGCCGAACACATTGATCGTATGTTGTATGCGCTAGAAACGTTTTGTGATAATTTGGAAGACGAAATGAAGCCATATTTGTCGGTGCTTATTAAAATTTTATTCGAGGCTCTGAATCCCAACAATTCGGTTCGTCTGCGATCATATTTGGCTCCAACAGAAAAAGAGGGTATTATCAGTCTGCGTCCATAGGCTATCGACACTCATGCTGCCTTGGCTCGCACGTTCGGCAAGCAAAGCTTCATGCCGTTCGCCACAGATACCATGACGTTCGCTTTGAATTTACTCGAGAAGGCTAAGGATCTCGATGTACGTTGTGCTCTTTTTAATTTGATTGTCTTATTGGTTGAGGTGGTAAATGAGGAGCTGGCCTCCGTTTTCCCGAAGGTGATTGAATGCATATTTGATTCTATACTCTCTACAGAGAAGGTTGTACCAGCATTTAAACCCGATGATGGAGTATCAGCGGCAGCAGAGGATTCCGATGAAAACGAAGACGATATCAATATTGAAAAATCGGATGGGAAGGATGATGAGTTGGACAACATTGCGGGATACCGTGTTGAAAATTCATTTAGATGAAAAAGAGGAGGCCATTTTAGCATTGAAGGAATTTGGCGAGCATACCGGAGTCGCTTTCATTCCTTACTTGGAGAAATCTTATCAAAATGTTTACAAGATGGTCGGTCATCCACAGAAAGACATACGTAAAGTGTCAATTGACGCATTGAACACGTTCATTGTTGCTCTATACAAACAACAAGATTTGCAAGGCGTTTCCAATGCTATTACAATTTAAATACCCAAGTTGTATACTTGGTTATTTATGGTTTTCAACATTGTAACTGGCATGACTTATTTAGTGCCGTTCACATTGGGTCACAACACAGCCAAACAAACGTTGCAGAAGTCCATACCGTTAATTGCTAAATCCCTTAAAGCATTTGCAGGCTGAGGTCGATCAATTTGTTCATACTTTTGATGTTCTCGAGAGTATGGCAGATTTGAATGCTAAATTGCTGAACAATCACATCAAAATGTTGTTGAAGTCCTGCTAGGAAGCAGCAAGTAATGCCCTATTTGATAGCGCTGTGCGCATTAAAGCCGTGGCTTACGTTGGCTCGTTGGTGCGCTTTAAGAAAAAATTGATTATCAAACAAAAGTTGATCGAGCTCATTATTCGAGTTGTTTCCAATTTGATGGCAACTGAACCCGAAAACGAAGACGATGATGAAGAGTACTTTTTGGGTCAAGACAGTTCGAATCCGATGACAACGGCTACTCAAACAATGGATCTGCTTGCACTGAGCGTGCCACCAGAGAAATTGATTCCGCAATTATTGCAACTTTTTTTAGCCCGCCTTGCAGGGTCAGGACCCACTGCCACGTCGTGCTGCCTACTTAAGCATTGCCGCTATAGCCGAGGGATGCTCGGAGGCTATTTGCAACTAATATCTTGAAACCAGACGACCAGCGACGGAAGATCTTTTGATTCGAGCACCCGCCTTCTCTAACTTCACTTCGTTTTTATCAACTGATTTTACTTGCGGTGAGTTAAATCAAAATTAATTTTGTACTTGGTTATTATTCATTCACCACATCAATTCACATCCACATCACCACACCTACTTACCATACATTTCACATCACTACACCATGCGCCAACACGCAACATATACAACATCGCCACGATCACACTACCATAAAGCCATCAATAGATATATAAGGGACAACAAAAGGATCCCGTACGCTTCTTTATAGCATCGATTCACTTACGAGAGAACATCTTTCGGTTCGAGCACCCGCTTTCCCAAAATCACTTCGTTTTTATCAACTGATTTTACTAGCGGTGAGTGAAATCAAAATTAATTTCGTACTTGGTTATTTATGATCCTTCGAGCCCTAGTGAACGGAACTATGGGTCATTAAACATTAAAGAAAAAAAAAATAATAATAATTAAATAACGTGAACAAAAAATAACAACATGAATAAAAAATAATGTGGCAAAAAATGAACAAACAGTGAATAAAACATAGGCGCATTTATTGGAAAAAACAAAACAGGTGCAGTGGTAAAGGTGCGGTGCCAAGAAGTGAACATTCAGTGAAAACAAAAAACCAAAAAGGTGCAGTGACAGTTATTGGATAAAACAGTGCAGTGTTATATAAAGAGATATATAAATATATATATATGTTATATGTGTACATAGAGAAAATATATGTACCTATATATATATACATACATGCCTACATAGGCAAAAGGTGAATTTGTGAGTTGAGTGACCGAAGATATGTTCGAACACATACACATACATATATAACATAAAAGTAGAAAAGCGGCAAAACATATTAAATGTGCAAAAAAAAAAAAACATAAAATCAAAAAATACTGAAACTCAAAAACAAAAAATCTAAACTCGCCGTGAAACCCAAAAATATACAAAAACAAGTAAGGAAGGGCTAAGTTCGGATGTAACCGAACATTTTATACTCTCGCAAAGTCAAATGGTATACTCGTTTGAGATTTCTTTGTGGATTGACGGAATATTTTCGGTAGAAGGTCAATTATAGGCACTGGGGTCCACATATTTAGTACTTAGGGGCTTGAAGAGTTTTGCTTCGACTTAGACAATTTTTGGTCACAAGGTGGCATACTTTAAACGTGTTATTCACGCAAAGTTTTACCCCGATATAATCATTGTTGCTTGATATGCATATTGGAAAGTGAAAGAATCAGATGGAATTGAAAATGGTATTATATGGGAAATATACATGGTTGTAGTCCGATTTCGCTCATTTTCGCACTATAACATAGAAATATGAAAAGAACGTTATGCACCGAATTTGATAAAAATCGGTTAAGCAGATCCCAATATATGGGTTTTCACCTAAAATTGGGTGGTGCTACGCTCACTGACTAATTTTGAACGCGGTTCCTATAAAGTCATCTCATACCATCCCAGAGATAAAATTTAACGTCTGTGGCGAGTTTAGTGCTTGGCTTATCGCGCTTTTAGTATTTTTCAACAGTACCGTTATATGGGGAGTGGGCGGAGTTGTCACCCGAATTCATTCATTTTCACACTGTAGATAGAGGTACTAAAAACATTTGCTTTCAGTGAATTTTGTTAATATAGCATTAGCGGTTTCGGAGATATACACATTAATCCTATTAGGGGAGGGACCACGGTCACTTTAAAAAAAAATTTTAACTGCAGATGCCCCTCGCTATTGTGATCCTGTATAGCAAATAAGAGTCTTGTATCATGTTGTGGAGCTTAGTTATGGCAATTTATTTGTTTTTGAATAATGGCGTTTTGTGGGCGTGGCAGTGGTCCGATTGAGCCCATCTGCAATACCAACGGTCTCACGGACGGACGGACGGACAGACGGACAGGTAGTCAGCCGGATTTCAACTCGTCTCTTCATCCTGATCATTTATATATATATAACCCTATATCTAACTCGATTAATTTTAGGTGATACAAACAACCGTTAGGTGAACAAAACTATTATACACTGTAGCAACAGGTTGCGAGAGTATAAAAAAGACATTAACAATCAAACACGGGAGCGAGATTCACAACAAAATACACAATATATACAGCAGCAAAAACACAGAGAGAGAGCTGCACTACAGGCATCGGAACAGCAGGCGTTAAGCAAAAACAGGGAAAAGCCCCTTGAGGCGAGACAATATAAGTGTATCGTTTTAAGTTTTTTATTAATTATGTATGTATGTTTGTAGAACCTGTATACCGTTAAAACTATGAAAATCCGTTTTATAAGGTTGAAAACACGCGTATGGAAACATTGAAGGAAAATATAAAAACTAAAAATTTGAGTATTATATACTTATATTTTTCCTAACTTTAACGGAAAATTGCAAAAAACCAATACATAAAAAATTAAAAAATTGGGGTGATTATACTTATATACATATGTACTTATACAATACTTGTATTTACATATACATGTATATATATCTATATTATATTAACAAATTAACATTTTGTCAATGACCTTTTCCATCTTTAAGGCAGCATCATAATCCCACGTTCATAAAACTTCTGGTTTTTATTTGCAAATAACTAAATCAGGTACGATTTGACATCATCATCATTATTGAAATTTTTCCCAATCAAGGAGCCTTGTTAAGATCGAAAGAAAAAGTAATTCGATGGTGCAAGGTCAGGACTATATGGTGGATGTGGCAAAACATCCTAACCAAGCTGCAATAATTTTTGCCGAGTGACCAAAGATGTGTGTGGACTTGGCTGGTATTGTTGTAAGAAACCCATTTTTCATCGCCAGTTATCATTTGTTTTAAAAATGGATAATTTTCATTAAGTTTCTTTAACAAATCACAACTGTTAATGCGTTGCGTTAAATGCGTTTCTTTCAGTTCGCGAAACCTGAAACTTCTTTGTAACCTCGCGTGTTATACTGTGACGATCCGAATCGATTATTGCTTTGATCAGGTCGTCATCAACTTCAACTGGACGACCAGAGTGTTTTTCATCTTTGTGTGAAAAATCACCAGAATGAAATGGCAAACCAATTTTGACACTGCCGTTCTTTTATGGTTGCTTCGCCATAAAGAGCACATAACTCTTTGGGAACTTGTGGTGTGTTTTTCCCTTTTTCGAAAATAAAAACGCAAAATATGACGAAAATGTTCCTTTTGAACCGCGTTTGAAAACTACGCAACCGATCGAACTTTTTTTTACTGATTGATAGCTGAATTACCAACTATCAAATAACGAAATGTGTTTTACATTTGGACTACGCCAGCAAACCTAAAAATTCAACTGAAGCCATCTATGAGTGAAATCCGCAATTTCATAGTTGCCAACCCAATGCAATAATTATCTCATCGTTATTATTAAAAAGTGGTGCAGCACCCTTCCATTACTGATTTCCTAATGTAATAGAAGGGCTCTCCTGAACAAATACAATACCTTCAATAAATTGATCAAAAATTTTACCTCTTATGTAAATCTCTTATCTTACAGAAACCAACTTTATGGAATTCATAATTATTGGCTCAAAATTATTGGTTCATTAGGAGGGCTCAACCAATCTTCCCTACGAAAATTAATGGCATTTTCATCAGTTAACCATTTAGGGTGAATAGTGAATCAATGTGACTTATATAATTTTCCTTCTACACTTTCTTCAGTCTAATCTTTATATTCAATAATTTTAAATATTCCTTATTAATCAATTAGCACACAACAACCCCAAAATAAACAAGTAAGGAAGGGCTAAGTTCGGATGTAACCGAACATTTACGGTTCCTATAAAGTCATCTCATACCATCCCAGAGATAAAATTTAACGTCTCTGGCGTGTTTGGTGCTTGGCTTATCGCGCTTTTAGTATTTTTTAACAGTACCGTTATATAAAGAGTGGCCGGGCTTGTCACCCGATTTCACCCTATGGTTCTAAAACCATATGCTTTTAGTGAATTTGGCTATTACAGCTTTAGTGGTTTAGGAGACATGTACATTAAACTTATTAGGGGCGGGACCACGCCCACTTAAAAAAAAAATTTAACTGCAGATGCAGGGAGGGGCTGTGATCCTGTTTACCAAATAACACTATTGTATCTTATTGCGGAGCTTAGTTATTGCAGTTTATTTGTTTTTGATTATTGGCGATTTGTGGGCGTGGCAGTGGTCCGATTACGCCCATCTGCAATATCAACCGTCTTACGGTACTAAGAAAAATGTCTATCAAGTTTCATAAAGATATCTCAATTTTAACTCAAGTTAGAGCTTGCACGGACGGACGGACAGTCACCCGGATTTCAACTCGTCTCTTTATCCTGATTATTTATATATATATAACCCTATATCTAACTCGATTAGTTTTAGGTGATACCAACAACCGTTAGGTGAACAAAACTATTATACTCTGTAGCAACAGGTTGCGAGAGCAACAGGTTAACATAAGCGCAGTCGGTAAAAGCGCCATAAGAGTGAAAACTCAGATGTGGAGGATGATGATTTGAACCTCATTGCGAGATACAGTGTTGAAAATTCATATTGAGTTGAAAAAGAGGAGGCCATTTTAGCATTGAAGAAATTTACCGTACATACCAGAGTCGCTTTCATGCCTTACTTGGAGAAATCTTATCAAAATGTTTACAAGATGATCGATCATCCATAGGAAGATATACGTAAAGCGTCAATTGACGCATTGAAATCTTCGATTGTGGCTCTATACAAACTACAAGATTTGCAAGGCGTTTACAATGCTATTACAATTATGATACCCAAATTGGGTCAAATTATGCATCATGACGAAGAAGTTTCTGTTGTACTCTTTGTCCAATTTGACGAGTTTACTGGAGATGAAGACTAAGACGCTGAATAGAGCGAATATGATGAGACTATCGTAGAGGGTGCTGGCAATATACTTGGTTATATATGGTCCTTCGAGCCGGAATGGATAAAACAACGAAACAAGGCGCAATCAGTCACATATTTGGATCACAATTCGAATAATTTTTTGGGCAATATACAAGAAAAAGCTTTAAGTAAATTTGCTTATTAGCTATTTGTATTCTATCATTCAAAAGTAGAAATTGCGATAAATTTTTTTGTATTCACGTGTGAGTTCGGTTATATGTGCGTCTAAAAAAATGAAGCAACATAAAGCAGTTGGCGCAAAGCAAGAGAAGCAAATAATTGGGAAATTTGTAAGCGTGTAATTTAAGCGAAAAGAGCGAAAAACTACTGGAATAAGTGTCTTTGGGAACAGAAAGCAATTTTTGGAATTCAAAATGCAGTAAATGATCCAAATTATTACAAATTTACTTTCTTCAGCTAACGATGTAATCAAAAAGGCCACCGCTGATTTGCAGGAGGCTTACAAGCATTCTGGGAATGTCCCAGCTATTTGCGAAATTGCCGTCTCGACAATGAAGCCACAGGTGCGTCAATATTCTGTTGCACTACTTAAGAAGCATTTAGCGAAATTGCGTCAATGGAACAAAGTGGCGGTTGACCAACAGCAAATTATTAAGCAGGGTATGCTTAATGCCCTCATGCAGGAGAAACAAAAGTCTGTACGTAAGGTTATTGCTCAATTTCTTGATGGTTTTGTGCGTCACGAAGCCAAAGAGTCCGATTCATGGATGAGCGAAGTGATAAAGTTCATCTACAGCTACTGTTCTTTTACCGATCCTAAAAAAAGCGAGCTAGATTCATCTACATTTACTATTTTGGCCTTATACCTAGTCACAATAAACGAGCCTAATACGTCTATTGACACTTTACGATAATATTTCTCAAAGTAAGGGATGAACGGTACTCCATCTTTTCATCTAAATATGCATTTTTAACACTGTATCCCGCAATGTTGTCCATATAATTATCCTCCCCATCCGAGTTATCATTATCGATATCATCTTGCTTGAAGAAACGAAGTGAATTTAGAGAAGGCGGGTGCTCGAACCGAAAGATGTTCCGTCGCATGGTTTCGAGATATTTGTTGCAAGTAGCCTCCGAGCATCCTTCGGCTATAGCGGCCATGCCTAAGTAGGAAACACAATGTGGCAGTGGGTATCAAAAGCATGAACAAATTGATCGACCTCAGGCTGCAAAGCAAATGCTTGAAAAAATTTAACAATTAACGGTATGGACTTCTGCAGCGTTTATTCAGCTGTGTTGGGACCCAATGTGAACGGCACCAAATAAGTCATACCAGTTACAATGTTGAAAACCATAAATAACCAAGTATATTGCCAGCACCCTCTACGATAGCCTCATCGTATTCGCTCCTCGTCAAATTGGTAAGCGACCTTGCCCTGGAGCACGTCCATTATACAAGAGAAGACAACATCACGAAGTTCAACCGATCGTTTTCAAAAGATCACCCAAACCTTCAAGTGCAGACAACACAACAGGAACTTCTTCGGCATCATGTACAATTTGACACAATTTGGGGATCCAAATTGTAATAGCATTGGAAACGTCTTGCAAATCTTGTAGTTTGTATAGAGCCACAATTAACAATTTCAATGCGTCAATTGGCACTTTACGTATGATTTCCTGTGGATGATCGATCATCTTATAAACATTTTGATAGGATTTCTCCAAGTAAGGGATGAAAGCGATCGGTATACTCGGCAAATTTCTTAATTGCTAAAATGGCATCCTCTTTTAAAGTGAATGTTTATTTATAAGATTTATCGAGAAATGCAATTTACGTATTGTTTGCCGATTGAATGTATATGTATGTAGTTTGTCTTTTTACTGTAGATTCTAGCTTTAATTGTTATTGTGCCTTTAGCTGAATTGTTGTTACGCAGTTCTGCTAATTGCTTTATTAAGCCTAAGGGGTACTGCCGGAAATTCGTTGCAAATAAATACTTGAACTTTTATTTTTTCTTTTGTGGTTGTTGTGTGCATATATAATATATATAAATGTAAGCGCATAAGTTAAGGCAATCAATAGTTTGTTAATATAAAATACATATATACACATATATATGTAAATATAGTATTATATAAGTACATATGTATATAAGTATATTCACCGGATTTTTTATTTTTTTTATATATCAATTTTTTGGAATTTTCCGTTAACGTTAACAGTATACAGGATTTACAACATACATATATAATTAATAAAAAAAATGAAAACGATACACTTTCTTTGTCTCGCCTCAAGGGGTTTTGGGGAGAATAGATGTGTGTGTTTTTTTTTGAGGATTTTGTAGTTTTCTCTTTTTGCCTTATCGCCAGCTTTTACGATGCCTGTTGTGCATCTCTCTCCCTGTGTTTTTGCTGCTGCATATATATTTTGTTGTTAATCTCGCGCCCGTATTTAGGTCAAAAAAATATTGTCGACGCAATAGCGAATATTTAGAATAGTCGACGAGTGAACCGGTTTTTTTAAAATGTTTAAAGGCTCGAGTTTTTCTGTTTTTCAATTTATATAACTCTTTCGAAAACCACGGACTTATACTTTTGTTTTTGTTAACAATTACTATTGGAACATACTTTTCAAATAATTTCATAATAATATTATTAAAATGAGAGACACTCAATTCAATGTCACCATTATAATTAGGCCATGTTATTGTAGAAAGTTCTATATTTAATTTTTTTAAATTAGCTTTTGCAAAGTTAAACCGAGTACAGAAGCACGAAGTTTGATGATTATTATCCCGTACAATGCCTGAGATTTCGACAGATATTTCCAAAGCAGGATGATATGAGTCCTCTGGTAGAACAAGAGGATTACTCTGAATAACGGAACACTTTGCGGAGGTATCAACGTATACTAAATCTAAGCATTTACCAAATTTATTCGGAATCAAATTAATTTGGTTCAGACCCAACTCGGACATTTTTTCGAAAAACTCATTAAAACATGACCGATTGCAAATCGGCACGATATAGTCATCGAATGGTTTCCACGAAGCACACGGTAAATGAAATCACCTAATACAATTATTGAATCTGCATTATTTGCCATCGAGGTAGCACTATTTATTAAAGAAGCATGCTGCATGTATACAGATAAGCCGGAATGGGGTGGTATATAAGATAGGGTTAAATAAATAAAGCAACTATTAACGTATACTCTAATACATTTAAATTCAAATGAGTCGGTCCCTGGAACAAGAATATTTTCAGATGGGATAGAGGAATGCACGGCAAATAGAACACCTCCACCGATTCTGTTCAGTCGATCACATCTAAAAACTTGAAATTTGCTGTTTTAAATCTCATTATCAAATATGTGAGGTTTTTAAAATGTTTCTGTAAATCCAATTATATAATATTGAAATTAAAATTGGAACTGTTTAAATACAAGTCGGTAAATTTTGTATTAAGACCTTTAACATTTTGATAATAAATGCTTAGCGAATTTTTACCAATCAGTTTTTTATATCGGTGGTTGCTTTTGCTAATTTAGCAATGTTTTCCTCAATTTGACTTCTAAGTTTAGGCTTAAATTCGTGTACAAAAGTCCCAGGTGGCCAGAATGAACTATCTAAGATCTTTTTGAATGTTTCAAGAGATACGTCTATTTTAAACGATGATATACTTCTATCATAATTGAAGTTAAATTTACGTATATTGATATCATCGATTTTTAAACGTGACGAAATGTAAGATTTAATGTCCTCCACCAAGGTATCTTTGGCAAGTCTCGAAATAAATATAGACTTTTTAGGTGGAATAACTATCAAGTTATTAACTGAGGCTACTAAGTTAATAGGGGGAGCCTTTGGAATTGTGAGACACTTATTACTATTAGATAGAGCTTTTGGGGAATTGAGCTCTTTGGAAGTTGACGGCTTATCACCTTGAGGGCAAGGAGAAGAGAGATTTATTAGGTCATTGGGAGGAGACGTTCTTTTCTGAACAGAAGAACTAAGTGTTACTTCATCGGAAGGACGTTTACTCTTAGGAGCAGGTTTAGAGGATTCGTGAGAATCATTCAGGCACTTAAAAGATTTGAACAATTTTTCATAGTGCCTAAATTTTTCAGTGAGGGTTACAAGATCACGACCGATTTCGTTAAAGCCATTGCGTGTCTCCCTATAAACTTTAAATAGATCGATTTCAATAGATCTACAATTTAAACAGGACCAACGCAATCCCTTACAGTCGATAATAGAATCTAAGATTCTACCAGTCAGTCCAGCACATTTAATATGGGCAAGCCCATCACAAAGCCAGCATGAAACGTAGCGATCTGACTCGCCTTTAATGTTACAATTGGGGAAGTTACAAGACATAATAAACCACAAGAATGAAGATCAAATAAAAGAGTAGGTAGAACAAAATTTAATAGATTAATAATAAATTAGTGTGTTAATAAAATATTATTAATAATAAATTCAATTAAGAATATATTAATATTAATAATAATAAATTCAATTAAGAACAATTTTTTTTTATCAAAGTTTAAAACCAAGACAATTTGAAGAAGCAATATAGCGAGCAGTTTTAGAAGCACTGTAACAAATAAAAAGCTAAACGCAACACAGCTGTGAATAAAGAAGTAGATAAGATAAACAAAGTGAGAAAATAGAATAAAATAAAACAAAATGAAAGAAAGGCTGACTCGGCACCAAAAATTGGAAAGTTTAAACTTTTTAATACCGCAAAAAACAAAACATAAAATACTTATCATGAAACTGAGAGTTTAATCACTAAAAATTTGTATTAACACGGTAATAAAAATTAGTTAAATTTCGAGAATTTTTTAAAATAAAAACACAAATGTACACAGCTAAAAGAATTGCAGCTTAAGAGCTTGAAGTGCTGCCACCTATGATATTTGATTATTAATGTTTTGGCTTTTATGTATATTTTTGGGATTCGCGCCGCGTTTCGATTTTTTGTTTTTTGGTTTCGCGCCCGTTTATTTTTGTGTTTAAGTATGTTTTCATTTTATGTTTTTGTTTTTTGGGACATTTAATATGTTTATCCGCTTTTCCTCTTTTATGTTATATATGTGTGTTTATGTGTTCGAACATATGTTCGGTCACTCAACTCTCAAATTCGCTTTTGGCATATGTATGTATATACTTATATATACGTACATTTATTTTCTTTATGTACACAAATAACATATATATATATATATATATTTGTATATTTCTTTATATTACACTGCACTTTTTTTTTCCAAGAACTGTCACTGTACCTTTTTGGTTTTTTTTTGTTCAGTTTTTGTCACTCCACGGGTTTTTTTTTTATTTGTTTTCTAATAAATGAACCGGTTATTTTTCACTATTTGTTCAGTTTTTGTCACATTATTTTTTGTTCACGCTGTTAGTTTTTGTTCACGTTATTTAATTATTATTATTTTTTCTTTTATGTTTAAATAGTTCCGTTCACTAGGACTCGAAGGACCATAAATAACCAAGTACGAAATTAATTTTGATTTCACTCACCGCTAGTAAAATCAGTCGGTAAAAACGAAGTAATTTTGGGAAAGCGGGTGCTCGAACCGAAAGATGTCCTCTCGTAAGCGAATCGATGCTAAAAAGAAGCGTATGGGATCCTTTTGTAGTCCCTTATATATCTATTGATTGATGGCTTTATGGTAGTGTGATCGTGGCGATGTTGTATATGTGTGCGTGTTGGTGCATGGTGTAGTGATGTGGAATGTATGGGCGGTAGGCGTGGTGATGTGGATGTGAATTGATGTGGTAAATGTGGTGTGACAGTGTCTTATGATGATGGGGAATGAGTGGTCATTTAGCCATACCACCATAATAACCAAGTTCGAAATTAATTTCGATTTCACTCACCGCTAGTAAAATCAATTGATAAAAACGAAATGAATTTAGGGAAAGCGGGTGCTCAAACCGAAAGATGTTCCGGCGCATGGTTTCGAGATATTTGTTGCAAGTAGCCTCCGAGCATCCTTCGGTTGTGGCGGCCATGCCTAAGTAGGCAACAGAACGTGGAAGTGGGTCCTGACCCTGCAATTCGGGCTCCAAAAGGTGCATTAATGGCGGAGTCAATTTCTCTGGTGGCACGCTCAGTGCAAGGTCCATTGTTTGAGTAGCCGTTGTCATCGGATTCGTGTTGTCTTCACCCAAAAAGTATTCTTCATCATCGTCTTCGTTTTCGGGTTCAGTTGCCATCAAATTGAAAAAAAATTCAAATTATGGGCTCGATCAACTTTCGTTTGAAAATCAGTTTTTTCTTTAAGCGAACGAACCAGCCAACGTAAGCCGCGACTTTTATGCGCATAGCGCTATCAAATAGGGCATTACTTGCTGCCTCCAAGAACAACTTCGACAACATTTTTATGTGATTGTTCAGCAATTTAGCATTTAAATCTGCCAACTGAATGCCAACTGAATTGGTCGACCTCAGTCTGCCCAGCAAATGCTTGAAGGGATTTCCAATTAACGGTATGGACTTCTGCAACTTTTGTTCGGCTGTTCTGTGGCCCAATGTGAACGGCACCAAAGAAGTCATATTAATTAGAATGTTGAAAATAACAGGTGTAGCCATGTTGCCAGTTGCTTCGGTGGTCACCACTGCAGCAGTGAACATTCCATTCCAATATGAAACCGATTCCATGTGCTGCAAAAATTGATCAGAGGCCGCATCAGCCAAAATAGGAAATGAAGACGAACCTAGCTCGCTTTGCTTAGGATCGGTAGAAGAGTAGTAGCTGTAGGTGAACTTTAGCACTTCGGTCATCCATGAGTCAAACTCTTTGGCTTCGCGACGCACCAAAACACCAACAAATTGGGCAATTGCTTTACGCCCAGACTTTTGCTGCTCCTGCATGAGAGCATAAAGCATACCCTGCTTAATAATTTGCTGTTGCTCAACCTGCACTTTGTTCCATTGACGCAGTTTCGCAAAATGCTTCTTAAGTAGTGCAACAGAATATTGACGCACCTGTGGCTTCATTGTCGAGACGGCAATTTCGCAAAGAGCTGGTACAGTCTCAGAACGCTTGTAGGCCTCCTGTAAATCAGCGGTGGCCTTTTTGATTACACCGTTAGCCGAAGAAAGAAAATTTGTAATAATTTGGATTATTTGCTGCATTTTGGATTCCAAAAATTTCTTTTTGTTCCCGAAGACTCTTATTCCGAGTTGCCAATTATTTGCTTATTTGGCTTTGCACCAACTGCTTTATGTTCCTTCGTTTTTTTAGACGCACTTATAACCGAACTCACACGTAATACAAAGAAATGTATCGCAATTTCTACTTTTTGCATATAATTATTTGCAAAACGTTATGTGAATTGCACTAATATTCTCCGTACTACCTCACCTGGCAGATGATTTTCAAAGAATGATAGAATAAAAACAGCTAATAAGAAAATTAACTGAAAGCTTTTACTTGTATATTGTGTGCCTGATTTCGCCTTGCTTTCGTTGTTTGTTCCGTTCTGGCTCGAAGGATCATAAATAACCAAGTATATTGGCAGCACACTCTACGATAGCCTCATCCTATTCACTCTCCTCAGCATCTTCGTCTTCATCTCCAGTTGACTCGTCAAACTGGCAAGCGACCTTGCCCTGGAGCATTTCTGTTATACAAGAGAAGACTACATCACGAAGTTCAACCGTTGGTAAATAGATTTGTTTCAACTTTTTCAAAAGATCACTCAAATCTACAAGTGCAGACAACACAACAGAAACTTCTTCATGCACAATTTGGCCTAATTTGGGTATCAAGATTGCAATAGCATTGGGAACGTCTTGCAAATCTTGTAGTTTGTGTAGAGCCACAATGAAGGAGCTCAATGCGTCAATTGACACGTTACGTATGTCTTCCTGTGAATGATCGATACTCTTGTAAACATTTGGATAAGATTTCTCCAAGTAAGGGATGAAAGCGACTCCGGTATGCTCGGAAAATTTCTTCAATGATAAAATGTCATCGTCTTTTTCTTCTAAATATGAATTTTCAACACTGTTTCCCGCAATGTTGTTCAAATCATCATCCTCCCCATCCGAGTTTTCAATATCGATATCATCTTCGTTTTCATCGGCCTCCTCTGCTGGCGCTTATGTCAATATATTCGGATATAATTATATATGTAAATATATAAGATAATTTTTATTTATAAGGTTTATCGGTGAATGCAATTTGCGTATTATTTGCCGATTGAATGTATATGTATGTTTGTATTTTTGTCTTTTTGCTGTAAATTCTAGCTTTAATTGTTATTGTGTCTTTAGCTTACTTGTTGTTACGCAGTCCCGCTAGTTGCTTTATTAAGCCTAAGGGCTACTGTCGCAAATTCGTTGAACGTAAATACTTGAACTTTAATTTTTAGTTTGTGGTTGTTGTGAGTATATGTATACAAATGTAAGCGCATAAGTTAAGGCAATCAATAATTTGTTAATATAATATATACAATATATACTAGCTGACCCGGCGAACTTCGTACTGCCTAACAGTCAATTAATGTCGTGTTATCTTTTAGCTGAACTTATTTAGGCTCTGATGAAGATAATACAATGATACAAAGTAAATATAAACATAGGTAGATATATAAAAGTATTTAATTATGATCAACAATACATACAGAAAGAGAATACAAATTAAAATAAAGTACTTCAAACACGTGTCAGAAAAAAAAAGATTAAAATAAAGTATGTTGTGTAGCATGTGATGCACTCGGATTAACTCTTTTCATTCAAGCAACTTGTGGCAAACGACATTCTTTGTTTTTTTGCCAGGCGCAAGAACAAATAAAGCGGATGGTTTACCGACACGTAAACATGCCACGTGACCCTGTGATTTGGTAATCGTCATGGCGAAGGCAAGACGAATCGGGAATTGAATTCGTTTAAATTCAAAGGGCATTTAAATAAGAATAAGAACTTCCTCGTCTCTAAATTTCTTTAAAATTCTTTGAATATCAACGCGGGAATCACATTGCTCATCAGTTTTCTTATCACCAAACGTGTTCCATTGCACAGTTTTGGTTGGTTTAAATTTCTAATCATGATCACTGTCGAGCCAACCCTAAGCTGCAAATTGTGCGGAGGTAAACCAGGCACATCCAAGGAGTCTAAAAATTCAGTTGGGTAATTAGTGGCTGAATTATAATATTTAGGTCGGAGTTGTCTTCAAAAAGATAATGGCGGACCGCCCTAATATCTTAAAGGACATACTTATATCTGTTGGACTGTAATTTCCTTAAATTCGAAAAGGAAATTAGAACAAAAACTCTGGGGATACAATGGAATGCGATATCTGACCAGTCTTCATATACTACAGAGTCAATACCAGCATTATCCGCCATAACAAACCGACAAATTTTATTCTCTGTGGCAATACCTTTCGACGCCGCACGATTGCTTTCGCCAATTATGATACAAGCCAAAATACTAATACAAGAATTATGGATAGATGGAACCGATTGCGATGAACAAATAAAACCATTTCGTTTAGAAAAGTGGTCCCAGTTTGCGAGCAATCTAAATGATATCTCACAGATACAAATCCCTCGATGGGTAAACTATGCCCCAGAGCACAAAGTCGAACTACACGGCTTCTGTATACGTACGCACACAAAGCGAGATTGCGACCACAAGCCACTTACTAATAGCAAAAACAAAAGTAGGTCCTTTAAAAGTAATAAGTATATTACGACTTGAACTGTGTAGCGTTACTACTAGCCAAACTAGTATCTATGGTGCGAATGCATTTAAACATGGCTGACTAATTCCACAATTTTCCCACCACCGATTTTATCATATACAGGTTAACACGGCTTTAATATTATTGTTATCTACTATCTAAAAATAAGTCGGGTTTTCCTTCCTGACGCTATAACTCCAGAACGCAAGAACCGATTTCCACGGTGTCGCATTCGTTGGAAAGGTCTCGGGCTCCGTGAGGTTTATAGCAAAGAAAATTCAGGAAAAATTTCAACAGAAAAGCGGGAAAATCTTTTTTCACATACAGCGCCATCTCTGATACATAACATGTACTACAAACCAATATTTTAAGTAGATGGCGCCGGAGCGCGATACATTGTTTGACAGCTACTCATTGTTCTCTGCTCATTTAATTTCATGTGACAAACCGGTATTGTGTTCACTTGAAATTGTGAAAAAAAACTTAAAAAAAATAAGTTATTCGTTTCCTAACATTTCAATTGGAAACCATCAAATCAATAACGTGTATTTTTATACACAGGTGGTAAGTTGAACTGTGTAAATTATGTGGATCGTGCATTTGAGGTTAAATTCACTACTCTGTCCATAGTCCAAAAGCAAGTCCAAATGCAAGTCAGTAACAAGTGTATTCACAGAACTTAAGCGTAGAAAGACAAAATGTAATAAGAGAACATGCCCGATTGAGACAACGCGTGAACACACGAAGATCATTAGCTTCATACAATCGCTTGGGATTCCAATATGATCCCACTGCGAACTACAGTTATGATGAAAATTTAGATATTGGATCAATGACGACTATATGCCGATATTGCAATGCGTTAAATTTCAAAAGAGAAACGGCTGGATTGTGCTGCGCAAGTGGAAAAGTCAAACTGGATCCATTACTTACACCACCAGAACCACTGAGACCATTGTTCGATGGAAGTGATCCCGATTCCAGCCATTTTCTTCAACACATCCTTGAATACAATAACTGCTTTCGCATGACTTCCTTTGGAACTAATATCAATCGAGAAGGCGGCTTCATGCCGACTTGCAAGGTTAAGATACAACACACATAACCGATCATTCACACCAACACAATAAATTGCAACACATAACAACTACATATACACCACACACTACACCATCACACGATCACAAGTTACAAAGTATTCTTTAACAAATGATTGTTTGCAATTACAGATACAAGGACAAATGTATCATTTGCATGGTTCAATGGTGCCAACACCAGATGAACCGCATCAATTTCTGCAAATATATTTAATTTCGTCGATGGTTGATCAGCTGAATGTGTGGAGCAATATACAGGGAACACAACAATTAAAGAGACGAATTATTGAACAGTTGCAATCATTTTTACACGCTAATAATGCTGTGGTTAATATGTTCAAAACAGCATTGGAACGAACAAATTTGTCATAAGAGCGGATTGTACTCCAACAGGAGAACATGTGCGAAGATTCAATGCACCCACCGTTAATGATGTTGCTGCAATTATTGTTGGCGATCTAACTAAATCGCGTGACATTGTCGTTCAGCGAAGAAGCAATATCATGCATCGTGTAAACGAGACACATCGTTTGAACGATGCGTTACAATATCCAATCATTTATTGGCAAGGGCAAGACGGGTACGACATCATGTTGAAGACGGTCGATCCAATTTCAGGTACAATATTCACACACTAATTATTGCTATTATTGGTTTCCATTAACAATTCATTTAATTTTGCATTTTCAGGCGTAACAACGAATAAAAATCTAAGCGCAATGAATTACTATGCGTATCCTATGATGATTCGCACACATGAGGAGAATGTCATTCTGAAGTTCCGTCGGCTATTCCAGCAATTCGCTGTCGACATGTATGTCAAAGTCGAGACCAAACGTTTAGCGTTCATCCGATTCAATCAGGCAAAGCTACGATCTGAGGACTATATACACTTGCGTGATGCTATTCATTCAGATGGTGATGTTCAGAATATTGGACGTCTGATGATTCTCCCATCATCTTATATCGGAAGCCCTCGCCACATGCACGAATACGCTCAAGACGCTATGACGTACGTGCGAAATTATGGAACTCCGGATTTATTTATTACGCTCACATGCAATCCAAAGTGGACGGAAATTGAACGTGAGTTGGAACCGGGCCAAAAACCGCAAGATCGCCATGACATAATCGGCAGAGTATTTCAGCAAAAACTCAAGGTTATGATGGATGTGCTTACTAAGTATCAAGTTTTTGGTGACACACGTTGTTATTCGTACTCGGTGGAATGGCAGCAGCGTGGACTAACGCATGCTCATATCCTAATTTGGTTGCTGAACAAATTACATTCAAATGAAGTAGATGACATCATATCAGCTGAAATTCCTGATCCAGTCACTGATCCCCATCTACACGACAGTGTGACGACACAGATGGTTCATGGACCGTGCGGTGCATTAAATCCAATATCGCCTTGCATGGCTGATGGAAAGTGCACTAAACGATATCCGCGACCGTTAGTTACCGAAATAGTCACAGGGAACGATGGATATCCAGTTTATCGTCGGCGTTCAAAAGAAGATAATGGTCGAACTATCAAAGTTAAAGTTCAAAATCAAGAGATTGAGATCGGAAATGAATTCATTGAACCATATTGCCCACTGCTATCACGTATTTTCAAAACACATGCAAACGTTGAGAGTTGTCATTCGGCCAAATCAATCAAATATTTGTGCAAGTACGTCACAAAAGGCAGCGATATGGCTGTGTTTGGTATTGCGTCGGAAAATGCGAATGACGAAATCAGCAACTTCGAAATGGGCAGATACGTCAGTACTAATGAAGCACTGTGTTCTCATTTCAAATTCATGAAAGATATCCCACAGTTGTATATTTAGCAGTGCATTTGGAAAATGGCCAAAGAGTTTACTTCACTGAGGCTAATGCGGCACAACGAGCTGAGAGACCACTGTCGACAACATTGACTAGCTTCTTTGCAATGTGTGAAGCAGATCCCTTCGCAGTGACGCTGATGTACGTTGAAATGCCCAAGTATTACACTAGGAATCAATCAACAAAGAAATTCCAACGTCGCAAACAAGGAACCCCAATTCCAGATTGGCAACATCTGTTTTCCGCTGATGCACTAGGTCGCATGTATACTGTTCATCCTAGAAATGATGAATGTTTTTATTTGCGACTGCTGTTGGTAAATGTACGTGGACCAAAATCATTTGCGCATTTGAAAACTGTGAATGGCCACCAATGCCAAACATATCGAGAAGCATGTCAACTATTGGGTTTGCTGGAGAACGATTCTCATTGGGATTTAACACTTGCGGATTCAGTTCTTTCATCAAATGCGTACCAAATACGAACGCTGTTCGCAATTATCATCACCACATGTTTTCCTTCGCAACCAATTCAGTTATGGAACAAATACAAAGACGACATATGTGAAGATATCTTGCATCGCTTGCGCATCCAAACGAATAATCTTGACATCCAAATAACCGATCAAATCTACAATGAAGGATTGAAGCTGATTGAGGATCAATGCTTGACTATTGCAAACAAGCTACTGATTGAAGTAGGAATGATTGCGCCAAATCGATCGATGCATGATGCATTCAACCAAGAATTAAATCGAGAGCTGCAATACAATGTTGATACATTGCAGGAATTCGTTCGAAATAATGTGCCGTTGCTGAATGAACAGCAAAAACAAGTATACAAAATATTAATGCAAGCGGTGGACAATAATACTGGTGGTCTATTCTTCCTGGACGCACCTGGAGGAACAGGGAAAACATTTGTCATCATTGATTTTGGCCACTATTCGATCAAGATGTGACATAGCTTTGGCGTTAGCATCATCTGGAATTGCGGCGACTCTTCTTGATGGCGGTCGTACTGCACATTCTGCGCTTAAGTTGCCACTCAATTTAAAAACAATTGATACTCCAACATGCAATATTTCCCGATCCAGTGCAATGGGAAAGTTGTTGATGCAATGCAAGCTCATTGTTTGGGATGAGTGCACAATGGCACATAAGAAGTCACTTGAAGCACTTAACTTCACACTGAAGGATCTTCGGCGAAATAACAACATCTTTGGCGGCTTGATGGTATTTTTGGCAGGCGATTTCAGGCAGCCGTTGCCAGTAATTCCCCGTGGAACGCCTGCAGATGAATTGAATGCTTGCCTGAAGGCATCACCCTTATGGAATACGGTAAAACATTATCGCTAACCACTAATATGAGAGTTCAACTTCAAAATGATCAAAGTGCGGAACAATTTTCCAAACAATTGTTAGCTTTAGGAATGGGAAAGTCCCAGTTGATGCGACATCTGGATTAATTACTCTTACCAACGACTTTTGCCGATTTGTAGACTCTCAATTAGCTCTTATTGAAAATGTTTTCCCAAACATTAGTGAGAATTATCAGAATCATGCTTGGTTGAGTCAACGAGCAATTCTTGCCGCAAAGAATAATGATGTACAGGCACTAAATTTCACCATTCAATCAAAAATTGCTGGCGATTTGGTGACATACAATTCCGTTGATTCCATAACAAATCCCGATGATGTAGTAAATTATCCAACGGAGTTTTTGAACCCTCTGGAGTTACCACGATTTCCACCACATGATTTGCAACTCAAAGTTGGTACAGTTATTATGATATTGCGTAATTTGAATCCACCGCGACTTTGCAACGGTACTCGACTGTCGGTAAAAAGACTTATGCCGAATTTGATTGAGGCAACCATTATTAACGGCAAGTACGCAGGTGAAAATGTATGTATTCCTCGAATACCAATGATTCCGACTGATCTTCCGTTTGACTTCAAGCGATTGCAATTTTCAGTTCGCCTTGCGTTCGCCTTGCGTTCGCAATGACAATTAACAAGTCGCAAGGTCAATCGCTTAGTGTTTGCGGGATAAATTTAGAAAATTATTGTTTTTCACATGGGCAGATATACGTGGCGTATTCACGAGTTGGGAAACCATCCGCTTTGTTTGTGTTAACATCAGACCAAAAAACAAAAAATGTGGTTTACCAGAGAGCACTTCAATGAAACGGATAATATGCGGACACGTATAACGCTTCGATTCAGTATTCACTTTGGATTCACGTTCATTTACTTAGAGAATTTCAACTAAATAACACTTCATTTTTGTCATCGAAATGAATTCCTTACTGCTGTGAAATGAAATAAAATGTTTTCTTTTTGAATATAAAACAAAAAAAAAATTTTTCTTCATCTTTTAATTACCAGACGAAATGTTACATAAAACAAAGCCATCTGGTGGCGAAACGGAGTTTGCCGGGTTTGCTAGTCTACTATATAAATAGTAGACTTCCCCCCTTACTGAGGCTATAACTCCAGAACGCAAGAACCGATTTCCACGGTGTCGCATTCGTTGGAAAGGTCTCGGGCTCCGTGAGGTTTATAGCAAAGAAAATTCAGGAAAAATTTCAACAGAAAAGCGGGAAAATCTTTTTTCACATACAGCGCCATCTCTGATACATAGCATGTACTACAAACCAATATTTTAAGTAGATGGCGCCGGTGCGTGATACATTGATTGACAGCTACTCATTGTTCTCTGCTCATTTAATTTCATGTGACAAACCGGTATTGTGTTCACTTGAAATTGTGAAAAAAAATTTAAAAAAATAAGTTATTCGTTTCCTAACATTTCAATTGGAAACCATCAAATCAATAACGTGTATTTTTATACACAGGTGGTAAGTTGAACTGTGTAAATTATGTGGATCGTGCATTTGAGGTTAAATTCACTACTCTGTCCATAGTCCAAAATGCCTAGAGGACGACGTGCAAACATCGGCCGTCGCACAAGACATGCAAGTCAGTAACAAGTGTATTCACAGAACTTAAGCGTAGAAAGACAAAATGTAATAAGAGAACATGCCCGATTGAGACAACGCGTGAACACACGAAGATCATTAGCTTTATACAATCGCTTGGCATTCCAATATGATCCCACTGCGAACTACAGTTATGATGAAAATTTAGATATTGGATCAATGACGACTATATGCCGATATTGCAATGCGTTAAATTTCAAAAGAGAAACGGCTGGATTGTGCTGCGCAAGTGGAAAAGTCAAACTGGATCCATTACTTACACCACCAGAACCACTGAGACCATTGTTCGATGGAAGTGATCCCGATTCCAGCCATTTTCTTCAACACATCCTTGAATACAATAACTGCTTTCGCATGACTTCCTTTGGAGCTAATATCAATCGAGAAGGCGGCTTCATGCCGACTTGCAAGGTTAAGATACAACACACATAACCGATCATTCACACCAACACAATAAATTGCAACACATAACAACTACATATACACCACACACTACACCATCACACGATCAGAAGTTACACCGTATTCTTTAACAAATGATTGTTTGCAATTACAGATACAAGGACAAATGTATCATTTGCATGGTTCAATGGTGCCAACACCAGATGAACCGCATCAATTTCTGCAAATATATTTAATTTCGTCGATGGTTGATCAGCTGAATGTGCGGAGCAATATACAGGGAACACAACAATTAAAGAGACGAATTATTGAACAGTTGCAATCATTTTTACACGCTAATAATGCTGTGGTTAATATGTTCAAAACAGCATTGGAACGAACAAATTTGTCATAAGAGCGGATTGTACTCCAACAGGTGAACATGTGCGAAGATTCAATGCACCCACCGTTAATGATGTTGCTGCAATTATTGTTGGCGATCTAACTAAATCGCGTGACATTTTCGTTCAGCGAAGAAGCAATATCATGCATCGTGTAAACGAGACACATCGTTTGAACGATGCGTTACAATATCCAATCATTTATTGGCAAGGGCAAGACGGGTACGACATCATGTTGAAGATGGTCGATCCAATTTCAGGTACAATATTCACACACTAATTATTACTATTATTGGTTTCCATTAACAATTCATTTAATTTTGCATTTTCAGGCGTAACAACGAATAAAAGTCTAAGCTCCAGATATCCAGTTTATCGTCGGCGTTCAAAAGAAGATAATGGTCGAACTATCAAAGTTAAAGTTCAAAATCAAGAGATTGAGATCGGAAATGAATTCATTGAACCATATTGCCCACTGCTATCACGTATTTTCAAAACACATGCAAACGTTGAGAGTTGTCATTCGGCCAAATCAATCAAATATTTGTACAAGTACGTCACAAAAGGCAGCGACACGGCTGTGTTTGGTATTGCGTCGGCAAATGCGAATGACGAAATCAGCAACTTCCAAATGGGCAGATACGTCAGTACTAATGAAGCACTGTGTTCTCATTTCAAATTCATGAAAGATATCCCACAGTTGTACATTTAGCAGTGCATTTGGAAAATGGCCAAAGAGTTTACTTCACTGAGGCTAATGTGGCACAACGAGCTGAGAGACCACCATCGACAACATTGACTAGCTTCTTTGCAATGTGTGAAGCAGATCCCTTCGCAGCGACGCTGATGTACGTTGAAATGCCCAAGTATTACACTAGGAATCAATCAACAAAGAAATTCCAACGTCGCAAACAAGGAACCCCAGTTCCAGATTGGCAACATCTGTTTTCCGCTGATGCACTAGGTCGCATGTATACTGTTCATCCTAGAAATGATGAATGTTTTTATTTGCGACTGCTGTTGGTAAATGTACGTGGACCAAAATCATTTGCGCATTTGAGAACTGTGAATGGCCACCAATGCCAAACATATCGGGAAGCATGTCAACTATTGGGTTTGCTGGAGAACGATTCTCATTGGGATTTAACACTTGCGGATTCAGTTGTTTCATCAAATGCGTACCAAATACGAACGCTGTTCGCAATTATCATCACCACATGTTTTCCTTCGCAAACAATTCAGTTATGGAACAAATACAAAGACAACATATGTGAAGATATCTTGCATCGCTTGCGCATCCAAACGAATAATCCTGACATCCAAATAACCGATCAAATCTACAATGAAGGATTGATTCTGATTGAGGATCAATGCTTGACTATTGCAAACAAGCTACTGATTGAAGTAGGAATGATTGCGCCAAATCGATCGATGCATGATGCATTCAACCAAGAATTAAATCGAGAGCTGCAATACAATGTTGATACATTGCAGGAATTCGTTCGAAATAATGTGCCGTTGCTGAATGAACAGCAAAAACAAGTATACAAAATATTAATGAAGCGGAAGAACAGGGAAAACCACCATTCGATCAAGATGTGACATAGCTTTGGCATTAGCATCATCTGGAATTGCGGCGATTCTTCTTGATGGCAGTCGTACTGCACATTCTGCGCTTAAGTTGCCACTCAATTTAAAAACAATTGATACTCCAACATGCAATATTTCCCGATCCAGTGCAATGGGAAAGTTGTTGATGCAATACAAGCTCATTGTTTGGGATGAGTGCACAATGGCACATAAGAAGTCACTTGAAGCACTTAACTTTACACTGAAGGATCTTCGGCGAAATAACAACATCTTTGGCGGCTTGATGGTATTGTTGGCAGGCGATTTCAGGCAGCCGTTGCCAGTAATTCCCCGTGGAACGCCTGCAGATGAATTGAATGCTTGCCTGAAAGCATCACCTTTATGGAATAACGTAAAAACATTATCGCTAACCACTAATATGAGAGTTCAACTTCAAAATGATCAAAGTGCGGAACAATTTTCCAAACAATTGTTAGCTTTAGGAATTGGGAAAGTCCCAGTTGATGCGACATCTGGATTAATTACTCTTACCAACGACTTTTGCCGATTTGTAGACGCTCAATTAGCTCTTATTGAAAATGTTTTCCCAAACATTAGTGAGAATTATCAGAATCATGCTTGGTTGAGTCAACGAGCAATTCTTGCCGCAAAGAATAATGATGTACAGGCACTGAGTTTCACCATTCAATCAAAAATTGCTGGCGATTTGGTGACATACAATTCCGTTGATTCCATAACAAATCCCGATGATGTAGTAAATTATCCAACGGAGTTTTTGAACACTCTGGAGTTACCAGGATTTCCACCACATGCCTTGCAACTCAAAGTTGGTACAGTTATTATGATATTGCGTAATTTGAATCCACCGCGACTTTGCAACGGTACTCGACTGTCGGTAAAAAGACTTATGCCGAATTTGATTGAGGCAACCATTATTAACGGCAAGTACGCAGGTGAAAATGTATGTATTCCTCGAATACCAATGATTCCGACTGATCTTCCGTTTGACTTCAAGCGATTGCAATTTTCAGTTCGCCTTGCGTTCGCCTTGCGTTCGCAATGACAATTAACAAGTCGCAAGGTCAATCGCTTAGTGTTTGCGGGATAAATTTAGAAAATTATTGTTTTTCACATGGGCAGATATACGTGGCGTATTCACGAGTTGGGAAACCATCCGCTTTGTTTGTGTTAACATCAGACCAAAAAACAAAAAATGTGGTTTACCAGAGAGCACTTCAATGAAACGGATAATATGCGGACACGTATAACGCTTCGATTCAGTATTCACTTTGGATTCACGTTCATTTACTTAGAGAATTTCAACTAAATAACACTTCAAATTTGTCATCGAAATGAATTCATTACTGTTGTGAAGTGAAATAAAATTTTTTCTTTTTGAATATAAAACAAAAAAAAATTTTTCTTCATCTTTTAATTACCAAACGAAATGTTACATAAAACAAAGCCATCTGGTGGCGAAACGGAGTTTGCCGGGTTTGCTAGTAAATATATAATTATAAATAATTATGAAATTTATCGTGTTTGTGTAGGTAATGCATATGTCCGAAATGAATCAGCATTACGAGTTCTGAAAGGTGCAGCTTCCCGTAGTTTTATCACACGGGTTGACCAATCGAAAAGAACAAAATGATGTGGCGATCATGCCCGTAGACGAAAACGAATGCGTTTTGTGAATTGAGTGTGGTGTGGTGCGTCGTATGTGGCGAGGACCTGTAAGTGTTCTCTAGGGTGCGCCATTATTTTTCCGGGTATAGTGGAGTGTACATGTAGAGGAAGGCTTAACCTATTTAACCATTCTGGACCCCTAGGCGAATATTTTTCCTAGTTTTACACATGTTTACTAAAACGGTATATGTATTTATTACGGAATACTGCTTCTGAAGTAGCCGAGCGCGCAGTGGGTCACATGGTGATGGACTAATGTTATATCCATATTGACCTGTAGTGTATATAACGGCTTTTATTTTAAAAATATAATTTGTATGCATTTTGATGCTTATTTAAGTGCTTTAGTAGTTGCTTTTCGTATTTATTGTATTCTGCGGTTGTTTCTTTTATAACTTTATTATTTGTATCGTTTATTTAAAATTTCTTTACCGTCGGCTTATTAAGGTTAGTGACTCCACGCCTGACTCAGATATGGCCAGAATGGATGCTCTTTTGAAACCTTTGAAAAGGGATCTTGCGAGAGTACAGTGATTAGCCGTGAATTGAGAATGGCTTTTTTTTTTGAGTTGGTAATGTGGTAAATTCGATATATTTATGTTTGAGATATACTTTTTTAAAGTAGTATTTGAAGATTTTTATAGCTGATTCCCATAAATCAGTCATATGAGGAGCACTTAGATCGACGCCATAACTGCGACCTTTGCTTTCGGTAAGTCTAAGTGCGTCACTGTATCACATTGGGAATATGGTGATCCCTTAACATTATTTTTTAGTTATTTCATAATTATAAAAATTTAGGCAACTACAATATGAGCCACTATAGTAACATAGGTGTCGATTTTTCGACTTTTTAGGACAACTATGCTGCGAACAATATTATGTATGGACGTGGACGATTGTGGCCAAGAATAGGGAGATGTGAATATTGTTTGGATTATTTGAGAATTGTGACCAGGATTTTCGCTTGTACCATAATTGGCGAAAGTCATCCTACGGGGACGAAATTATTATTCCGGATAATGCGGATATTGACTCAGTAGGATATGAAAACTGATCAGATATCGCATTCCATTGAGTCCCCTGTATTTGTATGTTGCCCTTTTCAAATTTAAGGAATTTAGTGTACCAGAAGTTTTCTTTTGGAATATTTACTAATATATTTGGATGCTTTGGTTGAATTATATATATTTATGTTTTTAACACTGGAGTAGTCAGAAGAATTTCTGACTTGGTTTTTTGTGCCAATTTGTGGAATATTGGAAAATTGTGGCTTTGATGGTAGTCGTACGACGTACCGGCCATTGTTTCATCGAGTAGTTGTGGCTTTGTAGAAGTCCCCACAATACTAATCTTCTGGGGTTGTACTTAATAGGAGGGAGCGTTTTTCTAAATCCCGAAATTTCCTTAATTGTGAATTAAGGGATTCTTTTGAACTTTCGTCAATTTAAGTTGTTGATGTAAACTTGATCTGCAACCAGTTTACTTAGAATCCAACCGAATATAGTATTTTGTGCCAGAAGTGTGTTTGAAATTTTCTCAATACCTTCAAGTATTATCTGTGGTATGAGATCGCGGCCTAATAGCTTTAGGTGTGAAACCTTTTGCCAATGCTTGCTATTTATTGATTTTATAACTGGTTAGTTTTGCTGACAGTTGTAGCCTATTTTGTGCCCTAGACGCTATAAATGATCGTTGTGATCCTTGGTCTATTAAGGCCCTAAGCTTAAACAGTTCTCCTCTGTGTTCGATGGAGACAACTGCTGTGGGTAGTACAATAGTATTCTACTTTGATTTTCGGTGTGTAGTGTTTGGGTTTTTAATGCCTTTGAGCAGCATGGTGCTTCTTGGCAATTTTCGCAATATTGATTTTCGGGATTTGCTTTTCCAATTAAACCCTTCTCTTATGAGCGCTGCTTTGGGGTGAGCTGGGTATGTGCTGTAATGAAGCATTGAGTGGTGTTTTTTATGACAATAGAAGCAATTAAATTTGCTTGAAAAATTATTTCGTTCGTTAACTTTTCTGTTTTTGAACTTCTCGCACGATTGTAATTTATACCCTCTTATGTATAGTTCGCATGACGTATGTTTTTTATGTTCGGTTGTGAACGATTGCGTTTTATATAAGCTTCTGTTTATATTGATGTTGTATCTAGCTAGGACGGCCGTTCTTCATAACCTCTGTAAAATGTTTCTATGTCACATGCGGGCACCTCGAGGTAGATGCCTAAACTTGCCTCGTGATTCTGTATTTGTGGCAGCTCTACTCTCGGATGTGGAGTAGGTACAATTGCATATACTTATTAGCTTTAATTGATCAGAAATCATAGATTTTCTTTCTTTGTACTGGTTTAAGCAGTTTTCGTATATTGCGTAAGCCGATGATTTAAAATTGTGTGGTAGGTCCAAACTTTCATATCTACATATAAATGATAATTAATACAGAATACTATTTTACGTTTATAAGAGTTATTGTTAATATATTCGGATATAATTATATATGTAAATATATAAGATAATTTTTATTTATAAGGTTTATCGGTGAATGCAATTTGCGTATTGTTTGCCGATTGAATGTATATGTATGTATGTTTGTATTTTTGTCTTTTTGCTGTAGATTCTAGCTTTAATTGTTATTGTGTCTTTAGCTTACTTGTTGTTACGCAGTCCCGCTAGTTGCTTTATTAAGCCTAAGGGCTACTGTCGGAAATTCGTTGCACGTAAATACTTGAACTTTAATTTTTAGTTTGTGGTTGTTGTGAGTATATGTATACAAATGTAAGCGCATAAGTTAAGGCAATCAATAATTTGTTAATATAATATATACAATATATACTAGCTGGCCCGGCGAACTTCGTACTGCCTAACAGTCAATTAATGTCGTGTTATCTTTTAGCTGAACTAATTTAGGCTCTGATGAAGGTAAAACAATGATACAAAATATATATGAACATAGATAGATATATAAAAGTATTTAATTATGATCAACAATACATACAGAAAGAGAATACAAATTAAAATTAAGTACTTCAAACACGTGTCAGAAAAAAAAAGATTAAAATAAAGTATGTTGTGTAGCATGTGATGCACTCGGATTAACTCTTTTCATTCAAGCAACTTGTGGCAAAGGACATTCTTTGTTTTTTTGCCAGGCGCAAAAACAAATAAAGCGGATGGTTTACCGACACGTAAACATGCCACGTGACCCTGTGATTTGTTAATCGTCATGGCGAAGGCAAGACGAATCGGGAATTGAATTCGTTTAAATTCAAAGGGCATTGGAATAAGAACTTCCTCGTCTCTAAATTTCTTTAAAATTCTTTGAATATCAACGCGGGAATCACATTGCTCATCAGTTTTCTTATCACCAAACGTGTTCCATTGCACAGTTTGGGTTGGTTTAAATTTCTAATCATGATCACTGTCGAGCCAACCATAAGTTGCAAATTGTGCGGTGGTAAACCAGGCACATCCAAGGAGTCTAAAAATTCAGTTGGGTACTTAGTGGCTGAATTATAATATTTAGGTCGGAGTTGTCTTCAAAAAGATAATGTTGAACCGCCTTAATATCTTATAGGACATGCTTAAAGAAAATCTGTTGGACTATAATTTCCTTAAATTCGAAAAGGAAATTAGAACAAAAACTCTGGGGATACAATCGAATGCGATATCTGACCAGTCTTCATATACTACAGAGTCAATATCAGCATTATCCGCCATAACAAACCGACAAATTTTATTCTCTGTGGCAATACCTTTCGACGCTGCAGGATGGCTTTCGCCAATTATGATACAAGCCAAAAGACTAATACAAGAATTATGTATAGATGGAACCGATTGCGATGAACAAATAAAACCAATTCGTTTAGAAAAGTGGTCCCAGTTTGCGAGCAATCTAAATGATATCTCACAGATACAAATCCCTCGATTGGTAAACTATGCCCCAGAGCACAAAGTCGAACTACACGGCTTCTGTATACGTATGCACACAAAGCGAGATTGCGACCACAAGCCACTTACTAGTAGCAAAAACAAAAGTAGGTCCTTTAAAAGTAATAAGTCTATTACGACTTGAACTGTGTAGCGTTACTACTAACCAAACTAGTATCTATGGTGCGAATGCATTTAAACATGGCTGACTAATTCCGCAATTTTCCCACCACCGATTTTATCGTATACAAGGTTAACACGGCTTTAATATAATATTATTGTTATAAATATTTAATTATAAATAATTATGAAATTTATCGTGTTTATGTAGGTAACGCATATGTCCGAAAAGAATCAGCATTACAAGTTCTGAAAGGTGCAGCTTGGCGTAGTTTTATCACACGGGTTGACCAATCGAAAAGAACAAAATGATGTGGCGATCAGGCCCGTAGACGAAAACGAATGCGTTTTGTGAATTGAATGTGTGGGTGATGATCCCGTCCTTTTTGTTAAGTTGCTGTGTGGTATGTCATCATGTGTAATGTTTTCAAATGTTGAGTGTGGTGTGGGGCGTCGTATGTGGCGAGGACCTGTGAGAGTTCTCTAGGGTGCGCCAATATTTTCCCGGGTATAATGGAGTGTACATGTAGAGGAAGGCTTAACCTATTTAACCATTCTGGACCCCTAGGCGAATATTTTTCCTAGTTTTACACATGTTTACTAAAACGGTATATGTATTTATTTCTGCATACTGCTTCTGAAGTAGCCGTGCGCGCAGTGGGGTCACATGGTGATGGAGTAATGTTATATCCATATTGACCTGTAGTGTATAAAACGGCTTTGATTTTTAATACATAATTTGTATGCATTTTGATGCTTATTTAAGTGCTTTAAGGTAGGCAATTTTATTGTTCGGATTTATGAGGTTGTAGTTGCTTTTCGTATTTATTGTATTCTGCAATTGTTTCTTTTATAACTTTATTATTTGTATCGTTTATTTAAAATTTCTTTACCGTCGGCTTATTAAGGTTAGTGACTCCACGCCTGACTCAGATATGGCCAGAATGGATGCTCTTTTGAAACCTTTGAAGAGGGATCTCGCGAGAGTACAGTGATTAGCCGTGAATTGAGAATGGCTTTTTTTTGAGTTGGTAATGTGGTAAATTCGATATATTTATGTTTGAGATATACTTTTTTAAAGTAGGATTTGAAGCTTTTTATAGCTGATTCCCATAAACCAGTCATATGAGGAGCACTTAGATCGACGCCATAACTGCGACCTTTGCTTTCGGTAAGTCTAGGTGCGTCACTGTATCACATTGGGAATATGGTGATCCCTTAACATTATTTTTTAGTTGTTTCATAATTATAAAAATTTAGACAACTACAATATGAGCCACTATAGTAACATAGGTGTTGATTTTTCGACTATTTAGGACAACTATGCTGCGAACGATATTATGTATGGACGTTGGCGATTGTGGCCAAGAATCGGGAGATGTGAATATTGTTTGGATTATTGGAGAATTGTGACCAGGATTTTCGCTTGTACCATAATTGGCGAAAGTCATACTGCGGGGTCGAAATTATTATTGCGGATAATGCGGATATTGTCTCAGTAGGATATAAAAACTGTCCTTTTCAAATTTAAGGAATTTAGTGTACCAGAAGTTTTCTTTTGGAATATTTAGTAATATATTTGGATGTTTTGGTTGAATTATATATATTTATGTTTTTAACACTGGAGTAGTCAGAAGAATTTCTGACTTGGTTTTTTGTGCCAATTTGTAGAATGTTGGAAAATTGTGGCTTTGATGGTAGTCATACGACGTACCGGCCATTATTTCGTCGAGTAGTTGTGGCTTTGTAGAAGTCACCACAATACTAATCTTCTGGGGTTGTACTTGATAGGAGGGAGCGTTTTTCTAACTCCCGAAATTTCCTTAATTGTGAATTAAGGGATTCTTTTGAACTTTCATCAATTTAAGTTGTTGATGTAAACTGGTTCTGTAACCAGTCCATTTAGAATCTAACCGAATATAGTATTTTGTGCCAGAAGTGTGTTTGAAATTTTCTCAATACCTTCAAGTATTATCTGTGGTATGAGATCGCGGCCTAATAGCTTTAGGTGTGAAACCTTTTGCCAATGCTTGCTATTTATTGATTTTATAACTGGTTAGTTATGTTGACAGTTGTAGCCTGTTTTGTGCCCTAGATGCTATAAATGATCGTGATGATCCTTGGTCTATTAAGGCCCTAAACTTAAACAGTTCTCCTCGGGATTTTCGGGATTTGCTTTTTCAATTAAACCCTTTATATAAGCGCTGCTTTGGGGTGAGCTGGGTATGTACTGTAATGAAGCATTGAGTGGTGTTTTTTATGACAATAGAAGCAATTAAATTTGCTTGGAAAATTATTTCGTTCGTTAACTTTTAAGTTTTTCAACTTCTCGCACGATTGTAATTTATACCCTCTTATGTATAGTTCGCATGACGTATGTTTTTTATGTTCGGTTGTGAACGATTGCGTTTTATATAAGCTTCTGTTTATATTGTTGTTGTATCTAGCTTGGGGTCTGTTGAAGATTCTATTGAGGTCATTTTGATAGGTTTAGGTTTTAATAATTTTTGTGTCTACCCTTTCAGCGATTTCGTACTGGGTAGTTAGAAAGGCTCCCATAAAAGTAACGATTTTTCTGGTAATGCATATGTTTACCAGTATAGGGTCCCTGCTGTCTGTAAGAATATTCAGTTTATTAGTGTCTTTCGTTTTCATATCTAGATTTTAGAGCTTCCCAAGCAAAATTTAAATTGTCGTCATTTAGTGCGAACTGTCCCGGAAGGACGGCCGTTCTTCATAACCTCTGTAAAATGTTTCTATATCACATACGGGCACCTCGAGGTAAATGCCTAAACTTGCCTCGTGATTCTGTAATTGTGGATATATCATAGATTTTCTTTCTTTGTACTGGTTTAAGGAGTTTTCGTATATTGCGTAAGCCGATGATTTAAAATTGTGTGGTAAGTCCAAACTGTCATATCTACATATAAATGATAATTAATACAGAATACTCTTTTACGTTTATAAGAGTTATTGTTAATATATTCGGATATAATTATATATGTAAATATATAAGATAATTTTTATTTATAAGGTTTATCGGTGAATGCAATTTGCGTATTGTTTGCCGATTGAATGTATATGTATGTATGTTTGTATTTTTGTCTTTTTGCTGTAGATTCTAGCTTTAATTGTTATTGTGTCTTTAGCTTACTTGTTGTTACGCAGTCCCGCTAGTTGCTTTATTAAGCCTAAGGGCTACTGTCGGAAATTCGTTGCACGTAAATACTTGAACTTTAATTTTTAGTTTGTGGTTGTTGTGAGTATATGTATACAAATGTAAGCGCATAAGTTAAGGCAATCAATAATTTGTTAATATAATATATACAATATATACTAGCTGGCCCGGCGAACTTCGTACTGCCTAACAGTCAATTAATGTCGTGTTATCTTTTAGCTGAACTAATTTAGGCTCTGATGAAGGTAAAACAATGATACAAAATAAATATGAACATAGATAGATATATAAAAGTATTTAATTATGATCAACAATACATACAGAAAGAGAATACAAATTAAAATTAAGTACTTCAAACACGTGTCAGAAAAAAAAAGATTTAAAAAAAGTATGTTGTGTAGCATGTGATGCACTCGGATTAACTCTTTTTATTCAAGCACCTTGTGGCAAAAGACATTCTTTGTTTATTTTGCCAGGCTCAAGAACAAATAAAGCGGATGGCTTACCGACACGTAAACATGCCACGTGACCCTGTGATTTGTTAATCGTAATGGCGAAGGCAAGACGAATCGGGAATTGAATTCGTTTAAATTCAAAGGGCATTGGAATAAGAACTTCCTCGTCTCTAAATTTCTTTAAAATTCTTTGAATATCAACGCGGGAATCACATTGCTCATCAGTTTTCTTATCACCAAACGTGTTCCATTGCACAGTTTTGGTTGGTTTAAATTTCTAATCATGATCACTGTCGAGCCAACCCTAAGCTGCAAATTGTGCGGAGGTAAACCAGGCACATCCAAGGAGTCTAAAAATTCAGTTGGGTAATTAGTGGCTGAATTATAATATTTAGGTCGGAGTTGTCTTCAAAAAGATAATGGCGAACCGCCCTAATATCTTAAAGGACATACTTAAAGAAAATCTGTTGGACTGTAAATTCCTTAAATTCGAAAAGGAAATTAGAACAAAAACTCTGGGGATACAATGGAATGCGATATCTGACCAGTCTTCATATACTACAGAGTCAATATCAGCATTATCCGCCATAACAAACCGACAAATTTTATTATCTGTGGCAATACCTTTCGACGCCGCAGGATGGCTTTCGCCAATTATGATACAAGCCAAAAGACTAATACAAGAATTATGGATAGATGGAACCGATTGCGATGAACAAATAAAACCATTTCGTTTAGAAAAGTGGTCCCAGTTTGCGAGCAATCTAAATGATATCTCACAGATACAAATCCCTCGATGGGTAAACTATGCCCCAGAGCACAAAGTCGAACTACACGGCTTCGGTATACGTACGCACACAAAGCGAGATTGCGACCACAAGCCACTTACTAGTAGCAAAAACAAAAGTAGGTCCTTTAAAAGTAATAAGTCTATTACGACTTGAACTGTGTAGCGTTACTACTAGCCAAATTAGTATCTATGGTGCGAATGCATTTAAACATGGCTGACTAATTCCGCAATTTTCCCACCACCAATTTTATCGTATACAAGGTTAACACGGCTTTAATATAATTATATTGTTATAAATATATAATTATAAATAATTATGAAATTTATCGCGATTATGAAAGGTGCAGCTTCACGTAGTTTTATCACACGGGTTGACCAATCGAAAAGAACAAAATGATGTGGTGATAAGGCTGTAGACAAAAACGAATGAGTTTTGTGTTTGGTGCGTCGTATGTGGCGAGGACCTGTAAGTGTTCTCTAGGGTGCGCCATTATTTTCCCGGGTATAGTGGAGTGTACATGTAGAGGAAGGCTTAACCTATTTAACCATTCTGGACCCCTAGGCGAATATTTTTCCTAGTTTTACACATGTTTACTAAAACTGTATATATATTTATTCGGCATACTGCTTCTGAAGTAGCCGAGCGCGCAGTGGGTCACATGGTGTTGGAGTAATGTTATATCCATATTGACCTGTAGTGTATAAAACGCCTCTGATTTTTAAAATATAATTTGTATGCATTTTGATGCTTATTTAAGTGCTTTGAGGTATACAATTTTATTGTGCGGATTTATGAGGTTGTAGTTGCTTTTCGTATTTATTGTATTCTGCGGTTGTTTCTTTTATAACTTTATTATTTGTATCGTTTATTTAAAATTTCTTTACCGTCGGCTTATTAAGGTTAGCAACTCCACGCCTGACTCAGATATGGCCAGAATGGATGCTCTTTTGAAACCTTTGAAGAGGGATCTCGCGAGAGTACAGTGATTAGCCGTGAATTGAGAATGGCTTTTTTTTGAGTTGGTAATGTGGTAAATTCGATGTATTTGTGTTTGAGATATACTTTTTTAAAGTAGGATTTGAAGCTTTTTATAGCTGATTCCCATAAACCAGTCATATGAGGAGCACTTATATCGACGCCATAACTACGACCTTTGCTTTCGGTAAGTCTAGGTGCTTCACTGTATCATATTGGGAATATGGTGATCCGTTAACATTATTTTTTAGTTGTTTCATAATTATAAAAATTTGGACAATACAATATGAGCCACTATAAAAACATGGGTGTCGATTTTTCGACTTTTTAGGACAACTATGCTGCGAACGATATTATGTATGGACGTGGGCGATTGTGGCCAAGAATCGGGAGATGTGAATATTGTTTGGATTATTTACTCAGTAGGATATGAAAACTGATCAGATATCCCATTCCATTGAGTCCCCTGTATTTTTATGTTGCCCTTTTCAAATTTAAGGAATTTAGTGTACCAGAAGTTTTTTTTGGAATATTTAGTAATATATTTGGATGTTTTGGTTGAATTATATATATTTATGTTTTTAACACTGGAGTAGCCAGAAGAATTTCTGACTTGGTTTTTTGTGCCAATTTGTAGAATGTTGGAAAATTGTGGCTTTGATGGTAGTCATACGACGTACCGGCCATTATTTCATCGAGTAGTTGTGGCTTTGTAGAAGTCACCACAATACTAATCTTCTGGGGTTGTACTTGATAGGAGGGAGCGTTTTTCTAACTCCCGAAATTTCCTTAATTGTGAATTAAGGGATTCTTTTGAACTTTCATCAATTTAAGTTGTTGATGTGGAAACGGGTTCTGTAACCAGTCCAATTAGAATCCAATCGAATATAGTATTTTGTGCCAGAAGTGTGTTTGAAATTTTCTCAATACCTTCTAGTATTATCTGTGGTATGAGATCGCGGCCTAATAGCTTTATGTGTGAAAACTTTTGCCAATGCTTGCTATTTATTGATTTTAAAACTGGTAAGTTTTTTTAGCAGTTGTAGCCTGTTTTGTGCCCTAGACGCTATAAATGATCGTTGTGATCCTTGGTCTATTAAGGCCCTAAGCTTAAACAGTTCTCCTCGGGATTTGCTTTTTCAATTAAACCCTTTTCTTATAAGCGCTGCTTTGGGGTGAGGTGGGTATGTACTGTAATGAAGCATTGAGTGGTGTTTTTTATGACAATAGAAGCAATTAAATTTGCTTGAAAAATTATTTCGTTCGTTAACTTTTAAGTTTTTGAACTTCTCGCACGATTGTAATTTATACCCTCTTATGTATAGTTCGCATGACGTATGTTTTTTATGTTCGGTTGTGAACGATTGCGTTTTCTATAAGCTTCTGTTTATATTGTTGTTGTATCTAGCGAGGACGACCGTTCTTCATAACCTCTATAAAATGTTTCTATGTCATATGCGGGCACCTCGAGGTAGATGCCTAAACTTGCCTCATGATTCTGTATTTGTGGCAGCTCTACTCTCGGATGTGGAATAGGTACAATTGCATATACTTATTAGCTTTAATTGATCAGAAATCATAGATTTTCTTTCTTTGTACTGGTTTAAACTGATTTAAAATTGAGTGGTAGGTCCAAACTGTCATGTCTATATATAAATGATAATTAATACAGAATACTCTTTTACGTTTATAAGAGTTGTTTTTCGGACTAGAAAAATAATTACTTGCGAAATAAATGTTTTAATTTGTATTTTGTCTTGAATATTTTGTTGTGAGAGTCATTTTAATTTTCTTAATTAAGTTGTTAAGAATCGCACTTTTAATTTAACAATACTTATTATGTCCTTATGTTGATGTATAAGGGCGTACCTAAACCTAATACACGGACTTGTGAATATATATAAATTTATGTGCTCATGAAATTGAGAGCTCGTTGAAGAGATCAAAACATTTTGTACACAAGTATTCACGAATTGTTTGTGCGTATGCATGTTAATTTTCTAATGCAATTGAGAGCTCGTTGAAGAGATCAATGTGCTTTTTTATTGAGAGTTTTTTTTTGTTTGCGTTTTAATAAACAATACAATTAAGAAAATTTTATATAATATTTAATATATTTTTACCACAATGTTGATTTATTTATATGAAAATCACTTTTAAGTGAATGTTAAATTAAAATGTTAATTAAAATTGTATATAAGAGTTTACTATTACCCAGCGGAGGGTAGACAGGCAGATTCTAGGCCGTATGATTATATACTTGAACATATAATATGCGTACAGATGTTCGCATTACGAAGAGAGCGCGAAACCAAACTTGCAGGTACTTGTGCAATTATGTTTATATGCTATTATACTTATGTTAAAGTAAGTATAGATATAATAGGTAAGCATATATGTATTTTTTGTTTGTTTTTCCCTTCTTTGTTTTTCCTTTCATATTTTATAATTCTTTTGCTTACGTATTTTATGCAATCCTGCTTGTTGCTTTTTGTTTGTTTTTATTTTAACCTAAGGTGTATTGCTGGAGAAATGTGCAAGTATATACTTGAATTTGTTTTTTGTGTTTGTTGATAGGTGCGTTGGAATACATAGAGGTAAGCGTGTAGTTAGGCAATAACTTAATATTAATTTGTGTTCTTTTGTTTTAATATATAAGTATCTATTAGGAAATATATGTTATACCGACTGTAGTCAGTTTTTCCCTCCAAAAAACACTGTAAGACTGAGACAGTTTGGTAACCGTTTTTTTGGTAAACGTATTTGTTATAACCGGTTCTATATATGTATATAAAACTGTAATTTTTACATACATATATGCATGATAAACTAAAAGAATAGCAAAACGATACGACTCACTTTATACTCCCTCAGGGGTTTTCTGAGGGGATAATATATATGTATTGTATGTCCGTGTGTGTATTCCATTTTTGTTAATTCCTTCTCCGCTTCCAGTTGTGCCTGGTTTTAGTGAGTGTTGTTTTTGTTTATTGTTGTTTGTTTCGCGCCCATTTAAATTACTTTTAATTATGTTTTTGTATTTAGGTACTTTAGTATTTCGAGCTCGTTTGTGTTTCTGGCAGATTGTATTTAGCGCCCGATTTGTGAGTTTTTAATTTTTTTTAAATGTTTTGCAAATTTTGCACTGTGTATTTACATATGTAAATGTGTTTCTTTATTTGTGTTTTAACAATTGAACTTATTGCCATCTCTGTTTTTGTTTTTTTGGTATTATTGCATATGAATTTTTTTGTATATACATATGTGTGAAGATATGTACTTGTATGTATACATATACTTGTACATATATATTGTCACTGCACTTCTCTGCTTTGTTCTGTAGTTTTGTTTTTTTTTTTTTGTTTGCGTCACTACATTTTTTTTTATTTTAGCTAGTTACCGCACTTTGCATATTTTCGATATGTATTTTTTCCAATAGTGCCTTTCTGTGATGCTCGAAGGACCATGACTAATTCCCCAATTCGTTGAGAGCACACACCACCAATGATAAAACATTTCACCACTTCACTTATAATCGCGTGGATAATTTAAATAAAAATGCGATATATACAAGGTTGACACGGCTTTAATATTATTGTTATAAATATATTATTATTAATTATTATGAAATTTATCCTATTTATGTTGATAAATCATATGTCCGAAATGAAACAGCATTACGAGTTCTGAAAGGTGCAGCCTGTCGTAGTTTTATCGCACGGGTTGACCAACCGAAGAGAACAAAATGATGTGGCGATTAGCTCGTAGACGAAAACCCGTGAGTCTTCTCAGATGTGATGCGTCGCGTTAGGGTGCGACACTATTTTACCGAGTAGAGTGGTGTATGAAGGGAGGTTTTACCCATTTAACCAATGGCGAAATACAAACTATATCTGTGGTCCGATTCGGAAATTGTGCTAGCCTGGCTGGAAGACGTATATTTCCAATCGAATGTCTCAAATACTTGACCTAGTAGGATCAGCCACTTGGCGACACGTAGCCAGTGCTGACAATCCAGCTGATCTAGAAACAAGAGGGTACAAAGCCCTGCACCTTGCCACCACCAACCTCTGGTGTAACGGCCCTCGTTTGTTGATAGGATCTCCCGATTATTGGTCACAACTGCCCATGCGTAAAATAAATGCCCCAGAGAGTTAACAAACCGATTCTTTTCTCACAACATTGCAGGATAATGACATCCTCGAGCGAAAAGCAAATACTCAAGTGCATTACCTCAGCAGCGATATATCACTATTGAGAGAATCAAAACCTTTGATAAGAGATTGGTTCTAAACCCATTCCTCGACACGAAAGGTCTAGTTCATGTGAATGGTCGGCTTGCCAATTCAAGCGTAACGATTATTACGCCTTGGAGCGAACGCCATCCCATAATTGTACCAGAGAAGTATCGACCTACGCATCAGTTATATCCACATATTAATGCTTGTTGCTGAGCATCGCCTCATGCAACATATGGTCCGCCAGGAATTTTATATTCCCTGACTTAAGCCCCAAATAAAGAAGTGCATTTCTTGTGCAAGCTTGTCGTAGTTCTACACCACGCATAAGCAAAAGATGCGAACACAGATTTTGGCATCACTTCCCCGGAATGCTCCACTTTGGTCTGCCTTCTGCATTACAGGTGTCAATTTTGTTGGGCCGTTTCAAATAAAGGCGTCCAAGTTAAGGTCTCCCACTCCCATATAAAGCTGTGTGGCTGTCTTTGTCTGTATATAATTCTTTCCAAAGTTTTCAAAGAAAAACACTCACCACGATTCGCTTTTAATACAATTGTAATTTTATTTTGTAATTGAAAGTACGGGTTTTATACACTCCCTAAATACCACAATCACTTGCGACGCAGCGCAGAGAAGAGGAAAAAAAATGTATATAAATGCCTTTGATAGCAATTTAACTGGTTCGGATCAGATCCGCTGATGTGACGAATCCACGGATGACGGTGCTTTCGCTGCGAGTTCAAAACGAAGAAGAGCCAAGCCGATTCTCGTGTCCGTGGTTTTGTTGATGGTTGGTGGGGTGATCGGTGTGTTGTGTATCCTGGGTGGTAGGGTCGTTGTGTGAGGTGTATGTTGCGTGAGGTGAGGTGGTGAATGTTGCGAGAGGTGATGTGGTGAATGTTGCGTGTCAGTGATGTGTGAGGTGTGTTGGTGTAAGTTTTCGGGACGACGTAGGCTCATTTAGCCATCCCGGCCCCCCTAGGCGAATATTAGCCTAGCAGACGCTGAAGTTGTCGCAGCGTGTATACGACGCTGCTCAGCCAAGTGGCACGGCGGGGTGGTAGCCGAAGCAGGCTACGGCGCGTAATTGCTTCGTTGCGTGGGCGCCAGGAACGCGGCTCCGGAGGGGGGGCCAAACGGCGAGGTCGTGCTGATGTGTGTCCGGGGAGTCGCCTGACTACGCCGCGGCGGTGGGATTCAGTTAGTCGACCACTGTCGCGCCTCGCGGTGCGGTGAAGGAGTGTGTGATGTTGCTCACCGCACATCTGACAATGGCCCCTTGACTCACATGCGGTTGTTGCATGGGTGTGCGCCAGACAATTCAGGCAGTGGCCATGTGCCTGGGCGATTTGCTGTCGTTGGACTGGTGGCATACCTTTAAATATGCCGCAATGTTGCAAGCGGTGTGAGCGACGACATAGCGGGCATCGGAGGCGATGCTGCTCCGCAGACAGCGAGGATGACGGGGTTAGTGGCCGCGTGCCACTACGAGGAGCGATTGGAGGGGCTGTGGTAGCCGTTGTTCGGGGTGCAGGATTTGCCCCAGGGCGTGGCACAGTAACGGGCGAACGTATTGCTGGCGTTGGTGTTGGTGCATTTCCGTCCATAATGATCTATATGCGAAAAAGTTATTTAGATTATAAGTTTGTCGCATGATTGAGTTGGAAATTTGGGTCACGTTAAGTGGCATAAATGGGTCGTTTGGTCGATCGACCTTTTACAGGATTTAGGTTTTTCTTTGATTTATTAATTTTAGCGGTTTTTGGTTCTTATCGGGTTATTATTTACGTTTGTTCGGTATTATCGGCGGTGGGTAAAAAGCATAGCTTTACGAGCGGTCTCGTTAGTGTTCCGGTTTGCGTACGGAGATCGACCACTCGGATGTGACCATCGGAACCATGGTGAAGGTTTTCTATGCGGCCAAGCCGCCATTCAGTAGGGGGGAGACAATCATCGTGTACTAGTACGCAATCTCCAAGCTTCGGCGCCTTTTCTGGAGCTTTCCAGCGGTACCTCTTGTGGAGGTCCTTTAGATAATCTTCTTTCCAGCGGCGACTAAAATAGTGATGGAGAATTTTGATTCTTTCCCATCGGTTTAATAAGGATAGCGACTCCACGTCTGGCTCAGGTATGGCCAGAATGGGTGCTCCTTTGAGAAAATGCCCAGGAGTTAGGGCGGTGAAATCGGAGGGATCTTGCGAGAGGGTTGTGATTGGCCGTGAATTGAGTACGGCTTCAATTCGAATTAATAAGGTCGAGAATTCTTCATAATTATACTTGTAGTTTCCAGCTACTTTTTTGAAATGGGATTTAAAGCTTTTCACAGCTGATTCCCATAAACCACCCATATGAGGAGCGCTTGGGGGGATGAACTGCCAATTAATGCCTTGGGGTGCGTACTTCTGTACAATCTCAGGTGAGACTTGTTGGATAAAGTCCACAAACTGTTTCTCAGTGGCTCTTTTGGCTCCAATAAACGTTTTGCCGTTGTCACTCATAATTTTTGAAGGAAAACCACGCCGTCCGACGAAGCGAGCGAATGCCGCGAGAAAAGCCTCTGTCGTCAGATTTGTACATAGATCAAGGTGAAGCCTTTCATTAAAGTGGGAGATCTTAACATTGAAGCCTTTATCTGGAAAGGCCCAGCAAAATCGACACTTGTTGTTGTGAAGGGCAGAGCAAAGTTGCAGCGTTCAGGTGGAAGTGCTGCCATTATCTGCGTTCGCATTTTTTGCTTGTACGTTGTGCAAACTTTGCACATGTAAATGCACTTCTTTATTTGAGGCTTAAGACGGGGAATATAAAACTCTTGGCGGACTATTTTATTTCTCGGCTGAAGTAGCGCGTTTGCGTAGATGCGATAAGAGCGCCTTTTGCTTATTGTAAGTGTAGGTGCGTTAATGTATCGCATTGGGGGTATATTGGAGGTGTTCCGTTAACTTTAGTTTTGAGCTGCTCTATAAATTTGATCATGTATGCAACTACTCTGAGGGCTCGGGGGAACGATGAGAATCGCTCAAGGATGTCAGTATCATCCGATGCATGAAAGGAGTCGATTTTTCGACTTTCTGGGGCAATTATATTGCGCATGGGCGATTGTGGCCAAGAATCGGAAGATTCTGTTAACCATCGGGGGCCATTCCACCAGAGGGTGGTGGTGGCAAGATGCAGGGGTTTGCATCCTCTTGTACCTAGATCAGCAGGATTGTCAGCACTGGCTACATGTCGCCAAGTGGCTGATCCTACTAGATCAAGGATTTGAGACGTTCGATTGGAAATATACGTCTTCCATGCATGTGGTGGTTTTTCTAACCAGGCGAGTACGATTTCAGAATCGGACCACAGATATAGTTTGTATTGTGCCATGTTTAAATGCGTTTGTACGATGGACACGAGTTTGGCTAGTAGTAGCGCTCCACATAATTCAAGTGGTGGTAGACTTATTGTTTTTAAAGGAGCCACTTTTGCTTTTGCTACTAGTAAGTGGCATGTGGTCGCATTGTCGCTTTGTGTGCGAACATATATAGTTGCGCAATATGCCTTTTCAGAAGCGTCACAGAAGCCGTGTAGTTCGACTTTGTGCTCTGGGGCATAATTTACCCATCGAGGGATTTGTATCTGTGAGATATCATTTAGATTGCTCGCAAACTGGGACCACTTTTCTAAACGCAGTGGTTTTACTTGTTCGTCCCAGTCGGTTCCATCTAACCATAATTCTTGTATTAGAATTTTGGCTTGTATCATAACTGGCGAAAGCCATCCTGCGGGGTCGAAAAGTTTCGCCACCGAGGATAGAATTTGCCGCTTTGTTATGGCGGATATTGCAGATATTGACTCTGTAGTGTATGAAAACTGGTCAGATATTGCATTCCATTGGATCCCCAGAGTTTTTGTTGTACTTTCCTTTTCGAATTTAAGGAAATTAGTATCTAACAAATTTTCATGTGGTATATTTTTTAGAATATTAGGGTGGTTCGCCGTTATCTTTTCAACGGAAACCCTTCGGTATTTAAGGCTTGTATCACTTGTGATAGGGACTCGTATGATTGTGGAAGACTGTGACTTCCAGACAAGATATCGTCTACATACGTTTGTGTTTTTAGCACTTTGGTTGCCAGAGGGAATTCTGACTTTGTGTTTTCTGCCAATTCGTGCAGTGTTCGAATGGCTAGATATGGAGCACAGTTGACGCCAAAGGTAACTGTTTTTAATTTATAGTCGCGGAGTGGACTATTGGGAGATTTTCGGAAAATAATTCGCTGAAAATCTTAATCGTCTTTATGTACGACTATTTGTCTATACATTTTTTCGACGTCTCCGTTAAATACGTATTTGAATATACGCCAATTTAAAATTAGTAGCATTAAATCTGGTTGGAGCGTGGGTCCCGTAAAGAGGATATCATTTAGGGAATTCCCCGAGCTGGTGGATCTTGATGCATTAAAGACAATTCTTACTTTAGTTGTTTTTTTGTCTGGCTTTACTACTGCGTGATGAGGCAAGTAAAATGAGTAATACTTGCCATTTATGATTTTTTCGCATGGGCTTACTTCCTCCATGTGGTCTAAATGGAGGTATTCTTCTAACACGCTATCGTATTCTGGCTTAAGCTCACCTTTTTTAAGTAAGTTTTTTTCCATACTTAAAAACTGCTGTATAGCAGAGGTGCGAGAGTGACCTAAGGCGAGTGTGTTAGGAAATTGTTGTTTTAGTGGTAGTCGTACGACGTACCGACCATTATCTGATCTAGTAGTTGTGGCTTTGTAAAAGTCTTCACAATACTGATCTTCAGGGGTTGTGATTGGTATGGGGGGAGTTCTTCTAACTCCCAAAATTTTTTCAATTGTGAATTGAGGTATTCGTTTGAGATTTCCTCAACCTGAGTGGTCATGGTGGTAACTGGTTCCGAAACTAGTCCACTTATGATCCACCCAAAAATAGTATTTTGTGCCAGAAGTGTATTTGAAATTTTCTCAATACCTTCAAGTATTATCTGTGGTATGAGATCGCTGCCTAATAGAAGGTCTATTTGAGCGGGAGTGTTGCAGTTGGGATCTGCTAGCTTTAGGTGTGAAACCTTTTGCCAATGCTTGCTATTTATGTGATAGCTTGGAAGCATATTTGTAAGTTGCGGTAAGACTATAGCTTCTGCTTGTATGTGCTTATCCGCTTGGGGGGAAATTAAGGTAATGGGGCAGATTTTATTAGAGTTTTGAACTACTCTTCCGCCCATTCCTGTAATTTCAAAGTTGGCTTGTTTTGTTGGCAGTTGTAGCCTATTTTGAGCCCTAGACACTATGAAAGATCGTTGTGATCCTTGGTCTATTAAGGCTCTAAGTTTAAACAGCTCTCCTCGATGTTCGGTGGAGACGACTGCTGTTGGTAGTAGTACTCTACTTTGATTTTCGCTGTGTAGCGTTTGGGTTTTTAATGTCTTTGAGCAGCATGGTGCTTCTTGGCAATTATCGGGATTTCGCACTTCGGGATTTGCTGTTGCAACTAAACCCGTGGCTCTTTTTGTATTTTGGGGGTGAGCTGGAAAATGTGCTGTAATGCAGCATTGAATGATGGCGTTTATGACAATAAACGCAATTAAATTTGCTTTCGCACTCTTTAAGTGTATGTGCATGTGATAGGCAATTTGTACAAAGTCTTTTCGTTTTTATAAAATTGTTTCGATCGAAAATATTCATCTTTTTGAATCTCTCGCAAGATTTGAGCTTATGCCCCCTGTACATAGTTCGCATGACGTTTGCTTGTACTGTTCGGATGTGAACGTTTGATTTTTGAAGAAGCTTCTATTTAAATTGTTGTTGGTACTGGCTTGGGGTCTGTGGAAGCTTCTATTTAGGTCATGTTGAACGGGTTTCGTTCTGACCATTTTTTTATCTACCCTTTCTGCGATTTCATATTGGGTAGTTAGGAAATCTTTCATTTGTTGCCACGTGGGGAATTTTCTTCGTGATGAGAGCGATTGTTCCCATAGAAGTAATGATTTTTCTGGTAATGTAACCGCACTTTGTTTTAAACTAAAGCATTTTTTTCCTTTTTTTTTTTTTCTTAACTGCACGTACTGTTACATTACTGTAATTTTGCTTCTTTTTTTTTTTTTTCTCTTTTGGTAACTGCACTGTATTTCGATATGTATATGTATATCACTTAAGGTTTTTTTTTTTTTTTATAAATGTATTTTTTATTTTTTTGTTTTGTTTTAAACATCCATAGTGCCGTCCACTAGGGCTCGAGCGACCATATATAATTCTTTCCAAAGTTTTCAAAGAAAAACACTCACCACCATTCGCTTTTAATACAATTGTAATTTTATTTTGTAATTGAAAGTACGGGTTTTATACACTACCTAAATACCACAATCACTTGCGACGCAGCGCAGAGAAGAGGAAAAAAAATGTATATAAATGCCTTTGATAGCAATTTAACTGGTTCGGATCAGATCCGCTGATGTGACGAATCCACGGATGACGGTGCTTTCGCTGCGAGTTCAAAACGAAGAAGAGCCAAGCCGATTCTCGTGTCCGTGGTTTTGTTGATGGTTGGTGGGGTGATCGCCCGGTGTGTTGTGTATCCAGGGTGGTAGGGTCGTTGTGTGAGGTGTATGTTGCGTGAGGTGAGGTGGTGAATGTTGCGAGAGGTGATGTGGTGAATGTTGCGTGTCAGTGATGTGTGAGATGTGTTGGTGTAAGTTTTCGGGACGACGTAGGCTCATTTAGCCAGTCTGTTTTATGACAAAAGCAGTGCACCTGGAGCTTTGTACTAATCTGACAAAGGACGCTTTCCTCGCTCTACAAGTCCGCACCCCAAAGCATTAATTGGCAATTTATATACCCAAACGCTCCTCAAATGAGTGGTTTCTGGGAATCAGCTGTAAAAGGCTTCAAATTTTACTTCAAAAAGATTGTTGGAAATTAAAAATTAATTACGAGGAATTCTCGGGACTTTTAATCCGAATTGAAGCCGTTCTCAAGTCACGGCCTCTCACAATCCGCTCGCAAGATCCCTCCGATTTCACAGCCTTAACTCCAAGATACTTTCTCAAAGGAACACCCATTCTGGCCATACGTGAACCAGGTGTAGAGTCGCTATCCTTATTAAATCGCTGGGAAAAAATTAAAATTCTCCATCACATATCTCAAATACATAAAGGATCTCCATAAACAATACCGTTGGAAGACTCCTAAGCACCAAAACTTGGAGACTGTGTGATCAATCATGATGATTGTCTACCTCCTACCGAATGCCGGCTTGGGCGCATAGAAAAGCTACATTATGGCTTCGACGGTCATATACGAGTAGTTGATCTTCGTACGCGAAGCAGAACGCTAACTAGACAGCTCGTGTAGCTATGCTTTCTCCCAACCGCCGATAATCGCGACACAGCAAGACGCAAACAATCAACCGATACTACCGCAATAAAATAAAATAATCAAATGCCGTGACACGAGCATCCGTAGCCTGACAAATCTGCATAATCAAACAAATCTTTAATACAGATTAACATGAATGTACCCTACGCAGCCGCTCAACACGACCTCAACCCTTAACTCGTGTGGTACGCCCGCGGAATGGAGCATCAATACGGCATCGACAGCCTAGATCACAACCACGGTCGTTCCACGGCTCTTAGCAGCATTGTGGCAACGCTACAACAGCTGCAGCGACTACTAGGCTAGTCCTTTGCCTAGAGGGGCCGGGATGGCTAAATTATCACTCAGTCCCCCTCACCAGAAGACACTGTCACACCAGAGAACTGAAAACAACGAGAAGGTGCAGATTCGACAGCGAACAATTTGTAGAATTTTATCAAGGAGTTCACCTCACATGCACGAGAAACAAATAACATTTTTCGCTTTTATAACAGCGGTGAATCTGTAAACATACGCTCTCTTAACATGACCAACCGACTAAGATTGCAGATAATATAAAATGTAAGCAAAACTGGGAATATTGATATGTCATTTGAAATATATTTTTATATATATATATATTGACCATGACTAATTCCCCAATTCGTTGAGAGCACACACCACCAATGTCAAAACATTTCACCACTTCACTTATAATCGCGTGGATAATTTAAATAAAAATGCGATATATACAAGGTTGACACGGCTTTAAAATTATTGTTATAAATATATTATTATTAATTATTATGAAATTTATCCTATTTATGTTGATAAATCATATGTCCGAAATGAAACAGCATGACGAGTTCTGAAAGGTGCAGCCTGTCCTAGTTTTATCGCACGGGTTGACCAACCGAAGAGAACAAAATGATGTGGCGATTAGCTCGTAGACGAAAACCCGTGAGTCTTCTCAGATGTGATGCGTCGCGTGAGGGTACGACACTATTCAGCGAAAACGGTCGTGGTCGAAGGCCGGTGAATCGTCCCAAACAGTGGCTAAGCCGGGATTGACGGCCAGGAAGGTTTTGCTGTGTGTTTGGTGGGATTGGAAGGGAACCATCCACTATGAGCTGCTCCCATATGGCCAGACGCTTAATTCTACCATCTACTGCGAACAACTGGACCGCTTGAAGCAGGCGATCGACCAGAAGCGTCCAGAATTGGCCAACAGGAAGATTGTAGTGTTCCACCAGGACAACGCCAGACCACACACTTCGTTGATGACTCGTCAGAAGCTACGGGAGCTCGGATGGGAGGTTTCATCGCATCCTTCATATAGCCCTGACGTAGCGCCAAGTGATTACCACCTGCTCCTGTCCATGGCGAAAGAACTTGGTGGTGTGAAGTTGAACTCAAAAGAGGCTGTCCGAATTCTTCGCAAATAAGGAGAGGGGCTTCTACGAGGAAGGTATTATGAAGTTGCCGTCTAGATGGAAACAGATCATCGAACAAAACGGCGCATATTTTAACTAAATCCGATCACTGTAACACTTTTTATAAAGCATTGAATGAAGAGCAAAAAAGCGGAAGGGATATATTTCCAATCGAATGTCTCAAATACTTGACCTAGTAGGATCAGCCACTTGGCGACACGCCAGTGCTGACAATCCAGCTGAAAGAAACAAGAGGATGCAAAGCCCTGCACCTTGCCACCACCACCCTCTGGTGTAACGGTCCTCGTTTGTTGATAGAATCTCCCGATTATTGGTCACAACTGCCCATGCGTAACATAAATGCCCAGGGAGTTAACAAACCGACTCTTTTCTCACAACATTGCGGGATAATGACATCCTCGAGCGAAAAGCAAAGGGCGCAGAGAGTGTACTACTTCAGCCGCAATATATCACTATTGAGAGAATCAAAACCTATTGATAAGAGATTGGTTCTAAACCCATTCCTCGACACGAAAGGTCTACTTTATGTGAATGGTCGGCTTGCCAATTCAAGCCTAACGATTATTACGCCTTGGAGCGAACGCCATCCCATAATTGTACCAGAGAAGTATCGACTTACGCATCAGTTATATCCACATATTAATGCTTGTTGCTAAACATCGCCTCATGCAACATATGGTCCGCCAGGAATTTTATATTCCCTGACCTAAGCCCCAAATAAAGAAGTGCATTTCTTGTGTAAGCTTGTCGTAGTTCTGCACCACGCATAAGCAAAAGATGCGTACACAGATTATATCATCACTTCCCCGGAATGCTGCACTTTGGTCGGCCTTCTCCATCACAGGTGTCAATTTTGATGGGCCTTTTCAAATGAAGGCGTCCAAGTGAGTGGCGGCACTCTCATATAAGGCTGTGTGGCTGTCTTTGTCTGTTTTATGACAAAAGCAGTGCACCTTGAGCTTTGTACTAATCTGACAAAGGAGGCTTTCCGTGCAGGATTTGCTCGATTCGTCGGACGACGCGGCTTTCCATCCAAGATAATGAGCGACAGTGGTAAAACATTTAACGGCGCTCAAATACCGAAAAACAGTTTGTGGACTTTATCAACCAAGTCACACCGGAGATTGTACACAAGTCCGCGCCCCAAAGCATTAATTGGCAATTTATATCCCCAAACGCTCCTCATATGAGTGGTTTGGGAATCAGCTGTAAAAAGCTTCAAATTCAGCTTCAAAGAGGTTATTGGAAATTACAAATTAATTACGAAGAATTCTCGTTCTCAATTCACGGCCTCTCACAATCCTCTGGCAAGATCCCTCCGATTTCACAGCCTTAACTCCAAGATACTTTCTCAAAGGAACACGTATTCTGGTCATACCTGAGCCACGTGTGGAGTCGCTATCCTTATTAAATCGCTGGGAAAAAATTAAAATTCTCCATCACATATTCTCAAATACATAAAGGATCTCAATAAACAATACCGTTGGAAGACTCCTGAACAAGCACCAAAACTTGGAGTGTGACTTGTTTGATAAAGTCCACAAACTGTTTTTCGGTGGCTATTTGAGCGCCGATAAATGTTTTACCACTGTCGCTCATTATCTTGGATGGAAAGCCGAGTCGTCCGACGAATCGAGCAAATCCTGCAAGGAAAGCCTCCTTTGTCAGATTAGTACAAAGCTCAAGGTGCACTGCTTTTGTCATAAAACAGACAAAGACAGCCACACAGCCTTATATGAGAGTGCCGCCACTCACTTGGACGCCTTTATTTGAAAAGGCCCATCAAAATTGACACCTGTGATGGAGAAGGCCGACCCAAGTGCAGCATTCCGGGGGAAGTGATGCCATAATCTCTGTTCGCATTTTTTGCTTATGCGTGGTGCAGAACTACGACAAGCTTGCACAAGAAATTCACTTCTTTATTTGGGGCTTAAGTCGGGGAATATAAAATTCCTGGCGGACCATATGTTGCATGAAGCGATGTTCAGCCACAAGCATTAATATCTGGATATAACTGATGCGTAAGTCGATACTTCTCTGGTACACTTATAGGATGGCGTTCGCTACAAGGCGAAATATTCGTTAGGCTTGAATTGGCAAGCCGACCATTCACATGAAGTAGATCTTTCGTGTCGAGGAATAGGTTTAGAACCAATCTCTTATCAATAGGTTTTGATTCTCTCAATAGTAATATATCGCTGCTGAAGTAGTGCACTTGAGTATATGCGATAAGAGCGCCCTTTGCTTTTCGCTTGAGGATGTCATTATCCCGCAATGTTGTGAGAACAGAGGATGGGAAGTTGTGACTAATAATCGGGAGATATGACATATATTTCCAAATAGATACTATATAATATATTAAAACAAAAGAAAAAAAATTAATATTAACTTATTGCCTAACTCCACGCTTAGCTTTGTGTATTCCAGCGCACCTATTAACAAACACAAAAAACAAATTCAAGTTCACATTTTCTTAATTGTATTGTTTACTAAAACGCAAACAAAAAAACTCTCAATAAGAAAAAAAATACAATAACATAAGTGCATATGCATACAAGCATCTTTTCAAAGTCCACATTGGCATATATCCCGCAATACCCCTTGTAACAAATAAGCAGTATTGCGTATAAAACAAAAACAATAAAAAGCACATTGATCTCTTCAACGAGCTCTCAATTGCATTAGAAAATAAACATACATACGCACAAACAATCCGTGAATACTTGTGTACAAAATGTTTTGATCTCTTCAACGAGCTCTCAATTTCATGAGCACTTAAATATATATATATTACAAGTCCGTGTTATGGGTGTACCTAAATACATCAATATAAGGACATAATAAGTATTGTTAAGTTAAAAATGCGATTCTTTATAACTTAATTAAGAAAATTAAAATGACTCTCGCAACAAAATATTCAAGATAAAATACAAATTAAAAAATTTATTTCGCAAGTAATTATTTATCTAGTCCGAAAAACAACTCTTATAAACGTAAAAGAGTATTCTGTATTAATTATCATTTATCGCTGCGATTTTATCAGTTTACACTGAGAAAATTTTTAATCAACTTTGATACATTAGAAAAAAAGTAGATAACATCACAAAAATGTTTAATGACGACAAAAATTAAATTACACCTGCAGAAGCTACACGCGGACAAAGCAAATAAAAGGAAAAGATACTTGTGCCACCAAATTTATTTCTGAGAGTGACAGATTACCACGATAGTGCACTCGATTTTCATTTTCACTGATTCAAGACATCTCTGAATCGTTATTGGAAATAAAAAAACAAAATATTGACAGCTTTTGGACTCGTCTTCAAACGGCTCATGATGACATAGTAGATTATGACAGTTTAGATCTACCACACAATTTTAAATCATCGGCTTACGCAATATAGGAAAACTGCTTAAACCAGTACAAAGAAAGAAAATCTATGATTTCTGATCAATTAAAGCGAATAAATGCAATTGCACCTACTCCATATCCGTGAGTAGAGCTGCCACAAATACAAAATTATGAGGCAAGTTCAGGCTTTCACCTCGAGGTGCCCGCATGTGACATAGAAACATTTTATAGACGTTATAAAGAACGGCCGTCCTTCCGGGACATGTCTACAGCCGTATACATCAACCATCCAAAATTATCACATGCACAAAAGTTTTATCACCTTTGATACAAAACTAAAGGGCAAGCAGGGTCAATAGAATACAGTTCGCATTAAATGACGACAATTTAAATTTTGCTTGGGAAGCTCTAAAATCTAGATATGAAAACGAAAGACACTAATAAACTGAATATTATCCCAGACAGCAAGGATCCTATACTGGTAAATATATGCATTACCAGAAAAATCGAAATCGCTGAAAGGGTAGGCACAAAAATTATTAAAACCTGAACCTATCAAAATGACCTCAATAGAATCTTCAACAGACCCCAAGCTAGATACAACAACAATATAAACAGAAGCTTATATAAAACGCAATCGTTCACAACCGAACATAAAAAACATACGTCATGCGAACTATGCATAAGAGGGTATAAATTACAATCGTGCGAGAAGTTCAAAAACTTAAAAGTTAACGAACGAAATAATTTTGCAAGCAAATTCAATTGCTTCAATTGCCATAAAAGACATCACTCAATGTTTCATTACAGCACATATCCCAGTTTACCCCAAAACTGTTTAGGCTTAGGGCCTCAATAGACCGAGGATCACAACGATCATTTATAGCGTCTAGGGCACAAAACAGGCTACAACTGCCAACAAAACTAACCAGTTTTAAAATCAATAAATAGAAAGCATTGGCAAAAGGATTCACACTTAAAGCTATTAGGCCGCGATCTCATACCACAGATAATACTTGAAGGTATTGAAAAAATTTCAAACACACTTCTGGCACCAAATACTATATTCGGTCGGATTCTAAGTGGACTGGTTACAGAACCAGTTTCCACATCAACAACTTAAATTGACGAAAGTTCAAAAGAATCCCTTAATTCACAATTAAGGAAATTTCGGGAGTTAGAAAAACGAAAGATTAGTATTGTGGGGACTTCTACAAAGCCATAACTGCTCGATCAAATAATGGCCGGTACGTCGTACGAGCAGAGAACTTAAAACAACATTTTCATTTTTTCATTCATTTAAGTTCTCTGGTACGACTACCACCAAAGTCACAATTTTCCAACATTCTACAAATTGGCATAAAAAACCAAGTCAAAGCTTCTTCTGACTACTCCAGTGTTAAAAACATAAATATATATATTTAATAATTCAACCAAAACATCCAAATATATTACTAAATATTCCAAAAAAAATGTGTTGTACACTAATTTCTTTAAATTTGAAAAGGGCAACATAGAAATACAGAGGACCCAATGGCATGCGATATCTGATCAGCTTTCATATCCTACTGAGTCAATATCCGCATTATCCGCACTAATAATTATTCTTGGCCACAATCGTCCACGTCCATACATAATATCGTTCGCAGCATAGTTGTCCTAAGAAGTCGAAAAATCGACACCTATGTTACTACAGTGGCTCGTATTGTAGTTGCCTAAATTTTTATAATTATGAAACAATTAAAAGATAATGTTAAAGGATCACCATATTCCCAATGTGATACAGTGACGCACCTAGACTTATCGAAAGCAAAGGTCGCAGTTATGGCATCAATCTAAGCGCTCCTCATATGACTGGTTTATGGGAATCAGCTATAAAAAGCTTCAAATCCTACTTTAAAAAAGTATATCTCAAACATAAATATATATAATTCAACCAAAACATCCAAATATATTACTAAATATTCCAAAAGAAAACTTCTGGTACACTAAATTCCTTAAATTTGAAAAGGGCAACATAAAAATACAGGGGACTCAATGGAATGCGATATCTGATCAGTTTTCATATCCTACTGAGTAAATAATCCAAACAATATTCACATCTCCCGATTCTTGGCCACAATCGCCCACGTCCATACATAATATCGTTCGCAGCATAGTTGTCCTAAAAGGTCGAAAAATCGACACCCATGTTTTTATAGTGGCTCATATTGTATTGTCTAAATTTTTATAATAATGAAACAACTAAAAAATAATGTTAATGGATCACCATATTCCCAATATGATACAGTGAAGCACCTAGACTTACCGAAAGCAAAGGTCGCAGTTATGGCGTCGATCTAAGTGCTCCTCATATGACTGGGTTATGGGAATCAGATATAAAAAGCTTCAAATCCTACTTTAAAAAAGTATATCTCAAACATAAATATATCGAATTTACCGCATTACCAACTCAAAAAAAAAGCCATTCTCAATGATTAGCCGTCACTGTACTCTCGCAGGATCCCTCTTCAAAGGTTTCAAAAGAGCATCCATTCTGGCCATATCTGAGTCAGGCGTGGAGTCGCCAACCTTAATAAGCCGACGGTAAAGAAATTTTAAATAAACGATACAAATAATAAAGTTATAAAAGAAACAACCGCAGAATACAATAAATAGGAAAAGCAACTACAACCTCATAAATCCGCACAATAAAATTGCCTACCTTAAAGCACTAAAATGAGCATCAAAATGCATACAAATTATATTTTAAAAATCAAAGCCGTTTTATACACTACAGGTCAATATGGGTATAACATTACTCCATCACCATGTGACCCACTGCGCGCTCGGCTACTTCAGAAGCAGTATGCCGAAATCAATACATATACCGTTTTAGTAAACATGTGTAAAACTAGGAAAAATATTCGCCTAGGCGTCCAGAATGGTTAAATAGGTTAAGCCTTCCTCTACATGTACACTCCACTATACCCGAGAAAATAATGGCGCACCCTAGAGAACACTCAGAGGTCCTCGCCACATGCAACGCACCACACCACACTCAACATTTGAAAACACTACACATGATGACATACCACACAGCAACTTAACAAAAAGGACTGGATCAATTTGAATTGGTGCTCAGTATGGATTTTCTGAGATGTCGCCGAAGCAATCTGGTTTGCGTTGGTAATTTGGGAATAGTTCGCCCAACATGGTATTTGTAGCTGCGAAATTGCGGTAAAATTGTGTGTAAATTGCGATCAATTTTCTAAGCGAATATGTTTCGCTTGGTCGTCCCAGTTGGTTCCGTCTAGCCATAGTTTTTTAATCAGCACTTTTATCATTATTGGCGACAGCCATCCTACGGGGTCGAAGTTTTGCCACAGAGGATAAAATTTGCCTCTTTGTTATTGGGGATAACGCAGATATTGAATCAGTAGGATATTAAAACTAGACAGATTCATTGGATCCTCTGTTTTTTTGTTGTACTGTCCTTTTAAAATTTAAGGAAATTGGTGTACAAAAAATTATCTTTCGGAATAGGTATTAATATATTTGGGTGATATGTTTGGATTACATATATTAGTGTTTCGAACATTGGCAAAGGAAACACTGACTTTGTTTTTTGTCCCATTATGTGGAGTGTTGGAAAATTGAGCCTTTAGTGGTAGTTGTATGACGTACCGGCAGTTATTTGATCGAGTAGTTGTGGCTTTGTAGAAGTTTTCACAATACTGATCTTCTGGAGTCGTTATGAGGGGGCGTTTTTCTAACTCCCGAAAATTGCTTAATTGTGAATTAAGCTAAGATTCTTTGGAATGTTCGTCAACTTTAGTTGTTGATGTGGAAACTGGTTCTGTAACTAGTCCACTTAGATTCCAACCAAATATAGTGTTTTGGGCTAGAAGGGTGGTTGAAATTTTTTCAACACCTTCAAGTATTATTTGCGGTATAAGGTCGCTGCCTAATAGAATGTCTATTTGAGCCGGGGTGTTGCACTTGGGATCTACTAGCTTCAGGTGTGAAACCTTTTGCCAATGCTTGCTATTTCTATGATAGCTTGGAAGCATGTTTGTTAGCTGCGGTAAGACTATAGCTTCTGCTTTAATTCTCTTATCCACTTGGGGAGAAAAGATTTTTGAACTTCTCTTCCGCCCATTCCTGTAATTTCAAAGTTGTTTTGTTTGTTTGGCAGTTGTAGCCTATTTTGTGCCCTAGACGGTATGAAAGATCGTTATGATCCTTGGTCTATTAAGGCCCTAAGTTCAAACAGTTCTCCTTGATGTTCAATGGAAACGACTGCTGTGGGTAGTAGTACCCTTCTTTGATTTTCGCTGTGTAGCGTTTGGGTTTTTATTGCCTTTGAGCAGCATGGTGCTTCTTGGCAATTTTGGGTATTTCGCACTTCGGGATTTGCTGTTGCAACTAAACCCGTGGCTCTTTTCATATTTGCGCTGTTAGGGTGTGAGCGGGAAAAATTGCTATAATGAAGCATAGAATGATGTCGTTTATGACAATAAACGTAATTAAATTTGCTTTCGCACTCTTTAAGTGTATGCGCATGTGATAGGCAATTTGTACAAAGTCTTTTTGTTTTTATTATATTCAATTTTTTGAATCTCTCGCAAGAGCTTATCCCCCCTTGTACATAGTTCGCATGACGTTTGTTTGTACTGTTCGGATGTGAGCGATTGCGTTTTGTAAAGGCTTCTGTTTAATTTCTTTTTGCTACTAGCATGGGGTCTATTGAAGCTTCTTTTTAGGTCGTGTTGAACAATTTTTATTTTAATTAGTTTTTTATCTACCCTTTCAGCGATTTCGTACTGCGTAGTTAGAAAGTCATTCATTTGTTGCCACGTGGGGCATTTCTTTTGTGATGAGAGCGATTGCTCCCATAAAAGTAATGATTTTTCTGGTAATGCGGCAGTGCATATGTTTACCAGTATAGGGCCCCAGCTCTCTGTGGGAATGTTTTGTGTCGATAAAACCGACAAACGGTGGATTGTAGTCTTATAAATTCTTCGCTGGTTTCTTTTTGAATTTTAGGCAAGTTTATTAGTGTCGTTACATGTTTATCGACCAATATTCTTTCATTTTCATTCAATTTCAAATTGAAATTGTCGTTATTTAGTGCGAACTGTTTAACTATTGCGCCTGCTTGACATTTAGTTTTGTATCGGAGGTGATACAATTTTTGCGCTTTTGATAATTTTGGATGGTTGATGTATACGGCAGTGAACATGTCCCAGAAGAACGGGTATTCTTCATAACCCCCATAAAATATTTCTGTGTCACATGCGGGTACCTCGAGATAGAGGCCTGAACTTGCCTCTTGACTTTGAATTTGTGGCAGCTCTACTCTCGGATGTGGAGTAGGTGCCATCGCTTTAATCATAGCTTTTATTAGCTTTAATTGATCAGAAATCATAGCTTTTGTTTCTTTGTACTGGTCTAAGCAGTTTTCGTATAGTGCGTAGCCCGATGATTTAAATCTTGTGGTAGATCTGAATTGTCATAATCTACAATGGCGTCATGAGCCGTTTGGAGACGAGTCCAAAAATTGTCAATATTTTGTTTTTTTTATTTCCAGTAACGATTCAGAGATGTCTTGAATCGGTGAAGATGAAAATCGAGTGCAGTATCGTGTTAATCTGTCGCTCTCAGAAATGAAATTGGCAACCTGTTTTGAGCGTGTAGCTCCTACAGGTGTAGTTTGACTTTTGTCGCCGTTAACCATTTTTGTTACTTTATTTATATAATGTCTGAATGAATTATTAATATATAACCTTTTATTTATTTTTTCAGTGTAAACTGAATTTACTTGCAATATGATTTTGTTGTGGTTTTATTTTGAATATATTGCTTTGTTTAATTTAATTGATAAAAATCGCACTTTTAATTCAATTATATTTTTTATCTCCTTATGCTGATGTATTTAGGTACACCCTAATACACGGACTTGTTAGTATATATAATATTTATGTGCTCGTGAAATTGAGAGCTCGTTGAAGAGATCAATACACTTTGTACATAAGTATGCACGGACTGTTTGTGCGTATGTATGTTTATTTTCTAATACAATTGAGAGCTCGTTGAAGAGTTAAATGTGCTTTTAGTTTTTTTTTTGTTTTGTACGCAATCCTGCTTTTTTGTTACAAGGAGTATTGCGGGATGTATGCCAATGTGGACTGTGAAAATATGTGTATTTTTGTTTTTAATAAATTATATATTATTTTTAATTTTTTAATATCTAGTAGTGTTCATTTTACCACAACGTTTATTGTTTTATTTTTCATGTAATTTTATAACTTTTTATATTGTAAATTTTCAATGTATAACTGACCCTATGTATAGAGGGTATATAAGCATAGGCATAGATTATATGGCGTTTGTATAAATATGTATGGTCGCACTGCGAAGAGAGCGCGAAATGAATAATGTGCAGGTATTATCTCTATGCAATTATGTTTATATGTTATTATATGTACTTATGGTAAAGTAGGTTGGTAAAATCCTCCGCTGAACCCTCCACGAGGGTGCCGACTGGAAGAAGGTGGAGCTGCAACCGCCAACCAATGAGGAGCTCACAAAGGAGCTCCAGAAATCCATTGATTGCGCGAGAGCTGTTCTACCTAACTTCAAGCTAGATAGTGGCAACAAAAAGACAAAGGTCCGCTGAAGAGGCTAAGCCGTCAGCTAAGAGACCGAAAACTAAGGGCGTGACGCCCGTAAGATCTTTTGCTGATGTGGCCCGGAACCGCATTGTCATTGGGGTACTGGATGAGGGTGACCCCGAAGGAAAAATTCCCAGAGCCCAATGGAAATGGGTGCAAGCCGCACTGACGAATGTGGCTTTGGAAGTGCTACTAAGCAATCCAGGTCCACCCCCGTCATGTGCGGATGCCGGATGGTATCAAGGGCAGATTAAGATGATAGCGTGTGACGACGAGAGATCAGTCCAGCTATATAAAGCAGCAATAGCTAAGGTAGGGGAGGTCTACCCCGGAGCCAAATTAGTGGCGGTAGACAGAAAAGATATCCCATCCCGACCGAGGGCAAGGGTATGGATCCCGGCTACACCATCGCAGCCGGACGAAATAATGCAGCTCATAAGAGCCTGCAACCCAAATCTGCCAACTGGGGGATAGAGATTCGTCAAGGCCTTTGACGACCCCGCAGCGGAATCTGGTGTGGAGACGAAACGAGCCACAATGCAGATTCTGCTGCTTCTTACAAAAGAATCCGTAGAACCGCTAGCGAAAAGTGGCGGAGAGATCAACTACGGATTCACAAAAGTAAAGGTCATGACCTACAAATCAGACGCCGATGCAGGAGAAAACTTAGCATCGGAATCGGAGTGCGAAGTCGAGGAAGATCCAGTGGAGTCCTCGAGCGACGCAGAGATCACGGTGAGTGTACTTCGGGGTCTGAGCTTGCGGACAGACTCTCTAAACTTTACACTGAGAGTGGGCTTTTAAGCGACTCTCATGAAGATGCAGAGAAGACAATAACTAATGCGTCTTCTCCAAATTAATCTACACCACAGCAAACTAGCGTCTCTAGCCCTAGTTAACCGCATGGCAGAAGAACGGCCTGACTTTGTCCTCATTCAGGAGCCATGGGTTAACGGAGGGCGTATTTGCGGTCTGAGGACACCAGGATATAACCTATACGCGAATGGTTGTGTAGGTAAGCCTAGGACATGTATATTGGCTAGCAAAAAGCTTAATGTCTTTTTATTACACAGTTACAGTAGTAACGACACTACGGTGGTAAGCTGGGAGACGGGCAAGAAGAAATACCGGCTGGCATCATGCTACATGCCGTACGACGAGGTAGCAGTACCATCGCAGCTGTTCAAAGAGCTGGTACGAGACGCCGAAGCATCCAAGTGTTCGATTATACTTGGGTGCGACTCCAATGCGCACCATACTCTATGGGGAAGCAAGGATATTAATGAAAGGGGTGAGTTGCTCTTTAATTATTTAATAGGAAGTAAGCTTTTGTTATGTAACAAAGGTAGTACGCTAACATTTATAACCAGAAACCGACAGGAAGTATTAGATATAACACTGGTATCGGAAGAACTGGTGGATAAAATAACACATTGGAGGGTATTGGAACACTCCTTCTCAGACCACCGCTACATTGAGTGTATAATTGAAGAAAATGTAGTTAGAGAAGAGAAATTTAGGAATCATAGGAAAACGAACTGGCAGATGCACATGCAGGAGCTAAACAAGCGTATTCCTATGATTCCACCATTCCAACCGGAAAAGAAAGTGGACCTAGACATCCTCGTTAAACGATTCACAGATTCTTGTCGTCAAGCACTAGAGGTAGCTTGTCCATTAACGTACAGTAGGGGAAGAATTAGACCTCCTTGGTGGTCCCCAATTCTTAAGAACATGCAGAAAAAATGCAGGAAGCACTTAAGAACAATGCGTACTCGAAGTGGTAGCAGAGATTGAAAAGTCTCTGGAAATAAAAGAATACACCCTCGTAGCCTTTCTAGACATAGAAGGTGCCTTCAACAACATCCAGCCGAAGGCCATATTGAGCGCGCTTAAAGATCTGGGCATATCTGAGCCTCTCCGGAAATTAATTGAACAGATGCTCTTGGGCAGGTCAATTATTTCAACGCTGGGAGCTTCAACGATGCACAGATCTGTCGTAGGTGTACACCCCAAGGAGGCGTGTTATCCCCACTTCTCTGGGTCCTGACAATGAATAAAATGCTTGTGGATCTAGAAAAGAAGGGGGTACATGTTGTGGCCTACGCTGATGATGTGGCAGTCTCGGTTAGGGGCAAGTTCCCGAACACCCTCGCTAGTCTTATGCAGACAATATTAAACGAGATTAATCGATGGGCCGTATCATGCGGACTGAATTTAAATTTTTAAATGGCACCAGGCTAACGATAGGAGATAAAGCAAGCTACTTGGGACTAATTTTGAACAGGAAGCTTTCTTGGAAACAAAACTTGGAAGCGAGGGTAAAGAAAGCTGCTACAGCGCTTTACACATGTAAAAGAATGGTGGGGACTGACACCTCGGGTGGCTCACTGGCTGTACACAGCAATTGTAAGGCCGATCATGACCTACGGGATAGTAGTATGGTGGCCAATTACAAAAAAGAAATATGCGATTAGAAGCATGGAAAGTATACAAAGAGCAGCTAGTATTTGCATCAGTGGAGCTCTCAGAATTACGCCAAGCCAGGCACTCAACATAATTTTACACTTGCTGCCAACATATTTGTATTGCAAGCAAATGGCAGCGAAGTCAGCTCTGAGACTGAGGAAATCCTCCCTATTAGTCGACAGCAACAAGGGGTATTCTATGATACTTAGGAAGTTCCCGTTTCTTCCCATAACTACAGATTTTCGCAATCCTTGGGAGCTGAACCTAAATCCGGTCCTCAATATTGCCTTCCCCTCCAGAGAGGAGTGGTAAAGGGATGTAGTGGACAAGGCAGCAGGGATAAGCTTCTATACGGATGGTTCCAAGCTGGATAACCATGGTAGGCGGCGGTGTTTTCTCGGCTAAACTAGATACCAAAATCGCCTTCCGGTTACCAGACCACTGCAGTGTCTTCCAAGCAGAAGTCACTGCAATTAAAGAAAGCCTTCTTGTACTAACAAAAAGCGTAATCACAACAAGAAGTGTATTTATATATACAGACAGCCAGGCGGCTTTGAAATCTCTGATGTCTCATAGGATTTCGTCGAAGACAGTGAAGGATTGCCATGATCTTCTAGCGGATCTGTCATCCTATTTCACGGTAAATCTGCAATGGGTTCCAGGACACAGTGACATCCCTGGGAACTGCGTAGCAGATGAACTAGCCAGAACAGGCACCACCCTACAACTAGATCCTGGTAAGGTGGACATAAATATGCCTCTGGCTACGTGTAGATACCTAATCGACAAACATGTCATTAATATATCCGAGTGTCAGTGGAATCAATCACTGACCTGCTCAACCTGCAGGCAAACGTGGCAAGAATGGAATATGAGCCGCACATGCCGACTGTTTAAATTCAAGAGGAATGATATAAGAACTGTCGTAGGAGTACTAACAGGCCACTGTCTAATAGGCAGACATGCAAGTACACTTGGCGCGCTATATAACGACTATTGTAGAAGCTGTCAGGAAGTAGAAGAGGAGGAGACCATTAAACATCTGCTATGCGATTGCGCAACACTATATAGAAAAAGAATCGCAACCATCGGTCGTGGGTTTCTTGACGACGTCTCGGAGGTTGCACAGATAAAACTTGTCTCACTGATGAAGTTCATCAGAAGTACGGGGTGGTTCAGAGAGGAGCCAATAGAGTGAGGGGATCACAGTCCCAGTGGTATCACAATGGGCCTCCTAAAGGCCTAAGTGTGTCGAATGACAGCCACTTTACCTACCTACCTACCTATGGTGAAGTAAGTATAGATATAATAGGTATGCATATATGTACATGTTGGTTTGATTTGTTTATGTTTGATTCTCTTTATTTGGCTTTTCAGGCAATCCTGCTTACTATTTTTGTTAAAAATAAGGGGTATTGCCGGAAAATATTTGCAGGTAAATACTTGAATAATATTTTTTCGATTCTTTGTGTTTGTGGAATGGATGTGTTTGTATACGTAAAGATAAGCATAAGGGCATCCGATAATTATTTATTTTTTATTGTATATATATTTGGATATACCTATATTGTACCAAACTGTTTTCGGTTTTTCTTATAAATTAAGCCCGAAAGTATGATGGTTTGGTAACCGTTCTATATGTTGTTAAAACGGCTTTTTGTTAATAGTTTTTTAGTCAGTAAGCATACATATTTACATGCAATAAGTAAACGGTGAAATCAATAAGCTCACTCTGTTTTTTGTGGTGACATCGTGTGCAGTGTGGCCGTGTATGTTGTGAGTGCGAGTTGTGTTCCAAGGTGTGGTGTGTTGTATTAGGTTGTGTCATTATTTACCCTGATGAAGCGGTGTAGTTGGAGCATAGAACTTAGAACAACGAGAAGGTGCAAATTGTATTTCTTTGATTTTGGCGCAATTATTGACACTTGCTTTAATAAATATGTAAAATGGGCCAAAACGCCGTAGCTCACGTTTTTTGTTTTCTTGGTTCTGACAGAGAATGTACATTATAGAGAAGGTTCACAGTGCGAACTGTTTAACTATTGCGCCTGCTTGACCCCTTAGTTTTGTATCGGAGGTGATACAATTTTTGCGCTTTTGATAATTTTGGATGGTTGATGTATACGGCAGTGAACATGTCCCAGAAGAACGGGTATTCTTCATAACCTCCATAAAATATTTCTGTGTCACATGCGGGCACCTCGAGATAGATGCCTGAACTTGCCTCTTGACTTTGAATTTGTGGCAGCTCCACTCACGGATGTGGAGTAGGTGCAATTGCATTTATTAGCTTTAATTGATCAGAAACCATAGATTTTCTTTCTTTGTACTGGTTTAAGCAGTTTTCGTATATTGCGTAAGCCGATGATTTAAAATTGTGTGGTAGGTCTAAACTGTCATAATCTACTATGGCATCATGAGCCGTTTGGAGACGAGTCCAAATATTGTCAATATTTTGTTTTTTATTTCCAATAACGATTCAGAGATGTCTTGAATCAGTGAAAATGAAAATCGAGTGCACTATCGTGGTAATCTGTCACTCTCAGAAATAAATTTGGTGGCACAAATATCTTTTCCTTTTATTTGCTTTGTGCGCGTGTAGCTTCTGCAGGTGTAATTTTATTTTTGTCGTCATTAAACATTTTTGTTATGTTATCTACTTTTTTTCTACTGTATCAAAGTTGATTAAAATTTTTCTCAGTGTAAACTGATAAAATCGCAGCGATAAATTATAATTAATACAGAATACTCTTTTACGTTTATAAGAGTTGTTTTTCGGACTAGATAAATAATTACTTGCGAAATAAATGTTTTAATTTGTATTTTATCTTGAATATTTTGTTGTGAGAGTCATTTTAATTTTCTTAATTAAGTTATTAAGAATCGCACTTTTAATTTAACAATACTTATTATGTCCTTATGTTGCTGTATTTAGGTACACCCTAATACACGGACCTGTAATATATATATATTTATGTGCTCATGAAATTGAGAGCTCGTTGAAGAGATCAAAACATTTTGTACACAAGTATTCACGGATTGTTTGTGTGTATGTATGTTTATTTTCTAATACAGTTGAGAGCTCGTTGAAGAGATCAATGTGCTTTTTATTGTTTTTGTTTTATACACAATACTGCTTATTTGTTACAAGGGGTATTGCGGGATATATGCCAATGTGGACTTTGAAAAGATGCTTGTATGCATATGCACTTATGTTATTGTATTTTTTTTTCTTATTGAGAGTTTTTTTGTTTGCGTTTTAGTAAACAATACAATTAAGAAAATGTGAACTTGAATTTGTTTTTTGTGTTTGTTAATAGGTGCGCTGGAATACACAAAGCTAAGCGTGGAGTTAGGCAATAAGTTAATATTAATTTTTTTTCTTTTGTTTTAATATATTATATAGTATCTATTTGGAAATATATGTCATATCTCCCGATTATTAGTCACAACTTCCCATCCTCTGTTCTCACAACATTGCGGGATAATGACATCCTCAAGCGAAAAGCAAAGGGCGCTCTTATCGCATATACTCAAGTGCACTACTTCAGCAGCGATATATCACTATTGAGAGAATCAAAACCTATTGATAAGAGATTGGTTCTAAACCTATTCCTCGACACGAAAGATCTACTTCATGTGAATGGTCGGCTTGCCAATTCAAGCCTAACGAATATTTCGCCTTGTAGCGAACGCCATCCTATAAGTGTACCAGAGAAGTATCGACTTACGCATCAGTTATATCCAGATATTAATGCTTGTGGCTGAACATCGCTTCATGCAACATATGGTCCGCCAGGAATTTTATATTCCCCGACTTAAGCCCCAAATAAAGAAGTGAATTTCTTGTGCAAGCTTGTCGTAGTTCTGCACCACGCATAAGCAAAAGATGGGAACAGAGATTATGGCATCACTTCCCCCGGAATGCTGCACTTGGGTCGGCCTTCTCCATCACAGGTGTCAATTTTGATGGGCCTTTTCAAATAAAGGCGTCCAAGTGAGTGGCGGCACTCTCATATAAGGCTGTGTGGCTGTCTTTGTCTGTTTTATGACAAAAGCAGTGCACCTTGAGCTTTGTACTAATCTGACAAAGGAGGCTTTCCTTGCAGGATTTGCTCGATTCGTCGGACGACTCGGCTTTCCATCCAAGATAATGAGCGACAGTGGTAAAACATTTATCGGCGCTCAAATAGCCACCGAAAAACAGTTTGTGGACTTTATCAAACAAGTCACACCGGAGATTGTACACAAGTCCGCGCCCCAAAGCATTAATTGGCAATTTATATCCCCAAACGCTCCTCATATGAGTGGTCTGGGAATCAGCTGTAAAAAGCTTCAAATTCAGCTGCAAAGAGGTTATTGGAAATTACAAATTAATTACGAGGAATTCTCGTTCTCAATTCACGGCCTCTCACAATCCTCTCGCAAGATCCCTCCGATTTCACAGCCTTAACTCCAAGATACTTTCTCAAAGGAACACGCATTTTGGCCATACCTGAGCCACGTGTGGAGTCGCTATCCTTATTAAATCGCTGGGAAAAATTAAAATTCTCCATCACATATTCTCAAATACATAAAGGATCTCAATAAACAATACCGTTGGAAGACTCCTGAACAAGCACCAAAACTTGGAGATTGTATGATCATCCATGATGATTGTCTACCGAATGCCGGCTTGGGCGCAAAGAAAAGCTACATTATGGCTCCGACGGTCATATAGAAGTAGTTGATCTTCGTACGCGAAGCAGAACGTTAACTAGACAGCTCGTGAAGCTATGCTTTCTCCCAACCGCCGATAATCGCGACACAGCAAGTCGCAAACAATCAAACGATACAGCCTGACGTACTTACATTTCTACGCTTAAATGTATGTAGATATGTGTAGCAAGCAAAAAATACAAATGCCACTTCATATATACATAATTATTTTTTGCCATATAAACGATTTTTATGATGAAAAATTGATAAAATATGATTTTTTTGCACAAATGTTATATTATATAATATAATAATATATTAGCAATTATCAGTAAATACATGTGAGCGCACTGCTCTATATGTAAGTATGTACTTATGTAGAAATATACGTATGACCGCGCAAATAAGTAATGCATACACAAATATACATACATTTAAGCGTACAAATGTAAGTACGTCAGGCAATAGGCAAAATACAAACATTGTTGTACAAAAAAAGAACAATTGTCTCAAATAGCATCAGCACCAGAAATCAATATGGCAGCCAAATTGACAAATCCTTAATTTGTAGTAAATCACACACCAACAACATTTTCATTCATGAACGCTGGCGCACAAGCAATAAGCTAAGTCGTTTCATTCATGAAAGCAAACGCCTTACACATCTCCCCGAGCATGCGTTTTTCTACAAGCGTCTTTTCGTGACGATGGTAAAAGCTAGAAATCATAAATTGAACAACTTTTTTATGTTTCCTCTAGAAGGGAAAAGTGATAACCCTGCAAGCCCACAAAACACAGAAAAAAGTGACAAAAGTGGCAACAAAGCTTTTGTTGATTTAAAATATTTTACAATTCTAAAATATTTTTCCGTGACTCGCAAAACTCTGCGTCAATATGTATACATGTTCATATAAAACCATACATACCTACAATAATTTGTAGGCAAAGCTGTTAAAGCGGCAAGGGAAGCGAAGACAATCGGCTCGCGTTCGTTTATTTTTTGGCACATCTCGGATTTTCTACCAACAACACAATGTTGTGACGCTTTGTCGTCGCGTCAGTCCTTCGACAGATTGACTCTTTGACATAAAAGCAAAAAACGTGTCAACGGAGATTTCACATGAAGAATTGAGTGTGCATATATACATACAAATACATACAAATGTGCAAATGACATAATATATGCATGTCATAATATTATATATGTAAGTACATATTTACGTACATAACTACTTTTACACATGCATTTGAAAAGAAAAATTGAAGCATGAATGTGAAATGCCGACTGCAAAACACAATTCTGTACTTTTGTGACTCCATAATGGTGTCAAGTAAATGAATGATTTTAAGAAATATATCAAAATATGTTTAAATTATTATTAATAACTCACAATAAAGTAAAAATGAATTAACATAAAATAATTTAAAAGTAATAATAAATAATATTTCAATAAAAGAAAATATATTTCAAATGACATATCAATATTCCCAGTTTTGCTTACATTTTATATTATCTTCAATCTTAGTCGGTTGGTCATGTTAAGAGAGCGTATGTTTACAGATTCACCGCTGTTATAAAAGCGAAAAATGTTATTTGTTTCTCGTGCATGTGAGGTGAACTCCTTGATAAAATTCTACAAATTGTTCGCTGTCGAATCTGCACCTTCTCGTTGTTTTCAGTTCTCTGGTGTGACAGTGTCTTCTGGTGAGGGGGACTGAGTGATAATTTAGCCATCCCGGCCCCTCTAGGCAAAGGACTAGCCTAGTAGTCGCTGCAGCTGTTGTAGCGTTGCCACAATGCTGCTAAGAGCCGTGGAACGACCGTGGTTGTGATCTAGGCTGTCGATGCCGTATTGATGCTCCATTCCGCGGGCGTACCACACGAGTTAAGGGTTGAGGTCGTGTTGAGCGGCTGCGTAGGGTACATTCATGTTAATCTGTATTAAAGATTTGTTTGATTATGCAGATTTGTCAGGCTACGGATGCTCGTGTCACGGCATTTGATTATTTTATTTTATTGCGGTAGTATCGGTTGATTGTTTGCGTCTTGCTGTGTCGCGATTATCGGCGGTTGGGAGAAAGCATAGCTTCACGAGCTGTCTAGTTAGCGTTCTGCTTCGCGTACGAAGAGCAACTACTCGTATATGACCGTCGAAGCCATAATGTAGCTTTTCTATGCGCCCAAGCCGGCATTCGGTAGGAGGTAGACAATCATCTTGGATGATCACACAGTCTCCAAGTTTTGGTGCTTAGGAGTCTTCCAACGGTATTGTTTATGGAGATCCTTTATGTATTTGAGAATATGTGATGGAGAATTTTAATTTTTCCCCAGCGATTTAATAAGGATAACGACTCTACACCTGGTTCACGTATGGCCAGAATGGGTGTTCCTTTGAGAAAGTATCTTGGCGTTAAGGCTGTGAAATCGGAGGGATCTTGCGAGCGGATTGTGAGAGGCCGTGACTTGAGAACGGCTTTAATTCGGATTAAAAATCCCGAGAATTCCTCGTAATTAATTTTTAATTTCCAACAATCTTTTTGAAGTAAAATTTGAAGCCTTTTACAGCTGATTCCCAGAAACCACTCATTTGAGGAGCGTTTGGGTATATAAATTGCCAATTAATGCTTTGGGGTGCGGACTTGTGGAGCGAGGAAAGCGTCCTTTGTCAGATTAGTACAAAGCTCCAGGTGCACTGCTTTTGTCATAAAACAGACTGGCTAAATGAGCCTACGTCGTCCCGAAAACTTACACCAACACACCTCACACATCACTGACACGCAACATTCACCACATCACCTCTCGCAACATTCACCACCTCACCTCACGCAACATACACCTCACACAACGACCCTACCACCCAGGATACACAACACACCGGGCGATCACCCCACCAACCATCAACAAAACCACGGACACGAGAATCGGCTTGGCTCTTCTTCGTTTTGAACTCGCAGCGAAAGCACCGTCATCCGTGGATTCGTCACATCAGCGGATCTGATCCGAACCAGTTAAATTGCTATCAAAGGCATTTATATACATTTTTTTTCCTCTTCTCTGCGCTGCGTCGCAAGTGATTGTGGTATTTAGGGAGTGTATAAAACCCGTACTTTCAATTACAAAATAAAATTACAATTGTATTAAAAGCGAATGGTGGTGAGTGTTTTTCTTTGAAAACTTTGGAAAGAATTATATATGGTCGTTCGAGCCCTAGTGGACGGCACTATGGGTGTTTAAAACAAAACAAAAAAAAAAATACATTTATAAAAAAAAAAAAAAAACCTTAAGTGATATACATATACATATAGAAATACAGTGCAGTTTCCAAAAAAGAAAAAAAAAAAAAGAAGCAAAATTACAGTAATGTAACAGTACGTGCAGTTAGAAAAAAAAAAAGGAAAAAAATGCTTTAGTTTAAAACAAAGTGCGGTTACAAACGAAAAATACATATGTACATCTCTAAGTGCAATAAGTGCAGTGCAGTGCATATAGCCACATTACTGGAATACTGTTAAACAATAAAAAAAAAAAAAAAAAATTAATTACAAAGTATAATTACTCATATGTACATATAAGTGCACAATAAGTGCAGTGCAGTGCATATAGAATGCTGGTAAACAATAAAAAAAAAAATAAATAAAAGTTCAATAAATATTAAAAACACATAAAACAATAAAATTAACAAAACGGGCGCGAAGCTTAATACAAAACATAACTCAAAAATGCGGGCGCGATACAAAATATTCCCACAGACAGCTGGGATCCAATACTGGTAAACATATGCACTGCCGCATTACCAGAAAAATCATTACTTCTATGGGACAATCGCTCTCATCACGAAGAAAATGCCCCACGTGGCAACAAATGAAAGATTTCCTAACTACCCAATATGAAATCGCAGAAAGGGTAGATAAAAAAATGGTCAGAACGAAACCCGTTCAACATGACCTAAATAGAAGCTTCCACAGACCCCAAGCCAGTACCAACAACAATTTAAATAGAAGCTTCTTCAAAAATCAAACGTTCACATCCGAACAGTACAAGCAAACGTCATGCGAACTATGTACAGGGGGCATAAGCTCAAATCTTGCGAGAGATTCAAAAAGATGAATATTTTCGATCGAAACAATTTTATAAAAACGAAAAGACTTTGTACAAACTCTAATAAAATCTGCCCCATTACCTTAATTTCCCCCCAAGCGGATAAGCACATACAAGCAGAAGCTATAGTCTTACCGCAACTTACAAATATGCTTCCAAGCTATCACATAAATAGCAAGCATTGGCAAAAGGTTTCACACCTAAAGCTAGCAGATCCCAACTGCAACACTCCCGCTCAAATAGACCTTCTATTAGGCAGCGATCTCATACCACAGATAATACGAAGGTATTGAGAAAATTTCAAATACACTTCTGGCACAAAATACTGTTTTTGGGTGGATCATAAGTGGACTAGTTTCGGAACCAGTTACCACCATGACCACTCAGGTTGAGGAAATCTCAAACGAATACCTCAATTCACAATTGAAAAAATTTTGGGAGTTAGAAGAACTCCCCCCATACCAATCACAACCCCTGAAGATCAGTATTGTGAAGACTTTTACAAAGCCACAACTACTAGATCAGATAATGGTCGGTACGTCGTACGACTACCACTAAAACAACAATTTCCTAACACACTCGCCTTAGGTCACTCTCGCACCTCTGCTATACAGCAGTTTTTAAGTATGGAAAAAAACTTACTTAAAAAAGGTGAGCTTAAGCCAGAATACGATAGCGTGTTAGAAGAATACCTCCATTTAGACCACATGGAGGAAGTAAGCCCATGCGAAAAAATCCTAAATGGCAAATATTACTCATTTTACTTGCCTCATCACGCAGTAGTAAAGCCAGACAAAAAAACAACTAAAGTAAGAATTGTCTTTAATGCATCAAGATCCACCAGCTCGGGGAATTCCCTAAATGATATCCTATTTACGGGACCCACGCTCCAACCAGATTTAATGCTACTAATTTTAAATTGGCGTATATTCAAATACGTATTTAACGGAGACGTCGAAAAAATGTATAGACAAATAGTCGTACATAAAGACGATCAAGATTTTCAGCGAATTATTTTCCGAAAATCTCCCAATAGTCCACTCCGCGACTATAAATTAAAAAACAGTTACCTTTGGCGTCAATTGTGCTCCATATCTAGCCATTCGAACACTGCACGAATTGGCAGAAAACACAAAGTCAGAATTCCCTCTGGCAACCAAAGTGCTAAAAACACAAACGTATGTAGACGATATCTTGTCTGGAAGTCACAGTCTTCCACAATCATACGAGTCACTATCACAAGTGATACAAGCCTTAAATACCGCAGGGTTTCCGTTGAAAAAGATAACGGCGAACCACCCTAATATTCTAAAAAATATACCACATGAAAATTTGTTAGATACTAATTTCCTTAAATTCGAAAAGGAAAGTACAACAACCCCGCAGGATGGCTTTCGCCAGTTATGATACAAGCCAAAATTCTAATACAAGAATTATGGTTAGATGGAACCGACTGGGACGAACAAGTAAAACCACTGCGTTTAGAAAAGTGGTCCCAGTTTGCGAGCAATCTAAATGATATCTCACAGACACAAATCCCTCGATGGGTAAATTATGCCCCAGAGCACAAAGTCGAACTACACGGCTTCTGTGACGCTTCTGAAAAGGCATATTGCGCAACTATATATGTTCGCACACAAAGCGACAATGCGACCACATGCCACTTACTAGTAACAAAAGCAAAAGTGGCTCCTTTAAAAGCAATAAGTCTACCACGATTTGAATTATGTGGAGCGCTACTACTAGCCAAACTCGTGTCCATCGTACAAACGCATTTAAACATGGCACAATACAAACTATATCTGTGGTCCGATTCTGAAATCGTACTCGCCTGGTTAGAAAAACCACCACATGCATGGAAGACGTATATTTCCAATCGAACGTCTCAAATCCTTGACTTAGTAGGATCAGCCACTTGGCGACATGTAGCCAGTGCTGACAATCCTGCTGATCTAGGTACAAGAGGATGCAAACCCCTGCATCTTGCCACCACCACACTCTGGTGGAATGGCCCCCGATGGTTAACAGAATCTTCCGATTATTGGCCACAATCGCCCATGCGCAATATAATTGCCCCAGAAAGTCGAAAAATCGACTCCTTTCATGCAACATCGGATGATACTGACATCCTTGAGCGATTCTCATCGTTCCCCCGAGCCCTCAGAGTAGTTGCATACATGATCAAATTTATAGAGCAGCTCAAAACTAAAGTTAACGGAACACCTCCAATATACCCCCAATGCGATACATTAACGCACCTACACTTACAAAAAGCAAAAGGCGCTCTTATCGCATCTACGCAAACGCGCTACTTCAGCCGAGAAATATCATTGCTAAAAGATTCGAAGCCAATCGATAAAAAGAGCTCACTTTTAGTACTAAATCCATTTCTGGACACAAAGGGTTTGCTTCGTGCGAATGGTCGGCTTGTCAACTCCAGCCTGACATACAACGAACGACATCCTATAATCATACCAGAAAAAGCACGGCTTGCCACATTATATCTGCATTATGTCCACATACTGATGCTACACGCTGAGCACCGCCTCATGCAACAAATAGTCCGCCAAGAGTTTTATATTCCCCGTCGTAAGCCTCAAATAAAGAAGTGCATTTACATGTGCAAAGTTTGCACAACGTACAAGCAAAAAATGCGAACGCAGATAATGGCAGCACTTCCACCTGAACGCTGCAACTTTGCTCTGCCCTTCACAACAACAAGTGTCGATTTTGCTGGGCCTTTCCAGATAAAGGCTTCAATGTTAAGATCTCCCACTTTAATGAAAGGCTTCACCTTGAGCTATGTACAAATCTGACGACAGAGGCTTTTCTCGCGGCATTCGCTCGCTTCGTCGGACGGCGTGGTTTTCCTTCAAAAATTATGAGTGACAACGGCAAAACGTTTATTGGAGCCAAAAGAGCCACTGAGAAACAGTTTGTGGACTTTATCCAACAAGTCTCACCTGAGATTGTACAGAAGTACGCACCCCAAGGCATTAATTGGCAGTTCATCCCCCCAAGCGCTCCTCATATGGGTGGTTTATGGGAATCAGCTGTGAAAAGCTTTAAATCCCTCTTCAAAAAAGTAGCTGGAAACTACAAGTATAATTATGAAGAATTCTCGACCTTATTAATTCGAATTGAAGCCGTACTCAATTCACGGCCAATCACAACCCTCTCGCAAGATCCCTCCGATTTCACCGCCCTAACTCCTGGGCATTTTCTCAAAGGAGCACCCATTCTGGCAATACCTGAGCCAGACGTGGAGTCGCTATCCTTATTAAACCGATGGGAAAGAATCAAAATTCTCCATCACTATTTTAGTCGCCGCTGGAAAGAAGATTATCTAAAGGACCTCCACAAGAGGTACCGCTGGAAAGCTCCAGAAAAGGCGCCGAAGCTTGGAGATTGCGTACTAGTACACGATGATTGTCTCCCCCCTACTGAATGGCGGCTTGGCCGCATAGAAAACCTTCACCATGGTTCCGATGGTCACATCCGAATGGTCGATCTCCGTACGCAAACCGGAACACTAACGAGACCGCTCGTAAAGCTATGCTTTTTACCCACCGCCGATAATACCGAACAAACGTAAATAATAACCCGATAAGAACCAAAAACCGCTAAAATTAATAAATCAAAAAAAAACCTAAATCCTGTAAAAGGTCGATCGACCAAACGACCCATTTATGCCACTTAACGTGGCCCAAATTTCCAACTCAATCATGCGACAAACTTATAATCTAAATAACTTTTTCCCATATAGATCATTATGGACGGAAATGCACCAACACCAACGCCAGCAATACGTTCGCCCGTTACTGTGCCACGCCCTGGGGCAAATCCTGCACCCCGAACAACGGCTACCACAGCCCCTCCAATCGCTCCTCGTAGTGGCACGCGCCGCGGCGTAGTCAGGCGACTCCCCAGACACACATCAGCACGACCTCGCCGTTTGGCCCCCCCTCCGGAGCCGCGTTCCTGGCGCCCACGCAACGAAGCAATTACGCGCCGCAGCCAGCTTCGGCTACCACCCCGCCGTGCCACTGGGCTGAGCAGCGTCGTATACACGCTGCGACAACTTCAGCGTCTGCTAGGCTAATATTCGCCTAGGGGGGCCGGGATGGCTAAATGAGCCTACGTCGTCCCGAAAACTTACACCAACACACCTCACACATCACTGACACGCAACATTCACCACATCACCTCTCGCAACATTCACCACCTCACCTCACGCAACATACACCTCACACAACGACCCTACCACCCAGGATACACAACACACCGGGCGATCACTCCACCAACCATCAACAAAACCACGGACACGAGAATCGGCTTGGCTCTTCTTCGTTTTGAACTCGCAGCGAAAGCACCGTCATCCGTGGATTCGTCACATCAGCGGATCTGATCCGAACCAGTTAAATTGCTATCAAAGGCATTTATATACATTTTTTTTCCTCTTCTCTGCGCTGCGTCGCAAGTGATTGTGGTATTTAGGGAGTGTATAAAACCCGTACTTTCAATTACAAAATAAAATTACAATTGTATTAAAAGTGAATGGTGGTGAGTGTTTTTCTTTGAAAACTTTGGAAAGAATTATATACAGACAAAGACAGCCACACAGCTTTATATGAGAGTGGGAGACCTTAACTTGGACGCCTTTATTTGAAACGGCCCAACAAAATTGACACCTGTAATGCAGAAGGCAGACCAAAGTGGAGCATTCCGGGGAAGTGATGCCATAAGGCGTAATAATCGTTAGGCTTGAATTGGCAAGCCGACCATTCACATGAACTAGACCTTTCGTGTCGAGGAATGGGTTTAGAACCAATCTCTTATCAATAGGTTTTGATTCTCTCAATAGTGATATATCGCTGCTGAGGTAATGCACTTGAGTATTTGCTTTTCGCTCGAGGATGTCATTATCCTGCAATGTTGTGAGAAAAGAGTCGGTTTGTTAACTCTCTGGGAAATATTTTTCGCATGGGCAGTTGTGCCAATAATCGGGAGATCCTATCAACAAACGAGGGCCGTTACACCAGAGGTTGGTGGTGGCAAGGTGCAGGGCTTTGTACCCTCTTGTTTCTAGATCAGCTGGATTGTCAGCACTGGCTACGTGTCGCCAAGTGGCTGATCCTACTAGGTCAAGTATTTGAGACATTCGATTGGAAATATACGTCTTCCAGCCAGGCTAGTACAATTTCCGAATCGGACCACAGATATAGTTTGTATTTCGCCATTGGTTAAATGGGTTAAACCTCCCTTCATACACCACTCTACTCGGAAAAATAGTGTCGCACCCTAACGCGACGCATCACATCTGAGAAGACTCACGGGTTTTCGTCTACGAGCTAATCGCCACATCATTTTGTTCTCTTCGGTTGGTCAACCCGTGCGATAAAACTACGACAGGCTGCACCTTTCAGAACTCGTAATGCTGTTTCATTTCGGACATATGATTTATCAACATAAATATAATAAATTTCATAATAATTAATAATAATATATTTATAACAATAATATTAAAGCCGTGTCAACCTTGTATATATCGCATTTTTATTTAAATTATCCACGCGATTATAAGTGAAGTGGTGAAATGTTTTATCATTGGTGGTGTGTGCTCTCAACGAATTGGGGAATTAGTCATGGTCCTTCGAGCATCACAGAAAGGCACTATTGGAAAAAATACATATCGAAAATATGCAAAGTGCGGTAACTAGCTAAAATAAAAAAAAATTTAGTGACGCAAACAAAAAAAAAAAAACAAAACTACAGAACAAAAGTGTGTTGACAAAGCAGAGAAGTGCAGTGACAATATATATGTACAAGTATATGTATACATACAAGTACATATCTTCACACATATGTATATACAGAAAACTCATATGCAATAATACCAAAAAAACAAAAACAGAGATGGCAATAAGTTCAATTGTTAAAACACAAATAAAGAAACACATTTACATATGTAAATACACAGTGCAAAATTTGCAAAACATTTAAAAAAAATTAAAAACTCACAAATCGGGCGCTAAATACAATCTGCCAGAAACACAAACGAGCTCGAAATACTAAAGTACCTAAATACAAAAACATAAATAAAAGTAATTTAAATGGGCGCGAAACAAACAACAATAAACAAAAACAACACTCACTAAAACCAGGCACAACTGGAAGCGGAGAAGGAATTAACAAAAATGGAATACACACACGGACATACAATACATATATATTATCCCCTCAGAAAACCCCTGAGGGAGTATAAAGTGAGTCGTATCGTTTTGCTATTCTTTTAGTTTATCATGCATATATGTATGTAAAAATTACAGTTTTATATACATATATAGAACCGGTTATAACAAATACGTTTACCAAAAAAACGGTTACCAAACTGTCTCAGTCTTACAGTGTTTTTTGGAGGGAAAAACTGACTACAGTCGGTATAACATATATTTCCTAATAGATACTTATATATTAAAACAAAAGAACACAAATTAATATTAAGTTATTGCCTAACTACACGCTTACCTCTATGTATTCCAACGCACCTATCAACAAACACAAAAGACAAATTCAAGTATATACTTGCACATTTCTCCAGCAATACACCTTAGGTTAAAATAAAAACAAACAAAAAGCAACAAGCAGGATTGCATAAAATACGTAAGCAAAAGAATTATAAAATATGAAAGGAAAAACAAAGAAGGAAAAACAAACAAAAAATACATATATGCTTACCTATTATATCTATACTTACTTTAACATAAGTATAATAGCATATAAACATAATTGCACAAGTACCTGCAAGTTTGGTTTCGCGCTCTCTTCGTAATGCGAACATCTGTACGCATATTATATGTTCAAGTATATAATCATACGGCCTAGAATCTGCCTGTCTACCCTCCGCTGGGTAATAGTAAACTCTTATATACAATTTTAATTAACATTTTAATTTAACATTCACTTAAAAGTGATTTTCATATAAATAAATCAACATTGTTATAAAAATATATTAAATATTATATAAAATTTTCTTATTTGTATTGTTTATTAAAACGCAAACAAAAAAAAAACTCTCAATAAGAAAAAAAAATACAATAACATAAGTGCATATATATATGTACATCTTTTCAAATTCCACATTGGCATATATCCCGCAATACCCCTTGTAACAAATAAACAGTATTGCGTATAAAAAAAAACAATAAAAAGCACATTGATCTCTTCAACGAGCTCTCAATTGCATTAGAAAATAAACATACATACGCACAAACAATCCGTGAATACTTGTGTACAAAATGTTTTGATCTCTTCAACGAGCTCTCAATTTCATGAGCACATAAATATATATATATATATTCCCAAGTCCGTGTATTAGGGTGTACCTAAATACATCAACATAAGGACATAATAAGTATTGTTAATTATCATTTATATGTAGATATGACAGTTTGGACCTACCACACAATTTTAAATCATCGGCTTACGCAATATACGAAAACTGCTTAAACCAGTACAAAGAAAGAAAATCTATGATTTCTGATCAATTAAAGCTAATAAGTATATGCAATTGTACCTACCCCACATCCGAAAGTAGAGCTGCCACAAATACAGAATCACGAGGCAAGTTCAGGCATCCAACTCGAGGTGCCCGCATGTGACATAGAAACATTTTACAGAGGTTATGAAAAACGGCCGTCCTTCCGGGACATGTTTACAGCCGTATACATCAACCATCCAAAATTATCACTTGCACAAAAATTTTATCACCTTCGATACAAAACTAAAGGTCAAGCAGGCACAATAGTAAAACAGTTCGCACTAAATGACGACAACTTAAATTTTGCTTCGGAAGCTCTAAAATCTAGATATGAAAACGAAAGACACTAATAGACTGAATATTCTCACAGATAGCAGGGACCCTATAATGGTAAACATATGCATTACCAGAAAAATCGTTACTTTTATGGGAGCCTTTCTAACTACCCAGTACGAAATCGCTGAAAGGGTAGACACAAAAATTATTAAAACCTAAACCTATCAAAATGACCACAATAGAATCTTCAACAGACCCCAAGTAGATACAACAACAATATAAACAGAAGCTTATATAAAACACAATCGTTCTCAACCGAACATAAAAAACATACGTCACGCGAACTATACATAAGAGGGTATAAATTACAATCGTGCGAGAAGTTCAAACACTTAAAAGTTAACGAACGAAATAATTTTGTAAGCAAATTTAATTGCTTCTATTGTAACAAACACCACTCAATGCTTCATTACAGCACATATCCCAGCTCACCCCAAAGTATCGCTTATAAGAAAAGGGTTTAATTGAAAAAGAAAATCCCGATAATCAATATTGCGAAAATTGCCAAGTACCATGCTGCTCAAAGGCATTAAAAACCCAAACACTACACAGCGAAAATCAAAGTAGAGTACTATTTTTCTACCCACAGCAGTTGTCTCCATCGTACACCGAGGAGAACTGTTTAAGCTTAGGGCCTTAATAGACCAAGGGTCACAACGATCATTTATAGCGTCTAGGGCACAAAACAGGCTACAACTGTCAACAAAACTAACCAGTTTTAAAATCAATAAATAGCAAGCATTGGCAAAAGGTTTCACACCTAAAGTTATTAGGCCGCGATCTCATACCACAGATAATACTTGAAGGTATTGAGAAAATTTCAAACCCACTTGTGGCACAAAATACTATATTCGGTTGGATTCTAAGTAAACTGGTTGCAGATCAAGTTTACATCAACAACTTAAATTGACGAAAGTTCAAAAGAATCCCTTAATTCACAATTAAGGAAATTTCGGGAGTTAGAAAAACGCTCCCTCCTATTAAGTACAACCCCAGAAGATTAGTATTGTGGGGACTTCTACAAAGCCACAACTACTCGATGAAACAATGGCCGGCACGTCGTACGACTACCATCAAAGCCACAATTTTCCAACATTCCACAAATTGGCACAAAAACCCAAGTCAGAAATTCTTCTGACTACTCCAGTGTTAAAAACATAAATATATATAATTCAACCAAAACATCCTTAAAAAAGAATATCTCAAACATAAATATATCGAATTTACCACATTACCAACTAAAAAAAATGCCATTTTCAATTCACGGCTAATCACTGTACTCTCACAAGATCCCTCTTCAAAGGTTTCAAAAGAGCATCCATTCTGGCCATATCTGAGTCAGCCGTGGAGTCGCTAACCTTAATAAGCCGACGGTAAAGAAATTTTAAATAAACGATACAAATAAAAAACTTCTACAAGAAACAACCGCAGAATACAATAAATACGAAACCTCATAAACCCGCACAATAAAATTGCCTACCTTAAAGCACTTAAATGCGCATCAAAATGCATACAAATTATATTTTAAAAATCAAAGCCGTTTTATACACTACAGGTCAATATGGATATAACATTACTCCATCACCATCTGACCCACTGCGCGCTCGGCTACTTCAGAAGCAGTATGCCGAAATTAATACATATACCGTTTCAGTAAACATGTGTAAAACTAGGAAAAATATTCGCCAAGGGGTCCAGAATGGTTAAATAGGTTAAACCTTCCTCTACATGTACACTCCACTATACCCGGGAAAATAATGGCGCACCCTAGAGAACACTCACAGGTCCTCGCCACATACGACGCACCACACACAAAACGCATTCGTTTTTGTCTACGGGCCTGATCGCCACATCATTTTGTTCTTTTCGATGAGGTGATAAAATACGGCAAGCTGCACCTTTCAGATCTTGTAATGCTGATTCTTTTCGGACATATGCGCTACCTACATAAACACGATAAATTTCATAATTATTTATAATTATATATTTATAACAATAATATTATATTAAAGCCGTGTTAACCTTGTATACGATAAAATCGGTGGTGGGAAAATTGCGGAATTAGTCAGCCATGTTTAAATGCATTCGCACCATAGATACTAGTTTGGCTAGTAGTAACGCTACACAGTTCAAGTCGTAATAGACTTATTACTTTTAAAGGACCTACTTTTGTTTTTGCTACTAGTAAGTGGCTTGTGGTCGCAATCTCGCTTTGTGTGCGTACGTATACAGAAGCCGTGTAGTTCGACTTTGTGCTCTGGGGCATAGTTTACCCATCGAGGGATTTGTATCCGTGAGATATCATTTAGATTGCTCGCAAACTGGGACCACTTTTCTAAACGAAATGGTTTTATTGGTTCATCCAAATCGGTTCCATCTATCCATAATTCTTGTATTAGTCTTTTGGCGTGTATCATAATTGGAAAAAGCCATCCTGCGGCGTCGAAAGGTATTGCCACAGAAAATAAAATTTGTCGGTTTTTTAATGCGGATAATGCTGATATTGACTCTGTAGTATATGAAAACTGGTCAGATATCGCAATCAATTGTATCTCCAGAGTTTTTGTTCTAATTTCCTTTTCGAATTTAAGGAAATTACTGCCCAACAGATTTTCTTTAAGTATATCCTTTAAGATATTAGGGCGGTCCGCCGTTATCTTTTTGAAGACAACTCCGACCTAAATATTATAATTCAGAATCAAATCGTAGGAACTATGTATTCTTTCAAATCTATCGACTGTGAAGCAAACGCAGATGAAGCCACTAATTACTCCACTGAATTTTTAGACTCCTTGGATGTGCCTGGTTTACCACCGCACAATTTGCAACTTAGGGTTGGCTTGGCAGTGATCATGATTAGAAATTTAAACCAACTAAAACTGTGCAATGGAACACGTTTGGTGATAAGAAAACTGATGAGCAATGTGATTCTCGCGTTGATATTCAAAGAATTTTAAAGAAATTTAGAGACGGGGAAGTTATTATTCCAAGGATTCCGATGATCCCAACGGATATGCCCTTTGAATTTAAACGAATTCAATTCCCGATTCGTCTTGCCTTCGCCATGACGATTACCAAATCACAGGGTCACGCGGCATGTTTACGTGTCGGTAAACCATCCGCTTTATTTCTTCTTGCGCCTGTCAAAAAAACAAAGAATGTCGTTTGCCACAAGGTGCTTGAATGAAAGGTGTTAATCCGAGTGCATCACATGCTACACAACATACTTTATTTTAATCTTTTTTTTTCTGACACGTGTTTGAAGTACTTAATTTTAATTTGTATTCTCTTTCTGTATGTATTGTTGATCCTAATTAAATACTTTTATATATCTATCTATGTTCATATTTATTTTGTATCATTGTATTACCTTCATCAGAGCCTAAATTAGTTCACCTAAAAGATAACACGACATTAATTGACTGTTAGGCGGTACGAAGTTCGCCGGGTCCGTTAGTATATATTGTAAATATTAGATTAACAAATTATTGATTGCCTTAACTTATGCGCTTACATTTGAATACCCATACTCACAACAACCACAAAAAAAATTAAAGTTCAAGTATTTACGTTCAACGAATTTCCGACATTATCCCTTAGGCTTAATAAAGCAAGTAGCAGGAATGCGTAACAACAAGTAAGCTAAAGACACAATAACAATTAAAGCTTGAATCTACAGCAAAAAGACAAAAATACAAACATACATATATATACATTCCATCGACAAGCAATACGCAAATTGCATTTACCGATAAATCTTATAAATAAAAATTATCTTATATATTTACGTATATAATTACATTCGAATATATTAACATAAGCGCGGTGGATAAAAGCGCCAGCAGAGGAGGCCGATGAAAACGAAGATGATATCGATATTGAAAACTCGGATGGGGAGGATGATGATTTGAACAACATTGCGGGATACCGTGTTGAAAATTCATATTTACATGAAAAAGAGGATGACATTTTAGCATTGCAGAAATTTGCCGAGCATACCGGAGTCGCTTTCATCCCTTACTTGGAGAAATCTTATCCAAATTTTTACAAGAGTATCGATCATCCACAGGAAGACATACGTAACGTGTCAATTGACGCATTGAGCTCCTTCATTGTAGCTCTACACAAACTACAAGATTTGCAAGACGTTTCCAATGCTATTACAATCTTGATACCCAAATTATGCCAAATTATGCATGATGACGAAGAAGTTTCTGTTGTATTGTCTGCACTTGTAGATTTGAGTGATCTTATGAAAAAGTTGAAACAAATCTATTTACCAACGGTTGAACTTCGTGATGTAGTCTTCTCTTGTATAACAGAAGTGCTCCAGGGCAAGGTCGCTTGCCAATTTGACGAGTCTACTGGAGATGAAGACGAAGATGCTGAGGAGAGTGAATAGGACGAGGCTATCGGAAAGTGTGCTGGCAATATACTTGGTTATTTATGATCCTTCGAGCCGGAACGGAACAAACAACGAAAGCAAGGCGAAATCAGGCACACAATATACAAGAAAAAGCTTTCAGTTAATTTTCTTATTAGCTGTTTTTATTCTATCATTCTTTGAAAATCATCTGCCAGCTGAGGTAGTACGGAGAATATTGGTGCAATTCACATAACGTTTTGCAAATAATTATATGCAAAAAGTAGAAATTGCGATACATTTCTTTGTATTCACGTGTGAGTTCGGTTATAAGTGCGTCTAAAAAAACGAAGGAACATAAAGCAGTTGGTGCAAAGCCAAATAAGCAAATAATTGGCAACTCGGAATAAGAGTCTTCGGGAACAAAAAGAAATTTTTGGAATCCAAAATGCAGCAAATAATCCAAATTATTACAAATTTTCTTTCTTCAGCTAACGGTGTAATCAAAAAGGCCACCACTGATTTACAGGAGGCCTACAAGCGTTCTGAGACTGTACCAGCTCTTTGCGAAATTGCCGTCTCGACAATGAAGCCACAGGTGCGTCAATATTCTGTTGCACTACTTAAGAAGCATTTTGCGAAACTGCGTCAATGGAACAAAGTGCCGGTTGAGCAACAGCAAATTATTAAGCAGGGTATGCTTTATGCCCTCATGCAGGAGCAGCAAAAGTCTGAGCGTAAAGCAATTGCTCAATTTGTTGGTGTTTTGGCGCGTCGCGAAGCCAAAGAGTTTGACTCATGGATGACCGAAGTGCTAAAGTTCACCTACAGCTACTGCTCTTCTACCGATCCTAAGCAAGGCGAGCTAGGTTCGTCTTCATTTCCTATTTTGGCTGATGCGGCCTCTGATCAATTTTTGCAGCACATGGAATCGGTTTCATATTGGAATGGAATGTTCACTGCTGCATTGGTGACTACCGAATCAACTGGCAACATGGCTACACCTGTTATTTTCAACATTCAAATTGATTTGACTTCTTTGGTGCCGTTCACATTGGGCCACAGAACAGCCGAACAAAAGTTGCAGAAGTCCATACCGTTAATTGTTAAATCCCTTCAAGCATTTGCTGTGCAGCCTGAGGTCGACCAATTCGTTTATGTTTTTGATATTCTCGAGAGTATGGCAGATTTAAATGCTAAATTGCTGAACAATCACATAAAAAAGTTGTTGGAGTTCTGCTTGGAGGCAGCAGGTAATGCCCTATTTGATAGCGCTATGCGCATAAAAGTTGCGGCTTACGTTGGCTGGTTCGTTCGCCTTAAGAAAAAACTGATTTTCAAACGAAAGTTGATCGAGCCCATGATTTGAATTGTTTTCAATTTGATGGCAACTGAACCCGAAAACGAAGACGATGATGAAGAATACTTTTCGGGTGAAGACAACTCGAATCCGATGACAACGGCTACTCAAACAATGGACCTTGCACTGAGCGTGCCACCAGAGAAATTGACTCCGCCATTATTGCAACTTTTGGAGCCCGCCTTGGACCCACTGCCACGCCGTGCTGCCTACTTAAGCATGGCCGTTATAGTCTAAGGATGCTCGGAGGCTATTTGCAACAAATATCTCGAAAGCATGCGATGGAACATCTCTCGGTTTGAGCACCCGCCTTCCTTAAATTCATTTCGTTTTTATCAATTGATTTTACTAGCGGTGAGTGAAATCGAAATTAATTTCGTACTTGGTTATTATGGTGGTATGGCTAAATGACCACTCATTCCCCATCACCATAAGACACTGTCACACCACATTCACCCCATCAATTCACATCCACATCAACGCACCTACCTCCCTTACATTCCACATCACTACACTATGCACCAACACGCACACATATACAACATCGCCACGATCACACTACCATAAAGCCATCAATCAATAGATATATAAGGGACTACAAAAGCATCCCATACGCTTCTTTTTAGCATCGATTCGCTTACGAGAGAACATCTTTCGGTTCGAGCACCCGCTTTCCCAAAATCACTTTGTTTTTATCGACTCATTTTGCTAGCGGTGAGTAAAATTAAAATTAATTTCGTACTTGATTATTTATGGTCCTTCGAGCCCTAGTGAACGGAGCTATGGGCCATTAAACATAAAAGAAAATAATAATTAAATAACGTGAACAAAAAATAATGTGCCAAAAAATGAACAAATAGTGAAAAATAACCGGCTCATTTATTGGAAAACAAATAAAAAAACCCGTGGAGTGACAAAAAGTGAACAAACAAAAACCAAAAAGGTACAGTGACAGTTATTGGAAATAAAAGTGCAGTGTAATATAAAGAAATATCCAAATATATATATATGTTATTTGCGTACATAAAGAAAATATATGTACGTATATATAAGTATATACATACATACATACATATGCCAAAAGCGAATTTGAGAGTTGAGTGACCGAACATATGTTCGAACACATAAACATACATACATAACATAAAAGTGGAAAAGCGGATAAACTTATTAAATGTCCCAAAAAAACAATAAATATAGTTTAAAAAAACTAAAGACACACGCTTTTAAAGAATATCGAACTAAAAATTTGAAAATAATTTTAAAAATTAACTTAAACAAATAATATATAAAAACTACTACCTGGTTTCAAGATATTAGTTGCAAATAGCCTCCGAGCATCCTTCGGCTATAGCGGCAATGCTTAAGTAGGCAGCACGACGTCGCAGTGGGTCCTGACCCTGCAAGGCAGGCTAAAAAAGTTGCAATAATGGCGGAATTAATTTCTCTGGTGGCACGCTCAGTGCAAGCAGATCCATTGTTTGAGTAGCCGTTGTCATCGGATTCGAGCTGTCTTGACCCAAAAAGTACTCTTCATCGTCGTCTTCGTTTTCGGGTTCAGTTGCCATCTAATTGAAAACAACTCGAATAATGAGCTCGATCAACTTTTGTTTGATAATCAATTTTTTCTTAAAGCGCACCAACGAGCCAACGTAAGCCACGGCTTTAATGCGCACAGCGCTATCGAATAGGGCATTACTTGCTGTTTCCAAGCAGAACTTCAACAACATTTTGATGTGATTGTTCAGCAATTAAGCATTCAAATCTGCCATACTCTTGAAAATTTTAAAAGCATGAACAAATTGATCGACCTCAAATTTAACAATTAACGGTATGGACTTCTGCAGCGTTTGTTCGGCTGTGTTGTGACCCAATGTGAACGGCACCAAATAAGTCATAGCAGTTACAATGTTGAAAACCATAAATAACCAAGTATATTGCCAGCACCCTCTACGATAGCCTCATCGTATTCGCTCAAGCTCAACCTTTGGAAGAGAGATTTGCTTCAACTCTTTTAAAAGATCACCCAAACCTACAAGTGCAGACGACACAAAAGAAACTTCTTCGTCATCATTCACAATTTGACCCAACTTGGGTATTTAAATTGTAATAGCATTGGAAACGCCTTGCAAATCTTGTTGTTTGTATAGAGCAACAATGAACGAGTTCAATGCGTCAATTGACACTTTACGTATGTCTTTCTGTGGATGACCGACCATCTTGTAAACATTTTGATAAGATTTCTCCAAGTAAGGAATGAAAGCGACTCCGGTATGCTTGGCAAACTCCTTCAATGCTAAAATGGCCTCATCTTTTTCATCTAAATGAATTTTCAACACTGTATCCCGCAATGTTGTCCAACTCATCATCCTTCCCATCCGATTTTTCAATATTGATATCGTCTTCGTTTTCATCGGCCTCCTCTGCTGCCGCTGATACTCCATCATCGTCTTTAAATGCTGGTACAACCTTCTCTGTAGAGAGTATAGAATCAAATATGCATTCAATCACCTTCGGGAAAACGGAGGCCAGCTCCTCATTTACCACCTCAACCAATAAGGCAATCAAATTAAAAAGAGCACAACGTACATCGAGATCCTTAGCCTTCTCGAGTAAATTCAAAGCGAACGTCATGGTATCTGTGGCGAACGGCATGAAGCTTTGCTTGCCGAACGTGCGAGCCAAGGCAGCATGAGTGTCGATAGCCTATGGACGCAGACTGATAATACCCTCTTTTTCTGTTGGAGCCAAATATGATCGCAGACGAACCGAATTGTTGGGATTCAGAGCCTCGAATAAAATTTTAATAAGCACCGACAAATATGGCTTCATTTCGTCTTCCAAATTATCACAAAACGTTTCTAACGCATACAACATACGATCAATGTGTTTGGCTTCAGCGCCGCCCCTTCGAGATCCATTGCAGAGCTGATGCAAAAATTTGCAAAGTATAGGTAGGTTTTGTGATGCGAATTTGGTGATGTCTGATTGTAAATGTTGGGAGAATTGTCCCAGCGCAAAGAAGGCTGCATTACGAACAAGTATTAGGTCGGTGATGCCTACTTTAACAGTATTCAGCATAGCCATGCTTAAGTAGGCAGCACGACGTGGTAGTGGGTCCTGCTCCATCAAGGCGGGCTCCAAAAGTTGCACGCTCAATGCAAGCAGATCCATTGTTTGAGTAGTTCGGGTTCAGTTGTCATCAAATTGAAAACCACTCGAATTATTGGCTCGATCAACTTGTGGTGGATAATCAATTTTTTCTTAAGTCGCACCAACCAGCCAGCATAAGCAGAACTCCAACAATAATTTGATGTGATTGTTCAGCAATTTAGCATTCAAATCTGCCATACTCTCGAGAACATCAAAAGTATGAACAAATTGATCGACCTCAGCCTGCACAGCAAATGCTTGAAGGGATTTAACAATTAACGGTATGGACTTCTGCAACGTTTGTTTGGCTGTGTTGTGACCCAATGTGAATGGCACCAAAGAAGTCATACTAGCTAGTATGTTGAAAATAACAGGTGTAGGTGCTTCGGTGGCCACCAGTGCAGCAGTAAAAATTTCGCAAATCGATTTCATATGCTGCAAAAATTGATCCGGGGTCGCAGCAGCCAAAATAGCAAATGTAGAACCTAGCTCGCTTTGCTTAAGATCGGCCGAAGAGCAATAGGTGTAGATGAGCTTTAGCACGTCGCTCATCCGTGAGTCAGACTTTTTGGCTTCGTGACGCACCAAAACACCGAAAAATTGAGCATTAAGTATACCCTGCTTAACAATTTGCTGTTACTCAACCGGTACTTTGTTCCATTGACACAATTTTGGTCAGTGCTTCTTAAGTAGTACAGCAGAATATTGGCGCACCTGTTGCTCCGGTGCCGAGACGGCAATTTCACAAAGAGCTGGTACAGTCTCAGGATCGTTATCCGAAATAAGCAAATTTGTAATAATTTGGATCATTTGCTGCATTTTGGATTCTAAAAATTGATTTCTCTTTCAAAGACTCTTATTCCACTTTTTTTCGCTCTTTTGCGAAATTTGTGTGCATGTAAACAAATATGAAAGTACCCATTATAATTATTAATTTGTCTACATGCACATATATATGTAACTCATTGTTTGATGCGAAATCTCCGTTGCCACGGACAACCAATGGCCGAAGCTCACGTTTTTTGTTTTCTTGTCAAAAAGTCACTATGTCGAAGGACTGACGCGACAACAAAGCGTCACAACATTGTGTTGTTGGTAAAAATCCGACTTATGCTGAATAAAAATAACGAAGGGCCGCCGATTGTCACCGTTTCCCTTGTCGCTCTAACAGCTTTGCCTACAAATCATCGTAAATATGTATGGTTATATAATATATGAGCATGCATACATATTGACGCAGATTTTGTCGAAGAAAAATATTTTAAAATTGAAAAATGTTTTAAAATTGAAAAATATGTAGGTTTTTGTATCCATTATTTGTGTGGCAATGTCATAAGCACATATGTATGTATGTACATATAGAGCAGTGCGCGCAAATGTTGTTACAGATAAATGATAATAACTGGATTTGAATTTGAATTGTACTTACATAAGTACATACATATGCTTTAAATCATGAAAGGTGTGATTTGCTTATATTACTATTTAAATATATTAAGATTTTTAAGATATTATGTTAGTATGTTATATACTTATGTATGTATGTACATATATAGTAAAGCATAGCAGATACATATACATATATATGTACTTATATGAAAGTATTTCATATTATCAAACATAAGCAATATTTAAAAAGCAACAGCAAATATTCTTTTGAAGTAATATATTTTAATTAAAATGTAATAAATTTTTCATGATATCATAGATATTCAGAAAAGGAATTTCATATCTATGAATATGATTGCATATAAATGTAAAAAAATATAAGCTAACATGCGGCTGTAATATCAATGCAAACTTCTGAGCATAATTTACATTCAGTGCTCAGCTCTGTTCACGTGCCACTGTTAAAATTTCTCCTTCTGCTCAACTACTGTAATAATCTACATTCTCTGATAAACGTTCTCTGATACAAGTAAACAAGAAAAAGCTGTCAGTAAATTTTCTTATTAGCTAATTTTTGAAAATCATTTTTTGAAAATCATCTGCCTAGTGAAGAAGTACGGAGAATACTGGTGCAATTCACATAACTTTTTTCAAATAATTATATGCAAAAAGCAGAAATTGTGTTACATTCCTTTGTACTCACGTGTGATTTCGGTTATATTTGCGTGTAGAAGACGAAAGAACATAAAGCAATTGGCACAAAGCAAGATAAGCAAATAATTGGCAACTTTTTAAGCGTGTAATTTTAGCGAAAAGAGCGAAAAAAATGGAATAAAAGTCTTTGAAAACAGAAATCAATTTTATCAATCCAAAATGCAGCAAATAATCCAAATTTGCTTACTTCGGATAACGATCCTGAGACAGTACCAGCTCTTTGTGAAATTGCCGTCTCGGCACCGGAGCAACAGGTGCGTCAATATTCTGCTGTACTACTTAAGAAGCGCTGACCAAAATTGCGTCTATGGAACAAAGTACCGGCTGAGCAACAGCAAATTATTAAGCAGGGTATGCTTAGTGCGCAATTTTTCGGTGTTTTGGTGCGTCATGAAGATAAAAAGTATGACTCATGGATGAGCGAAGTGCTAACGCTCATCTACAGCTATTGCTCTTCGGCCGATCTTAAGCAAAGCGAGCTAGGTTCTACATTTGCTATTTTGGCTGCTGCGACCCCGGATCAATTTTTGCAGCATATGAAATCGATTTGCGAAATGTTCACTGCTGCACTGGTGGCCACCGAAGCAACTACACCTGTTATTTTCAACATACTAGCCAGTATGACTTCTTTGGTGCCGTTCACATTGGGTCACAACACAGCCAAACAAACGTTGCAGAAGTCCATACCGTTAATTGTTAAATCCCTTCAAGCATTTGCTGTGCAGGCTGAGGTCGATCAATTTGTTCATACTTTTGATGTTCTCGAGAGTATGGCAGATTTGAATGCTAAATTGCTGAACAATCACATCAAATTGTTGTTGGAGTTCTGCTTATGCTGGCTGGTTGGTGCGACTTAAGAAAAAATTGATTATCCAACACAAGTTGATCGAGCCAATAATTTGAGTGGTTTTCAATTTGATGGCAACTGAACCCGAAGACGATGATGAAGAATAATTTTTGGCTGAAGACAACTCGAACCCGATGACAACGGCTACTCAAACAATGGATCTGCTTGCATTGAGCGTGCAACTTTTGGAGCCCGCCTTGATGGATCAGGACCCACTACCACGTCGTGCTGCCTACTTAAGCATGGCTATGCTGAATACTGTTAAAGTAGGCATCACCGACCTAATACTTGTTCGTAATGCAGCCTTCTTTGCGCTGGGACAATTCTCCCAACATTTACAATCAGACATCACCAAATTCGCATCACAAAACCTACCTATACTTTGCATCAGCTCTGCAATGAATCTCGAAGGGGCGGCGCTGAAGCCAAACACATTGATCGTATGTTGTATGCGCTAGAAACGTTTTGTGATAATTTGGAAGACGAAATGAAGCCATATTTGTCGGTGCTTATTAAAATTTTATTCGAGGCTCTGAATCCCAACAAATCGGTTCGTCTGCGATCATATTTGGCTCCAACAGAAAAAGAGGGTATTATCAGTCTGCGTCCATAGGCTATCGACACTCATGCTGCCTTGGCTCGCACGTTCGGCAAGCAAAGCTTCATGCCGTTCGCCACAGATACCATGACGTTCGCTTTGAATTTACTCGAGAAGGCTAAGGATCTCGATGTACGTTGTGCTCTTTTTAATTTGATTGCCTTATTGGTTGAGGTGGTAAATGAGGAGCTGGCCTCCGTTTTCCCGAAGGTGATTGAATGCATATTTGATTCTATACTCTCTACAGAGAAGGTTGTACCAGCATTTAAACCCGATGATGGAGTATCAGCGGCAGCAGAGGATTCCGATGAAAACGAAGACGATATCAATATTGAAAAATCGGATGGGAAGGATGATGAGTTGGACAACATTGCGGGATACCGTGTTGAAAATTCATTTAGATGAAAAAGAGGAGGCCATTTTAGCATTGAAGGAATTTGCCGAGCATACCGGAGTCGCTTTCATTCCTTACTTGGAGAAATCTTATCAAAATGTTTACAAGATGGCCGGTCATCCACAGAAAGACATACGTAAAGTGTCAATTGACGCATTGAACACGTTCATTGTTGCTCTATACAAACAACAAGATTTGCAAGGCGTTTCCAATGCTATTACAATTTAAATACCCAAGTTGTATACTTGGTTATTTATGGTTTTCAACATTGTAACTGGCATGACTTATTTAGTGCCGTTCACATTAAGTAACAACACAGCCGAACAAACGTTGCAGAAGTCCATACCGTTAATTGTTAAATTTCGTCAAGCATTTGCTTTGCAGCCTGAGGTCGATCAATTAGTTTATGTTTTTGAAATTTTCAAGAGTATGGCAGATTTGAATGCTAAATTGCTGAATCACATCAAAATGTTGTTGAAGTCCTGCTAGGAAGCAGCAAGTAATGCCCTATTTGATAGCGCTGTGCGCATTAAAGCCGTGGCTTACCTTGGCTCGTTGGTGCGCTTTAAGAAAAAATTGATTATCAAACAAAAGTTGATCGAGCTCATTATTCGAGTTGTTTCCAATTTGATGGCAACTGAACCCGAAAACGAAGACGATGATGAAGAGTACTTTTTGGGTCAAGACAGTTCGAATCCGATGACAACGGCTACTCAAACAATGGATCTTCATTATCGATATCATCTTGCTTGAAGAAACGAAGTGAATTTAGAGAAGGCGGGTGCTCGAACCGAAAGATGTTCCGTCGCATGGTTTCGAGATATTTGTTGCAAGTAGCCTCCGAGCATCCTTCGGCTATAGCGGCCATGCCTAAGTAGGAAACACAATGTGGCAGTGGGTCCTGACCCTGCAACACGGGCAAAAAAAGTTGCAATAATGGCAGAATTGATTTCTTTGGTGACACTCTCAGTGCAAGCAGATCCATTGTTTGAATAGCCGTTGTCATCGGATTCGAGTTGTCTTCACCCAAAAAGTATTCTTCTTCATCGTCTTCGTTTTCGGGTTCAGTTGCCATCAAATTGAAAACAACTCGAATTATGGGCTCGATCAACTTTTATTTGATAATAAATTTTTTCTTAAGGCGCACCAACCAGCCAACGTAAGCCACGGCTTTAATGCGCACATCGCTATCAAATAGGGCATTACTTCCTGCCTCCAAGCAGAACTCCAACAACATTTTTATGTGATTGTTCAGCAATTTAGCATTCAAATCTGCCATACTCTCGAGAATATCAAAAGCATGAACAAATTGATCGACCTCAGGCTGCAAAGCAAATGCTTGAAAAAAATTAACAATTAACGGTATGGACTTCTGCAGCGTTTATTCAGCTGTGTTGTGACCCAATGTGAACGGCACCAAATAAGTCATACCAGTTACAATGTTGAAAACCATAAATAACCAAGTATATTGCCAGCACCCTCTACGATAGCCTCATCGTATTCGCTCCTCGTCAAATTGGTAAGCGACCTTGCCCTGGAGCACGTCCATTATACAAGAGAAGACAACATCACGAAGTTCAACCGATCGTTTTCAAAAGATCACCCAAACCTTCAAATGCAGACAACACAACAGGAACTTCTTCGTCATCATGTACAATTTGACACAATTTGGGGATCCAAATTGTAATAGCATTGGAAACGTCTTGCAAATCTTGTAGTTTGTATAGAGCCACAATTAACAATTTCAATGCGTCAATTGGCACTTTACGTATGATTTCCTGTGGATGATCGATCATCTTATAAACATTTTGATAAGATTTCGCCAAGTAAGGGATGAAAGCGACTCCGGTATACTCGGCAAATTTCTTAATTGCTAAAGTGGCCTCCTCTTTTAAAGTGAATGTTTATTTATAAGATTTATCGATAAATGCAATTTACGTATTGTTTGCCGATTGAATGTATATGTATGCAGTTTGTCTTTTTACTGTAGATTCTAGCTTTAATTGTTATTGTGCCTTTAGCTGAATTGTTGTTACGCAGTTCTGCTAATTGCTTTATTAAGCCTAAGGGGTACTGCCGGAAATTCGTTGCAAATAAATACTTCAACTTTTATTTTTTTTTTTGTGGTTGTTGTGTGCATATATAATATATATAAATGTAAGCGCATAAGTTAAGGCAATCAATAGTTTGTTAATATAAAATACATATATACACATATATATGTAAATATAGTATTATATAAGTACATATGTATATAAGTATATTCACCGGATTTTTTATTTTTTTTATATATCAATTTTTAGGAATTTTCCGTTAACGTTAACAGTATACAGGATTTACAACATACATATATAATTAATAAAAAAAATTAAAACGATACACTTTCTTTGTCTCGCCTCAAGGGGGTTTTAGGGAGAATAGATGTGTGTGTTTTTGCTGCTGCATATATATTTTGTTGTTAATCTCGCGCCCGTATTTGATTATTAATGTTTTGGTTTTTATGTATATTTTTGGGATTCGCGCCGCGTTTCGATTTTTTGTTTTTTGGTTTCGCGCCCGTTTATTTTTGTGTTTAAGTATGTTTTCATTTTATGTTTTTGTTTTTTGGGACGTTTAATATGTTTATCCGCTTTTCCTCTTTTATGTTATATATGTGTGTTTATGTGTTCGAACATATGTTCGGTCACTCAACTCTCAAATTCGCTTTTGGCATATGTATGTATATACTTATATATACGTACATTTATTTTCTTTATGTACACAAATAACATATATATATATATATTTGTATATTTCTTTATATTACACTGCACTTTTTTTTCCAATAACTGTCACTGTACCTTTTTGGTTTTTTTTTTGTTCACTTTTTGTCACTCCACGGGTTTTTTTTAATTTGTTTTCCAATAAATGAACCTGTTATTTTTCACTATTTGTTCAGTTTTTGGCACATTATTTTTTGTTCACGCTGTTAGTTTTTGTTCACGTTATTTAATTATTATTATTTTTTCTTTTATGTTTAAATAGTTCCGTTCACTAGGACTCGAAGGACCATAAATAACCAAGTACGAAATTAATTTTGATTTCACTCACCGCTAGTAAAATCAGTCGGTAAAAACGAAGTAATTTTGGGAAAGCGGGTGCTCGAACCGAAAGATTTTCTCTCGTAAGCGAATCGATGCTAAAAAGAAGCGTATGGGATCGTTTTGTAGTCCCTTATATATCTATTGATTGATGGCTTTATGGTAGTGTGATCGTGGCGATGTTGTATATGTGTGCGTGTTGGTGCATGGTGTAGTGATGTGGAATGTATGGGCGGTAGGCGTGGTGATGTGGATGTGAATTGATGTGGTAAATGTGGTGTGACAGTGTCTTATGATGATGGGGAATGAGTGGTCATTTAGCCATACCACCATAATAACCAAGTTCGAAATTAATTTCGATTTCACTCACCGCTAGTAAAATCAATTGATAAAAACGAAATGAATTTAGGGAAGGCGGGTGCTCAAACCGAAAGATGTTCCGGCGCATGGTTTCGAGATATTTGTTGCAAGTAGCCTCCGAGCAACCTTAGGCTATAGCGGCCATGCCTAAGTAGGCAACAGAACGTGGAAGTGGGTCCTGACCCTGCAAGGCGGGCTCCAAAAGGTGCAATAAAGGCGGAGTCAATTTCTCTGGTGGCACGCTCAGTGCAAGGTCCATTGTTTGAGTAGCCCTTGTCATCGGATTCGTGTTGTCTTCACCCAAAAAGTATTCTTCATCATCGTCTTCGTTTTCGGGTTCAGTTGCCATCAAATTGAAAACAATTCAAATTATGGGCTCGATCAACTTTCGTTTGAAAATCAGTTTTTTCTTAAGGCGAACGACCCAGCCAACGTAAGCCGCGACTTTTATGCGCATAGCGCTATCAAATAGGGCATTACTTACTGCCTCCAAGAACAACTTCGACAACATTTTTATGTGATTGTTCAGCAATTTAGCATTTAAATCTGCCATACTCTCGAGAATATCAAAAACATAAACGAATTGGTCGACCTCAGTCTGCACAGCAAATGCTTGAAGGGATTTACAATTAACGGTATGGACTTCTGCAACGTTTGTTCAGCTGTGTTGTGAGCCAGTGTGAACGGCACCAAATAAGTCATACCAGTTACAATGTTGAAAACCATAAATAACCAAGTATATTGCCAGCACCCTCTACGATAGCCTCATCGTATTCGCTCCTCGTCAAATTGGTAAGCGACCTTGCCCTGGAGCACGTCCATTATACAAGAGAAGACAAAATCACGAAGTTCAACCGATCGTTTTCAAAAGATCACCCAAACCTTCAAGTGCAGACAACACAACAGGAACTTCTTCGGCATCATGTACAATTTGACACAATTTGGGGATCCAAATTGTAATAGCATTGGAAACGTCTTGCAAATCTTGTAGTTTGTATAGAGCCACAATAAGCGTCAATTGGCACTTTACGTATGTCTTCCTGTGGATGATCGATCATCTTATAAACATTTTGATAGGATTTCTCCAAGTAAGGGATGAAAGCGACTCCGGTATACTCGGCAAATTTCTTAATTGCTAAAATGGCCTCCTCTTTTAAAGTGAATGTTTATTTATAAGATTTATCGATAAATGCAATTTACGTATTGTTTGCCGATTGAATGTATATGTATGTAGTTTGTCTTTTTACTGTAGATTCTAGCTTTAATTGTTATTGTGCCTTTAGCTGAATTGTTGTTACGCAGTTCTGCTAATTGCTTTATTAAGCCTAAGGGGTACTGCCGGAAATTCGTTGCAAATAAATACTTGAACTTTTATTTTTTCTTTTGTGGTTGTTGTGTGCATATATAATATATATAAATGTAAGCGCATAAGTTAAGGCAATCAATAGTTTGTTAATATAAAATACATATATACACATATATATGTAAATATAGTATTATATAAGTACATATGTATATAAGTATATTCACCGGATTTTTTATTTTTTTTATATATCAATTTTTAGGAATTTTCCGTTAACGTTAACAGTATACAGGATTTACAACATACATATATAATTAATAAAAAAAATTAAAACGATACACTTTCTTTGTCTCACCTCAAGGGGGTTTTGGGGAGAATAGATGTGTGTGTTTTTTTTGAGGATTTTGTAGTTTTCTCTTTTTGCCTTATCGCCAGCTTTTACGATGCCTGTTGTGCATCTCTCTCCCTGTGTTTTTGCTGCTGCATATATATTTTGTTTTTAATCTCGCGCCCGTATTTAGGTCAAAAAAATATTGTCGACGCAATAGCGAATATTTAGAATAGTCGACAAGTGAACCGGTTTTTTTAAAATGTTTAAAGGCTCGAGTTTTTCTGTTTTTCAATTTATATAACTCTTTCGAAAATCACGGACTTATACTTTTGTTTTTGTTAACAATTACTATTGGAACATACTTTTCAAATAATTTCATAATAATATTATTAAAATGAGAGACACTCAATTCAATGTCACCATTATAATTAGGCCATGTTATTGTAGAAAGTTCTATATTTAATTTTTTTAAATTAGCTTTTGCAAAGTTAAACCGACTACAGAAGCACGAAGTTTGATGATTATTATCCCGTACAATGCCTGAGATTTCGACAGATATTTCCAAAGCAGGATGATATGAGTCCTCTGGTAGAACAAGAGGATTACTCTGAATAACGGAACACTTTGCGGAGGTATCAACGTATACTAAATCTAAGCATTTACCAAATTTATTCGGAATCAAATTAATTTGGTTCAAACCCAACTCGGACATTTTTTCGAAAAACTCATTAAAACATGACCGATTGCAAATCGGCACGATATAGTCATCGAATGGTTTCCACGAAGCACACGGTAAATTGAAATCACCTAATACAATTATTGAATCTGCATTATTTGCCATCGAGGTAGCACTATTTATTAAAGAAGCATGCTGCATGTATACAGATAAGTCGGAATGGGGTGGTATATAAGATAGGGTTAAATAAATAAAGCAACTATTAACGTATACTCTAATACATTTAAATTCAAATGAGTCGGTCCCTGCAACAAGAATATTTTCAGATGGGATAGAGGAATGCACGGCAAATAGAACACCTCCACCGATTCTGTTCAGTCGATCACATCTAAAAACTTGAAATTTGCTGTTTTAAATCTCATTATCAAATATGTGAGGTTTTTAAAATGTTTCTGTAAATCCAATTATATAATATTGAAATTAAAATTGGAACTGTTTAAATACAAGTCGGTAAATTTTGTATTAAGACCTTTAACATTTTGATAATAAATGCTTAGCGAATTTTTACCAATCAGTTTTTTATATCGGTGGTTGCTTTTGCTAATTTAGCAATGTTTTCCTCAATTTGACTTCTAAGTTTAGGCTTAAATTCGCGTACAAAAGTCCCAGGTGGCCAGAATGAACTATCTAAGATCTTTTTGAATGTTTCAAGAGATACGTCTATTTTAAACGATGATATACTTCTATCATAATTGAAGTTAAATTTACGTATATTGATATCATCGATTTTTAAACGTGACGAAATGTAAGATTTAATGTCCTCCACCAAGGTATCTTTGGCAAGTCTCGAAATAAATATAGACTTTTTAGGTGGAATAACTATTAAGTTATTAACTGATGCTACTAAGTTAATAGCGGGAGCCTCTGGAATTGTGAGACACTTATTACTATTAGATAGAGCTTTTGGGGAATTGAGCTCTTTGGAAGTTGACGGCTTATCACCTTGAGGGCAAGGAGAAGAGAGATTTATTAGGTCATTGGGAGGAGACGTTCTTTTCTGAACAGAAGAACTAAGTGTTACTTCATCGGAAGGACGTTTACGCTTAGGAGCAGGTTTAGAGGATTCGTGAGAATCATTCAGGCACTTAAAAGATTTGAACAATTTTTCATAGTGCCTAAATTTTTCAGTGAGGGTTACAAGATCACGACCGATTTCGTTAAAGCCATTGCGTGTCTCCCTATAAACTTTAAATAGATCGATTTCAATAGATCTACAATTTAAACAGGACCAACGCAATCCCTTACAGTCGATAATAGAATCTAAGATTCTACCAGTCAGTCCAGCACATTTAATATGGGCAAGCCCATCACAAAGCCAGCATGAAGCGTAGCGATCTGGCTCGCCTTTAATGTTACAATTGGGGAAGTTACAAGACATAATAAACCACAAGAATGAAGATCAAATTAAAGAGTAGGTAGAACAAAATTTAATAGATTAATAATAAATTAGTGTGTTAATAAAATATTAATAATAATAAATTCAATTAAGAACAATTTTTTTTTATCAAAGTTTAAAACCAAGACTATTTGAAGAAGCAATATAGCGAGCAGTTTTAGAAGCACTGTAACAAATAAAAAGCTAAACGCAACACAGCTGTGAATAAAGAAGTAGATAAGATAAACAAAGTGAGAAAATAGAATAAAATAAAACAAAATGAAAGAAAGGCTGACTCGGCACCAAAAATTGGAAAGTTTAAACTTTTTAATACCGCAAAAAACAGAACATAAAATACTTATCATGAAACTGAGAGTTTAATCACTAAAAATTTGTATTAACACGGTAATAAAAATTAGTTAAACTTCGAGAATTTTTTAAAATAAAAACACAAATGTACATAGCTAAAAGAATTGCAGCTTAAGAGCTTGAAGTGTTGCCACCTATGATATTTGATTATTAATGTTTTGGTTTTTATGTATATTTTTGGGATTCGCGCCGCGTTTCGATTTTTTGTTTTTTGGTTTCGCGCTCGTTTATTTTTGTGTTTAAGTATGTTTTCATTTTATGTTTTTGTTTTTTGGGACATTTAATATGTTTATCCGCTTTTCCTCTTTTATGTTATATATGTGTGTTTATGTGTTCGAACATATGTTCGGTCACTCAACTCTCAAATTCGCTTTTGGCATATGTATGTATATACTTATATATACGTACATTTATTTTCTTTATGTACACAAATAACATATATATATATATATATTTGTATATTTCTTTATATTACACTGCACTTTTTTTCCAAGAACTGTCACTGTACCTTTTTGGTTTTTTTTTGTTCAGTTTTTGTCACTCCACGGGTTTTTTTTTATTTGTTTTCTAATAAATGAACCGGTTATATTTCACTATTTGTTCAGTTTTTGTCACATTATTTTTTGTTCACGCTGTTAGTTTTTGTTCACGTTATTTAATTATTATTATTTTTTCTTTTATGTTTAAATAGTTCCGTTCACTAGGACTCGAAGGACCATAAATAACCAAGTACGAAATTAATTTTGATTTCACTCACCGCTAGTAAAATCAGTCGGTAAAAACGAAGTAATTTTGGGAAAGCGGGTGCTCGAACCGAAAGATGTTCTCTCGTAAGCGAATCGATGCTAAAAAGAAGCGTATGGGATGCTTTTGTAGTCCCTTATATATCTATTGATTGATGGCTTTATGGTAGTGTGATCGTGGCAATGTTGTATATGTGTGCGTGTTGGTGCATGGTGTAGTGATGTGGAATGTATGGGCGGTAGGCGTGGTGATGTGGATGTGAATTGATGTGGTAAATGTGGTGTGACAGTGTCTTATGATGATGGGGAATGAGTGGTCATTTAGCCATACCACCATAATAACCAAGTTCGAAATTAATTTCGATTTCACTCACCGCTAGTAAAATCAATTGATAAAAACGAAATGAATTTAGGGAAGGCGGGTGCTCAAACCGAAAGATGTTCCGGCGCATGGTTTCGAGATATTTGTTGCAAGTAGCCTCCGAGCATCCTTCGGTTGTGGCGGCCATGCCTAAGTAGGCAACAGAACGTGGAAGTGGGTCCTGATTCTGCAAGGCGGGCTCCAAAAGGTGCAATAATGGCGGAGTCAATTTCTCTGGTGGCACGCTCAGTGCAAGGTCCATTGTTTAAGTAGCCCTTGTCATCGGATTCGTGTTGTCTTCACCCAAAAATTATTCTTCATCATCGTCTTCGTTTTCGGGTTCAGTTGCCATCAAATTTAAAAAAAATTCAAATTATGGGCTCGATCAACTTTCGTTTGAAAATCAGTTTTTTCTTTAAGCGAACGACCCAGCCAACGTAAGCCGCGACTTTTATGCGCATAGCGCTATCAAATAGGGCATTACTTGCTGCCTCCAAGAACAACTTCGACAACATTTTTATGTGATTGTTCAGCAATTTAGCATTTAAATCTGCCAACTGAATGCCATCTGAATTGGTCGACCTCAGTCTGCCCAGCAAATGCTTGAAGGGATTTCCAATTAACGGTATGGACTTCTGCAACTTTTGTTCGGCTGTTCTGTGGCCCAATGTGAACGGCACCAAAGAAGTCATATTAATTAGAATGTTGAAAATAACAGGTGTAGCCATGTTGCCAGTTGCTTCGGTGGTCACCACTGCAGCAGTGAACATTCCATTCCAATATGAAACCGATTCCATGTGCTGCAAAAATTGATCAGAGGCCGCATCAGCCAAAATAGGAAATGAAGACGAACCAAGCTCGCTTTGCTTAGGATCGGTAGAAGAGCAGTAGCTGTAGGTGAACTTTAGCACTTCGGTCATCCATGAGTCAAACTCTTTGGCTTCGCGCCGCACCAAAACACCAACAAATTGAGCAATTGCTTTACGCCCAGACTTTTGCTGCTCCTGCATGAGGGCATAAAGCATACCCTGCTTAATAATTTGCTGTTGCTCAACCGGCACTTTGTTCCATTGACGCAGTTTCTCAAAATGCTTCTTAAGTAGTGCAACAGAATATTGACGCACCTGTGGCTTCATTGTCGAGACGGCAATTTCGCAAAGAGCTGGTACAGTCTCAGAACGCTTGTAGGCCTCCTGTAAATCAGCGGTGGCCTTTTTGATTACACCGTTAGCCGAAGAAAGAAAATTTGTAATAATTTGGATTATTTGCTGCATTTTGGATTCCAAAAATTTCGTTTTGTTCCCGAAGACTCTTATTCCGAGTTGCCAATTATTTGCTTATTTGGCTTTGCACCAACTGCTTTATGTTCCTTCGTTTTTTTAGACGCACTTATAACCGAACTCACACGTAATACAAAGAAATGTATCGCAATTTCTACTTTTTGCATATAATTATTTGCAAAACGTTATGTGAATTGCACCAATATTCTCCGTACTACCTCAGCTGGCAGATGATTTTCAAAGAATGATAGAATAAAAACAGCTAATAAGAAAATTAACTGAAAGCTTTTACTTGTATATTGTGTGCCTGATTTCGCCTTGCTTTCGTTGTTTGTTCCTTTCCGCCTCGAAGGATCATAAATAACCAAGTATATTGGCAGCACACTCTCCGATAGCCTCATCCTATTCACTCTCCTCAGCATCTTCGTCTTCATCTCCAGTAGACTCGTCAAACTGGCAAGCGACCTTGCCCTGGAGCATTTCTGTTATACAAGAGAAGACTACATCACGAAGTTCAACCGTTGGTAAATAGATTTGTTTCAACCTTTTCAAAAGATCACTCAAATCTACAAGTGCAGACAACACAACAGAAACTTCTTCATGCACAATTTGGCCTAATTTGGGTATCAAGATTGTAATAGCATTGGAAACGTCTTGCAAATCTTGTAGTTTGTGTAGAGCCACAATGAAGGAGCTCAATGCGTCAATTGACACGTTACGTATGTCTTCCTGTGGATGATCGATACTCTTGTAAACATTTGGATAAGATTTCTCCAAGTAAGGGATGAAAGCGACTCCGGTATGCTCGGCAAATTTCTTCAATGATAAAATGTCATCGTCTTTTTCTTCTAAATATGAATTTTCAACACTGTATCCCGCAATGTTGTTCAAATCATCATCCTCCCCATCCGAGTTTTCAATATCGATATCATCTTCGTTTTCATCGGCCTCCTCTGCTGGCGCTTATGTCAATATATTCGGATATAATTATATATGTAAATATATAAGATAATTTTTATTTATAAGGTTTATCGGTGAATGCAATTTGCGTATTATTTGCCGATTGAATGTATATGTATGTTTGTATTTTTGTCTTTTTGCTGTAAATTCTAGCTTTAATTGTTATTGTGTCTTTAGCTTACTTGTTGTTACGCAGTCCCGCTAGTTGCTTTATTAAGCCTAACGGCTACTGTCGCAAATTCGTTGAACGTAAATACTTGAACTTTAATTTTTAGTTTGTGGTTGTTGTGAGTATATGTATACAAATGTAAGCGCATAAGTTAAGGCAATCAATAATTTGTTAATATAATATAAACAATATATACTAGCTGACCCGGCGAACTTCGTACTGCCTAACAGTCAATTAATGTCGTGTTATCTTTTAGCTGAACTTATTTAGGCTCTGATGAAGATAATACAATGATACAAAGTAAATATGAACATAGATAGATATATAAAAGTATTTAATTATGATCAACAATACATACAGAAAGAGAATACAAATTAAAATAAAGTACTTCAAACACGTGTCAGAAAAAAAAAGATTAAAATAAAGTATGTTGTGTAGCATGTGATGCACTCGGATTAACTCTTTTCATTCAAGCAACTTGTGGCAAACGACATTCTTTGTTTTTTTGCCAGGCGCAAGAACAAATAAAGCGGATGGTTTACCGACACGTAAACATGCCACGTGACCCTGTGATTTGGTAATCGTCATGGCGAAGGCAAGACGAATCGGGAATTGAATTCGTTTAAATTCAAAGGGCATTGGAATAAGAACTTCCTCGTCTCTAAATTTCTTTAAAATTCTTTGAATATCAACGCGGGAATCACATTGCTCATCAGTTTTCTTATCACCAAACGTGTCCCATTGCACAGTTTTGGTTGGTTTAAATTTCTAATCATGATCACTGTCGAGCCAACCCTAAGCTGCAAATTGTGCGGAGGTAAACCAGGCACATCCAAGGAGTCTAAAAATTCAGTTGGGTAATTAGTGGCTGAATTATAATATTTAGGTCGGAGTTGTCTTCAAAAAGATAATGGCGGACCGCCCTAATATCTTAAAGGACATACTTATATCTGTTGGACTGTAATTTCCTTAAATTCGAAAAGGAAATTAGAACCAAAACTCTGGGGATACAATGGAATGCGATATCTGACCAGTCTTCATATACTACAGAGTCAATACCAGCATTATCCGCCATAACAAACCGACAAATTTTATTCTCTGTGGCAATACCTTTCGACGCCGCACGATTGCTTTCGCCAATTATGATACAAGCCAAAAGACTAATAAAAGAATTATGGATAGATGGAACCGATTGCGATGAACAAATAAAACCATTTCGTTTAGAAAAGTGGTCCCAGTTTGCGAGCAATCTAAACGGCTTCTGTATACGTACGCACACAAAGCGAGATTGCGACCACAAGCCACTTACTAGTAGCAAAAACAAAAGTAGGTCCTTTAAAAGTAATAAGTCTATTACGACTTGAACTGTGTAGCGTTACTACTAGCCAAACTAGTATCTATGGTGCGAATGCATTTAAACATGGCTGACTAATTCCGCAATTTTCCCACCACCGATTTTATCATATACAAGGTTAACACGGCTTTAATATTATTGTTACCTACTATATAAAAATAAGTCGGGTTTTCCTTCCTGACGCTATAACTCCAGAACGCAAGAACCGATTTCCACTGTGTCGCATTCGTTGGAAAGGTCTCGGGCTCCGTGAGGTTTATAGCAAAGAAAATTCAGGAAAAATTTCAACAGAAAAGCGGGAAAATCTTTTTTCACATACAGCGCCATCTCTGATACATAACATGTACTACAAACCAATATTTTAAGTAGATGGCGCCGGAGCGTGATACATTGTTTGACAGCTACTCATTGTTCTCTGCTCATTTAATTTCATGTGACAAACCGGTATTGTGTTCACTTGAAATTGTGAAAAAAAACTAAAAAAAAATAAGTTATTCGTTTCCTAACATTTCAATTGGAAACCATCAAATCAATAACGTGTATTTTTATAGACAGGTGGTAAGTTGAACTGTGTAAATTATGTGGATCGTGCATTTGAGGTTAAATTCACTGCTCTGTCCATAGTCCAAAATGCCTAGAGGATGATGTGCAAACATCGCCCGTCGCACAAGACATGCAAGTCAGTAACAAGTGTATTCACAGAACTTAAGCGTAGAAAGACAAAATATAATAAGAGAACATGTCCGATTGAGACAACGCGTGAACACACGAAGATCGTTAGCTTCATACAATCGCTTGGCATTCCAATATGATCCCACTGCGAACTACAGTTATGATGAAAATTTAGATATTGGACCAATGACGGCTATATGCCGATATTGCAATGCGTTAAATTTCAAAAGAGAAACGGCTGGATTGTGCTGCGCAAGTGGAAAAGTCAAACTGGATCCATTACTTACACCACCAGAACCACTGAGACCATTGTTCGATGGAAGTGATCCCGATTCCAGCCATTTTCTTCAACACATCCTTGAATACAATAACTGCTTCCGCATGACTTCCTTTGGAGCTAATATCAATCGAGAAGGCGGCTTCATGCCGACTTGCAAGGTTAAGATACAACACACATAACCAATCATTCACACCAACACAATAAATTGCAACACATAACAACTACATATACACCACACACTACACCATCACACGATCAGAAGTTACACCGTATTCTTTAACAAATGATTGTTTGCAATTACAGACACAAGGACAAATGTATCATTTGCATGGTTCAATGGTGCCAACACCAGATGAACCGCATCAATTTCTGCAAATATATTTCATTTCGTCGATGCTTGATCAGCTGAATGTGCGGAGCAATATACAGGGAACACAACAATTAAAGAGACGAATTATTGAACAGTTGCAATCATTTTTACACGCTAATAATGCTGTGGTTAATATGTTCAAAACAGCGTTGGAACGAACAAATTTGTCATAAGAGCGGATTGTACTCCAACAGGAGAACATGTGCGAAGATTCAATGCACCCACCGTTAATGATGTTGCTGCAATTATTGTTGGCGATCTAACTAAATCGCGTGACATTGTCGTTCAGCGAAGAAGCAATATCATGCATCGTGTAAACGAGACACATCGTTTGAACGATGCGTTACAATATCCAATCATTTATTGGCAAGGGCAAGACGGGTACGACATCATGTTGAAGACGGTCGATCCAATTTCAGGTACAATATTCACACATTAATTATTGCTATTATTGGTTTCCATTTAACAATTCATTTAATTTTGCATTTTCAGGCGTAACAACGAATAAAAATCTAAGCGCAATGAATTAATATGCGTATCCTATGATGATTCGCACACATGAGGAGAATGTCATTCTGAAGTGCCGTCGGCTATTCCAGCAATTCGCTGTCGACATGTATGTCAAAGTCGAGACCAAACGTTTAGCGTTCATCCGATTCAATCAGGCAAAGCTACGATCTGAGGACTATATACACTTGCGTGATGCTATTCATTCAGATGGTGATGTTCAGAATATTGGACGTCTGACGATTCTCCCATCATCTTATATCGGAAGCCCTCGCCACATGCACGAATACGCTCAAGATGCTATGACGTACGTGCGAAATTATGGAACTCCGGATTTATTTATTACGCTCACATGCAATCCAAAGTGGACGGAAATTGAACGTGAGTTGGAACCGGGCCAAAAACCGCAAGATCGCCATGACATAATCGGCAGAGTATTTCAGCAAAAACTCAAGGTTATGATGGATGTGCTTACTAAGTATCAAGTTTTTGGTGACACACGTTGTTATATGTACTCGGTGGAATGGCAGCAGCGTGGACTAACGCATGCTCATATCCTAATTTGGTTGCTGAACAAATTACATTCAAATGAAGTAGATGACATCATATCAGCTGAAATTCCTGATCCAGTCACTGATCCCCATCTACACGACATTGTGATGACACAGATGGTTCATGGACCGTGCGGTGCATTAAATCCAATATCGCCTTGCATGGCTGATGGAAAGTGCACAAAACGATATCCGCGACCGTTAGTTACCGAAATAGTCACAGGGAACGATGGATATCCAGTTTATCGTCGGCGTTCAAAAGAAGATAATGGTCGAACTATCAAAGTTAAAGTTCAAAATCAAGAGATTGAGATCGGAAATGAATTCATTGAACCATATTGCCCACTGCTATCACGTATTTTCAAAACACATGCAAACGTTGAGAGTTGTCATTCGGCCAAATCAATCAAATATTTGTGCAAGTACGTCACAAAAGGCAGCGATATGGCTGTGTTTGGTATTGCGTCGGAAAATGCGAATGACGAAATCAGCAACTTCCAAATGGGCAGATACGTCAGTACTAATGAAGCACTGTGTTCTCATTTCAAATTCATGAAAGATATCCCACAGTTGTATATTTAGCAGTGCATTTGGAAAATGGCCAAAGAGTTTACTTCACTGAGGCTAATGCGGCACAACGAGCTGAGAGACCACTATCGACAACATTGACTAGCTTCTTTGCAATGTGTGAAGCAGATCCCTTCGCAGCGACGCTGATGTACGTTGAAATGCCCAAGTATTACACTAGGAATCAATCAACAAAGAAATTCCAACGTCGCAAACAAGGAACCCCAGTTCCAAATTGGCAACATCTGTTTTCCGCTGATGCACTAGGTCGCATGTATACTGTTCATCCTAGAAATGATGAATGTTTTTATTTGCGACTGCTGTTGGTAAATGTACGTTGACCAAAATCATTTGCGCATTTGAAAACTGTGAATGGCCACCAATGCCAAACATATCGAGAAGCATGTCAACTATTGGGTTTGCTGGAGAACGATTCTCATTGGGATTTAACACTTGCGGATTCAGTTGTTTCATCAAATGCGTACCAAATACGAACGCTGTTCGCAATTATCATCACCACATGTTTTCCTTCGCAACCAATTCAGTTATGGAACAAATACAAAGACGACATATGTGAAGATATCTTGCATCGCTTGCGCATCCAAACGAATAATCCTGACATCCAAATAACCGATCAAATCTACAATGAAGGATTGATGCTGATTGAGGATCAATGCTTGACTATTGCAAACAAGCTACTGATTGAAGTAGGAATGATTGCGCCAAATCGATCGATGCATGATGCATTCAACCAAGAATTAAATCGAGAGCTGCAATACAATGTTGATACATTGCAGGAATTCGTTCGAAATAATGTGCCGTTGCTGAATGAACAGCAAAAACAAGTATACAAAATATTAATGCAAGCGGTGGACAATAATACTGGTGGTCTATTCTTCCTGGACGCACCTGGAGGAACAGGGAAAACATTTGTCATCATTGATTTTGGCCACTATTCGATCAAGATGTGACATAGCTTTGGCGTTAGCATCATCTGGAATTGCGGCGACTCTTCTTGATGGCGGTCGTACTGCACATTCTGCGCTTAAGTTGCCACTCAATTTAAAAACAATTGATACTCCAACATGCAATATTTCCCGATCCAGTGCAATGGGAAAGTTGTTGATGCAATGCAAGCTCATTGTTTGGGATGAGTGCACAATGGCACATAAGAAGTCACTTGAAGCACTTAACTTCACACTGAAGGATCTTCGGGGAAATAACAACATCTTTGGCGGCTTGATGGTATTGTTGGCAGGCGATTTCAGGCAGCCGTTGCCAGTAATTCCCCGTGGAACGCCTGCAGATGAATTGAATGCTTGCCTGAAGGCATCACCTTTATGGAATAACGTAAAACATAATCGCTAACCGCTAATATGAGAGTTCAACTTCAAAATGATCAAAGTGCGGAACAATTTTCCAAACAATTGTTAGCTTTAGGAATTGGGAAAGTCCCAGTTGATGCGACATCTGGATTAATTACTCTTACCAACGACTTTTGCCGATTTGTAGACTCTCAATTAGCTCTTATTGAAAATGTTTTCCCAAACATTAGTGAGAATTATCAGAATCATGCTTGGTTGAGTCAACGAGCAATTCTTGCCGCAAAGAATAATGATGTACACGCACTAAATTTCACCATTCAATCAAAAATTGCTAGCGATTTGGTGACATACAAATCCGTTGATTCCATAACAAATCCCGATGATGTAGTAAATTATCCAACGGAGTTTTTGAACCCTCTGGAGTTACCAGGATTTCCACCACATGATTTGCAACTCAAAGTTGGTACAGTTATTATGATATTGCGTAATTTGAATCCAACGCGACTTTGCAACGGTACTCGACTGTCGGTAAAAAGACTTATGCCGAATTTGATTGAGGCAACCATTATTAACGGCAAGTACGCAGGTGAAAATGTATGTATTCCTCGAATACCAATGATTCCGACTGATCTTCCGTTTGACTTCAAGCGATTGCAATTTTCAGTTCGCCTTGCGTTCGCAATGACAATTAACAAGTCGCAAGGTCAATCGAGTAGTGTTTGCGGGATAAATTTAGAAAATTATTGTTTTTCACATAGGCAGATATACGTGGCGTATTCACGAGTTGGGAAACCATCCGCTTTGTTTGTGTTAACATCAGACCAAAAAACAAAAAATGTGGTTTACCAGAGAGCACTTCAATGAAACGGATAATATGCGGACACGTATAACGCTTCGATTCAGTATTCACTTTCGATTCACGTTCATTTACTTAGAGAATTTCAACTAAATAACACTTCATTTTTGTCATCGAAATGAATTCATTACTGTTGTGAAATGAAATAAAATGTTTTCTTTTTGAATATAAAACAAAAAAAAAATTTTTCTTCATCTTTTAATTACCAGACGAAATGTTACATAAAACAAAGCCATCTGGTGGCGAAACGGAGTTTGCCGGGTTTGCTAGTCTACTATATAAAAATAAGTCGGGTTTTCCTTCCTGAGGCTATAACTCCAGAACGCAAGAACCGATTTCCACGGTGTCGCATTCGTTGGAAAGGTCTCGGGCTCCGTGAGGTTTATAGCAAAGAAAATTCAGGAAAAATTTCAACAGAAAAGCGGGAAAATCTTTTTTCACATACAGCGCCATCTCTGATACATAGCATGTACTACAAACCAATATTTTAAGTAGATGGCGCCGGTGCGTGATACATTGATTGACAGCTACTCATTGTTCTCTGCTCATTTAATTTCATGTGACAAACCGGTATTGTGTTCACTTGAAATTGTGAAAAAAAACTAAAAAAAAATAAGTTATTCGTTTCCTAACATTTCAATTGGAAACCATCAAATCAATAACGTGTATTTTTATACACAGGTGGTAAGTTGAACTGTGTAAATTATGTGGATCGTGCATTTGAGGTTAAATTCACTACTCTGTCCATAGTCCAAAATGCCTAGAGGACGACGTGCAAACATCGGCCGTCGCAAAAGACATGCAAGTCAGTAACAAGTGTATTCACAGAACTTAAGCGTAGAAAGACAAAATATAATAAGAGAACATGCCCGATTGAGACAACGCGTGAACACACGAAGATTATTAGCTTCATACAATCGCTTGGCATTCCAATATGATCCCACTGCGAACTACAGTTATGATGAAAATTTAGATATTGGACCAATGACGACTATATGCCGATATTGCAATGCGTTAAATTTCAAAAGAGAAACGGCTGGATTGTGCTGCGCAAGTGGAAAAGTCAAACTGGATCCATTACTTACACCACCAGAACCACTGAGACCATTGTTCGATGGAAGTGATCCCGATTCCAGCCATTTTCTTCAACACATCCTTGAATACAATAACTGCTTTCGCATGACTTCCTTTGGAACTAATATCAATCGAGAAGGCGGCTTCATGCCGACTTGCAAGGTTAAGATACAACACACATAACCGATCATTCACACCAACACAATAAATTGCAACACATAACAACTACATATACACCACACACTACACCATCACACGATCAGAAGTTACACAGTATTCTTTAACAAATGATTGTTTGCAATTACAGATACAAGGACAAATGTATCATTTGCATGGTTCAATGGTGCCATCACCAGATGAACCGCATCAATTTCTGCAAATATATTTCATTTCGTCGATGGTTGATCAGCTGAATGTGCGGAGCAATATACAGGGAACACAACAATTAAAGAGACGAATTATTGAACAGTTGCAATCATTTTTACACGCTAATAATGCTGTGGTTAATATGTTCAAAACAGCATTGGAACGAACAAATTTGTCATAAGAGCGGATTGTACTCCAACAGGTGAACATGTGCGAAGATTCAATGCACCCACCGTTAATGATGTTGCTGCAATTATTGTTGGCGATCTAACTAAATCGCGTGACATTTTCGTTCAGCGAAGAAGCAATATCATGCATCGTGTAAACGAGACACATCGTTTGAACGATGCGTTACAATATCCAATCATTTATTGGCAAGGGCAAGACGGGTACGACATCATGTTGAAGATGGTCGATCCAATTTCAGGTACAATATTCACACACTAATTATTGCTATTATTGGTTTCCATTAACAATTCATTTAATTTTGCATTTTCAGGCGTAACAACGAATAAAAGTCTAAGCTCCAGATATCCAGTTTATCGTCGGCGTTCAAAAGAAGATAATGGTCGAACTATCAAAGTTAAAGTTCAAAACCAAGAGATTGAGATCGGAAATGAATTCATTGAACCATATTGCCCACTGCTATCACGTATTTTCAAAACACATGCAAACGTTGAGAGTTGTCATTCGGCCAAATCAATCAAATATTTGTGCAAGTACGTCACAAAAGGCAGCGACATGGCTGTGTTTGGTATTGCGTCGGCAAATGCGAATGACGAAATCAGCAACTTCGAAATGGGCAGATACGTCAGTACTAATGAAGCACTGTGTTCTCATTTCAAATTCATGAAAGATATCCCACAGTTGTATATTTAGCAGTGCATTTGGAAAATGGCCAAAGAGTTTACTTCACTGAGGCTAATGCGGCACAACGAGCTGAGAGACCACTATCGACAACATTGACTAGCTTCTTTGCAATGTGTGAAGCAGATCCCTTCGCAGCGACGCTGATGTACGTTGAAATGCCCAAGTATTACACTAGGAATCAATCAACAAAGAAATTCCAACGTCGCAAACAAGGAACCCCAGTTCCAAATTGGCAACATCTGTTTTCCGCTGATGCACTAGGTCGCATGTATACTGTTCATCCTAGAAATGATGAATGTTTTTATTTGCGACTGCTGTTGGTAAATGTACGTTGACCAAAATCATTTGCGCATTTGAAAACTGTGAATGGCCACCAATGCCAAACATATCGAGAAGCATGTCAACTATTGGGTTTGCTGGAGAACGATTCTCATTGGGATTTAACACTTGCGGATTCAGTTGTTTCATCAAATGCGTACCAAATACGAACGCTGTTCGCAATTATCATCACCACATGTTTTCCTTCGCAACCAATTCAGTTATGGAACAAATACAAAGACGACATATGTGAAGATATCTTGCATCGCTTGCGCATCCAAACGAATAATCCTGACATCCAAATAACCGATCAAATCTACAATGAAGGATTGATGCTGATTGAGGATCAATGCTTGACTATTGCAAACAAGCTACTGATTGAAGTAGGAATGATTGCGCCAAATCGATCGATGCATGATGCATTCAACCAAGAATTAAATCGAGAGCTGCAATACAATGTTGATACATTGCAGGAATTCGTTCGAAATAATGTGCCGTTGCTGAATGAACAGCAAAAACAAGTATACAAAATATTAATGCAAGCGGTGGACAATAATACTGGTGGTCTATTCTTCCTGGACGCACCTGGAGGAACAGGGAAAACATTTGTCATCATTGATTTTGGCCACTATTCGATCAAGATGTGACATAGCTTTGGCGTTAGCATCATCTGGAATTGCGGCGACTCTTCTTGATGGCGGTCGTACTGCACATTCTGCGCTTAAGTTGCCACTCAATTTAAAAACAATTGATACTCCAACATGCAATATTTCCCGATCCAGTGCAATGGGAAAGTTGTTGATGCAATGCAAGCTCATTGTTTGGGATGAGTGCACAATGGCACATAAGAAGTCACTTGAAGCACTTAACTTCACACTGAAGGATCTTCGGGGAAATAACAACATCTTTGGCGGCTTGATGGTATTGTTGGCAGGCGATTTCAGGCAGCCGTTGCCAGTAATTCCCCGTGGAACGCCTGCAGATGAATTGAATGCTTGCCTGAAGGCATCACCTTTATGGAATAACGTAAAACATAATCGCTAACCGCTAATATGAGAGTTCAACTTCAAAATGATCAAAGTGCGGAACAATTTTCCAAACAATTGTTAGCTTTAGGAATTGGGAAAGTCCCAGTTGATGCGACATCTGGATTAATTACTCTTACCAACGACTTTTGCCGATTTGTAGACTCTCAATTAGCTCTTATTGAAAATGTTTTCCCAAACATTAGTGAGAATTATCAGAATCATGCTTGGTTGAGTCAACGAGCAATTCTTGCCGCAAAGAATAATGATGTACACGCACTAAATTTCACCATTCAATCAAAAATTGCTAGCGATTTGGTGACATACAAATCCGTTGATTCCATAACAAATCCCGATGATGTAGTAAATTATCCAACGGAGTTTTTGAACCCTCTGGAGTTACCAGGATTTCCACCACATGATTTGCAACTCAAAGTTGGTACAGTTATTATGATATTGCGTAATTTGAATCCAACGCGACTTTGCAACGGTACTCGACTGTCGGTAAAAAGACTTATGCCGAATTTGATTGAGGCAACCATTATTAACGGCAAGTACGCAGGTGAAAATGTATGTATTCCTCGAATACCAATGATTCCGACTGATCTTCCGTTTGACTTCAAGCGATTGCAATTTTCAGTTCGCCTTGCGTTCGCAATGACAATTAACAAGTCGCAAGGTCAATCGAGTAGTGTTTGCGGGATAAATTTAGAAAATTATTGTTTTTCACATAGGCAGATATACGTGGCGTATTCACGAGTTGGGAAACCATCCGCTTTGTTTGTGTTAACATCAGACCAAAAAACAAAAAATGTGGTTTACCAGAGAGCACTTCAATGAAACGGATAATATGCGGACACGTATAACGCTTCGATTCAGTATTCACTTTCGATTCACGTTCATTTACTTAGAGAATTTCAACTAAATAACACTTCATTTTTGTCATCGAAATGAATTCATTACTGTTGTGAAATGAAATAAAATGTTTTCTTTTTGAATATAAAACAAAAAAAAAATTTTTCTTCATCTTTTAATTACCAGACGAAATGTTACATAAAACAAAGCCATCTGGTGGCGAAACGGAGTTTGCCGGGTTTGCTAGTCTACTATATAAAAATAAGTCGGGTTTTCCTTCCTGAGGCTATAACTCCAGAACGCAAGAACCGATTTCCACGGTGTCGCATTCGTTGGAAAGGTCTCGGGCTCCGTGAGGTTTATAGCAAAGAAAATTCAGGAAAAATTTCAACAGAAAAGCGGGAAAATCTTTTTTCACATACAGCGCCATCTCTGATACATAGCATGTACTACAAACCAATATTTTAAGTAGATGGCGCCGGTGCGTGATACATTGATTGACAGCTACTCATTGTTCTCTGCTCATTTAATTTCATGTGACAAACCGGTATTGTGTTCACTTGAAATTGTGAAAAAAAACTAAAAAAAAATAAGTTATTCGTTTCCTAACATTTCAATTGGAAACCATCAAATCAATAACGTGTATTTTTATACACAGGTGGTAAGTTGAACTGTGTAAATTATGTGGATCGTGCATTTGAGGTTAAATTCACTACTCTGTCCATAGTCCAAAATGCCTAGAGGACGACGTGCAAACATCGGCCGTCGCAAAAGACATGCAAGTCAGTAACAAGTGTATTCACAGAACTTAAGCGTAGAAAGACAAAATATAATAAGAGAACATGCCCGATTGAGACAACGCGTGAACACACGAAGATCATTAGCTTCATACAATCGCTTGGCATTCCAATATGATCCCACTGCGAACTACAGTTATGATGAAAATTTAGATATTGGACCAATGACGACTATATGCCGATATTGCAATGCGTTAAATTTCAAAAGAGAAACGGCTGGATTGTGCTGCGCAAGTGGAAAAGTCAAACTGGATCCATTACTTACACCACCAGAACCACTGAGACCATTGTTCGATGGAAGTGATCCCGATTCCAGCCATTTTCTTCAACACATCCTTGAATACAATAACTGCTTTCGCATGACTTCCTTTGGAACTAATATCAATCGAGAAGGCGGCTTCATGCCGACTTGCAAGGTTAAGATACAACACACATAACCGATCATTCACACCAACACAATAAATTGCAACACATAACAACTACATATACACCACACACTACACCATCACACGATCAGAAGTTACACAGTATTCTTTAACAAATGATTGTTTGCAATTACAGATACAAGGACAAATGTATCATTTGCATGGTTCAATGGTGCCAACACCAGATGAACCGCATCAATTTCTGCAAATATATTTCATTTCGTCGATGGTTGATCAGCTGAATGTGCGGAGCAATATACAGGGAACACAACAATTAAAGAGACGAATTATTGAACAGTTGCAATCATTTTTACACGCTAATAATGCTGTGGTTAATATGTTCAAAACAGCATTGGAACGAACAAATTTGTCATAAGAGCGGATTGTACTCCAACAGGTGAACATGTGCGAAGATTCAATGCACCCACCGTTAATGATGTTGCTGCAATTATTGTTGGCGATCTAACTAAATCGCGTGACATTTTCGTTCAGCGAAGAAGCAATATCATGCATCGTGTAAACGAGACACATCGTTTGAACGATGCGTTACAATATCCAATCATTTATTGGCAAGGGCAAGACGGGTACGACATCATGTTGAAGATGGTCGATCCAATTTCAGGTACAATATTCACACACTAATTATTGCTATTATTGGTTTCCATTAACAATTCATTTAATTTTGCATTTTCAGGCGTAACAACGAATAAAAGTCTAAGCTCCAGATATCCAGTTTATCGTCGGCGTTCAAAAGAAGATAATGGTCGAACTATCAAAGTTAAAGTTCAAAACCAAGAGATTGAGATCGGAAATGAATTCATTGAACCATATTGCCCACTGCTATCACGTATTTTCAAAACACATGCAAACGTTGAGAGTTGTCATTCGGCCAAATCAATCAAATATTTGTGCAAGTACGTCACAAAATGCAGCGACATGGCTGTGTTTGGTATTGCGTCGGCAAATGCGAATGACGAAATCAGCAATTTCCAAATGGGCAGATACGTCAGTACTAATGAAGCACTGTGTTCTCATTTCAAATTCATGAAAGATATCCCACAGTTGTATATTTAGCAGTGCATTTGGAAAATGGCCAAAGAGTTTACTTCACTGAGGCTAATGCGGCACAACGAGCTGAGAGACCACTATCGACAACATTGACTAGCTTCTTTGCAATGTGTGAAGCAGATCCCTTCACAGCGACGCTGATGTACGTTGAAATGCCCAAGTATTACACTAGGAATCAATCAACAAAGAAATTCCAACGTCGCAAACAAGGAACCCCAGTTCCAGATTGGCAACATCTGTTTTCCGCTGATGCACTAGGTCGCATGTATACTGTTCATCCTAGAAATGATGAATGTTTTTATTTGCGACTGCTGTTGGTAAATGTACGTTGACCAAAATCATTTGCGCATTTGAAAACTGTGAATGGCCACCAATGCCAAACATATCGAGAAGCATGTCAACTATTGGGTTTGCTGGAGAACGATTCTCATTGGGATTTAACACTTGCGGATTCAGTTGTTTCATCAAATGCGTACCAAATACGAACGCTGTTCGCAATTATCATCACCACATGTTTTCCTTCGCAACCAATTCAGTTATGGAACAAATACAAAGACGACATATGTGAAGATATCTTGCATCGCTTGCGCATCCAAACGAATAATCCTGACATCCAAATAACCGATCAAATCTACAATGAAGGATTGATGCTGATTGAGGATCAATGCTTGACTATTGCAAACAAGCTACTGATTGAAGTAGGAATGATTGCGCCAAATCGATCGATGCATGATGCATTCAACCAAGAATTAAATCGAGAGCTGCAATACAATGTTGATACATTGCAGGAATTCGTTCGAAATAATGTGCCGTTGCTGAATGAACAGCAAAAACAAGTATACAAAATATTAATGCAAGCGGTGGACAATAATACTGGTGGTCTATTCTTCCTGGACGCACCTGGAGGAACAGGGAAAACATTTGTCATCATTGATTTTGGCCACCATTCGATCAAGATGTGACATAGCTTTGGCGTTAGCATCATCTGGAATTGCGGCGACTCTTCTTGATGGCAGTCGTACTGCACATTCTGCGCTTAAGTTGCCACTCAATTTAAAAACAATTGATACTCCAACATGCAATATTTCCCGATCCAGTGCAATGGGAAAGTTGTTGATGCAATGCAAGCTCATTGTTTGGGATCAGTGCACAATGGCACATAAGAAGTCACTTGAAGCACTTAACTTCACACTGAAGGATCTTCGGGGAAATAACAACATCTTTGGCGGCTTGATGGTATTGTTGGCAGGCGATTTCAGGCAGCCGTTGCCAGTAATTCCCCGTGGAACGCCTGCGGATGAATTGAATGCTTGCCTGAAGGCATCACCTTTATGGAATAACGTAAAAACATTATCGCTAACCACTTATATGAGAGTTCAACTTCAAAATGATCAAAGTGCGGAACAATTTTCCAAACAATTGTTAGCTTTAGGAATTGGGAAAGTCCCAGTTGATGCGACATCTGGATTAATTACTCTTACCAACGACTTTTGCCGATTTGTAGACTCTCAATTAGCTCTTATTGAAAATGTTTTCTCAAACATTAGAGAGAATTATCAGAATCATGCTTGGTTGAGTCAACGAGCAATTCTTGCCGCAAAGAATAATGATGTACACGCACTAAATTTCACCATTCAATCAAAAATTGCTAGCGATTTGGTGACATACAAATCCGTTGATTCCATAACAAATCCCGATGATGTAGTAAATTATCCAACGGAGTTTTTGAACCCTCTGGAGTTACCAGGATTTCCACCACATGATTTGCAACTCAAAGTTGGTACAGTTATTATGATATTGCGTAATTTGAATCCAACGCGACTTTGCAACGGTACTCGACTGTCGGTAAAAAGACTTATGCCGAATTTGATTGAGGCAACCATTATTAACGGCAAGTACGCAGGTGAAAATGTATGTATTCCTCGAATACCAATGAATCCGACTGATCTTCCGTTTGACTTCAAGCGATTGCAATTTTCAGTTCGCCTTGCGTTCGCAATGACAATTAACAAGTCGCAAGGTCAATCGAGTAGTGTTTGCGGGATAAATTTAGAAAATTATTGTTTTTCACATAGGCAGATATACGTGGCGTATTCACGAGTTGGGAAACCATCCGCTTTGTTTGTGTTAACATCAGACCAAAAAACAAAAAATGTGGTTTACCAGAGAGCACTTCAATGAAACGGATAATATGCGGACACGTATAACGCTTCGATTCAGTATTCACTTTCGATTCACGTTCATTTACTTAGAGAATTTCAACTAAATAACACTTCATTTTTGTCATCGAAATGAATTCATTACTGTTGTGAAATGAAATAAAATGTTTTCTTTTTGAATATAAAACAAAAAAAAAATTTTTCTTCATCTTTTAATTACCAGACGAAATGTTACATAAAACAAAGCCATCTGGTGGCGAAACGGAGTTTGCCGGGTTTGCTAGTCTACTATATAAAAATAAGTCGGGTTTTCCTTCCTGAGGCTATAACTCCAGAACGCAAGAACCGATTTCCACGGTGTCGCATTCGTTGGAAAGGTCTCGGGCTCCGTGAGGTTTATAGCAAAGAAAATTCAGGAAAAATTTCAACAGAAAAGCGGGAAAATCTTTTTTCACATACAGCGCCATCTCTGATACATAGCATGTACTACAAACCAATATTTTAAGTAGATGGCGCCGGTGCGTGATACATTGATTGACAGCTACTCATTGTTCTCTGCTCATTTAATTTCATGTGACAAACCGGTATTGTGTTCACTTGAAATTGTGAAAAAAAAACTAAAAAAAAATAAGTTATTCGTTTCCTAACATTTCAATTGGAAACCATCAAATCAATAACGTGTATTTTTATACACAGGTGGTAAGTTGAACTGTGTAAATTATGTGGATCGTGCATTTGAGGTTAAATTCACTACTCTGTCCATAGTCCAAAATGCCTAGAGGACGACGTGCAAACATCGGCCGTCGCACAAGACATGCAAGTCAGTAACAAGTGTATTCACAGAACTTAAGCGTAGAAAGACAAAATATAATAAGAGAACATGCCCGATTGAGACAACGCGTGAACACACGAAGATCATTAGCTTCATACAATCGCTTGGCATTCCAATATGATCCCACTGCGAACTACAGTTATGATGAAAATTTAGATATTGGACCAATGACGACTATATGCCGATATTGCAATGCGTTAAATTTCAAAAGAGAAACGGCTGGATTGTGCTGCGCAAGTGGAAAAGTCAAACTGGATCCATTACTTACACCACCAGAACCACTGAGACCATTGTTCGATGGAAGTGATCCCGATTTCAGCCATTTTCTTCAACACATCCTTGAATACAATAACTGCTTTCGCATGACTTCCTTTGGAACTAATATCAATCGAGAAGGCGGCTTCATGCCGACTTGCAAGGTTAAGATACAACACACATAACCGATCATTCACACCAACACAATAAATTGCAACACATAACAACTACATATACACCACACACTACACCATCACACGATCAGAAGTTACACCGTATTCTTTAACAAATGATTGTTTGCAATTACAGATACAAGGACAAATGTATCATTTGCATGGTTCAATGGTGCCAACACCAGATGAACCGCATCAATTTCTGCAAATATATTTCATTTCGTCGATGGTTGATCAGCTGAATGTGCGGAGCAATATACAGGGAACACAACAATTAAAGAGACGAATTATTGAACAGTTGCAATCATTTTTACACGCTAATAATGCTGTGGTTAATATGTTCAAAACAGCATTGGAACGAACAAATTTGTCATAAGAGCGGATTGTACTCCAACAGGTGAACATGTGCGAAGATTCAATGCACCCACCGTTAATGATGTTGCTGCAATTATTGTTGGCGATCTAACTAAATCGCGTGACATTTTCGTTCAGCGAAGAAGCAATATCATGCATCGTGTAAACGAGACACATCGTTTGAACGATGCGTTACAATATCCAATCATTTATTGGCAAGGGCAAGACGGGTACGACATCATGTTGAAGATGGTCGATCCAATTTCAGGTACAATATTCACACACTAATTATTGCTATTATTGGTTTCCATTAACAATTCATTTAATTTTGCATTTTCAGGCGTAACAACGAATAAAAGTCTAAGCTCCAGATATCCAGTTTATCGTCGGCGTTCAAAAGAAGATAATGGTCGAACTATCAAAGTTAAAGTTCAAAACCAAGAGATTGAGATCGGAAATGAATTCATTGAACCATATTGCCCACTGCTATCACGTATTTTCAAAACACATGCAAACGTTGAGAGTTGTCATTCGGCCGAATCAATCAAATATTTGTGCAAGTACGTCACAAAAGGCAGCGACATGGCTGTGTTTGGTATTGCGTCGGCAAATGCGAATGACGAAATCAGCAACTTCCAAATGGGCAGATACGTCAGTACTAATGAAGCACTGTGTTCTCATTTCAAATTCATGAAAGATATCCCACAGTTGTATATTTAGCAGTGCATTTGGAAAATGGCCAAAGAGTTTACTTCACTGAGGCTAATGCGGCACAACGAGCTGAGAGACCACTATCGACAACATTGACTAGCTTCTTTGCAATGTGTGAAGCAGATCCCTTCACAGCGACGCTGATGTACGTTGAAATGCCCAAGTATTACACTAGGAATCAATCAACAAAGAAATTCCAACGTCGCAAACAAGGAACCCCAGTTCCAGATTGGCAACATCTGTTTTCCGCTGATGCACTAGGTCGCATGTATACTGTTCATCCTAGAAATGATGAATGTTTTTATTTGCGACTGCTGTTGGTAAATGTACGTTGACCAAAATCATTTGCGCATTTGAAAACTGTGAATGGCCACCAATGCCAAACATATCGAGAAGCATGTCAACTATTGGGTTTGCTGGAGAACGATTCTCATTGGGATTTAACACTTGCGGATTCAGTTGTTTCATCAAATGCGTACCAAATACGAAAGCTGTTCGCAATTATCATCACCACATGTTTTCCTTCGCAACCAATTCAGTTATGGAACAAATACAAAGACGACATATGTGAAGATATCTTGCATCGCTTGCGCATCCAAACGAATAATCCTGACATCCAAATAACCGATCAAATCTACAATGAAGGATTGATGCTGATTGAGGATCAATGCTTGACTATTGCAAACAAGCTACTGATTGAAGTAGGAATGATTGCGCCAAATCGATCGATGCATGATGCATTCAACCAAGAATTAAATCGATAGCTGCAATACAATGTTGATACATTGCAGGAATTCGTTCGAAATAATGTGCCGTTGCTGAATGAACAGCAAAAACAAGTATACAAAATATTAATGCAAGCGGTGGACAATAATACTGGTGGTCTATTCTTCCTGGACGCACCTGGAGGAACAGGGAAAACATTTGTCATCATTGATTTTGGCCACCATTCGATCAAGATGTGACATAGCTTTGGCGTTAGCATCATCTGGAATTGCGGCGACTCTTCTTGATGGCAGTCGTACTGCACATTCTGCGCTTAAGTTGCCACTCAATTTAAAAACAATTGATACTCCAACATGCAATATTTCCCGATCCAGTGCAATGGGAAAGTTGTTGATGCAATGCAAGCTCATTGTTTGGGATGAGTGCACAATGGCACATAAGAAGTCACTTGAAGCACTTAACTTCACACTGAAGGATCTTCGGGGAAATAACAACATCTTTGGCGGCTTGATGGTATTGTTGGCAGGCGATTTCAGGCAGCCGTTGCCAGTAATTCCCCGTGGAACGCCTGCAGATGAATTGAATGCTTGCCTGAAGGCATCACCTTTATGGAATAACGTAAAAACATTATCGCTAACCACTTATATGAGAGTTCAACTTCAAAATGATCAAAGTGCGGAACAATTTTCCAAACAATTGTTAGCTTTAGGAATTGGGAAAGTCCCAGTTGATGCGACATCTGGATTAATTACTCTTACCAACGACTTTTGCCGATTTGTAGACTCTCAATTAGCTCTTATTGAAAATGTTTTCCCAAACATTAGTGAGAATTATCAGAATCATGCTTGGTTGAGTCAACGAGCAATTCTTGCCGCAAAGAATAATGATGTACACGCACTGAGTTTCACCATTCAATCAAAAATTGCTGGCGATTTGGTGACATACAATTCCGTTGATTCCATAACAAATCCCGATGATGTAGTAAATTATCCAACGGAGTTTTTGAACACTCTGGAGTTACCAGGATTTCCACCACATGCCTTGCAACTCAAAGTTGGTACAGTTATTATGATATTGCGTAATTTGAATCCACCGCGACTTTGCAACGGTACTCGACTGTCGGTAAAAAGACTTATGCCGAATTTGATTGAGGCAACCATTATTAACGGCAAGTACGCAGGTGAAAATGTATGTATTCCTCGAATACCAATGATTCCGACTGATCTTCCGTTTGACTTCAAGCGATTGCAATTTTCAGTTCGCCTTGCGTTCGCAATGACAATTAACAAGTCGCAAGGTCAATCGAGTAGTGTTTGCGGGATAAATTTAGAAAATTATTGTTTTTCACATGGGCAGATATACGTGGCGTATTCACGAGTTGGGAAACCATCCGCTTTGTTTGTGTTAACATCAGACCAAAAAACAAAAAATGTGGTTTACCAGAGAGCACTTCAATGAAACGGATAATATGCGGACACGTATAACGCTTCGATTCAGTATTCACTTTGGATTCACGTTCATTTACTTAGAGAATTTCAACTAAATAACACTTCATTTTTGTCATCGAAATGAATTCATTACTGTTGTGAAATGAAATAAAATGTTTTCTTTTTGAATATAAAACAAAAAAAAAATTTTTCTTCATCTTTTAATTACCAAACGAAATGTTACATAAAAAAAAGCCATCTGGTGGCGAAACGGAGTTTGCCGGGTTTGCTAGTAAATATATAATTATAAATAATTATGAAATTTATCGTGTTTGTGTAGGTAACGCATATGTCCGAAATGAATCAGCATTACGAGTTCTGAAAGGTGCAGCTTCCCGTAGTTTTATCACACGGGTTGACCAATCGAAAAGAACAAAATGATGTGGCGATCATGCCCGTAGACGAAAACGAATGCGTTTTGTGAATTGAGTGTGGTGTGGTGCGTCGTATGTGGCGAGGACCTGTAAGTGTTCTCTAGGATGCGCCATTATTTTTCCGGGTATAGTGGAGTGTACATGTAGAGGAAGGCTTAGCCTATTTAACCATTCTGGACCCCTAGGCGAATATTTTTCCTAGTTTTACACATGTTTACTAAAACGGTATATGTATTTATTTCGGAATACTGCTTCTGAAGTAGCCGAGCGCGCAGTGGGTCACATGGTGATGGAGTAATGTTATATCCATATTGACCTGTAGTGTATATAACGGCTTTTATTTTAAAAATATAATTTGTATGCATTTTGATGCTTATTTAAGTGCTTTAGTAGTTGCTTTTCGTATTTATTGTATTCTGCGGTTGTTTCTTTTGTAACTTTATTATTTGTATCGTTTATTTAAAATTTCTTTACCGTCGGCTTATTAAGGTTAGCGACTCCACGCCTGACTCAGATATGGCCAGAATGGATACTCTTTTGAAACCTTTGAAGCGGGATCCTGCGAGAGTACAGGGACGGCTAATCATTGAGAATGGTTTTTTTTTGAGTTGGTAATGCGGTAAATTCGATATATTTATGTTTGAGATATACTTTTTTAAAGTAGGATTTGAAGCTTTTTATAGCTGATTCCCATAAACCAGTCATATGAGTAGCACTTAGATCGACGCCATAACTGCGACCTTTGCTTTCGGTAAGTCTAGGTGCTTCACTGTATCATATTGGGAATATGGTGATCCGTTAACATTATTTTTTAGTTGTTTCATAATTATAAAAATTTAGACAATACAATATGAGCCACTATAAAAACATGGGTGTCGATTTTTCGACTTTTTAGGACAACTATGCTGCGAACAATATTATGTATGGACGTGGACGATTGTGGCCAAGAATAGGGAGATGCGAATATAGTTTGGATTATTTGAGAATTGTGACCAGGATTTTCGCTTGTACCATAATTGGCGAAAGTCATCCTACGGGGACGAAATTATTATTCCGGATAATGCGGATATTGACTCAGTAGGATATGAAAACTGATCAGATATCGCATTCCATTGAGTCCCCTGTATTTGTATGTTGCCCTTTTCAAATTTAAGGAATTTAGTGTACCAGAAGTTTTCTTTTGGAATATTTAGTAATATATTTGGATGTTTTGGTTGAATTATATATATTTATGTTTTTAACACTGGAGTAGTCAGAAGAATTTCTGACTTGGTTTTTTGTGCCAATTTGTGGAATGTTGGAAAATTGTGGCTTTGATGGTAGTCGTACGACGTACCGGCCATTGTTTCATCGAGTAGTTGTGGCTTTGTAGAAGTCCCCACAATACTAATCTTCTGGGGTTGTACTTAATAGGAGGGAGCGTTTTTCTAACTCCCGAAATTTCCTTAATTGTGAATTAAGGGATTCTTTTGAACTTTCGTCATTTTAAGTTGTTGATGTAAACTTGATCTGCAACCAGTTTACTTAGAATCCAACCGAATATAGTATTTTGTGCCAGAAGTGTGTTTGAAATTTTCTCAATACCTTCAAGTATTATCTGTGGTATGAGATCGCGGCCTAATAGCTTTATGTGTGAAACCTTTTGTTAATGCTTGCTATTTATTGATTTTAAAACTGGTAAGTTTTGTTGGCAGTTGTAGCCTGTTTTGTACCCTAGACGCTATAAATGATCGTTGTGATCCTTGGTCTATTAAGGCCCTAATTATTTATACCCTCTTATGTATAGTTTGCATGACGTATGTTTTTTATGTTCGGTTGTGAACGATTGCGTTTTATATAAGCTTCTGTTTATATTGTTGTTGTATCTAGCTAGGACGGCCGTTCTTCATAACCTCTGTAAAATGTTTCTATGTCACATGCGGGCACCTCGAGGTAGATGCCTAAACTTGCCTCGTGATTCTGTATTTGTGGGAGCTCTACTCTCGGATGTGGAGTAGGTACAATTGCATATACTTATTAGCTTTAATTGATCAGAAATCATAGATTTTCTTTCTTTGTACTGGTTTAAGCAGTTTTCGTATATTCCGTAAGCCGATGATTTAAAATTGTGTGGTAGATCCAAACTATCATATCTACATATAAATGATAATTAATACAGAATACTCTTTTACGTTTATAAGAGTTATTGTTAATATATTCGGATATAATTATATATGTAAATATATAAGATAATTTTTATTTATAAGGTTTATCGGTGAATGCAATTTGCGTATTGTTTGCCGATTGAATGTATATGTATGTATATTTGTATTTTTGTCTTTTTGCTGTAAATTCTAGCTGTTGTTACGCAGTCCCGCTAGTTGCTTAATTAAGCCTAAGGGCTACTGTCGGAAATTCGTTGCACGTAAATACTTGAACTTTAATTTTTAGTTTGTGGTTGTTGTGAGTATATGTATACAAATGTAAGCGCATAAGTTAAGGCAATCAATAATTTGTTAATATAATATATACAATATATACTAGCTGACCCGGCGAACTTCGTACTGCCTAACAGTCAATTAATGTCGTGTAATCTTTTAGCTGAACTAATTTAGGTTCTGATGAAGATAATACAATGATACAAAATAAATATGAACATAGATAGATATATAAAAGTATTTAATTATGATCAACAATACATACAGAAAGAGAATACAAATTAAAATAAAGTACTTCAAACACGTGTCAGAAAAAAAAAAGATTAAAATAAAGTATGTTGTGTAGCATGTGATGCACTCGGATTAACTCTTTTCATTCAAGCAACTTGTGGCAACCGACATTCTTTGTTTTTTTGCCAGGCGCAAGAACAAATAAAGCGGATGGTTTACCGACACGTAAACATGCCACGTGACCCTGTGATTTGTTAATCGTCATGGCGAAGGCAAGACGAATCGGGAATTGAATTCGTTTAAATTCAAAGGGCATTGGAATAAGAACTTCCTCGTCTCTAAATTTCTTTAAAATTCTTTGAATATCAACGCGGGAATCACATTGCTCATCAGTTTTCTTATCACCAAACATGTTCCATTGCACAGTTTTGGTTGGTTTAAATTTCTAATCATGATCACTGTCGAGCCAACCATAAGTTGCAAATTGTGCGGTGGTAAACCAGGCACATCCAAGGAGTCTAAAAATTCAGTTGGGTACTTAGTGGCTGAATTATAATATTTAGGTCGGAGTTGTCTTCAAAAAGATAATGGCGAACCGCCTTAATATCTTAAAGGACATGCTTAAAGAAAATCTGTTGGACTATAATTTCCTTAAATTCGAAAAGGAAATTAGAACAAAAACTCTGGGGATACAATGGAATGCGATATCTGACCAGTCTTCATATACTACAGAGTCAATACCAGCATTATCCGCCATAACAAACCGACAAATTTTATTCTCTGTGGCAATACCTTTCGACGCTGCAGGATGGCTTTCGCCAATTATGATACAAGCCAAAAGACTAATACAAGAATTATGTATAGATGGAACCGATTGCGATGAACAAATAAAACCATTTCGTTTAGAAAAGTGGTCCCAGTTTGCGAGCAATCTAAATGATATCTCACAGATACAAATCCCTCGATTGGTAAACTATGCCCCAGAGCACAAAGTCGAACTACACGGCTTCTGTATACGTACGCACACAAAGCGAGATTGCGACCACAAGCCACTTACTAGTAGCAAAAACAAAAGTAGGTCCTTTAAAAGTAATAAGTCTATTACGACTTGAACTGTGTAGCGTTACTACTAGCCAAACTAGTATCTATGGTGCGAATGCATTTAAACATGGCTGACTAATTCCGCAATTTTCCCACTACCGATTTTATCGTATACAAGGTTAACACGGCTTTAATATAATATTATTGTTATAAATATTTAATTATAAATAATTATGAAATTTATCGTGTTTATGTAGGTAACGCATATGTCCGAAAAGAATCAGCATTACAAGTTCTGAAAGGTGCAGCTTGGCGTAGTTTTATCACACGGGTTGACCAATCGAAAAGAATAAAATGATGTGGCGATCAGGCCCGTAGACGAAAACGAATGCGTTTTGTGAATTGAATGTGTGGGTGATGATCCCGTCCTTTTTGTTAAGTTGCTGTGTGGTATGTCATCATGTGTAGTGTTTTCAAATGTTGAGTGTGGTGTGGGGCGTCGTATGTGGCGAGGACCTGTGAGAGTTCTCTAGGGTGCGCCAATATTTTCCCGGGTATAATGGAGTGTACATGTAGAGGAAGGCTTAACCTATTTAACCATTCTGGACCCCTAGGCGAATATTTTTCCTAGTTTTACACATGTTTACTAAAACGGTATATGTATTTATTTCGGCATACTGCTTCTGAAGTAGCCGAGCGCGCAGTGGGGTCACATGGTGATGGAGTAATGTTATATCCATATTGACCTGTAGTGTATAAAACGGCTTTGATTTTTAATATATAATTTGTATGCATTTTGATGCTTATTTAAGTGCTTTAAGGTAGGCAATTTTATTGTTCGGATTTATGAGGTTGTAGTTGCTTTTCGTATTTATTGTATTCTGCGATTGTTTCTTTTATAACTTTATGATTTGTATCGTTTATTTAAAATTTCTTTACCGTCGGCTTATTAAGGTTAGTGACTCCACGCCTGACTCAGATATGGCTAGAATGGATGCTCTTTTGAAACCTTTGAAGAGGGATCTCGCGAGAGTACAGTGATTAGCCGTGAATTGAGAATGGCTTTTTTTTGAGTTGGTAATGTTTGAGATACACTTTTTTAAAGTAGGATTTGAAGCTTTTTATAGCTGATTCCCATAAACCAGTCATATGAGGAGCACTTAGATCGACGCCATAACTGCGACCTTTTCTTTCGGTAAGTCTAGGTGCGTCACTGTATCACATTGGGAATATGGTGATCCCTTAACATTATTTTTTAGTTGTTTCATAATTATAAAAATTTTGACAACTACAATATGAGCCACTATAGTAGCATAGGTGTTGATTTTTCGACTATTTAGGACAACTATGCTGCGAACGATATTATGTATGGACGTTGGTGATTGTGGCCAAGAATCGGGAGATGTGAATATTGTTTGGATTATTGGAGAATTGTGACCAGGATTGGCGAAAGTCATACTGCGGGGTCGAAATTATTATTGCGGATAATGCGGATATTGACTCAGTAGGATATGAAACTGATCAGATATCGCATTCCATTGAGTCCCCTGTATTTGTATGTTGCCCTTTTCAAATTTAAGGAATTTAGTGTACCAGAAGTTTTCTTTTGGAATATTTAGTAACATATTTGGATGTTTTGGTTGAATTATATATATTTATGTTTTTAACACTGGAGTAGTCAGAAGAATTTCTGACTTGGTTTTTTGTGCCAATTTGTAGAATGTTGGAAAATTGTGGCTTTGATGGTAGTCATACGACGTACCGGCCATTATTTCGTCGAGTAGTTGTGGCTTTGTAGAAGTCACCACAATACTAATCTTCTGGGGTTGTACTTGATAGGAGGGAGCGTTTTTCTAACTCCCGAAATTTCCTTAATTGTGAATTAAGGGATTCTTTTGAACTTTCATCAATTTAAGTTGTTGATGTAAACTGGTTCTGTAACCAGTCCATTTAGAATCCAACCGAATATAGTATTTTGTGCCAGAAGTGTGTTTGAAATTTTCTCAATACCTTCAAGTATTATCTGTGGTATGAGATCGCGGCCTAATAGCTTTAGGTGTGAAACCTTTTGCCAATGCTTGCTATTTATTGATTTTATAACTGGTTAGTTTTGTTGACAGTTGTAGCCTGTTTTGTGCCCTAGACGCTATAAATGATCGTTGTGATCCTTGGTCTATTAAGGCCCTAAGCTTAAACAGTTCTCCTCGGGATTTTCGGGATTTGCTTTTTCAATTAAACCCTTTTCTTATAAGCGCTGCTTTGGGGTGAGCTAGGTATGTACTGTAATGAAGCATTGAGTGGTGTTTTTTATGACAAAAGAAGCAATTAAATTTGCTTGGAAAATTATTTCGTTCGTTAACTTTTAAGTTTTTGAACTTCTCGCACGATTGTAATTTATACCCTCTTATGTATAGTTCGCATGACGTATGTTTTTTATGTTCGGTTGTGAACGATTGCGTTTTATATAAGCTTCTGTTTATATTGTTGTTGTATCTAGCTTGGGGTCTGTTGAAGATTCCATTGAGGTCTTTTTGATAGGTTTAGGTTTTAATAATTTTTGTGTCTACCCTTTCAGCGATTTCGTACTGGGTAGTGAGAAAGGCTCCCATAAAAGTAACGATTTTTCTGGTAATGCATATGTTTACCAGTATAGGGTCCCTGCTGTCTGTGAGAATATTCAGTTTATTAGTGTCTTTCGTTTTCATATCTAGATTTTACAGCTTCCCAAGCAAAATTTAAATTGTCGTCATTTAGTGCGAACTGTCTTACTATTGTGCCTGCTTGACCTTTAGTTTTGTATCGAAGGTGATACAATTTTTGTGCATGTGATAATTTTGGATGGTTGATGTATACGGCTGTAAACATGTCCCGGAAGGACGGCCGTTCTTCATAACCTCTGTAAAATGTTTCTATATCACATACGGGCACCTCGAGGTAAATGCCTAAACTTGCCTCGTGATTCTGTATTTGTGGCAGCTCTACCCTCGGATGTGGAATAGGTACAATTGCATATACTTATTAGCTTTAATTGATCAGAAATCATAGATTTTCTTTCTTTGTACTGGTTTAAGCAGTTTTCGTATATTCCGTAAGCCGATGATTTAAAATTGTGTGGTAGGTCCAAACTGTCATATCTACATATAAATGTTAATATATTCGGATATAATTATATATGTAAATATATAAGATAATTTTTATTTATAAGGTTTATCGGTGAATGCAATTTGCGTATTGTTTGCCGATTGAATGTATATGTATGTATGTTTGTATTTTTGTCTTTTTGCTGTAGATTCTAGCTTTAATTGTTATTGTGTCTTTAGCTTACTTGTTGTTACGCAGTCCCGCTAGTTGCTTTATTAAGCCTAAGGGCTACTGTCGGAAATTCGTTGCACGTAAATACTTGAACTTTAATTTTTAGTTTGTGGTTGTTGTGAGTATATGTATACAAATGTAAGCGCATAAGTTAAGGCAATCAATAATTTGTTAATATAATATATACAATATATACTAGCTGGCCCGGCGAACTTCGTACTGCCTAACAGTCAATTAATGTCGTGTTATCTTTTAGCTGAACTAATTTAGGCTCTGATGAAGGTAAAACAATGATACAAAATAAATATGAACATAGATAGATATATAAAAGTATTTAATTATGATCAACAATACATACAGAAAGAGAATACAAATTAAAATTAAGTACTTCAAACACGTGTCAGAAAAAAAAAGATTAAAATAAAGTATGTTGTGTAGCATGTGATGCACTCGGATTAACTCTTTTCATTCAAGCAACTTGTGGCAAACGACATTTTTTGTTTTTTTGCCAGGCGCAAGAACAAATAAAGCGGATGGTTTACCGACACGTAAACATGCCACGTGACCCTGTGATTTGTTAATCGTCATGGCGAAGGCAAGACGAATTGGGAATTGAATTCGTTTAAATTCAAAGGGCATTGGAATAAGAACTTCCTCGTCTCTAAATTTCTTTAAAATTCTTTGAATATCAACGCGGGAAACACATTGCTCATCAGTTTTCTTATCACCAAACGTGTTCCATTGCACAGTTTTGGTTGGTTTAAATTTCTAATCATGATCACTGTCGAGCCAACCCTAAGTTGCAAATTGTGCGGTGGGAAACCAGGCACATCCAAGGAGTCTAAAAATTCAGTTGGGTAATTAGTGGCTGAATTATAATATTTAGGTCGGAGTTGTCTTCAAAAAGATAATGGCGAACCGCCCTAATATCTTAAAGGACATACTTAAAGAAAATCTGTTGGACTGTAAATTCCTTAAATTCGAAAAGGAAATTAGAACAAACACTCTGGGGATACAATGGAATGCGATATCTGACCAGTCTTCATATACTACAGAGTCAATATCAGCATTATCCGCCATAACAAACCGACAAATTTTATTATCTGTGGCAATACCTTTCGACGCCGCAGGATGGCTTTCGCCAATTATGATACAAGCCAAAAGACTAATACAAGAATTATGGATAGATGGAACCGATTGCGATGAACAAATAAAACCATTTCGTTTAGAAAAGTGGTCCCAGTTTGCGAGCAATTTAAATGATATCTCACAGATACAAATCCCTCGATGGGTAAACTATGCCCCAGAGCACAAAGTCGAACTACACGGCTTCTGTATACGTACGCACACAAAGCGAGATTGCGATCACAAGCCACTTACTAGTAGCAAAAACAAAAGTAGGTCCTTTAAAAGTAATAAGTCTATTACGACTTGAACTGTGTAGCGTTACTACTAGCCAAACTAGTATCTATGGTGCGAATGCATTTAAACATGGCTGACTAATTCCGCAATTTTCCCACCACCGATTTTATCGTATACAAGGTTAACACGGCTTTAATATAATATTATTGTTATAAATATATAATTATAAATAATTATGAAATTTATCGTGATTATGTAGGTAACGCATATGTCCGAAAAGAATCAGCATTACAAGTTCTGAAAGGTGCAGCTTCACGTAGTTTTATCACACGGGTTGACCAATCGAAAAGAACAAAATGATGTGGCGATAAGGCTGTAGACAAAAACGAATGAGTTTTGTGTTTGGTGCGTCGTATGTGGCGAGGACCTGTAAGTGTTCTCTAGGGTGCGCCATTATTTTCCCGGGTATAGTGGAGTGTACATGTAGAGGAAGGCTTAACCTATTTAACCATTCTGGACCCCTAGGCGAATATTTTTCCTAGTTTTACACATGTTTACTAAAACTGTATATATATTTATTCGGCATACTGCTTCTGAAGTAGCCGAGCGCGCAGTGGGTCACATGGTGTTGGAGTAATGTTATATCCATATTGACCTGTAGTGTATAAAACGGCTCTGATTTTTAAAATATAATTTGTGTGCATTTTGATGCTTATTTAAGTGCTTTAAGGTAGGCAATTTTATTGTGCGGATTTATGAGGTTGTAGTTGCTTTTCGTATTTATTGTATTCTGCGGTTGTTTCTTTTATAACTTTATTATTTGTACCGTTTATTTAAAATTTCTTTACCGTCGGCTTATTAAGGTTAGCAACTCCACGCCTGACTCAGATATGGCCAGAATGGATGCTCTTTTGAAACCTTTGAAGAGGGATCCTGCGAGAGTACAGTGACGGCTAATCATTGAGAATGGCTTTTTTTTGAGTTGGTAATGCGGTAAATTCGATATATTTATGTTTGAGATATACTTTTTTAAAGTAGGATTTGAAGCTTTTATAGCTGATTCCCATAAACCAGTCATATGAGGAGCACTTAGATCGACGCCATAACTACGACCTTTGCTTTCGGTAAGTCTAGGTGCTTCACTGTATCATATTGGGAATATGGTGATCCGTTAACATTATTTTTTAGTTGTTTCATAATTATAAAAATTTAGACAATACAATATGAGCCACTATAAAAACATGGGTGTCGATTTTTCGACTTTTTAGGACAACTATGCTGCGAACGATATTATGTATGGACGTGGGCGATTGTGGCCAAGAATCGGGAGATGTGAATATTGTTTGGATTATTTACTCAGTAGGATATGAAAACTGATCAGATATCGCATTCCATTGAGTAACCTGTATTTTTATGTTGCCCTTTTTAAATTTAAGGAATTTAGTGTACCAGAAGTTTTCTTTTGGAATATTTAGTAATATATTTGGATGTTTTGGTTGAATTATATATATTTATGTTTTTAACACTGGAGTAGTCAGAAGAATTTCTGACTTGGTTTTTTGTGCCAATTTGTAGAATGTTGGAAAATTGTGGCTTTGATGGTAGTCATACGACGTACCGGCCATTATTTCATCGAGTAGTTGTGGCTTTGTAGAAGTTACCACAATACTAATCTTCTGGGGTTGTACTTGATAGGAGGGAGCGTTTTTCTAACTCCCGAAATTTCCTTAATTGTAAATTAAGGGATTCTTTTGAACTTTCATCAATTTAAGTTTTTGATGTGGAAACTGGTTCTGTAACCAGTCCAATTAGAATCCAATCGAATATAGTATTTTGTGCCAGAAGTGTGTTTGAAATTTTCTCAATACCTTCTAGTATTATCTGTGGTATGAGATCGCGTTCTAATAGCTTTATGTGTGAAAACTTTTGCCAATGCTTGCTATTTATTGATTTTAAAACTGGTAAGTTTTGTTGGCAGTTGTAGCCTGTTTTGTGCCCTAGACGCTATAAATGATCGTTGTGATCCTTGGTCTATTAAGGCCCTAAGCTTAAACAGTTCTCCTCGTGTTCGATGGAGACAACTGCTGTGGGTAGTACAATAGTACTCTACTTTGATTTTCGGTGTGTTGTGTTTGGGTTTTAATGCCTTTGAGCAGCATGGTGCTTCTTGGCAATTTTCGCAATATTGATTTTCGGGATTTGCTTTTTCAATTAAACCCTTTTCTTATAAGCGCTGCTTTGGGGTGAGCTGGGTATGTGCTGTAATGAAGCATTGAGTGGTGTTTTTTATGACAATAGAAGCAATTAAATTTGCTTGAAAAATTATTTCGTTCGTTAACTTTTAAGTTTTTGAACTTCTCGCACGATTGTAATTTATACCCTCTTATGTATAGTTCGCATGACGTATGTTTTTTATGTTCGGTTGTGAACGATTGCGTTTTCTATAAGCTTCTGTTTATATTGTTGTTGTATCTAGCTAGGACGACCGTTCTTCATAACCTCTGTAAAATGTTTCTATGTCACATACGGGCACCTCGAGGTAGATGCCTAAACTTGCCTCGTGATTCTGTATTTGTGGCAGCTCTACTCTCGGATGTGGAGTAGGTACAATTGCATATACTTATTAGCTTTAATTGATCAGAAATCATAGATTTTCTTTCTTTGTACTGGTTTAAGCAGTTTTCGTATATTGCGTAAGCCGATTATTTAAAATTGTGTGGTAGGTCCAAACTGTCATGTCTACATATAAATGATAATTAATACAGAATACTCTTTTACGTTTATAAGAGTTGTTTTTCGGACTAGAAAAATAATTACTTGCGAAATAAATGTTTTAATTTGTATTTTGTCTTGAATATTTTGTTGTGAGAGTCATTTTAATTTTCTTAATTAAGTTATTAAGAATCGCACTTTTAATTTAACAATACTTATTATGTCCTTATGTTGATATATATGGGCGTACCTAAACCTAATACACGGACTTGTGAATATATATAAATTTATGTGCTCATGAAATTGAGAGCTCGTTGAAGAGATCAAAACATTTTGTACACAAGTATTCACGAATTGTTTGTGCGTATGCATGTTAATTTTTTAATGCAATTGAGAGCTCGTTGAAGAGATCAATGTGCTTTTTTATTGAGAGTTTTTTTTTGTTTGCGTTTTAATAAACAATACAATTAAGAAAAATTTATATAATATTTAATATATTTTTACCGCAATGTTGATTTATTTATATGAAAATCACTTTTTAGTGAATGTTAAATTAAAATGTTAATTAAAATTTTATATAGTAGTTTAATTTTACCCAGCATAGGGTAGACAGGCAGATTCTAGGCCGTATGATTATATAATTGTACATATAATATGCGTACAGATGTTCGCATTACAAAGAGAGCGCGAAACCAAATTTGCAGGTCCTTGTGCAATTATGTTTATATGCTATTATACTTATGTTAAAGTAAGTATAGATATAATAGGTATGCATATATGTATTTTTTTTTTTGTTTTTTCCCTCTTTGTTTTTCCTTTCATATTTTATAATTCTTTTGCTTACATATTTAATGCAATCCTGCTTGTTGCTTTTTTTTTTGTTTTTGTTATAACATTTTGATATATCACTATTGAGAGAATCAAAACCTATTGATAAGAGATTGGTTCTAAACCCATTCCTCGACACGAAAGTCTACTTCATGTGAATGGTCGGCTTGCCAATTCAAGCGTAACGATTATTACGCCTTAGAGCGAACGCCATCCCATAATTGTACCAGAGAAGTATCGACTTACGCATCAGTTATATCCACATATGAATGCTTGTTGCTGAACATCGCCTCATGCAACATATGGTCCGCCAGGAATTTTATATTCCCCGACTTAAGCCCCAAATAAAGAAGTGAATTTATTGTGCAATATCTGCACCACGCATAAGCAAATGTTCTGCCTTCTTCATCACAGGTGTTAATTTTAATGGGCCTTTTCAAAAAAAGGCGTCCAAGTTAAGGTCTCCCACTCTGATGAAAGGCTGTGTGACTGTCTTTGTCTGTTTTATGACAAAAGCAGTGCACCTTTAGCTTTGTACTAATCTGACAAACCAGGCTTTCCTTGCAGCATTTGCTCGATTCGTCGGACGACGCGGCTTTCCATCCAAGATAATGAGCGACAGTGGTAAAACATTTATCGGCGCTCAAATAGCCACCGAAAAACAGTTTGTGGACTTTATCAAACAAGTCTCATCGGAGATTGTACACAAGTACGCGCCCCAAAGCATTAATTGGCAATTTATATCCCCAAACGCTTCTCATATGAGTGGTTTCTGGGAATCAGCTGTAAAAAGCTTCAAATTCCACTTCAAAAACATTGTTGGAAATTACAAATTAATTACGAAGAATTCTCGGCATTTTTAATCCGAATTGAAACCGTTCTCAATTCAAGGCACCTCACAAACCTCTAGCAAGATCCCTCCGATTTCACAGCCTTAACTTCAAGATACTTTCTCAAAGGAACACCCATTCTGGCCATACCTGAGCCAGGTGTGGAGTCGCTATCCTTATTAAATCGCTATGAAAAAATTAAAATTCTCCATCACATATTCTCCAATACATAAAGGATCGCCATAAACAATACCGTTGGGAGACTCCTGAACAAGCACCAAAAGTTGGAGATTGTGTGATCACCCGTGATGATTGTCTACCTCCTACCGAATGCCGGCTTGGGCGCATAGAAAAGCTACATTATGGCTCCGACGGTCATATACGAGTAGTTGATCTTCGTGCGCGAAGCAGAACGCTAACTAGACAGCTCGTGAAGCTATGCTTTCTCCCAACCGCCGATAATCGCGACACAGCAAGTCGCAAACAATCAACCGATACTACCGCAAAACAATAAAATAAACAAATACCGTGACACGATCATCCGTAGCCTTTATATGACAAATCTGCATAATCAAACAACTCTTTAATACAGATTAACATGAATGTACCCTACGCAGCCGCTCAACACGACCTCAACCCTCAACTTTTGTGGTACGCCCCGGAATGGAGCATCAATACGGCATCAACAGCCTAGATCATAACCACGTCGTTCCACGGGTCTTAGCAGCATTGTGGCAACGCTACAACAGCTGCAGCGACTACTAGGCTAGTCCTTTGCCTAGAGGGGCCGCGATGGCTAAATGATCACTCAGTCCCCCTCACCATAAGACACTGTCACACCAGAGAACTTAAAACAACGAGAAGGTGCAGGTTCGACAGCGAACAATTTGTAGGATTTTATCAAGGAGTTCACCTCACATGCACGAGAAACAAATAACCTTTTTCGCTTTTATAACAGCGGTGAATCTGTAAACATACGCTCTCTTAAAATGACCAACCGACGAATATTGAAGATAATATAATATGTAAACAAAAGTGAGAATATTGATATGCCATTTGAAATATATTCCCTTTTATTGAACTATTATCAATTATTATTTTAAAATTATTTTATGTTAATTCGTTTTTACTTTATTGTGAGTTATTAATATTAATTTAAACATATTTTGATATATTTCTTAAAATCATTCATTTACTTGACACCATTACGGAGTCACAAAAGTACAGAATAGTGTTTTGCCGTCGGCATTTCACATTCATGCTTCAATTTTTCTTTTCAAATGCATGTGTAAAAGTAGTTATGTACGTAAATATGTACTTACATATATTATGACATACATATATTATGTCGTTTGCACATTTGTATGTATATACATACATATGTACACTCAATTCTTCATGCGAAATCTCCGTTGACACGTTTTTGCTTTTATGTCAAAGAGTCAATCTGTCGAAGGACTGATGCGACGACAAAGCGTCACAACATTGTGTTGTTGGTAGAAAATCCGAGATGTGCCGAAAAATAAACGAACGCTATGTATGTTTTTATATAAACATGTATACATATTGACGCAGATTTTTGCGAGTCACGGAAAAATATTTTTAAATTATAAAATATTTTAAATCGACAAAAGCTTTGTTGCCACTTTTGCAGGGTTGTTACTTTTCCCTTCTAGAGGAAACATAAAAAAGTTGTTCAATTTATGATTTCTAGCTTTTGCCATCGTCGCGAAAAGACGCTTGTAGGAAAACGCATGCTCGGAGAGATGTGTAAGGCGTTTGGTTTCATGAATGAAACGACTTAGCTTATTGTTTGTGCGCCAGCGTTCATGAATGAAAATGTTGTTGGTGTGTGATTTACTGCAAATTTAGGATTTGTCAATTTGGCTGCCATATTGATTTCTGGTGCTGATGCTATTTGAGACAATTGTTTGTTTTTGTACAACAATGTTTGTATTTTGCCTATTGCCTGACGTACTTACCTTTGTACGCTTAAATGTATGTAGATATGTGTAGCAAACAAAAAATACAAATGATGTAGCTTTTCTATGCGCCCAAGCCGGCATTCGGTAGGAGGTAGACAATCATCATGGATGATCACACAATCTCCAAGTTTTGGTGCTTAGGAGTCTTCCAATGGTATTGTTTATTGAGATCCTTTATGTATTAGAGAATATGTGATGGAGAATTTAAATTTTTTTACAGCGATTTCATAAGGATAGCGACTCTACACCTGGCTTAGGTATAGCCAGAATGGGTGTTCCTTTGAGAAAGTATCTTGGAGTTAAGGTTGTGAAATCGGAGGGATCTTGCGAGAGGATTGTGAGAGGCCGTGAATTGAGAACGGCTTCAATTCGGATTAAAAATGCCGAGAATTCCGTGTAATTAATTTGTAATTTCCAACAACCTTTTTGAAGTGGAATTTAAGACTTGTTTGATAAAGTCCACAAACTGTATTTCGGTGGCTATTTGAGCGCCGATAAATGTTTTACCACTGTCGCTCATTATCTTGGATGGAAAGCCGAGTCGTCCGACGAATCGAGCAAATCCTGCAAGGAAAGCCTGGTTTGTCAGATTAGTACAAATCTCAAGGTGCATTGCTTTTGTCATAAAACAGACAAAGACAGTCACACAGCCTTTCATCAGAGTGGGAGACCTTATCTTGGACGCCTTTATTTGAAAAGGCCCATTAAAATTGACACCTGTGATGAAGAAGGCAGAACAAAGTGCAGCATTCCGGCGGAAGTGATGCCATAATCTCTGTTTGCATCTTTTGCTTATGCGTGGTGCAGATATTGCACAATAAATTCACTTCTTTATTTGGGGCTTAAGTCGGGGAATATAAAATTCCTGGCGGACCATATGTTGCATGAGGCGATGTTCAGCCACAAGCATTAATATCTAGATATAACTGATGCGTAAGTCGATACTTCTCTGGTACAATTATGGGATGGCGTTCGCTCCAAGGCGTAATAATCGTTACGCTTGAATTGGCAAGCCGATCATTCACATGAAGTAGACTTTCGTGTCGAGGAATGGGTTTAGAACCAATCTCTTATCAATAGGTTTTGATTCTCTCAATAGTGATATATCGCGGCTGAAGTAGTGCACTCTCTGCGCCCTTTGCTTTTCGCTCGAGGATGTCATTATTCTGTAATGAGAAAAGAGTCGGTTTGTTAACACTCTGGACATTTATGTTACGCATGGGCAGTTGTGACCAATAGTCGGGAATTTCTATCAACAAACGAGAGCCGTTACACCAGAGGGTGGTGGTGGCAAGGTGCAGGGCTTTGCACCCTCTTGTTTCTAGATCAGCTGGATTGTCAGCACTGGCTACGTGTCGACAAGTGGCTGATCGTACTAGGTCAAGTATTTGAGACATTCGATTGGAAATATACGTCTTCCAGCCAGGCTAGTACAATTTCCGAATCGGACCACAGATATAGTTTGTATTTCGCCATTGGTAAAATAGGTTAAACCTCCCTTCATACACCCCTCTACTCGGCAAAATAGTGTCGCACCCTAATGCGACGCACTACATCTGAGAAGACTCACGGGTTTTTGCTAAGAGCTAATTGCCACATCGTTTTGTTCTTTTGTGCTTTGTAATATTAAACTGCTATATAAAATTTTAATTAAAATTTTAATTTAATATTTACTAAAAAGTGATTTTTATATAAATAAATCAACATTGTGGAAAAAATATATTAAATATTATATAAAATTTTCTTAATTGTATTGTTTATTAAAACGCAAACAAAAAAAAACTCTCAATAAGAAAAAAAAAAATACAATAACGTAAGTGCATATGCATATGTACATCTTTTCAAAGTCCGCATTGGCATATATCCCGCAATACCCTTTGTAGCAAATAAGCAGTGTTGCGTATAATACAAAAACAATAAAAAGCACGTTGATCTCTTCAACGAGCTCTCAATTTCATGAGCACATATATTCACAAGTCCGTGTATTAGGATGTTCCTAAATACATCAACATAAGGACATAATAAGTATTGTTAAATTAAAAGTACGATTCTTAATAACTTAATTAAGAAAATTAAAATGACTCTCACAACAAAATATTCAAGATAAAATACAAATTAAAAAATCTATTTCGCAAATAATTTTTTATCTAGTCCGAAAAACAACTCTTATAAACGTTAAAGAGTACTCTGTATTAATTATCATATAATATGACAGTTTAGACTTACCACACAATTTTAAATCATCGGCTTACGCAATATACGAAAACTGCTTAAACCAGTACAAAGAAAGAAAATCTATGATTTCTGATCAATTAAAGCTAATAAAAGCAATTGCACATACTCCACATCCGAGAGTAGAACTGCCACAAATACAGAATCACGAGGCAAGTTCAGGCATCCACCTCGAGGTGCCCGCATGCAACATAGAAACATTTTATAGAGAGAGGTTATGAAGAACGGCCGCCCTTCCGGGACACATTTACAGCCGTATACATCAACCATCCAAAATTATAAAAAGCGAAAAATTGTATCACCTCCGATACAAAACTAAAGGTCAAGCAGGCACAATAGTAAGACAGTTCGTACTAAATGACGACAGTTTAAATTTTGCTTGGGAAGCTCTAAAATCTAGATATGAAAACGAAAGACACTAATAAACTGAATATTCTCACAGACAGCAGGGACTCTATACTGGTAAACATATGCATTACCAGAAAAATCGTTACTTTTATGGGAGCCTTTCTAACTACCCAGTACGAAATCGCTGAACGGGTAGACACAAAAATTATTAAGACCTAAACCTATCAAAATGACCTCAATAGAATCTTCAACAGACCCCAAGCTAGATACAACAACAATATAAACAGAAGCTTATATAAAACGCAATCGTTCACAACCGAACATAAAACACATACTTACGTCATGCGAACTATACATAAGAGGGTATAAATTACAATCGTGCGAGAAGTTCAAAAACTTAAAAGTTAACGAACAAAATAATTTTGCAAGCAAATCTAATTGCTTCTGTCATAAAAGACACCACTCAATGCTTCATTACAGCACATATCCCAGCTCACCCCAAAGCAGCGCTTATAAGAAAAGGGTTTAATTGAAAAAGCAAATCCCGAAAATCAATATCGCGAAAATTGCCAAGAAGCACCATGCTGCTCAAAGGCATTAAAAATCCAAACACTACACAGCGAAAATCAAAGTAGAGTACTATTGTACTACCCACAGCAGTTGTCTCCATCGAACACCGAGGAGAACTACTTAAGCTTAGGGCCTTAATAGACCAAGGATCACAACGATCATTTATAGCGTCTAGGGCACAAAACAGGCTACAACTGCCAACAAAACTAACCAATTTTGAAATCAATCAATAGCAAGCATTGGCGAAAGGTTTCACACCTAAAGCTATTAGGCTGCGATCTCATACCACATATAATACTTGAAGGTATTGAGAAAATTTCAAACACACAAAATACTATATTCGGTTGGATTCTAAGTGGACTGGTTACAGAACCAGTTTTCACATAAACAACTTAAATTAACGAAAGTTCAAAAGAATCCCTTAATTCCCAATTATGGAAATTTCGGGCCTCATATCAAGTACAACCCAACAATCAAATAATGGCCGGTACGACGTACGACTACCACCAAAGTCACAATTTTCCAACGTTCTACAAATTGGCACAAAAAACCAAGTCAGAGCTCCTTCTGACTACTCCAGTGTTAAAAACATAAATATATATAATTCAACCAAACCATCAAAATTTCCTTAAATTTGAAAAGGGCAACATAAAAATACAGGGGACCCAATGGAATGCGATGTCTGATCAGTTTTTATATCCTACTGAGTCAATATCCGCATTATCCGCAATAATAATTTCGACCCCGCAGGATGACTTTCGCCAATTATGCTACAAGCGAAAATCCTGGTCACAATTCTCAAACAATCCAAACAATATTCGCACCTCCCGATTATTGGCCACAATCGCCCACGTCCATACAATATGAAACAAAAACAAGTAAGGAAGGGCAAAGGTCGAATGTAACCGAACATTTTAGACTCTCGCAAAGTTAAATGGTATATTCGTTTGAGACTTCTTTATATATTGTAATAATTAGAAGTAGGAACTGTTGCCTTAGTTATTTACTTTTCACTCACAGTGAAAATAATTAGAGCAATTTGTAAACTAAATTTACTCAAATTGTGAGGAATCGTTCTTGTGCTTTTTGTATACGCTTATAATTGATTTTATATAGAATGCATTACAACTGTATTGAGAAGTATGAAAAGAAATCGTTTTTGGACAATAAATAACATTTTTTATTTATTATATCGATATTATTATACATGTTTAGCTTAAAAATAATAAATATTAACAGCTTTAAAAATGATATAATATTATTATATTAATTTGTATATAATAGTTACAATATTAAACATAAATTTTTGTACAAATTCTTGTACATATATCCAAATTATATTTCTTTTTTCCTTATACTATTTAATTTCTATCATATATTTATACAATAATCTAATATATAAAAATAATTCGGGTTTTCCTTCCTGACGCTATAACTCCAGAACGCAAGAACCGATTTCTACGGTGTCGCATTCGTTGGAAAGGTCTCGGGCTCTGTGAGGTTTATAGCAAATAAAATTTAGGAAAAATTTAACAGAAAAGCATTTGTCTTTAAAGTGGTAAGTTGAACTGTGTAAATTATGTGGATCGTGCATTTGAGGTTAAATTCACTACTCTGTCCAAAATGCCTAGAGGACGACGTGCAAACATCGGCCGTCGCACAAGACATGCAAGTCAGCAACAAGTGTATTCACAGAACTTAAGCGAAGAAAGACAAAATATAATAAGAGAAAATGCCCGATTGAGACAACGCGTGAATACACGAAGATCATTAGCTTCATACAATCGCTTGGCATTCCAATATGATCCCACTGCGAACTACAGTTATGATGAAAATTTAGATATTGGACCAATGACGACTATATGCCGATATTGCAATGCGTTAAATTTCAAAAGAGAAACGGCTGGATTATGCTGCGCAAGTGGAAAAGTCAAACTGGATCTATTACTTACACCACTGAAACCATTGTTCGATGGAAGTGATCCCGATTCCAGCCATTTTCTTCAACACATCCTTGAATACAATAACACTACACCATCACACGATAAGAAGTTACACCGTATTCTTTAACAAATGATTGTTTGCAATTAAAGATACAAGGACAAATATATCATTTGCATAGTTCAATGGTGCCAACACCAGATGAACCGCATCAATTTCTGCAAATATATTTCATTTCGTCGATGGTTGATCAGCTGAATGTGAGGTGCACTATACAGGGAACACAACAATTAAAGAGACGAATTATTGAACAGTTGCAATTATTTTTACACGCTAATAATGCTGTGGTTAATATGTTCAAAACAGCATTGGAACGAATGCCATCGGATACGCACAAATTTGTCATAAGAGCGAATTGGGGGATATTGCCGCCTTGTTCTATGTTGAACAGTATTTGCAACTTGCTCAACAGATCGAACCTCGGGCTCTTCACGCCGAGACCTATGACCTCGAGTATCTCTTATTTGCTCTTCAGAGCGAATTTGCGGATCTTGCCGCCTTGTTCTATGTTGAACAATATTTAAATTTTGTTCAAAAGACCGTACCTCGAGACTTTCCCGCCTGGTTCTATGCGATTTGTATTGATAATTTGTTCGGACAGACGTACATCGGAATCTAATCTACGATTAGCGTGACTTACAGTATTTTATGACTGCTCACTATCTCTATATAAAGAGTTTGCACGAAAAACTCTCATACGTCTTCTATTCTGAAGGCGACTTAGTAATATAGATTTTCTACTTAATCTAGGCATAATTAATTAATAATAAATGGATTAGTATATAAAAAACTTATAGATAATACTTATATAATTCAGTCTGTCCGGGTGTTAAAAGTTGGATCCTAGGTGCTGCTCTCTTTCACTGTAATTCCTTGTAAGTCCTTGCTATGACTCCTTTCCTGTTCCGTGTATAGGTACTATGGTATACTGGTGCACATATGTTTGCTCGCCACTGTATATAATACGATTTTGCTCGTCACTATATATAATAATACTTTAAACACTATATAACTAATTCACTAAAATTAGTTTGAATAAAGCACTTTGCTGGTAAGGACATCTAGTGAAACTGAAACTACAAACACAATGTACTGATATTTATTATACTCTTGCAACATGTTGGTACAGCTTACGTACTTTTGTATACCTATATATTACTTAGCTATTCACTAACATAATAATACATAATATTTAGTTATATTTATATTTTAGAAATTAGCAGTTTATTTTATTGTATTGAAATTAAGTTCTCGGAAAACCCCTCCGTAAATTACTTTTGTTAAACGCTTTCTAAAACAGGGGGTCTATGGTACCTATTTTGAAGGGTCTACCCATGAAGGCGCATGATGTAGTGTCATGGCTGGAGATAGCTCTCAAGCACAAGGAATTTGCTGTGGGCACCTTCCTCGACATCGAGAGGGCCTTCAACAATGTGCGACCAGAGGCAGTGGTTAAAGCCCTCGAAAAGTTTGAGGTGGAATCTAACCTCAAGCACCTTATTTTTAGTCTTCTTTGCGACAGAACTGTCGCAGCGGAGTGGGGTGGTGCCAAGGCCACCAGAAAAGTGAATAGGGGAACTCCGCAGGGGGGAGTACTCTCCCCACTGCTCTGGATAATGGTGGTTAACGACCTACTTATAGAACTCGAGACGCAAGGCTGTCGGGTGACAGCATACGCTGACGATGTGGTTCTTATGGTTAAGGGTAAGTTCCTGAATATCGTTTACGAGCTCACCGAAGGGTACCTGAACGTGGCATCTAGGTGGGCGAATAGAAGCGGCCTAGCCGTCAACCCAAGTAAAACCGAATTGGTTTTATTTACCAGGAGGTATAAGATACCAAATGTGCCTCTCCCTTCCTTCGGGGGTTCACTTCTTCAGCCTGCTGAGAAAGTGAAATACCTAGGTCTCATCCTCGATAGCAAACTTTCCTGGAGGCCAAATATAGAGGAGAGAGTTAAGAAGGCTTCGGTCGCCTTATACTGCTGCAAAGGGGCTATTGGGAAAAGGTGGGGACTCTCACCTAAGGTGGTGTTCTGGCTCTACGAAACCGTAGTTAAGCCAATAATGTTCTATGGTAAAAAGCTTAAAAGGGTCCAAAGAGCGGCGCTCATCGGAATCTCCGGTGCACTGCGGACCACACCGACACTAGCTCTTAATGCTATTTTAAATATAGCACCTGTGGACATTGCCGGTAGGTGCATTGCCGCGAAGTGTGCTCTAAGGCTCAGGGAAGCTGGGCTTTTGAAGAGGTCCGAACAAGGGCACTCCGAAATTCTTTCCTCCTTCAGCGGCATCCCGGAAAATATAGATCACTGCGTCACTGTAGTCACTCGAGGCGGTTCCTTCTCCGCTCATATCCCAACGAGGGACACGTGGGTGGGAAGAAGCCGTTGGAGAAGAGGCGCGGTGAGCTTTTTCACGGATGGATCGAGGCTAGGAGGGAAGGTTGGAGGGGGGGTTTTCTGTAAGGAGCTCTCCGTCAGTCTTAGCTTCAGGCTACCGGATCACTGTAGTGTTTTTCAGGCGGAAGTGGCTGCTATTAAGGCGGCGGTAGAAGTACTGCTGCGTAGTGCAGCCTCGTTTGTAGAAGTGAGCATTCACTCTGATAGTAGGGCAGCAATACTAGCTTTGAGCGCGCGTACCGTGCAATCAAAGCTAGTCAAGGAGTGTCTGTCCTCTTTAGAGGTAGCGTCTGGCTATTTCATCATCAGGCTCGTTTGGGTGCCCGGTCACAGCGGAATCGCTGGAAACTGCAAAGCCGATGAGCTAGCCAGGGGGGGCACCTTTGCCCCGCTCACATCGGAATGGGATCGGGTAGGATCTCCGTTAGCGTCCTGCGCTCTAACTTTGGATCAATGGACCTCGCGTGCACTCAGCAGACGTTGGTCGACGACTAGGTCCTGTGCGACCGCGAGATCCTTCTGGCCAAGAGTGGATCGCAGGAGGGCTGGGGAACTTCTCGCCCTGAGCAAAGTGCATCTAGCCGCTATTGTAGGAGTTCTCACTGGACACTGTCCAATGGGCACTCATGCGGTACGGCTTGGTGTACTACCCGATGCCAGTTGCCAAAGTTGTATGGAGGAGGGCGAGGTGGAATCATCCCAGCACTTTCTCCTCCAATGTCCGGCATTCGCTAGGCTGCGATTGAAATATCTCGGCAATCACACGTTTGGCGGTCCTGAATACCTATCCGTAATGGATATTGGCCATCTTAACAAGTTTGTAGTCAGCACAAGACGTCTTGTCGACTTGTAAGGGTCTTTTGATCCGGACTATAGGAGTCGTAGGTATCACAACGGACTGGCGTCTTAAGCTGTCCAAGTGGGATCCCTTCTGGGATCGACCTCCTAACCTAACCTAACCTAACCTAACCTACCCATGAAGGCTAAATTAACAATAACTTACATATAATTAAGTATGGTATACACATATGTAGAGCAGGTATGTAGATTTTCTTCTTTCTGTCTACACCTTTCATAAGCTGCCAACGGCGCTAGCTATGTAATTTTCTTGAATTTACAGTTCACCTCATGACCTTCATATTAAAATGTGTCGCAACACTAAAATAAAAGACAGTATCATGTAAACCGATGGAGTCGCAGTTTATCTATAACCACATAAAAAGGGTCTTTAGACTTTGTGATACTACACTACTAATATTATATTTATTTCATGTGATTTTTAATAGAAAGATATTTTTGCTCTATACAAAGTCCAGCACTCTAAGAAACTTTTTTAGCATTGTCGTCTGGTATATTTTATAATAAGTTCAAAATGATGGCCGAGAAAATATACCCAACCATTGGTTATCACCAAATATTAGTAGAAATATATGTATATAGAAATCTATATCTATCAACAATGCAAACAACTCTTTGGTGAACAAAACTATACTCTGTTGCAACATGTTGCGAAAGTATAAAAATGTTGCGAAAGAATTCAACATTCATTACTCGATTATTATTTGGTATCTTATTAACTTATGTTATTGATCATAGATTTATTTTGTGTCAATACTATTTTTTTCTCCGAAATGTTAACTTTTATAAAAAGAAGCTATTTAACTCAAACATGGTATATGTGATATAAACTGAACCAAAGGGGTTAGATTTAATATGTGGGGTTATGAGGTTGCTGTTGTACCAGAGGAGCGGAAATCAGTATAACTTAGTCTCAGTTTTATTGCTTGAAGTGAGATATACATAAGTATGAATGTGATATTAACTCCACCAAAGTGGCTAAATTTTATATTATAAGCTTAGGTGGCAAACGTCAACCAGAGAGTCGATTTCGAGAGAGAGATTTTTACGAAATCTTATCCACTTAATTTCATTAAAATATCACATTTTGATCAACCGGGACGGTTTAAAGTCAGGTGGAAAGACGGAAATCATATATATATTGGGGATAGAGAAAGATAATAATTTTGACATTGCTCAGCTATACTCGAGAACATATTTGAAAGCAATTTTATATATAAAAAAATATTAATACTCACTGACCGATATATTCGGCATAAAACTGGTTAGAATAACGAAAAGCATTATAAGTAGTATATGGAGTTTGAGGGTAGTATTAACCCGATTTTATTAATTTTTTCCAATACCACATACTACTAACATGCCACAGACTAATAAAATGCTCCCACTGTTTCATTAAGGTACTTCACATACCATCACCAATCAAATGGAGTAAAGTCAAACGAATGTTCGAAAATCCTGATATTAGTTACATGGGAGCTAAGGAAAATTTTCACCCGATTTGATCTTGTTATGAGTAAAACACGCTCTCTCATTTTCATTGAGATAACTCACATATACGGTATAAAGTCACGCGGAAGTTCAAAAATATTTATATTAGATATATGAGGGCTACAAGAACTATTGAACCGATTCATCTCATTTTTGAAACAAAAACATACTATTATCCATAGTATCATTTTTTTATTCTATTATATGAAATTCATCTTACACAATGGCCGATATTTCCGGTAAAAAGTCAACTATAGGTACTGGGGTGCACATATTCAGTACCTAGGGGCTTGAACAGTTTTGGTACGATTTAGAGAATTTTTGGTCACAAGGTGGCATACTTTAAACGTATTATTCACGCAAAGTTTTACGCCGATATAATCGTTGCTTGATTTGCATAGTGGAAAGTTAAAGAATCAAGTGGAATTTAAAATGGTGTCATATGGAAAATAGTCGTGGTTGTAATCCGATTTCGCCCATTTTTGCACCATATCATAGAAATATAAAAAGAATGTTGTACCAAATTTGGTTGAAATCGGTTAGAAAGATCCCAAGATATGGGTTTTCACCTAAAAGTCGGCGGTGTCACGCCCACTGTCTAATTTTGAACGCGGTTCCTATAAAGTCATCTCATACTATCCCTGAGATAAAATTTAATGTCTCTGGCGTATTTAGTGCTTGATTTATCGCGCTTTTAGTAGTTTTTAACAGTACCGTTACATTGGTAGTGGGCGGGGTTGTCACCCGATTTCACCCATTTTCACACCGTAGGTAGAGGTGCTAAAAACATTTGCTTGCAGTGAATTTTGTTATTATATCTTAAGTAGTTTAGGAGATATGCACATTAAACCTATTAGGGGCGGGACCACGCCCACTTAAAGATACAAATTTTAACTGCAGATGCCCCTCCCTAATGTGATCTCGCGTACCAAAGGACAGTCTTGTATCTTATTGCGGAGCTTAGTTATGACAATTTATTTGTTTTTGATTAATGGCGTGTTGTGGGTCCGATTACGCCCATCTGCAATACTAGCCATCTTACTGTACCAAGAAACATGTGTACCAAGTTTCATAATGATATCTCAATTTTTACTCAAGTTACAGCTTGCAAGGGCGGACGGACACACAGTCACCCGGATTTCAATTCGTCTCTTCATCCTGATCATTTATATATACATAACCGTATATCTAACTCGATTAGTTTTAGGTGATGCAAACAACCGTTAGGTGAACAAAACTATTATACTCTGTATCAACATGTTGCGAGAGTATAATAATGTTAAGGGATCAGTGACCGTTTTATACACTACAGGTCAATATGGATATAACATTACTCCATCATGTGGCCCACTGCGCGCTAGTTAAATACTAATAATATTGGGTTTATTATTTTTAATTATTTATTGAGTTCACCTTTACTTTTGATGGCAATACTAAGACTAAAAGACATTAGGTTTGCTTACAACTATTTGTACTATCGACAGAACATTCATGTTGTTCATGTCTTATTTTAAGCTGATAAATATATTTGGATAAGTTCTCATCTGTTACTGATAATTACAATACATTATTATGTGTATATGTCAATGTGAAATGTTTTTATGTTTACAGCTGATAAGGATTTGTTGGTGTATTTGGGTTCGTGAGTATGATAAGGAATGTTATCTTCCTTTACTTTTCCCTCTGTTAAAATGAAATGTCCTAATTTCAAAGGCGCTGTGTTTGGAGTCGCTGTACTTCCATTTCCTTGCTCGAAAACTTGGCGTTTTTTGGCTTCTTGTTTAATCTGATAACATTTACATGCCTTTAGTGAGGCGTATATAAATAATCCTAATATTATTACTAAAATAATAGCATAGCATAAAAATTGTAAAGGACGTTCCTCAACAGGAATTGGGTATTTGTTCATTTCTTGTATATTAGAAAATTTATAATTCGATTTGGATTCTAGTATTTTCATAATTCTGATTTGTTCATTTTGATGACCATGTATTACATTTTTTATTGCTTGGTCATGGTTAAAATATGTCGTATTATCTAAAGTAGTGCTAATATTAAACTGAATTAATTTTGTGCCTGTAATATTTTGGCCGTTCCATGTATGGTTTCCGTCAATTATAATATTTCCGTGATCTAATATTAATAATGGCACATGGTTTTCTTGAACAATATTACAATATGCTTTGTCCTTATTTAGTAAAGGGATGGTACAATTATCTTGCAATTCTTGTTTACAAATATTTATTCCTACATTATTTTTACACTTAGATACTCTTATAAGTTTATTTTCACATTTTGCTATTTTTCTTTCCATTTGTAATTTTCCATGTTTGTAGGCTAAGGGAATTAAATTGTATAATTTACATTTATTATTAACGATAGGGTATTTCTAGCAAAATTAATTGTATTTGTAATTGTCTCTAACTCTTTGTAAACTTCTCTGATTACAAATTCTTCTACAACAGATTTCGGATCTAATTTTTCTAATAATTTTTCAAACTGAGAGTTAATCTTCCTTTGTTTGTTATTGTTTTCAATTAAGTAATTTAATCCTGTTTTTATTTCTATTAAATCGTCATGGTCTGGTGTTCCTGTGACGAATTTTATAATTGAGCCTAAAAAATTTAGTGAACGTCGTGCCCTATAGTTTGTGGGTATTAATAGTGATTTTAAAGCCGCTATTTTACTGACAAGAAAAGCCTCTTCTTCATTCGGATTTGCATTATACCTGTTCCTCATTATATTTTCGTAGGGTGTAAGCATAGTCGTTAAATTGGCTACATCGTACAAAAATTGTGTGTCTTCAAATAAATACACTATGTCTGTCTCAGTCAAAACAAATTTTTTATTACTTAGGTCAGTCACTAAATCTGCAAAAGAGGAGTAAATTGTAAATAATATTATAATACCGCTGTACATGTTGTAGTTTGTCTTCGAATGCTGTCCTTATGGATAATTTTTCCTCTGTCAGTTAGAATGGTTGCACCGCGATCTTCTTTTACAGTATGTTTATTATATTTATTGGCACTTTTATTCCGTCTGTCCGTTCGGGAATAAATTATATCTCCTGACTTATATGTGATTGTCTTTCTACCTTTATTGTGATCATTTAATACTCTTCCTTGATTTTTGAGTAAAATATTTTCTATTTCCGGATACTTGTCCCGATTGAAAAATACGTCTTCGGGTTTGTATCCTGTAGTTGAATGGATAGTTTTATTGTACTGTCGTACCGCGTTAAACAATTCTTCGCCAGGAGCTGTTTTGTTTTCGATAGCTAAACTTGTCGACATTTCGATTAGCGTACTGTGAACTCGTTCAACTTGACCGTTCGTTGTTGAATGGTGTATTGGAGTCAATGCATGTGTAATTTGAAGTCTGTTATACTCTGCCTTCGTTACGTTGTCTACGAACACATATTCGTTATCAGTCACAAGATGTTTGGCGTTGGGGTACACTTGAGATAATATTTCCTCTATGTACTCATGACAATTTAGTTTGTTTTCTAGTTTTCGTAAGTAACAATATTTTGAGTACTTATCAATAGAGCTAATATATATATTGTTGTTCATGTGAAATATATCTATCTGTATGTATGTAGGAACAATACGGTAGCTCGACAAAGACTATTGGCACTACTGACTGAACGAAGCTTCCATCATAGGATAGTAACGGTCGATACTTATAGTTTTAAGAGAGGAGCATTGTAACCTCGAAAGCGAGCGGACGTGTGTGTTCGCTATTATATTGAATAAAATCCTACAAATTTGGGGGCTCGTCCGCGATGAAAAGAAAAGTGTCTACACAAAACATTTGAGCAAGCAGTGGAAAATTTAATAAACAACAAAAAAACAATAAAAAAATAATAAAAGTGTTCATACTCTCACGCGCCGCTGTTCTTTCTATCGATCGTAAACGTCGACAGAGTTGTGAGTGTTTGTCAATGTACTAAATGCACACTGGTTATAGTGTTAAAAATGAAAAGCGGAATACAAAGTAAAAAACGAAGGTGTAACAAATAAAAATTGAGTGCATAAAAAACTAAAGAAAGTGTTTAAAGATGACAAACGACCAAAATTATTAAAAAGTCGAAATAATAACTATAAGCTACGCGCAGACCAGTGGTAAAGCAACAGTTACGACGCTGCGCACTATAAGCGACGCGCAGACCAACAGTAAAGTAACGGTTACGACGCTGCGCACTATAAGCGACGCGCAGACCAGCAGTAAAGTAACGGTAACGACGCTGCGCACTATAAGCGACGCGCAGACCAACAGTAAAGTAACGGTTACGACGCTGCGCACTATAAGCGACGCGCAGACCAACAGTAAAGCAACGGTTATATCGCTAAAAAGCAGAGGGGACGAGCAAGTGGCATCAGCAACGAGTACAGTCAACAACCGATAGTGGTGGCAGCGGTGGAATAGCCGATAGTAGTAACTGCAGATTAGTATCACTTATTTTAAATTATTTAAGTTTTGATTAATTGTTTAGATGGAATGAGAAATGCTAATTTGAGTTTGTAAAAGTATATACCTAAAAAATACGGTTGTTCGGATATAAAATTGAAGTGTAAATCGCCGATTTTTAACAATTGTAAGATGGACGCTGAGACGATTAGGGCAATGACGGTAGAGACGCTAAAAGAAAAGTTAAGAGAGCTAGGGTTGAACGTTACAGGCAGAAAAAAAGAGTTGCAATTGCGCCTGCTACAACATTTAGTTTTTGGGGACGAGCAAGATGAGGACGAAAGCGAGAATGAATCGACAAATTCATCTTACTCGGACGCCGTAGCTGCTTCATCAAATGCGCAAAAGATGTTGTTTACACTAGGCGACGTTCAAGACAGCGTTTCAGATTTTTATGGAAATGATACTTGTGACGTTCACCACTGGGTTGTAGAATTTGACGAGATAGCTGACACGGTAGGGTGGAATAATCTACAACGGTTTGTATATGCGAAGCAGTTGCTCAAGGGGGCAGCGAAATGGTTTGTGCGTGGATTGGTGGGTGTAAGAGACTGGAGTAGTTTGAAGCGCTCTCTTATTGATGAGTTTGGGCAAAAATTATGTGCGTTCGAAGTGCATCGGGTATTAAGAAATAAACGTAAACAAACAAAAGAAAGTTTACAAGAATATTTATACTCAATCATCGAAATCGGTAAGCCAATATCGCTGGATGAAAAGAGTATAATAGAATATTTTGTAGATGGTATACCTGACGCTAAAACAAACAAGGGAATTTTATATCAAGCAAAGACAGTGGGCGAATTGAAGGAACAAATTCGCATATACGAGAAAGTTAGGGGTGTACAAATTTCTGCAACCAAAGGATACGGGGGACAGATTGCGACCGAAAGTAAAGGGTTGATTAAAAAGAAGTGTTTTAAATGTGACAAAGAAGGTCATATAGCGAGGGACTGTCCGGAAGCCGGATCGAGTAAGATTATTTGTTTTAAGTGTAATAAAAAGGGGCATTATGCGCAGCAGTGTAAAGAGCAGAGACCCCGAATGATTAAAAGTGAGCGGGTAAATACGGTTGATAGCAAAGTGGAAACGTCTGCCAGTAAAGGTGAAATGATTTTCGTTGATGCCACTATCAATGGCTTTACCTTTTATGCATTAGTAGATACAGGATGCATTGCGTGTATCATGAGGTATGATACCCTATTGATGTTAGGAGAGATAGATCTAACTGGGGAAAAACAGAGATTGTTTGGTATTGGCAAAGGCGTGCTTACGACATTAGGCAGCTTTACGGCCGAAATGACAGTAGAGGGACTGTCATGGAACGTAACATTTCACGTGGTTAGGGAACGTGATATTCCGTATGCAGCAATGATCGGAAATGACGTACTTCAGGAGGTTGAGTTAGTTTTTAGGAAAGGTAGTGTTGAGTTCAGAAAACCTATGAAGGCTGCTGGGATAGCAGCGAGGCACACCGGAATTGGGATGGCTTCTGAGGGTGTGTATGGTGGTGTTGAAGGGGTAGTGTCAACTCACCGTGAGTTAAGAGACTACGGGGATAGTCAGGGTAAGGTTTTCAGGGAACAAAAGGACATTACTAAATCCGTAGTAGAAACAGGACCTGAAGTCATGGATGACAAAAGGTTAATTGAAGAGTTTGAAGTACTGTGTTCAATTGAAACTGGAATATGCGAGGAGACAGATCGAGTGGATCTATCGCATCTGTCAGCGCACGATGCTAAAGTAGTAAGCGGTAGGATTCATTGTTACTGCCCTAAGAAGCCTAGTCATAGGCCAGTAGAGATGAAGTTAATATTGAAAAACGAAAAACCGGTATTTCAGCGACCACGTAGGGTGTCGCAGGCGGATCAGCAACGTATTGACGAAGAGGTCGCACGGATGCTTAAGGAGGGTATTATACAGAATAGTGTGTCGGAATACGCATCGCCAGTTGTGTTAGTTACAAAGAAAACGGAACAAAACGGTTTTGTTGTGATTTTCGTAAAATTAACGAACAAATACATTGGATTTGAAGAACGGATTTTATCATGTGCCAATAGAACCGGGTTCCCGAAAGTACACGTCTTTCGCAACCCAAAACGGCCAATATGAGTTTTGCTTTGTGCCTTTTGGCATCAATAATTCACCGGCGGTATTTTGTCGCTACATACGAGCGATATTCCAGGACATGCTTGCGGATGGAATCGTTATAATATACATGGACGATATCGTCATTCCCGCCAAGGATGAGATAGAAGGTCGAGAGAAATTAGGAAGAGTGCTAAAGCATGCAAGTAAAAACGGTTTACACATCAGATGGGATAAATGTCAAATTTTAAGTAAAAGAATTAATTTCTTGGGGTTCATCGTAGAAAACGGTAGAATTCTTCCTTCAAAAGAAAAGACTAGGGCAGTCAGGGAGTTTCCAGTACCAAAAAGCAAGAAGGAATTACAGCGATTCTTAGGCTTGACTTCATATTTCAGACGGTTCATACAAAACTATGCAGTTATTGCTAAGTCGCTAACAGATATGCTTCGCCAGGTAGAAAAATTTAGGCTGGGAGAGGAACAACTCTTAGCCATTCAAGAACTAAAGCGGGCGTTGTTAAACGCGCCCACTTTGAAACTTTTCGATCCAAATGCAGAAACAGAAGTACATTCGGATGCGTCAAAATTCGGGTATGGCGCAGTGTTATTGCAAAGGGACCCAGAAGACAATCTATTGCACCCCATTGAATATATGAGTCGTAAAACATTGAGGACAGAAGAAAAGTACAGTACGTTTGAACTTGAGGTTCTGGCAGCTATGAAAGCCCTTAAAAAATGGCGGATATACTTAAAAGATATTAGGTTCAAAATAGTAAGCGATTGTAAAGCTTTCACTATGACGGTCAAGAAACAAGACATACCTGACAGAATTATGAGGTGGGCAATGTACCTGCAAGAATACAATTATGTAGTTGAACATAGGTCAGGAACTCGCATGAGACACGTAGATGCTCTTAGTCGCGCATACTGTTTGTTAGTAGAAAACTCGTTAAAGTATAGGATAAGGGATGCGCTAATGCAGGATAACTGGATAAGAGCGGTAAGGAAAGTTATGGAAGTAGGACCATACGAGAAGTTTTTTTTGAGGAATGAGTTACTGTACAGTGACCCTGTTAAGGAATTGTTAGTAGTACCGGCCAGTATGGAAGACGAAATTATTAAGCTAGCACATAGCCAGGGTCATTTTGCAGCAAAAAAGACACAGGAACTGGTGGAAAGAAATTATTACATACCAAACTTGAACAAAAAAGTGCAAAATGTAGTAAGTTCATGTGTGGAGTGCATAATTGTAAATTCGAAGAGGGGTAAGAAAGAGGGCTTGTTGACGCCAATCGGCAAAACCTGTGAACCATTAGGGACTTACCATATCGACCATGTGGGTCCTTTAACTGAAACATGTAAAAGGTATAACCATATTTTAGTTATTATAGACGCGTTTTCGAAGTTCGTTTGGCTGTACCCAACGAAATCAACCGGGGTGGGAGAGGTAATTGATAAATTAGAGAAACAATCGACAGTTTTCGGCAACCCGAAAAGAATTGTAACGGATAGAGGGGCGGCTTTCACATCAAACGTTTTCAACGAGTACTGCACCAAAGAGGGAATACAACACCTGTTGATTGCAACCGGTGTCCCACGAGGTAATGGACAGGTGGAACGCGTTCATAGGACCGTGGTTCCAATGCTATCTAAGAAATGTCAAAGTAACCCAACTCAGTGGTATAACCACGTCGCAAAAGTACAACAGATTTTAAACAACACTGCACCTCGCAGCACCAAAATGACACCCTTTAGAATTCTCACAGGATTGAACATGCGTGTGACAGACTACCCAGATTTACAAGAAATTATAAGAGACCTTGAAATAGAAGAGTTAAATGTAGAACGCGACTCAATACGACAAAGTGCTCACGAAAGTATAGAGAAAATTCAGAAAGAAAATTGTAAGACATTTAATTGAACACGGAAACAAGGATTTGAATACAGCATAGGGGATATTGTAGCTATTAAGAAAACTCAGTTTGGAGTATCTACAAAATTGAGACCGAAGTATTTGGGACCGTACAAGATAGTCGCTAAACTAAACCATGACAGATACGAGGTCGAAAAGGTAGGAAATACGGAAGGACCAAAGAAAACGATGACAGTTGCGGAAAATATAAAGAAGTGGACTTAATTATTCGAGGTCGAATAATAGGTCAGGACGGCCGATTGTAGGAACAATACGGTAGCTCGACAAAGACTATTGGCACTACTGACTGAACGAAGCGTCCATCATAGGATAGTAACGGTCGATACTTATAGTTTTAAGAGAGAAGCATTGTAACCGCGAAAGCGAGCGGACGTGTGTGTTCGCTATTATATTGAATAAAATCCTACATGTATTCCCCTACTTTTGTTGGAATTGGAGATTTTCCTTTAGGTTGTTTGTTTGGATGTCTTTCATACTTGTGTTGTAAACAAATTTCACATTTTATTGTTTCTGTTCTACACATTTCCTTCACGTTGGGCCAAAAATGTGTAAGTGTGCTTTTACACGGGGACTCAAAAGAGTCTCATTTTTTTCAAATTTTCTTTTGGTGTCGCTCTGCGCATGCACACGGTCAAAAAGAGTCCAGCAACTCGAGTCTAGTTTTTCTGCATACCTTTTCACAAAATTTTCGTAAATATTTGTGCGGTTCGACTGCGCAACACTGCGTGCTGCGTATTTCATTTGTATGTTGAGATGATGGTCACACATTTTGCTTGCAATGAATTACCATGAATATGGTAGAACAATATGCATAATACAAGTACCTACCCGCTAAATAGTTTCAAAGAAATACTAAAGACGGGAATTCCCTAATCCACAAGAATGTATTGAATATTCGCTACTAATATTTTCAAGACCAAATTTATAATAGGAATTTCCTAATCTTTAAGTATTAAAAACTCATACTTTCTTTACTCCGTATTAAAAATTCATAATTTCTTTACTCCATAATCTATATCTTAATTTTCTCGTTATTTACAATTTTTGAAAATATATCTATTATTTTATGCAAACATATTTGCATATTACATACAAAAAATAGATAACAGAATTCAAATTTGCGATCGAATTCATTTGAAACCGAGCGCTTTTGCAACCATTCAAAGGATTTGAAAGTGAAAAGGAATGCTGAAAAGGGTAGCAGCGAGCTGTTACGAACAAGAACAAAAAGCGTGCCACCCGAACACAAGTGGCACGGTCCCTTCGTCTTTCCTCGTCGTCCCCTCGCCCACAATAAACTGGTTTGAGACTCTTTTGAGTCCCCGTGTAAAAGCACACTAAGTAAAATTTCTTGTGTGTTATGTTTATAATTGCGGCGAGCACGTCTGTGTGTCTTTACTACTAGTTCCTTTTGTTCGTCTATGTTTATAACATCTATAAATAGATTTGGTGATATTACAAATGTGCAAGTTGGAAAATTAGCAATAATGTCATCTTTGACATGAAATAATATTTCCTCGTCTATTTTTAAAGCGTTCGTGACAGTTGGTCTTGCAACTTCTTTTAATTTTTCTATTAAGTAATTCTTGTCTTTGTAGTGGATTGTATGACGTACTCTATTTTGGAAAAATTGTTTTCGTTGATACGCCTACGTTGGCTGGATCATAAATAGGTATAATTTGATTTTTAAATGAATTCAATGGTTGTTTTACCCTTATGAAATGTTCTACAGGTGAACTTTCTGCCGAATGTTGAGAACAATCAGTAGTCGCATTTATTTGTTGTCTTGATAAAGCGTCTGCTCCAACATTTTGGTGTCATGGTTTATAAACAAGTTTTGTTCCATATTCTTCAATTAAATTTTTCCACCTTTTTAATTTCGTATTCGAATTATTGTCTGATATAGAATATATGGGGGACTGATGGTCTGTGAAAATAGTTAAATTTGCTATCCCATATAGATAGTTTCGTAACTTTTGAAGTGACCAAACTATAGCTAATAATTCTTTTTCATTTGTGCTATAATTCTGTTCAGTATCATTTAATGTTCTTGAAATTAAGGCAATTGGTTGTTTATTTTGAGATAAGACTGCCATAATAGTTGAAAGAGTTCTGTTTGTTCCTGAAGTGCTATTTATATTTTTTGCAGTGCATCCAGTGCTAATTTTATGTATACTTTGAAGCTCTGATTTTTTCTTATCATTCCTTGATCTCCTCTTAAATGAATAATTAAGGGTTTAGTGATAGATGCAAAATTCCTAATAAATTTTTCTATAATAACTAGCTAATCCTAAAAATGACCTTAGTTCTTTAAGCGTTTTTGGAACTGGGAAATTTTTTATTGTTTCAATCTTGTTTGGATCCCTAGTAATCCTATTATGCTTACTGATGTGGCCAAGATACTCCACTCAGTCTTGAAAAAAATGTGACTTTTCGTCTGAAATTTTCATATTGGCTTTATGTAGTCCATTTATTATAGTTGAAACGTGTTCAATACGTTCTTCGGGTGAGGAAGAGAATATTAATACATCGTCTATATATACATATGCAAATTTACCAATATATTATCGTAAGATATCGTCTACGCATCGTTGAAAGATTGAAGGTGCGTTTTTCAACCCAAACGGCATCCTAACAAATTCATACTTTGTTCCATTGGCTGCAAAAGCGGTCTTTTCTCTATCGGATTCCTTTATTAAAATTTGATGGAATCCTGATTCTAAATCTATAGTTGAAAATACTTTTGCTGTTCCTAAATTTTGGATAGTCATATTTACATCAGGTATTGGATATCTATCTGTGATTGTCTGAGCATTAATTTTTTGAAAATCAACTATCATTCTCCTTTTTGGCTTACCTTGTTCGTCAGCGCATTTTTTTGGAACAGTCCATGTGGGTGAATTAATTAGTCGTTATCCGCAATGTGATATGGATATTGTTTTGTCCATATTGGTTCCTCTGTCTGGGTCCTAATTGTCGCCTGAATAGTTGTAGTAAAAGGAAGAGTTTCACTTATTTGAACGTTTTTTTTCTTCTTACGTCTTCTTCGTATTGAGGGTTATTGATAGTAAAATTAATTTTTTGTTCTACGTTATGGGTCACTTCCTTCTGGTACTTTAAACTATAATCAAATAAATTCACTTCTGCTTTAAGAGTTCTAAGTCCCTGTTCTCCTAACATCATATCGAATTCATTTAGCTTATATATTTCATAATATACTAAATCATATCCATATGTCCCAATCCCTTTTTTTTAATTAATGACTGAAAAGCCATGTAAAGTTTTTGTTTTAAAAGGTATAATTTGTATTGACTTAACGATTTTACATTTGTTGCTAATATAATTATTAGTTGATCCTTTTTCCACTAAAATTGTAACGGGTGTGTCGGTTAATCCACATTTTGTTTTGATACAAGGCAACCTGTTTACTCGCCTAAAAAAGTACTCCGTGTCTCAAGATGTCCATCGTAGTCTGCTTGTGCGGTTTGATTTATGCGTTGCATTTTTTGTTGATGGAAGTTTTGTGACGAGACGTTCCTATCTCTTTCGAATGGATTTTGTTGGTGAGGCGGATTCCTTGGTTGATTGAAGTAATATGTTGGCCTCTGATACTGCTGCGAACTGTCCACTTCCATTGATTCTGGTGCAAGTTGTTGTTGCGGTTGATAATTCCTCTGTACTCTGACGTTTGGTCTGTATTGATGATGTTGTCCGTCCTCTCTATGTGAATAAACTTGGCCTTCCTTTTATCATCAGGTTGATGGAATCGTTGTTGCTCATTCCTCCTGGGCAGGTTAGAATGTATCTCGAATTGGCGATTCACATTGTCGTGGTAAATAGTACTAGCTACTGCGTAAGCCAAATCTTTAGGGTTATGACTATACAATGTCCCACTTGTATATTGGCTATTTAACCCTAGGATGAAGGTCCTTACTTCTTCCTGGTTTGCATAGTCTTTCATAGAACCACTGTTTTGGTTTTCGGACATCTCAATTTTTGATAGTGCCAAATTAAGCGCTTTGCTCACTTCACTGTGGAATTCGGCTAAGGTTTTCCTTCCTTGTACGATCTTTTTCATTTCCTCTAAAAGGACGTATAGTGGCCTTTGGTCCGCAAACGTGTAATCCAATCTATTTATTATGGAATAAAAATTCATCTTCGTGTTGTGGTTTGTAAGAATATCTGCTGCTGCTCCTGTTATTTTTGTGAGTACTATACGAAGTGCACTGTAGTATCTAGGGTGGACCATCGATACTCCTTTAAACGATTGGCTTGATTCAATCACTGATAGTAGATTCTGCATCTCAATGCTTTGCTGCTGCAAAGTTTGAGTTAGTACGTCGATGTGTGCGCGTAGTTGTGCTCCAGTTTTTAGTGGTTCCTCAGAATTCTGTTTTTGTTCCAATTTTTCAGGAACCTGATGTGTATTTCTTTAAGACTGTAGATTTTTATTTTTTAAGTCTTATATTTCAAAGACTGACTGGAAAGCAAGTTGATTTGCTATCCCGGTTGAGCCCCCAGTTAAATAATAATAATATTGGGTTTATTATTTTTATTTATTTATTGAACCTTTACGTTTGATGGCAATACTAAGACTAAAAGACATTAGGTTTGCTTACAACTATTTGTACTATCGACAGAACATTCATGTTGTTCTGTTGTGTTCTTATTTTAAGCTGATAAATATATTTGGATAAGTTCTTATGAACTTTTTATTACTGATAATTACAATACATTATTATGTGTATATGTCATGAGACATGTTTTTATGTTTACAGCTGATAAGGATTTGTTGAGGTGTTTAAGTACGTGAGAATGATCTTCCTTAACTCACTCGGCTACTTCAGAAGCAGTATGCCGAAATAAATACGTATACCGTTTTAGTAAACATGTGTAAAACTAGGAAAAATATTCGCCTAGGGGTCCAGAAAGGTTAAATAGGTTAAGCCTTCCTCTACATGTACACTCCACTATACCCGGGAAAATAATGGCGCACCCTAATGCAACGCACAACACCTGAAAACACTCACAGGTTCTCGCCACATACGACGCACCACACCACACTCAACATTTGAAAACACCACACATGATGACAGACCACACAGCAAATTAACAAATAGGACGGGAGCATCGCGTTCGTTTTCGTCTACGGGCCTGATCGCCACATCATTTTGTTCTTTTCGATTGGTCAACCCGTGTGATAAAACTACGGCAAGCTGCACCTTTCAAAACTCGTAATGCTGATTCATTGCGGACATATGCGTTACCTACATTAACACGATAAATTTCATAATTATTTATAATTATATAATTACTAGTCTTGTGGGCGCAATGTCGCCTACGTATATATTGGCGCAATATGCCTTTTCAGAGGCGTCACAGAAGCCGTGTAGTTCGGCTTTGTGCTCTGGGCATAGTTTATCCATCGAGGGATTTGTATCTGTGAGATATCATTTAGATTGCTCGCAAACTGGGACCACTTTTCTAAACGAAATGGTTTTATTTGTTCATCCAAATCGGTTCCATCTATTCATAATTCTTGTATTAGTCTTTTGGCTTGGATCATAATTGGCGAAAGCCATCCTGCGGCGTCGAAAGGTATTGCCACAGAGAATAAAATTTGTCGGTTTGTTATGGCGGATAATGCTGATATTGACTCTGTAGTATATGAAAACTGGTAGATATCGCATTCCATTGTATCCCCAGAGTTTTTGTTCTAATTTCCTTTTCGAATTTAAGGAAATTACTGTCCAACAGATTTTCTTTAAGTATGTCCTTTAAGATATTAGCGTGGTTATCTTTTTGTAGAAAACTCCGACCTACATATTATAATTCAGAATCAAATCGTAGGCACTCTGTATTCTTTCAAATCTATCGACTGTGAAGCAAACGAAGACGAAGCCACTAATTACCCAACTGAATTTTTAGACTCCTTGGATGCGGCTGGTTTACCACCGCACAATTTGCAACATAGGGTTGGCTCGACAGTGATCATGATTAGAAATTTAAACCAACCAAAACTGTGCAATGGAACACGTTTGGTGATAAGAAAACTGATGAGCAATGTGATTCCCGTATTGATATTCAAAGAATTTTAGAGAAATTTAGAGACGAGGAAGTTCTTACTCCAATGCCCTTTGAATTTAAACGAATTCAATTCCCGATTCGTCTTGCCTTCGCCATGACGATTAACAAATCACAGGCTCAACCATTGACTATTTGTGGCCTCAATCTAGAAAATGCATGTTTTGTACGTCGCATGTATAAGTGTCGGTAAACCATCCGCTTTATTTGTTCTTGCGCCTGGCAAAAAAACAAGGAATGTCGTTTACCACAAGGTGCTTGAATGAATAGAGTTAATCCGAGTGCATCACATGCTACACAACATACTTTAATTTATTCATTTATTTTCTGACACGTGTTTGAAGTACTTAATTTTAATTGTATTCTCTTTCTGTATGTATTGTTGATCATAATTAAATACTTTCATATATCTATCTATGTTCATATTTATTTTGTATCATTGTATTACCTTCATCAGAGCCTAAATTAGTTCAGCTAAAAGATAACACGACATTAATTGACTGCTAGGCGGTAAGAAGTTCGCCGGGTCAGCCAGTATATATGGTATATATTATATTAAAAAATTATTGATTGCCTTAACTTATGCGCTTACATTTGTATACATATACTCACAACAACCACAAAATAAAAAATTAAAGTTCAAGTATTTACGTGCAACGAATTTCTGACAGTAGCCCTTAGGCTTAATAAAGCAACTAGCGGGACTGCGTAACAACAAGTAAGCTAAAGACACAATAACAATTAAAGCTAGAATCTATCTATCTTATATATTTGCATATAAAATTATATCCGAATATATGAACATAAGCGCCAGCAGAGGAGGCCGATGAACAACATTGCGGGATACAGTGTTGAAAATTCATATTTAGATGAAAAAGAGGATGACATTTTAGCATCGAAGAATTTTTCCGAGCATACCGGAGTCGCTTTCATCCCTTACTTGGAGAAATCTTATCCAAATGTTTACAAGATGAACCACAGGAAGACATACGTAAAGTGTCAATTGACGCATTGAGCTCCTTCATTGCGGCTCAATACAAAGTACAAGATCTGCAAGGCGTTTCCAAAGCTATTATAATCTTGATACCAAAATTGGGCCAAATTGTGCATGATGACGAAGAGTTTCTGTTGTGTTGTCTGCACTTGTAGGTTTGAGTGATATTTTGAAAAAATTTAAGCAAATCTCTTTACCAACGGTTGAACTTCTTGATGTTGCCTTCTCTTGTATAACAGAAGTGCTCCAGGGCAAGGTCGATTGCCAATTTGACGAGTCTACTGGAGATGAAGACGAAGATGCTGAGGAGAGCGGATACGATGAGGCTATCGTAGAGTGTGCTGGCAATATACTTGGTTGTTTATGATCCTTCGAGCCGAAACGGAACAAACAACGAAAGCAAGGCGAAATCAGTCACACAATATACAAGAAAAAGCTTTCATTTAATTTTCTTATTAGCTGTTTTTATTCAATCATTCTTTGAAAATCATCTGCCAGCTGAGGTAGTACAGGGAATATTGGTGCAATTCCCATAACGTTTTGAAAATAATTATATGCAAAAAGCAGAAATTGCGATACATTTCTTTGTATTCACGTGTGAGTTCGGTTATAAGTGCGTCTAAAAAAACGAAGGAACATAAAGCAGTTGGTGCAAAGCCAAATAAGCAAATAACTGGCAACTTTGTAAGCATGTAATTTTAGCGAAAAGAGCGAAAAACTACTGGAATAAGAGTCTTCGGGAACAAAAAGAAATTTTTAGAATCCAAAATGCAGCAAATAATCCAAAGTATTACAAATTTACTTTCTTCGGCTAACGATGTAATCAAAAAATCCACCGCTGATTTACAGGAGGCTTACAAGCGTTCTGAGACTGTACCAGCTCTTTGTGAAATTGCCGTCTCGACAATGAATCCACAGGTGCGTCAATATTCTGTTGCACTACTTAAGAAGCATTTTGCGAAATTGCGTCAATGGAACAAAGTGCCGGTTGAGCAACAGCAAATTATTAAGCAGGGTATACTTAATGCCCTCATGCAGGAGCAGCAAAAGTCTGGGCGCAAAGCTTTTGCTCAATTTGTTGGTGTTTTGGTGCGTCACGAATTCAAAGAGTTTGACTCGTGGATGACCGAAGTGCTAAAGTTCACCTACAGCTACTGCTCTTCTACCCTAAGCAAAGCGAGCTAGGTTCGTCTTTATTTGCTATTTTGGCTGATGCGGCCCCTGATCAATTTTTGCAGCACATGGAATCGGTTTCATATTGGAATGGAATGTTCACTGCTGCAGTGGTGACCACCGATGCAACTGGCAACATGGCTACACCTGGTATTTTCAACATTCCAATTGATATGACTTCTTTGGTGCCGTTCACATTGGGCCACAGCACAGCACAAACGTTGCAGAAGTCCATGCCGTTAATTGTTAAATCCCTTCAAGCATTTGCTGTGCACCCTGAGGTCGATCAATTCGTTTATGTTTTTGATATTCTCGAGAGTATGATAGCGCTATGCGCATAAAAGTCGTGGCTTACGTTTGCTGGTTCATTCGCCTTAAGAAAAAACTGATTTTCAAACAAAAGTTGATCAAGCCCATAATTTGAATTGTTTTCAATTTGATGGCCACTGAACCCGAAAACGAAGACGATGATGAAGAATACTTTTTGGGTGAAGACAACTCGAATCCGATGACAAGGGTTACTTAAACAATGGACCTTGCACTGAGCATGCCACCAGAGAAATTGACTCCGCCATTATTGCACCTTTTGAAGCCCGCCTTGCAGAGTCAAGACCCGCTGCCACGTTGTGCTGCCTACTTAAGCATAGCTGTTATAGCCGAAGAATGCTGGGAGGCTATTTGCAACAAATATCTCGAAACCATGCGAAGGAAAATCTTTCGGTTTGAGCACCCGCCTTCCCTAAATTCATTTCGTTTTTATCAATTGATTTTACTAGAGGTAAGTGAAATCAAAATTAATTTCGTACTTGGTTTTTATGGTTGTATGGCTAACTGACCACTTATCCCCATCACCATAAGACATTATCACACCACATTCACCACATCAATTCACATCCACATCATCACACCTACCTCCCATACATTCCACATCACTACACCATGCACCAACACGAACACAAATATAACATCATCACGATCACACTACAATATAGCCATCAATAGATATATAAGGGACTACAAACGGATCCCGTACGCTTCTTTTTAGCACCGGTTCGCTTTCGACGGAACATCTTTCGGTTCGAACACCCGCGTTCCTTTAATTAAGTTCGTTTTTATCAACTGATTTTGATAGAGGTGAGTGAAATCAAAATAATTGCGTACTTGGTTATTTATGTCCTTCGAGCCCTAGTGAACGGAACTATGGGTTATTAAACATAAAAGAAAAAAATAATAATAATTAAATAACGTGAACAAAAACTAACAGCGTGAATAAAAAATAATGTGCCAATAAATGAACAAATAGTGAAAAATAACCGGTTCATTTATTGGAAAACAAATAAAAAAATAACCGTGTATTGACAACAAGTGAACAAAAAAAACCAAAAAGGTACAGTGACAGTTATTGGAAAAAAAATTCAGTGTAATCTAAAGAAATATACAAATATATATATGCAAAAAGCGAATTTGAGAGTTGAGTGACCGAACATATGTTCGAACACATAAACATACATATATAACATAAAAGTGGAAAAGCGGATAAACATATTAAATGTGCCAAAAAAACAAAAACATAAAATCAGAACATACTTAAACACAAAAATAAACGGGCGCGAAACCAAAAAACCAAAATTCAGAACTCGGCGCGAATCCCAAAATTATACATAAAAAACAAAACGTTAATAATCAAATACGGGCGCGAGATTAACAACAAAATATATATGTATGCAGCAGCTAAAACACAGGGAGAGAGATACACAACAGGCATCGGCCATAAGGCAAAAAGGGAAAACCACAAAATCCTCAAAAAAAAAAAAACACACACACACATCCATTCTCCCCAAAACCCCCTTGAGGCGAGACAAAGAAAGTATATCGTTTTAATTTTTTTTATTAACTAGCAAACCTGGCGAACTCCGTTTCGCCACCAGATGGCTTCGTTTTATGTAATATTTTGTTTGGTGATTAAAAGATGAAGAACATTTTTTTTTTGTTTTATATTTGGAAAGGAAAAAATTTATTTCATTTCACAACAGTAATGAATTCATTTCGATTACAAAAATGAAGTGTTTTTTAGTTGAACTTCTCTAAGTAAATGAAAGGGGATCCAAAATAAATACTGGATCGAAGCGTTATACGTGTCCGCAAATTATCCGTTTCATTGAAGTGCTCTTTGAAAAACCACATTTTTTGTTTTTTGGTCTGACGTTAGCACACACAAAGCGGATGGTTTCCCAACTCGTGAACATGCAACGTATAACTGCCCATGTGAAAAACAATGATTTTCTAAATTTATCCCGCAAACACTAAGCGATTGGCCATGCGACTTGTTAATTGTCATTGCGAACGCAAGGCGAACTGGAAATTGCTATCGTTTGAAGTCAAACGGAAGATCAGTCGGAATCATTGGTATCCGAGGAATATATACATTTTCACCTGCGTACTTTCCGTTAATAATGGTTGCCTCAATCAATTTCAGCATAAGTCTTTTTACCGAAAATCGAGTACCGTTGCAAAGTCGCGGTGGATTCAAATTACGCAATATCATAATAACTGTACCAACTTTGAGTTGCAAGTTATGTGGTGGAAATCCTGGTAACTCCAGAGAGTTCAAAAATTCCGTTGGATAATTTACTACATCATCGGGATTTGTTATGGAATCAACGGAATTGTATGTCACCAAATCGCCAGCAATTTTTGATTGAATGGTGAAACTCAGTGCCTGTACATCATTATTCTTTGCGGCAAGAATTGCTCGTTGACTTAACCAAGCATAATTCTGATAATTCGCAGTAATCGTTGGGAAAACATTTTCAAAAATAGCTAATTGAGAGTCTACAAATCGGCAAAAGTCGTTGGTAAGAGTAATTAATCCAGATGTCGCATCAACTGGGACTTTTCCATTTCCAACAGCTAACAATTGTTTGGAAAATTGTGCAGCGATTTGATCATCGCTCATTCAGCTGATCCACCATCGACGAAATGAAATATATTTGCAAAAATTCATGCGGTTCATCTGGTGTTGGCACCATTGAACCATGCAAATGATATATTTGTCCTTGTATCTTTAATTGCAAACAATCATTTGTTGAAGAATACGGTGTAACTTCTGATCGTGTGGTGTTTTTTTTGTTTTATTTTTTGTTTTTTATAGTAGGGGGAAGCATCGAAAGCCGAAGTGCGAAACTTTAATCCGCTAAACCTAACCTACTTTCAACCCAAATCTCTCCCACGGAACCACTGGACAAAGTATTACTTCATGGGAGAGAAGAAGACATTTAAGTCTCCTCTACGATAATACTAATACGATACGGCTAACTGACTCCTAAACTGTTGTAAGTGTCTCAATCTTTTCATTATCAAAGCTGACGCTTCGCTGACTGCTTTCCATTTAATAGATGGATCCAGTTTGACTTTTCCACTTGCGCAGCACAATCCAGCCGTTTCTCTTTTGAACTTTAACGCATTGCAATATCGCAATATAGTCGTCATTGGTCCAATATCTAAATTTGAATCACTGTAGTTCGCAGTGGGATCAGATTGGAATGCCAAGCGATTGTATGATACCAATGATCTTCGTGTGCTCACGCGTTTCTCAATCGGGCATTTTCACTTATTATATAATATTTTGTCTTTCTTTGCTTAAGTTCTGTGAATACACTTGAGTGGTGAATTTAACCTCAAATGCACGCTCCACATAATTTATAAAGTTCAACTTACCACCTTAAAGACAAATGCGTGTTGTTGAAATTGAATAAAAATTTGCACAATACACGTGATTGATTTGATGGATTCCAATTGAAATGTTAGGGAACGAATAACTTATTTTTCACAATTGCACAGTGAACACAATACCGGTTTGTCACATGAAATTAACTGAGCAGAGAACAATGAGTAGCTGTCAAAAAATGTATCACGCACCGGCGCCATCTACTTAAAATATTGGTTTGTAGTACATGCTATGTATCAGAGATGGCGCTGTATGAGAAAAAATATTTTCCCGCTTTTCTGTTGAAATTTTTCCTGAATTTTCTTTGCTATAAACCTCACGGAGCCCGAGACCTTTCCAACGAATACAAAACCGTGGAAATCGGTTCGTGCGTTCTGGAGTTATAGCGTCAGGAAGGAAAACCCGACTTATTTTTATATAATAGATTATATATGTATGTTGTAAATCCTGTATACTGTTAACGTTAACGGAAAATCCCTAAAAATTTATATAAAAAAAATTAAAAATCCGGTGAATATACTTATATACATATGTACTTATATAATACTATATTTACATATATATGTGTATATATGTATATTATATTAACAAATTATTGATTGCCTTAACTTATGCGCTTACATTTATATATATTATATATGCACACAACAACCACAAAATAAAAAATAAAAGTTCAAGTATTTATTTGCAACGATTTTCCCGCAGTACTCCTTAGGCTTAATAAAGCAATTAGCAGAACTGTGTAACAATAATTCAGCTAAAGGCACAATAACAATTAAAGCTAGAATCTACAGTAAAAAGACAAACTACATACATATACATTCAATCAGCAAACAATACGCAAATTGCATTTATCGATAAATCTTATAAAAAAACATTCACTTTAAAAGAGGAGGCCATTTTAGCAATTAAGAAATTTGCCGAGTATACCGGAGTCGCTTTCGTCCTTTACTTGGAGAAATCTTATCAAAATGTTTACAAGATGATCGATCATCCACAGGAAGACATACGTAAAGTGTCGATTGACGCATTGAAATTGTTAATTGTGGCTCTATACAAACTACAAGATTTGCAAGACGTTTTCTATGCTATTACAATTTGGATCCCCAAATTGTGTCAAATTGTACAAGATGACGAAGAAGTTTCTGTTGTGTTGTCTGCACTTGAAGGTTTGGGTGATCTTTTGAAAAAGATCGGTTAAACTTCGTGATGTTGTCTTCTCTTGTATAATGGACGTGCCCCAGGGCAAGGTCGCTTGCCAATTTGATGAGTCTACTGGAGATGAAGACGAAGATACTGAGGAGCGAATACGATGAAGCTATCGTAGAGGGTGCTGGCAATATACGTGGTTATTTATAATCCTTCGAGACGGATCGGAACAAACAACGAGTACAAGGCGAAATCAATCAGCTTTCAGTAAATTTTCTTATTAGTTATTTTTATTCAATCGTATTTACTTGTATCAATATCTGTAAGAAGCAAAAATTGCGATATATTTCTTTGTATAGTGAGTTCGGTTATATGTGCGTCTAAAAAACGAAGGAACATAAAGCAGTTGGAGCAAAGCAAGATAAGGAAATAATTGGCAAATTTGTAAGCGTGTAATTTTAGCAAAAAGAGCGATAAACTACTGGAATAAGACTCTTTTGGAACAGAAAGCAATTTTTACAATCCAAAACGCAGCAAATTACGCAAATTATTACAAATTTACTTTCTTCGGCTAATGACGTAATCAAAAGGGCCGCTGATTAAAAAGAGGTTTACAAGCATCCGGAGACTGTACCAGCTCTTTGCGAAATTGCCGTCTCGGTACTGGAGCCGCTGGTGCGTCAATATTCTGCTGTACTACTTAAGATGCACTGACCAAAATTGCGTCAATAGAACGAAAAACCGGTTGAGCAACATGCAGGAGCAGCAAAAATCTGTACGTAAGGCTATTGCTCAATTTGTTGGTAGTTTCGTGCGTCACGAAGCCAAAGTGTCTGATTCATGGATGAGCGAAGTGATAAAGTTCATCTACAGCTACTGTTCTTCTACCGATCCTAAGCAAAGCGAGCTAGATTCGTCTACATTTGCTATTTTGGCCATAAACCTAGCCACAATAAACGAGCTCAATACGTCAATTGACACTTTACGATAATATTTCTCAAAGTAAGGGATGAACGGGACTCCATCTTTTCATCTAAATAATTATCCTCCCCATCCTCCCCATCCTCCCCATCCGAGTTACCATTATCGATATCATCTTGCTTGAAGAAACGAAGTGAATTTAGAGAAGTGAGTTTCGAGATATTTGTTGCAAGTAGCCTCCGAGCATCCTTCGGCTATAGCGGTCATGTTTAAGTAGGCAACACAACGTGCAGTGGGTCCTGACCCTACAAGGCGGGCTAAAAAAGTTGCAATAATGGCAGAATTGATTTCTCTGGTGACACTCTCAGTGTAAGCAGATCCATTGTTTGAATAGCCGTTGTCATCGGATTCGAGTTGTCTTCACCCAAAAAGTATTCTTCATCATCGTCTTCGTTTTCGGGTTCAGTTGCCATCAAATTGAAAATAACTCGAATTATGGGCTCGATCAACTTTTATTTGATAATAAATTTTTTCTTAAGGCGTACCAACCAGCCAACGTAAGCCACGGCTTTAATGCGCACATCGCTATCAAATAGGGCATTACTTGCTGCCTCCAAGCAGAACTCCAACCACATTTTGATGTGATTGTTCAGCAATTTAGCATTCAAATCTGCCATACTCTCGATAATATCAAAAGCATGAACAAATTGATCGACCTCAGGTGCACAGCAAATGCTTGAAGTGATTTAACAACTAACGGTATGAACTTTTGCAACGTTTGTTCGGCTGTGTTGTGGCCCAATGTGAACGGCACCAAATAAATCATACCAGTTAGAATGTTAAAAATAACAGTAGATGAACTTTAGCACTTCGCTCATCCATGAATCAGACTTTTTGGCTTCGTAACGAACCAAAACACCAACAAATTGAGCAATGGCCTTACGTACAGACTTTTGCTGCGAGTGCATGAGTGCATTAAGCATACTCTGTTTAATAATTTTCGTATTGACGCAATTTTGCTACGTGCTTCTTAAGTAGTGCAACAGAATGTTGACGCACCTGTGGCTCCGTTGTCGAGACCGCAATTTCACAAAGAGCTGGTACAGTCTCAGAACGCTTGTAAGCCTCCTGTAAATCAGCGTTAGCCGAAGAAAGTAAATTTGTAATAATTTGCGTCAATTGCTGCATTTTGGATTGTAAAAATTGCTTTCTGCTCCAAAAGGCTCTTATTTCAATAGTTTATCGCTCTTTTCGCTAAAATTACACGCTTACAAATTATTTCCTTATCTTGCTTTGTACCAATTGCTTAATATTTTTTCCTTTGTTAGACGCAAATGTGGGTGATCGATCATCTTGTAAACATTTTGATAAGATTTCTCCAAGTAAGGGATGAAAGCGACTCTGGTATGCACGGTAAAGTTCTTCAATGCTAAAATGGCCTCCGCTTTTTCATCTCAATATTAATTTTTAACACTGTATCCCGCAATGTGGTTCAAATCATCATCCTCCCCATCCGAGTTTTCACTCTGCTGGCGGTTTTACCGACTGCGCTTATGTTAATATTATATATTCGGATATATTTATATATATCAATATATAAGTGAATTTTTATACTCTCGCAACCTGTTGCAACCTAACGGTTGTTTATATCACCTAAAACTAATCGAGTTAGATATAGGGTTATATATATATAAATAATCAGGATAAAGAGACGAGAACTTGAGTAAAAATTGAGATATCTTTATGAAACTGGGTACACATGTTTCTTGGTACAGTAAGACGGTTGGTATTGCAGAAGGGCGTGATCGGACTACTGCCACGCCCACAAAACGCCATTAATAAAAAACAAATAAATTGTCATAACTAAGCTCCGCAATAAGATACAAGACTGTTCTTGGGTACGCGAGATCACATTAGGGAGGGGCATCTGCAGTTAAAATTTTTATCTTTAAGTGGGCGTGGTCCCGCCCTTAATAGGTTTAATGTGCATATCTCCTAAACTACTTAAGCTATAATAACAAAATTCACTGGAAGCAAATGCTATTAGCACCTCTACCTACTGTGTGAAAATGGGACAACCCCGCCCACTACCCATGTAACGGTACTGTTAAGAACTACTAAAAGCGCGATAAATCAAGCACTAAACACGCCAGAGACATTAAATTTTATCTTAGGGATGGTATGAGATGACTTTATGGGAACCGCTTTCAAAGTTAGACAGTGGGCGTGACACCGCCCACTTTCAGGTGAAAATCCATATCTTGGGATCTTTTTAACCGATTTCAACCAAATTCGGTACATAACATTCTTTTTATATTTCTATGTTATAGTGGGAAAATCGGCGAAATCGGATTACAACCTCGCCTATGTTCCATATGACATCATTTTAAATTCCACTTGATTATTTCACTTTCCACTATGCAAATCAAGCAACAATAATTATATCGGCGTAAAACTTTGCGTGAATAATACGTTTAAAGTATGCCCAAAACCAAAACTGTTCAAGCCCCTAGGTACTGAATATGTGCACCCCAGTACCTATAGTTAACTTTTTAACGTAAATATCGGCCATTGTGTAAGATATATAATTGAAATTTATATAATAGAAGAAATAAATGAAACTATCGATAATAGTATGTCTTTGTTTCAAAAATGGGTTGAATCGGATCAATAGTTCTTGTAGCCCTCATATATCTAATATAAATATTTTTGAACTTCCGCGTGTCTTTACACCGCATATCTGAGTTAATTCAATGAAAATGAGAGAGCGTGTTTTACTCATAACAAGATCAAATCGGGTGAAAATTTTCCTCAGCTCCCATGTAACTAATATCAGGATTTTCGAACATTCGTTTGACTTTACTCCATTTGATTGGTGATGGTATGTGAAGTACCTTAATGAAACAGTGGGAGCATTTTATTAGTCTGTGGCATGTTAGTAGTATGTTGTATTGGAAAAAATAAATTAAGCGGGTTAATACTACCCTCAAATTCCATATACTACTTATAATGCTTTTCGTTATTCTAACTAGTTTTATGCCGAATATGTCGGCCAGTGAGTATTAATATTTATTTTTTATATAAAATTGCTTCCAAATATGTTCTCGAGTATAGCTGAGCAATGTCAAAATTAATATATTTCTCTATCCACCTTTCCGTTTTTTTGGCTTTTGAATTTCGCGGCTATGTACAAAGCGCTACAGAGCTCGTATCTGGCAACACTATACATAATTTGAAAGGTCCTGACATAACCTACAAAACAACGCTATGCATGATTAGTTTGGATATTGCGTTCAACAGTTATAGACGTGTAAACATGGAGTTCACTAATGCCGAAATTCGCGCTATTTTAAAGTTTTCCTTCGTTAAAGGCAAATCCGGTAGAGAAACGTTCCGTGAGAATAATGGTTTTTTTGGGGGATGGTACTCTATCACTTCGAACCGCGGAGGAATGGTTTCGACGATTCAGAGCCTGTGAAAACGACACCATGTATAAGCCAGCCGGCGGAAGACCTGTGACGACAAATACCGATCAAATCATGGAATACATCGAGTTAGACCGGCATATGGCATCTCGTGACATCGCCCAGGAGATGGGAGTTAGTCACCAAACCATTTTGAACCATCTGCAGAAGGCTGGATACAAACAAAGTTTGATGTTTGGGTGCCGCATAATTTGACGCAAAAAAATCTTCTGGACCGAATCAACGCCTGCGATATGCTGCTGAAACGGAACGAACTCGTCCCATTCTTGAAGCGGATGGTGACTGGCGACGAAAAATGGATCACATACGACACTATCAAGTGAAAACGGTCGTGGTCGAAGGCCGGTGAATCGTCCCAAACAGTGGCCAAGCCGGGATTGACGGCCAGGAAGGTTTTGCTGTGTGTTTGGTGGGATTGGAAGGGAATCATCCACTATGAGCTGCTCCCATATGGGCAGACGCTTAATTCTACCATCTACTGCGAACAACTGGACCGCTTGAAGCAGGCGATCGACCCGAAGCGTCCAGAATTGGCCAACAGGAAGGGTGTAGTGTTCCACCAGGACAACACCAGACCACACACTTCGTTGATGACTCGTCAGAAGCTACGGGAGCTCGGATGGGAGGTTTTATCGCATCCACCATATAGCCCGGACCTGGCACCAAGTGATTACCATCTTTTCCTGTCCATGGCGAACGCGCTTAATGGTGAGAAGTTGGCCTCAAGAGAGGCCTGTGAAAATTGGCTCTCCGAGTTTTTTGCCAATAGGGACGCAGCCTTCTACGAGAGGGGTATAATGAAGTTGGCATCTCGTTGGCAACAAGTTTACGAACAAAACGGCGCATATTTTAACTAAATCCGATCACTGTAACACTTTTTATAAAGCATTGAATTAAGAGCAAAAAAGCGGAAGGGAAATAACGGTCAACCTTATATAAATGATTTCCGTCTTTCCACCTGACTTTACACCGTTCCGGGTGATAAAAATGTAATATTTTAACGAAATTAATTGGAAAAGATTTCTTAAAAATTATGTGGTTTGACGCTGAATTAGAATGAAATTTGTATATACTAAGTCTAAACCTCACACCTTCATATAATGAATTCCGATTCTCTGGTCGACGTTTGCCACCTAAGCTTATAATATAAAATTTAGCCACTTTGGTGGAGTTAATATCACATTCATAATTATGTATATCTCACTTCAAGCAATAAAACTGAGACTAAGTTTATGGCCTTTAATATAAGTCAAGAAGATACCAAATTTGATTGTAATTAAATCACTATTTCATTTAATAATGCCTGTTTAATACTTTCTCAATAATAATAATAATATAAGATTTGAACGAATTTCCTGGCCTTTGAATCTATCTTCAACATATTTAATGTTGTTCACACATACTACATATGGTATAATTTTTTTCGTTAATTTGATAATTTAATGAATTTAAATGAACAGTTTTTCTAAAAATAACGTGGTATATCGCCACGATACCAAATTTGATTGCAATTTAATCACGATATCATTTAATAATGGATGTTTAATTCAACATTTTTTAATATACGGTTTGGAGGAATTTTCTGGTCTTTGATTTTCCCAGCTCACATGTACTACTTATGGTATAATTTTTTTCGTCAATTTGATAATTTAATGAAATTAAATGGACAGTTTTTCTTAAAAATAATGTATATCGCTGCATATGAATGAAATTGGTCTGGACTTTGTTTAAACCTTATAACCCTAATATACTGATTTCCGCTCCTCTGCTACAACTATTAAATCTAACCCTTTTGGTTCAGTTTATATCACATATACCATGTTTGAGTTAAATAGCTTCTTTTTATAAAAGTTAACATTTCGGAGAAAAAAATAGTACCGACACAAAATAAATCTATGATCAATAACATAAGTTAATAAGATACCAAATAATAATCGAGTAATGAATGTTGAATTCTTTCGCAACATTTTTATACTTTCGCAACATGCTGCAACAGAGTATAGTTTTGTTCACCAAAGAGTTGTTTGCATCACCTAAAGTGATAGATATAGATTTCTATATACATATATTTCTTCTAATATTTTGTGATAGTCAGTGGATAGGTATATTTTCTCGGCCATCATGTTGAACTTATTACAAAATATACGAGACAACAATGTAAAAAAGTTTCTTAGAGTGCTGGACTTTGTATAGAGCAAATATATCTTTCTAGAAAAAATCGCATGAAATAAATATTAGTAGTGTAGTATCACAAAGTCTAAAGACCCTTTTTATGTAGTTATAGATAAACTGCGACCCCATCAGTTTACATGCTACTGTCTATTATTTCAGTTTTGCGACACATTTTAATATGAAGGTCATGAGGTGAACTGTAAACTCAAGAAAATTACATTTTTAACTAGTGTCGTTGGCAGCTTATGAAAGGTTTAGATATTAAGACAGAAAGAAGAAAATCTACATACCTGCTCTACATATGTGTATACCATACTTAGTTATATGTAAGTTATTGTTAGTTTAGCCTTCATGGGTAGACCCTTCAAAATAGGTACCATAGACCCCCTGTTTTAGAAAGCGTTTAACAAAAGTAATTTACGGAGGGGTTTTCCGAGAACTTAATTTCAATACAATGAAATAAACTACTAATTTCTAAAATATAAATATTACTAAATTTTATGTATTATTATGTAAGTGAATAGCTAAGTAATATATAGGTATACAAAAGTACGTAAGCTGTACCAACATCTTGCAAGAGTATAGTAAATATCAGTACATTGTGTTTGTAGTTTCAGTTTCACTATATTTCTTTATTCAAACTAATTTTGGTGTATTAGTTATACCTATAGTGTTTAAAGTATTATTATATACAGTGAAGAGCAAAAGCGTATTATATACAGTGGCGAGCAAACACATATACATATGTGCACCAGTACACCATAGTACCTATACACGGAACAGGAAAGGAGTCATAGCAAGGACTTACAAGGAATTACAGTGAAAGAGAGCAGCACCTAGGATCCAACTTTTCACACCCGGATGGACTGAATTATATAAGTATTATCTATAAGTATTTTATATATTAATCCATTTATTATTAATTAATTATGCCTAGATTAAGTAGAAAATCTATATTACTAAGTAGTCTTCAGAATAGAAGACGTATGAGAGTTCTTTGTTCAAACTCTTTATATAGAGATGGTGAGCAGTCACAGAATACTGTAAGCCACGCTAATCGTAAATAAGATTCCGATGTACGTCTGTCCGAACAAATTATCAAAACAAATCAACATAGAACCAGGCCGGAAAATCTCGAGGTACGGTCTTTTGAACAAAATTTAAATACTGTTCAACATCCACAAGATCCACAAATTCGCTTTGAAGAGCAAATAATAGATACTCGAGGTAATTGGTTTCGGCGTGAAGAGCCCGAGGTTTGATCTGTTGAGCAAGTTGCAAATACTGTTCAACATAGAACAAGGCGGCAAGATTCCCAAATTAGCTCTGAAGAGCAAATAAGAAATACTCGAGGTCATAGATCTCAGCGTGAAGACCCCGAGGTTCGATCTGTTGAGCAAGTTGCAAATACTGTTCAACATAGAACAAGGCGGCAAGATCCGAAAATTCGCTCTGAAGAGCAAATAAGAGATACTCGAGGTCATAGGTCTCGGCGTGAAGACCACGAGGTTCGATCTGATGAGCAAGTTGCAAATACTGTTCAACATAGAACAAGGCGGCAAGATCCCCAAATTCGCTCTGAAGAGCAAATAAGAAATACTCGAGGCCATAGATCTCGTCGAGAAAATCCTGAGGTACGTTATGATGAACAAAGTAGGAACACTAGGGATCATAAAGAACTTCACGCAAGAAATCCTTAGTATAGGAATTTAGAGCGCATTCGTGATCAAATGTAAAGGGAACATGCAAGAAGAAATCCTGAAATAAGGAGAGAGGAGCGTGATAGAGAAGCACAACGTCGACAGCTTAATAGGAGGGATATGAGGGAAGAAATTTTGAATCAGAGACGTCTTAGACAAGGTCAAGTTCGCCTTCGTAGAGATAACCCACTCAATAGACAAATTGAAAACCAAGGGCAGTTCCAACGAATTCGATTAACGAGAGAAACTAATGTTATAGAAACTGATAATAGTGGTAATTTAACAGATTTCAAAAACATTTATTTCCAAAATATAAATAAGGGCCCTACTGAAATATGTATTTGCTGCGGCGGCTTATGGTTTTCACAACAAGTTCGCAAATTAAATTTCGAAACTATTCCGCAAAGTCACTCGAATGCTGCATCCGCCTTCCTTTTAATGTAAAAATTTCCTTCAGAAGATGGAAATTCAATTTTTGTGCTACTTGCAAACGTGCGATTGTTAAAAAGAACGTTCCAAAAATATGTTTAGCTAACGGTCTAGACTTTCCTGAAATACCGGATTGTTTGAAAGGTTTAACCCCAATTGAAGAACGTCTCATAATGCCTAGATTGCCTTTTATGACAATCCGTCCGTTAGGATATTAAGGTCAGAATTTACTCAAAGGTGCTGTTGTTAATATACCAATTTCTGTTAACAATATTGTGACATCTCTACCAAGGTCCTTTGTTGAGGCTCATGTTATACAAATTCACTTAAGAAGGCGTTTGGAATACAATCATTACTACATGATTGATACCATACGCCCCGCAAAGATAATGGAAGCTTTGCAGTTTCTAGTGAATACCCCTTTGTATCGTGAGCACAATATACATATTAATGAAAACTGGATTTCAGAATTTAATAACCAAGAAGAAGTTCCGTTTGTTGCATCTGCAGAGGATTCCCGATTGGTTCAATCTTTTCATGAGGCACAAACTTCTCATGATAATCCCTCAGGTAATAATATTCCCACGGGGCTTTAAGCTTCAGAGCTAAATCCAGGCGGTCAAGAAACTCTTTTGGACAATATTCCTGTAGAAAACTTAGACTATAACCGTTTAGTTATAGCGCCAGGTGAAGGACAAAGACCAATTGACATAATTCAAGAAGACAATTCAGAAGAGTTGTCATTTGGAACAATATACGTTGGGCAGAAGCGTACATGCTCTGAAACGTATAGCAAGATACTACGTTTTAAAATTCGCCGTTTTGACAGAAGAGCGTGTACCATTCCAAAGTTGTTCTATGATTACAAAAAATTAGAACTGCTACAAATTAAGAATAGTACATCCATTTGCCTTAGAAAGTTTTCAGGTCGCAACCGAGTTACGGCCCAAAATCTATTAAACGAAAACTCTGTTCAAAACTTGATTCAACACAATGATGGTTACAAAGTTTTGAAAGGCGTTAGATCCTCACCTGCGCACTGTAAAGCGAAGAAGGAAAAGGCAATCGTTATGATTTTCCAATTTGGGCTTCCAACCTTCTTTATCACTTTATTGGCTGCAGAATCTCAGTGGGTTGAGTTTTTGGTCATCCTCTCTAAAACAGTTAATTCTAAAGATATTTCGGAAGAGGAAGAAGAGTTTAACAACCCAAAATAGATATCGCTTAATTCGGTCAGACGCGGTTACTTGTACTAGATATTTTATTACCGCTATCGATAAATTCTTAAACTTTTGGAGAGAATTTGGTTACAAATTTCTATTGGAGAGTAGAGTTTCAACAGAGAGGTTCCCCGCATGTACATGGCATGTATTGGCTTAATAATGCTCCCAGGATCAACCTTCAAGATGTCATTAGTTTTATTGACAATTATATTTCTACAGATGGTTCGATCAGTAACTTAGAAAATTATTTGGGTTATCAAAAGCATAACCACAGTCGGTCTTGTACTATGGAAATAAGAGGACAATAGTTTTGTCGTTTTGGTATACCATATCCACCAATGCCTTCAACGCAAATACTGTTACCTCTTACAGAAACAAGTCAAAATTCAGAAAGACACAAGGAAAACTTTTTCAAAATTCAAAACGTTTTAAATTCAAATATGACTACAGAAGACATTTCTAATTTAAACGATTTTGAACACTTCCTGTCTGATAGTAGAATAAATATGTCTTCTGATGACTATTTGTTAGCCCTTAAGTCAAGTTTAACAAAACCCAAAATTTTTCTAAAAAGAAAAATACAGGGTCGTTTTATAAACGCTTATAATTCTCTGATTTTGGAACTCCATAGAGCAAATATGGATATCCAATATATACTGGATGCATATGCTTGCTGTTCATATATAATTAATTATATTAAGAAGTCTAACAGGGGAATTTCTAGACTCTTAAAATAATCTATATCAGAGGTAAATGCTGGAAATTATACTATTAAGCAAAAACTTAAACATATAGGTAGGTCACAAATTTATATCAGGCACAGAAATATCTGCACAAGAAGCAGTATATTGCTGCATTGGGCTCCATCTTTCGGAAGCAAGTAATGCAGAAATATTTATAAATACCTCTCGACCTGAGGAACGTGTTCGAATGGTAAAATCCAAGAGCGGAACTTCAGAACCTTCCTTCAGGTTCGACTGAAATGTTCGTAGCCGGTATTTTAGACCATTATGTTCAAAGATCCGATCAGTTAGAAACTCTTTGTTTAGCTGATTTTGCATCTAGGTATAAATATTTTAAATATAGTAGAAGAGCACAGTGATCAGGAAGAAGAAGAGAGGGAAGACGATAATTTACCAGACTGCGGGGTTGTCATGCCTCTTAAAGACGGTAGCTGTTTTGTGAAAAAAACGTACCAAACCTTGTATTATTGGGTATAGAAGGTTTAACCCAGATTTGGCCAGAGTTGAGTATTTCCGCGAAATGTTAATGCTTTACTATCCTTGGCGCAATGAACAGCAAGATCTCATTGAAAACGATAATAAGCAGACTTGCATAATATATCGTATTATAATTGAGGAAAATCAAAGAAAATATGATGTTTTTGGCAAAGAGAACTTGAAAATGTTCTAGAAAGTCTTTATAATGAAATAGGCTTGGAGAAAGGTGCTCAAAATGAACTACCTATCGTGGAAAATGAGTTCAGAGTGTTGGCACTTCCAGAAATAAGCCCAAATATAAATTTGCTGGACTTGCACGGGGAAGATTCCACAGATAATGACACTGAATCTGATTGCAATATTAGACTTATTAAACTACCGCCTTTAATTCTTAGTCGAATCCCAACAGAAGCTTTCCTTTCAACTGCAAAAGACTCAGTTAAAGGAATTGGTATAAATGAAAATGATAATATTTTGGAAAGAGTTAAACTTTTCAAAACTTCTGAAACGCAGGGACTGCTCTATTAATTGACACTAAAAACCTCCGCCAAATATATAATATGATTACAGTGAACATAAACAAGTGTGATGGCTTGGTTAATGGGGCAGCTGGACAACTTATGCAAATTGATTTCCATTGTTATTTTCCAACAATTCTGTGGATTAAATTTTTGTCTGTTGGTTTGATAGCACGATCACAAAAGCCTCATCCTCTAGAAAGTTCTTGGACACCAATTGAAAAAGTTCTAAAATTTTTTCAAAATAAAAGAAATGAACAAATTTCAATCAGAGAACTTAAAACAATGAGAAGGTGCAGGTTCGACAGCGAACAATTTGTAGGAATTTATCAAGGATTTCACCACACATGCACGAGAAACAAATAACATTTCTCGCTTTTATAACAGCGGTGAATCTGTAAACATACGCTCTCTTAACATAACCAAACGGCGAATATTGAAGAGAATATAATGTGTATGCCAAACTGGGAATATTGATATGCCATTTGAAATATATTCCCTTTTATTGAACTATTATTTATTATTTTTTAAATTATTTTATGTTAATTCATTTTTACTTTATTATGAGAAATATATCTAAATACTTTTAAATTATTACTAATAAAGTTTTTTGATATATTTCTTAAAATAATTCATTAATTGTACTTGACACCATTATGGAGTCATGCAAGTACAGAATTGTGTTTTGCCGTCGGTATTTCACATTCATGCTTCAATTTTTCTTTTCAAATGCATGTGTAAACATATGTAACAGGACATACATATATTATGTCGTTTACACATTTGTATGTATTTTTATGTAGATATGTACACTCATTACTTCATGTGAAATCTCCGTTGTCGAAGAACTGACGCGACGACAAAGCGTCACAACATTGTGTTGTTGGTAGAAAATCCGAGATGTGCCATACACACTCTTACAAACATACATCGCATATGGGCAAGTGCAAAGTCAATGTGTGTACAAAAAATTCGAACGTACTTACGTAAATTCTTTGACAAATACAGTCAATCCCGGTTAAGTGCCAAAACCAAAGATTCAGATTTTTTTTGCTTTGTAGTACACAAGCGATTGTGGTACTTAAGCGAGTGGTACCAAAAAAAATTATTTCTATGTATTTAAAAAAAAATTACCGTTTTCTTTAAAAAATTAAGAAAAAAAAAGTGAGATGCAGCAAGACACCGGCAGATAAGAGGGATTGGAGGAGTGATACTTAACCGGGGTTTACTGTATACATAAATCAGAGGAATATTGAATATTTTCTTTAAAAAGTTTCTTGAATTGTAAATCGACAAATTTACTATGTTGTCACTTTTATTCTAAAATATTTTAATACTCATATTTGAGGGGTTGTCACTTTTCCCTTCTAGAGGGAATATCAGAAATTTGTTCAATTTATGATTTTTAGCTTTTGCCATCGTCGCGAAAAGACGCTTGTAGGCAAACGCATGCTCGGGGAGATGTGTAAGGCGTTTGCTTTTATGAATGAAACGACTTAGCTTATTGCTTGTGCGCCAGCGTTCATGAATGAAAATGTTGTTGGTGTGTGATTTACTACAAATTTAGGATTTGTCAATTTGGCTGCCATATTGATTTCTGCTGCTGATGCTATTTGAGACAATTGTTATTTTTGTACAACAATGTTTGTATTTTTCTTATTGGCTGACGTACTTACATTTGTACGCTTAAATGTATGTAGATTTGTGTATGCTTTACTTATTTTGCGCGGTCATATGCATATTTGTACATACATACTTACATATAGAGCAGTGCTCTCACATGTATTTATTGATAATTGATAATATATTATTATATTATATAATATAACATATTGATGTACATACATAAATTATTAATTCTGTAAATATTGAAATTAGAAAATTATGAAAATAGTAAAATATTATTTATTGCATAATCTTTCACATTTTATCAATGTAGCATTTGTGCAAAATAATAATAATTTATCAATTTTTCATCATAAAAATCGTTTATATGGCAAAAAATAATCATGCATATGTGAAGTGGCATTTGTATTTCTTGTTTTCTCATTCATTTCATTTCATTTTTCTCTTTATATTGGTAGATACGTATTTTGTCAGAGAACTTTGTTAAAAATTCTCATTTCTGTTAAATAACAGCAAAACTATACAGAAAGTGGTGAACTCCTTGATCTCAAATTTTCAGCCAACCAATCGAGCATCATACAAAATTCAATTTGCACCTTCTCATTGTTTTAAGTTCTCTGTTTCAAATTGATCAGTTTCCACTTGTTCCGGCTGAGGGAATAACTATTCATAAGAGTCAGGGTGCCACATATAATAAAGTTGTAGCAGAGAACGTATATCATGGAGAAGGTTCACAGTGCGGCCATTAGCAAAATATTTCATGCTTCGCAGGGGAACTGAAAAAGATGAGCGTGTTTCACCAGAGAACTTAGAACAACGAGAAGGTGCATTTTCGACAGCGAACAATTTGTAGGAATTTATCAAGGAGTTCACCACACATGCACGAGAAACAAATAACATTTCTCGCTTTTATAACAGCGGTGAATCTGTAAACATACGCTCTCTTAACATAACCAAACGGCGAATATTGAAGAGAATATAATGTGTATATATGCAAAACTGGGAATATTGATATGCAATTTGAAATTTGAAATATATTCCCTTTTATTGAACTATTATTTATTATTATTTTTAAATTATTTTATGTTAATTAATTTTTATTTTATTGTGAGTTATTATTATTATTAATATTTTGATATATTTCTTAAAATCATTCATTTACTTGACACCATTATGGAGTCACAAAAGTACAGAATTGTGTTTTGCCGTCGGCATTTCCATTCATGCTTCAATTTTTCTTTTCAAATGCATGTGTAAAAGTAATTATGTACGTAAATATGTACTTACATATATTATGTCGTTTGCACATTTGTATGTATTTGTATGTATATATGTACACTCAATTCTTCATGTGAAATCTCCGTTGATGCGTTTTTTGCTTTTATGTCAAAGAGTCAATCTGTCGAAGGACTGACGCGACGACAAAGCGTCACAACATTGTGTTGTTGGTAGAGAATCCGAGATGTGCCGAAAAATAAACGAACGCTCGCCAATTGTCATCGCTTCCCTTGCCGCTCTAACAGCTTTGCCCACAAATCATTGTAGGTATGTATGTTTTTATATGAACATGTATATATATTGACGAAGATTTTTGCCTGCCACGGAAAAATATTTTAGAATTGTGAAAAGCTTTGTTGCCACTTTTGTCATTGTTTTCTGTGTTGCAGGGTTCTCACTTTTCCTTTCTATAGCGAACATCAAAAATATGTTAAATTTATGATTTCTAGCTTATGCCAGAGAACTTAGAACAACGAGAAGGTGCAAATTGAATTTAATACAAATGTGCAAACGACATAATATATGTAAGTACATATTTACGTACATAATTACTTTTACACATGCATGAATGGGAAATGCCGACGGCAAAACACAATTCTGTACTTTTGTGACTCCATAATGGTGTCAAGTAAATGAATGATTTTAAGAAATATATCAAAATATTAATAATAATAATAACTCACAATAAAGTAAAAATTAATTAACATAAAATAATTTAAAAATAATAATAAATAATAGTTCAATAAAAGGGAATATATTTCAAATTTCAAATGGCATATCAATATTCCCAGTTTTGCATATATACACATTATATTCTCTTCAATATTCGCCGTTTGGTTATGTTAAGAGAGCGTATGTTTACAGATTCACCGCTGTTATAAAAGCGAGAAATGTTATTTGTTTCTCTCATTTAACATTCAAAATGCTCAATTCTGCTATGTTGCGCTCCGCAGGGGTAAAATTCTGGTGAAATCAGCATATAATTTGGTTGTGGTGAAATGCTCTAATGTTGGCGAGTAACCCTCCGTCAAGAGGAATATTTTGACAATCGGCACACCATGAACCTTCTCTATGATATCAGAGAACGTATATGATAGAGAAGGTTCATGCAGAGAACTTAAAACAATGAGAAGGTGCAGGTTCGACAGCGAACAATTTGTAGGAATTTATCAAGGATTTCACCACACATGCACGAGAAACAAATAACATTTCTCGCTTTTATAACAGCGGTGAATCTGTAAACATACGCTCTCTTAACATAACCAAACGGCGAATATTGAAGAGAATATAATGTGTATGCCAAACTGGGAATATTGATATGCCATTTGAAATATATTCCCTTTTATTGAACTATTATTTATTATTTTTTAAATTATTTTATGTTAATTCATTTTTACTTTATTATGAGAAATATATCTAAATACTTTTAAATTATTACTAATAAAGTTTTTTGATATATTTCTTAAAATAATTCATTAATTGTACTTGACACCATTATGGAGTCATGCAAGTACAGAATTGTGTTTTGCCGTCGGTATTTCACATTCATGCTTCAATTTTTCTTTTCAAATGCATGTGTAAACATATGTAACAGGACATACATATATTATGTCGTTTACACATTTGTATGTATTTTTATGTAGATATGTACACTCATTACTTCATGTGAAATCTCCGTTGTCGAAGAACTGACGCGACGACAAAGCGTCACAACATTGTGTTGTTGGTAGAAAATCCGAGATGTGCCATACACACTCTTACAAACATACATCGCATATGGGCAAGTGCAAAGTCAATGTGTGTACAAAAAATTCGAACGTACTTACGTAAATTCTTTGACAAATACAGTCAATCCCGGTTAAGTGCCAAAACCAAAGATTCAGATTTTTTTTGCTTTGTAGTACACAAGCGATTGTGGTACTTAAGCGAGTGGTACCAAAAAAAATTATTTCTATGTATTTAAAAAAAAATTACCGTTTTCTTTAAAAAATTAAGAAAAAAAAAGTGAGATGCAGCAAGACACCGGCAGATAAGAGGGATTGGAGGAGTAATACTTAACCGGGGTTTACTGTATACATAAATCAGAGGAATATTGAATATTTTCTTTAAAAAGTTTCTTGAATTGTAAATCGACAAATTTACTATGTTGTCACTTTTATTCTAAAATATTTTAATACTCATATTTGAGGGGTTGTCACTTTTCCCTTCTAGAGGGAATATCAGAAATTTGTTCAATTTATGATTTTTAGCTTTTGCCATCGTCGCGAAAAGACGCTTGTAGGCAAACGCATGCTCGGGGAGATGTGTAAGGCGTTTGCTTTTATGAATGAAACGACTTAGCTTATTGCTTGTGCGCCAGCGTTCATGAATGAAAATGTTGTTGGTGTGTGATTTACTACAAATTTAGGATTTGTCAATTTGGCTGCCATATTGATTTCTGCTGCTGATGCTATTTGAGACAATTGTTATTTTTGTACAACAATGTTTGTATTTTTCTTATTGGCTGACGTACTTACATTTGTACGCTTAAATGTATGTAGATTTGTGTATGCTTTACTTATTTTGCGCGGTCATATGCATATTTGTACATACATACTTACATATAGAGCAGTGCTCTCACATGTATTTATTGATAATTGATAATATATTATTATATTATATAATATAACATATTGATGTACATACATAAATTATTAATTCTGTAAATATTGAAATTAGAAAATTATGAAAATAGTAAAATATTATTTATTGCATAATCTTTCACATTTTATCAATGTAGCATTTGTGCAAAATAATAATAATTTATCAATTTTTCATCATAAAAATCGTTTATATGGCAAAAAATAATCATGCATATGTGAAGTGGCATTTGTATTTCTTGTTTTCTCATTCATTTCATTTCATTTTTCTCTTTATATTGGTAGATACGTATTTTGTCAGAGAACTTTGTTAAAAATTCTCATTTCTGTTAAATAACAGCAAAACTATACAGAAAGTGGTGAACTCCTTGATCTCAAATTTTCAGCCAACCAATCGAGCATCATACAAAATTCAATTTGCACCTTCTCATTGTTTTAAGTTCTCTGGTTCATGGTGTGCCGATTGTCAAAATGTTCCTCTTGACGGAGGGTTACTCGCCAACTTAAGAGGATCTCACCTCAAACAAATTATAAGCGGATTTCACCAAAATTTTACCCCTGCGGAGCGCAAAATAGCAGAATTGAGCATTTTGAATGTTAAATGAGAAAAATAATGCTAAATTCAATGTTAAGAAATGTACGCCAACAGATTCGTATATTTACAATGCGCAAACGACTTTGTATATAATTTTAAGATATTCTGCATATACAGGGCGGCTCACGAATCGTGCTACAAAAATTAACCGTAATAAGTTTCTTTTTAGTCAATGCATTACATACATTTTTTTTTATTGTATAGAAAATTTTATTTTATTTAAACAATTAATTATTCCTCCATGCTCAACCACGCATATGCGACACCTAATTCGGGATTGCATCATCTATCTATTTAATGGACTGCTTCAGTTCAGTCAGATTTCTGGGTTTGATTTTGTACACCTCTTGCTTGACATAACCCGATAAGAAAAGACGAAGTGGTCCCAAATATGCTTATTCAAATATATATGTATAATTATGTTTGCATGTAAACAAATATGAAAGTACCCATTATAATTGTTAATTTGTCTATATGCAACGTATGTATGTAAATATGTACACTCATTGCTTCATGGGAAATCTCCGTTGCCCTGGACAACCAATGGCCGAAGCTCACGTTTTTTGTTTTCTTGTCAAAGAGTCACTGTGTCGAAGGACTGACGCGACGACAAAGCGTCACAACATTGTGTTGTTGGTAGAAAATCCGAGCTGTGCCGAAAAAATATTAACGAACGGCCGCCGATTGTCACCGCTTCCCTTGCCGCTCTAACAGCATTGCCCACAAATCATCGTAAATATGTATGTTTATATATGAGCATGCATACATATTGACGCAGATTGTTGTGAGCCACGGAAAAATATTTTAAAATTGTAAAATATTTTAAATCGACAAAAGCTTTGTTGCCAGTTTTGTCAATTTTTTCTGTGTTTTGTGGGCTTGCGTGGTTGCAACTTTTCCCTTCCAGAGGGAATATCAGAAATTTGTTCAATTTATGATTTTTAGCTTTTGCCATCGTCGCGAAAAGAAGCTTGTTGGCAAACGCATGCTCGGGGAGATGAGAGGGTGCCTGTTTTTATGAATGAAGCGAGGTTGCTTGTTGAAAGTACGCCTGCATTCATGAATGAAAATGTTGTTGTTGTGTAATTTACTATAAATTTGGGCTTCGCCTATTTGGCCGACATATTGACTTGTGACGATTGTTGTTTTTGTAGAACAATGTTTGTAGTTTTTGCGGGTGACATATTTACATGTGTACGCACACACATATGTAGGTTGGTTTGTGTATGCATTATTTGTTCGGCAATTTTATGTAGATATATGCGTGTACATATGAATCAATGCGCGCACGTATAGTGTATTGATAAGTGATAAAATCATGATTTGACTTTCTGAATGCGTACATTCAAATACATACGTACATACATATGACTATATAAGATTAATATGATAAAAGATGTACATACATACATATATTGTAATAAATTTAATCTCTATTATTATAATATTAAATATTTATTAGGAATGTATATTAGGTAAAAACTAAATAAAATTATTAAATGCCCAAATTGACTATAAATATTATTTCGAAATTTCATAATTTAAAAGATCTTATCAGTTTTGCATGCATTCATAAAAATTCGCAAAATGATATTCATATCAATAAATATGTTTGCATATAAGCGTATAAGAATATAAGCCAAAAGGCTAACATGCAGCTGTAATATCAAAGCAAATCTCTGAGCATAATTTTCATACAATGCTCAGCTCTGTTCACTCTCCACTGTTAAAATTTCTCCTTCCGAGCCAAAAGTGGTGAAATCCTCTATTAAAATCTTGTTAGGTTTTGACAATTCACACGCTGGTCCGCAATTGAACCTTCTCTGTGATATACGTTCTCTGATGATATACGTTCTCTGATACACGTAATCAAGAAAAAGCTGTCAGTAAATTTCCTTATTAGCTATTTTTTGAAAATCATTTTTAAAAAATCATCTGCCTAGTGAAGTAGTACAGAGAATACTTGTGCAATTCACATAACTTTTTGCAAGTAATTATATGCAAAAAGCAGAAATTGTGTTAAATTTCTTTGTACTCACGTGTGATTTCGGTTATATTTGCGGGTAGAAGACGAAAGAACATAAAGCAATTGGCACAAAGCAAGATAAGCAAATAATTGGCAACTTTTTACGCGTGTAATTTTAGCGAAAAGATCGAAAAAAACCTGGAATAAGAGTCTTTGGAAACAGAAATAAATTTTTATAATCCAAAATGCAGCAAATGATCAAAATTATTAAAAAATTTACTTTCTTCGGATAACGATCCTGAGACTGTAGCAGCTCTTTGTGAAATTGCCGTATTGGCACCGGAGCCACAGGTGCGTCAATATTCTGCTGTACTACTTAAGAAGCACTGAACAAAATTGCGTCAATGGAACAAAGTACCGGTTCAGCAACAGCAAATTATAAAGCAGGGTATGCTTAAGCTCAATTTTTCGGTGTTTTGGTGCGCCACGAACCCAAAAAGTCTGACTCATGGCTGAGCGAAGTGCTAAAGCTCTTCGGCCGATCTTAACCAAAGCGAGCTAGGTTCTACATTTGCTATTTTGGCTGCTGCGGCCCCGGATCGATTTTTGCAGCGTATGAAATCGATTTGCGAAATGTTCACTGGTGCACTGGTGGCCCGGAAGCAACTGGCAACATGGCTACACCTGTTATTTTCAACATACTAGCTAGTATGACTACTTTGGTGCCGTTCACATTGGGTCACAACACAGCCGAACAAACGTTGCAGAAGTCCATACCGTTAATTGTTAAATCCCTTCAAGCATTTGCTGTGCAGCCTGAGGTTGATCAATTCGTTTATTGGTTTTTGATATCCTTGAGAGTATGACAGATTTAAATGCTAAATTGTTGAACAATCACATAAAAATATTGTTAGAGTTCTGCTTGGAGGCAGCAAGTAATGCCCTGTTTGATAGCGCTATGCGCATAAAAGTCGCGGCTTACGTTGGCTGGTTGGTTTGCCTTAAGAAAAAATTGATTATCAAACGAAAGTTGATCGATCGCAAGGATAACTCCAAGTTTCTACAAAAGATAAAATGTCTAAAGATAGCATCAAACAGTCGCTTTTTATATCATTAATGTGAGCGTGAAGACTCTGAACATTATGGAATAAAATTTGATGTCCTGATGTTCGGGAAATCATAAAATTTAAACTTGTTGTCAAAGCTTTAATTGTGTTCAATTCCCTCAGTTCCCTAAATACGGGATCCGATTCAGAAAATTTGTTAGGTTGCTCGACTGCAAGCAACATATATTGAAGCTCTAGGAAACACCTTAAAGATTTATGTATTTTCTTCAAAGAGTTCTGTCCAGCATATTGATTTAGTTACTTCCTTTTTAATAATGCTGAAAGTTTGCATGTTTGATCTTAAGCAGGTTGCCAAGGTGATTTTCCTCTGCATATTAAATGGTTGTTAAGACTTTTTGAACACCTGTTTACTTCTGCTTGTGATATTAAAAAGTATGAATTAAGTCCAAAGTTGTAGACTAAAAATTCTTTTCTTAGTTTTGCTCTTAATATTCTTCCATTGTATTCATATGGAATTACTATTAATTTGTATATTTCTGATGATTCACTTTGTATAAAAGGTAGTTCCGCCTTTATGACTAATTTTTTGTTCACAATTAATCCACGTGTTTTCACTTAATTATATACATCCCTTAGCTGTGTGTTGGTTTGTTGTCCAGGTATTAAGAGCTTTACTGGCAATTTGTCTTTTGTTAACATCAGTTTTGTTTTTGTAACTGCGTTGGAGTCAACAGCGTTGGATTTATTATTCCGTGATTTAAATCTATCAGTAATTCTATTACTGCTTTTTGTATTTTTTCACATTCGTTCATTAATATCGTGATTTGTGTCACTAACATCAGAGAACGTATATCATAGAGAAGGTTCAATTGCGGACCAGCGTGTGAATTGTCAAAACCTAACAAGATTTTAATAGAGGATTTCACCACTTTTGGCTCGGAAGGAGAAATTTTAACAGTGGAGAGTGAACAGAGCTGAGCATTGTATGAAAATTATGCTCAGAGATTTGCTTTGATATTACAGCTGCATGTTAGCCTTTTGGCTTATATTCTTATACGCTTATATGCAAACATATTTATTGATATGAATATCATTTTGCGAATTTTTATGAATGCATGCAAAACTGATAAGATCTTTTAAATTATGAAATTTCGAAATAATATTTATAGTCAATTTGGGCATTTAATAATTTTATTTAGTTTTTACCTAATATACATTCCTAATAAATATTTAATATTATAATAATAGAGATTAAATTTATTACAATATATGTATGTATGTACATCTTTTATCATATTAATCTTATATAGTCATATGTATGTACGTATGTATTTGAATGTACGCATTCAGAAAGTCAAATCATGATTTTATCACTTATCAATACACTATACGTGCGCGCATTGATTTATATGTACACGCATATATCTACATAAAATTGCCGAACAAATAATGCATACACAAACCAACCTACATATGTGTGTGCGTACACATGTAAATATGTCACCCGCAAAAACTACAAACATTGTTCTACAAAAACAACAATCGTCACAAGTCAATATGTCAGCCAAATAGGCGAAGCCCAAATTTATAGTAAATTACACAACAACAACATTTTCATTCATGAATGCAGGCGTACTTTCAACAAGCAACCTCGCTTCATTCATAAAAACAGGCACCCTCTCATCTCCCCGAGCATGCGTTTGCCAACAAGCTTCTTTTCGCGACGATGGCAAAAGCTAAAAATCATAAATTGAACAAATTTCTGATATTCCCTCTGGAAGGGAAAAGTTGCAACCACGCAAGCCCACAAAACACAGAAAAAATTGACAAAACTGGCAACAAAGCTTTTGTCGATTTAAAATATTTTACAATTTTAAAATATTTTTCCGTGGCTCACAACAATCTGCGTCAATATGTATGCATGCTCATATATAAACATACATATTTACGATGATTTGTGGGCAATGCTGTTAGAGCGGCAAGGGAAGCGGTGACAATCGGCGGCCGTTCGTTAATATTTTTTCGGCACAGCTCGGATTTTCTACCAACAACACAATGTTGTGACGCTTTGTCGTCGCGTCAGTCCTTCGACACAGTGACTCTTTGACAAGAAAACAAAAAACGTGAGCTTCGGCCATTGGTTGTCCAGGGCAACGGAGATTTCCCATGAAGCAATGAGTGTACATATTTACATACATACGTTGCATATAGACAAATTAACAATTATAATGGGTACTTTCATATTTGTTTACATGCAAACATAATTATACATATATATTTGAATAAGCATATTTGGGACCACTTCGTCTTTTCTTATCGGGTTATGTCAAGCAAGAGGTGTACAAAATCAAACCCAGAAATCTGACTGAACTGAAGCAGTCCATTAAATAGATAGATGATGCAATCCCGAATTAGGTGTCGCATATGCGTGGTTGAGCATGGAGGAATAATTAATTGTTTAAATAAAATAAAATTTTCTATACAATAAAAAAAAATGTATGAAATGCATTGACTAAAAAGAAACTTATTACGGTTAATTTTTGTAGCACGATTCGTGAGCCGCCCTGTATATGCAGAATATCTTAAAATTATATACAAAGTCGTTTGCGCATTGTAAATATACAAATCTGTTGGCGTACATTTCTTAACATTGAATTTAGCATTATTTTTCTCATTTAACATTCAAAATGCTCAATTCTGCTATTTTGCGCTCCGCAGGGGTAAAATTTTGGTGAAATCCGCTTATAATTTGTTTGAGGTGAGATCCTCTTAAGTTGGCGAGTAACCCTCCGTCAAGAGGAACATTTTGACAATCGGCACACCATGAACCAGAGAACTTAAAACAATGAGAAGGTGCAGGTTCGACAGCGAACAATTTGTAGGAATTTATCAAGGATTTCACCACACATGCACGAGAAACAAATAACATTTCTCGCTTTTATAACAGCGGTGAATCTGTAAACATACGCTCTCTTAACATAACCAAACGGCGAATATTGAAGAGAATATAATGTGTATGCCAAACTGGGAATATTGATATGCCATTTGAAATATATTCCCTTTTATTGAACTATTATTTATTATTTTTTAAATTATTTTATGTTAATTCATTTTTACTTTATTATGAGAAATATATCTAAATACTTTTAAATTATTACTAATAAAGTTTTTTGATATATTTCTTAAAATAATTCATTAATTGTACTTGACACCATTATGGAGTCATGCAAGTACAGAATTGTGTTTTGCCGTCGGTATTTCACATTCATGCTTCAATTTTTCTTTTCAAATGCATGTGTAAACATATGTAACAGGACATACATATATTATGTCGTTTACACATTTGTATGTATTTTTATGTAGATATGTACACTCATTACTTCATGTGAAATCTCCGTTGTCGAAGAACTGACGCGACGACAAAGCGTCACAACATTGTGTTGTTGGTAGAAAATCCGAGATGTGCCATACACACTCTTACAAACATACATCGCATATGGGCAAGTGCAAAGTCAATGTGTGTACAAAAAATTCGAACGTACTTACGTAAATTCTTTGACAAATACAGTCAATCCCGGTTAAGTGCCAAAACCAAAGATTCAGATTTTTTTTGCTTTGTAGTACACAAGCGATTGTGGTACTTAAGCGAGTGGTACCAAAAAAAATTATTTCTATGTATTTAAAAAAAAATTACCGTTTTCTTTAAAAAATTAAGAAAAAAAAAGTGAGATGCAGCAAGACACCGGCAGATAAGAGGGATTGGAGGAGTGATACTTAACCGGGGTTTACTGTATACATAAATCAGAGGAATATTGAATATTTTCTTTAAAAAGTTTCTTGAATTGTAAATCGACAAATTTACTATGTTGTCACTTTTATTCTAAAATATTTTAATACTCATATTTGAGGGGTTGTCACTTTTCCCTTCTAGAGGGAATATCAGAAATTTGTTCAATTTATGATTTTTAGCTTTTGCCATCGTCGCGAAAAGACGCTTGTAGGCAAACGCATGCTCGGGGAGATGTGTAAGGCGTTTGCTTTTATGAATGAAACGACTTAGCTTATTGCTTGTGCGCCAGCGTTCATGAATGAAAATGTTGTTGGTGTGTGATTTACTACAAATTTAGGATTTGTCAATTTGGCTGCCATATTGATTTCTGCTGCTGATGCTATTTGAGACAATTGTTATTTTTGTACAACAATGTTTGTATTTTTCTTATTGGCTGACGTACTTACATTTGTACGCTTAAATGTATGTAGATTTGTGTATGCTTTACTTATTTTGCGCGGTCATATGCATATTTGTACATACATACTTACATATAGAGCAGTGCTCTCACATGTATTTATTGATAATTGATAATATATTATTATATTATATAATATAACATATTGATGTACATACATAAATTATTAATTCTGTAAATATTGAAATTAGAAAATTATGAAAATAGTAAAATATTATTTATTGCATAATCTTTCACATTTTATCAATGTAGCATTTGTGCAAAATAATAATAATTTATCAATTTTTCATCATAAAAATCGTTTATATGGCAAAAAATAATCATGCATATGTGAAGTGGCATTTGTATTTCTTGTTTTCTCATTCATTTCATTTCATTTTTCTCTTTATATTGGTAGATACGTATTTTGTCAGAGAACTTTGTTAAAAATTCTCATTTCTGTTAAATAACAGCAAAACTATACAGAAAGTGGTGAACTCCTTGATCTCAAATTTTCAGCCAACCAATCGAGCATCATACAAAATTCAATTTGCACCTTCTCATTGTTTTAAGTTCTCTGCATGAACCGTCTCTGTCATATACGTTCTCTGCTAACATTTGAAATTGAATGGCCATTTGGTCACGGTTTATGTCCTTTATAATTTCTGATTGATATTTGTTTATTTGTGTTTGAATTTTAAAGAACTGTGAGTTGACTTCAAATAAATTCTTATTTATGGTGTTTGCTGTAGAATTGATTAAAGAAATTTGTGATTTTAACCTATTCTTGATCTGATGTTGATTAGAAAGTAACGTTTTGAAATTACTTTCTATTACTTCTTGGTCGTCGTTATCCATTAATCCAAATAGCATTTTATAAATAGATCCAACCCAATTCTAATGGGGCTCTTTTATGCCTTTTATTGGCTACAATCTTCATAGCGCTTTCCTAGAGATAAGGATATGACTTTGTATGCCTCTTCAAACTGAGATAAAAGCTGGCAATGATCTTTTATTCTAACAATGCAATTTGGCAACATATTATATTGTTCGAAATATGCATTCAGATCATAATATATGAGCAAATCCCAGGTAGATGTAATTACATCCATTTTTCCTAGTAAGTCCAGGTAAATTGTACTATTTTCAGGAAGTTTACTGACTGTTGCACTTCTTTCTTGGGAATAATGTATGTTCATACCGAGAGTATTTGTTGAAGTTTTTACAACTTTACTCCATATGGTAGGCTGTGTATTTTCATCTTTTATAATTACAACATCTCCTTCTTTTATATTATTTGTTGGAATGTGTGCAAATACTCATTTTGCCACCGATTCCAAAAATCACGATGCATTTTTGTTGTTAATTTCGATTTATTTAGCGTGGAAACATTGACATCTGTTCCCGAAGACGGGGTAGATATTATTGGTTTTCCTATTAAGAAATGTCCTGCATATAAAGGACGCAAATTTAACGAAGCTTCTATTTGAGCTAGAACTGTTGACATTACTTCAAAAGTTAGCTTAGTGTCTGCAACTGCTCTTTTTAAGTGGTGCTTCATCCCTTTAACTCCTGCTTCCCACATTCCTCCAAAATGTGTGCCTGCCGGGGGCGAAAAATGCCAAGTTATTTGTTCATTAGCCAAAATAGATGATACTTTTTATCAATCCATCTATTGGCACCCACAAAATTTGTTCCGTTGTCGGAGTAAATGTGAAGACTTTTTCCTCTTCTGGAAAAAAATCGTCTTAACGCTGCTAAAAAGGCTTCTGTTGAGAAATCACTTACAGCTTCTAGATGTTTTGGTTTTGGTGAAAGGTATACAAAAACGGCAACATATCCTTTGAATGTTTTTTGTCCGCGTCCTTTGGAACATCTCATCTGGAACGGCCCAGCATAGTCAACCCCGGTGTAGGTAAAAGGACTTGATGGTGATACTCTGAAGTCTGGTAAGTCGCTTATCATTTGTGTTGCTGTAACTTGGTTGTATCGTATGCACTTGCAGCATTTCCGTATGTAACTTTTGACTGCATTTTTTAATCCTATAATTCAATATTGCCTCCTTATTACTGCTTCTGTTAATCTGTTTCCACCATGTAGAGTGGAATGATGAGCATCTTTGATTATTAGCGAACTCAAATAGGATTTGCTTAGAATTACAGGATGTTTTTTGCAATACGATAACTCTGCGTTTGTTAGTCTTCCTCCAAATCTCATAATGCCATTTTTATCTAAAAATGGATTGAGGTTGATGATTTGACTTGCATATGCTTATGTGTTTGTCATTCACTCATTTATTCATTTCGTCTTTGAATAACTGCTTTTGAGTTTCTCTAATGATTACGTTTCTTGCTGATTGAAGTTCTTCTGCAGATAAATTTGTGGTTTGATGATTTCTTTGTTTTTTCCCAAATCGTAGTATGTACGCTACAACTCTTTGTAGCTTCAACTAATTAGAATATCTGTTAATTAAATTCTCCATAAATTCCGATGTTCCATTATTTGTCGTTAACAATGTTCTTGCTCAGTGATTTTCAGATAATTGAAGCCATTTTGGACCATACCACCAAATGTCTGCATTTAGAGCTTACATGTTACATTTTACTTGAGAAGTAAGTTGTTTGATGTCTCCAACACGATTTCGTATAAATTTGTCCTTGTTCTTTGAATTTTCAATCCAACCCAAGGTTATAGCAGAATAGATTGTATGATTAATAGTATGATTTTATCACTTTACTGAACAATTTAGCTAATAAGTGTGCTGCGCAGAGTTCTAATTGTAATTTCGGAATTGTTTTCCGATTTTTTATCGGGTTTACTTTTGTTTTTGCTGTGTATATTGCTGCTGCATAAGCCCTTTCTGAATCATCATAGAACCCATGTATTTGAATCTGAGAATCCATACAAGATCCTATCCATCTTGGAATCCGTACGTTTTATATTAAACACAATTTTTCAATGAAGTGCATCCATTTCTTCTGTAGATCTTCTGTGAGTTGGTTATCACAGTTGGATTGCAGACACCAAAGCTTTTGAATATATAACTTTGCATCTATAATTATTGTTGAAAGCCAACCCAGTGGGTCAAATATTTGTGCAAGTTGAGAAAGAACACTCCTTTTTGTGACACTTTTTGAGTTTTTCAAATTTATCTTAAATTGAAATTGATCTTTTTGTTGTTTACGATTGCTATAAATTTGTCCTTTATCAGCCACTGCTTTTAATGTTTGAAAGTGTTGATCCAAAAAATCTCTTATATCTGATAATTGTTGGATAATTGTTCTCTGTTTGCTCATATAATTTCAGACCTTCTATATATAATTTATAAATAGCAGGGCTTATTACTTTGGCTGAGTTCTTTATTAATACTCGAAGGACCAATGTTAAACTGTATGTAAATGCTAAAATTCCTTACCACTGGTGGGGGGCAATTATAGTGTTTCATTCAGAGAGAAGAAATGCATTCTAATTTTTATTTTTGAAGGCTTTATATACAATTTTTAAAACTATCTTAACTAACTAAATATATGTGTATGTGTGTATGTGAATATGTATGATACTCATTATTTATCTTACGTGATAATGGTGTTTTCGATGCACACAAGCAATTGCCTAAATGCAGTTTTAGAACCAATTGTGTTCAATATGTACATATAAATATGTGTATGTTCTTATCTTAAATCAATAGGGTTTTACTATTCACTATTGAATAGAATGCATGCGTATTGCATGTGTATTGCATGTCAATGCATTTTATGTGTTTTTTATGTAGGTCTTTCACTGCCTTGGCATTGTCGATGAAGATTCGATGGTGGGTGAAATGACTGGGGATGCGATGAAGCAACCGGCTTCGAACACGTGTCATGCAGGACCGTTGAAGTATCCCAGAAGAATCCGGAGCGGTGTCGATCGAATGCAGTTGCGCGCAGGAGGTTTCGTATCAACGAAGAAGGAAGCAGCTCGCTTAGGCATGTTGACGAGACGGATGTGATTTTGCGAATGTTATGATGTGGCGCTCAGCCCCGTGGACGATAAGCGAATGAAGATGTGAGGGCGATGATCCCGCCCTTTTTGTTAGGTGTACAGGTGCCGTGTTATGGTGTGCAGCTCAATTTAACATCCTGGGCCCCCTAGGCGAATATTTTGCCTAGTATTACACATATTGGCGGTAAAGGTTGACATTATTTCGGCTTGCTGCTGGTAGAATAGCCGAGGGGGCAGAATGTTAAGTGTAATAAGAGATTTTGGTTTTAGTCGATATGGATTTTGATCTACCATAGGTATTGATGAGCGGTGTAAGCAACCTTATTTTGCGTGTTTATTGATTTACTATTCCGATGACTGGTTATTATAGTAAAGCTTTATGCGTTTTTGTGTTTATTATTTTAATGGTAATATGGTAATCCCGAAACTCTATTGTCGAATTGTATTTGAGAATGTGTGTAACTATTCTGAGTGCTCGGGGGATCGGTCAATCGCTCAAGGATGTGAGTATCATCTAATTATTTGTATTGCGTCGCGCATGGACGAGTGTGTGTGCAATTGGATACATGTTTTCTAAGCATACAGTGTTTTTTCCGATCAGGTTAGAATAATTTCGTAATCGGAGTATCGAGATAATTTATATTTTGCCATGTTGAAATGCGTGTTCACTGTGTATACTTATTTGGCACTACCACATAGAACAATTTGAATTGGTACGCAATATGGATTTTCTGAGGCGTCGCCGAAGTAATCTGGTTTGCGTTGGTAATTTGGGAATAGTTCGCCCAACATGGTATTTGTAGCTGCGAAATTGCCGTAAATTGTGTAAATTGGGATCAGTTTTCTAAGCGAATATGTTTCGCTTGTTCGTCCCAGTTGGTTCCGTCTAGCCATAGTTTTTTAATCAGCACTTTTATCATTATTGGCGAAAGCCATCCTGCGGGGTCGAAGTTTTGCCACAGAGGATTAAATTTGCCTCTTTGTTTTTGGGGATAATGCAGATATTGAAACAGTAGGATATTAAAACTAGACAGATTCATTGGATCCTCTGTGTTGTACTGTCCTTTTTAGTCCACTTAGAATCCAACCAAATATAGTGTTTTGGGCTAAAAGGGTGGTTGAAATTTTTTCAACACCTTCAAGTATTATTTGCAGTATAAGGTCGCTACCTAATAGAATGTCTATTTGAGGGGGGTGTTGCAGTTGGGATCTGCTAGCTTCAGGTGTAAAACCTTTTGCCAATGCTTGCTATTTGTATGATAGCTTGGAGGCATGTTTGTTAGCTGCGGTAAGACTACAGATTCTGCTTTAATTCTCTTATCCGCTTGGGGAGAAATTAGGGTAATGGGGCAGATTTTATTAGAGTTTTGAACTTCTCTTCCGCCCATTCCTGTAATTTCAAAGTTGGTTTGTTTTGTTGGCAGTTGTAGCCTATTTTGTGCCCTAGACGCTATGAAAGATCGTTGTGATCCTTGGTCTATTAAGGCCCTAAGTTTAAACAGTTCTCCTTTTTAATTCAATAATATTTTTTATGTCCTTATGTTGATGTATTTAGATACACCCTAATACACGGACTTGTTAGTATATATTTATGTGCTCGTGAAATTGAGAGCTCGTTGAAGAGATCAATACACTTTGTACATAAGTATGTACGAATTGTTTGTACGTATGTATGTTTATTTTCTAATACAATTGAGAGCTCGTTGAAGAGATCAATGTGCTTTTAGTTTTTTTTTGTACGTAATCCTGCTTGTTTGTTACAAGGGGTATTGCGGGATTCATGCCAATGTGGACTTTGAAAATATGTGTATATTTGTTTTTAATAAATTTTTTATTATTTTTAATTTTTTAATATCTGGTCGTGTTAATTTTACCACAACGTTTATTGTTTTATTTTTCATGTAATTTTACAACTTTTTATATTGTAAATTTTTAATGTGTAATTGACCCAATGTATATATTGTATATAAGCATAAGCATAGATTATATGCAGGTATTATCTCTATGCAATTATGTTTATATGTTATTATATGTACTTATGTTAAAGTAAGTATAGATATAATAGGTATGCATATAAGTGAAACGATCTGTTAATTTCGTTTTGAATTTTTTATTTTCCTTTACAAGGGCAGCCGGTCTCAGCGGAGAGTTATTACAACTAATTTATACAAAGGCGACGCTAGCGTCTAAATACCTACACTGCTTGCTAACTTTAGTTGCTGCACGTTATTTGCCGCGAGAACCAATTCCGCTTATTGTCTTGTATTTTTATTGTTGTCACGCGCAAGACTATAAGTGTTCGATCAGCAATATGGCCGGAAGCGTTATTATTGCAGTACTGAACTTTTCTATGGTGTTATGTGCAAAACTGTAGACGCGCCGTCAGCAGATTACGTTGAAGCGATATGTGATTACGTTGAAGTGATATTTCTTATATATTGATTACCCGTGTTAACTTATATGCATGTTTGGTTTGTTTTCTTTATGTCTGATTCTCTTTATTTGTCTTTTAATTTTTGTTATATGTTTGTGCCTTTGCTTACTTGTTTTAAGCAATCCTACTTACTGTTTTTGTTAAAAATAAGGGGTATTGCCAGAAAATATTTGCAAGTAAATACTTGTATTATGTTTTTGTTTTTTGTGGTTGTGAAATATGTGTGTATGAAAACACAAAGGGAAGCTTTTAGGCATACAATAATTATTTACGTATTATATATTTGAATATATATTATATATTGTACCAGACTGGTTTTAATGTCAGCGGTATTTCGATTTTTACCGTGATTTATACCAGTTTGATAATCGTTTTTTATATTAGTGAAACAGTTTTACTGCTACAGGTTTTATGTTATATAAACCCTTTTTAAAACATACATACAAGTATTTACATATATAAAATAGTAAGTGAAATGAATACGCTCACTTTGGTTTTGCAGGGGTAGGCTTCTGTTTGTATGTACGCATGTGTCTTTCTTAGTTGTCAATTCCTTTTCCTCTGCTTCCAGTCGTGCTTGGTTTTTAGTGAGTTTATTATCATTTCTTTTAAATTCGCGCCCGTTTAAGTTGTTGGTGTTTATGTTTGCAATTAGGTATTTAGGTTTTAGTTTTCGCGCTCGATTTGTGTTGTATTAGTTTGTTGAACCCTTTTTTTTGTGTTTTGACGCACTTTATTTCAGATCGTTTGTTAATATGTTTTTTTTTTTTTTGTATTTATGCTTTTGATAACCCAAATAATAACCATCATCGTGTTGCGACCTTGAAAACTTTCTAAGGCAAATGGATGTACTATTCTTAATTTGTAGCAGTTCTAATTTTTAGTAATCATAGAACAACTTTGGAATGTTACACGCTCTTCTGTCAAAACGGCGAATTTTAGAACGTATTATCTTGCTATACGTTTCAGAGCATGTACGCTTCTGCCCAACGTATATTGTTGCAGATGACAACTCTTCTGAATTATTATGTTGAATTATGTCAATTGGTCTTTGTCCTTCACCTGGCGCTATAACTAAACGGTTATAGTCAAAGTTTTCTACAGGAATATTGTCCAAAAGGGTTTTTTGACCTCCTGGATTTAGCTCTGAAGGTAAAAGACCCGTGGGAATATTATTACCTGATGGATTGTCATGAGAAGTTTGTGCCGCATGAAAAGATTGAACCAATCAGGAATCCTCTGCAGATGCAACAAACAGAACTACTTCTTGGTTATTAAATTCTGAAATCCAGTTTTCATTAATATGTATATTGTGCTCACGATGCAGAGGGGTATTCACTAAGAACTGCAAAGCTTCCATTATCTTTGCGGGGCGTATGGTATCGATCATGTAGTAATGATTGTATTCCAAACGCCTTCTTAAGTGAATTTGTATAACATGAGCCTCATCAAAGGACCTTAGTAGAGATGTCGAAATATTGTTAACATTGAGCAAACTCTGACCTTGATATCCTAAGGGACGGATTGTCATAAGAGCCAATCTAGGAATTATGAAACGTTCTTCAATTTTGGTCAAACTTTTCAAACAATCCGGTATTTGAGGAAAGTCTAGACCGTTAGCTAAACATATTTTTGGAACGTTCTTTTTAACAATCGCATTTTTGCAAGTAGCACCAGAATTGTATTTTCCATCTCCTGATGGAAATTTTTGCATTAAAAAGAAGGCGGATGCAACTTTCGGGTGACCTTGCGCAATAGTTTCGAAATTTAATTTGCGAACTTGGTGTGAAAACCATAAGCCTCCACAGCAAATACGTATTTCATTAGGGTCCTTATTTGTATTTTGGAAATAAATGTTTTTGAAATCTGTTAAATTACCACTATTATCAGTTTCTATAGCATTATTTTCTCTCGTTAATCGGGTTCGTTGGGACTACCTTTGGTTTTTAATTTGCCTAATGAGTAGGTTATCTCTACAAAGGCGAACTTGAACTTGCCTAAGACGTCTCTGATTCAAAATTTCTTCCCTCCTACCCCTCCTACTAAGCAGTCGACGTTGTGTTTCTCTATCACGCTCCTCTCTCCTTATTTCAAGATTTCTCCTTACATGTTCTCTTTGTATTTGATCACGAATACGCTCTAAGGTCCTATACTCAGGCGCGAAGTTCTCTATGATCCCTAGTGTTCCTACTTTGTTCAGAGTGAATTTGGGGATCTTGCCGCCTTGTTCTATGTTGAACAGTATTTACTACTTGCTCAACAGATAGAACCTCCTATGTTGAACAGTATTTAAATTTTGTTCAAAAGACCGTACCTCGAGATTTCCTTGCGTGGTTCTATGTTGATTTGTATTGATAATTTGTTCGAACAGACGAACATCGGAATCTAACCTACGATTAGCGTTACTTACAGTATTTTGTGACTGCTCACTATCTCTATATAAAGTGTTTGCGCGAAGAACTTTCATACGTCTTCTATTCTGAAAACGACTTAGTAATACAGATTTTCTACTTAATCTAGGCATAATTAATTAATGTATAAAATACTTATAGATAATACTTATATAATTCAGTCCGTCCGGGTGTAAAAAGTTGGATAATAGGTGCTGCTCTTTTTCACTGTAATTCCTTGTAAGTCCTTGCTATGACTCCTTTGCTGTATACTGGTGCACATATGTATATGTGTTTGCTCGCCACTGTTTTTAATACGGTTGTGCTCGCCACTGTATATAATAATACTTTAAACACTATATAACTAATGCACTAAAATTAGCTTGAATAAAACACTTTGCTGGTAAAGAAATCTAGTGTGACTGAAACTACAAACACAATGTACTGATATTTATTATACTCTTGCAACATATTGCTACAGAGTATAATAGTTTTGTGAAGGTATATTTTTGTACACACAGCTTACGTAGTTTTGTATATCTATATATTACTATTATATTCACTAACATAAAATAAATAATATTATATTTAGTTATATTTATATTTTAGAAATTACTAGTTTATTTCATTGTATTGATTTTAAGTACTCGGAAACCCCCTCCTTAAATTGATTATGTCTAACACTTTTAAAACAGTACCTTTTTTGAAGGGTCTGCCCCTGAAGGCTCAATTAAAAATAACTGACATATTAGTTAGTATGGTATACACATCTGTAGAGCAGGTATGTAGATTTTCTTCTTTCTGTCTTAAGATCTAAACCTTCCATAAACTGCCAACGGCGCTGGGTAAAAATATAATTTTCTTGAGTTTACAGTTCACCTCATGACCTTCATATTAAAATGTGACGTAAAACTGAAATAATAGACAGTAGCATTTAAACGGATGGGGTCGCAGTTTATCTATAATCACATAGAAAGGGGTTTAATCCTTTTGATACTACAGAAACTTTTTTACATTGTTGTCTCGTATATTTTGTAATAAGTTGAACATAATGGCTGATAAATTATACCTATCCACTGATTATCACAAAATATTAGAAGAAATATATGTATATAAAAATCTATATCTATCTCGATTAGTTTTAGGTGATGCAAACAATCGTTTGGTGAACAAAACTATACTCTGTTGCAACATTTTGCTAAAGAATTCAACATTCATTATTCGATTATTATTTGGTATCTAATTACCTTATATTATTGATGATAGCTTTATTTAGTGTCAATATTATTTTTTTCTCCGAAATGTTAACTTTAATAAAAAGAAGCTATTTAACTCAAACATAATATTAGGTAAAGTAAAAAGTTCGTTCGGTTTTTTATTGATTTTTCAAAAGATGATAACTTTGTGTACATTTGTCCGATTTAAGTCAAATATGCGCCGTTTTGTTCCTGAACTTGTTGACAACGAGATGCCAACTTCATTATACCCCTCACGTAGAAGACTGGGTCCCTATTGCCAAAAAACTCGGAGAGCCAATTTTCACAGGCCTCTCTTGAGGCCAACTTCTCATCATTAAGCGCGTTCGCCATGGACAGGAAAATATGGTAATCACTTGGTGCCAGGTCCGGACTATAAGGTGGGTGCACTAGGACCTCCCATCCGAGCTCTCGGAGCTTCTGGCGCGTCACCAAAGACGTGTGTGGCCTGGCATTGTTCTGATGGAACACAATTCGGCCGCAGTTGATCATCGATGGCATTTTCTGGATAATTTCTGATAGAGGGCTCAATTGAGCGTTTGATCATAGGGGAGCAGCTCGTACTAAATGATTTCTTGCGAATCCCAGCAAACACGCAGCAAAACCTTCCTGGCCGTCAATCCGGTCTTGGCCACCGTCTGGGCCGCTTCCCCGAGCTTTGACCACGACCGTTTGCGCTCGATATTGTCGTAAGTGACCCATTTTTCATCGCCAGTCACAATCCGCTTCAGAAACGGGTCGATTTTGTTGCGATTCAGCAGCGATTCGCAGATGGAAATTCGGTCCATCATGCGTTAGTTCGTGTGGCACCCAAACATCGAGCTTCTTTTGAATCCAAGGTTATGCAAATGGTTCCAAACGGTTTCCTGGCTTATCTTAATTTCTTCAGCAATTAAATAAGTGCTCACGTGACGGTCTGTTTCCACTATTTCCATGATTTTATCGCAATTTTCTACGACATACCTCCCGACGCGTGGTGCATCTTTGACATCGAAATTATCGGAACGGAAAATAGCGAATCACTTTTGTGCTACACGTTCGTTTACAGTATCGGGCCCATAAACTAAATAAATTTTTTCAGCCGCTTTGGCTGCTTTTTCGCCTTGATTGAAGAAAAATTGTAAAATATAGCGAATTTTCCCTTTGCTGGTGTCCATTTTTGACGAGCGCTCACAACGTACTGAGTCAATCAATCGAAAAACTTTGAAGGACAAACTTTTAGCGCGAATAAACACGTTTTCAGCGCCGTATAGTATGGCATGATGCGACACGCAACACTAGTACTATGGACAATAACGCCATCTCTTAGTTAAAACGGAACAAACTTTTTACTTGACCTAATATATGTGATATAAATTGAACCAAAGGGGTAAGATTTAATATGTGGGGTATATGAGGGTGCTCTTGCACCAAAGGAGCGGAAATCAGTATATTAGGGTTATAAGGTTTAAACAAAGGTCTAGACCAATTTCATTCATATGCAGCGATATACCTCGTTATTTTTAAGAAAAACTGTCCATTTAAATTCATTAAATTATCAAATTAACGAAAAAAATTATACCATAAGTATTATGTGTGAGCTGGAAAATTCGTGGACTAATTTCGCCAAACGGAAGTTTTAATTTTCTACATAAACTATGTTGAAGATAGATTCAAAGGCCAGGAAATTCCTTAAAATCTTATATTAAAATAAATGTTGAGAAAGTATTAAACATGCATTATTAAATGAAATAGTGATTTAATTACAATCAAATATGGTATCTTCTTGACTTATATAAAAGGCCATAAACTTAGTCTCAGTTTTATTGCTTGAAGTGAGATATACATAAGTATGAATGTGATATTAACTCTACCAAAGTGGCTAAATTTTATGTTATAAGCTTATGTGGCAAACGTCTACCAAAGAATCGGAATTCATTATATGAAGCTGTGAGGTTTAGACCAAGGTATATACTAATTCCATTCTAATTCAGCGTCAAACTACATAATTTTTACGAAATCTTATCCACTTAATTTCATTCAAATATCACATTTTGATCAACCGGGACGGTTTAAAGTCAGGTGGAAAGACGCAAATCATATATATATTGGGGATAGAGAAAGATATTAATTTTGTCATTGCTCAGCTATACTCGAGAACATATTTTGAAGCAATTTTATATATAAAAAAATATTAATACTCACTGACCGACATATTCGGCATAAAACTGGTTAGAATAACGAAAAGCATTATAAGTAGTATATGGAAGTTGAGGGTAGTATTAACCCGATTTTATTAATGTTATGTACCGAATTTGGTTGAAATTGGTTAAGCAGATCTCAAGATATGGGTTTTCACCTAAAAGTGGGCTGTGTCACGCCCACTCTCTAATTTTGAACGCGGTTCCTATAAAGTCATCTCACATCATCCCAGAGATAAAATTTAATGTCTCTGGTGTGGATAGTGCTTGATTTACCGCGTTTTTAGTAGTTTTTAACAGTACCGTTATATGGGGAGTGGACGAAGTTGCCACCCGATTTCAACTATTTTCACACTGTAGGTAGAGATTCTAAAACTCGTCACTCACTTCCAGTGAATTTTGTGATTATAGCGTTACCGGCTTAGAAGATATGCACATTAAACCTATTAGGGGCGGGACCACGCCCACTTAAAAAAAAAATTTAAGTGCAGATGCCCCTTCCTAATATGATCCTGTGTACCAAATATGATCCTCTTGTATCTTATTGCGGAGCTTAGTTATGGCAATTTATTTGTTTTTGATTAATGGCGTTTTGTGGGCGTGGTATTGGTCCGATTACGCCCATCTGCAATACCAACCGTCTCACGGTACCAAGAAACATGTCTACCAAGTTTCATAAAGATATCTCAATTTTAACTCAAGTTAGAGCTTGCACGGACGGACGGACGGACAGACAGTCACTCGGATTTCAACTCGTCTCTTCATCCTGATCATTTATATATACATAACCCTATATCCAACTAGATTGTTTTAGGTGATACAAACAACCGTTAGGTGAACAAAACTATTATACTCTGTAGCAACAGGTTGCGAGGGTATAACACCGGAAAAACGGAAACGAATTCATGTACTCGCGTCGAAAATCTTTTAAAACTAAAATTCAGTTGACAATTTCTTCCTTTTCTTTCATTTTGGTGTAATTTCCCAACTAAAACATATATTAACTACAATTAGAGAAAAATCTAACTACTTGCGTTTTGGCGCAATTTCTGCACTTAAATATTTATAATATACAAGTACTTTTCCAATTAAAACCCACCTGCATATATTGTAAATACTCATGTATTAGCTTCAATATGTATTATCTTACTATTATTCTGCATTATTTTTCTCATTTAACAATCAAAATGCTAAATTTTGTAATTTTGTGCTTCGCAGTTGTAAAATTGTGGTGAAATCAGGTTATAATTTGTTTAGGTGAAATGCTCTAATGTTGGCGAGCAGCATGAACCTTTTCTATGATACGTTCTTTGCTCGAAGTATTATAAACAACCAAGTACGAAATTAATTTTGATTCCAATCACGGCTGGTAAAATCAGTTGATAAAAATGAAGTAAATTTAGGAAAGGGCGAGTCCTCGAACCGAAAGATGTTCTGTCGTAAGCGAATGGTTGCTAAAAAGAAGCGTACGAGATCCTGTGTAGTCCCTTATATATCTATTGATGTCTTCATGGTAGTGTGATCGTTGTGATGTTGTATTTGTGTGCGTGTTGGTGCGTGGTGTAGTGATGTGGAATGTATGGATGTGGTGAATGTGGTGTGTCTTATGGTGAGGGGGACTGAGTGACCATTTAGCCATCCCGGCCCCTCTAGGCAAAGCACTAGCCTAGTAGTCGCTGCAGCTGTTGTAGCCTTGCCACTATTCTGCTAAGACCCGTGGAACGACGTGGTTGTGGTCTAGGCTGTCGATGCCGTATTGATGCTCCATTCCGCGGGCGTACTACACGATTTGAGGGTTGAGGTCGTGTTTAGCGGCTGCGTAGGGTACATTCATGTTAATCTGTATTAAAGAGTTGTTTGATTATGCAGATTTGTCATATAAAGGCTACGGATGATCGTGTCACGGTATGTGGCAGGAATCAGTCGTCGTATTGATCGACCGTTATTTTATTAGTTATTTGTTATTTTTAACGATTGTTTGCAAGTTTTTCGGTTTTTTGCTCCTTGATTTGTTTATTTTATTGTATTGCGGTAGTATCGGTTGATAGTTTGCGACTTGCAGTGTCGCGATTATCGGCGGTTGGGAGAAAGCATAGCTTCACGAGCTGTCTAGTTAGCGTTCTACTTCGCGTACGAAGATCAACTACTCGTATATGACCGTCGGAGCCATAATGTAGCTTTTCTATGCGCCCAAGCTGGTATTCGGTAGGAGGTAGACAATCATCACGGGTGATCACACAATCTCCAACTTTTGGTGCTTGTTCAGGAGTCTTCCAACGGTATTGTTTATGGAGATCCTTTATGTATTGGAGAATATGTGATGGAGAATTTTAATTTTTTCATAGCGATTGAATAAGGATTGCGACTCTACACCTGGCGCAGGTATGGCCGGAATGGGTGTTCCTTTGAGAAAGTATCTTGGAGTTAAGGCTGTGAAATCGGAGGGATCTTGCGAGAGGATTGTGAGGTACCGTGAATTGAGAACGGCTTCAATTCGGATTAAAAATGCGGAGAATTCTTCGTAATTAATTTGTAATTTCCAACAATCTTTTTGAAGTGGAATTTGAAGCTTTTTACAGCTGATTCCCAGAAACCACTCATATGAGAAGCGTTTGGGGATATAAATTGCCAATTAATGCTTTGGGGCGCGTACTTGTGTACAATCTCCGATGAAACTTGTTTGATAAAGTCCACAAACTGTTTTCCGGTGGCTATTTGAGCGCCGATAAATGTGGTACCACTGTCGCTCATTATCTTGGATGGAAAGCCGCGTCGTCCCACGAATCGAGCAAATGCTGCAAAGAAAGCCTCCTTTGTCAGATTAGTACAAAGCTAAAGGTGCACTGCTTACGTCATAAAACAGACAAAGACAGCCACACAGCCTTTCATCAGAGTGGGAGACCTTAACTTGGACGCCTTTATTTGAAAAGGCCCAAAATTGACACCTGTGATGGAGAAGGCAGACCAAAGTGCAGCATTTCGGGAGAAGTGATGCCATAATCTGTGTTCGCATCTTTTACTTATGCGTGGTGCAGATATTGCACAAGAAATGCAATTCTTTATTTGGGACTTAAGTTGGGGAATATAAAATTCCTGGCGGACCATATGTTGCATGAAGCGATGTTCAGCCACAAGCATTAATATCTGGATATAACTGATGCGTAAGTCGATACTTCTCTGGTACACTTATAGGATGGCGTTCGCTACAAGGCGAAATATTCGTTAGGCTTGAATTGGCAAGCCGACCATTCACATGAAGTAGACCTTTCGTGTCGAGAAATGGGTTTAGAACCAATCTCTTATCAATAGGTTTTGATTCTCTCAATAGTGATATATCGCGGCTGAAGTAGTGCACTTGAGTATATGCGATAGGAGCGCCCTTTGCTATTCGCTCGAGGATATCATTATCCTGCAATACTGGAAGACAATGTGGGTTTGTTAACTTTCTGAGCATTTATGTTACGCATTGGCAGTTGTGACCAATAATCGGGAGATTCTATCAACCAACTAGGGCCGTTACATCAGAGGGTAGTGGTGGTAAGGTGCAGGGCTTTGCACCCTCTTGTTTCTAGATCAGCTGGATTGCCAGCACTGGCTACTTGTCGCCAAGTGGCTGATCCTACTAGGTCAAGTATTTGAGACATTCGATTGGAAATATACGTCTTCCAGCCAGGCTAGTACAATTTCCGAATCGGACCACAGATATAGTTTGTATTTCGCCATTGGTTAAATGAGTTAAACCTCCCTTCATACACCACTCTACTGGGAAAAATAGTGTCGCACCCTAATGCGACGCACCACATCTAAGAAGACTCACAGGGTTTCGTCTACGAGGCTCGCTACATCATTTTGTTCTCTTCGATTGGTCAACCCGTGAGATAATACTACGACAAGCAGCACCTTTCAGAACTCGTAATGCTGTTTCATTTCGGACATATGCGTTACCAACATAAATACGATAAATTTCATATAAATTTATAATTATATATTTAAACAATAATATTAAAGCCGTGTCAACCTTGTATATGATACAATCGCATTTTTATTTAAATTATCCACGCGATTATAAGTGAAGTGGTGAAATGTTTTAACATTGGTGGTGTGTGCTCTCAACGAATTGGGGAATTAGTCATGGTTCTTCGAGCATCACATAAAAGCACTATTGGTAAAAATACATATCGAACATATACGAAGTGCGGTAACTAGCGAAAAAAAGGTAGTGACGCAAACAAACAAAAAAAAAAACGACAGCACAAAATTGTGTTGACAAAGCAGAGAAGTGCAGTGGCAAGATATATGTACAAGTATATGTATAGGTACAAGTACATATCTACACACATATATACAGAAAATTCATATGCAATAATACCAAAATAACAAAAACAGAGGTGGCAATAAGTTCAAATCGTTAAAACACAAATAAAGAAACACATATGTAAATACACAGTGCAAAATTTGCAAAACATTTTAAACAAATAAAAAACTCACAAATCGGGCGCAAAACCTAAATACAATCTGCCAGAAACACAAACGAACGCGAAAAACTAAAGTACCTAATTCCCATAACATAAATAAAAACAATTTAAACGGGCGCGAATTTAAAACAAACAATAATAAACAAAAACAACACTCACTAAAACCAGGCACAACTGGAAGCGGAGAAGGAATTGACAAAAATGGAATACACACACGTACATACAATACATATATATTATCCCCTCAGAAAACCCCTGAGGGAGTATAAAGTGAGTCGTATCGTTTTCCTATTCTTTTATTCTATCATGCATATATGTATGTAAAAATTACAGTTTTATATATAATATATAGAACCTGTAATAACAAATACGTTTACCCAAAAAAACGGTTACCAAAATGTCACAGTCTCACAATGTTTTTTGCGGGAAAATCCGAACACAGTCGGGTATAACATATATTTCCAAATAGATACTTATATATTAAAACAAAAGAAAACAAATTAATATTAACTTATAGCCTAGCTACACACTTACCTTTGTGTATTCCAACGCGCCTATTAACAAACACAAAAAACAAATAACCTTAGGTTATAACAAAAACAAAAAAAAACAACAAGCAGGATTGCATAAAATACGTAAGCAAAAGAATTATAAAATATGAAAGGAAAAACAAGGAGAGAAAAAACAAAAAAAAATACATATATGCATTCTTATTATATCTATACTTACTTTATCATAAGTATACTAGCACATTAACATAATTGCACAAGTACCTGCAATTTTGGTTTCGCGCTCTCTTCGTAATGCGAACATCTGTACGCATATTATATGTATATAATCATAAGGCATAGAATCTGCCTGTCTACCCTACGCTGGGTAATATTACACTACTATATAAAATTTTAATTAACATTTTAATTTAACATTCACTAAAAAGTGATTTTCATATAAATAAATCAACATCGTGGTAAAAAAAGAATTAAAAGTTATATAATATTTTCTTAATTGTATTGTTTATTAAAACGCAAACAAAAAAACTCTCAATAAGAAAAAAAATACAATAACATAAGTGCATATGCATATGTACATCTTTTCAAAGTCCACATTGGCATATATCCCGCAATACCCCTTGTAACAAATAAGCAGTATTGCGTACAAAACAAAAACAATAAAAAGCACATTGATTCCTTCAACGAGCTCTCAATTGCATTAGAAAATAAACATGCATACGCGCAAACAATCCGTGAATACTTGTGTACAAAATGTTTTGATCTCTTCAACGAGCTCTCAATTTCATGAGCACATAAATATATATATATTCACAAGTCCGTATATTAGGGTGTACCTAAATAAATCAACATAAGGACATAATAAGTATTGTTAAATTAAAAGTGCGATTCTTAATAACTTAATTTAGAAAATTAAAATGACTCTCACAACAAAATATTCAAGATAAAATACAAATTAAAAAATTTATTTCGCAAGTAATTATTTAGCTAGTCCGAAAAACAACTGTTATAAACGTAAAAGAGTATTTTTTATTAATTATCATTTATCGCTGCGATTTTAATCAACTTTGATACATAAGAAAAAAAGTAGATAACATAACAAAAATGGTTAACGACGAAAAAAATCAAATTACACCTGCAGAAGCTACACACAAAGCTACAAAGCAAATAAAAGGCAAAGATATTTGTGCCACCAAATTTATTTCTGAGAGTGACAGGTTAACACGATAGTGCACTCGATTTTCATTTTCACCGATAACATCTCTGAATCGTTATTGGAAATAAAAAAACAAAATATTGACAATTTTTGGACTCGTCTCTAACCGGCTCATGATGCCATAGTAGATTATGACAGCTTAGACCTATCACGCAATTTTAAATCATCGGCGTACGCAATATACGAAAACTGCTTAAACCAGTCCCAAAAAAAAGAAAATCTATGATTTCTGATCAATTAAAGCTAATAAATGCAATTACACCTACTCCACATCCGAGAGTAGAGCTGCCACAAATACAGAATCACGAGGCAAGTTCAGGCATCCACCTCGAGGTGTCCGCATGTGACATAGAAACATTTTATAGAGATTATGAAGAACGGCCGCCCTTCCGGGACATGTTTACATCCGTATACATCAACCATCCAAAATTATCACATGCACAAAAATTGTTTCACCTTCGATACAAAACTAAAGGTCAAGCAGGCACAATAGTAAAACAGTTCGCACTAAATGACGACAGTTTAAATTTTGCTTGGGAAGCTTTAAAATCTAGATATGAAAGCGAAAGACATTAATAAACTGAATATTCTCACAGACAGCAGGGACCCTATACTGGTAAACATATGCATTACCAGAAAAATCGTTACTTTTATGGGAGCCTTTCCAACTACCCAGTACGAAATCGCTGAAAGGGTAGACACAAAAATTATTAAAACCTAAAACTATCAAAATAACCTCAATAGAATCTTCAACAGACTCCAAGCTAGATACAACAACAATATAAACAGAAGCTTATATAAAACACAATCGTTCACAACCGCACATAAAAAACATACGTCATGCGAACTATGCACAACAGGGTATAAATTACAATCGTGCGGGAAGTTCAAAAACTTAAAAGTTAACGAACGAAATAATTTTGCAAGCAAATTTAATTGCTTCTATTGTCATAAAAGACACCACTCAATGCTTCATTACAGCACATATCCCAGCTCACCCCAAAGCAGCGCTTATAAGAAAAGCGTTTAATTGAAAAAGCAAATTCCGAACATCAATAACGCGAAAATTGCCAAGAAGCACCATGCTACTGAAAGGCATTAAAAACCCAAACACTACACAGCGGAAATCAAAGTAGAGTACTATTGTACTACCCACAGCAGTTGTCTTCATCGAACACCGAGGAGAACCGTTTAAGCTTAGGGCCTTAATAGACCAAGGAACACAACGATCATTTATAGCGTCTAGGGCACAAAACAGGCTACCAACAAAACTAGCCAATTTTACAATCAATAAATAGCAAGGTTTCATACTTAAAGCTATTAGGACGCGATCTCATACCACAGATAATACTTGAAGGTATTGAGAAAATTTCAAACACACTTCTTGCATAAAATTCGGTTGGATTCTAACTGGACTGGTTACAGAACCAGTTTCCACACAAACAACTTAAATTGACGAAAGTTCAAAAAAATCCCTTAATTCACAATTAAGGAAATTTCTAGAGTTAGAAAAACGCTCCCTCATATCAAGTACAACCCCAGAAGATTAGTATTGTGGGGACTTCTACAAAGCCACAACTACTCGATCAAATAAAGGCCGGTACGTCGTACGACTACCATCAAAGTCACAATTTTCCAACATTCTACAAATTGTGTTAAAACCATAAATATATATAATTCAACCAAAACATCCAAATATATTACTAAATATTCCAAAAGAAAACTTCTGGTACACTAAATTCGTTAAATTTGAAAGGGCAACATAAAAATACAGGGGACTCAATGGAATGCGATATCTGATCAGTTTTCATATCCTACTGAGTCAATATCCGCATTATCCGCAATAATAATTTCGACCCCGCAGTATGACTTTCGCCAATTATGGTACAAGCGAAAATCCTGGTCACAGTTATGGCATCGATCTAAGCGCTCCTCATATGACTGGTTTATGGGAATCAGCTATAAAAAGCTTCAAATCCTACTTTAAAAAAGTATATGTCAAACATAAATATATCGAATTTACCACATTACCAACTCAAAAAAAAGCCAGTCTCAATTCACGGCTAATCACTTTACTCTCGCCTGATCCATCTTCAAAGGTTTCAAAAGAGCATCCATTCTGGCCATATCTGAGTGAGGCGTGGAGTCGCTAACCTTAATAAGCCGACGGTAAAGAAATTTTAAATAAACGATACAAATAATAAACTTATAAAAGAAACAACCGCAGAATACAATATATACGAAAAGCAACTACAACGTCATAAATCCGCACAATAAAATTGCCTACCTTAAAGCACTTAAATGAGCATCAAAATGCATACAAATTATATTTTAAAAATCAAAGCCGTTTTATGCACTACAGGTCAATATGGATATAACATTACTCCATCACCATGTGACCCACTGCGTGCTCGGCTACTTCAAAAGCAGTATGCCGAAATAAATACACATATCGTTTTAGTAAACATGTGTAAAACTAGGAAAAATATTCGCTTCGGGGTCCAGAATGGTTAAATAGGTTTTTCCTTCCTCTACATGTACACTCCACTATACCCGGGAAAATAATGGCGCACCCTAGAGAACACTCACAGGTCCTCGCCACATACGACGCCCCACACCTACTCAACATTTGAAAACACTACACATGATGACACACCACACAGCAACTTAACAAAAAGGACGGGATCATCGCCCACACATTCAATTCACAAAACGAATTGGTTTTCGTCTACGGGCCTGATCGCCACATCATTTTGTTCTTTTCGATTGGTCAACTACCCGTGTGATAAACTTCATAATTATATATTTATAACAATAATATTAGAGCCGTGTCAACCTTGTATACGATAAAATCGGTGGTGTGTGCTCCCTAACAAATTGGGGACTTAGTCAGCCATGTATAAATGCATTCGCACCATGGATACTAGTTTGGCTAGTAGTACGCTACACACAGTTCAAGTCGTAATAGACTACGTCTAAAGGGCCTACTTTTTATTTTGCCATCGAGGGATTTGTATTTGTGAGATATTATTTAGATTGCTCGCAAACTGGGACCACTTTTCTAAACGAAATGGTTTTTTTTGTTGATCCCAGTCGGTTCCATCTATCCATAATTATTGTATTAGTCTTTTGGCTTGTATCATAATTGGCGAAAGCCATCCTGCGGCGTCGAAAGGTATTGCCACAGAGAATAAAATTTGTCGGTTTGTTATGGCGGATAATGCTGATATTGACTCTGTAATATATGAAAACTGGTCATATATCGCAATCCATTGTATCCCCAGAGTTTTTGTTCTAATTTCCTTTTCGAATTTAAGGAAATTACTGCCCAACAGATTTTCTTTAAGTATATCCTTTAAGATATTACGGTTCGCCGTTAAACGACGATGAAGCCACTAATTACCCCACTGAATTTTTAGATTCCTTGAATGTGCCTGGTTTACCACCGCACAATTTGCAACTTAGGGTTGGCTCGACAGTGATCATGATTAGAAATTTAAACCAACTAAAACTGTGCAATGGAACACGTTTGGTGATAAGAAAATTGATGAGCAATGTGATTCCCGCGTTGATATTCAAAGAATTTTAAAGAAATTTAGAGACGAGGAAGTTCTTATTCCAATGCCGTTTGAATTTAAACGAATTCAATTCCCGATTCGTCTTGCCTTCGCCATGACGATTAACAAATCACAGGGTCACGTGGCATGTTTAGGTGTCGGTAAACCATCCGCTTTATTTGTTCTTACGCCTGGCAAAACAACAAAGAATGTCGTTTGCCACAAGGTGCTTGAATGAATAGAGTTAATCCGAGTGCATCACATGCTACACAACATACTTTATTTTAATCTTTTTTTTCTGACACGTGTTTGAAGTACTTAATTTTAATTTGTATTCTCTTTCTGTATGTATTGTTGATCGTAATTAAATACTTTTATATATCTATCTATGTTCATATTTATTTTGTATCATTGTTTTACCTTCATCAGAGCCTAAATTAGTTCAGCTAAAAGATAACACGACATTAATTGACTGTTAGGCGCTACGAAGTTCCCTGGTCAGCTAGTACATCTATACTAATATTATAAATGCGAAAGTCCGTTTGTTTGTTAAGCTTTCACGCAAAAACTACTTAACAGATCATCATGAAATTTTGTACATATACTCTTAGAGGTGTCAGAATGAACATAGGATACTTTTTATTACAAAATTTATAAATTTTTTACGGATTATTAAAAAAATTATTTTGGAAGATTATATATGTTTGGAAAATAAATTTGAAAATTTTGAAATTGAAAAACAAAAGTTTGGCAGAAATGATTGTTTGTCGAAAAAATTAAAAATGAAAGAAAACATAAATGTATAAAAAACGTAAATCAGAGAAATAACACAAATATTATTAGTTACTCTTATTAAATATAAAAATGCCTCGAAAGCGGAAATCGGCGCTGTCAAGAAATTCTACGCCGGTGCGTAAGGCTAAAGTTACACGAAATAAAGAATGTGAAGTTCAAGCAGAGCTGAGAAGGCAACAGCAAGCAGATCGACAACGTGTTTTGAGAGCAGCTGAAACTTCTCATCAGGCACGAGTACGTTCGAAAAGCCAAGCTTAGCAGCAGGAAGCTAGAAGAGCAACGGAAACGCAAGAACAATTGCAGTCAAGAAGAATTAATGATGCAGAAGTAAGAACCACGCGTCGTCGTAATTTCATAACTAAGAATTGGAATATATATAAAATATATTCTTTATATGGATCCATATCTACTATAATGATATCAGTTATTTATTTGATGGATTCGATGCGAGCGAAGCCGCGGGTAAAAGCTAGTATTGTATATATTACAATACAACAAATAAAAAATTATTGATTGCCTTAACTTATGCGCTTACATTTGAATACATATACTCTCAACAAGCACAAAAAAAAAAAGTCGCGGCTTACGTTGGCTGGTTGGTTCGCTTTAAGAAAAAACTGATTATCAAACGAAAGTTGATCAAGCCCATAATTTTAATTGTTTTCAATTTGATGGCAACTGAACCCGAAGATGAAGGCGATGATGAAGAATAGTTGTTGGGTGCAGACAACTCGAATCCGATGAAAAGGGCAACTTAAACAATGGACCTTGCACTGAGCGTGCCACCAGAGAAATTGACTCCGCCATTATTGCACCTTTTGGAGCCCGCCTTGCAGGGTCAGGACCCACTGCCACGTCGTGTTGCCAAATTAAGAATGGCTGTTATAGCCGAAGGATGCTCGGAGGCTATTTGCAACAAATATCTCGAAACCATGCGACGGAACATCTTTCGCTTTGAGAACCCGCCTTCCCTGAATTCATTTCGTTTTTATCAATTGTTTTTACTAGCGGTGAGTGAAATCGAAATTAATTTCGTACTTGGTTATTATGGTGGTATGGCTAAATGACCACTTATCCCCATCACCATAAGACACTGTCACACCACATTCACCACATCAATTCACATCCACATCACCACACCTACCTCCCATACATTCCACATCACTACACCATGCACCAACACGCACAAAAATACAACATCACCACGATCACACTACCATAAAGCCATCAATAGATATATAAGGGACTACAAAAGGATCCCGTATGCTTCTTTTTAGCAACGATTCGCTTGCGACGGAACTTCTTTCGGTTCGAACACCCGCGTTCTTTTAATTAACTTCGTTTTTATCAACTGATTTTGCTAGAGGTGATTGAAATCAAAATAATTTCGTACTTGGTTATTTATGTCCTTCGAGCCCTAGTGAACGGAATTATAGGTCATTAAACATAAAAAAAAAATAATAATAATTAAATAACGTGAACAAAATATAATAGCCTGAAGAAAATATATTGTGCCAAAAAATGAACAATTAGTGAAAAATAACCGGTTCTTTTATTGGAAAACAAATAAAAAAAACCCGTGGAGTGACAAAAAGTGAACAAAACAAAAAAAAACCAAAACGGTACAGTGACAGTTATTGGAAAAAAAAGTGCAGTGTAATTAAAGAAATATACAAATATATATATATATGTTATTTGTGTACATAAAGAAAATATATGTACGTATATATATATATATATATAGATATCTATGTATGTACATACATACATATGCAAAAAGCGAATTTGAGAGTTGAGGGACCGAACATATGTTCGAACACATAAACATACATATCTATACTAATATTATAAAGCTGAAGAGTTTGTTTGTTTGTTTGAACGCGCTAATCTCCGAAACTACTGGTTCGAATTGAATAATTTTTTTTGTGTTGGATAGTCCAGTTATCGAGGAAGGCTATAGGCTATAAACGAGAGAAATTATTTCATTTTGGAAGCCTTCCGTTGCGTACGCCGTGAAAACGGTTCAAGATACACAAAAAATATGTATTAAGGAATAATAGCCCCTTTAATCACCTAAAAAACAGTCCGCGATAGTATATGTCTATCTTTTAAGATTAACTCACAAAAACCGTTTTTATGGTACCTAATTTGGTCGAAATAATTAGTTTAAGTTGTATCAACATAATAATATTAATCTTTATTCAAATAAATATGTTGTTGGTTAAGAGTACTTCATTGTGAATAAAATTGTCTTTGACATAACTTAATTTCAACAAAAAGCTTTAAAGATTACAATGATAAATAACTCCGAAACAAAACCAACTCGCTCTCTGCGCTGGCCGGCAAACCGGGAGGGGGTGTAGCTCAACGAGATACCATGCCGCGCGGCTCACTCGCGCGGTCGGCTCCCTACCGAACGGTTGAATGCAGCGCTAATTTGTTTATGCGATCTAATTATCATCGTAATATAACTTTTTAAACACAGTTTCATTTTGTGGTTGTTTTCTATATAGTAGGTAATTTATTTGTTTTAGGATAGTATTTAGTTACACAATAATAATACTTTTTTGTTTTCATGTGGATTATTAATTTATAAGTATGTGTTTTCTATAAGTAGAGTATTGTTTGTTTTAAAAATAGTATTTAGTTTCTAATATTTTTTTTTTGTGGTACATAATACCTGTAGGTACCTAAATAGGTGTCGCCTACTTAATTATTCTTATCATATTAGGGTTTAGTTTAACGTATTTAGTTTCTAATTTTTTTTTTGCTTTAGATAAAACCTGTAAATAGGTGTGGTCTACCTATTTATTCTCATTAGATTAGGGTTAAGTTTAAGCATAAAGTAAGTTTACCTTATTTTCATTTTACGGTTGTTCTTTTGACATAGTCGTTAAAAATAAAAGTAATTAGGTTAATAATTATTAATCTTCTTAATCTTACGTTTCTTTTTTTTTATTACGAGATACGCTTTAGTTAAGTTTTCATTTTCTACGTTTTTTCTTCATCACTATAATGCCGAGAAAAAGAACTCAGCTTTCTCGGCAGACTGCTACTGCAAAGCGGCTGCGAGTTTTGCGCAGCAATGAAACTGAGGATGAAAATATGCACAGGTTGGCTACACAACGAGCAATTACTAAACAAAACCGTGCAAGGGAATCAAGCGTTGAACGTTCGCAGCGTTTAGCTTCACAAAATTTCCGAATTTTGGCGAACCGGCAACGGGAATCGAGTGCTGATCGTTCTCAACGTTTGGCTTCACAGAATGCCCGAACGTTGGCTAACCGCGATCGGGAATCGAGTGCTGAACGTTCTCAACGTTTGCCCTCACAGAATGCCCGAACATTAGCTAACCGCGGTCGCACAGCAAAATGCCCGATCAACTAGGAATAGAACTCGCAGACAACATAATTTATTAAATGCTGCTTTGGCTTATGATTGTACCGTTGACTATTCTGAGCTAAATGATATTGATATTGGAATGGATAAAATATGCAACTTATGCCAAGCAAAAAAATGGGCAGCTGAAACTCCTGGACTGTGTTGTAGTGGTGGCAAAGTAGATATACCTATAATTCCGGAACCAACATCCGTTTTGAAGGAACTGATATCAGGCTCACATCCATCATCTAAGCATTTCTTAAATCACTCAAGACAATATAATACATTATTTCAGTAAATGGAATCAAATCGTATGAAACCTTATACTGCTTGATGAAAGAACATATAAATGAAAGTTCCTTTCAAATGAAATTAATCAACGACTCAACAGTCAAAATGAATTGTAGAGAGTCAAATGATTATAAAGAAGCAATTAAGCTACTTAAAGAAAATCATTTGGATTTTTATTCATATGAAAATAAACAAAAAAGACCAGTAAGGGTAATGGCTAAAAACTTGCACCACTCATGTAATCCTATCGTTGTTGGATCATTTTTAGCTGAAAAAGGGTTTAAAATTATCTCTGCTATCAATAAATTGTCATGGAAAGAAAAAAAGCCATTGAATATGTTTATGTTGACATTTAGCAACGAAGAAAACATAGAAAAAATAATGAAAATAAGTCATATACTTGGGTGTAAAGTGGAAATCCAACCAATGATAGGAAATAAACTGATCCCCCAATGTAAAAAATGCCAGGCCTTTGGTCACACGCAAAATTATTGCTGCAAAGGGCCAAGATGTGTTAAATGTGCAGGCAATCATCTTACAGTAAATTGTGAAAAACCTCACAACCAAAGAGTAAAATGCGTCAATTGTGGCGAGCCACATCCAGCGAATTACAGGGGATGCGTTGTAGCCAAAGAACTGCAAAAAATCAAAAATAAAAAGATTGATAATCCCAATTTGAACAAACATATCCCAAAAAGCTGCCAGCGTTCAAAATAAAACGGACAACGTTCAAAAAAAACCAACTTATGCCTCTGTAGCTGCATCAGGTACTAAAATGCAAGGTATTGATACCAAAAAAGGGGATATTAGCCAAAACCTTCAACTCATTCTTGATAAAATGACCAACCTAGAAGACTCTTTTTCTAAAATCAATAAAAGGGTTAATAAACTTGAGGTCTGTACTAAAAAGACTGCACCTAATCAAAAAAGAAGGTCTTGATGGCTAAAACAATTAAAATTATGTCATGGAATGCAAATGGGTTGCTCAACCATCACCAAGAAGTACAGACAATCCTGGACATAAATAAACTAGAAGTGTGCCTGATATCAGAAACGCACTTTACTAAACAATCTTTCATTAGATTTAAAGGATATAAAGTCTACCACACTATACATCCAGAAAATGCAGCAAGGGGAGGAAGTGCGGTAATAATCAATGAAAATCTCAACCATAATGAGCAAATGAAACTGGAAGCGGAAGATATACAAGCAACGGCAATAAACATTAAAACAAAGAATGGTAACATTACGGTAGTTAGCTTGTACAGCCCCCCGAAACACAATATTAAGTGTGATAGATATGAAGAGTTCTTCAAAAACATAGGAAAACGATTCATCATTGGTGGTGATTTTAATGCTAAACACACGCACTGGGGATCGAGGCTCATCACAACTAAAGGAAGGGAGTTATTAAAAGCGGTTCAAATATATGGGGGTGAAACCTTATCAACGGGCAAACCCACATACTGGCCTACCGACCCAAACAAGGTTCCTGATCTTATTGATTTCTTTATCATAAAAGATGTTTCAAGCAATTACATGAAAATAGAAGATCTTTTCGATTTAAATTCAGATCATTCGCCGATTGTTCTAACTTTAAGTGAAAACATTATAATGAAGCCAGCTAACCCATATCTGACTAACAAATGGACTGATTGGGAAAGCTTTAGAATTTTACTTGACCAAAGAATTGAATTAGCAGTTCCATTACAATCTGAAGAACAGTTAGATCTGGATGTAGAAAAACTGACCAATGATATCCAGTATTCAGCGTGGCAAAATACATCTGAAGTTTGTTTAAGACCAAAAGGTAACAATTATCCTAAAGAAATATTGGAACTAATTTTTGAAAAAAGAAAAACGAGGAAAAAATGGCAACAATCCAGAGTCCCACTAGATAAAACTAGACTGAATAACTTAACGTCTCAATTGAGAAACGAAATTAAACAATTTAAAACGATACCATGAGTGCGTTTCTATGTGAACTTACAAATGACTCAAGTACTGAATATTCACTTTGGAAGTCTACCAAAAGACTGAAAAGACCAATTATGCAAACCCCTCCAATTAAAAACATTGATGGTAGCTTTGCTAGAAATAACTATGAGAAAGCATCCAGATTTGCTGAACACCTTGAAACGATTTTTCAACCCAACACGATGGATGACACTACACTGTTACCAAACATTATTGCACAAGAAAATATGGAAATACCACGGGTCACTCTAGCTGAAATCAAAAAAGAAATTAAAAATACCATGAACCTCACCGGCCAGATACTTAGAGAACTACCAAGGAAAGCATTACTTAAAATAACCAATCTGATTAATGCATCATTCAGACTACAATATGTACCGTCATTATGAAAAGTGGCTGAAGTTATTATGATACCCAAACCTGGAAAGCCACCCCATGAAACCACATCATACCGACCAATTTCTCTGCTTCCGGTTATGTCCAAATTGTTTGAAAAACTTTTATTGAAAAGATTAAAACCAATAATTGATGAAAAAGATCTTATTCCAAATCATCAATTTGGTTTTCGGAATCAACACTCTACAATTGATCAGGTTCATCGAATAACTGATACAATAGAAAAAACATTAGAAGAAAAAAAAGTGTGCTCAGCAATATTCCTTGATGTAGCATAAGTTTTCGATAAAGTTTGGCATGCAGGATTGAACTATAAACTTAAAATGTTACTTCCAACACAATTCTCGAAAATTCTGAAATCATATATATCAGAACGCTATTTCAGAATCAAACAAGAGGACGCTTTTTCTGTCCTAAAAAAAATCCAAGCGGGAGTTCCGCAAGGTAGTGTATTGGGACCAGTTCTTTATCTCTTATATACTAGTGACCTACCAACATTTTACGAAAATATTGTTGCTACATTTGCTGATGATACTGCAATTTTAGCCGTTGGCGACAATAATATTGAGTCAACAGAAAAATTACAAAAAGGCATTGCAGAAGTACAACGCTGGACAACTACTTGGCGCATTAAGCTGAATGAAACCAAATCAGTGCATATCGATTTCACCAATAAACGTATACAGCACAAACCAATATTTATGAACCAAAAAATAGTTCCGTATGAGAATACAGCAAAATATCTTGGTATGACCCTTGATACTAAACTTAGGTGGAAATCACATGTCAAAAAAAAACGAGAAGAACTAAAACTTAAGTACAGAAAAATGTACTGGCTATTAGGCAGATATTCTGCCTTGTCAATATACAACAAGCTACTCTTGTATCAACAAGTCCTTAAACCGATCTGGACTTATGGTATTCAACTCTGGGGATGTACCAGTCAAAGCAACAGATTAATTATCCAAAGATTTCAAAACAAAGTACTTCGTGGTATTGTTAATGCACCCTGGTACATTCGCAATGACAACTTGCATACGGATCTGAATGTAGAAACTGTTGACACCGTCATCAAAAAGTATGCTCAAAGTCATGCACAACGACTTCAACAACATATCAACATTGAGGCTCTCCAGCTCCTTAATAATGATGGCCTTACCAGAAGATTAAAGCGAGTAAAACCTTTCGAACTTTTGTAAAACAAAAAAAAAAACAAAAAAAAAAAAAATGAACTATAAAATAAAATAATCATTGTTCAGGTCTCACTAAAATAGTGACTATAATACATACATATGTATAAGTTTAACATCTGAAATGAATATCATAGGATAAGCATTTTGTAATTTTAAAACCGTATAAATTTAAGTCAGAAACAAATAGTTTATTAGTATTAATTTACTAGATTGCTATAAAATAAATTCCCCAAAGGGGTGTTTTTACAAAATAAAAAAAAAATAAAAAATTTTAGATAACTTCATTTGGTGCCAAAGAAATTCGAGAGGGAAACTTTATGCCCACTTTTAAAGTCCAAGGGCAAGTTTATCATTTAATCGGTGACTTACTTCCAGCTGTAGGGGCACAACCCGAATTCCTGCAAATATATTTTGTTTCCCATGCAGATCAGGTATCCTTGTGCTCAAATTTAAACCCAAGCTTGCAAATCGATCTTATCGACGTTCTCCAAACATATCTTCATGATCATAATACGTATATTCAAAGTTTTAAGTACAATCTAGAAAATAGACCACCGAATGATTTAAAACTTATCATTCATGCTGATGTAAAACCTCCTAATGAGCATAGAGGTCGGTATAATGCGCCGGTAGTAGATGAGGTAGCTGTTCTTATGATAGATGAAGACAAAGGTCCCCGTGATATTGTATTGACTGCGAGAGATGGTCGACTTCAACGTGTTTCTGAAATTCATAGATCTTATGACCCGCTTCAATATCCCTTACTGTTTCCCTTTGGAAACGACGGATACTGTATTAATATTCCACAGCAGAATACTACGGCTACATCTAAAACTGTTTCATGTATGCAGTTTTATGCATTTAGATTCATGGTGAGAATAAATGACTTTAACAGTATACATTATTTCAAAGGATTATTCAACCAATATTGTGTTGATATGGCGGCAAAAATGATCTCTGAGAGGCTAGACTTCATCAAAAGAAATCAAAAAAAATTGAGAGCACAAGAGTACATTCATTTAAGAGATGCCGTCGTAAATGATGGACATATAAACGCTTCTAATATTGGCCAGCACGTTATATTGCCGTCGTCATTTACAGGATCCCCCAGATTCATGAATGAAAAAAGTCAAGATGTCATGACATATGTCAGGAAATTTGGAAGACCTGTCCTCTTCATTACATTTACATGTAACCCCGAATGGCCAGAAATAAAAAGTGAGTTATTGCCCAATCAACATTCTTATGATAGACATGATTTAATTTCTAGGGTATTTCATTTAAAACTCAAGAAAATGATAGACCTATTAACGAAGAAAAATATTTTTGGCCCATCGAAAGCCTTTGTTTACAGTGTAGAATGGCAAAAAAGAGGTTTACCTCACGCCCACATTTTATTGTGGCTGGCTAACAAAGTTCAAACAGATTCTATAGATGCAATAATATCGGCTGAAATACCTGACATACAACAAGATCCGATTCTTCATAATATTGTCATAAAAAATATGATACATGGTCCTTGCGGATTTCATAATCCTGCATCACCATGTATGAAAGAAAACGTTTGTTCTAAAAAGTTCCCTAGGCATTTTATTTCGGAAACACAAACGGGGGATGACGGTTATCCAACCTACAGACGCAGGTCTCCAGATAATGGTGGAAACACAGCTATAATTCGTGTAAAAGGTACAGAAATGACCGTGGATAATCGTTGGGTGGTTCCCTATAATCCACTGCTATGACGAATTTTCAATGCACACATTAACGTAGAGTTTTATCAATCGGTCAAAGCTATTAAATACATCTGTAAGTATATTCATAAAGGTTCTGATCAAGCCACATTTTCGTTACAAAGTAATAACGATGAAGTAGAAAAATATCTAAATGGTCGCTATATAAGTTCCTCGGAGGCGTTTTGGAGAATTTTCCAATTTTCCATTCATGAAGGTTTTCCGGCAGTACTTCATTTACTAAAACTGAATGTTTTTATTTAAGAATGTTATTGCATAATTCGCGGTCCAATGTCATTTCAACATCTAAGAACCGTGAATGGTGTTATTTTCCAAACGTACCAAGGCCCTTGCAAGGAATTAGGTTTACTGGAGGGAGATGAACATTGTCAAAATACCATGTCCGATGCTATCATATCCGAACCAGCTACAAAATTAAGAGAATTATTTACCATTATCCTTATATTTTGCCAATCATCTGACCCCTTAGAGTTATGGAATAAATTTCGTGATGCTTTATGTGAAGATATATTAAACAGAATGCGTAATGAGAATCAGGATATGACATTATCATATAATGATGATATATACAATGATGGTTTAATCATAATTGAAGATAAAATTCATGAGATTTCAGATAAATCCCTAACCGACTTTGGGCTTCCTGCAGCAAAAAGAAATAATTCGCTTCTGGACCCGTTAGAAGTAGCGTTGCGGAAAACCATATAACATAACTGAATTAAATGAGTATATCACACAAAATGAACCAAGATTAGTTAATGACCAGGTGACAACGTATAATTGTGTCATGAAAAGTGTTCGTTTTAATGAAGGAAGAATTTTCTTTTTGAATGCTCCCGGTGGGACCGGCAAGACGTTTATCACTAATCTTATATTAGCAAAAGTAAGGTCTCTAGGAAAGCTAGCCTTGGCAGTAGCGTCGTCAGGTATTGCTGCAACCTTATTAGCAGGTGGACGCACAGCTCATTCCACTTTTAAACTGCCCCTAACTGTGTCTTTAGAGAATGATAGCGTGTGCTCTATACGCAAAAATAGCCCTTTGGGGAAAATTTTACAAGACGTCAGTCTAATAATCTGGGACGAATGTACCATGATACATAGAGCTCACGTAGAAGCTCTAGACAGATCTCTTAGAGATCTTAGAAGCTGTGATAAAATCATGGGTGGGATTGCTGTTATGTTTGCTGGGGACTTTCGCCAAACTTTACCGGTAATAGTAAGGGGAACTAGAGCAGATATTGTGAAGGCTTGCCTTAAAAGTTCTCCATTATGGAAATTTGTAAATATTTTAAAATTATCGACAAATATGAGAGCACATTTGGGGGGAGGTTACTTTCTGTAGGAGACGGGAAAATACCTCATTCTAATCATAAAATTGAAATTGATTGCGATTTAAGAGTAAAAGTGGGTAACATCGAGGAATTAGTAACTAAGGTATACCCTGACATCAGCCAAATAGAAAACAAGGACCATTAATGGATGTGTCAAAGAGCAATATTGGCGGCAAGAAATAGTAGCGCTGACGAAATAAATGATATCATTTTCAGTAAACTCCCAGGAGATATTGTAACCTACACATCCATTGATACCGTGATGGATCAAGAAGATGTAGTTCATTACCCACAGGCGTTTCTCAAATCCTTGAACCCAAGCGGCCTTCCCCAACATTCTCTTAAGTTAAAAATAGGTGCCCCAATAATTTTACTAAGAAATCTGAAACCACCAAATTTATGCAATGGGACCCGACTTCAAGTAAAATTTCTGCGCAATGACGTCATCGTTGCAATAGTTTTGACTGGTCCAGCAGTTGGTCAAACAGTGCTCATACCTCGCATCCCAATGATACCCAACGACTTACCTTTCAATTTTAAAAGAATACAATTTCCGCTTAAATTATCTTTCGCAGTCACAATAAATAAATCACAGGGGCAAACATTCAAACACGTGGGGATCGATTTACGCCAAGGCTATTTATCGCACGGCCAGTTATATGTCGCGTTATCAAGATCGGGTTGTGGCGAAAATCAATATGTTCTTCTGCCACAAGATAATAACACAAAAAATGTAGTATATGCAGAAGTTCTTTAAAATAATTAAATTTAGTTTAAAAATTGTACAGATATAGTTTGGAACTCGAAAAAAAAACATAGTTTTTATCCTGAAAATTCTGCGCGAACTCGACCATTCCGAAAATCCCGCGAGAACGGGAACTATGTGGGAAGAACCAAAAATCTGCCGGAAGTCACTATTCCACGCGGACGAAGTCGCGGGCAAAAGCTAGTATAACATAAAAGTGGAAAAGCGGATAAACATATTAATATGCCAAAAAACAAAAACATAAAATCAAAACATATTTACACACAAAATTAAACGGGCGCGAAACCAAAAAACAAAAAATCGAAACGCGGCGCGAATCCCAAAAATATACATAAAAAACAAAACATTAATAATCAACATCAAAAAACATAGAGAGAGAGCTGCAAACAGGCATCGGAAAAGCTGGCGATAAGGCAAAAAGGGAAAATCAGAAAACCCTCAAAAAAAAACACACATCCATTCTCCCCAAAACCCCCTTGAGGCGAGACAAAGAAAGTGTATCGTTTTAATTTTTTTTATTAATTATATATGTATGTTTGTAAATCCTGTATACTGTTAAAACTAGGAAAATCCTTTTTAACACGTCGAAAACGCAAATTACGCAAACGAATAATTTTAGTACTATATACTTATATTTTTCTTAACGTTAACGGAAAATTCCAAAAAACCGATACATAAAAAAAAATAAAAAATCGGGTGAATATACTTATATACATATGTACTTATATTATATAATACTTATATTTACATATATATGTGTATATTAGACTGCTTGTTTTTTTTTTAACTATTTTTTTTTTTCGATCCCATGGTGAAATTTTCTTGGAAATACCAAAAAAAAAAATTTCCTAAAAATTTGGGACTTTAATTTTAATATTAAGTACTAGACCAAGGCCTGTAAAGATTTCCCATATAAAATACACGTAAAACTTTATTTTTGTTCTTTTTAATTTTATAACTCAGCGGCAGTTGATGGGATTATCTCACCTATCCTCAGAATTGAACGCTCTACAAAAGTCTCCATTGCGGTAAAGTTATAACTTGCACCTGCGGGGTAGTACGGGCCCCCAAACCTAATTTTTCCATGAAATTCGCGTTTTTTTTGGAACTATCTCGTAAACAACACTAGCTACACAAAATTGTAGGACATTTAATTTCCTACAAAAAAGTCGTTGGCACCAAATCGATAATATTAATACTCTTTGAGATACAGAGATTTTAAATTGAAGTGGTAATTACTTTTTATGGATTTCTGAGCTTAATTGTTAAATTATCAGCTTTTTATTATAAATTATGAATTTTTCATCAAAATAAATAGTTGTTAATAAAAATGACTATTTTCAAGTATAATTTTCATTAAAAAAAAAAAACAATTCATTTAATGATGTTTTCAATGAATTACAAAACTGTGGGAAACAACAAAAAATCTAATCTTAAGTAAAGTCTCATCTATAAACACAATTATTGTACTATAAAACTTTTTTCCTCGAGTAAGTAGATTTTGTGCACAATGGATACTGCGAGCGATGATTTTGTACTGTTTGAAAAATTTTTTGTCTTTCGTCTTCATTATGAGTCAAAGCTTCATTGAATTTCTGAGTAAGGGCGACTCCCCGTTCAGCGATATCATTTACCACTTTCAAGTTTTTAAATTTGTCAAGACATTTTTGGTAATCAGGATTTGATTCCCATGTATGTAGTTCAGTACTTAAAAATTCATAAGAAAGGTCAAACTGTTTAAAAATGAACGTTGAGTTTGGAGTAACGAAGTCACTGATGTTGTTGTCAGCAATTGAAGAAATTAGGTTGTAAGGCACTGAAAAATGCTTATTCGATTTCTCGAAAACTTCATTACTGTTTAAGTTTTTAACCATTTTCAATTTTTCTTCTGGTAACACCGTATTATCGAACAAAGCCAAGCAAGCTAGTTGTTCGTGCAAATACCACAAATATCTTGATAGTTTTTCAAGTGCTGCATTGGCAATTTCTGGATGTATTTTTCGATATTCGATGAGATCTTTTATCAGTTGCAAATCAGAATTTGGGGCTTTTACTGCATTTGGAGCATTAAACCATATTTTAACGTAAAATAATACAATAAAAAAACAGACTTTACGTAGAATATCTAGTACTGCTGCTGATACTTTGAACTGTTTAAGAAATAAATATATTTTTAAACAATAAAGTGCTTTTGAGAGCCATCTTGCATAATGACAAGCCCCAGGTGCTTTAAATTTTACGTCTTGATTGTTAACACCACCCAAAAAGATACTGCTCAGCACTAGCAACTCTTTATATTCGTTTCTTGGTTGATTATTCTAATTGGAAAACAGAGAAAGGAATAAAATGTGAGAAAATTGTAATTACTTTCAACAGTTAATGTAATTTTTTGGAAAGTAAACCAGATACGCGAATAAAACTTTTATCGGTTAATAAGTTTTTCGATAATGTTAAAAAAGGGATAGAATTTACAAAATATTCAAGCAAAAATAGATCTAAAATGTGTCAATTGAATAAAAAGTAGAAAATTAAAAAGTTATTACTTCGTATGTGTTCTCAATCCGCGCAAAATAATGTCAACAACTAGTTAATAACTGATTATAGGTAAATAATAAATTTCGAAAGTGTAAAATTCTTCATATGAAATTAAAATCATTTATACCTTTAACTGATTCTCAATAAATTCAAGAATATCTTCTCTTTTGACATTCAAGATATCGGCAATTTCTTCATCATTTGTACCGATTTCGTAAACGGAAGTATCAATTTTGTCCCAATTATCTCGAAATCGTTTTAAGATAGGTATATTTGGGGCACTTGTGACTGGCCACGCAACTTCTACGACATTCCGTAACATTAATTCGGACATATGATGACGACAAGCGGGATACAATAAATCACGATCTATTTTTTGCTTTAGTAATGTACAAGCACCGTTATAATCACCTACAACAATTCATGTTTTGATAAAATAGTATTAGATGTTATCTCAAAAATTTATTTTAACAGTATAATGATTTACCAGTATTTGTGGCAGTGGTATCAAAACACATTCCTTTTATGTTGTCGCAAATATTCCATTTCGTCAGAGTTGCAAAAACTGTTGAAGCTTGACTTATCCCTGTACCATCAGAAAGAAACGGGGCTTCTAATATTCTTTCAGTGGTTGTTCCTGATATGAGTATCGAAAGCCGTTCTGCTTTTAATACTCTTTGTCCTGTAGACAAATTTTTCCCATCCCAATGAACTATGCAAGGTTCTACAATTTCTTTTTTTTTTATTAAATCAACAATTTCATCTCGCTTACAAATGCGGGCATTTCGTATTGAGGAATAACTAACGTTGGATCTATCAATATCTAGTCCTAAACTCGTAATGACAGCTGAAATAATGAACATTGCGTTTCTATCACTAATTTGAGTACGATCTAGGGCTGATACCAGCTCTGGAGTTAAAATGTTGATTTTTTTCATTTTAGGAGGTACAGGGAGTTCGTCCTCAAAATCCGAATAAGTCCGTTTTAACCCACTCGAATGTGATATCTGACTAAGAAGACTTGATATCACCGAGTTTTGAGATAGTTTTAAGCCTGAAATAAAATATTACCGAAGTTGAATTTATAAATATAACTAATTTTAATATAATTTTCTTTTTATTGCCGCAAGAATAGTTCAACTAAAATATTCTAACGGATTTCTCTATAAATCGTCTAAATATAACTCACTCTTGAGTTCGATCACTGGATCGTTAAATAAAACTCCCAATTTAATGACTATACACTTATCTTTATTTCTAATTCCAACAACTTAACCCTTATTGCTCGTTATTCGATCTTACCATTTCTTGCTTATGTCTCAATTGTTCTTATCACGACAACACTCTAACTAGAACTGTGTATGCTGCACAGTCTGGCAGCTCTTATATAGTAGATTTTCAATAAAACATCGCTTCTAGAACATTCTGGTAATTACGAATTCGCTAATTAGTTGCTTCTTGCAAATTATCGTCGATTCGATTTTGTTCTATCATCCGTGTTCGTCACAATATAAAAGAAAGTAATTTTTTTATAACCCGGCCATTATTGTTGCAAAAATTTCGGATTCGAAAAAATTATTATAAGCAAACTCTCTCCTTTATGCGTGAAAAATTATTGTGACAGTTAAATAAATATTTGATTTCTTACCAATATCATTTTTGTCATAGTCCTCCTTATCTTCCGTAATTCCCTGCTGTTCTGACAAAAAAGAAGTATCTGGTGAGTGGATATTTACTTTTCCATTTTGACATTCACACAAAAATTGTTGAAGACCTTCTGGTAATTTTTTAACCGCCATAGAACTCGAGATGTTGAACAATTTATCAAGTTTTTGACTGAACTTTTCAACATTCATTTGTTGTTTTTTTGACCTTTTCTCTCTCTGACGATGTTTTTTAATTAATAAATAGTCAGAGAAAAATGTTTCTAACTTTTGAATACTATGCTGAGGACGAATTGTCGGCATCATAAAATTTTTCCAAACAGCGTTAGTATTACTGATAACACTAGAAGCACTGCTTCGTATAGTTATTTTCAAAGACTGATGCTTATAAATAAATAAACTTAACACGTCACGATAGGATGGTAACTTATTAATATTTATTTGAGTTGTTTCAAATCCAATTAAATAATGGTAAATACTTTTATTATCTTGTTCACACATTTTTTTAGCACAATTAGTTTACCTAACCTCAAATTTAATGCAAAAAACGTTTAACGACGTTAGGCCGCTCAGTAGTCGCGAAGCTTTGTTCTTACTCTCGCGGAACTCGAACGCGATAACAAAGAAAGCGCTGCAATTAAACGGCAAATTTGTAAAACTCAGGTGAGGTGGAGTAATAATATACAATGCCTTGGTATTTTACGTAAACAAAAATTTATCAGTATCATAATACAAAGAGTGAAGAAGTACAAATCATCCCATCTTTGTTTTGCTTATTTTTATCCCACTTTTTATAAAAACTTTAAGTGCAGTAGATGATTAACAGATAAAATAAAAACCAGGAGAGAGTTGACATAAAATTTTAAGTAAAAGGAAAAAAAATTTGAAAATTCCAAAAACAAATTTTTATTTCAGCATCAAAATGTTCAATAATACAATTTTTCAATCGTTTGCAATGTAAAATATAAATATTTGGTGATTTAAATGACAATTTATAGTGAAATTAATTTATTTAACAATTTAACTTAAGAATTCCATACCACTTCAACTTAAAATCTCTGTATCTCAAAGAGTATTAATATTATCGATTTGGTGCCAAAGACTTTTTTGAAGGAAATTAAATGTCCTACAATTTTGTGTAGCTAGTGTTGTTTACGAGATAGTTCCAAAAAAAACGCGAATTTCATGGAAAAATTAGGTTTGGGGTCCGTACTACCCCGCAGGTGCAAGTTATAACTTTACCGCAATGGAGACTTTTGTAGAGCGTTCAATTCTGAGGAATACCTAATGACGGGTGAGATAATCCTATCAACTGCCGCTGAGTTATAAAATTAAAAAGAAAAAAAATCAAGTTTTACGTGTATTTTATATGGGAAATCTTTACAGGCCTTGGTCTAGTACTTAATATTAAAATTAAAGTCCCAAATTTTTAAGGAATTTTTTTTTTGGTATTTCCAACAAAATTCACCATGGGATCGAAAAAAAATAGTTCAGAAAAAAAAGCAGTCTAGTGTATATATATTATATATATTATATTAACAAATTATTGATTGCCTTAACTTATGCGCTTACATTTATATATATATGCACAATCACAAAATAAAAAATAAAAGTTCAAGTATTTACTTGCAACGAATTTCTGGCAGTAACCCTTAGGCTTATTAAAGTAACTAGCAGAACTGCGTAATAACAATTCAGCTAAAGATACAATAACAATTAAAGCTATAATCTACAGTAAAAAGACAAACTACATACATATACATTCAATCGGCAAACAATACGCAAATTGCATTTATCGATAAATCTTATAAATAAACATTCACTTAAAAAGAGGAGACCGTCGGAGCAGTCGCTTTCATCCCTTACTTGGAGAAATCTTATCATAATGTTTACAAGATGATCGATCATCCACAGGAAGACATACGTAAAGTGACAATTGACACATTGAAATTGTTCATTGTGGCTCTATACAAACAACAGGATCTGCAAGACGTTTCCAATGCTATTCCAATGCTTTACATGATGACGAAAAAGTGTAATTTTAGCGAAAAGAGCGAAAAACTACTGGAACAAGTGTCTTTGGGAACAGAAAGCTATTTTTGGAATTCAAAATGCAGTAAATGATCCAATTATTACAAATTTACTTTCTTCGGCTAACGATGTAATCAAAAAGGCCACCGCTGATTTACAGGAGGCTTACAAACATTCTAAAACTGCAACAGCAAATTATTAAGCAGGATATGCTTAATGCCCTCATGCAGGAGCAGCAAAAGTATGGGCGTAAGGCAATTGCTCAATTTGTTGGTGTTTTGGTGCGTCACGAAGCCAAAGAGTCTGACTCATGGATGACCGAAGTGCTAAAGTTCATCTACAACTACTGCTCTTCTACCGATCCTAAGCAAAGCGAGCTAGGTTCGTCTTCATTTGCTATTTTGGCTGATGCGGCCCCTGATAAATTTTTGCTGCATATGGAATCGGTTTCATATTGGAACGGAATGTTCACTGCTGCATTGGTGGCCATCGAAACAACTGACAACTTAGCTACACCGTTACTTCTAACATTCTTACTGGTATGACTTCTTTGGTGCAGTTCACATTGGGCCACAACACAACCGAACAAACGTTACAGAAGTAAATACCGTTAATTGTTAAATCCCTTCAAGCATTTGCTGTGCAGCCTGAGGTCGATCACTTCGTTTATATTTTTGATATTCTCGAGAGTATGGCAGATTTTAATGCTAAATTGCTGAACAATTATAAAAAAATGTTGTTGGAGTTCTGCTTGGAGGCAGCAAGTAATGCCCTATTTGATAGCGATGTGCGCATTAAAGCCGTGGCTTACGTTGGCTGGTGCGCCTTAAGATAAAATTGATTATCAAACAAAAGTTGATCGAGCTCATTATTCGAGTTGTTTTCAATTTGATGGCAACTGAACCCGAAAACGAAGACGATGATGAAGAATACTTTTTGGGTGAAGACAGCTCGAATCCGTTGACAACGGCTACTCAAACAATGGATCTGATTGCGTTGAGCGTGCCACCAGAAAAATTGGTTCCGCCCTTATTGCATCTTTTTAGCTCGCCTGGCAGGAGCAGAACCCACTGCCACATCTTGCTGCCTACTTAAGGATGGCCGTTATAGCCGAAGGATTCTCGGATTCTATTTGCAACAAATATCTCGAAACCATGCTCAATATTGTTAAAGTCGGATCCCCGACCTAATACTTTTACGCGATGCCGCTTTCTTTGCGCTGGTGCAATTCTCCGAACATTTACAACCAGACATCACCAAATTCTACCAATACTCTTTGAAGTTTTGCATCTGCAATGAATTTCGAAGCGGCGGCACTGAATCCAAACACATTGATTGTAGGTTCTATACGCTAGAAACGTTTTGCGATAATTTAGAAGACGAATTGGTGCCACATCTGCCGGCGCAGTTGGTGAATCCCAACAATTCGGTTCGGGTGCGTAAAATGGCTTTTAGTACCATTTCAGCTGCCGCGAATGACACAAAAAGAATATGTTACCTTATTTCCCATGCTTAATCACAATTTTGCAATCATATTTGGCGCCAACAGAAAACGAGGATATTATCAATCAGCGTCCACAGGTCGTCGACGCTCAGGCTGCCTTGACACGCACGATCGGCAAGCAAAACTTGAGGCCTTTGGCCACTGATACCATGACGTTCGGTTTGAATTTACTCGAGAAGGCTGAGCATCTCGATGTACGTCGTGCTCTTTACAATTTGACTGCCTTATTGGCTGAGGTGGTAAATGAGGAGATGGCCTTCGGCAGAGGAGGACGATGAAAACGAAGATGATATCAATATTGAAAACTCGGATGGGAAAGATGATGATTTGGACAACATTGCGGGATACAGTGTTGAAAATTCATTTAGATAAAAAAGAGGAGGTCATTTTAGCATTGAAGGAATTTGCATACTGGAGTCGCTTTCATCCCGCACTTGGAGAAATCTTATCAAAATGTTTACAAGATGATCGATTGTGATGCATAATTTGACCCAATTTGGGTATCATAATTGTAATATCATTGTAAACGCCTTGCAAATCTTGTAGTTTGTATAGAGCCACACTGAAAGATTTCAATGCGTCAATTGACACCTTACGTATATCTTCCTATGGATGATCGATCATCTTGTAAACATTTTGATAAGATTTCTCCAAGTAAGGGATGAAAGCGACTCCGGTATGCACGGTAAATTTCTTCAATGCTAAAAGGGCCTCCCCTTTTTCATCTCAATATGAATTTTCAACACAGTATCCCGCAATGTGGTTCAAATCATCATCCTCCCCATCCGAGTTTTCACTCTGCTGGCGGTTTTACCGACTGCGCTTATGTTAATATAATATATTCGGATATAATTATATATATCAATATATAGGTGAATTTTTATTTATAAGATTTATCGGTAAATACAATTTGCGTATTGTTTGCTGATTGAATGTATATGTATGTATGTTTGTATTTTTGTCTTTTTGCTGTAGATTCTAGCTTTAATTGTTATTGTGTTACGTAAACCTGCTCTTTGCTATATTAAGCCTAAGGGGTACTGCCGGAAATTCGTTGCAAGTAAAAACTTTAACTTTTATTTTTATACTCTCGCAACCTGTTGCTACAGATTATAGTAGCTTTGTTCACCTAACGGTTGTTTATATCACCTTAAACTAATCGATTTAGATATAGGGTTATATAAATTTATATAAATGATCAGGATGAAGAGACGAGTTGAAATCCGGGTGACTGTCTGTCCGTCCGTCCGTCCGTGCAAGCTCTAACTTGAGTAAAAATTGAGATATCTTTATGAAACTTGGTAGACATGTTTCTTGGTACCGTGAGACGGTTAGTATTGCAGATGGGCGTAATCGGATTACTGCCACGCCCACAAAACGCCATTATTCAAAAGCAAATAAATTGCCATAACTAGGCTCCACAACAAGATACAATACTCTTATTTAATATACAGGATCACAATAAGGAGGGGCATCTGCAGTTAAATTTTTTTTAAGTGGGCGTGGTCCCGCCCCTACTAGGTTTAATGTGCATATCTCTTAAACCGATAATGCTATAATAACAGAATGCACTGGAAGCAAATGTTTTTAGAACCTCTACCTACAGTATGAATATAGTTGAAATCGGTATAACGGTACTGTTAAAAAATACTAAAAGCGCGCTATTACAAGTACTAAAAACGCCAGAGACATTAAATTTTACATCTGGGATGGTATGAGATGACTTTAGAGGAACCGCGTTCAAAATTAGAGGGTGGGAGTGGCACCGCCCACTTTTAGGTGAAAACCCATATCTTGAGATCTGCTTAACCAATTTCAACCAAATTCGGTACATAACGTTTGTTTTATATTTCTATGTTATAGTGCGAAAATGAGCGAAATCGGATTACAACCACGCCTATTTCCCATATAACACCATTTTCAATTCCATCTGATTCATTCACTTTCCACCATGCATATCAAGCAACAATGATTATATCGGGGTAAAACTATTTTGTTTGAATAATACGTAAGTATGCAAACTTGTGACCAAAAATTGTCTAAATCGAACCAAAACTTTTCAAGCCCCTAAGTAAAAATATGTGGACCCCAGTGCCTATAGTTGACCTTCTACCGAAAATATCAGTCAATCCACAAAGAAATATCAAACGAGTATACCATTTGACTTTGCGAGAGTATAAAATGTTACATCCGAACTAAGCCCTTCCTTACTTGTTTATTTTGGGGTTGTTGTGTGCTAATTGATTAATAAGAAATATTTTAAATTAATTGAATATAAAGATTATACCGAAGAAAGTGTAGAAAGAAAATTATATAAGTCACATTGATTCACTTGCTTGTATAGCTGCTAGTATTCACCCTAAATGGTTAACTGATAAAAATGCCATTAATTTTCGTAGGGAAGATTGGTTGAGCCCTCCTAATGAACCAATAATTTTGAAGCAACAATTATGAATACAATAAAGTTGGTTTGTGTAAGATAAGAAATTTACATAAGAGGTGCAATTTTGGTGAGATGGAAGTTAGTGTATTTATTCAGAAGAGCCCTTCTATTACATTAGGAAATCAGAAATGGAAGAGTGCTGCACCACTTTTTAATAATAGTGATGAGATAATTATTGTATTGGTTTGCAACTATGTAATTGAGGATTTCACTCATAGATGGCTCCAGTTGAATTTTTGGTTTGCTGGCTTAGCCCAAATGTAAAACACATTTTGTTTTTTGATAGTTGGTAATTCAGCTGTCAATTAGTAAAAAAAAGTTTGATCGGTTGCGTAGTTTTCGTTTGGCGTTCGTTGATAAAGGTAAGATCAAAAGGAACATTTTCGTCATATTTTGCGTTTTTATTTTCGCAAACGGAAAAACGCACCACAAGCTCCCACAAAGTTATGTGCTGTTTATGGCGACGCAGCCATAAAAGAACGGCAGTGTCAAAATTGGTTTGCCAAATTTCGTTCTGGTAATTTTTCACACAAAGATGAAAAACTCTCTGGTCGTCCAGTTGAAGTTGATGACGACCTAATCAAAGCAATAATCGATTCGGATCGTCACAGTATAACACGTGAGGTTGCAAAGAAGTTTCAGGTTTCGCGAACTGAAAGAAGCGCATTTAACGCAACGCATTAACAGCTGCGATTTGTTAAAGAAACTTAATGAAAATTATCCATTTTTAAAACGAATGATAACTGGCGGTGAAAAATGAATTGTTTACAACAATATCGAGCCGAAAAGATCGTGGAGCAGGCCAGGTGAACCAGCCAAGGCCATACACATCTTTGGTCACTCGGCAAAAATTATTGCAGCTTGGATGGGATGTTTTGCCACATCCACCTTGAATGGTAAAAATTTCAATAATCATGATGATGTCAAATCGTACCTGATTCAGTTATTTGCAAATAAAAACCAGAAGTTTTATGAACGTGGGATTATGATGCTGCCTGAAAGATGGAAAAGGTCATTGACAAAATGTTGAAATCTTAGTTGCTAACCCAAAATATACAAATGTAAGCGCATAAGTTAAGGCAATCAATAAATTGTTAATATAATATATATATATATACATATATATGTAAATACAAGTATTATATAAGTACATATGTATATAAGTATATTCACCCGATTTTTTAATTTTTTATGTATTGGTTTTTTGAAATTTTCCGTTAAAGTTAGGAAAAATATAAGTATATAATACTCAAATTTTTAATTTTTATATTTTCCTTCAATGTTTCCATACGCGTGTTTTCAACCTTATAAAACGGATTTTCATAGTTTTAACGGTATACAGGTTTTACAAACATACATACATAATTAATAAAAAAAACTTAAAACGATAGACTTACATTGTCTCGCCTCAAGGGGGTTTTCCCTTTTTTTGCTTAACGCCTGCTGTTCCGATGCCTGTAGTGCAGCTCTCTCTGCGTTTTTGCTGCCGTATATATTGTGTATTTTGTTGTGAATCTCGCTCCCGTGTTTGATTAATTATGTCTTTTTTATACTCTCGCAACCTGTTGCTACAGAGTATAATAGTTTTGTTCACCTAACGGTTGTTTGTATCACCTAAAACTAATCGAGTTAGATATAGGGTTATATATATATAAATGATCAGGATGAAGAGACGAGTTGAAATCCGGCTGACTACCTGTCCGTTTGTCCGTCCGTCCGTCCGTCCGTGCAAGTTCTAGCTTGAGTAAAAATTGAGATATCTTTATGAAACTTGATAGACATGTTTCTTGGTAGCGTGAGACCGTTGGTATTGCAGATGGGCCCAATCGGACCACTGCCACGCCCACAAAACGCCATTATTCAAAAACAAATAAATTGCCATAACTAAGCTCCACATCAAGATACAAGACTCTTATTTGGTATACAGGATCACAATAGCAAGGGGCATCTGCAGTTAAAATTTTTTTTTAAAGTGACCTAGTCCCGCCCCTAATAGGATTAATGTGCATATCTCCGAAACCGCTAATGCTATAATAACAAAATTCACTGGAAGCAAATGTTTTTAGAACCTCTACATACAGTGAGAAAATAGGTGAAATCGGGTGACAACTCCGCCCACTCCCCATATAACGGTACTGTTAAAAAATACTAAAAGCGCGATAAGCCAAGCACTACACTCGCCACAGACGTTAAATTTTATCTCTGGGATGGTATGAGATGACTTCATGGGAACCGCGTTCAAAATTAGTCATTGAGCGTGGCACCGCCCACTTTTAGGTAAAAACCCATATATTGGGATCTGCTTAACCAATTTTATCAAATTCGGTGCACAACGTTCATATTTCTATGTTATAGTGCGAAAATGAGCGAAATCGGACTACAACCACGTATATTTCCCATATAATACCATTTTCAATTCCATCTGATTCTTTCACTTTCCAATATGCATATCAAGCAACAATGATTATATCGGGGTAAAACTTTGCGTGAATAATACGTTTAAAGTATGCCACCTTGTGACCAAAAATTGTCTAAATCGAAGCAAAACTCTTCAAGCCCCTAAATACTAAATATGTGGACCCCAGTGCCTATAATTGACCTTCTAGCGAAAATATCAGTCAATCCACAAAGAAATCTCAAGCGAGTATACCATTTGACTTTGCGAGAGTATAAAATGTTCGGTTACATCCGAACTTAGCCCTTCCTTACTTGTTTTTGTATATTTTTGGGTTTCGCGGCGAGTTTTTGGTTTTTGGCACATTTAATATGTTTTGCCGCTTTTCTACTTTCATGTTATATATAATATGTATGTGTATGTGTTCGAACATATCTTCGGTCACTCAACTCACAAATTCACCTGCCTATGTAGGTATGTATGTATATATATAGAGGTACATATATTTTCTCTCTATATATATATATATATATATATATATATATATATATTTATATATCTCTTTATATAACACTGCACTTTTTTATCCAATAACTGTCACTGCACCGTTTTGGTTTTTTGTTTTCACTGAATGTTCACTTCTTGGCACCGCACCTTTACCACTGCACCTGTTTTGTTTTTTCCAATAAATGCGCCTATGTTTTATTCACTGTTTGTTAATTTTTTGCCACATTATTTTTTATTCATGTTGTTATTTTTTGTTCACGTTGTTTAATTATTATTTTTTTTAGTTCCGTTCACTAGGACTCGAAGGAGCATAAATAACCAAGTAATTTTGGGAAAGTGGGTGCTCGAACCGAAAGATGTTCTCTCGTACGCGAATTGATGCTATAAAGAAGCGTACGGGATCCTTTTGTGGTCCCTTATATATCTATTGATGGCTTTATGGTAGTGTGATCGTGGCGATGTTGTATATGTTGCGTGTTGGTGCATGGTGTAGTGATGTGAAATGTATGGTAAGTAGGTGTGGTGATGTGGATGTGAATTGATGTGATGAATGAATAATAACCAAGTACAAAATTAATTTTGATTTAATTCACCGCAAGTAAAATTAGTTGATAAAAACGAAGTGAATTTAGAGAAGGCGGGTGCTCGAATCAAAAGATCTTCCGTCGCTGGTCGCCTGGTTTCAAGATATTAGTTGCAAATAGCCTCCGAGCATCCTTCGGCTATAGCGGAAATGCTTAAGTAGGCAGCACGACGTGGCAGTGGGTCCTGACCCTGCAAGGCGGGCTAAAAAGTTGCAATAATGGCAGAATCAAGACGCACCAACCAGCCAACGTAAGCCACAGCGCTATCAAATAGGGCATTACTTGCTGCTTCCAAGCAGAACTCCAACAACATTTTAATGTGATTGTTCAGCAATTTAGCATTCAAATCTGCCATACTCTTGAAAATTTCAAAAACATAAACAAATTGATCGACCTCAGGCTGCAAAGCAAATGCTTGAAGAAATTTAAGAATTAACGGTATGGACTTCTGCAGCGTTTGTTCGGCTGTGTTGTGACCCAATGTGAACGGCACCAAATAAGTCATGCCAGTTACAATGTTGAAAACCATAAGTAACCAAGTATATTGCCAGCACCATCTACGATAGCCTCATCGTATTCGCTAAAGCTCAACCTTTGGAAAAGAGATTTGCTTCAACTATTTCTAAAGATCACCCAAACTTACAAGTGCAGACAACACAACAGAAACTTGTTCGTCATCATGCACAATTTGACCCAACTTGGGTATTTAAATTGTAATAGCAATTGTTAATAGCATCCAAATCATCATCCTTCCGATCCGAGTTTTCAATATTGATATCATCTTCGTTTTCATCGGCCTCCTCTGCTGGCGCTGATACTCCATCTTCGTCTTTAAATTCTGGTACTAGTAGGAGTATAGAATCAAACATGCGTTCAATCACCTTCGGGAAAACGGAGGCCATCTCCTCATTTACCACCTCAGCCAATAAGGCAATCAAATATAAAGAGTACGACGTACATTGAGATCCTCAGCCTTCCCGAGTAAATTCAAAGCGAACGTCATGGTATCTGTGGCGAACGGCATGAAGCTTTGCTTGCCGATCTTGCGAGCCAAGACAGCCTGAGTGTTGATAGCCTATGGATGCAGACTGATAAAACCCTCGTTTTCTGTTGGAGCCAAATATGATTGCATACGAACCGAATTGTTGTGATTCAGAGCTTCGAATAAAATTTTAATAAGCACCGGCAGATATGGCCTCATTTCGTTTTCCAAGTTATCACAAAACGTTTCTAGCGCATACAACATACGATCAATGTGTTTGGAGCGCCGCCGCTTCGAAATTCATTGCAGAGCTGATGCAAAAATTCGCAGAGTATAGGTATATTTTGTGGTGCGAATTTGGTGATTTCTGATTGTAAACGTTCGGAGAATTGTCCCAGCGCATAGAAGGCGACATTACGTACAAGTATTAGTTCAGTGATGCCTACTTTAACAATATTCAGCATGGTTTCGAGATATTTGTTGCAAATAGTCTCGGAGAATCCTTCGACTACAACGGCCATCCTTAAGTAGGCAGCACGACGTCGTAGTGGGTCTTGATCCATCAAGGCGGGCTCCAAAAGTTGCACGCCCAATGCAAGCAGATCCATTGTTGTTGTCTTCACCCAAAAGTTATTCTTCATCATCATCTTCGCCTTCGGGTTCAGTTGTCATCAAATTGAAAATCACTCGAAATATTGGCTCGATCAACTTGTTTTTGATAATCAATTTTTCTTAAGTCGCACCTACCAGCCAGCGATGCTTGATGGGATTTAACAATTAACGGTATGGACTTCTGCAACGTTTGTTCGGCTCTTGTTCCCAGTTGCTTCGGTGGCCACCAGTGCAGCAGTGAACATTTCACAAATCGACTTCATATGCTGCAAAAATTTATCCGGTGCCGCAGCAGCCAAAATAGCAACTGTAGAACCTAGCTCGCATTGCTTAAGATCGGATCGTTATCCGAAGAAATTTGTAATAATTTGGATCATTTCATACATTTTGGATTCTAAAAATTGATTTCTGTTTACAAAGACTCTTATTCCAGGTTTTTTTCGCTCTTTTCGCTAAAATTACACTTAACACTTCCCACAGGTGAAATTTTAATTGCTGACTAATATTATTTCACATTTCCTGTTTTTCAATCGAAGTTGCACTAATTCAAAGAATTAGCGCAACAGCTAAATTATTGGTTACCAACCAACTGCACGCGCATCCGGTAGAATGCTAAGTGCTGATGTCAGCGTCTAGAACAATAGGAAGAGGCAAGTTGTTGTTGCCTTCTGCAACTAAATTCAAGTTATATTAATTTAATATTTCAATTAGTAAATTCAGTCTCATTTCTGCCGTGAAATCGGTTCGGTTGCGCGTAATTACAAAAATTACAAATTACGCTATTTGGCGCCCGATCAAAAAGAAATTACACGGTTAATAAAATTTTAATCTAAAAAAGTGCTACTACAAGAATAATAGTGCCACAAAGTTATTAAAATTTAAGTCTAAAAAAGTGCTACTACAAGAATAATAGTGCCACAAAGTTACTAAAATTTAAGTCTAAAAAAGTGCTACTACAAGAATAATAGTGCCACAAAATTAATAAAACTTAAGTCTAAAAAAGTGCCACTACAAAAATAGTAGTGCCACAAAATTAATAAAACTTAAGTCTAAAAAAAGTGCCACTATAAATAATAGTGCTACAAATAATTAAAAATCAACTTTAAAAAGTGCCACTATATAAATAATAGTGCCACAAATAACTAAAAATCAACTCTAAAAAGTGCCACTATAAATAATAGTGTTACAAATAATTAAAAATCAACTCTAAAAAGTGCCACTATATAAATAATAAAAGTGCCACAAATAACTAAAAATCGACTCCAAAAAGTGCCACTATATAAATAAAAGTGCCACAAATAACTAAAAATCAACTCTAAAAAGTGCCACTATATAAATAATAAAAGTGCCACAAATAACTAAAAATCGACTCTAAAAAGTGCCACTATATAAATAAAAGTGCCACAAATAACTAAAAATCAACTCTAAAAAGTGCCACTATATAAATAATAAAAGTGCCACAAATAACTAAAAATCGACTCTAAAATGTGCCACTATATAAATAATAGTGCCACAAATAACTAAAAATCGACTCTAAAAAGTGCCACTATATAAATCATAAAAGTGCCACAAATAACTAAAAATCGACTCTAAAAAGTGCCACTATATAAATAATAGTCCCACAAATAACTAAAAATCAATTCTAAAAAGTGCCACTATATAAATAATAGTGCCACAAATAACTAAAAATCGACTCTAAAAAGTGCCACTATATAAATAATAAAAGTGCCACAAATAACTAAAAATCGACTCCAAAAAGTGCCACTATATAAATAAAAGTGCCACAAATAACTAAAAATCAACTCTAAAAAGTGCCACTATATAAATAATAGTGCCACAAATTACTAAAAATCGACTCTAAAAAGTGCCACTATATAAATAATAAAAGTGCCACAAATAACTAAAAATCGACTCTAAAAAGTGCCACTATATAAATAAAAGTGCCACAAATAACTAAAAATCAACTCTAAAAAGTGCCACTATATAAATAAAAGTGCCACAAATAACTAAAAATCGACTCTAAAAAGTGCCACTATATAAATAATAAAAGTGCCACAAATAACTAAAAATCGACTCTAAAAAGTGCCACTATATAAATAAAAGTGCCACAAATAACTAAAAATCAACTCTAAAAAGTGCCACTATATAAATAATAAAAGTGCCACAAATAACTAAAAATCGACTCTAAAAAGTGCCACTATATAAATAATAGTGCTACAAATAACTAAAAATCAACCAGCCGAATTCAACTCTTGGAAGAAAAGCGTAGAAAGGATTCTCCACATTTACGAACACACAAGAGGAACACCAAGATACTTCGGAATATTAAACGTTATAAGAAATAAGATTGTAGGTAGCGCTGACATCGCGCTTGAATCATACAATACGCCACTAGATTGGAGGGCAATTTCAATGTGTCTCACAACACATTACGCGGACAAAAGAATACCAAATGACAGGTCTGATTCAGGGCAGAAACTCCGTGCAGGACTTTTACCAAAAAGTATATTCCCACCTTTCATTAATCTTAAACAAAATCGGATGCATGGAAGTGAGCCAGGAATCCATTAGACTCCTTACGGAAACGTACAGGATAAAAGCCCTAGACACATTGGTTCGAGGCCTTAACGGCGACCTACCACGTTTATTAGGAATGAGGGAACCCAAAGACCTTACAGAGGCGCTTCATTTGTGCTTAAAATTGGAAAACCAAAAATTTAGGAGTGCTCACGCTAACCAACAGAACGGATTCAACAATTACAACTTTAGACCACCACTGCCACCTCGAAATTATCCGAAAGCACCACAGTTCTATCCGGAACTTGCACATTTACCACAACCTCAACAACGATTTATGTCTTAGCAAGTAGCTCAAAGACCACAACTACACCCTCAAAGACCAAATATTTTCAACAGACCACAATATCAACATGGACCGAACCAACCAACAGGATTATACCAATACCCACAGGGATACCACAATTATAATCAGCAGCAGACACAGAGAAATCAATACTATAACCCACCTCCTAGGCCTATAGCCCAGAAGCCACAACCAAAACCGGAGCCGATGGACATTGACCCTAGCATTAGGACAAATGCCATCAACTATGCAAATAGACCCAACTTCAAATACGCTGGGAAAAGACGATTCAAACCTAACAAACCCGCCTATGAAAGCCCATAGAAATTTCCATTTAAGCGCTAGTCCAGAAGAAGCCGAAACTTCGTTCGACAATAAAGATAATACTCCACCTATCACCTACGAACAATACGAAGTCGAAAATCCCAATTATTATCCCTATAACTACGAAAATGCAGATTTTACTGAGATTTATTTTTTAGAATAAGAAACTCTTCGTTACCCTATTTTAACTGCAGGACGAAGAGTGGACAAATTTTAAAAATTTTGGTCGACACTGGGTCAAACAAAAACTACATACAACCCCAACTAGCAAAGAAGAAAATTCAAAATAACAACATTTTTTTTGCAAATTCAGTAGGGGGAAAAATAGAAATTTACGTATGTAAATCTTTTTAACTTGCCAAATATCAACTTAAAATTCTATCTTTTGCCATCCCTCGTGTCATTCCATGCAATACTAGGTAATGACAGTTTGAAGGAATTGTCAGCCATACGAAACGAACACATGAACAATTTTCAAAAACAAGCAATGAGCTCAATAGTGCATCAAAATAATGACCTTTTTTCTGACCCCTATGAGAAATTAACTTATACCACCAAAGTTGTCGCGTCTATTAGGACGAACTCAAACGAACCAGTTTACACAAAATATTACCCTTATCCCAGTCCTTAAAAGGAGAAGTCGAAAAACAAATTCAGAAATTATTAGACGATGGCATAATAAGACCTTCACGGTCCCCGTATAACTCACCCATATGGATAGTCCCAAAAAAACAAGATGCTTCCCTCGAAAAAAAATACAGACTGGTAATAAATTACAGGAAACTTAACTCAACCACAATAGCCGACCGTTACCCAATCCCCGACGTAAACGAAGTCCTATCCCAACTAGGTAAAAACAGCCTATTTTCAGTTATAGATCTGAAAAGCGGTTTCCATCAGATTCCGCTGAAAGAATCTGACATCGAGAAAACTGCTTTCTCAGTGAAAAATGGCAAATACGAATTTACACGTTTGCCTTTCGGTCTCAAAAACGCTCCCGCAATTTTTCAAAGAACTTTAGATGATATCCTAAGAAAACTTATAGGAAAGACCTGTTATGTTTATATAGACGATATAATCATATTCAGCAAGGACGAGGAAACACACGCGCAGAACATCCGTGAAGTTTTTGAAACCTTAAGGGAAGCTAACATGAAAGTACAAATAGACAAGTGCGAATTTTTCAAAAATTTTTCACAAAAGTTCAAGCAATAGTAGACTTTCCAAGCCCAAAAACACTAAAAGATTTGAGATCATTTCTTGGTCTCTCTGGTTATTACAGAAGATTCATAAAAGATTATGCCAAAATAACCGAACCCCTCACTAATCTCCTGAGAGGAGAAGCAGGAAGAATTTCTAAAAACCAATCAAAAAATAGGCTCATCCAATTGAACAAGGAAGCCATCGAAGCTTTCAATCAAGTAAAAAATTCAAGGACTTAAACACAATCGAACAACAGGAACATCAAATTTTAGTCGAACATAAAAGAGCACATAGGAACGCAATAGAGAACAAAAAACAAATTATTCAAAAATTTTATTTCCCACAAAAGCAGTCAAAAATTAACAAAATCGTGAAACAGTGTAAAATTTGTGCAGAAAATAAATACGATAAGCACCCTAATAAACCAGAAATACGAAAAACACCTATTCCAGAGTACCCAGGACAAATCGTCCACATTGACATTTTCATAGCAGAAAAAAATCTAGTGCTAACAGCCATAGATAAATATTCAAAATACGCACAAGCGAGAGTTATTAAATCAAAATCAACAGAAAACATTCGTGAACCACTAAGGCAAATTCTCTTTACATTTGGAATACCCCAAATGATTATAATTGACAACGAAAAATCCCTCAATTCGCACTCAATAGCTTTCATGGTCGAGGACCAGTTAAGAATAAAAATTTACAAAACCCCACCACACACTCATTCTGCAAATGGACAGGTTGAACGCTTCCATTCAACCCTTGCAGAAATTCTAAGATGTTTAAAAAACGAAAAAATAGACAGGACCTTTGAGGAATTGCTTGACAGAGCCGTTTATGAATACAACTTCTCAATCCACTCTACAACTGGACTGAAACCAATAGAGAACTTTTTTGGACGCAAAGTCTACATTAACCCCGAACAGTATGAAGCAACTAGACAAAATAATATACAAAGACTAAAACTGAAGCAGGAAAAAGACTTAGAACACCATAACAAAAACAAGACACCCTGTAAGAACTACAAATCTGGACAGACCATCTACGTAAAAATTAACAAGAGATATGAAACAAAGCTTACACCTCGCTACAAAAAAGAAATAGTCAAAGAAAATAACTCATCAACAGTCCTAACAGAATCGGGTAAAGTGGTTCAAAAAAGCCTAATAAAATAAAAAAATTAACAAAAGAAAACAAAAAAAGAAAAAAATAATAACAATAATTTTTGATTCCATTTTTTAAAACAATTCAACATTTTTTTTTCCATTTTTCCTTTCGAAGCAAAAAAGGGGAAAAGAAATATGAAATAAGCATAACGTAGAAAGTAAGAAAAAATAGTCAAAATAATGAATATTGCACATTATTGTATTATTTTTACTATGAAATTTTTAGATTGATTGCGATCATAACGATAACCTCAGCAAACGTACAACTTCTGGACTACTCCTCAGCAAAAGATCATTAGATTTTATAGGATCCGCATGGAAATGGATCGCGGGAAATCCGGACCATAGCGACTTTAATATAATAGTCGAGAAAATAAATAACGTTTTAGAGAATAATAATAGGCAAGTAATAATAAATAAATTAACCAATGAAAAAATTAATGAGGTAATAGAGAATACTAATAAAATATCTAAACTAGTTCAAGAAAAGAAAGAAATTGATAATGAATTACTACTAGAAACAAAGTTTAAACTAGAAACAATAAAAGAAGAATTAATAAACATTGTTTATGCTACTCATTGGGCAAAATCAAACATAATAAATTCGTATATTCTATCTGATAAAGAAATGGAAATAACAAGGAAATTCTTAGAAGATGAAAATATTCCTTTTATAAATATTGACGAAGCACTAGAATTCGCCGATATAAAAATCGCCTCTAATAAAGAGAGCTTAATTTACATAATAAACTTACCTAAAACAAGAATAGAAGATTGCAAATCATTAGAAATTAGGCCAATAAAGAAAGGAAAATTCATAAATAAAATCGAATATGAATCTATACTAGTATGTAAGAACGAAGTATATGGAAAAACTAAAAATTGTAAATCATATAATAATTTATCAATATGTTCAAAAGATTCAGTAGAAAATATTACAAACGGTAAATATAATAGAAGAAATGTCAAATGATTTAATCTTTTTAAACCAATACCAAGGTTTTGTTAAATTCGAAAATAAAAGTATAGAAATTAATGGAACATACTTAATAAAACATGTTAATACAACTATAGAAGTAGGTAATAAGTTTTACTTTTCTAAAGACATAACAGGGAAAAAACCCTTGCCTGCTATTTTACAGCCTATGGCCGAACATAAGAAAATTGAAGAAATGTTATCATTAAAGTCAATTAAAGAGTTGCAAACAAATGAACTAAGAGAACTAGGAATATTAAAAAACCGTAATCAATTATATTTCGCTATTAATGTAATCTCCATAGGAATTATTATAGTAGTTATTATTAGTACAATGTTAAAATTAAGATTTTTACGAAAAATAAATAAAGAGAAATTACCCAACCGAAACACGATAGAAATAGGAGTAGAAGACGTACCAAAATTTTACGTTAACTCATCGATCGAGGACGCTCGATTTTAAGGGCGGAGGAGTTAACACATAATAAATTACCTATCATTTTGCCTTTGCTTTAAAATTACATACTTACATATTTTCGGCAATCGCCACAATAACTTGCTTACCTTTTGTTTCCGCTGAAATATAACAAATTACATATTTAGATTCTTACTCCGCAATAAAAATTCCCACAGGTGAAATTTTAATTGCTGACTAATATTATTTCACATTTCCTGTTTTTCAATCGAAGTTGCACTAATTCAAAGAATTAGCGCAACAGCTAAATTATTGGTTACCAACCAACTGCACGCGCATCCGGTAGAATGCTAAGTGCTGATGTCAGCGTCTAGAACAATAGGAAGAGGCAAGTTGTTGTTGCCTTCTGCAACTAAATTCAAGTTATATTAATTTAATATTTCAATTAGTAAATTCAGTCTCATTTCTGCCGTGAAATCGGTTCTGTTGCGCGTAATTACAAAAATTACAAATTACGCTATTTTGTACACTCATTGTTTCATTGGAAATCTCCGTTGCCCTGGACAACCAATGGCCGAAGCTCACGTTTTTTGTTTTCTTGTCAAAGAGTCACTGTGTCGAAGGACTGACGCGACGACAAAGCGTCACAACATTGTGCCGAAAAAAAATAACGAACGGCCGCCGATTGCCACCGATTCTTGCCGCTCTAACAGTTTTGCCTACAAACTATCGTAAATATGTATGTTTCTGTATGAGCATGCATACATATTGACGCAGATTTCTGTCAGACACGGAAAAATATTTTAAATCGTCAAAAGCTTTGTTGCCAGTTTTGTCAATTTTTTCTGTGTTTTGTGGGCTTGCGTGGTTGCAACTTTTCCCTGCTAGAGGGAATATCAGAAATTTGTTCAATTTATGATTTTTAGCTTTTGCCATCGTCGTGAAAAGACGCTTGTTGGCAAAAGCATGCTCGGGGGGATGTGCGGGTATCTGTTTTAATGAATGAAGCGAGGTTGCTTGTTAAAAGTACGCCTGCGTTCATGAATGAAAATGTTGTTGTTGTATATTTTACTATAAATTTGGGATTCGGCTGTTTGGCTGACATATTGACTTGTCATGATTATTGTTTTTGTAGAACAATGTTTGTAGTTTTTGCGGGGGACATATATACATATGTACGCATAGACATACATATGTAGGTTGGTTTGTGTATACACTATTTGTTCGGCAATGTCATTTATACATACATATGTATATGTGTGTACATATAAATCAATGCGCGAACATATATTGTGTTGATATATGATAAAATTATGATTTGAATTTCTGAATCCGCACATTCAAATGTGCATGTGCAGATATACATACATATGACTATATAAGATTTATTTGATAAAAGATGTATGTATATGTTGTAATAAATTTAATCACTATTAGTAACAATTATAATACAAAATATTTATTAAGAATGTATATTATGTAATAACTAAATAAAATTATTAAATGACCAAATTGACTATAAATATTATTTTGAAAATTTCAATATTTAATTAGAATGTTATCACTTTAGCATGTTTTCATAAAAATTTCGCATATTCATATCAATAAATATGATTGCATAGGTATAAGCGTATAAAAATATAAACCAAAAGAGAAACATGCGGCTGTAAAATCAATGCAAGTCCTGAGCATAATTTTTATTCAATGCTCAGCTCTGTTCACGCGCCACTGTTAAAATTTCTCCTTCCGAGCCGACTGTGGTGAAATCTGGTTCTAAGTTCTCTGCTTACACATCTCCTTGAGCAGGCGTTTGCCAACAAGCGTCTTTTTGCGACGATGGCATAAGCTAGAAATCATAAATTTAACATATTTTTGATGTTCGCTATAGAAAGGAAAAGTGAGAACCCTGCAACACAGAAAACAATGACAAAAGTGGCAACAAAGCTTTTGTCGATTTAAAATATTTCACAATTCTAAAATATTTTTCCGTGGCAGACAAAAATCTTCGTCAATATGTATACATGTTCATATAAAAACATACATACCTACAAGCGATGACAATCGGCGAGCGTTCGTTTATTTTTCGGCACATCTCGGATTCTCTACCAACAACACAATGTTGTGACGCTTTGTCGTCGCGTCAGTCCTTCGACAGATTGACTCTTTGATATAAAAGCAAAAAACGTGTCTACGGAGATTTCACATGAAGAATTGAGTGTACATATATACATACAAATACATACAAATGTGCAAACGACAAAATATATGTAAGTACATATTTACGTACATAATTACTTTTACACATGCATTTGAAAAGAAAAATTGAAGCATGAATGGAAATGCCGACGGCAAAACACAATTCTGTACTTTTGTGACTCCATAATGGTGTCAAGTAAATGAATGATTTTAAGAAATATATCAAAATATTAATAATAATAATAACTCACAATAAAATAAAAATTAATTAACATAAAATAATTTAAAAATAATAATAAATAATAGTTCAATAAAAGGGAATATATTTCAAATTTCAAATTGCATATCAATATTCCCAGTTTTGCATATATACACATTATATTCTCTTCAATATTCGCCGTTTGGTTATGTTAAGAGAGCGTATGTTTACAGATTCACCGCTGTTATAAAAGCGAGAAATGTTATTTGTTTCTCGTGCAAGTGTGGTGAACTCCTTGATAAATTCCTACAAATTGTTCCCTGTCGAACCTGCACCTTCTCGTTGTTCTAAGTTCTCTGGTTCTAAGTTCTCTGACTCGCCAACATTAGTGCATTTCACCACAAACAAATTATAAGCTGATTTCACCAGAATTTTACCCCTGGGGAGCGCAAATAGCAGAATTGAGCATTTTGAATGTTAAATGGAAAAATAATGCTAAATTCAATGTTAAGAAATGTACGCTTACAGATTCGTATATTTACAATGCGCAAACGACTTTGCATATAATTTTAGGATATTCTGCAAATACAGGGCGGCTCACGAATCGTGCTACAAAAATAAACCGTAATAAGTTCCATTTTTAATAATTTTTTTTGTATTGTATAGAAAATTTTAATTTTATTTTATACAATTAATTATTCTTCCATGCTCAGCCACGCATATGCGACACCTAATTAGAAAATCAATGCGGGCTGAAGGGTTGAAGTCGGGATAGCCTCAAATATTACATGTATTTAATGTACTGCTTCAGTTTAGTCAGATCTCTGGGTTTGATTTTGTTCACCTCTTGCTTGACATAACCCGACAAGAAAAGACAAAGCGGTCGCAAATATTCTTATCTATACTAATATTATAAAGATGAAGAGTTTGTTTGTTTGAGCGCGCTAATCTCCGAAACTACTGATTCGAATTGAATATTTTTTTTTGTGTTGGATAGTCCAGTTATCGAGGAAGGCTATAGGCTATATAACGCTACGACCAATAGGAGCAAAGATAAAGTGTTAAATGTGTAAAAAACGGGAGAAATTATTTCATCTTTGAAGCCTTCAGTTGCGTGCGCCGTGAAAACGGTTCAAGATACACAAAAAATATGTATTAAAGAATAATAGCTCTTTTAATGATCTAAAAAACAGTCCGCGATAGTATATGTCTATCTTTTAAGATTAACTCACAAAAACCATTTTTATGGTAAACTAGCTGACCCGACAGACTTCGTCCTGTCAAAAAGATTTGTAATTTGGCATTTTTTTCGCCTACGTATTTTAAAAAATTCTCCTGAACAGAACCGTCACCCTGGTGATAGGGCGTTGTGAATAAAAAATAATTAAATAAAACATATATAAGGATTTAAAAATAAGTAATCGCTTTATTGTTAATCATGTGAATCATAATTATTATTATTATCATTGTAGTGCCTTGTGGTATACGATGTTTTTTGTTTGATTACCTGGCGCATAGATAAACAAATCTGATGGTTTTCCAACACGGGAACAGGCAACATACAATTGACCATGTGAGAAACATGGGTTTTCTAGATTAATACCACAAACACTTAATGATTGCCCCTGGGACTTGTTTATAGTCATAGCAAAAGCAAGCCGCACTGGAAACTGTAGTCGTTTAAACTCAAATGGCACATCAGTCGGAATCATTGGGATGCGCGGTATAAGAACATCTTCTCCTTTATACTTTCCTTTGAGTATAGTTGCTTCTATCACATTGTTTAGTAATTTTTTTATCGCTAACCGTGTACCGTTGCAAAGACGCGGTTGGTTGATATTTCGCAACATTATAACCACCGATCCAACCTTTAATTGAAGATTGTGAGGTGGCAATCCTGGCAAATCCAGCGAGTTTAAAAATTCCGGTGGATAGTTGACTACATCATCTTGATTAGTAGCCGAATCAACTGATTTATATATCCTCAATTCGCCTGTAATTTGTTCTTGAATTTTGAAATTTAATTCATTTACATCTATGTTTTTTGCAGCCAGTATAGCTCGTTCGCTCAACCAATCATGGTTTCTGTAATTTTGAGAAACATCTGGAAACACCTTCTGAATAAGTTCATCTTTTGATCAACTTTGAGGAAAGTTAATGCAGCCAGTCAACATGTCTATAGGAAATTTGCCATTACCAATGTCAATGAGTTGTTTAGAGAATATGTTTCCAGATTGGTCATTTTGCAATTCGACACGCATATTCTTACTTAAATGAAGTACTTTGACTTTAGACTATTTGGTGAGCGTGTGATGATATTACAGCATCATTGAGAGTTTGATCCCAATGAGCGTAATTTTCAAGCAATTGCAAACGTTGACAGGCTTCTCTGTAGGATCCACACAATTCACCATCAACAGTTCGTAACTGTTGGAATGATGTTGGGCCACGTACATTGACTAATAGCAGTCGTAAGTAAAAACATTCATCATTGCTTGGATGTACTGAATAAATCCGGCCAATCGCATCGGTGGAATATACATCTGTATATCCTGGAACTGGTTTTCCTTGTTTCCGTCGTATAAATCTCCTTGAGGATTGATTCCAGGTATAATATTTTGGCATTTCAGAATATAGCAATGTTTGTGCGAAATAATCGTTTTGGCATGTCTCAAAAAAACTGGTTAATGTAGTAGATGGTGGCTGAGCAGCTCTTTGTACTGCGTTCTGTGCTGTAAAATACACTCTTTGTCCATTTTCTAAATGCACAGCTAAGTGAACAACAGAAGGGTGTCTCTCATGAATAGGAAAAGAAAATATTCGCCAAACTGCTTCATTACTACTGACGTAGCGGCCCATTTGGTATTGGGTAACTTCATCATTGGAATTCTCTGCACCAATTCCAATCACAGCCATATCACTCCCTTTGGTTACATATATTTACAATCCAACGATTATCTATTTCAATATCTTGTTGATTTAATTTGACAATTGTTGATTTTCCATTGTCTGCTGTCGATCTGCGACGATACAATGGATAACCGTCATTACCAGTAATTGTTTCCGATATTAATGTCCGTGGATATCGTTTTTAACATTTACCATCCATCATACATGGTGAATTTTGATTAAGAGTTCCACAGGGACCATGTATCATGTTTTTGATAACTACCTCATGCAATCCAGGATCTACTTGTACATTAGGGATTTCAGCTGATATCACTGCATCAACTTCATTTGGCCTTATCTTTTCAACCAACCAAATCAAAATGTGTGCATGTGGCAATCCTCGTTTCTGCCACTCCACAGAATACATCCAGCAGCGTGTCTCACCAAACACATTATGTTTTACGATAAAATCCATTAAAGATTTCAACTTTTGTCTAAAGACTCTGGCTGTAATATCATGACGATCAATGGGTGATTGCCCAGGGAATAACTCCTGCTTGATTTCTATCCATTGTGGAGTGCATGTAAATGTGATGAACAAATCTGCTGTACCATAATGACGAACATACGACATGGCATCTTGAGCATATTCGTGCATATGCCGAGGGCTTCCGATGTATGTTGCTGGAAGAATAGTCATCCGACCGACATTCTGTGCATTTCCATCAGTATTAATCGCATCTCGAAGGTGAACATACTCTTCAGATCGGAGTTTAGTTTGATTCAACCTGATGAATGTTAATCTCTCCGTTTCAATTTTAACATACATATCAACAACATATTTGTGATATAATCGCCGACATTTCAATATGTGATTATCTTCATTTTCCCGAATCATTAGGCGGTATGAATAATAGTTCATTGAACTGACTTTTTTGTTGGTTTCAGAACCTGTAAATAGATTTTATTTTAATAACATTCAAAATACATAATATAATGACTGAGATATTTTAGTTACCTGTAATGGGATTTATCATTTTTATTGAGAAATCGTAGCCATCTTCACCTTGCCAAAATATAATGGGATATTGCAGTGCATCATATGAGCGGTGTGTTTCCTTTATACGTTGTAATTGATCATTCCGACGATGTAAAACAATATCACGGGATTCCAAGTTTTCTCCAACTACAACGATAGCAACTTCATCAATAGTTGGTGCATTAAAACGTCTTGTATGTTGACCTGCAGGTGTTTTATCAGCTCTGATTACAATTTTGTGATTATCGGATGGCATCAGATCCAAGGCAGTTTTAAACAATATAATCAATTGATTGTGTTGATGAAATAAAGTTTGTAATTGTTCTACAATAGACCTCTTTACTAAATTGTTATGTGCACAACGCAGATCAATTTCTTGTGGTGAATTGCCCATAAAATAAATTTGCAGGAATTTGTTGTCGTTATCTGACACTGGTAACAGTGAACCTGCTCTGTGATATATTTGCCCTTGTATCTGTAAATAAAAAAAAAATATTATGGTGTGGTATAAATTAATGGATTGGATGTATATATTTAGTTTTAACTAATATCTATTAAATATAAAATATAATAAAAGTGTCACTGAAACTAAATCCCCATATAATATGATGACTAAGTGATATATAAGTGATTAAGAAATTGAAGATTAGTGACACATCTTAACTTTGGTGCCAAAAAATTTTGTTCGCTAAAATAATTATGAGTAACTGCTATAATACATACCTTGAAAGTTGGCATAAAATTTTCCCGAACTACATTTGTTGCCCCAAATGAAGTCATTTGAAAGCAATTGTTATATTGTTGGATATGTGTCAAAAAGTGTATAGAATCTGTTCCTATTCCTGAAACCAATGAGTACAATGGTTCTGGTGGTGGATCCAATGGTATCAATTTCACTTTACCATTTGCGCAACACAATCCATTGGCTTCGTTTTTGTATTTTAATGCCTTACAGTGTGAGCAAACCGAGTTCATAGAACCAATAACAACACATTGGTAGTTACTGTAGTCAATTGACACATCGTAACTGAAAGCAGCTCGATTCAAACTTGCGCGATTATTAGTTGAATGTCGCGCTCGCGCTTCACGCGTTTGTGTTATCCGAATTCTTTCACGTTCATTTCCGTCGTCACGTTCTTGTGCAGTACGATTAGATCGGTAATTAGCTTGGTTTGTAGCATTTCTGGTTCTTCTACCTAAATTGCTTCGTCTTATAGGAGGCATATCAAATATAAATTATTTTTTCACTAATCACGAACTAAACAAACACTAACTAAGTAAACACTCTGCACAAAAAACTATATACGAATTTGTTTCATGTATCAGTCGTCAAAAGCAAACTCAGTAGATTAGGTAACAGCCAACTTTTTTCTTTTTAAATTTTATATGACTTGAAGTCAAATCCTTTTAAGCCGTACTTAAAATTTGGATATTAAAAATAATAAAACACTGTTGGTCCGCGAGTTTCGGAACGCCACATTAAACTCCTCCAACTATATATTCTGAGCTCCAACGCACACACGCACATTGTTTTGATAGATATGATCTTTGACGTTAGGAACACACCTACATTGCTTAGACAACAGTGAGTGCTTGTAATTTAATATGAACTTTATACCATAGCAATAAAGCTCAAACTGACTACGTTTTAGTTACAAATCATTTGTATGGGAAAAAGAAAAGGGCTATTTTTAGGGTTTTTCCAGCAATAATTCTAATTTTTATCGCCGTAAAAACCATCCTTGAACTTCAACGAAAATTTAAAAAAAAGATTTAGCTAAATTGGTCCAGGCGTTGTTGAGTTATGCGCTTACCAACACATTTTGCGATTCATTTTTATATTATAGATAATTTGGTCAAAATAATTTGTTTAAGTTGCATCAACATAATAATATTAATCTTTATTCAAATAAATATGTTGTTGGTTAAGAGTACTTCATTGTGAATAAAATTGTCCTTGACATAACTTAATTTCAACAAAAAACTTTAAAGATTACAATGATAAATAACTCCGAAACAAAACCACCTCGCTCTCTGCGCTGGCCGGCGCGACGGGAGAGAGGCGGTACTTGCGGGCAAGCCGGGAGGGGGGTGTAGCTCAACGAGATAACATGCCGCGCGGCTCACTCGCGCGGTCGACTCCCTACCGAACGGTGAATGCAGTGCTAATTTGTTTATGCGATCTAATTATCATCGTAATATTACTTTTTAAACACAGTTTCATTTTGTAGTTGTTTTCTATATAGTAGGTAATTTATTTGCTTTAGGATAGTATTTAGTTACACAATAATAACACTTTTTTGTTTTCACGTAGATTATTAATTTATAAGTATGTGTTTTCTATAAGTATAGTATTGTTTGTTTTAAAAATAGTATTTAGTTTCTAATATTTTTTTTTGTGGTACATAATACCTGTAGGTACCTAAATAGGTGTCGCCTACTTAATTATTCTTATTAGATTAGGGTTTAGTTTAACGTATTTAGTTTCTAATTTTTTTTTTGCTTTAGATAAAAACTGTAAATAGGTATGGTCTACCTATTTATTCTCATTAGATTAGGGTTAAGTTTAAGCATAAAGTTAGTTTACCTTATTTTCATTTTACGGTTGTTCTTTTGAATCGAGTGCTGAACGTTCTCAACGTTTGGCCTCACAGAATGCCCGAACATTAGCTAACCGCGATCGGGAATCAACCGCTGAACGATCCCATCGATTAGCACAGCAAAATGCCCGATCAACTAGGAATAGAACTCGCAGACAACATAATTTATTAAATGCTGCTTTTGCTTATGATCATACCGTTGACTATTCTGAGCTAAATGATATTGATATTGGTAGAATGGATAAAATATGCAACTTATGCCAAGCAAAAAAATGGGCAGCTGAAACTCCTGGACTGTGTTGTAGTGGTGGCAAAGTAAATATACCTATAATTCCGGAACCAACATCCGTTTTAAAGGAACTGATATCAGGCTCACATCCATCATCTAAGCATTTCTTAAATCACTCAAGACAATATAATACATTATTTCAGATAATTTCATTTGGTGTCAAAGAAATTAGTGAGGGAAACTTTATGCCCACTTTTAAAGTCCAAGGGTAAGTTTATCATGTAATCGGTTACTTACTTCCAGCTATAGGGGCACAACCCGAATTCCTGCAAATATATTTTGTTTCCCATGCAGAACAGGTATCCTTGCGCTCAAATTTAAACCCAAGCTTGCAAATCGATCTTATCGACGTTCTCCAACCATATCTTCATAATCATAATACGTATATTCAAAGTTTTAAGTACAATCTAGAAAATAGACCACCGAATGATTTAAAACTTATCATTCATGCTGATGTAAAACCTCCTAATGAGCAAAGAGGTCGGTATAATGCGCCGGTAGTAGATGAAGTAGCTGTTCTTATGATAGATGAAGACAAAGGTTCCCGTGATATTGTATTGACTGCGAGAGATGGTCGACTTCAACGTGTTTCTGAAATTCATAGATTTTATGACCCGCTTCAATATCCCTTACTGTTTCCCTTTGGAAACGACGGATACTGTATTAATATTCCACAGCAGAATAATACGGCTACATCTAAAACTGTTTCATGTATGCAGTTTTATGCATTTAGATTCATGGTGAGAATAAATGACTTTAACAGTATACATTATTTCAATTGAATGATTATTCAACCAATATTGTGTTGATATGGCGGCAAAAATGATCTCTCAGAGGCTAGACTTCATCAAAAGAAATCAAAAAAAATTGAGAGCAGAAGAGTACATTCATTTAAGAGATGCCGTCGTAAATGATGGACATATAAACGCTTCTAATATTGGCCAGAACGTTATATTGCCGTCGTCATCTACAGGATCCCCCAGATTCATGAATGAAAAAAGTCAAGATGCCATGACATATGTCAGGAAATTTGGAAGACCTGACCTCTTCATTACATTTACATGTAACCCCGAATGGCCAGAAATAAAAAGAGTGCCCAATCAACATTCTTATGATAGACATGATATAATTTCTAGGGTAAATCATTTAAAACTCAAGAAAATGATAGACCTATTAACGAAGAAAAATATTTTTGGCCCATCGAAAGCCTTTGTTAACAGTGTAGAATGTCAAAAAAGAGGTTTACCTCACGCCCACATTTTATTGTGGCTGGCTAACAAAGTTCAACCAGGTTCTATAGATGCAATAATATCGGCTGAAATACCTGACATACAACAAGATCCGATTCTTCATAATATTGTCATAAAAAATATGATACATGGTCCTTGCGGATTTCATAATCCTACATCACCATGTATGAAAGAAAACGTTTGTTCTAAAAAGTTCCCTAGGCATTTTATTTCGGAAACACAAACGGGGGATGACGGTTATCCAACCTACAGACGCAGGTCTCCAGATAATGGTGGAAACACAGCTATAATTCGTGTAAAAGGTACAGAAATGACCGTGGATAATCGTTGGGTGGTTCCCTATAATCCACTGCTATGACGAATTTTCAATGCACACATTAACGTAGAGTTTTGTCAATCGGTCAAAGCTATTAAATACATCTGTAAGTATATTCATAAAGGTTCTGATCAAGCCACATTTTCGTTACAAAGTAATAACGATGAAGTAGAAAAATATCTAAATGGTCGCTATATAAGTTCCTCGGAGGCGTTTTGGAAAATTTTCCAATTTTCCATTCATGAAGGTTTTCCGGCAGTAGTTCATTTAGCCGTTCATTTGGAAAATGAACAATGAGTATATTTTTATAATAATGAAAATCTCCAAGATCGTGTGAACAATCCTTCATCAACGACACTTACAGCGTTCTTTGCTCTCTGCAAAAGCGACGATTTTGCAAAAACCCTTTTATATCACGAAGTTCCCCAGTATTACGTTTGGCAAAGAAATTCATTTTCTAGAAGAAGACGCGGGCAAGATGTTGAGGGATATCCCGGTGTAAAAATAGACACAACTTTAGGCCGTGTTTATAACATTCATCCAACTCAAATTGAATGTTTTTATTTAAGAATGTTATTGCATAATTCGCGGTCCAATGTCATTTCAACATCTAAGAACCGTGAATGGTGTTATTTTTCAAACGTACCAAGGCGCTTGCAAGGAATTAGGTTTACTGGAGGGAGATGAACATTGTCAAAATACCATGTCCGATGCTATCATATCCGAACCAGCTACAAAATTAAGAGAATTATTTACCACTATCCTTATATTTTGCCAACCATCTGACCCCTTAGAGTTATGGAATAAATTTCGTGATGCTTTATATGATGATATATTAAACAGAATGCGTAATGAGAATCAGGATATGACATTAGCATATAATGATGATATATACAATGATGGACTAATCATAATTGAAGATAAAAATCATGAGATTTCAGATAAATCCCTAACCGACTTTGGGCTTCCTGCAGCAAAAAGAAATAATTCGCTTCTGGACCCGTTAGAAGTAGCGTTGCGGAAACCATATACCATAAATTAATTAAATGAGTATATCACACAAAATGAACCAAGATTAGTTAATGACCAGGTGACAACGTATAATTGTGTCATGAAAAGTGTTCGTTTTAATGAAGGAAGAATTTTCTTTTTGAATGCTCCCGGTGGGACCGGCAAGACGTTTATCACTAATCTTATATTAGCAAAAGTAAGGTCTCTAGGAAAGCTAGCCTTGGCAGTAGCGTCGTCAGGTATTGCTGCAACCTTATTAGCAGGTGGACACACAGCTCATTCCACTTCTAAACTGCCCCTAACTGTGTCTTTAGAGAATTATAGCGTGTGCTCTATACGCAAAAATAGCCCCTTTGGGGAAAATTTTACAAGACGTCAGTCTAATAATCTGGGACGAATGTACCATGATACATAGAGCTCACGTAGAAGCTCTAGACAGAACTCTTAGAGATCTTAGAAGCTGTGATAAAATCATGGGTGGGATTGCTGTTATGTTTGCTGGGGACTTTCGCCAAACTCTACCGGTAATAGTAAGGGGAACTAGAGCAGATATTGTGAAGGCTTGCCTTAAAAGTTCTCCATTATGGAAATTTGTAAATATTTTAAAATTATCGACAAATATGAGAGCACATTTGGGGGGAGGTTACTTTCTGTAGGAGACGGGAAAATACCTCATTCTAATCATAAAATTGAAATTGATTGCGATTTAAGAGTAAAAGTGGGTAACATCGAGGAATTAGCAACTAAGGTATACCCTGACATCAGCCAAATAGAAAACAAGGACCATTAATGGATGTGTCAAAGAGCAATATTGGCGGCAAGAAATAGTAGCGCTGACGAAATAAATGATATCATTTTCAGTAAACTCCCAGGAGATATTGTAACCTACAGATCCATTGATACCGTGATGGATCAAGAAGATGTAGTTCATTACCCACAGGCGTTTCTCAAATCCTTGAACCCAAGCGGCCTTCCCCAACATTCTCTTAAGTTAAAAATAGGTGCCCCAATAATTTTACTAAGAAATCTGAAACCACCAAATTTATGCAATGGGACCCGACTTCAAGTAAAATTTCTGCGCAATGACGTCATCGTTGCAATAGTTTTGACTGGTCCAGCAGTTGGTCAAACAGTGCTCATACCTCGCATCCCAATGATACCCAACGACTTACCTTTCAATTTTAAAAGAATACAATTTCCGCTTAAATTATCTTTCGCAGTCACAATAAATAAATCACAGGGGCAAACATTCAAACACGTGACGATCGATTTACGCCAAGACTGTTTTTCGCACGGCCAGTTATATGTCGCGTTATCAAGATCGGGTTGTGCCGAAAATCAATATGTTCTATGCCACAAGATAATAAAACAAAAAATGTAGTATATGCAGAAGTTCTTTGAAATAATTAAATTTACTTTAAAAATTGTACAGATATAGTTTGGAACTCGAAAAAAAAAATTGGTTTTATCCTGAAAATTCTGCGGGAACTTGACCATTCCGAAAATCCCGCAAGAACGGGAACTATGTGGCGGACGAAGTCGCGGGCAAAAGCTAGTACATATATATATGTATAATTATGAGTGCATGTAAACAAATATGAAAGTACCCATTATATATAATTGTTAATTTGTCTACATGCAACTATGTATGTTAATATGTACACTCATTGTTTCATGTGAAATCAGAACCATACACACTCTTAGAAACATACATCGAACATGGCAAGTGCAAAATCAACCATTATTCATATACAACGTGGCATGCGTAAATGGAAACAAAGTCATCAAGTCATGTGCATATATACGGGCAGATGAGTGTACAAAAAATTCGAATATTTACATACGCACATTCTTTGACATTGAATACAGTCAATCCCGGTTAAGTGCCAAAACCAAAGATGCAGATTTTTCGTGCTTTGTAGTACATAAGCGATTGTGGTACTTAAGCGAGTGGTACCAAAAAAAGAATTTCTATGTATAATGAAAATTGTATATAAAAATTACCGTTTTCCTTAAAAAATTAAGAAAAAAAGCGTGAGATGCAGCATGACACAGGCAGATAAGAGGGATTTGGGGAGTGATACTTATAAATATAAATATATTTATAGTCTGTTTGGGCCTTTAACAATTTTATTTAGTTTTTACCTAATATACCTACATTCCTAATAAATATTTTGTATTATAATACCAGAGATTAAATTTATTACAATATATTTATATGTACATACATATGTACATCTTTTATCATATTATCTTATATAGTCATATGTATGTACGTATGTATTTGAATGTACGCATTCAGAAATTCAAGTCATGATTTTATCACTTATCAATACACTTAATGTGCGCGCATTGATTTATATCTAAACTCATATATCTATGTATACATAAAATTGCCGAACAAATAATGCATACACAAACCAACATACATACATATGTATATGCGTACACATGTAAATATGTCACCCGCAAAAACTACAAACATTGTTCTACAAAAACAACAATCGTCACAAGTTAATATGTCAGCCAAAGAGGCGAAGCAAAATTTATAGTATATTACACAACAACAACGTTTTCATTCATGAACGCAGGCGTACTTTTAACAAGCAACCTCGCTTCATTCATTAAAGCAGATACCCTCACATTAACCCGAGCATGCTTTTGCCAACAACCGTCTTTTCACGACGATGGCAAAAGCTAAAAATCATAAATTGAACAAATTTCTGATATTCCCTCTAGAAGGGATAAGTGACAACCCCTCAAATATAAGTATTAAAATATTTTAGAATAAAAGTGACAACATAATATATTTGTCGATTTACAATTCAAGAAACTTTGTAAAGAAAATATTCAATATTCCTCTGATTTATGTATACAGTAAACCCCGGTTAAGTAGCACTCCTCCAATCCCTCTTATCTGCCTGTGTCTTGCTGCATCTCACGTTTTTTCTTAATTTTTTAAAGAAAACGGTAATTTTTTTTAAATACATAGAAGTTATGTTTGTTGGTACCACTCGCTTAAGTACCACAATCGCTTATGTACTACAAAGCACAAAAAATCAGCATCTTTGGTTTTGGCACTTAACCGGGATTGACTGTATATTTGTCAAAGAATGTGCCCATATAATATGCACATGACTTGTGGACTTTGTTTCCATTTACGCAAGCTACGTTCTATATGAAGGGGTTGATTTTGCACTTGCACATATGTACCTGTGATGTATGTTTGTAAAAATGTGTATTTTTCTGTTTATTTTTATGTAGGTTTTTTTTTTTTGCATATTGGTATATGCACGAAATTGAATTGAATTCAATCCAAAATGATTATTCCTTCTAAAGTAAAGACAACGTTATTGTTTTAAAATAAAATATGTGACTTTTATTACTTATATTTTTACTTAAAACTAACAATTGAAGGATTTTAATAAAATTGTAGGATTTAAATAAAAATTAAATAAAATTTAAAAAAATTAAAACTGATTTACGAAATTAATAACTAAATTAAGTCAATTAATTTCACCTGCTTTTTTAAACACAATTTAATCCATCTTGATTAAGTGCAATATTAATGTTTAAAAAACCTAGGCTCAGTTGCAACACTAATAAAAACAAAAATTAAAAAAACTGGGAAATATAAAATAAAACTGAAAGTAGGAGAAAAGCTGAAAATTAAAAATAACCTGTAAATAGAATAAATAGCAAAACAGTAAAAAACGTAAATATTCTTTTCATTTTGTTAATTCATTACTTACCCGAAAGTAAGATGTTCGTTAATCAACGGGCCCTAACTTGCAACTTATTAAAGTATTTTTATTTTATCATCACGCTTACGATGTCGTTCCCTATTTATTTCGTCTTTCACCAACCATTTTGAAATTTTTAAACAGAAGAACTGTTACTAAATATTCTAAAAGTTTGGTTTTATGAGCATAACACTGTCGGACTTATTAAACCATTGATGAAAAACTTTTTCGGTGTTTTGTTGTATAGCAGACAACATCAGACAACGAACATTAGAATAATGAGCATATTCGTTGAAGAGCTTGACGAACCACATCATTTGCAGTCGACACACTTCGAAGACCCTATCACTAAGATTGACCAGCCTTAAATCACCGTCATCCCTATAGTTTTTTGCTCTGATTAGGGCCTCCGAATAGAGCGTGAAATCGCTCTGTGTCTTTGTCATTGCCTCAGTACATTTATCGCAATGAATTTTAGACAGAATTTTCTGGTAGATACCATAGCCTGTGTAATACCGCTTGACTTGGACGTCAGCTTCGTCCTCCTCTTCAACGAAATTTTCGTCTGGAATTTTCCAAACCGAGTTGCTCATATTTCTGATCGCTTTCCTGCACATCTACATGACGATTTTCGGGACCTAGGTTCCAATCTAAATTTACATCGTCATCATCCTCATAATTAGCCCCCTTATTTTCGAAGTTCTGCCTTAAAATTTTCAACGATATTAATCGTCCCACTATATATTGAATTTCATGGGCAGTGGGATGGGTATTCATACCCAGACTGACTCGGAGAGGCGTGGCACCTTTCCGGAATCATTTCTTAAAAGCGGATATTTCAATGGATTTTTTGATGGAAAATTTTTGCAGTCTAAATCATCGAAGAGATCGTTCATTCTCTTCACAAATAACTGCGAAGGCGTGACACCTTTTTTCAAATATTCGTCAGCGCCGAATAGATTTTGGCTGGCATTTTTATTTTCCGAATTACTCAGAACTTGAGTTGCACGTTTTACAGACATTTTTTCAAAGGCGCCGGGATATATGTGGGACTCTGTTAGTTTCGGACAAATCTTAAAATGTGAATTACTCTGATCGAAAGAGTATAGTTTTTTAATAACATTGAAACTGACTATTCCATCGGGACTCGAAATATCATATTTCATTAACGTATTGCGGACAGACTTAAATAGGTGGCAACAGTCATATAAGCAATACTCTTTAGAACCTTCGTGCATGTAACAGGGGTTTTCTTCACTAATTTGCATTAAATTCAAAATTGAAGAGTTTGGTGTACCTTGATCGCAGATTAAAGCCTTTACGTTAAGGCCAATCGACTTCAGTGCTGCGATATTTATAATCAAAATTTCAAATTAATTTTGACTGAGAAGTCCACCTTTGGAAATATAGTAAGAAAACAAATATTTCCAACTTGAACTCAACCTTTTTAGCATAAAAAAACAACATTTACTAGCTATTTTCATTTCGCGATGGCCTTCCCCGTAATTTACAAACCCATAAATGATATCTCTAACTCGATTATTAGTTAGATCGGACTTTATGATGATTTCATCAAATAAGAGAACGCAATTACGATCTAGAACGGACATATTTTTGGCAATTTTGCCTAAAATTCCCATGACATTGGCATCGACGTCAGAGACAACATACCTAATGGGGCGCCATCGCAAAAGGGAGCTCTTGCTTGGTAAAGCGAAACCTAAATCGTCACGCTGTAAGATTTGGTTGACATATAGTTAATATTTTGTGCCAATGCCTTTTCATTGTCACTAAAGAAAGTGCGTTTTGTGACGATCATCCTAGCGAATGTTACAGCATCTGGGCTTGTCGTTTCATCCGCAACTATTGCACGATCTTTAAGTTCTTTATACTCTGTTTCTAGCTGTTTTATAACCCCCTCTAACTCTTCGATCATTTTATTAAGTTTGAGCGAATTACTTTGATAAAACCGTGCGGATCGAGAAAAGCGTTCGCGGCTGTCTAATGCAGAGCCTACGTTGTTATTTTCTGATCCTAATCCTAATATATTTTCCTCTAAAATGGAATATTCTTTGAATTCCCTCAAGGTTATATCGTCCTCCCTACCTACAGCTATCTTAGGACGTTGATAAGTGATAGTGACGGGCGGGCACACCCAATCAGAGTCAGTACTCGAAGAGCTACGATTTATTTCTGACTCTAATCTGAAACATGGGATAGCCCCAGGCAGAATTTTGAATCTAGAGACGTACTCTGGGTCAAAATGGTTACGACAAATAAATAGGGTATCGGAAGGCGACACGACTATGTTGCAAGCCTCTGCCCAACTTTGACGAACATCGTCCTTTTTAGGGAACTCGAACAGCATCGCCTGCCTAGAAACCCAGCTGCTAACGCAGTATCTTCTTCGGGGCAGTGGTAACCAAAATTACCTAATTACATAAAAATTTTATATTCAACACCTATATATAAACGCATATAATTACATTAAAATATAAATGTTATATCGTATTATTTTATTTATTTTATATAATTTTAGCTGACTCGAACTAAAATATATCAGTGAAACTAACAAGTAAGGAAGGGTTAAGTTCGGATGTAACCAAACATTTTATACTCTCGCAAAGTATACCATACTCGTTTTAGATTTCAAAATTACAGTTTTCAATAAGTTTTTAATTTTTTAATTTTGATTTTACACTTAAGTCTTTTAATTGGTATCTTAATATATAATTCATGGGTTATTTTTTTTACAAATAAAAACAAAACTGAAAAAAGAAAATTTCTTGAAATATATTGATTTAAAAGATATCTATAGGGCTGGCTTTATTTCATCGCACATCACTGTATGTACTTATATGAGAAGTACCAGCAAACATACTAATGTTCATATATGTACATCTGTTAATATATGTACTTATGTATATGAACATTAGTATATTTGCTACTAAAATTATACTCTCAATATACTTGTACATACATGCCTACATACACATACAACTATATGTATGTAATATATTATATTGCTACCATACTAATATTATATTATAAATTATACACATGTTTCTAATTAAAATAAAGTTTTAAAGTTTTTCTAATCCTAATAAAGTTAAACAAATGTATATTTATATAAACTACTCTATATAATTTTATATTATTGAAGAAGAACTTACCAAGGTTGAGGGTGGGCACAGCATGTGCTTTCAATTTTCTCTCGCCCACTGCACTTCGCTCGAAGTGTTTAATGCAAACGACTGCATTGTGGGCGGGTAAAACCAGCGGTGGTGGGATTTTAAGATTTTCCACCCACTTTTGAAAGTCCTCCTCGTTTTTCGGAAAGGAAAAAAATCTTTCCGATTGTGCAATACACTCGTGAACGCGGCACTTCCTTCTCCCGGACATTTTAATTTTTTTTGATATTTAAACAAATTTATAGACCAATAAGTAAGGAAGAGCTAAGTTCAGATGTAACCGAACATTTTATACTTTCGCAAAGTTAAATGGTATACTCGTTTGAGATTTCTTTATAATTTTAATAATTAGAAGTAGGAACTGTTTTGCCTTAGTTATTTACATTCACAGTGAAAGTAATTAGAGCAATTTGTAAGCCAAATTTACTCAAATTATGAGAAATCGTTCTTGTGTTTTTTGTATACGCTCATAATTGATTTTATATAGAATGCATTACAACTGTATTCAGAAGTATGAAAAGAAATCGTTTTTGGACAATGAATAACATTTTTTATTTATTATATCGATATTATTATATATCTTTAGCTTAAAAATAATAAATATTAACAATTTTAAAAATTAACATTATATATTAATTAGTATATAATATTTACAATATTAAACATAAATTTTTATAAGGATTCTTATACATATATCCAAATTATATTTCTTTTCTGCTTATAATATTTAATTTCTATCATATATTTATACAATAATGTCATATATAATAACAAATTATACATATAATTTAAATTTTCTTAATTAGATTATTTACATATTTTTCTTAAAATTGTCTTGAAAACTACTGTCAAAATGGCTATACCACTGTCTGCTGCGCACTGTCTCAAAAGTAATTGCATTTACACGGGAAGAATTCATGTTTGAAAATGCCCAATCAATTTGTGTACCGGCAGGTCGAGTTGAATATTCTGCACCAAGCAGGGAACTAAAGTTTTTATCTTGGAGCAGATATATTATTGCAGTCCCTGTAGACATTAAACAAATGTTAAAATCTCCAACAATTAGGATTGCTTAACTCAGAAGTTTCTATATAGAACCAGAATATTAATATTGAAATATTTAAACAAAACCGCTTCTAAAACTTTGCGGCCCGAATAAATTTTCTTTACAGCCTTTGATTCTATAGAGCAAGCAATACTAAGCTTTGCATATATTATAATGCCCCGTTTATTTCTGTTGGTTGTTTGCGTGCTATCTATACTCAGCTCGTTAATTGGAGTAAATCCTGGTATATCAAAACTTTCGCAAGGATAACTCCAAGTTGTCCTGATGTTCGGGAAATCATAAAATTGAAACTTGTTGTTAAAGCTTTAATTGTGTTCAATTCCCTCAGTTCCCTAATTACGGGATCCGATTCAGAAAATTTGTTAGGAGGAATAAAATTTCCTATGATGAATAGACCTTCTGCAGAAGTAGCTCGACTACAAGCGACATATATTGAAGCTCTAGGCATTCTGGGTCATACATGAACTACAACTTTATTACGTGGCACCCTGACTTTTATGAATAGTTATTCCCTCAGCCGGATTTATATTGATTTTCTTATATATTGATTGTACTATCAAACCAACAGAAGGTTCCAAAAATTTAGTCCACAGAATTGTTGAAAAAGAACAATGGAAATCAATTTGCATAAGTTGTCCAGCTGCCCCATTAACCAAGCCGTAGCACGTATTTATATTCACTGTAATCATAAATTTAGCGGAGGTTTTTAGTGTCAATTCATAGTGCACTCCCTGCGTTTCAGAAGTTCTGAAAAGTTTAACTCTTTCCAAAATATTATCATTGTCACTTATACAAAGTCCTTTAACTGAGTCTTTTGCAGTTGAAAGGATAGCTTCAGTTGGTATTCGACTAAGCTTAAGAGCATTGAAATTAGGACCAAAACAAATGTATGGCATCATCGGGAACGTCTTCGAAATTAACTACTCGAGTTTCAATGCGGGATATGTCCTCATTTCCATTGTTCCAGATTCCATAACGTTTAATGCAATTGTAAAGGGCTGATCCTCCCGTTATCTCATTATTTCTGTTAATTCAAAGTATTTAAATAACTCCCACAAAGGGGAAACAACTAAAGTGCTGTATACATCATTGGGATTAGGAGAGAATATCCACCTATCTCCAACAGGTGAGAGTTGCTTCAAATCACCAAACACTATGATCGGTATACCACCAAAGGGGCTGTCTGTTTTGAGAATTTGTTTTAATCTCGAATCAACAGAGCTAAACATACGAGCGCCTACCATCGATATTTCATCAATTATGATTAATTTGAAATCCATAAGTCTGAAGTACAATGAATTAACTGTGTCACCTATTCCGAATGCTGCTTTACTCGTAGGTGCGCAAAGAATAACTTTTAAGGAACTTGGATTGGATCCAGGTGTAGAATTGATCTATTGGAGATATCAAACGACTCTTTCCTACACCTGCACCGCCGCCAATGAACTCATAAAATGGGCGTTTTGTTTTCAGCTGGTACATCAAATGTGTCAAATAGGTTCTTTGCTTAGTATTTAGACTTTGAGCTGAAGAAAATAATTCCTCCACTGGAATTAAAGGCGGTAGTTCAATAAGTCTAGCCATTATCTGTTGAACCTTCCCCGTGCAAGTCCAGCAAATTTATATTTGGGCTTATTTCTGGAAGTGCCAACACTCTGAACTCGTTTTCCACGATAGATAGTTCATTTTGAGCACCTTTCTCCAAGCCTATTTCATTATAAAGACTTTCTAGAACATTTTCAAGTTCTCTTTGCCAAAAACATCATATTTTCTTTGATTTTCCTCAATTATAATACGATATATTATGCAAGTCTGCTCATTATCGTTTTCAATGAGATCTTGCTGTTCATTTCGCCAAGGATAGTAAAGCATTAACATTTCGCGGAAATACTCAACACTGGCCAAATCTGGGTTAAACCTTCAATTCCGAATAATACAAGGTTTGGTACGTTTTTTCACAAAACCGCTACCGTCTTTAAGAGGCATGACAACCCCGCAGTCTGGTAAATTATCGTCTTCCTTCTCTTCTTCTTCCTGATCACTGTCTTGTGCTCTTCTACTAGATTTGAAATATTTATACCTAGATGCAAAATCAGCTAAACAAAGAGTTTCTAACTGATCGGATCTTTGAACATAATGGTCTAAAATACCGGCTACGAATATTTCAGTCGAACCTGAAGGAAGGTTCTGAAGTTCCGCTCTTGGATTTTACCATTCGAACACGTTCCTCAGGTCGAGAGGTATTTATAAATATTTCTGCATTACTTGCTTCCGAAAGATGGAGCCCAATGCAGCAATATACTGCTTCTGGTGCAGATATTTCTGTGCCTGATATAAATTTGTGACCTACCTATATGTTTAAGTTTTTGCTTAATAGATATAGATTCTTTTAAGAGTCTAGAAATTCCCCTGTTAGACTTCTTAATATAATTAGTTATATATTATATGAGCAGCAAGCATATGCATCCAGTATATATTGAATATCCATATTTGCTCTATGGAGTTCCAAAATCAGAGAATTATAAGCGTTTATAAAACGATCCTGTATTTTTCTTTTTAGAAAAATTTTGGGTTTTGTTACACGTGACCTAAGGGCTAACAAATAGTCTTCAAAAGGCATATTTATTCTACTATCAGACAGGAAATGTTCAAAATCTTTTAAATTATAAATGTCTTCTGTAGTCATATTTGAATTTAAAACGTTTTGAATTTTGAAAAAGTTTTCCTTGTGTCTTTCTGAATTTTGACTTGTTTCTGTAAGAGGTAACATTATTTGCATTGAAGGCATTGGCCGATATGGTATACTAACACGACAAAACTGTTGTCCTCTGATTTCCCTAGTACAAGACCGACTGTGGTTATGCTTTTGATAACCCAAATAATTTTCTAAGTGGCTGTAGAAATATAATTGTCAATAAAACTAATGACATCTTGAAGGTTGATCCTGGGAGCATTATTAAGCCAATACATGCCATGTACATGCGGGGAACCTCTCTGTTGAAACTCTACTCTCCAATAGAAATTTGTAACCAAATTCTCTCCAAAAGTTTAAGAATTTATCGATAGCGGTAATAAAATATCTAGTACAAGTAACCGCGTCTGACCGAATTAAGCGATATCTATTTTGGGTTGTTAAACTCTTCTTCCTCTTCCGAAATATCTTTAGAATTAACTGTTTTAGAGAGGATGACCAAAAACTCAACCCACTGAGATTCTGCAGCCAATAAAGTGATAAAGAAGGTTGGAAGCCCAAATTGGAGAATCATAGCGATTGCCTTTTCCTTCTTCGCTTTACAGTGCGCAGGTGAGGATCTAACGCCTTTCAAAACTTTGTAACCATCATTGTGTTGAATCAAGTTTTGAACAAAGTTTTCGTTTAATAGATTTTGGGCCGTAACTCGGTTGCGACCTGAAAACTTTCTAAGGCAAATGGATGAACTAGTCTTAATTTGTAGCAGTTCTAATTTTTTGTAATCATAGAACAACTTTGGAATGGTACACGCTCTTCTGTCAAAACGGCGAATTTTAAAACGTAGTATCTTGCTATACGTTTCAGAGCATGTACGCTTCTGCCCAACGTATATTGTTCCAAATGACAACTCTTCTGAATTATTATCTTGAATTATGTCAATTGGTCTTTGTCCTTCACCTGGCGCTATAACTAAACGGTTATAGTCTAAGTTTTCTACAGGAATATTGTCCAAAAGAGTTTCTTGACCGCCTGGATTTAGCTCTGAAGCTTAAAGACCCGTGGGAATGTTATTACCTGAGGGATTATCATGAGAAGTTTGTGCCTCATGAAAAGATTGAACCAATCGGGAATCCTCTGCAGATGCAACAAACAGAACTTCTTCTTGGTTATTAAATTCTGAAATCCAGTTTTCATTAATATGTATATTGTGCTCACGATACAAAGGGGTATTCACTAGAAACTGCAAAGCTTCCATTATCTTTGCGGGGCGTATGGTATCAATCATGTAGTAATGATTGTATTCCAAACGCCTTCTTAAGTGAATTTGTATAACATTAGCCTCATCAAAGGACCTTGGTAGAGATGTAACAATATTGTTAACAGAAATTGGTATATTAACAACAGCACCTTTGAGCAAACTCTGATCTTGATGTCCTAACGGACGGATTGTCATAAAAGGCAATCTAGGAACTATGAGACGTTCTTTAATTGGGGACAAACCTTTCAAACAATTCGGTATTTCCGGAAATTCTAGACCCTTAGCATTATTAAAACTACGGCATTATGTTTTCTGTATGTGTGCTTAGAAATCTTGGTTTAATTTCTACTTGAATTGTAGATTTCGATTCGCCTACTACAGCATCACTTAAACCATAGAGTTTTGTATTTTTTTAAATCCTTGGCAGCTTTAATATCTGCTCTGCTTCTTCGGATATTGTGGTTATTTGCGATCCTTGATCTTTGAGTGCCCGTTGTAATATTAGGTAAAGTAAAAAGTTCGTTCGGTTTTTATCTAAGAGGTGGCGTTATTGTCAATAGTATTAGTGTTTCGTGTCGCAGTATGTCATACTATATTACGTTGAAAACGTGTTTATTCGCGCTAAAAGTTTGTCTTTGACTATTTTTCGATCGATTGACTCAGTAGGTTGTGAGCGCTCGTCAAAGATGGACACCAGCAAAGAGCAAATTCGCTATATTTTACAATTTTTCTTCGATCAAGGCCCGATACTGTAAACAAACGTGTAGCACAAAAGTGGTTTGCTAGGTTCCGTTCCGGTAATTTCGATGTCAAAGATGCACCACGCGTCGGGAGGCATGTCGTAGAAAATTGCGATAAAATCATGGAATTAGTGGAAACAGACGGTCACGTGAGCACTTATTTAATTGCTGAAGAAATTAAGATAAGCCAGGAAACCGTTTGGAACCATTTGCATAACCTTGGATTCAAAAAGAAGCTCGATGTTTGGGTGCCACACGAACTAACGCAAAAAACATGATGGACCGAATTTCCATCTGCGAATCGCTGCTGAATCGCAACAAAATCGACCCGTTTCTGAAGCGGATTGTGACTGGCGATGAAAAATGGGTCACTTACGATAATATCGAGCGCAAACGGTCGTGGTCAAAGCTCGGGGAAGCGGCCCAGACGGTGGCCAAGACCGGATTGATGGCCAGGAAGGTTTTGCTGCGTGTTTGCTGGGATTCGCAAGAAATCATTTAGTACGAGCTGCTCCCCTATGGTCAAACGCTCAATTGAGCCCTCTATCAGAAATCATCCAGAAAATGCCATCTATGATCAACAGCGGCCGAATTGTGTTCCATCAGAACAATGCCAGGCCACACACGTCTTTGGTGACGCGCCAGAAGCTCCGAGAGCTCGGATGGGAGGTCCTAGTGCACCCACCCTATAGTCCGGACCAGGCACCAAGTGATTACCATATTTTCCTGTCCATGGCGAACGCGCTTAATGGTGAGAAGTTGACCTCAAGAGAGGCCTGTGAAAATTGGCTCTCCGAGTTTTTTGGCAATAGGGACGCAGTCTTCTACGAGAATGGTATAATGAAGTTGGCATCTCGTTGTCAACAAGTTCAGGAACAAAAATAATATTGACACTAAATAAAGCTATCATCAATAATATAAGGTAATTAGATACCAAATAATAATCGAATAATGAATGTTGAATTCTTTAGCAAAATGTTGCAACAGAGTATAGTTTTGTTCACCAAACGATTGTTTGCATCACCTAAAACTAATCGAGATAGATATAGATTTTTATATACATATATTTCTTCTAATATTTTGTGATAATCAGTGGATAGGTATAATTTCTCAGCCATTATGTTGAACTTATTACAAAATATACGAGACAACAATGTAAAAAAGTTTCTGTAGTATCAAAAGTACTAAACCCCTTTCTATGTGATTATAGATAAACTGCGACCCCATCGGTTCAAATGCTACTGTCTATTATTTCAGTTTTACGTCACATTTTAATATGAAGGTCATGAGGTGAACTGTAAACTCAAGAAAATTATATTTTTACCCAGCGCCGTTGGCAGTTTATGGAAGGTTTAGATCTTAAGACAGAAAGAAGAAAATCTACATACCTGCTCTACAGATGTGTATACCATACTAACTTATATGTAAGTTATTTTTAATTGAGCCTTCATGGGCAGACCCTTCAAAAAAGGTACTGTTTTAAAAGTGTTAGACACAATCAATTTAAGGAGGGGTTTTCCGAGTACTTTCAATACAATGAAATAAACTAGTAATTTCTAAAATATAAATATAACTAAATATAATATTATGTATTTTATGTTAGTGAATATAATAGTAATATATAGATATACAAAACTACGTAAGCTGTGTGTACAAAAATATACCATCACAAAACTATTATACTCTGTAGCAATATGTTGCAAGAGTATAATAAATATCAGTACATTGTGTTTGTAGTTTCAGTTACACTAGATTTCTTCACCAGCAAAGTGTTTTATTCAAGCTAATTTTAGTGCATTAGTTATATAGTGTTTAAAGTATTATTATATACAGCGGCAAGCACAACCGTATTAAAAACAGTGGCGAGCAAACACATATACATATGTGCACCAGTATACCATACTACCTACACAACGAACAGCAAAGGAGTCATAGCAAGGACTTACAAGGAATTACAGTGAAAGAGAGCAGCACCTATTATCCAACTTTTTACACCCGGACGGACTGAATTATATAAGTATTATCTATAAGTATTTTATACATTAATTAATTATGCCTAGATTAAGTAGAAAATCTGTATTACTAAGTCGTTTTCAGAATAGAAGACGTATGAGAGTTCTTCGCGCAAACACTTTATATAGAGATAGTGAGCACTCACAAAATACTGTAAGTAACGCTAATCGTAGGTTAGATTCCGATGTTCGTCTGTCCGAACAAATTATCAATACAAATCAACATAGAACCAGGCAAGGAAATCTCGAGGTACGGTCTTTTGAACAAAATTTAAATACTGTTCAACCAGAGAACTTAAAACAATGAGAAGGTGCAGGTTCGACAGCGAACAATTTGTAGGAATTTATCAAGGAGTTCACCACAGATGCACGAGAAACAAATAACATTTTTCGCTTTTATAACAGCGGTGAATCCGTAAACATACGCTCTCTTAACATAACCAAACGGCGAATATTGAAGAGAATATAATGTGTATATATGCAAAACTGGGAATATTGATATGCCATTTGAAACATATTCCTTTTATTGAACTATTATTTATTATTTTTTAAATTATTTTATGTTTATTCATTTTTACTTTATTATGGGAAATATATCAAAATACTTTTAAATTATAACTAATAAAGTATTTTGATATATTTCTTAAAATAATTCATTAATTGTACTTGACACCATTATGGAGTCATAAAAGTACAGAATTGTGTTTTGCCGTCGGTATTTCACATTCATGCTTCAATTTTTCTTTTCAAATGCATGTGTAAACATATGTAACAGGACATACATATATTATGTCGTTTACACATTTGTATGTATTTTTATGTAGATATGTCAGAGAACTTAAAACAATGAGAAGGTGCAAATTGAATTTTGTATGATGCTCGATTGGTTGGCTGAAAATTTGAGATCAAGGAGTTCACCACTTTCTGTATAGTTTTGCTGTTATTTAACAGAAATGAGAATTTTTAACAACGTTCTCTGACAAAATACGTATCTACCAATATAAAGAGAAAAATGAAATGAAATGAATGAGAAAACAAGAAATACAAATGCCACTTCACATATGCATGATTATTTTTTGCCATATAAACGATTTTTATGATGAAAAATTGATAAATTATTATTATTTTGCACAAATGCTACATTGATAAAATGTGAAAGATTATGCAAAAAATGTTATTTTACTGTTTTCATAATTTTCTAATTTCAATATTTACAGAATTAATAATTTATGTATGTACATCAATATGTTATATTATATAATATAATAATATATTATCAATTATCAATAAATACATGTGAGCGCACTGCTCTATATGTAAGTATGTATGTACAAATATGCATATGACCGCGCAAAATAAGTAATGCATACACAAATCTACATACATTTAAGCGTACAAATGTAAGTACGTCAGCCAATAAGAAAAATACAAACATTGTTGTACAAAAACAACAATTGTCTCAAATAGCATCAGCACCAGAAATCAATATGGCAGCCAAATTGACAAATCCTAAATTTGTAGTAAATCACACACCAACAACATTTTCATTCATGAACGCTGGCGCACAAGCAATAAGCTAAGTCGTTTCATTCATAAAAGCAAACGCCTTACACATCTCCCCGAGCATGCGTTTGCCTACAAGCGTCTTTTCGCGACGATGGCAAAAGCTAAAAATCATAAATTGAACAAATTTCTGATATTCCCTCTAGAAGGGAAAAGTGACAACCCCTCAAATATGAGTATTAAAATATTTTAGAATAAAAGTGACAACATAGTAAATTTGTCGATTTACAATTCAAGAAACTTTTTAAAGAAAATATTCAATATTCCTCTGATTTATGTATACAGTAAACCCCTGTTAAGTATCACTCCTCCAATCCCTCTTATCTGCCGGTGTCTTGCTGCATCTCACTTTATTTTTCTTAATTTTTTAAAGAAAACGGTAATTTTTTTTTAAATACATAGAAATAATTTTTTTTTGGTACCACTCGCTTAAGTACCACAATCGCTTATGTACTACAAAGCACAAAAAATCTGCATCTTTGGTTTTGGCACTTAACCGGGATTGACTGTATTTGTCAAAGAATTTACGTAAGTACGTTCGAATTTTTTGTACACACATTGACTTTGCACTTGCCCATATGGGATGTATGTTTGTAAGAGTGTGTATGGCACATCTCGGATTTCCTACCAACAAAACAATGTTGTGACGCTTTGTCGTCGCGTCAGTTCTTCGACAGATTGACTCTTTGACATAAAAGCAAAAAATGTGTCAACGGAGATTTCACATGAAGTAATGAGTGTACATATCTACATAAAAAGACATACAAATGTGTAAACGACATAATATTATATATGTATGTCCTGTTACATATGTTTACACATGCATTTGAAAAGAAAAATTGAAGCATGAATGTGAAATACCGACGGCAAAACACAATTCTGTACTTTTATGACTCCATAATGGTGTCAAGTACAATTAATGAATTATTTTAAGAAATATATCAAAATACTTTAATAGTAATAATTTAAAAGTATTTTGATATATTTCTCATAATAAAGTAAAAATGAATTAACATAAAATAATTTGAAAAATAATAAATAATAGTTCAATAAAAGGGAATATATTTCATATGGCATATCAATATGCCCAGTTTTGCTCACATATTATATTCTCTTCAATATTCGTCGGTTGGTTATGTTAAGAGAGCGTATGTGTACAGATTCACCGCTGTTATAAAAGCGAAAAATGTTATTTGTTTCTCGTGCATCTGTGGTGAACTCCTTGATAAATTCCTACAAATTGTTCGCTGTCGAACCTGCACCTTCTCATTGTTTTAAGTTCTCTGGATATGTACACTCATTACTTCATGTGAAATCTCCGTTGACACATTTTTTGCTTTTATGTCAAAGAGTCAATCTGTCGAAGAACTGACGCGACGACAAAGCGTCACAACATTGTTTTGTTGGTAGAAAATCCGAGATGTGCCATACACACTCTTACAAACATACATCCCATATGGGCAAGTGCAAAGTCAATGTGTGTACAAAAAATTCGAACGTACTTACGTAAATTCTTTGACAAATACAGTCAATCCCGGTTAAGTGCCAAAACCAAAGATGCAGATTTTTTGTGCTTTGTAGTACATAAGCGATTGTGGTACTTAAGCGAGTGGTACCAAAAAAAAATTATTTCTATGTATTTAAAAAAAAATTACCGTTTTCTTTAAAAAATTAAGAAAAATAAAGTGAGATGCAGCAAGACACCGGCAGATAAGAGGGATTGGAGGAGTGATACTTAACAGGGGTTTACTGTATACATAAATCAGAGGAATATTGAATATTTTCTTTAAAAAGTTTCTTGAATTGTAAATCGACAAATTTACTATGTTGTCACTTTTATTCTAAAATATTTTAATACTCATATTTGAGGGGTTGTCACTTTTCCCTTCTAGAGGGAATATCAGAAATTTGTTCAATTTATGATTTTTAGCTTTTGCCATCGTCGCGAAAAGACGCTTGTAGGCAAACGCATGCTCGGGGAGATGTGTAAGGCGTTTGCTTTTATGAATGAAACGACTTAGCTTATTGCTTGTGCGCCAGCGTTCATGAATGAAAATGTTGTTGGTGTGTGATTTACTACAAATTTAGGATTTGTCAATTTGGCTGCCATAATGATTTCTGGTGCTGATGCTATTTGAGACAATTGTTATTTTTGTACAACAATGTTTGTATTTTTCTTATTGGCTGACGTACTTACATTTGTACACTTAAATGTATGTAGATTTGTGTATGCATTACTTATTTTGCGCGGTCATATGCATATTTGTACATACATACTTACATATAGAGCAGTGCGCTCACATGTATTTATTGATAATTGATAATATATTATTATATTATATAATATAACATATTGATGTACATACATAAATTATTAATTCTGTAAAAATTGAAATTAGAAAATTATGAAAATAGTAAAATATCATTTTTTGCATAATCTTTCACATTTTATCAATGTAGCAAAAATGTTTGTGCAAAAAAATAATAATTTATCAATTTTTCATCATAAATCATCTCATTCATTTCATTTCATTTTTCTCTTTATATTGGTAGATACGTACTTTGTCAGAGAACGTTGTTAAAAAATCTCATTTCTGTTAAATAACAGCAAAACTATACAGAAAGTAGTGAACTCCTTGATCTCAAATTTTCAGCCAACCAATCGAGCATCATACAAAATTCAATTTGCACCTTCTCATTGTTTTAAGTTCTCTGGTTCAACATAGGAGGTTCGATCTGTTGAGCAAGTAGTAAATACTGTTCAACATAGAACAAGGCGGCAAGATCCCCAAATTCACTCTGAACAAAGTAGGAACACTAGGGATCATAGAGAACTTCGCGCCTGAGTATAGGACCTTAGAGCGTATTCGTGATCAAATACAAAGAGAACATGTAAGGAGAAATCTTGAAATAAGGAGAGAGGAGCGTGATAGAGAAACACAACGTCGACAGCTTAGTAGGAGGGGTAGGAGGGAAGAAATTTTGAATCAGAGACGTCTTAGGCAAGCTCAAGTTCGCCTTTGTAGAGATAACCCTCTCATTAGGCAAATTAAAAACCAAAGGTAATCCCAACGAACCCGATTAACGAGAAAATAATGCTATAGAAACTGATAATAGTGGTAATTTAACAGATTTCAAAAACATTTATTTCCAAAATACAAATAAGGACCCTAATGAAATACGTATTTGCTGTGGAGGCTTATGGTTTTCACACCAAGTTCGCAAATTAAATTTCGAAACTATTGCGCAAGGTCACCCGAAAGTTGCGTCCGCCTTCTTTTTAATGCAAAAATTTCCATCAGGAGATTGAAAATACAATTCTGGTGTTACTTGCAAAAATGCGATTGTTAAAAAGAACGTTCCAAAAATATGTTTAGCCAACGGTCTAGACTTTCCTCAAATACCGGATTGTTTGAAAGGTTTGACCCCAATTGAAGAACGTTTCATAATTCCTAGATTGTCTCTTATGACAATCCGTCCGTTAGGATATCAAGATCAGAGTTTGCTCAATGTTAACAATATTTCGACATCTCTACCAAGGTCCTTTGATGAGGCTCATGTTATACAAATTCACTTAAGAAGGCGTTTGGAATACAATCAAGCGGCCCAGACGGTGGCCAAGACCGGATTGACGGCCAGGAGGTTTTGCTGTGTGTTTGATGGGATTGGCAAGGAATCATCTACTACGAGCTGCTCCCCTATGACCAAACGCTCAATTCGGCCCTCTACTGTCCGCTGGACCGCTTGAAGGCAGCACTTACCCATAAGAGGCCGTCTTTGATCAACAGAGGCCGAATTGTGTTCCATCAGGACAACGCCAGGCCAAACACGTTTTTGGTGACGCGCCAGAAGCTGCGAGAGCTCGGATGGGAGGTCCTGGTGCACCCACCTTATAGTCCGGACCTGGCACCAAGTGATTACCATCTTTTCCTGTCCATGGCGAACGCGCTTAATGGTGAGAAGTTGACCTCAAGAGAGGCCTGTGAAAATTAGCTCTCCGAGTTTTTTGCCAATAGGGACGCAGCCTTCCACGATAGGTGTATAATGAGGTTGGCATCTCGTTGGCAACAAAACGGTGTATATTTGACTTAAATCGGACAAATGTGCACAGAGTTATCATCTTTTGAAAAATCAATAAAAAACCGAACGAACTTTTTACTTTACCTAACATATAGTCTCCACCTGCTGTCTTTGCTCTTATTTGAGCAGTAGCTGGAATAATGCCTTTTGCTTTAGTAGACTCCACGCTGCTTCATAATTTTTTGTCGATACTTGCAGGTGCTGTATTAATCGCGCAGCTTCGCCTTTTAAGCAAAGACGAAGACGTAGCATTTTTTCTGCGCTTGATAGCTGCTCGTTATTATGTACCATATCTTGGAACACGTTAAAAAAATTTGCCCATTCTTTAATATCGCCGTATAATAATGGGATTTTTAGTTTTTCTAATTCCAAATTAGAGCGGTAATTAATTTGGGCTCTTCTTTTTGTAGTCATTTTTCACAGTTGTCAAGCTCCTCCAAGTTCTGCATTATTGAAGACTGATTTACTGTGACAATTTTGAATGTCCAGAAAGACAGAGTCCATATGCTTTTTCTGATTATTGTTGATCTGTTCTTCCATACTTAGATCATCCATTATTCTTCTGAGATTTTCAATTTTCCTCATGAAAATGGAAGTTTTTTGATCTAAGCCGTGGGGTTGAATATTAACTTCTTGATTGGTTTTATATTTTTCAATTAAAGATTTGTCTTCTGGACTACTCGCGTTAATTGTCTTGACATTGTCTTCAATTTTATTTACTGTATTGTTATATACATCTTTTATTAAGTAGTCTTCTTCTCCAATGCCATCTACCATTAGTTTTTCATGATTCGCATCGAACTCTTTTTGGTATTTTCCATGAGTTTTGATATTGTCTTCAGCTTTATGTTTCCTCAATGGCTTTAGTGAAATAGTGCTGTATGTGTGCAACACATTTTCAGATAAATCTGATTGGGCTTCAAGAACTTTTTGTCTATTTATTCCCATGTTGGATTTTTTTTTTTTTGTTTTTTTTTGTAACACTTCTCGTATGTGTATGTATTTTTGTGTATAACTGTTTTATATTCTCCACAGAAATCGTTGGAGGTATATTGATTTGGTCGCCTTGTTGACCTTCACAGCCGTTGAGTATTTCTTTGGATGACAATTTATGATGACACAGCGTTTAGTTTCTTACTAATACGGCTTATGTGATCAGTTTAATATGCGGGAATATACACCCGTCTTACAATTTTTATTTATTAAGGATTTCTTCCCTTTTTTTGAAATTTTTATAAATAGCAAAGCTTATTATTTTGTCTGAGCTCTGTATTAATACTCGAAGGACCAATGTTAAACCGCATGTGATTGCTAAAATTCCTTACCACTGGTGGGGGGCAATTATAGTGTTAAATTCAGTGATAATAAATGCATTCTAATTTTTATTTAATTTTGAAGGCTTTATATACAATTTTTAAAACTATCTTAACTAACTAAATATATGTGTATGTGTGTATGTGAATATGTATGTTACTCACACAAGCAATTGCTTAAATGCATTTTTAGAACCAATTGTGTTCAATATGTAAGTTAATCTATTGCATTAATAGATATAAAAACAAAAAAACAATGTTTTGTTTTTTGAAGAGCGGTTTTGCTCCCTTTATTGTCAGAATTCAAATTAGAACAGAAACTACATTTTTGTCTTACAGCTAATTTATGCTAATAAATCACGTTGCAAAACAGGTGCAATTGCATATTGTTGTTGTTGTGGGCTGGCTGGCCAAACGTTCCCATGCAGCGGCGGTGTGGAGTCAGCATTTTGACAATTGTGCGTGTGGTGTCGTTTGCCTGTGGGATATTGTCCACGGCGAAAGTTATGTTGTTGCATAAGCTTAGGTAGATCGTGGGAAAGCTTTTCGTCTCAACTTGGATGTGGATTTTTCCTTTTCGGTTTGCAATTATCCTTTTTAGTGTCATTGCTAGGACCATTGCTAATAGGAATATGATTATAATGGATTCAGTAAAAACGCTGATTTTATGCTTCGTGTTGATGGCATTGATTTCTCTGATGTTTGCAACATTAAGCTCTTTCAAATATTGTAGCGAGAGAACTTCTTCCAAATTTGCTGTGGCATTTGCGGAATTAACGACTGCTGGTAGTGGTTTTGCAAAAAATTGACTTTTATATATGTAGCTTTTACCATTAATTGTTACGGTTGCGTTATCGTATTTGAGTAGAAATGTGCCCTGTAGATTGATGACGTCTTGATCTACTTCTAACGTGCCATTGTAACTGTTAATAAGTATAAGGCCATGATTTATCTCTTCTATTGCTGGTATATGATGCCCATTGATGGTTGTGCAGTTTGCTGAATATCCCTTTAGTAAATTCGGTATGCAGCTGCTTTGTGTGACTTCTTCTATGTTTGCTTGTTTACATAAAGATACATCATTTAGATTCTTACAACTATTCTTTATATTAAATATATTTTTCTGACAAACAATTAGATTCTCATATTCTAGTTTAATAACTTTATTATTTTGTTTTACAGGTCTTATTATTAATGATTTACAATTATCTTCGCTTGTAATAGGAACTTTTACAATGTAAATAATGGATGATAAATTTGATGCAATTTTTGCATCACAAAATTCGATGGCTTCTATTATATTTATGTAAGGTATTTTTTGTCTTTCCACTTTTCCCTTAATAACATTAATTTCTTCGTTCGATAGTATAAATGAATCTACAATTTTGGCTTTTGCCCATTGAATTGAATAGTCTATATTTTTTAACTCTTCCTTAATATAATTTAATTTTCTTTCAATATTTCTTTCTAATTCTAACTTTATAGCATCATTCGATTTTACTTCGCTTAGGATTATATTTGTAATATGTGTTAAGTTATTTATTCTCTCTAATATAGATTTATTAATTATTATTTGTTGGTTATTATTATTTAGCAAGTTATCTATTTCATCATTTATTATTTTAAAATCGTCGTGATCCGGGGAGCCGGCTAACCATTTCCAGGCTGTGCCGAGGGAATTTATTGCTCTTTTTATTTTCCTGGGTCTAAGTTGGGATAAGAATGTTCGGACGGATTTTTCTTCCTGGGAAAGGAATCGATAATTTTGGATTTTCTTGGTTACGTAATGCTCTATTGTATTGTGTATCTCGTCAAGTATGCTGTCATATTGGTCTAGGTCAATAACGTGTATCAGTCTAAATGTACCAGTCTGCACCTTTGCAAGTCCTGTCTCTATTGTCACTATGTTACTGTTCGTATAATCAAAGATTTGTGTTTCTGCATTGCACGAGGCAAGCAAAATCCTGTAAATGGATATGTGTTAAATTTACTGTTTAATATGGCTTTTATGAATTGTTCGTCCTGATATTGTTATTACTGTATTGCCTTTATCTTCCTTAACTATTTCCTTTCTGTAGCGGGGTGATAATTTATTTCCTAATCGTCTGTTAGTCTTTACGTAAATAACGTCGTCGGTTTGGAATGTCTTAAAGTCTTGTCTGTTTTTGTTATGAAGTGCTAGATCCTTTTCTTGTTTATTTTTTAAGTTTTGTATATTTTCCTGTCTGTCTAATTTTATTGGGTTTGGTCCTACCGTTCTTCCGAAAAATACTTCTATGGGTTTTCGTTTAGTTGTGGAGTGAATGGAATAATTGTATTTATGTAAGGATCTGTTTAGGAGGTCTTCAAAATCGGTGTGTGTGTTTTCCGCTTTAGTACAACGTAATAATTCCGAAAGGGTTGAGTGGAAACGTTCTATTTGTCCGTTTACCGAGCTTTTGTATGGTGGGGTTTTAAAAATTTCTATACCGTACTGGTTTTCTAACATGAAGGTTATGGGAGCTGCGCTTAATGATTTTTCATTGTCTATTACAATTTTTTCGGGAATTCCGAATGAGGTTAAAATGTTTCTTAAAGGGGTTTTTATGTCTTCACAAGCTCTGGAGGGTATGACTTTTGCTGTGCGTATTTCGAAAATTTGTCTATTGCCGTTAATATTACTTTTTTGTTGGTTAAATAAAGATCTATATGAACAATATGGCCTGGATAGTTGGGAATGGGAGTGGCTTTTAATATGGGTTTCACTGGATGTCTTTCGTATTTATTTTCTAAACAGACTTTGCATTGTCTTACAATTTTTTTAATTTTTGCGTTCATATGGGGGAAATAAAATTTTTCTAATAGCTGTGCTTTGTTTTTGGTAGCATTTCTATGTGCTCTTTTGTGTTCTTTTATTACTTCTGTCTCCTGTTTTATTTCCTGGGTTAAATCTGTTACCAATTTTCTTGAATATATTGTTTTATAGCGGTTAAAATGGGTAGAGTAGATTGTTTGAATTTGGCCTAAAATAGGGTAGGGATTATGCCATTTATTACGGACGGATTAAGATAACGTTTAAGAATGCTTACCAGCTTTCCTTCGTTATATTGGGGTTCAACTATGAGGTGTCTGTGGTAGGTTGGAAAAATTATTTTGAACTGATATGAGGATGTTTCGCCTATTGAAAAAATTAATTGGTTTTTAAATACATTTACGGGGGCATCTGTGTATGGTATGAATGATTGGGAAAAACTTTCGTCGCTATGACGAGTTGCGGTCAAAGAGTTAACTTGTGAGTTTTGGGGAGTCCTAGATAACGCGTCTGCGACAACATTCGTTTTGCCGGGCTTATATTTTAATTCGTAATTGTACTCTTCTAAGATGGCTTTCCATCTTTTTAGTTTACTATTGTTATTCCTATTGCTGAGTGCGTAAGTTAGAGGTTGATGGTCTGTAAAAATTTTGACTGCGGCATGGCCGTAGAGGTAGCTTCTTAATGTCTTTAAGGCCCAAATTATCGCTAACATTTCTTTCTCGTTGGTAGCGTAATTTTCTTCGGTCTTTGACAATGTTCTTGATATAAAGAGAATGGGTTTACTGTCCTGTTCGAGCACTGCTCCTATAGCATAGTTGGAAGCATCGGTTGTCAAGTGGAACTCCTTATTGAAATTGGGGTACTGTAACATTACTTCGTTGGATGTAAGTGAATTTTTAATTTTATTGAAAGCTTCGATTGCTTCTTTATTTAAGGTTATTGATGTTTTGGCTGATAGGTGTCTGCTTAATCGTCCTTCTTCTCCTCTTAAAATAAGAGTTAGAGGTTTTACTATCTCTGCGTAGTCCTTAATGAAACGTCTGTAGAATCCTGACATTCCTAAGAACGATTTAAGGTCCTTTAGTGTTACTGGTAAGGGTACTTTTTCTATTGCTTCTACTTTTTGTGGGTTTGCTTTTATTCCGTTCGCTGTAACTATAAATCCTAAAAATTCGACTTCTTGTGCAAAGAATTTGCATTTGTCAAGCTGAATTTTCATGTTAGCCTTTCTTAATGTATCAAAAATTGTTTTTAAGTTATTTGCGTGTTCTTGTTCTGTTTTGCTGAAAATTATGATGTCGTCTATATAGACATAGCATAATTTTCCAATAGTCTTAAGATGTCGTCCAGGGTACGTTGAAAAATAGATGGTGCGTTTTTTAGTCCGAAGGGGAGCCGGGTAAATTCGTATTTACCATTATTGATAGAAAATGCAGTCTTTTCAATATCTGATTCCTTTAGTGGTATTTGATGGAATCCACTCTTAAGATCAATAACTGAGAAGAATTTATTGCGCCCTAATTGTGCAAGGACTTCGTTTATTTCTGGAATAGGGTATCTATCTGTAATGGTAACTGCGTTGAGTTTTCGATAATCAATTACTAGTCTATATTGTTTATTCTACTTCGTTTTTTTAGGACATTGGATAAGGATAGTATTTGGTATAAACTGGAGAGTTGTTGGTTGTCCGAATTTCACCAACGATTCTCGTAGTATATGTTAATTTTTTGTCGGGCTCGGCGAATAGTGTGGTAAATTGGTGCACTAGATTTTCGATAATGGTTCTTTGTTCTGGAGTCATATGTCCTGTTTTAATCTCTATATTATTAACTGATTTGGACATTTGTTGTTTGATGGGGACTTTAATTTTATTTTCGATTAGCATATAGTCGTTTGAAGTGTAAATAACGGCTTTGAGGGCTTTCAAACTATCGTTACCTATAATAGCATGAAAGGATTTGAGGGTTGGTAAGACAAAAAATTTCATTTTTTTATCCTTAAGACCAAATAGGTTAAGTTCTGTGTGGTGTGATATACTGATTTTTCCGCCTACGGAGTTTGCAAAAAATACGTTATCGTTTGGTTTAGGGTTTTTTACTAGAGAAGATTGTATATAATTTTTATTTGAGCCGGTGTCAATGAGAAATTTAAGGATTCTTCCATCGCTTGTCTTGCATTCGAAATAAGGAAGCGATGAGGAGGCTAATCTAAAAAATGGACGTCTGCGTATTCATTTTCGTTGTACTGATCGTGTTGATCTTGTTGTTCATATGTGTTATAGTAGTCCTGCCATTGTTGGTCTTGGTATCCGGGGTTGTAATCTTGGTTGTTATAGTCATTATAAGTTTCAGTTGTAGTGGGTTCAATACTCTGAGAGATGTGGTTTACTCTTTGAATCTTGTTTGGAACATTTTTGTTATATTGGTGCGACTGTGCCGGTGGTGGTCGCTTTTGCGGGTAATTATTGTTATTTGGTCTATTAATATAATTTGCGTTCCTAGTCTGTAGTGATTGATCAACTTCCATGGGTACGGGTGGTTTTGGTTCTATTGGTCTTGGCGGTGGGTTATTAAATGTCTGGTTGTTGAAAGGTTTATTAAAGTAAAATGGTTGTAAATGTTGAGATTGTCTGTATGTGGGTTGTTGGTAGAATTGTTGTTGGTAAGATGGCTGTTGATAAAAGTTTTGCTGGTTCTGAGATTGTGAAGGGAACTTTGGTTGAGGGATGTAGGCAAGATTTGGATAAAAAGGATAATTCTGTGGTTGGAATTTCCTTGGAGGAATGAAGGGTTTTTGTTGAAGTGGAATTTGGCGAAAATTTGTTCCTTTTGGCATATTGTATTGGTTATTGGCGTGGATTGATCTATAATTTTGATTCTCCAGTTTTGTACAGAGGTGGAGAGCTTCGGGTAAGTCGGAGGGTTCTTTCATTCCGAGAAGCCTTGAAAGATCACCTGATAGTCCTCTTAGAAAGGTATCCAGTGCTTTGTCGCGGTATGTATTGGTGAGTACATGCATAGCTTCGGTGTTGATTTCCATGCATGATATCTTGTTAAGGATGAGGAAAAGGTGTGTGTAGACCTCGGCGTAAAACTCTTGAATTGTTTTTCGTCCTTGTATCAAGCAGGTCATCTGATATTCAAGGGTGCTAAGGTCTCTCTTATCTGCATAGTGGGTTGTAAGGCAGCGAGAGATCGCTTTCCAATTCAGTGGAGTGTTATAAGCTTCAAGTGCAGCATCCGCACTTCCAACTATTTTATTTCTTATGACGTTCAAAATACCGAAGTATTTTGGCGTACCTATTGATTGTTCGTAGATTTTAGGTATCCTCTCTACGCTTTTTTTCCAACTACTAAATTCAGTATGCTTGCCATTAAATTCCCGTAAGGAACGAACAACATCTGGCACTTTGTCCATTACTGAAATATTGTCCCTAAAGCGTTCGTCGTATATTATCTCTGTGTAGAATTGAACTGTCTGTCTGGAGGATTTCTGTCATGAGATTTCTTATGATCTCCCTAAATTCTGGGGTGGCATTAACAGGCTGGGATGGATTGGGTGGTGCTTGCGCACTGGGGGGTTGTCTAAGGACAGGAGGTCTAATAATCGAATCTTGATTCATTTCAAACGTTTTTTCCTTCACTTAAAAAAATTTTATATATTTTGTTTCATTTTGATCAGTCTCTGGAGGATCCCTTTTGTGGTGAATCGCAGAGCTGTGTTTAAGTTATATGACCGGAGGGTCCCCCTTAAAGGTTGTGAATCACGGCCTTTGTTTTAATTTATTGGCTGTACAAGCCTTAGGTATTATCAATGTGTTATGAACTTAAAACTAGCTTTATAATATAGAGTTTTGCTTCTCTCCTTTTTTTTGTTTTAAATAACACAAGCGAAAGATATAAAAATTTCACTTTATAACTTGAGAAAAAACAAATATTCTAAAAAATTTAATTACTATTATTTTTGCACTAATAACTAAAATAGCTTATAAATTATCCTTACAATAAGGGTATCCCACGGCGCATGTGGATGGTCCGTTTTTGCTAACTGCTACTAGGGGTTCAACGTTGCGCACTCTTCGTGGGTGCGGGCGTTCTTCAATCGAAGTTATCCCTGTTGTAAGGGTCCTGTCGCGCTCCTGGCACTACTTGAGGGCCTTCTCGTTTCACAAAACCGGGTTTTTGGCACTTATCAGGGCCTTTTCGCAACACAATCACACGCGACGGTCGAAAAACACCGATTTGCTACTTTTACACGAGCGAACGCGACTGCCCCACGTTGGGCGCCAGTTAATCTATTGCATTAATAGAGATTTGAAGAGCGGTTTTGCTCCCTTTATTGTCAGAATTCAAATTAGAACAGAAACTACATTTTTGTCTTACAGCTAATTTATGCTAATAAGTCACGTTGCAAAACAGGTGCAATTGCATATTGTTGTTGTTGTGGGCTGGCTGGCCAAACGTTCCCATGCAGCGGCGGTGTGGAGTCAGCATTTTGACAATTGCGCGTGTGGTGTCGTTTGCCTGTGGGATATTGTCCACGGCGAAAGTTATGTTGTTGCATAAGCTTAGGTAGATCGTGGGAAAGGTATTTCGGCGTATACCGTGTTAACTTGTACATATAAATATGTGTTTGTTCTTATCTTAAATCAATAGGGTTTTACTACTATTGAATAGAATGCATGCGTATTGCATGTCAATGCATTTTATGTGTTTTTTATGTATTAGAGGCTTTCACTGCCTTAGCATTGTAGATGCTAAAAATAAGCATGTTCAAAGCGATTTGAACATATTGCCGAGGGAAAGAAATTAATTATTTAAATTTAGTGGATTTTTGTTATGAATATTCTACTACTGATTAAGAATATTGACAATGATTCTATCAGCATGATTCGCTTTACATTTATAACGGCAATATATTATTACAAGGCATAATATTACAATTATTATTAACACTAAAGAGAGGTGTCCGCTATGATTTCTTAAATTTAATTCCCTTAAATCTAGTTCGTCGTTGGTGATCTTCGCAATGTCTTTCGTAGCCTTCTTTGATTTTCTTTGTGGATTATACTGCTTATTTGAAGAGTTGTTATGTGGTCTTCTGCTATGGCTTTTATAGCTGTCACAATCGGGTCCAGCTTCAGATTTATGTCGCTCTGCATCTTAAATATTTGCATGCCGAATATGGTGATACCTTCATATTTTGCTGTTCAGCCCGCTTTGATTGAAAGGGTCACTTGTGGTGGAATATTCAATATCTGAGTTTTGCCTGTTTGACAGTCTAAATGGATGGTGGACTTTTTAAACACCTTAAAGATCCATGTATTTTCTTCAAAGAGTTCTGTCCAGAATATTGATTTATTTACTTCTTCATATTTGCAATTGATATGTCCGCTTTTTAATAATGCTGAAAGTTTGCATGTTTGATCTAAAGCAGGTTGCCATGGTGATTTTCCTTTGCATATTAAATAGTTGTTAAGACTTTTCGAACACCTGTTTACTTCTGCTTGTGATATTAAAAAGTATGAACTAAGTCCAAAGTTGTAGACTTAAAATTCTTTTCTTAATTTTGCTCTTAATATTCTTCTATTGTATTCATATGGAATTACTATTAATTTGTATATTTCTGATGATTCACTTTGTATTAAAGATAGTTCCGCCTTTATGACTAATTTTTTATGCACAAATAGTCCAGGCGTTTTCATTACATTATATACATCCCTTAGTTGTGTGTTGGTTTGTTGTCCAGGTATTAAGAGTTTTACTGGCAATTTGTCTTTTATTAACATCAGTTCTGTTTGTAACTGCGTTGGAGTCAACAGCGTGATTTAAATCTATCAGTAATTCTATTACTGCTTTTTGCATTTTTTCACATTCGTTCATTAATATCGTAATTTATGTCACTAACATTTGAAATTGAATGGCCATTTTGTCACGGTTTATGTCCTATATAATCTCTGATTGATATTTGTTTATTTGTATTTAAATTTTAAAGAACTGTGAGTTGACTTCAAATAAATTCTTATTTATGATGTTTGCTGTAGAATTGATTATAGAAATTTGCGATCTTAATCTATTGTTGATCTGATGTTGATTAGGAAGTAACGTTTTGAAATTACTTTATATTGCTTCTTGGTCGTCGTTATCCATTAATCCAAATATCATATTATAAATAGATACAACCCATTCCAATGGGGTTCTTTTATGCCTTTTATTGTCTACAATCAAATTATGATTGTGACTTAAGTCTTCATAACGCTTTCCTAGAGATAAGGATATGACTTTGGATTCCTCTTCAAACTGAGATAAAAGCTGGCAATCATCTTTTATTCTAACAATGCAATTTGGCAACATATTATATTTTACTTTAAGACAATGTATCACATTGGGAGTATGGTGATCCCTTATCTTTATTTTATAATTGTTTCATAATTATGAAAATTTAGGCAACTACAATATGAGCCACTATAAAAACATAGGTGTCGATTTTTCGACTTTTTAGGACAACTATGCTGCGAACGATATTATGTATGGACGTGGACGATTGTGGCCAAGAATAGGGAGATGCGAATATTGTTTGGATTATTTGAGAATTGTGACCAGGATTTTCGCTTGTACCATAATTGGCGAAAGTCATCCTGCGGGGTCAAAATGTTATTGCGGATAATGCGGATATTTACTCAGTAGGATATGAAAGCTGATCAGATATCGCATTCCATTGGATCCCCTGTATTTTTATGTTGTGCTGCTTTTTTCAAATTTAAGGAAATTAGTATAGAACAAATTTTTTTTTCGAATATTTAGTAATATATCTTGATGATTTGGTTGAATTATATATATATATGTGTTTTTAACACTGGGGTTGTCAGAAGAAAGTCTGACATGGTTTTTTGTGCCAATTTGTAGAGTGTTGGAAGATTGTGGCTTTGGTGGTAGTCGTACGACGTACCGGCCATTATTTAATCGAGTAGTTGTGGCTTTGTAGAAGTCTTCACAATACTGATCCTCTGGGGTTGTTATGAGGGGGCGTTTTTCTAACTCCCGAAATTTCCTTAATTGTGAATTAAGGTAATCTTTGAAATTTTCGTCTACTTGAGTTGTTGTGGTGGTAACTGGTTCCATAACTAATCCACTTAGTATCCAACCAAAAATAGTATTTTGTGCCGGAAGTTGATTTGAAATTTTCTGAATACCTTCGAGTATTATCTGTGGTATGAGCTCGCTGCCTAATAGAAGATCTATTTGAGCAGGAGTGTTGCAGTTTTGATCTGCTAACTTTAGGTGTGAAACCTTTTGTCAATGCTTGCTATTTATGTGATAGCTTGGAAGCATATTTGTAAGTTGCGGTAAGACGATAACTTCTGCTTTAATTCTCTTATCCACTTGGGGGGAAATTAAGATAATGGGGCAGATCTTATTAGAGTTTTGCACTACTCTTCCGCTCATTCCTGTAATTTCAAAATTGGCTTGTTATGTTGGCTGTTGTAGCCTATTTTGTGCCATAGACACTATGGAAGATCATTGTGATCCTTAATAGACATTAAGGCCTTAAATTTAAACAGCTCTCCTCGGTGTTCGATGGAGATGACTGCTGTGGGTAATAATGCCCTATTTTGTATTTCGCTGTGTAGCGTTTGAGTTTTTTGTGCCTTTGAGCAACATGGTGTCTTTTGGCAATTTTCGGGATTTTGGTTTTTAGGAGTTGTTGTTACAACTAAACCTGTGGTTCTTTTTGTATAACCGCTTCTTTGGGGTGATATGGGAAATTTGCTGTAATGAAGCATTGAGTGGTGAGTTTTGTGACAATATAAGCAAATGAATTTGCTTTTGCAATCCTCACACTTATGCACATGTGACAAGCAATTTGTACAAAGTCTTTTTGATCTGACCAAATTTTTTCGTTCGTTAACTTTTAAGTTTTTAAACTTCTCGCAAGATTGTAGTTTATGCCCTCTTGTGCATAGTTCGCATGACGTATGTTTATTCTGTTCGGTTGAACGATTGCGTTTTGTAAAAGCTTCTGTTTAAATTGTTGTTGCTACTGGCTTGGGGTCTATTGAAGCTTCTATTGAGGTCGTTTTGAACGTTTTTAGTTCTAACTAGTTTTTTGTCTACCCTTTTTGCTATTTCATATTGGATAGTTAGAAATTCTTTCATTTGCTTCCACGTTGGGCATTTTTTTCGAGATGAGAGCGATTTCTCCCACAAAAGTAACGATTTTTCTGGTAATGCTGCGGTGCATATACAAGTATTTGCCAGAATAGAGTCCCAGCTGTCTGTGGGAATGTTTTGTGTCGATAGAACCGCTTTTAATAACTGGAAGGACGGCCATTCTTCATAACCTCCATAAAATATTTCTGTGTCACATGCGGGCACTTCGAGATGGATGCCTGAACTTGCCTCTTAACTTTGAATTTGTGGCAGCTCTACTCTCGGATGCGGAGTAGGTGCCATCGCTTTTATTAGCTTTAATTGATCAGAAATCATAGATTTTTTTTCTTCGTACTGGTCTAAGCAGTTTTCGTATAGTGCGTAAGCCGATGATTTAAAATCGTGTGGTAGATCTGAATTGTCATAATCTACTATGGCGTAATGAGCCGTTTGGAGACGAGTCCAAAAATTGTCAATATTTTGTTTTTTTATTTCCAGTAACGATTCAGAGATGTCTTGAATCGGTGAAGATAAAAATCGAGTGCACTATCGTTAATCTGTCACTCTCAGAAATGAATTTGGCAACCTGTTTTGAGCGTGTAGCTCCTACAGGTGTAGTTTGACTTTTGTCGTCATTAACCATTTTTGTTATGTTATTTATATAATGTTTCAATGAATTATTAATATATAACCTTTTATTTATTTTTTCAGTGTAAACTGAATTTACTTGCGATATGATTTTGTTGTGGTTTTATTTTGAATATATTGCTTTATTTAATTTAATTGATAAAAATCGCACTTATAATTACCCTAATACACGGACATGTTAGTATATATATGTGTGCTCGTGAAATTGAGAGCTCGTTGAAGAGATCAATACACTTTGTACATAAGTATGTACTGATTGTTTGTGCGTATGTATGTTTATTTTCTAATACAATTGAGAGCTAGTTGAAGCAGAGAACTTAAAACAACGAGAAGGTGCAAATTGAATTTTGTATGATGCTCGATTGGTTGGCTGAAAAATTGAGATCAAGGATTTCACCATTTTCTGTAATATTTGCTGTTAGTTAACAGAATTTATAACAACGTTCTCTGACAAATTACGTATCTCCAACATAAAGAGAAAAATGAAATGAAATGAATGAGAAAACAAAAAATACAAATGCCACTTCACATATGCATGATTATTTTTTGCCATATAAACGACTTTTATGATGAAAAATTAATAAAATATGACTTTTTTGCACAAATGCTACATTGATAAAATGTGAAAGATTATGCAAACAATTATATTTTACTATTTTCATAATTTTTTAAGTTCAATTGTTACAGAATTAATAATTTATATATGTACATATGTATGTACATCAATATGTTATATTATATAATATACTTGTAATAATATATTACCAATTATCAATGAAAACATGTGAGCGCACTGCTCTATATGTAAGTATGTATGTACAAATATGCGTATGACCGCGCAAAATAAGTAAAGTACAAAAACAACAATTGTTTCAAATAGCATCAGCACCCGAAATCAATATGGCAGCCAAATTTACAAATCCTAAATTTTTAGTAAATCACACACCAACAACATTTTCATTCATGAACGCTGGCGCCCAAGCAATAAGCTAAGTCGTTTCATTCATAAAAGCAAACGCCTTACACATCTCCCCGAGCAGGCGTTTGCCAACAAGCGTCTTTTTGCGACGATGGCATAAGCTAGAAATCATAAATTTAACATATTTTTGATGTTCGCTATAGGAAGGAAAAGTGAGATCCCTGCAACACAGAAAACAATGACAAAAGTGCAACAAAGCTTTTGTCGATTTAAACTATTTCACAATTCTAAAATATTTTTCCGTGGCAGGCAAAAATCTTCGTCAATATGTATACATGTTTATATAAAAACATACATACCTACAATGATTTGTGGGCAAAGCTGTTAGAGCGGCAAGGGAAGCGATGACAATCGGCGAGCGTTCGTTTATTTTTCGGCACATCTCGGATTCTCTACCAACAACACAATGTTGTGACGCTTTGTCGTCGCGTCAGTCCTTCGACAGATTGACTCTTTGACATAAAAGCAAAAAACGTGTCAACGAAGATTTCACATGAAGAATTGAGTGTACATATATACATACAAATACATACAAATGTGCAAACGACATAATATATGTAAGTACATATTTACGTACATAATTACTTTTACACATGCATGAATGGTAAATGCCGACGGCAAAACACAATTCTGTACTTTTGTGACTCCATAATGGTGTCAAGTAAATGAATGATTTTAAGAAATATATCAAAATATTAATAATAATAATAACTCACAATGAAGTAAAAATGAATTAACATAAAAAATTTAAAAATAATAATAAATAATAGTTCAATAAAAGGGAATATATTTCAAATTTCAAATTGCATATCAATATTCCCAGTTTTGCATATATACACATTATATTCTCTTCAATATTCGCCGTTTGGTTATGTTAAGAGAGCGTATGTTTACAGATTCACCGCTGTTATAAAAGCGAGAAATGTTATTTGTTTCTCGTGCATGTGTGGTGAACTCCTTGATAAATTCCTACAAATTGTTCGCTGTCGAAAATGCACCTTCTCGTTGTTCTAAGTTCTCTGGTGAAACACGCTCATCTTTTTCAGTTCCCCTGCGAAGCATGAAATATTTTGCTAATGGCCGCACTGTGAACCTTCTCCATGATATACGTTCTCTTCTACAACTTTATTATATGTGGCACCCTGACTCTTATGAATAGTTATTCCCTCAGCCGGAACAAGTGGAAACTGATCAATTTGAAATTTGTTCATTTCTTTTATTTTGAAAAAATTTTAGAACTTTTTCAATTGGTGTCCAAGAACTTTCTAGAGGATGAGGCTTTTGTGATCGTGCTATCAAACCAACAGACAAAAATTTAATCCACAGAATTGTTGGAAAATAACAATGGAAATCAATTTGCATAAGTTGTCCAGCTGCCCCATTAACCAAGCCATCACACTTGTTTATGTTCACTGTAATCATATTATATATTTGGCGGAGGTTTTTAGTGTCAATTAATAGAGCAGTCCCTGCGTTTCAGAAGTTTTGAAAAGTTTAACTCTTTCCAAAATATTATCATTTTCATTTATACCAATTCCTTTAACTGAGTCTTTTGCAGTTGAAAGGAAAGCTTCTGTTGGGATTCGACTAAGAATTAAAGGCGGTAGTTTAATAAGTCTAATATTGCAATCAGATTCAGTGTCATTATCTGTGGAATCTTCCCCGTGCAAGTCCAGCAAATTTATATTTGGGCTTATTTCTGGAAGTGCCAACACTCTGAACTCATTTTCCACGATAGGTAGTTCATTTTGAGCACCTTTCTCCAAGCCTATTTCATTATAAAGACTTTCTAGAACATTTTCAAGTTCTCTTTGCCAAAAACATCATATTTTCTTTGATTTTCCTCAATTATAATACGATATATTATGCAAGTCTGCTCATTATCGTTTTCAATGAGATCTTGCTGTTCATTTCGCCAAGGATAGTAAAGCATTAACATTTCGCGGAAATACTCAACACTGGCCAAATCTGGGTTAAACCTTCAATTCCGAATAATACAAGGTTTGGTACGTTTTTTCACAAAACCGCTACCGTCTTTAAGAGGCATGACAACCCCGCAGTCTGGTAAATTATCGTCTTCCTTCTCTTCTTCTTCCTGATCACTGTCTTGTGCTCTTCTACTAGATTTGAAATATTTATACCTAGATGCAAAATCAGCTAAACAAAGAGTTTCTAACTGATCGGATCTTTGAACATAATGGTCTAAAATACCGGCTACGAATATTTCAGTCGAACCTGAAGGAAGGTTCTGAAGTTCCGCTCTTGGATTTTACCATTCGAACACGTTCCTCAGGTCGAGAGGTATTTATAAATATTTCTGCATTACTTGCTTCCGAAAGATGGAGCCCAATGCAGCAATATACTGCTTCTGGTGCAGATATTTCTGTGCCTGATATAAATTTGTGACCTACCTATATGTTTAAGTTTTTGCTTAATAGATATAGATTCTTTTAAGAGTCTAGAAATTCCCCTGTTAGACTTCTTAATATAATTAGTTATATATTATATGAGCAGCAAGCATATGCATCCAGTATATATTGAATATCCATATTTGCTCTATGGAGTTCCAAAATCAGAGAATTATAAGCGTTTATAAAACGATCCTGTATTTTTCTTTTTAGAAAAATTTTGGGTTTTGTTACACGTGACCTAAGGGCTAACAAATAGTCTTCAAAAGGCATATTTATTCTACTATCAGACAGGAAATGTTCAAAATCGTTTAAATTATAAATGTCTTCTGTAGTCATATTTGAATTTAAAACGTTTTGAATTTTGAAAAAGTTTTCCTTGTGTCTTTCTGAATTTTGACTTGTTTCTGTAAGAGGTAACATTATTTGCATTGAAGGCATTGGCCGATATGGTATACTAACACGACAAAACTGTTGTCCTCTGATTTCCCTAGTACAAGACCGACTGTGGTTATGCTTTTGATAACCCAAATAATTTTCTAAGTGGCTGTAGAAATATAATTGTCAATAAAACTAATGACATCTTGAAGGTTGATCCTGGGAGCATTATTAAGCCAATACATGCCATGTACATGCGGGGAACCTCTCTGTTGAAACTCTACTCTCCAATAGAAATTTGTAACCAAATTCTCTCCAAAAGTTTAAGAATTTATCGATAGCGGTAATAAAATATCTAGTACAAGTAACCGCGTCTGACCGAATTAAGCGATATCTATTTTGGGTTGTTAAACTCTTCTTCCTCTTCCGAAATATCTTTAGAATTAACTGTTTTAGAGAGGATGACCAAAAACTCAACCCACTGAGATTCTGCAGCCAATAAAGTGATAAAGAAGGTTGGAAGCCCAAATTGGAGAATCATAGCGATTGCCTTTTCCTTCTTCGCTTTACAGTGCGCAGGTGAGGATCTAACGCCTTTCAAAACTTTGTAACCATCATTGTGTTGAATCAAGTTTTGAACAAAGATTTCGTTTAATAGATTTTGGGCCGTAACTCGGTTGCGACCTGAAAACTTTCTAAGGCAAATGGATGTACTATTCTTAATTTGTAGCAGTTCTAATTTTTTGTAATCATAGAACAACTTTGGAATGGTACACGCCCTTCTGTCAAAACGGCGAATTTTAGAACGTATTATCTTGCTATACGTTTCAGAGCATGTACGCTTCTGCCCAACATATATTGTTCCAAATGACAACTCTTCTGAATTATTATGTTAAATTATGTCAATTATAGTCTAAGTTTTCTACAGGAATATTGTCCAAAAGAGTTTCTTGACCGCCTGGATTTAGCTCTGAAGGCAAAAGACCCGTGGGAATATTATTACCTAATGGATTATCATGAGAAGTTTGTGCCGCATGAAAAGATTGAACCAATCGGGAATCCTCGACAGATGAAACAAACGGAACTTCTTCTTGGTTATTAAATTCTGAAATCCAGTTTTCATTAATATGTATATTGTGCTCACGATACAGAGGGGTATTCACTAGGAACTGCAAAGATTGTATTCCAAACGCCTTCTTAATTTGTATAATTGAATTTGTATAACATGAGCCTCATCAAAGGACCTTGGTAGAGATGTCACAATATTGTTAACAGAAATTGGTATATTAAGAACAGCACCTTTGAGCAAACTTTGACCTTGATATCCTAACGGACGGATTATCATAAAAGGCAATCTTGAGACGTTCTTCAATTGGGGTCAAACCTTTCAAACAATCCGGTATTTTAGGAAAGTCTAGACCGTTAGCTAAATATATTTTTGGAACGTTCTTTTTAACAATCGCATTTTTGCAAGTAGCACCAAAATTGTAATTTCCATCTCCTGATGGAAATTTTTACATTAAAAAGAAGGCGGATGCAACATTCGGGTGACCTTGCGCAATAGATTCGAAATTTAATTTGCGAACTTGGTGTGAAAACGATAAGCCGCCACAGCAAATACATATTTCAGTAGGGCCCTTATTTATATTTTGGAAATAAATATTTTTGAAATCTGTTGAATTGCCACTATTATCAGTTTCTATAACATTATTTTCTCTCGTTAATCGGATTCGTTGGGACTGCCTTTGGTTTTCAATTTGCCTATTGAGTAGGTTATCTCTACAAAGGCGAACTGGTTCTATGTTGATTTGTATTGATAATTTGTTCGGAAAGACGTACATCGGAAACTAACCTACGCTTAGCGTGACTTACAGTATTTTGTGACTGCTCACTATCTCTATATAAAGTGTTTGCACGAAGAACTTAGTAATACAGATTTTCTATTTAATCCAGTCATAATTAATTAATAATAAATGAATTAATGTATAAAATACTTATAGATAATACTTATATAATTCAGTCCGTCCGGGTGTGAAAAGTTGGATCCTAGGTGCTGCTCTCTTTCACTGTAATTCCTTGTAAGTCCTTGCTATGACTCCTTTCCTGTTCGGTCTATAGGTACTATGGTATACTGGTGCACATATGTATATGTGTTTGCTCGCCAATGTTTTTAATACGGTTGTGCTCGCCACTATATTTAATAATACTTTAAACACTATATAACTAGTAAACTAAAATTAGCTTGAACAAAACACTTTGTTGGTAAAGAAATCTAGTGTAACTGAAACTACAAACACAATGTACTTATATTTATTATACTCTTGCAACATATTGCTACAGAGTATAATAGTTTTGTGATGGTATAAATTTGTACACACAGCTTACGTACTTTTGTATATCTATATATTACTTTTATATTCACTAACATAAAATACATAATATTTAGTTATATTTAGATTTGAGAAATTAGTAGTATATTTCATTGTATTGAAATTAAGTACTCGGAAAACCCCTCTTTAAATTGCTTTTGTCTAACACTTTTAAAACAGTACCTACTTTGAAGGGTCTGCCCATGAAGGCTAAATTAACAATAACTTACATATAAGTAAGTATGGTATGCACATCTGTAGAGCAGGTATGTCGATTTTCTTCTTTCTATCTTAAGATCTAAACCTTTCATAAGCTGCCAACGGCGCTGGGTAAAAATGTAATTTTCTTGAGTTTACAGTTCACTTCATGACCTTCATATTAAAATGTGACGTAAAACTGAAATAATAGACAGTAGCATTTAAACCGATGGGGTCGCAGTTTATCTATAACCACATAAAAAGGGTCTTTTCTTTTGATACTACACTACTAATATTTATTTCATGCGATTTTTTCTAGAAAGATATTTTTGCTCTATACAAAGGCCAGCACTCTAAGAAACTTTTTTACATTGTTGTCTCGTATATTTTGTAATAAGTTCAACATTATGGCCGAGAAAATATACCTATCCACTGATTATCACAAAATATTAGAAGAAATATATGTATATAGAAATCTATTTCTATCTCGGTTAGTTTTATGTGATGCAAACAACCGATTGTTGAACAAAACTATACTCTGTTGCCACATGTTGCGAAAGAATTCAACATTCATTATTCGATTATTATTTGGTATCTAATTAACTTATATTATTGATGATAGCTTTATTTAGTGTCAATATTATTTTTTTCACCGAAATGTAAACTTTAATAAAAAGAAGCTATTTAACTCAAACATAATATATGTGATATAAATTGAACCAAAGGGGTAAGATTTAATATGTGGGGTATATGAGGTTGCTGTTGTACCAAAGGAGCGGAAATCAGTATATTAGGATTATAAGGTTTAAACAAAGGTCTAGACCAATTTCATTCATATGCAGCGATATACCACGTTATTTTTAGAAAAACTGTCCATTTAAATTCATTAAATTATCAAATTAGCGAAAAAAATTATACCATAAGTAGTATGTGTGATCTACATTAAATATGTTGGAGATAGATTCAAAGGCCAGGAAATTCCTTCAAATCTTATATTAAAATAAATGTTGAGAAAGTATTAAACATGCATTATTAAATTAAATAGTGATTTAATTACAATCAAATTTGGTATCTTCTTGACTTATATAAAAGGACATAAACTTAGTCTCAGTTTTATTGCTTGAAGTGAGATATACATAAGTATGAATGTGATATTAACTCTACCAAAGTGGCTAAATTTTATGTTATAAGCTTATGTTGCAAACATCTACCAGAGAATCGGAATTCATTATATGAAGGTGTGAGGTTTAGACCAAGGTATATACTAATTCCATTCTAATTCAGCGTCAAACTACATAATTTTTACGAAATCTTATCCACTTAATTTCATTAAAATATCACATTTTGATCAACCGGGACGGCTTAAAGTCAGGTGGAAAGACGGAAATCATATATATATTGGGGATAGAGAAAGATATTAATTTTGACATTGCTCAGCTATACTCGAGAACATATTTGGAAGCAATTTTATATATAAAAAAATATTAATACTCTCTGACCGACATATCCGGCATAAAACTGGTTAGAATAACGAAAAGCATTATAAGTAGTGTATGGAAGTTGAGGGTAGTATTAACCCGATTTTATTAATGTTATGTACCGAATTTGGTTGAAATTGGTTAAGCAGATCTCAAGATATCGGTTTTCACCTAAAAGTGGGCTGTGCCACGCCCACTCTCTAATTTTGAACACGGTTCCTATAAAGTCATCTCACGCCATCCCAGAGATAAAATTTAATGTCTCTGGTGTGGATAGCGCTTGATTTACCGCGCTTTTAGTAGTTTTTAACAGTACCGTTATATGGGGAGTGGATGAAGTTGCCACCCGATTTCAACTATTTTCACACTGTAGGTAGAGATTCTAAAACTCGCTTCCAGTGAATTTTGTTATTATAGCGTTACCGGCTTAGAAGATATGCACATTAAACCTATTAGAGGCGGGACCACGCCCACTTAAAAAAAAAAATTAAGTGCAGATGCCCCTTCCTAATATGATCCTGTGTACCAAATATGATCCTCTTGTATCTTATTGCGGAGCTTAGTTATGGCAATTTATTTGTTTTTGATTAATGGCGTTTTGTGGGCGTGGTATTGGTCCGATTACGCCCATCTGCAATACCAACCGTCTCACGGTACCAAGAAACATGTCTACCAAGTTTCATAAAGAATTTCAGTTAGAGCTTGCACGGACGGACAGACAGTCACCCGGATTTCATCTCGTCTCTTCATCCTGATCATTTATATAAATTTATATAACCCTATATCTAACTCGATTAGTTTTAGGTGTTACAAACATCCGTTAGGTAATAAAACTATTATACTCTATAGCAATAGGTTGCATATATTGTAAATACTCTTGTATTAGCTTCTGTGGTTCGTTTGGCGGGATTTCCTCACTAAAACATACATGTATTAGAAATAGTTTGAAAAAAGAACCTGCATATATGGTAATACATACATATCTTGTATATTAGCATTTCCCTTCGTTGGCTGTCTCTCACATATCTTTCCATTTATTATTTATTATTATTATTCATTATCATTATCATTATTTTTAAAGTGAAACTTTTATTACATCGTCTCAAATTTTTTGGGCTGCGTTTGCATGTCGTTTGTGCAATGCTCTATACATATGCATACACAAACCTACGTACACATATGCGTACACATGTAAATACGTCACCGGCAAAAATTACAAACATTGTTCTACAAAAACAACAATCGTCTCAAGTAGCATAAGCAGCACACACACATGTCAATATGACAGCCAAATTGCTAGAGCGACTCACGCGACGACAAAGCGTCACAACATTGTGTTGTTGGTAGAAAATCCGAGCTGTGTCGAAAACAACAAACAACCGATTGCCGATTGTCATCGCTTCCCTTGCCGCTCTAACAGTTTTGCCAATAAACCATCGTAAATATGTATGTTTATGTATGAGCATGCATATATGTATGTATATCGACGCAGATTTTTGCGAGCCATATAAAAATATTTTAAAATTGTAAAATATTTTAAATCGACAAGAGCTATGTTGCCATTTTTGTCACTTTTTTCTGTGTTTGCCGGGTTGGCAATTTTCCTTTCAAGAAGGAACATCAGAAAGTTGTTCAATTTATGATTTTTAGCTTTTGCCATTGTCGCGAAAAAACGCTTGTGGACAAACACATGCTCGGGAAGATGTGTATGGCGTTTACTTTTATGAATGAGTCAACTTCGCTTGTTAAGAGTAAGCCTGCGTTCATGAATGAAAATGTTGTTGTTGTGTGATTTACTATAAATTTGGCTTCGACACATTGATTCTTTGAAATGAAAGCAAAAAACGTGAGATTTCGCATGAAGCAATTAGTGTACATATTTACATACATATGTACATATGTTGTAGATAGACAGATATACAAAAAGTATGCGTTCTTTCATATTTGTTTAGATGCACACATAATTATATATTATACATATATTTATATATATATGAGCATATGTGCGACCGCTTGGTCTTTTCAGATGTTATCAAAGCTTTTAATGATCAAAGCAAATAAATATATTATGTGAATATGTGCTATATACTTATGTCCTGTGATACCAAATATATATATGTAACTCCCTTCGCTCCCTTCCACTGCTCGTTCCACCTGTACGCGACACTGCAATTTACAAGCAACCAAAACAAAGTATCGCAGGTCCTATGCTCTGGCGAAAACTACAATTTTATCCGTTACATGAAGTTATGCGTCAAGAAGATCGAGTGTTTTCGTCTATTTTAACAAAAATTGGTAGTGGATCAGAGTTAAGTTTAGAGGAAACAAATATTATCGAATCAAGGATGTTTACTGAAGACGAAGCTAAACGAATGTGTCCATCAGGAATACGATTATTTTTTCAAGTTAAGAAAGTTGAAAATTATAACAATTCAATCTAATCGACGTATGATGAAAAATACGTGTCAATTGCTGAGGACATAATTATGAACTGTGATGACCCGGTACTTGGTCAGAAATATTTAGATGCATTTGCACAAAAAACACGCGTTGATGCTGGTGGACTGCCTCATAAAATAATTTTTGTTTATGATTTACCGTACGTCATAACAAAAAATATTGACGTTTCAGATGGAATCGCTAACGGTAATGTAGGGAAATTGATACATCTTGAATTTGACAATACTACATTAATAAGAGTGTGGTTACTGTTCCCGGACAAGAATGTGGGGAAAAAAATTCGACAAAAATTTGCTCATCGTATCGAGAAATTAAATATTAATAGATACTCCGTGCCATTCAAGTTATTATTAACTTCATCACCAATTAACTCTCGTCAACGTAATACTGTAATAAAACGAACACATTTTCTATTATCAGCTTTCAATGCATCAACAATTCATAAAGCGCAAGGGGGAACGTATAGTGAAGTTGTTTATCATTACGAAAAAAGTCATGCTCAAGATTTAGTTTACGTAGCTCTTAGCCGCGTCACTGATTTAAACGGTCTTTACATTGTGTCAGAAAATGGTAACAAAAAATTTCATCACACTGGTTGTCGAGTTACTAAACAAACACAAGATTTGAGAATAGAATTGGAGCGACTTTCGTTAAATCCACTGATTACTATCATTAATGAAATCTCAAATTTTATTATGAGTCGACGGGGATTCTCGATGGTATCATTCAATGTACAAAGCTTACGAACTCATTCAGAAGATATTTCTGCAAGTCTGACAAAATCGATTAACATACTTGTTTTATGTGAAACTAATTTGAGAAATAATGAGCAAATAAATATCCCCAATTTTCAATGCGTGAGTAGACAGAAACATAGTACTTCCCGATATGGTGGAGTAGCTATACTAAAAAACAATGATAATTCATTGAGGGTTTATTCAGAAATGCAAGCATATATTAGTAGCATGAGTGTAAGTCAAACAACAGCTTCCGAATCTGCTGTAGGAGATTTTTGTGCATCTATTTGTCAATTTGATGAAAACAGAAAATTCGTAATTGCTTCAATTTATATTAAAGTAAATCAAAAAATATATGATGTGATGGATTTCCTGGGTTTTCATCTAGCTCCAATTGGTACGTCATCAGCACAAATCTTCCGTTCTCGAGAAATATATTCACGAATGCCTATTATTTTGTCTGGTGATTTCAATACAGGCTTTAAGAAAGAAGAATCTGCTCCACTTATTGAATACTTAAAAGAAGTATTTAATCTCCAAATGTTAAATGTTAGAAATGTACCCACCACGAGATATGGTACAACGATCGATGCGGTTTTTACTAGATACATTGAAAAAATTGAATGTAAGTCACTGTTTACGTATTTTAGTTACCATAAAATATTTGTTACATTTATAAACTGTGAAACTCAGGATGAAGATGGTATTGACAATAGAATAATTGACAATAATTGAAAATAGATCAAATTGACTTAACGACTGTAATTAATATTGTTTTCAGTTCTTTAATGTTTGTATATCATCTAAATAAATGTTAAGAATTATTTAATTTAAGAGTATCCTAAAACACAGAGTTGAATAAAAAAAGTGTTACTGGGAAAACTAATCTGCTTGTATCATTTTCCATTACCATTCCGATTTTCCAAAAATAAAATTGAAATTGATCATGCCATTGCAATACCCTTAATAGAATATTGTTCCAAAAATTATTAATTTAATGTCTACGATATGAAAATAAGTTTCACTTTTAGCGTGGTTTCATAAAACCACACAATAGCTTTTTCTCATTTAACATTCAAAATGCTCAATTCTGCTATTTTGTGCTCCGCAGGGATAAAATTCTGGTGAAATCTGCTTATAATTTGTTTGTGGTGAAATGCTCTAATGTTGGCGAGCAACCCTCCGTCAAGAGGAACATTTTGACAATCGGCACACCATAAATCTTCTCTATGATATATGTTCTCTGCTCGAAGTATTATAAATAACCTAGTACGAAATTAATTTTGCTTCCAATCACCGCTGGTAAAATCAGTTGATAAAAAGGAAGTGAATTTAGGAAAGGCGGGTGCTCGAACTGAAAGTTGTTCTGGCGTAAGCGAATGGATGCTAAAAAGAAGCGTACGAGATCCTTGTGTAGTCCCTTATATATCTATTGATGTCTTCATGGTAGTGTGATCGTGGTGATGTTGTATTTGTGTGCGTGTTGGTGCGTGGTGTAGTGATGTGGAATGTATGGATGTGGTGTGTCTTATGGTGACGGGGACTGAGTGACCATTTAGCCATCCCGGCCCCTCTAGGCAAAGCATTCGCCTAGTAGTCGCTGCAGCTGTTGTAGCGTTGCCACTATTCTGCTAAGACCCGTGGAACGACGTGGTTGTGGTCTAGGCTGGCGATGCCGTATTGATGCTCCATTCCGCGTGCGTACTACATGATTTGAGGGTTGACGTCTGTATTAAAGAGTTGTTTGATTATGCAGATTTGTCATACAAAGGCTACGGATGATCGTGTCACGGTATGTGGCAGGAATCGGTCGTCGTATTGATCGACCGTTATTTTATTAGTTATTTGTTATTTTTAACGATTGTTAGCAAGTTTTTCGGTTTTTTGCTCCTTGATTTGTTTATTTTATTGTATTGCGGTAGTATCGGTTGATTGTTTGCGACTTGCAGTGTCGCGATTATCGGCGGTTGGGAGAAAGCATAGCTTCACGAGCTGTCTAGTTAGCGTTCTGCTTCGCGTACGTAGATCAACTACTCGTATATGACCGTCGGCGCCATAATGTAGCTTTTCTATGCGCCCAAGCCGGCATTCGGTAGGAGGTAGACAATCATCACGGGTGATCACACAATGTCCAACTTTTGGTGCTTGTTCAGGAGTCTCCCAACCGTATTATTTATAGAGATCCTTTATGTATTGGAGAATATGTGATGGAGAATTTTAATTTTTTCATAGCGATTGAATAAGGATAGCGACTCCACACCTGGCTCAGGTATGGCCAGAATGGATGTTCCTTTGAGAAAGTATCTTGGAGTTAAGGCTGTGAAGTCGGAGAGATCTTGCGAGAGGATTGTGAGGTGCCGTGAATTGAGAACGGCTTCAATTCGGATGAAAAATGCGGAGAATCCTTCGTAATTAATTTGTAATTTCCAACAATCTTTTTGAAGTGGAATTTGAAGCTTTTTACAGCTGATTCCCAGAAACCACTCATATGAGAAGCGTTTGGGGATATAAATTGTCAATTAATGCTTTGGGGCGCGTACTTGTGTACAATCTCCGATGAGACTTGTTTGATAAAGTCCACAAACTGTTTTTCGGTGGCTATTTGAGCGCCGATAAATGTTTTACCACTGTCGCTCATTATCTTGGATGGAAAGCCGCGTCGTCCGACGAATCGAGCAAACGCTGCAAGGAAAGCCTCCTTTGTCAGATTAGTACAAAGCTAAAGGTGCACTGCTTATGTCATAAAACAGACAAAGACAGCCACACAGCCTTTCATCAGAGTGGGAGACCTTATCCTGGACGCCTTTATTTGAAAAGGCCAAAATTGACACCTGTGATGGAGAAGGCCGACCCAAGTGCAGCATTCCGGGGGAAGTGATGCCATAATCTCTGTTCGCATCTTTTGCTTATGCGTGGTGCAGATATTGCACAAGAAATGCACTTCTATATTTGGGGCTTAAGTCGGGGAATATAAAATTCCTAGCAGACCATATGTTGCATGAGCCGATGTTCAGCAAAAAGCATTAATATGTGGACATAAATGAGGCTTAAGTCGATACTTTTCTGATACAATTATGGGATGGCGTTCGCTACAAGGCGTAATATTCGTTAGGCTTGAATTGGCAAGCCATGAAGTAGACCTTTCGTGTCGAGGAATGGGTTTAGAACCAATCTCTTATCAATAGGTTTTGATTCTCTCAATAGTGATATATCGCGGCTGAAGTAGTGCACTCTCTGCGCCCTTTGCTTTTCGCTCGAAATTGTCATTATCCTGCAATGTTGTGAGAAAAGAGTCGGTTTGTTAACTCTCTGGGCATTTATGTTACGCATGGGCATAGTACAATTTCCGAATCGGACCACAGATATAGTTTGTATTTCGCCATTGGTTAAATGGGTTAAACCTCTTTCATACACCACTCTACTGGGAAAAATAGTGTCGCCCAAAAAATGCGACGCACCACATCTAAGAAGACTCACAGGTTTTCTTCTACGAGACTAATCGCCACATCATTTTGTTCTCTTCGATTTGTCAACCCGTGCGATAAAACTACGACAAGCTGCACCTTTCAGAACTCGTAATGCTGTTTCATTTTGGACATATGCGTTACCAACATTAATACGATAAATTTCATAATAATTTATAATTATAAATTTATAACAATAATATTAAAGCCGTGTCAACCTTGTATATGATACAATCGCATTTTTATTTAAATTATCCACGCGATTATAAGTGAAGTGGTGAAATGTTTTAACATTGGTGGTATGTGCTCTCAACAAATTGGGGAATTTGTCGTGGTCCTTCGAGCATCACAGAAAGCACTATTGGAAAAATTACATATCGAAAATATACAAAGTGCGGTAACTAGCTAAAATAAAAAAAAAATGTAGTGACGCAAACAATAAAAAAAACTACAGAACAAAAGTGTGTTGACAAAGCAGAGAAGTGCAGTGGCAATATATATGTACAAGTATATGTATACATACAAGTACACATCTACACACATATATACAGAAAACTCATATGTAATAATACCAAAATAACAAAAACAGAGGTGGCAATAAGTTAAAATCGTTAAAACACAAATAAAGAAACACATATGTAAATACACAGTGCAAAATTTGCAAACATTTTAAACAAATAAAAAACTCACAAATCGGGCGCTAAACCTAAATACAATCTGCCAGAAACACAAACGAACGCGAAAAACTAAAGTACCTAAATACCATAACATAAATAAAAACAATTTAAACGGGCGCGAATTTAAAACAAACAATAATAAACAAAAACAACACTCACTAAAACCAGGCACAACTGGAAGCGGAGAAGAAATTGACAAAAATGGAATACACACACATACATACAATGCATATATATTATCCCCTCAGAAAACCCCTGAGGGAGTATAAAGTGAGTCGTATCGTTTTCCTATTCTTTTATTTTATCATGCATATATGTATGTAAAAATTACAGTTTTATATATAATATATAGAACCTGTAATAACAAATACGTTTACCAAAAAAACGGTTACCAAAATGTCACAGTCTCACAATGTTTTTTTGCGGGAAAAACCGAACACAGTCGGGTATAACATATATTTCCAAATAGATACTTATATATTAAAACAAAAGAAAACAAATTAATATTAACTTATAGCCTAGCTACACACTTACCTTTGTGTATTCCAACGCGCCTATTAACAAACACAAAAAACAAATAACCCTAGGTTATAACAAAAACAAAAAAAAACAACAAGCAGGATTGTATAAAATACGTAAGCAAAAGAATTATAAAATATGAAAGGAAAAACAATGAAGGAAAAAACAAACGAAAAATACATAAGTATATGCATTCCTATTATATCTATACTTACTTTAACATAAGTATACTAGGATATAAACATAATTGCACAAGCACCTGCGCTCTCTTCGTAATGCGAACATCTGTACGCATATTATATGTATATAATCATAATACTATATAAAATTTTAATTAACATTTTAATTTAACATTCACTAAAAAGTGATTTTCATATAAATAATTCAACATTGTGGTAAAAATATATTAAATATTATATAAAATTTTCTTAATTGTATTGTTTATTAAAATGCAAACAAAAAAACTCTCAAATTGCATTAGAAAATAAACATACATACGCACAAACAATCCGTGAATACTTGTGTACAAAATGTTTTGATTAATATAAGTCTTGTTAAATTAAAAGTGCGATTCTTAATAACTTAATTAACAAAATTAAAATCATTCTCACAACAAAATATCTATACTAATATTATAAAGCTGAAGAGTTTGTTTGTTTAAACGCGCTAATCTCCGAAACTACTGGTTCGAATTGAATAATTCTTTTTGTGTTGGATAGTCCAGCTACGACCAATAGGAGCAAAGATATGGTGGTAAATGTGTAAAAAACGGGAGAAATTATTTCATCTTTGAAGCCTTCCGTTGCGTGCGCCGTGAAAACGGTTCAAGATACACAAAAAATATGTATTAAAGAATAATAGCTCTTTTAATGGTCTAAAAAACAGTCCGCGATAGTATATGTCTATCTTTTAAGATTAACTCACAAAAACTGTTTTTATGGTACCTAATTTGGTCGAAATAATTTGTTTAAGTTGCATCAACATAATAATATTAATCTTTATTCAAATAAATATGTTGTTGGTTAAGAGTACTTCATTGTGAATAAAATTGTCTTTGACATAACTTAATTTCAACAAAAAACTTTAAAGATTACAATGATAAATAACTCCGAAACAAAACCAATAATGAGCTCGATCAACTTTTGTTTGATAATAAATTTTTTCTTAAGACGCACCAACCAGCCAACGTAAGCCACAGCGCTATCGAATAGGCCATTACTTGCTGCTTCCAAGCAGAACTCCAACAACATATTGATGTGATTGTTCAGCAATTTAGCATTCAAATCTGCCATACTATTGAAAATTTCAAAAACATAAACAAATTGATCGACCTCAGGCTGCAAAGCAAATGCTTGAAGAAATTTAAGAATTAACGGTATGTACTTCTGCAGCGTTTGTTCGGCTGTGTTGTGACCCAATGTAAACGGCACCAAATAAGTCATGCCAGTTACAATGTTGAAAACCATAAGTAACCAAGTATATTGCCAGCACCCTCTACGAAAGTTCAACCTTTGGAAAAGAGATTTGCTTCAACTATTTCAAAAGATCACCCAAACCTACAAGTGCAGACAACACAACAGAAACTTGTTCGTCATCATGCACAATTTGACCCAACTTGGGTATTTAAATTGTAATAGCAATTGCTAATAGCATCCAAATCATCATCCTTCCGATCCGAGTTTTCAATATTGATATCATCTTCGTTTTCATCGGCCTCCTCTGCTGGCGCTGATACTCCATCTTCGTCTTTAAATTCTGGTACTAGTAGGAGTATAGAATCAAACATGCGTTCAATCACCTTCGGGAAAACGGAGGCCATCTCCTCATTTACCACCTTAGCCAATAAGGCCATCAAATATAAAGAGTACGACGTACATTGAGATCCTCAGCCTTCTCGAGTAAATTCAAAGCGAACGTCATGGTATCTGTGGCGAACGGCATGAAGCTTTGCTTGCCGATCTTGCGAGCCAAGACAGCCTGAGTGTTGATAGCCTATGGATGCAGACTGATAAAACCCTCGTTTTCTGTTGGAGCCAAATATGATTGCACACGAACCAAATTGTTGTGATTCAGAGCTTCGAATAAAATTTTAATAAGCACCGGCAGATATGGCCTCATTTCGTTTTCCAAATTATCACAAAACATTTCTAGCGCATACATCATACGATCAGTGTGTTTGGGTTCAGCGCCGCCGCTTCGAAATTCATTGCAGAGCTGATGCAGAAATTCGCAGAGTATAGGTAGATTTTGTGGTGCGAATTTGGTGATGTCTGGTTGTAAACGTTCGGAGAATTGTCCCAGCGCCTAGAAGGCGTCATTACGTACAAGTATTAGTTCGGTGATGCCTACTTTAACAATATTCAGCATGGTTTCGAGATATTTGTTGCAAATAGTCTCGGAGAATCCTTCGGCTACAACGGCCATGCTTAAGTAGGCAGCACGACGTCGTAGTGGGTCTTGATCCATCAAGGCGGGCTCCAGAAGTTGCACGCTCAATGCAAGCAGATCCATTGTTGTTGTCTTCACCCAAAAGTTATTCTTTATCATCATCTTCGCCTTCGGGTTCAGTTGTCATCAAATTGAAAACCACTCGAATTATTGGCTCGATCAACTTGTTTTTGATAATCAATTTTTCTTAAGTCGCACCAACCAGCCAGCGATGCTTGATGGGATTTAACAATTAACGGTATGGACTTCTGCAACGTTTGTTCGGCTCTTGTTCCCAGTTGCTTCGGTGGCCACCAGTGCAGCAGTGAACATTTCACAAATCGATTTCATATGCTGCAAAAATTTATCCGGGGCCGCAGCAGCCAAACTAGCAAATGTAGAACCCTGCTCGCATTTCTTAAGATCGGACGAAGAGCAATAGGTGAAGATGAGCTTTAGCACTTCGCTCATCCATGAGTAAGACGTTTTGGCTTCGTGACGCACCAAAACACCGAAAAATTGCAGCATACCCTGCTTTATAATTTGCTGTGTCTCAACCGGTACTTTGTTCCATTGACGCAATTTTGGTCAGTGCTTCTTAAGTAGTACAGCAGAATATTGACGCACCTGGGGCTCCGGTGCCGAGACGGCAATTTCACAAAGAGCTGGTGCAGTCTCAGGATCGTTATCCGAAGAAAGTAAATTTGTAATAATTTGGATCATTTCATGCATTTTGGATTCTAAAAATTGATTTCTGTTTCCAAAGACTCTTATTCCAGGTTTTTTTCGCTATTTTCGCTAAAATTACACGCTTAAAAAGTTGCCAATTATTTGCTTATCTTGCTTTGTGCCAATTGCTTTATGTTCTTTCGTCTTCTACCCGCAAATATAACCGAAATCACACGTGAGTGCAAAGAAATGTAACACAATTTCTGCTTTTTGCATTTAATTATTTGCAAAAAGTTATGTGAATTGCACCAGTATTCTCCGTACTACTTCACTAGGCAGATGATTTTTTAAAAATAATTTTAAAAAAATAGCTAATAAGAAAATTTACTGACAGCTTTTTCTTGATTACTTGTATCAGAGAACGTATATCATAGAGAAGGTTCATGGTGTGCCGATTGTCAAAATATTCCTCTTGACGGAGGGTTACTCGCCACCATTAGAGCATTTCACCACAAACAAATTATATGCTGACTTCACCAGAATTTTACCTCTGCGGAGCGCAAAATAGCAGAATTGAGCATTTTGAATGTTAAATGAGAAAAATAATGGTAAATTCAATGTTAAGAAATGTACGCTTACAGATTCGTATATTTACAATGCGCAAACGACTTTGCATATAATTTTAGGATATTCTGTAAATACAGGTCGGCTCACGAATCGTGCTACAAAAATAAACCGTAATAAGTTCCTTTTTTCCAACAGAATGCGTAATGAGAATCAGGATATGACATTAGCATATAATGATGATATATACAATGATGGTTTAATCATAATTGAAGATAAAATTCATGAGATTTCAGATAAATCCCTGACCGACTTTAGGCTTCCTGCAGCAAAAAGAAATAATTCGCTTCTGGACCCGTTAGAAGTAGCGTTGCGGAAACCATATAACATAAATGAATTAAATGAGTAGATCACACAAAATGAACCAAGATTAGTTAATGACCAGGTGGCAACGTATACTTGTGTCATGAAAAGTGTTCGTTTTAATGAAGGAAGAATTTTCTTTTTGAATGCTCCCGGTGGGACCGGCAAGACGTTTATCACTAATCTTATATTAGCAAAAGTAAGGTCTCTAGGAAAGCTAGCCTTGGCAGTAGCGTCGTCAGATATTGCTGCAACCTTATTAGCAGGTGGACGCACAGCTCATTCCACTTTTAAACTGCCCCTAACTGTGTCTTTAGAGAAAGATAGCGTGTGCTCTATACGCAAAAATAGCCCTTTGGGGAAAATTTTACAAGACGTCAGTCTAATAATCTGGCACGAATGTACCATGATACATAGAGCTCACGTAGAAGCTCTAGACAGAACTCTTAGAGATCTTAGAAGCTGTGATAAAATCATGGGTGGGATTACTGTTATGTTTGCTGGGGACTTTCGCCAAACTTTACCGGTAATAGTAAGGGGAACTAGAGCAGACATTGTGAAGGCTTGCCTTAAAAGTTCTCCATTATGGAAATTTGTAAATATTTTAAAATTATCGACAAATATGAGAGCACATTTGGTGGGAGGTAGTATAATTTCCCTTCAAAATTACTTTCTGTAGGAGACGGGAAAATACCTCATTCTAATAATAAAATTGAAATTGATTGCGATTTAGGAGTAAAAGTGGGTAACATCGAGGAATTAGTAACTAAGGTATACCCTGACATCAGCCAAATAGAAAACAAGGACCATCAATGAATGTGTCAAAGAGCAATATTGGCGGCAAGAAATAGTAGCGTTGACGAAATAAATGATATCATTTTGAGTAAACTCCCAGGAGATATTGTAACCTACACATCCATTGATACCGTGATGGATCAAGAAGATGTAGTTCATTACCCACAGGAGTTCCTCAATTCCTTGAACCCAAGCGGCCTTCCCCCACATTCTCTTAAGTTAAAAATAGGTGCCCCAATAATTTTTCTAAGAAATCTCAAACCATCAAATTTATGCAACGGGACCCGACTTCAAGTAAAATTTCTGCGCAATAACGTCATCGTTGCAATAGTTTTGACTGGTCCAGCAGTTGGTCAAACAGTCCTCATACACCGCATCCCAATGATACCCAACGACTTACCTTTCAATTTTAAAAGAATACAATTTCCGCTTAAATTATCTTTCGCAGTCACAATAAATAAATCACAGGGGCAAACATTCAAACACGTGACGATCGATTTACGCCAAGACTGTTTTTCGCACGGCCAGTTATATGTCGCGTTATCAAGATCGGGTTGTGGCGAAAATCAATATGTTCTTCTGCCACAAGATAATAAAACAAAAAATGTAGTATATGCAGAAGTTCTTTAAAATAATTAAATTTACTTTAAAAATTGTACAGATATAGTTTGGAACTCGAAAAAAAAACATAGGTTTTATCCTGAAAATTCTGCGGGAACTCGACCATTCCGAAAATCCCGCAAGAACGGGAACTACGTGGGAAGAACCAAAAATCTGCCGGAAGTCACTATTCCACGCGGACGAAGTCGCGGGCAAAAGCTAGTTCAAGATAAAATACAAATTAAAAAATTTATTTCGCAAGTAATTATTTATCTAGTCCGAAAAACAACTCTTATAAACGTAAAAGAGTATTCTGTATTAATTATCATTTATCGCTGCGATTTAATCAGTTTACACTGAGAAAAATTTTAATCAACTTTGATACATAAGAAAAAAAGTAGATAACATAACAAAAATGGTTAATGACGAAAAAAATCAAATTACACCTGCAGAAGCTACACACAAAGCTACAAAGCAAATAAAAGGCAAAGATATTTGTGCCACCAAATTTATTTCTGAGAGTGACAGATTAACACGATAGTGCACTCGATTTTCATTTTCACCGATTCAAGACATCTCTGGGTCGTTATTGGAAATAAAAAAACGATATATTGACAATTTTTGGACTCGTCTCCAAACGGCTCATGATGCCATAGTAGATTATGACAGTTTAGACCTACCACGCAATTTTAAATCATTGGCTTACGCAATATACGAAAACTGCTTAAACCAGCACAAAGAAAGAAAATCTATGATTTCTGATCAATTAAAGCTAATAAATGCAATTGCACCTACTCCACATCCAAGAGTAGAGCTGCCACAAATACAGAATCACGAGGCAAGTTCAGGCATCCACCTCGAGGTGTTCGCATGTGACATAGAAACATTTTATAGACGTTATGAAGAACGGCCGTCCTTCCGTGACATGTTTACAGCCGTATACATCAACCATCCAAAATTATCACATGCACAAAAATTGTTTCACCTTCGATACAAAACTAAAGGGCAAGCAGGCTCAATAGAATACAGTTCGCACTATATGACGACAATTTAAATTTTGCTTGGGAAGCTCTAAAATCTAGATATGAAAACGAAAGACACTAATAAACTGAATATTCTCACAGATAGCAGGGACCCTATAGGAGCCTTTCTAACTACCCAGTACGAAATCGCTGAAAGGGTAGACACAAAAATTATTAAAACCTAAAACTATTAAAATAACCTCAATAGCATCTTCAAGAGACCCCAAGCTAGATACAACAATAATATAAACAGAAGCTTATATAAAACACAATCGTTCAAAACCGAACATAAAAAACATACGTCATGCGAACTATGCACAAGAGGGTATAAATTACAATCGTGCAAAAAGTTCAGAAACTTAAAAGTTAACGAACGAAATAATTTTGCAAGCAAATTTAATTGCTTCTATTGTCATAAAAGACACCACTCAATGCTTCATTACAGCACATATCCCAGCTCACCCCAAAGCAGCGCTTATAAGAAAATGGTTTAATTGAAAAAGCAAATTCCGAAAATCAATATCGCGAAAATTGCCAAGAAGCACCATTCTGCTCAAAGGCATTAAAAACCCAAACACTACACAGCGAAAGTCAAAGTAGAGTACTATTGTACTACCCACAGCAGTTGTCTCCATCGAACACCGAGGAGAACTACTTAAGCTTAGGGCCTTAATAGACCAAGGATCACAACGATCATTTATAGCGTCTAGGGCACAAAACAGGCTACAACTGCCAACAAAACTAGCCAATTTTGAAATCAATAAATAGCAAGCATTGGCAAAAGGTTTCACACCTAAAGCTATTAGGACACGATCTCATGCCACAGATAATACTTGATGGTATTGAGAAAATTTCAAACACACTTCTGGCACAAAATACTATATTCGGTTGGATTCTAAGTGGACTGGTTACAGAACCAGTTTCCACATCAACAACTTAAATTGACGAAAGTTCAAAAAAATCCCTTAATTCACAATTAAGGAAATTTCAAGAGTTAGAAAAACGCTCCCTCATATCAAGTACAACCCCAGAAGATTAGTATTGTGGGGACTTCCACAAAGCCACAACTACTCGATCAAATAATGGCCAGTACGTCGTACGACTACCACCAAAACCACAATTTTCCAACATTCTACAAATTGGCGCCAAACCCAAGTCAGTGCTTTTTCTGACTACTCCAGTGTTAAAAACATAAATATATATAATTCAAAAAAAAACATCCAAATATATTACTAAATATTCCAAAAGAAAATTTGTTGTACACTAATTTCTTAAATTTGAAAAGGGCAACATAAGAATAGGCCCCAATGGAATGCGATATCCAACCAATATTCGCATCTCCCGATTCTTGGCCACAATCGCCCACGTTCATACATAATATCGTTCGCAGCATAGTTGTCCGCAGCATAATCGACACCTATGTTACTATAGTGGCTCATATTGTAGTTGCCTAAATTTTTATAATTATGAAACAATTAAAAAATAATGTTAAGCTTATGCTTCTAATCCTACTTTAAAAAAGTATATCTCAAACATAAATATATCGAATTTACCACATTACCAACTCAAAAAAAAGCCATTCTCAATTTACGGCTAATCACTGTACTCTCGCAAGATCCCTCTTAAAAGGTTTCAAAAGAGCATCCCTTCTGGCCATATCTGAGTCAGGCGTGGAATCGCTAACCTTAATAAGCCGACGGTAAAGAAATTTTAAATAAACGATATAAATAATAAACTCAAGAAACAACCGCAGAATACAATAAATACGAAAAGCAACTACAACCTCATAAACCCGCACAATAAAATGGCCTACCTTAAAGCACTTAAATGAGCATCAAAACGCATACAAATTATATTTTAAAAATCAAAGCCGTTTTATACACTACAGGTCAATATGGATATAACATTACTCCATCACCATGTGACCCACCGCGCGCTCGGCTACTTCAGAAGCAGTATGCCGAAATAAATACATATACCGCTTTAGTAAACATGTGTAAAACTAGGAAAAATACACTCAAAACCTCACTCAACATTTGAAAGCACTACACATGATGACACACCACACAGCAACTCAACAAAATGGACGGGATCATCGCCCACACATTCAATTCACAAAACGCATTAGTTTTCGTCTACGGGTCTGATCGCCACATCATTTTGTTCTTTTCGATTGGTCAACCGGTGTGATAAACTACGGCAAGCTGCACCTTTCAGAACTCGTAATGCTGATTCATTTCGGACATATGGACATATATTTTTAACAATAATATTAAACTCGTGTCAACCTTGTATACGATAAAATCGGTGGTGTGTGCTCCCTAACAAATTGAGGAATTAGTCAGCCATGTTTAAATGCATTCGCACCATGGATACTAGTTTGGCTAGTAGTAACGCTACACAGTTGAAGTCATAATAGACTTATTACTTTTAAAGGACCTACTTTTGATTTTGCTACTAGTAAGTGGCTTGTGGTCGCAATGTCGCTTTGTGTGCGTACGTATATAGTGGTGCAATATGCCTTTTCAGAGGCGTCACAGAAGCCGTGTAGTTCGACTTTGTGCTCTGGGGCATAGTTTACCCATCGAGGGATTTGTATCTGTGAGATATCATTTAAATTGCTCGCAAACTGGGACCACTTTTCTAAACGAAATGGTTTTATTTGTTCATCGCAATCGGTTCCATCTATCCATAATTCTTGTATTAGTCTTTTGGCTTGTATCATAATTGGCGAAAGCCATCCTGCGGCATCGAAAGTTTTGCCACAGAGAGTAAAATTTGTCGGTTTGTTATAGCAGATAATGCTGATATTGACTATGTAGTATATGAAAACTGGTCAGATATCGCATTCCATTGTGTCTCTAGAGTTTTTTTTGTAATTTCCTTTTCGAATGTAAAGAAATTACTGTCCAACAGATTTTCTTTATGTGTCTCCGTTAAGATATTAGGTCGGTTCGCCGGTATCTTTTTGAAGACAGCTCTGACCTAAATATTAGGTCAAGTAAAAAGTTTGGTCGGTTTTTATCTAAGAGATGGCGTTATTGTCCATAGTACTAGTGTTACGTGTCGCATCATGCCATACTATACGGCGCTGAAAATGTGTTTATTCGCGCTAAAAGTTTGTCGTTGTGAGCGCTCGTCACAGATGGACACCAACAAAGGGAAAATTCGCTATATTTTACAATTTTTCTTCGATCAAAGCGAAAAAGCAGCCAAAGCGGCTGAAAACATTAATTTAGTTTATGGGTCCGATACTGTAAACGAACGTGTAGCACAAAAGTGATTTGCTAGGTTCCGTTCCGGTAATTTCGATGTCAAATAAAATCATGGAAATAGTGGAAACAGACCGTCACATGAGCACTTATTTAATTGCTGAGGAACTAAAAATAAGCCAGAAAGCCGTTTAGAACCATTTGCATAACCTTGGATACAAAAAGGAACTCGATGTTTGGGTGTCACACGAACTAACGCAAAAAACATAATGGACCGAATTTCCATCTGCAAATCGCTGCAAAATCGTAACAAAATCGACCAGTTTCTGAGGCGTATTGTGACTGGCGAGGAAAAATGGGTCACTTATGACAACATCGAGCGAAAACGGTCGTAGTCAAAGCTCGGGGAAGCGGCCCAGATGGTGGGCCAAGACCTGATTAAAGGCCAGGAAGGTTTTGCTGTGTGTTTGGTGGGATGGGCAAGGAATCATCTACTGCAAGCTGCTCCCCTATGGCCAACGGCCCTCTACTGCCAACGACTGGACCGCTTGAAGGCAGCACTCATCCAGAAGAGGCCGTCTTTGATCAACAGAGGCCGAATTGTGTTCCATCAGGACAACTCCAGGCCACACACGTCTTTGGTGGCTCGCCAGAAGCTCCTGGAGCTCGGATGGGAGGTTCTAATGCACCCACCTTATAGTCCGGACCTGGCACCAAGTGATTACCATCTTTTCCTGTCCATGGCGAACGCGCTTAATGGTGAGAAGTTGGCCTCACGAGAGGCCTGTGAAACGCAGATGGAATACAAGCGGGACATTGATGAATGAAAACATATTTGTATGTATGAGTTTACATACATATGTACATATGTTGAAGCTATTTGTAGAGGGTGGAGTGGGGAATGCACGTCGGCACTTAGAAGCGTAGCGTGCTGCAGCGCAGTCTTCTACGGGCATCTCGTTGGCATCAAGTTAACAGACAAAACGGCGCATATTTGACTTAAATCGGACAAATGTACACTAAGTTATCATCTTTTGAAAAATCAATAAAAAACCGAACGAACTTTTTACTTGACCTAATATTATAATTCAGAATCATATCATAGGCACTCTATATTCTTTCAAATCTATCGACTGTGAAGCAAACGAAGATGAAGCCACTAATTACCCAACTGAATTTTTAGACTCCTCGGATATGCCTGGTTTACCACCCCACAATTTGCACCTTAGGGTTAGCTCGACAGTGATCATGATTAGAAATTTAAACCAACCAAAATTGTGCAATGGAACACAGAAAACTGATGAGCAATATGATTCCCGCGTTGATATTCAAAAATTGTTTAAAGAAATTTAGAGACGAGGAAGTTCTTATTCCAAGGATTTAGTTGATCCCAACGGATATGCCCTTTGAATTTAAACGCATAGAATTCCCGATTCGTCTTGCCTTCGCCATGACGATTAACAAATCACAGGGTCAATCATTGACTATTTGTGGCCTCAATCTAGAAAATGCATTTTTTATACGTGGCATGTTTACGTGTCGGTAAACCATCCGCTTTATTTGTTCTTACGTCTGGCAAAAAAACAAAGAATGTCGTTTACCACAAGGTGCTTGAATGAATAGAGTTAATCCGAGAGCATCACATGCTACACAACATACTTAAATTTAATTTTTTTTTTCTGACGCGTGTTTGAAGTACTTAATTTTAATTTGTATTCTCTTTCTGTATGTATTGTTGTTCATAATAAAATACTTTTATATATCCATCTATGTGCATATTTATTTTGTACCATTGTGTTATCTTCATCAGAGTCTAAGTTAGTTCAGCTAAAAGATAACACGACATTAATTGACTGTTAGGCGGTACGAAGTTCGCCGGGTCAGCTAGTATATATTGTATACATTATATTAACAAATTATTGATTGCCTTAATTTATGCGCTTACATTTGTATACATATACTCACAACAACCACAAAATAAAAAATTAATTTTCAAGTATTTACGTGCAACGAATTAAGCAAGTAGCAGGACTGCGTAACAACAAGTAAGCTAAAGGCACAATAACAATTATAGCTAGAATCTACAACAAAAAGACAAAAATACAAACATACATACATATACATTCAATCGGCAAAGGATACGCAAATTGCATTTACCGATAAATCTTATAACTAAAAATTATCTTATATATTTACATATATAATTATATCCGAATATTTTAACATAAGCGCGGTCGGTAAAAGCGCCAGCAGAGGAGGCCGATGATATCGATATTGAAAACTCGGATGGGGAGGATGATGATTTGAACAACATTGCGGGATACCGTGTTGAAAATTCATATTTGGATGACATTTCAGCATTGAAGAAATTTGCCGAGCATATCGGAGTCGCTTTCATCCCTTACTTAGAGAAATCTTATCTAAATGTTTACAAGATGATCGATCATCCAAAGGAAGACATACGTAAAGTGTCAATTGACGCATTGAGCTCCTTCCTTGTGGCTCTATACAAACTACAAGATTTGCAAGGCGTTTCCAATGCTATTACGATCTTGATACCCCAATTAGGCCAAATTGTGCATGATGACGAAGAAGTTTCTGTTGTGTTTTCTGCACTTGTAGGTTTGAGTGATCTTTTGAAAAAGTTTAAGCAAATCTCTTTACCAACGGTTGAACTTCGCGATGTTGCCTTCTCTTGTATAACAGAAGTGCTCCAGGGCAAGGTCGCTTGCCAATTTGACGAGTCTACTGGACATGAAGACGAATGTGCTGAGGACAGCGAATCCGATAAGCCTATCGTAGAGTGTGCTGGCAATATACTTGGTTATTTATGATCCTTCGAGCCGGAACAGAACAAACAATGAAAGCAAGGCGAAATAAGTCACACAATATACAAGAAAAAGCTTTGAGGTTATTTTCTTGTTAGCTGTTTTTATTCAATCATTCTTTGAAAATCATCTGCCAGCTCACGTAGTACGGAGAATAAAAACACGAAGGAACATAAAGCAGTTGGTGCAAAGCCAAAGAAGCAAATAATTGGCAACTTTGTAAGCGTGTAATTTTAGCGAAAAGAGCGAAAAACTACTGGAATAAGAGTCTTCGGGAACAAAAAGAAATTTTTAGAATCCAAAATGCAGCAAATAATCCAAATTATTAAAAATTTACTTTCGGATAAAGATTTCATCAAAACAACCACCGCTGATCCACAGGAGGCTTACAAGCATCCTGAGACTGTACCAGCTTTTTGTGAAATTGCCGTCTCGGCACCGGAGCCACAGGTACAGACAGCTCGAATCCGATGACAACGGCTACTCAAACAATGAATCTGCTTGCACTAAACGTGCCATCAGAGAAATTGGTTCCGCCATTATTGCAACACGCGCAAAAATACATCACCACGGTCACACCACAATAAAGCCATCAATAGATATATAAGGGACTACAAAAGGATCTCGTACGCTTCTTTTTAGCATCGATTCGCTTACGACGGAACATCTTTCGGTTCGAACACCCGCGTTATTTTAATTCGCTTCGTTTTTATCAATTGATTTGGCTAGAGGTGAATCAAATCAAAATAATTTCGTACTTGATTATTTATGTCCTCCGAGCCCTAGTGAACGGAACTATGGGTCATTAAACATAAAAGAAAAAAATAGTAATAATTAAATAACGTGAACAAAAAATAATGTGCCAAAAAATGATCAAATAATGAAAGATAACCGGTTAATTTATTAGAAAGCAACTAAAAAAACCCGTGGTGTGACAAAAAGAGAACCAAAAAGGTACAGTGACAGTTTTTGGAAAAAAAGTGCAGTGTAATATAAAGAAATATACAAATATATATATATGTTATTTGTGTACATAAAGAAAATATATGTACCTATATATATATATACATACATACATATACATATAGCAAAAAGCGAATTTGAGAGTTGAGTGACCGAACATATGTTCGAACACATAAACATACATATATAACATAAAAGTGGAAAAGCGGATAAACATATTAAATGTGCCAAAAAAGAAAAACATAAAATCAAAACATACTTAAACACAAAAATAAATGGGCGCGAAACAAAAAATCGAAACGCGGCGCGAGTCCCAAAAATATACATAAAAACATAACATTAATAACCAAATACGGGCGCGAGATTAACAACAAAATATATATGCAGCAGCAAAAACACAGGGATAGAGCTGCACAACAGGCATCGGAAAAGCTGGAGATAAGGCAAAAAGGGAAAGTCAGAAAACACTCAAAAAAAAAAACACAAACATCCATTCTCCCCAAAACCCCCTTGAGGCGAGACAAAGAAAGTGTAACGTTTTAATTTTTTTTATTAATGAAATAGGTAAGTTTGTAAATCCTGTATACTGTTAAAACTAGGAAAATCCATTTTAACACAAGGAAAACGTGGGTACAGGAAACGTTAACGGAAAATATAAAAAAAACCAACGAACAATTTTAGTAAAAACCGATATATAAAAAAACTATTATACTCTGTAGCAACAGGTTGCGAGAGTATAAAAAACCAAAAATCGGGTGAATATACTTATATTTACATATATATGTTTATATATGTATATTATATTAACTAATTATTGATTGCCTTAACTTATGCGCTAACATTTATATATATATGCACACAACAACCACAAAATAAAAAATAAAAGTTCAAGTATTTACTTGCAACGAATTTCCGGAGGTACCCCTTAGGCTTAATAAAGCAATTAGCAGAACTGCGTAACAACAATTCAGCTAAAGGCACAATAACAATTAAAGCTAGAATCTACAGTAAAAAGAGAAACTGCATACATATACATTCAATCGGCAACCAATACGCAAATTGCATTTATCGATAAATCTTATAAATAAACATTCACTTAAAAAGAGGAGGCCATTTTAGCAATTAAGTAATTTGCGGAGCATGCCGGAGTCGCTTTCATCCCTTACGTGGAGCAATCTTATCAAAATGTTTACAAGATGATCGATCATTCACAGGAGGACAAACGTAAAGTGTCAATTGACGCATTGAAATCGTTCATTGTAGCTGTATACAAACTACAAAATTTGCAAGACGTTTCCAATGCTATTACTATTTGAATCCCCAAACTGTCTCAAATTGTACATGTTGACGAAGAAGTTTCTGTTGTGTTGTCTGCACTTGAAGGTTTGGGTGATCTTTTGAAGGAGTTGAAACAAATCTCTTTGCCAACGGTTGAACTTCGTGATGTTGTCTCCTTTTGTATAACGGAAGTGCTCCTATCGTAGAGGGTGCTGGCAATATACTTGCTTATTATTGGTCCATCGAGCCGGAATGGAACGAACAACGAAAGCAAGGCGAAATAAGTCACACAATATACAAGAAAAAGCTTTCAGTTAATTTTCTTATTAGCTATTTTTATTCAATCATTCTTTGAAAATCATCTGCCTGCTGAGGTAGTACGGAGAATATTGGTGCAATTCACATAAAAATATCCAAAAGGCAGAAATTGCGATACATTTCTTTGTATTCACGTGTGAGTTCGGTTCTATGTGCGTCTGAAAAAATGAAGGAACCTAAAGCAATTGGCGCAAAGCACGAGAAGAAGGGCAAGCGCGTAATTTTAGCAAAAAGAGCGAAAAACTACTAGAATAAGTGTCTTTGGGAACAGAATGCAATTTTTGGAATTCAAGATGCAGTAAATGATCCAAATTATTACAAATTTATTTTCTTCGGCTAACGATGTAATCAAAAAGGCCACTGCTGATTTACAGGAGGCTTACAAGCATCCTGAGACTGTACCAGCTCTTTGTGAAGTTGCCATCTCGACAACGGAGCCACAGGTGCATCAATATTCTGCTGCACTACTTAACAACCACTGACCAAAATTGCGTCAATGGAAAAAGTGCCGGTTGAGCGACAGCAAATTATTAAGCAGGGTATGCTTAATGCCCTCATGCAGGAGCAGCAAAAGTCTGAGCGTAAGGCAATTGCTAAATTTGGTGGTGGTTTCGTGCGTCACGAAGCCAAAGAGTCGGATTCATGGATGAGCGAAGTGATAAAGTTCATCTACAGCTACTGTTCTTCTACCGATCTAAGCAAAGCGAGCTAGATTCGTCTACATTTGCTATTTTGGCCATAAACCTAGCCTCAATAAACGAGCTCAATATGTCAATTGACACTTTACGATAATATTTCTCAAAGTAAGGGATGAACGGGACTCCATCTTTTCATCTAAATATGAATTTTTAACACTGTATTCTGCAATGTTGTCCAAATCACTATCCTGCACATCCGAGTTACCATTATCGATATCATCTTGCTAGAAGAAACGAAGTGAATTTAGAGAAGGTGGGTGCTCGCACTGAAAGATGTTCCGTCGCATGGTTTCGAGATATTTGTTGCAAGTAGCCTCCGAGCATCCTTCGGCTATAGCGGCCATGTTTAAGTAAGCAACACGACGCGGCAATGGGTCCTGATCCTGCACGGCGAGCCAAAAAAGTTGCAATAATGGCAGAATCGATTTCGCTGGTGACACTCTCAGTGCAAGGTCCATTGTTTGAATCGCCGTTGTCATCGGATTCGAGCTGTCTTCACCCAAAAAGTATTCTTCATCATCGTCTTCGTTTTCGGGTTCAGTTGCCGTCAAATTGCAAACAACTCGAATTAAGAGCTCGATCAACTTTTGTTTGATAATTAATTTTTTCTTAAAGCGCACCAACAAGCCAACGTAAGCCACGGCTTTAATGCGCACAGCGCTATCAAATAGGGCATTACTTGCTGCTTCCAAGCAGAACTCCAACAATTATTTGATGTGATTGTTCAGCAATTTAGCATTTGAATCTGCCATACTCTTGAAAATTTCAAAAACATAAACAAATTGATCGACCTCAGGCGTTTGTTCGGCTGTGTTGTGACCCAATGTGAACGGCACCAAATAAGTCATACCAGTTACAATGTTGAAGAACCATAAATAACCAATTATATTGCCAGCACCCTCTACGATAACCTCATCGTATTCGCTCAAGCTCAACCGTTGGAAAAGTGATTTGCTTCAACACTTTTAAAAGATCACCCAAACCTACAAGTGCAGACAACACAACAGAAACTTCTTCGTCATCATGTAGAATTTAACCAAACTTGGGTACTTAAATTGTAATAGCATTCGAAACACCTTGCAAATCTTGTTGTTTGTATAGAGCCACAATGAACGGGTTCAATGCGTCAATTGACACTTTACGTATGTCTTTCTGTGGATGATCGATCATCTTGTAAACATTTTGATAAGATTTCTCCAAGTAAGGAATGAAAGCGAGTCCGGATGCAAATTCCTTCAATGTTAAAATGGCCTCCTCGTTTTCATCTAAATTAATTTTCAACACTGTATCCCGCAATGTTGTCCAAATCATCATCCTTCCGATCTGAGTTTTCAATATTGATATCATCTTCGTTTTCATCGGCCTCCTCTGCTGGCGCTGATACTCCATCATCGTCTTTCAATTCTGGTACTACCTCCTCTGTAGAGAGTATAGAATCAAACATGCGTTCAATCACCTTCGGCCAATAAGACAATCAAATATAAAGAGCACGACCTACATTGAGATCCTCAGCCTTTTCGAGTAAATTCAAAGCGAACGTCATGGTATCTGTGGCGAACGGCATAAAGCTTTGCTTGCCGATCGTGCGAGCCAAAGCAGCTTGAGTTTTGATACCCTATGGACGCAGACTGGTAACACCTTCGTTTTCTGTTGGAGCCTAATATGATTGCACACGAACCGAATTGTTGGGATTCAGAGCTTCGAATAAAATTTTAATAAGCACCGGCAGATATGGCCTCATTTCGTCTTCCAAATTATCACAAAACGTTTCTAGCGCATACAACATACGATCAATATGTTTGCGTTCAGCGCCGCAGCTTCGAAATTCATTGCAAAGCTGATGCAAAAATTCGCAGAGTATAGGTAGATTTTGTGGTGCGAATTTGGTGATGTCTGATTGTAAATGTTCGGAGAATTATCCCAGCGCAAAGAAGGCGGCATTACGTACAAGTATTCGGTCGGGGATGCCTACTTTAACAATATTCAGCATGGTTTCGAGATATTTGTTGCAAACAGCCTCCGAGAATCCTTCGGCTACAACGGCCTAGCTTAAGTAGGCAGCACGACGTAGTAGTGGGTCCTGATCCATCAAGGCGGGCTCCAGAAGTTGCACGCTCAATGCAAGCAGATCCATTGTTTGAGTAGCCGTTGTCATCGGGTTCGAGTTGTCTTCACCCAAAAATTATTCTTCATCATCGTCTGCGCCTTCGGGTTCAGGTGTCATCAAATTCAAAACCACTCGACTTATTGGCTCGATCAACTTGTGTTTGATAATCAATTTTTTCTTAAGTCGCACCAACCAGCCAGCGTAAGCAGAACTCCAAGAACAATTTGATGTGATTGTTCAGCAATTTAGCATTCAAATCTGCCATACTCTCGAGAATATCAAAAGCATAAACGAATTGATCGACTGCAGGCTGCACTGCAAATGCTTGAACGGATTTAACAATTAACGGTATGGACTTCTGCAACGTTTGTTCGGCTGTGGTGTGACCCAATGACCAAAAAAGTCATACTAGCTAGTATGTTGAAAATAACAGGTGTAGCGATGTTGCCAGCTACTGCGGTGGCCGCCAATGCAGCAGTGAAAATTCCATTCCAATATGAAACCGATTCCATATGCTGCAAAAATTTATCCGGGGCCGCATCAGCCAAAATAGGAAATGAAAACGAACCTAGCTCGCTTTGCTTAGGATCAGTAGAAGAGCAGTAGCTGTAGATGAACTTTAGCACTTCGCTCGTCCATGAAAAATTACGTATAGACTTTTGCTGCTCGTGCATGAGTGCACTAACCTGCTTAATAATTTGCTGTTGCTCAACCGGTACTTTGTTCCATTGACGCAAAATTTTTAAGTGCTTCTTAAGTAGTGCCGCAGAATATTGACGCACCTGTGGCTCCGATGCCGAGACGGCAATTTCACAAAAAGCTGGTACAGTTTCAGGATCGTTATCCGAAGAAAGCAAATTTGTAATAATTTGGATTATTTGCTGCATTTCGGATTCTAAAAATTGCTTTCGTTTCCCAAAGACTCTTATTCCAGGTTTTTTGCTCTCTTCGCTAAAATTACACGCTTAAAAAGTTGCCAATTATTTGCTTAGCTTGCTTTGTTCCAATTGCTTTATGTTCTTTCGTCTTCTACACGCAAATGTAACCGAAATCACACATGAGTACAAAGAAATGTAACACAATTTCTGCTTTTTGCATATAATTATTGTAATCCAAATATGTGACTGATTTCGCCTTGCTTTCATTGTTTGTTCCGTTCCGGCTCGAAGCAGAGAACGTATGGATGTATATCATAGAGAAGGTTCAATTGTGGTTCAGCGTGTGAATTGTCAAAACCTAACAAGATTTTACTAGTGAATTTCACCACATCTGGCTCAGAAGGATAAATTTGAACAGTAACGAGTGAACAGAGCTGAGTATTCAATGAAAATTATGCTCAGAGACTTGCTTTAATATTACAGCTGCATGTTATCCTTTTGGCTTATATTCTTATACGCTTATATGCAAAGATATTTATTGATATGAATATCATTTTGCGAATTTTTATGAATGCATGCAAACTTGATAAAATCTATTAAATTATGGAATTTCGAAATAATATTTATAGTCAATTTGGGCATTTAATAATTTTATTTAGTTTTTACCTAATATACATTCCTAATAAATATTTTATATTAAAATAATAGAGATCAAATTCATTACAATATATGTATGTATGTACATCTTTTATCATATTAATCTTATATAGTCATATGTTTCTACGTATGTATTTGAATGTACGCATTCAGAAATTCAAAGCATGATTTTATCACTTATCAATACACTTAATGTGCGCGCATTGATTTATATCTAAACGCATATATCTATGTATACATAAAATTGCCGAACAAATAATGCATACACAAACCCACATACATACATATGTATGCGTACACATGTAAATATGTCACCCGCAAAAACTACAAACGTTGTTCTACAAAAACTACAATCGTCACAAGTCAATATGTCAGCCAAAGAGGCGAAGCCCAAATTTATAGTAAATTACACAACAACAACATTTTCATTCATGAACGCAGGCGTACTTTTAACAAGCAACCTCGCTACATTCATAAAAACAGATACCCTCACATCCCCCCGAGCATGTTTTTGCCAACAAGCGTCTTTTTACGACGATGGCAAAAGCTAGAAATCATAAATTGAACAAATTTCTGACATTCCCTCTAGAAGGGAAAAGTGACAACCCCTCAAAATGGAGTATTAAAATATTTTAAAATAAAAGTGACAACATAATATATTTGTCGATTTACAATTCAAGAAACTTTGTAAAGAAAATATTCAATATTCCTCTGATTTATGTATATAGTAAGCCCCGGTTAAGTATCACTCCTCCAATATATCTTATCTGCCTGTGTCTTGCTGCATCTCACGTGTTTTCTTAATATTTTAAACCTATTAGAGGCGGGACCACGCCCACTTAAAAAAAAATTTTAACTGCAGATGCCCCTCTCTAATATGATCCTGTGTACCAACTAACAGTCTTGTATCTTATTGCGGAGCTTAGTTATTTCAATTTATTTGTTTTTGATTAATGGCGTTTAGTGGGCGTGGCAGTAGTCCGATTACGCCCATCTGCAATACCAACCCTCTCACGGTACCAAGAAACATGTCTACCAAGTTTCATAAAGATATCTCAATCGGACGGACAGAGAGTCACCCGAATTTCAACTCGTCCCTTCATCCTGATCATTTATATATATATAACCTTAGTTAGTTTTAGGTGATACAAACAACCGTTAGGTGAACAAAACTATTATACTCTGTAGCAACAGGTTGCGAGAGTATAAAAAAAAAATAATAATTTATATATAATATATACTAATATATGTATATTGGTTGAGCAACAACTAAATTATATTCAAAGTCATCTATTCGGCAATACCCCTTGCAGTAAGCAAGCAGGATTGCATACAGAAGATCAAAGCACAAACAAATCGTGCATACCTTTGTATAAAGTGATCTCATTCACGTGCGCTCATTCGTACATTAATCCAATATATAAACTGAACTATAGGTATACCCTACAAGACTTCCGGACACAAAAAAAAAAATTATTAAAAATAAATAACTGCGGTTATTAATAAACTTTTGTAATTATTACAAATAATAAAATATAGTACAAATACTTATTTGATAACTCAAATAAAAAATCGGTCTTAATTATAAAAAAAAAAATTGAATTCACGCACCTTTGTTTATTGTATCCGAATTAAAAACTCGTATTTACGTAAAAGAGTTTCGGTTGCAGTTATAATTTACAAAGTATCGCATATTTTATTAAATATACATTGAGAAAATTTATTTTTTTTAAATTTTCTATTGTTTCTAAATGAGCACAGATTCAAAAGAATCTAAATCTTCACAAAAACGATTTCGGACGAAAAAAGTCCATGTGTACCTGCAGAAGCTACACGCTCCAAGCTAGGTGCGACAAAACAAAAAAGGGGTAGAGACATTTCTTAAACAAAATTCATTTCGGAAAGTGACAGTTTAATAAGATACTGCACTAGATTCTCATCTTCGCCGATTCAGGACAATTCTGAATTGCCTCCTCGGCTTACGCCAAATATGAGAACTGCTTAGATTAATTCGAAGAAACTGAAGCAATGATTTCCGATCAATTAAAGCTAATAAAAGCAATTGCACCTACTCCACATCAGCGAGTAGAGCTGCCACAAATACAGAATCACGAGGCAAGTTCAGGCATCCATATCAAGTAGAAGCTTGTACAAAACGCAATCGTTCACATCCGAATTTGAGAGTTGAGTGACCGAACATATGTTCGAACACATAAACATACATATATAACATAAAAGTGGAAAAGCGGATAAACATATTAAATGTGCCAAAAAAGAAAAACATAAAATCAAAACATACTTAAACACAAAAATAAATGGGCGCGAAACAAAAAATCGAAACGCGGCGCGAGTCCCAAAAATATACATAAAAACATAACATTAATAACCAAATACGGGCGCGAGATTAACAACAAAATATATATGCAGCAGCAAAAACACAGGGATAGAGCTGCACAACAGGCATCGGAAAAGCTGGAGATAAGGCAAAAAGGGAAAGTCAGAAAACACTCAAAAAAAAAAACACAAACATCCATTCTCCCCAAAACCCCCTTGAGGCGAGACAAAGAAAGTGTAACGTTTTAATTTTTTTTATTAATGAAATAGGTAAGTTTGTAAATCCTGTATACTGTTAAAACTAGGAAAATCCATTTTAACACAAGGAAAACGTGGGTACAGGAAACGTTAACGGAAAATATAAAAAAAACCAACGAACAATTTTAGTAAAAACCGATATATAAAAAAACTATTATACTCTGTAGCAACAGGTTGCGAGAGTATAAAAAACCAAAAATCGGGTGAATATACTTATATTTACATATATATGTTTATATATGTATATTATATTAACTAATTATTGATTGCCTTAACTTATGCGCTAACATTTATATATATATGCACACAACAACCACAAAATAAAAAATAAAAGTTCAAGTATTTACTTGCAACGAATTTCCGGAGGTACCCCTTAGGCTTAATAAAGCAATTAGCAGAACTGCGTAACAACAATTCAGCTAAAGGCACAATAACAATTAAAGCTAGAATCTACAGTAAAAAGAGAAACTGCATACATATACATTCAATCGGCAACCAATACGCAAATTGCATTTATCGATAAATCTTATAAATAAACATTCACTTAAAAAGAGGAGGCCATTTTAGCAATTAAGTAATTTGCGGAGCATGCCGGAGTCGCTTTCATCCCTTACGTGGAGCAATCTTATCAAAATGTTTACAAGATGATCGATCATTCACAGGAGGACAAACGTAAAGTGTCAATTGACGCATTGAAATCGTTCATTGTAGCTGTATACAAACTACAAAATTTGCAAGACGTTTCCAATGCTATTACTATTTGAATCCCCAAACTGTCTCAAATTGTACATGTTGACGAAGAAGTTTCTGTTGTGTTGTCTGCACTTGAAGGTTTGGGTGATCTTTTGAAGGAGTTGAAACAAATCTCTTTGCCAACGGTTGAACTTCGTGATGTTGTCTCCTTTTGTATAACGGAAGTGCTCCTATCGTAGAGGGTGCTGGCAATATACTTGCTTATTATTGGTCCATCGAGCCGGAATGGAACGAACAACGAAAGCAAGGCGAAATAAGTCACACAATATACAAGAAAAAGCTTTCAGTTAATTTTCTTATTAGCTATTTTTATTCAATCATTCTTTGAAAATCATCTGCCTGCTGAGGTAGTACGGAGAATATTGGTGCAATTCACATAAAAATATCCAAAAGGCAGAAATTGCGATACATTTCTTTGTATTCACGTGTGAGTTCGGTTCTATGTGCGTCTGAAAAAACGAAGGAACCTAAAGCAATTGGCGCAAAGCACGAGAAGAAGGGCAAGCGTGTAATTTTAGCAAAAAGAGCGAAAAACTACTAGAATAAGTGTCTTTGGGAACAGAATGCAATTTTTGGAATTCAAGATGCAGTAAATGATCCAAATTATTACAAATTTATTTTCTTCGGCTAACGATGTAATCAAAAAGGCCACTGCTGATTTACAGGAGGCTTACAAGCATCCTGAGACTGTACCAGCTCTTTGTGAAGTTGCCATCTCGACAACGGAGCCACAGGTGCATCAATATTCTGCTGCACTACTTAACAACCACTGACCAAAATTGCGTCAATGGAAAAAGTGCCGGTTGAGCGACAGCAAATTATTAAGCAGGGTATGCTTAATGCCCTCATGCAGGAGCAGCAAAAGTCTGAGCGTAAGGCAATTGCTAAATTTGGTGGTGGTTTCGTGCGTCACGAAGCCAAAGAGTCGGATTCATGGATGAGCGAAGTGATAAAGTTCATCTACAGCTACTGTTCTTCTACCGATCTAAGCAAAGCGAGCTAGATTCGTCTACATTTGCTATTTTGGCCATAAACCTAGCCTCAATAAACGAGCTCAATATGTCAATTGACACTTTACGATAATATTTCTCAAAGTAAGGGATGAACGGGACTCCATCTTTTCATCTAAATATGAATTTTTAACACTGTATTCTGCAATGTTGTCCAAATCACTATCCTGCACATCCGAGTTACCATTATCGATATCATCTTGCTAGAAGAAACGAAGTGAATTTAGAGAAGGTGGGTGCTCGCACTGAAAGATGTTCCGTCGCATGGTTTCGAGATATTTGTTGCAAGTAGCCTCCGAGCATCCTTCGGCTATAGCGGCCATGTTTAAGTAAGCAACACGACGCGGCAATGGGTCCTGATCCTGCACGGCGAGCCAAAAAAGTTGCAATAATGGCAGAATCGATTTCGCTGGTGACACTCTCAGTGCAAGGTCCATTGTTTGAATCGCCGTTGTCATCGGATTCGAGCTGTCTTCACCCAAAAAGTATTCTTCATCATCGTCTTCGTTTTCGGGTTCAGTTGCCGTCAAATTGCAAACAACTCGAATTAAGAGCTCGATCAACTTTTGTTTGATAATTAATTTTTTCTTAAAGCGCACCAACAAGCCAACGTAAGCCACGGCTTTAATGCGCACAGCGCTATCAAATAGGGCATTACTTGCTGCTTCCAAGCAGAACTCCAACAATTATTTGATGTGATTGTTCAGCAATTTAGCATTTGAATCTGCCATACTCTTGAAAATTTCAAAAACATAAACAAATTGATCGACCTCAGGCGTTTGTTCGGCTGTGTTGTGACCCAATGTGAACGGCACCAAATAAGTCATACCAGTTACAATGTTGAAGAACCATAAATAACCAATTATATTGCCAGCACCCTCTACGATAACCTCATCGTATTCGCTCAAGCTCAACCGTTGGAAAAGTGATTTGCTTCAACACTTTTAAAAGATCACCCAAACCTACAAGTGCAGACAACACAACAGAAACTTCTTCGTCATCATGTAGAATTTAACCAAACTTGGGTACTTAAATTGTAATAGCATTCGAAACACCTTGCAAATCTTGTTGTTTGTATAGAGCCACAATGAACGGGTTCAATGCGTCAATTGACACTTTACGTATGTCTTTCTGTGGATGATCGATCATCTTGTAAACATTTTGATAAGATTTCTCCAAGTAAGGAATGAAAGCGAGTCCGGATGCAAATTCCTTCAATGTTAAAATGGCCTCCTCGTTTTCATCTAAATTAATTTTCAACACTGTATCCCGCAATGTTGTCCAAATCATCATCCTTCCGATCTGAGTTTTCAATATTGATATCATCTTCGTTTTCATCGGCCTCCTCTGCTGGCGCTGATACTCCATCATCGTCTTTCAATTCTGGTACTACCTCCTCTGTAGAGAGTATAGAATCAAACATGCGTTCAATCACCTTCGGCCAATAAGACAATCAAATATAAAGAGCACGACCTACATTGAGATCCTCAGCCTTTTCGAGTAAATTCAAAGCGAACGTCATGGTATCTGTGGCGACCGGCATAAAGCTTTGCTTGCCGATCGTGCGAGCCAAAGCAGCTTGAGTTTTGATACCCTATGGACGCAGACTGGTAACACCTTCGTTTTCTGTTGGAGCCTAATATGATTGCACACGAACCGAATTGTTGGGATTCAGAGCTTCGAATAAAATTTTAATAAGCACCGGCAGATATGGCCTCATTTCGTCTTCCAAATTATCACAAAACGTTTCTAGCGCATACAACATACGATCAATATGTTTGCGTTCAGCGCCGCAGCTTCGAAATTCATTGCAGAGCTGATGCAAAAATTCGCAGAGTATAGGTAGATTTTGTGGTGCGAATTTGGTGATGTCTGATTGTAAATGTTCGGAGAATTATCCCAGCGCAAAGAAGGCGGCATTACGTACAAGTATTCGGTCGGGGATGCCTACTTTAACAATATTCAGCATGGTTTCGAGATATTTGTTGCAAACAGCCTCCGAGAATCCTTCGGCTACAACGGCCTAGCTTAAGTAGGCAGCACGACGTAGTAGTGGGTCCTGATCCATCAAGGCGGGCTCCAGAAGTTGCACGCTCAATGCAAGCAGATCCATTGTTTGAGTAGCCGTTGTCATCGGGTTCGAGTTGTCTTCACCCAAAAATTATTCTTCATCATCGTCTGCGCCTTCGGGTTCAGGTGTCATCAAATTCAAAACCACTCGACTTATTGGCTCGATCAACTTGTGTTTGATAATCAATTTTTTCTTAAGTCGCACCAACCAGCCAGCGTAAGCAGAACTCCAAGAACAATTTGATGTGATTGTTCAGCAATTTAGCATTCAAATCTGCCATACTCTCGAGAATATCAAAAGCATAAACGAATTGATCGACTGCAGGCTGCACTGCAAATGCTTGAACGGATTTAACAATTAACGGTATGGACTTCTGCAACGTTTGTTCGGCTGTGGTGTGACCCAATGACCAAAAAAGTCATACTAGCTAGTATGTTGAAAATAACAGGTGTAGCGATGTTGCCAGTTACTGCGGTGGCCGCCAATGCAGCAGTGAAAATTCCATTCCAATATGAAACCGATTCCATATGCTGCAAAAATTTATCCGGGGCCGCATCAGCCAAAATAGGAAATGAAAACGAACCTAGCTCGCTTTGCTTAGGATCAGTAGAAGAGCAGTAGCTGTAGATGAACTTTAGCACTTCGCTCGTCCATGAAAAATTACGTATAGACTTTTGCTGCTCGTGCATGAGTGCACTAACCTGCTTAATAATTTGCTGTTGCTCAACCGGTACTTTGTTCCATTGACGCAAAATTTTTAAGTGCTTCTTAAGTAGTGCCGCAGAATATTGACGCACCTGTGGCTCCGATGCCGAGACGGCAATTTCACAAAAAGCTGGTACAGTTTCAGGATCGTTATCCGAAGAAAGCAAATTTGTAATAATTTGGATTATTTGCTGCATTTCGGATTCTAAAAATTGCTTTCGTTTCCCAAAGACTCTTATTCCAGGTTTTTTGCTCTCTTCGCTAAAATTACACGCTTAAAAAGTTGCCAATTATTTGCTTAGCTTGCTTTGTTCCAATTGCTTTATGTTCTTTCGTCTTCTACACGCAAATGTAACCGAAATCACACATGAGTACAAAGAAATGTAACACAATTTCTGCTTTTTGCATATAATTATTGTAATCCAAATATGTGACTGATTTCGCCTTGCTTTCATTGTTTGTTCCGTTCCGGCTCGAAGCAGAGAACGTATGGATGTATATCATAGAGAAGGTTCAATTGTGGTTCAGCGTGTGAATTGTCAAAACCTAACAAGATTTTACTAGTGAATTTCACCACATCTGGCTCAGAAGGATAAATTTGAACAGTAACGAGTGAACAGAGCTGAGTATTCAATGAAAATTATGCTCAGAGACTTGCTTTAATATTACAGCTGCATGTTATCCTTTTGGCTTATATTCTTATACGCTTATATGCAAAGATATTTATTGATATGAATATCATTTTGCGAATTTTTATGAATGCATGCAAACTTGATAAAATCTATTAAATTATGGAATTTCGAAATAATATTTATAGTCAATTTGGGCATTTAATAATTTTATTTAGTTTTTACCTAATATACATTCCTAATAAATATTTTATATTAAAATAATAGAGATCAAATTCATTACAATATATGTATGTATGTACATCTTTTATCATATTAATCTTATATAGTCATATGTTTCTACGTATGTATTTGAATGTACGCATTCAGAAATTCAAAGCATGATTTTATCACTTATCAATACACTTAATGTGCGCGCATTGATTTATATCTAAACGCATATATCTATGTATACATAAAATTGCCGAACAAATAATGCATACACAAACCCACATACATACATATGTATGCGTACACATGTAAATATGTCACCCGCAAAAACTACAAACGTTGTTCTACAAAAACTACAATCGTCACAAGTCAATATGTCAGCCAAAGAGGCGAAGCCCAAATTTATAGTAAATTACACAACAACAACATTTTCATTCATGAACGCAGGCGTACTTTTAACAAGCAACCTCGCTACATTCATAAAAACAGATACCCTCACATCCCCCCGAGCATGTTTTTGCCAACAAGCGTCTTTTTACGACGATGGCAAAAGCTAGAAATCATAAATTGAACAAATTTCTGACATTCCCTCTAGAAGGGAAAAGTGACAACCCCTCAAAATGGAGTATTAAAATATTTTAAAATAAAAGTGACAACATAATATATTTGTCGATTTACAATTCAAGAAACTTTGTAAAGAAAATATTCAATATTCCTCTGATTTATGTATATAGTAAGCCCCGGTTAAGTATCACTCCTCCAATATATCTTATCTGCCTGTGTCTTGCTGCATCTCACGTGTTTTCTTAATATTTTAAACCTATTAGAGGCGGGACCACGCCCACTTAAAAAAAAATTTTAACTGCAGATGCCCCTCTCTAATATGATCCTGTGTACCAACTAACAGTCTTGTATCTTATTGCGGAGCTTAGTTATTTCAATTTATTTGTTTTTGATTAATGGCGTTTAGTGGGCGTGGCAGTAGTCCGATTACGCCCATCTGCAATACCAACCCTCTCACGGTACCAAGAAACATGTCTACCAAGTTTCATAAAGATATCTCAATCGGACGGACAGAGAGTCACCCGAATTTCAACTCGTCCCTTCATCCTGATCATTTATATATATATAACCTTAGTTAGTTTTAGGTGATACAAACAACCGTTAGGTGAACAAAACTATTATACTCTGTAGCAACAGGTTGCGAGAGTATAAAAAAAAAATAATAATTTATATATAATATATACTAATATATGTATATTGGTTGAGCAACAACTAAATTATATTCAAAGTCATCTATTCGGCAATACCCCTTGCAGTAAGCAAGCAGGATTGCATACAGAAGATCAAAGCACAAACAAATCGTGCATACCTTTGTATAAAGTGATCTCATTCACGTGCGCTCATTCGTACATTAATCCAATATATAAACTGAACTATAGGTATACCCTACAAGACTTCCGGACACAAAAAAAAAATTATTAAAAATAAATAACTGCGGTTATTAATAAACTTTTGTAATTATTACAAATAATAAAATATAGTACAAATACTTATTTGATAACTCAAATAAAAAATCGGTCTTAAGAGAATCGAAGCCGATAGATAAAAAGAGCTCACTCTTAGTCTTTAATCCATTCATTGACACGAAAGGAATACTCCGTGCGAATGGTCGGCTTGCCAATTCAAGTCTGACGTATAACGAACCTCATCCCATAGTTATCCCAGAGAAATCGCAACTTGCCACCTTATACCTTAACTATGTCCACGTGCTATTGCTACACGCAGAACATCGCCTCATGCAACAAATAGTCCGTCAAGAGTTTTATATTCCAATACTCAAGCCTAAAATAAAGAAATGCATTTTTATGTGCAAGATCTGCACTATGCATAACCAGAAGATGCGAACGCAGATTATGGCAGCACTTTCACCGGAACGCTGTAACTTCGGTCTGCCTTTCACCATTACAGGTGTCGACTTTGCTGGGCCTTTTCAGATAAAGGCATCCATGTTAAGGTCTCCCACCCTCATGAAAGGCTATGTGGCTGTCTTGGTTTGTTTCACGACAAAAGCAGTGTACCTCGAGCTATGTACGAATCTGATAAAGGAGGCTTTTCTCGCGGCATTTGCTCGCTTCGTCGGACGACGCGGTTTTCCGTCAAAACTCATGAGCGACAATGGCAAAACCTTTATAGAAGCTCAAAGAGCCACAGAAAAACAGTTCGTGAATTTTGTCAGACAAGTCTCACCTGAAATTGTACAAAAGTACGCTCCTCAAGGTATTAACTGGCAGTTTATCCCTCCAAACGCTCCTCATAAGGGTGGTTTATGGGAATCAGCTGTAAAAAGCTTCAAATCCCACTTTAGAAAAGTAGCTGGAAACTACAAATTTAATTATGAAGAATTTACAACATTATTAATTCGCATTGAAGCCGTTCTCAATTCACGGCCACTTGCGACACTCTCGCAAGATCACAGCCCTAACTCCAGGGCACTTTCTAAAAGGGCACCCATTCTGCCCATACCTGAGCCAGGCGTGGAGTCGCAGTCCTTACATAATAGATGGGAAAGAATTAAAAGCTGGGAGATTTTGTCTTAATCCATGACGATTGTCTCCCCCCTACAGAATGGCGACTTGGTTGCATAGAGAAGGTACATCATGGTTCCGACGAGACGTCATATACGAGTAGTTGACCTCCGTACTCGAACCGGTACGCTAACCAGGCCGCTCATTAAACTATGCTTCCTACCAATCGCAGACAACAGCGAAAACGCAAGTAATAAAGCATCCGTACAGTAATCTATACTAATATTATAAATGCGAAAGTCCGTTTGTTTGTTAAGTTTTCACGCAAAAACTACTTAACAGATCATCATGAAATTTTGTACATATACTCTTAGAGGTGTCAGAATGAACATAGGATACTATTTATTACAAAATTTATAAATCTTTTACGGATCATTAAAAAAATTATTTTGGAAGATTATATATGTTTGGAAAATAAATTTGAAAATTTTGGAATTGAAAAAAAAAAGTTTGGCAGAAATGATTGTTTGTCGAAAAAATTTAAAATGAAAGAAAACAAAAAACGTAAATCAGAGAAATAACACAAATATTATTAGTTACTCTTATTAAATATAAAAATGCCTCGAAAGCGGAAATCGGCGCTGTCAAGAAATTCTACGCCGGTGCGTAAGTTACACGAAATAAAGAATGTGAAGTTCAAGCAGAGCTGAGAAGGCAACAGCAAGCAGATCGACAACGTGTTTTAAGAGCAGCTGAAACTTCTCATCAGGCACGAGTACGTTCGAAAAGACAAGCTAAGCAGCAGGAAGCTAGAAGAGCAACGGAAACGCAAGAACAATTGCAGGCAAGAAGAATTAATGATGCAGAAGTAAGAACCACGCGTCGTCGTAATTTCATAACTAAGAATTGGAATATATATAAAATATATTCTTTATATGGATCCATATCTACTATAATGATATCAGTTATTTATTTGATGGATTCGATGCGAGCGAAGCCGCGGGTAAAAGCTAGTATTATATACACGCAGAAAAAAAAATATCCGTCTAATAACCTAAAACCGAAATAAACCGCAAATATGATAAATCACCACAATATATACTAATACAATAATGGATGGCCTAATACGACCCCTACCAACCAAATAAAGTTGGTTACATTTTAAAGGATTCATTATCTATATCACTGAGTCGTAACTAAACTCGCCCTTTTTTCCCATACAGGTAGTTATGGACGCTGAAATGCCAGCACCCTGGGGCTACCCCAGTAGCAGCGCCACGAACAACACCAGCAACAACTGCACCGACAGCTTCTCGACGTGCCATGCGCCCAACTCCTACTTTAGTTTCGGAGCCGCCTCGCCTCCGCTGCCCGCTCTGTTGCCGTTCACAGCGGCTGCAGCACTGCCCCATTTTTAAGGCTATGACACCCAATCAACCTCAGCAGGTGGCCCAGGCATATGGGCATTGTTTGAATTGTTTGGCCCAGACGCACGACACGCAGGAATGCGTGTCCGATATCATGTGCCAACTCTGCGACAGGCCGCATCATACCTTGCTGCATCGAAACCCAAGACGCCCTGTCACACAGCCCTCAGTACCTCGCAGCCATGATGCAAGCCGTCGTCCACAGTTAAGCTATGCAGCACGACCCCGTCGGCGACAAGCACTCGCCGCACCACGTACTTGTCGTCAGCTCAATAACACCTCAACACGACACCAATCCTTAAGGCCGCATACTCGCCGCAGGACAGGCCTCAGCAACGTCGTGGCAACGTTGCAGCAACTCCAGCGACTGCTAGGCTGAACATTCGCCTAGGGGGGCCGGGATGGCTAAATGAGGTCAGCTTCCCGCCCTAATGCAGTCAACAACACCGCACAACACACCACTGGCACACCACACCTGGAAACATCAGCACACCCACACACCACGCACCAACACAACCTTGCTGGAAGCAGCAGCATACACCCACACACAGCAGAATAACTCTACACACCAACATAAACAAAACTAGGGAGGGCGATCGCGACGACCCTATTTTTCCATCGAAAGCGTCAACAGGGAAGTCGCAGTTTGAAGTTTCGCTTTTTTCCACGGTCGTACATCCCGATTATACCTTTATATTATCCAAATGACGTTATAAATTTTTGATTTGTTAAGAAAATATTAACATATTTATAAATATATTACATTGTAAACTGCGTTAAACATTTGCGACCGGAATAAATTAGGTAATATTTTTTTCCTACTTTTTACAAATACGTGAGTGTTTAGTGGAACGAAAAGTGGAGCGAAAAGGTGAGAACAAAGTTACAAAGCTCACTACCTTATACTATTTAATTTCTATCATATATTTATACAATAATGTCATATATAATAACAAATTATAGATATAATTAAAATTTTTTTAATTATATTATTTACATATTTTTCTAAAAATTTTCTTAAAAACTACTGTCAAAATTGCTATACCATTCTAATTCGCTTATATTTGGGAAACAAAATGAAGAACTATTGCACTATGTCTGAAAACTTTAGTTCGAAATAGAGACACAAATACTGTCATGAGAGCTGAGCACTGTCTCAAAAGTAATTGCATTTACACATTCTGCACCAAGCAGGGAACTCAAGTTTTTTTAGGAGCAGATTTCTTATTGCAGTCCCTGTAGACATTAAACAAGTGGTAAAATCTCCAACAATTAGCACATTTTGATTGCTTAACTCAGAAGTAAGGACTTCCTGAAGTTCTACAATTAAATGTCTGACAAAGAAAGCTGAATTTCTATATAGAACCAGAATATTAATATTGAAACATTTAAACAAAACCGCTTCTTAAACTTTACGGCCTGAATACATTTTCTTTACAGCCTTTGATTCTATAGAGCAAGCAATACTATGCTTTGCATATATTATAATGCCCCGTTTATTTCTGTTGCTTGTTTCCGTGCTATCTATCCTCAGCTCGTTAATTGGAGTAAATGGTATATCAAAACTTTCGCAAGGATAACTCCAAGTTTCTACAAAACATAAAATATCTGAAGATAACATTAAACAGTCGCTTTTTATATCATTAATGTGAGCGTGAAGACTCTGAACATTATGGAAAAAAATTTGATGTCCTGATGTTCAGGCAATCATAAAATTGAAACTTGTTGTCAGAGTTTTATTTGTGCTCAATTTCCTCAGTTCCCTAACTACAGGATCCGATTCAGAAAATTTGTTAGGAGGAATAAAATTTCCTATGATGAATAGACCTTCTGCAGAAGTAGCTCGACTACGAGCGACATATATTGAAGCTCTAGGCATTTTATTTGGCAACCTGACTTTTATGAATAGTTATTCCCTCAGCCGGAACAACTGGAAATTAATTTCTTTCAATTGAAATTTGTTCATTTCTTTTATATTGAACATTTTTGAACTTTTTCAATTGGTGTCCAAGAACTTTCTAAAGGATGAGGCTTTTTTGATTGTGCATCAAACCAACAGAAGGTTCCAAAAATTTAGTCCACAGCATTGTTGGAAAAGAACAATGAAACTCAATTTGCATTAATTGTCCAGCTGCCCCATTAACCAAGCCGTAGCATGTGTTTATATTCACTGTAATCATATATTTAGCGGAGGTTTTTAGTGTCAATTCATAGGGCAGTCCCTGCGTTTCAGAAGTATTGAAAAGTTTAACTCTTTCCAAAATGTTATCATTGTCACTTATAGCAATTCCTTTACCTGAGTCTTTTGCAGTTGAAAGGATAGCTTCAATTGGGATTCGACTGAGCTTAAGGGCATTGAAATTATATAAAATATAAGGGAACTTCTTTTAAATTAACTACTCGAGTTTCAATGAGTGATATGTCCTCATTTGCCATAGTACCAGATGCCATATCGTTTAATGCAAATGCACAGGCCTGATCCTCCCGTTGTCTCATTATCTTTGTTAATTCAAAGTATTTAACTCCCACAAAGGGGAAACAACTAAAGTGATGCATGCACCATTGGGATTAAGAGAGAATATCCACCTATCTCCAACAAGTGAGAGTTGCTTCAAATCACCAAACACGATGATCGGTATACCCCCGAAGGGGCTGCCTGTTTTGAAAATTTGTTTTAATCTCTCATCAACAGAGCTAAACATACGAGCACCTACCAGCGATATTTCATCAATTATGATTAATTTTAAATCGATAAGTTTGTAATACAATGAATTAGCTGTTCCATTGCTAAGTGGGCTTCAACTCTCTATTCCACTGATTAACAGGTGAAGTGAATATTGAATGAAGTGGCATTCCACCTATTCCAAATGCTGCTTTACCCGTAGGTGCGCAAAGAATAACTTTTAAGGAACTTGGATTGTATCCAGGTGTAGTTCCTACACTTTTTCCTACACCTGCACCGCCGCCAATGAACTCATAAAATGGGCGATTTGTTTTCAGCTGGTGCATCAAATGTGTCAAATAGGTTCGTTGCTTAGTATTTAGACTTTGAACTAAAGAAAATAATTCCTCAACTGGAATTAAAGGCGGTAGTTTAATAAGTCTAATATTGCAATCAGATTAAGTGCCATTATCTGTTGAATCTTCCCCGTGCAAGTCCAGCAAATTTATATTTGGGCTTATTTCTGGGAGTGCCAACACTCTGAACTCATTTTCCACGATAGGTAGTTCATTTTGAGCACCTTTCTCCAATCCTATTTCATTATAAAGACTTTCTAATACATCTTCAAGTTTTCTTTGCTGAAACTCATCATATTTTCTTTGATTTTTCTCAACTATAATACGATTGTTATGCAAGTCTGCTCATTATCGTTTTCAATGAGATCTTGCTGTTCATTCCGCCAAGGATAGTAAAGCATTAACATTTCGCGGAAATACTCAACTCTGGCCAAATCTGGGTTAAACCTTCTATACCGAATAATACAAGGTTTGGTACGCTTTTTCACAAAACCGCTACCGTCTTTAATAGGCATGACAACCCCGCTTTCTGGTAAATTATCGTCTTCCCTCTCTTCTTCTTCATGATCACTGTCTTGTGCTTTTCTACTAGATTTAAAATATTTATACCTAGATGCAAAATCAGCTTAACAAAGAGTTTCTAACTGATCGGATCTTTGAACATAACGGTTTTAAATACCGGCTACGAATATTTCAGTCGTACCTGAAGGAAGGTTCTGGAGTTCCGCTCTAGGTTTTACCATTCGAACACGTTCCTCAGGTCGAGAGGTATTTATAAATATTTCTGCATCACTTGCTTCCGAACGATGGAGTCCAATGCAGCAATATACTACTTCTTGTGCTGATATTTCTGTGCCTGATATAAATTTGTGACCTATTGTTTAAGTTTTTGCTTAATAGTATAATTTCCAACATTTTCCTCTGATATAGCTTCATTTAAGAGCCTAGAAACTCCCCTGTTAGACTTGTTAATATAATTAATTATATATGAACAGCAAGCATATGCATCCAGTATATATTGGATATCCATATTTGTTACAAGACCGACTGTGGTTATGCTTTTGATAACCCAAATAATTTTCTAAGTGGCTGATCGAACCATCTGTAGAAATATAATTGTCAATAAAACTAATGACATCTTGAAGGTTGATCCTGGGAGCATTATTAAGCCAATACATGCCATGTACATGCGGGGAACCTCTCTGTTGAAACTCCACTCTCCAGCAAAAATTTGTAACAAAATGCTCTCCAAAAATGCCGGCATTATCTTTAAAAAGCTTAAGAATTTGTCGATAGCGGTAGTCAAAATATCTAGCACAAGTAACCGCGTCTGACCGAATTAAGCGATGTCTACCTTGGGTTGTTAAACTGTTGGCTTCCTCTTCCGAAATATCTTTAGAATTAACAGTTTTAGAGAGGATGACCAAAAGCTCAACCCACTGAGATTCTGCAGCCGATAAAGTGATAAAGGATGTTGGAAGCCCAAGTTGGCGAATCATAGCGATTACCTTTTCCTTCTCAGCTTCTCAGTGCGCAGGTGGCGATCTAACGCCTTTCAAATCTTTGTAACCGTTAGCGTTGGTAAAACTACGGCATTTATGTTTTCTGTATGTGTGCTTAGAAATCTTGGTTCAATTTCTACTTGAATTGTAGATTTTGATTCGCCTACTACAGCATCACTTAAACCATAGAGCTTTGTATTTTTTTAAATCCTTGGCAGCTTTAATATCTGCGCTGCTTCTTCAGATATTATGGTTATTTGGGATTCTTGATCTATGAGTGCATGTTGTAATATATAGTCTCCACCTGCTGTTTGAGCAGTAGTTAGAATAACGCCTTTTGAACTATTTTTTGTGGACATAGTTTTATTTTTCTCTTCGGATTCGAAATGTAATATTTCATGATGATTTTTATAACATCTATTGCACTTGATGTTGCTGTTGCAAATTTCTCCCCAATAATGATTTAGGCACTTGTAGCAGACTTTGTTATCCTTTACATATTTACGCCTGTTATCAATGGATATATTTTTGAATCTCCTGCATTGTTGTAAAGTGTGACCTAACATTTTACAGTAGATAGACTGTCTTATATTAGTCACTGTGTTGCTGGCTTTGAACATATGTTGTTTACGATTGCTATAAATTTGTTCTTTATCAGCCACTGCTTTTAATGTTTGAAAGTGTTGATCCAAAAAATATCTTATATCTGATAATTGCTGGATTTCTCTCGTCTTCTTTACTGTTTGCTCGTATAATTTCAGACCTCCTTTGTCTAATTTAAGAACAATTATACGTGCAATGAATGGATCAGCATCTTCACTCTTTTGTAGTATCTAATAATAGTCTTACACTTTCCGCATTGTTGCTATTTACATTTGGTTCATCCAATATTCTGTCCCACTGTGTTGTGAACAAAATTCTTTTGTTGTCATACCTTTGCTTTAGTAGACTCCACGCTGCTTCATAATTTTTTGTCGATACTTGCAGGTCCTGTATTAATCGCGCAGCTGCGCCTTTTAAGCAAAGACGTTATTATGTACCATATCTTGGAACACGTTAGAAAAATTTGCCCATTCGTTAATATCGCCGTAGAATAATGGGATTTTTAATTTTTCTAATTCCAAATTAGAGCGGTAATTAATTTTGGGCTCTTCTTTTTGTAGTATTTTTTCACAGTTGTCAAGTTCCCGAAAATAATCTCGAAACATCTCTTCGTACATGTCCTCAACTTCTGCATTATTGAAGTCTGATTTACTGTGACTATTTTGAATGTCCAGGAAGACAGTTTCCATATGCTTTTTCTGATTGTTGTTGATCTGTTCTTCCATACTTAGATCATCCATTATTCTTCTGAGATTTTCAATTTTCCTCATGAAAATGGAAGTTTTTTGATCTAGGCCGTGGGGTTGAACATGAAATTCTTGATTGGTTTTATCTTTTTCAATTAAAGATTTGTCTTCTGGACTACTCGCATTAATTGTCTTGACATTGTCTTCAATTTTGTTTACTGTATTGTTATATACATCTTTTATTAAGTAGTCTTCTTCTCCAATGCCATCTACCATTAGTTTTTCATGATTCGCATCGAACTCTTTTTGGTATTTTCCAAGAGTTTTGATATTGTCTTCAGCTTTATGTTTTCTCAATGGCTTTAGTGAAATAGTGCTGTATGTGTGCAACACATTTTCAGATAAATCCCCTTGGGCTTCAAGAACTTTTTGTCTATTTATTCCCATGTTGGATTTTTTTTTTGTTTTTTTTTGTAACACTTCTCGTATGTGTATGTATTTTTGTGTATAACTGTTTTATATTATCCACAGAAATCGTTGGAGGTATATTGATTTGGTCGCCTTGTTGACCTTCACAGCCATTGAGTATTTCTTTGGATGACAGTTTATGATGACAGTGTTTAGTTTCTTACTAATACGGCTTCTGTGATCAGTTTAATATGCGGGAATATACACCCGTCTTACAATTTTTATTTATTAAGGATTTCTTCCCTGTTTTTTGAAATTTTTATAAATAGCAAAGCTTAATACTTTGGCTGAGGTCTTTATTAATACTCGAAGGACCAATGTTAAACCGTATGTAAATGCTAAAAGTCCTTATAACTGGTGGGGTTCAATTATAGTGTTGAAAAAATATCTTAACTAACTAAATACATGTGTATGTGTGTATGAAATGTTACTCATTGTTTATCTTACGAGATAAGGGTTGTTTTCGATGCACACAAGCAATTGCCTAAATGTATTTTTAGAACCAATTGTGTTCAATATGTACATATAAATATGTGTATGTTCTTATCTTAAATCAATAGGGTTTTACTATTCACTATTGAATAGAATGCATGCATATTGCATGTGTATTGCATTTATGTGTTTTTTATGTATAAGTGTCTTTCACTGCCTTGGCATTGTCGATGCTAAAAATAAGCATGTTTAAAGATATTTGAACATCTCTCAGTTCCCTAAAGACAGGATCCGATTCAGGAAATTTGCTAGAAGGAATAAAATTTACTATGATGAATAGACCTTCTGCAGAAGTAGCTCGACTACGAGCGACATTTATTGAAGCTCTAGGCATTCTGGTCTGGTCATAGGGTAGTCCCTGCGTTTCAGAAGTTTTGAAAAGTTTAACTCTTTCCAAAATATTATCATTTTGTCGTATATCAATTCATTTAACTGAGTCTTTTGCAGTTGAAAGGATAGATTCAGTTGGGATTGAAATTATTTGTCTCTTCATTTGACCAAAATAAATGTATGGCATCATCTTGAACTTCTTCGAAATTAACTACTCGAGTTGCAATGAGTTCTCATTTGTCATAGTACCAGATGCTATATGATTTAATGCAAATGCAAAGGCCTGATCCACCCGTTGTCTCATTATCTTTGTTAATTCAAAGTATTTAAATAACTCCCACAAAGGGGAAACTACTAAAGTGCCGTATGCATCCTTGGGATTAGGAGAGAATATCCACCTATCTCTAACAGGTGAGAGTAGCTTCAAATCACCAAACACTATGATCGGTATACCACCAAAGGGGCTGTCTGTTTTGAAAATTTGTTTTAATCTCGAATCAACAGAGCTAAACATACGAGCACCTACCATCGATATTTCATCAATTATGATTAATTTTAAATCGATAAGTCTGGAGTACAATGAATTAACTGTGTCATTGCTAAGTTGCTTCAACTCTTTATTCAACTGATTAACAGGTAAAGAGAATATTGAATGAAGGGTCATTCCACCTATTCCGAATGTTGTTCTGATGCTTTCCTACACCTGCACCGCCGGCTATGAACTCATAAAATGGGCAATTTGTTTTTAGCTGGTGCATCAAATGTGTCAAATAGGCTCTTTGCTTAGTTTTTAGACTTTGAACTAAAGAAAATAATTCCTCAACTGGAATTAAAGGCGGTAGTTTAATAAGTCAAATATTGCAATCAGATTAAGTGCCATTATCTGTTGAATCTTCCCCGTGCAAGTCCAGCAAATTTATATTTGTGTTTTGAATAAATTAGACACTTGCACAAATCATCGTAAATGAAAATGTTCGAGTAATGAGTATTAACAAACTAATTTAATTTATGATTGTTCGAGTTTACAAACTTTAAATTATTATATATTAATATATTAAATTGACGCTACAAATGTTTGGGCCGAAAACTGGAAGCGGTGAGGATCCAAAAATTACGTTCGTGAAACGAGTGTGGGTTTACGAAAAAAATGATTTGCGCGCAGGATCGCTATTTTGTCGAATGTGTTGAATTGAAGATATAACCCTTTTTATTGTTGATTGTGTGGGGTGTCATCGTGTGTGGTTGTAACTTCTGTGGTGACATCGTGTGCAGTGTGGTCGTGTATGTTGTGAGTGCGAGTTGTGTTCCAAGGTGTGGTGTGTTGTATTAGGGTGTGTCATTATTTACCCTGTTGAAGCGGTGTGGTTGGAGGAGGAGTTTATAGTCATTTAAACATCCCCCTAGGCGAGTACTTTGCCTAGTAGTACGGATATGCTGTAAATGTCCCAGGTATCACGGCGTCTTGCATTTGGAGTAGCCGAGGGCGCGGAATGCATGATAAGGAAGTAATTATATATCCATATTTATCTGTAGGTATAACATAAGAGGCGAATTTGGTTTTACATAAAATTTTGTATTTTTATGTTGGTACTAGTGCTCAGATAAGATAAGCATCTTCATTGTGCATAACGGGGTTATATTGATATACCCTTACGATGAATTTTCTGGCTTGACGACTTATTATTACGTGATACTTGTAGATACATTATATTTATTGGCGGTTATTTATTATTTCTGTATTATCGATATAGGATAGTGACTCCACGCCTGATTCAGATATGACCAGAGTGGGTGCTCCTTTCAAACCTTTGAAGAGTTATCTTGCGAGAGTACAGTGATTAGCCGTGAATGAATAATGGCTTTTTTCGAGTTAGTAATGTGGTAAATTCGACATATTTATGTTTGAAATATCCAGCTACTTTTTGAAGTAGGATTTGATGCTTTTATAGCTGATTCCTATTAACCACCCATATGAGGAGCGCTTAGATCGATGCCATAACTGCGACCTTTGCTTTCGGTAAATCTAGGTGCGTCACTGCATCACATTGGGAATATGGTGATCCCTTAACATTATTTTTTAATTGTTTCATAATTATAAATATTTAGGCGACTATTAGCCACTATAGTAAGATAGGTGTCGATTTTTCGACTTTCTAGGACAACTATGCTGAGAACGATATTATGTATGGACGTGGGCGCTTGTGGTCAAGAATGGGAGATTCGAATATCGTTTAGATTGTTTGAGAATTGAGACCAGGATTTTCGCTTGTATCATAATTGGCGAGAGCCATCCTGCGGGGTCAAAAATATTATTGCGGATAATGCGGATATTGACTCAGTATGATATGAAAGCTGATCGCATTCCTTTAGATCCCCTGTATTTTTATGTTGTACTGCCCTTTTCAAATTTAAGGAAATTAGTGTACAACAAATTTTCTTTTCGAATATTTAGTAATATATCTTGATGACTTGGTTGAATTATATATATTTGTGTCTTTAACACTGGGGTTGTCAGAAGAAACTCTGACATGGTTTTTGTGCCAATTTGTAGAGTGTTGGAAGATTGTGGCTTTAGTGGTAGTCGTACGACGTACGGGCCATTATTTGATCGAGTAGTTGTGGCTTTGTAGAAGTCCCCACAATACTGATCTTCTGGGGTTGTTATGAGGGGCGTTTTTCTAACTCCCAAAATTTACTTAATTGTGAATTAAGATATTCTTTGGAATTTTCGTCAACTTGAGTTGTTGTGCTGAGTTTATTTGAAATTTTCTCAATACTTTCGAGTTCTAATAGAAGATCTATTTGAGCGGGAGTGTTGCAGTTTTGATCTGCTAGCTTTGGGTGGGAAACCTTTTACCAATGCTTGCCATTTATTGATTTCAAAATTGGCTAGTTTGTAGCCTGTTTTGTGCCCTAGACGCTATAAATGATCGTTGTGATCCTTGGTCTATTAAGGCCCTTAGCTTAAACAGTTCTTCTCGGGGTAGTACAATAGTACTCTACTTTGATTTTGGCTGTGTAGTGTTTGGGTTGGCATGGTGCTTCTTGGCAATTTTCACGATATTGATTTTCGGGATTTGCTTTTTCAACTAAACCCTTTTCTTATAAGCGCTGCTTTGGGGTGATATGGGAAATTTGCTGTAATGAAGCATTGAGTGGTGTTTTTTGTGACAATATAAGCAATTGGATTTGCTTTTGCAATTTTTACACTTATGCACATGTGACAAGCAATTTGTACAAAGTCTTTTTGATCTGACCAAGTTATTTCGTTCGTTAACTTTTAAGTTTTTAAACTTCTCGCAAGATTGTAGTTTATGCCCTCTTGTGCATAGTTCGCATGACGTATGTTTATTCTGTTCGGTTGAACGATTGCGGTTTGTAAAAGCTTCTGTTTAAATTGTTGTTGCTACTGGCTTGGGGTCTATTGAAGCTTCTATTGAGGTCGTTTTGAACGTTTTTAGTTCTAACTAGTTTTTTGTCTACCCTTTTTGCTATTTCATATTGGATAGTTAGAAATTCTTTCATTTGCTTCCACGTTGGGCATTTTTTTCGAGATGAGAGCGATTTCTCCCACAAAAGTAACGATTTTTCTGGTAATGCTGCGGTGCATATACAAGTATTTGCCAGAATAGAGTCCCAGCTGTCTGTGGGAATGTTTTGTGTCGATAGAACCGCTTTTAATAACTGGAAGGACGGCCATTCTTCATAACCTCCATAAAATATTTCTGTGTCACATGCGGGCGCCTCGAGATGGATGCCTGAACTTGCCTCTTGACTTTGAATTTGTGGCAGCTCTACTCTCGGATGTGGAGTAGGTGCCATCGCTTTTATTAGCTTTAATTGATCAGAAATTATAGCTTTTGTTTTTTCGTACTGGTCTGAGCAGTTTTCGTATAGTGCGTAAGCCGATGTTTTAAAATCGTGTGGTAGATCTGAATTGTCATAATCTACTATGGCGTCATGAGCCGTTTGGAGACGAGTCCAAAAATTGTCAATATTTTGTTTTTTTATTTCCAATAACGATTCAGAGATGTCTTGAATCGGTGAAGATGAAAATCGAGTGCACTATCGTGTTAATCTGTCACTCTCCGAAATGAATTTGGCAACCTGTTTAAAGCGTGTAGCTTATTTTAGTTGTTAAAAATCGCACTTCTAATTACTCTAATACACGGACTAGTTAGTATATATAATATTTATGTGCTCGTGAAATTGAGAGCTCGTTGAAGAGATCATACACTATGTACATAAGTATGTACGGATTGTTTGTGCGTATGTATTTTTATTTCCTAATACAATTGAGAGCTCGTTGAAGAGATCAATGTGCTTTTAGTTTGTTACAAGAGGTATTGCGGGATGTATGCCAATGTGGACTTTGAAAATATGTGTATTTTCGTTATTAATAAATTATTTATTATTTTTAATTTTTTAATATCTAGTAGTGTTAATTTTACCACAACGTTTATTGTTTTATTTTTCATGTAATTTTACAACTTTTTATATTGTAAATTTTCAATGTGAAATTGACCTAATGTATATAGGGTATATAAGCATAGGCATAGATTATATGCCGTTTTTATAAATATGTATGTTCGCACTGCGAAGATAGTGCGAAAGCGAAGTGAATAATGTTCAGGTATTATCTCTATGCAATTATGTTTATATGTTATTATATGTACTTATGTTAAAGTAAGTATAGATATAATAGGTATGCATATATGTATGTTTGGTTTATTTTGTTTATGTTTAATTCTCTTTATTTGTCTTTTAATTTTTGTTATATGTTTGTGCCTTTGTTTACTTATTTTAGGCAATCCTGCTTACTGTGTTTGTTAAATAAGGGATATTGCCGGAAAATATTTGCAAGTAAATACTTGAATTATGTTTTTGTTTTTTGTGTTTGTGAAATATGTGTGTTTGAAAATACAAGGCATACAATAATTATTTACATATTTTATATTTGAATATATATTATATATTGTACCAAACAGGTTTTAATGTCAGAGGTATTTCAATTTTTACCGTGATTTATACAAGTTTGATAATCGTTTTTTATATTAGTAAAAAGGTTCTACTGCTACAGGTTTAATGTTATATAAAACCGTATTAAAACATACATACAAGTATTTACATATATAAAATAGTAAGTGAAATGAATATGCTCACTTTGGTTTTGCAGGGGGAGGTTTCTGTTTGTATGTACGCATTTGTGTTTTTTTGAAACTTGGTAGACATGTTTCTTGGTGCATCTGCAGTTAAAAATGTTTTTTTAAACTGGGCGTAACCCCGCCCCTAATAGGATTAGTGTGCATATCTCCTAAATCGCTAATGCTATAGTAACAAAATTCACTGGAAGCAAATGTTTTTAGAACCTCTACATACGGTGAGAAAATAGGTGAAATCGGGTGACAACCCCGCCCACTCCCCATATAACGGTACTGTTAAAAAATACTAAAAGCGCGATAAACCAAGCACTAAACACGCCAGAGGCATTAAATTTTATCTCTGGAGTTATATGAGATGACACTTAGTAACACTTTATAGCAACCGCGTTCAAAATTTGTCAGTGGGCGGTGCCACGCCCAGGTGAAAACCCATATCTTGGGATCTGCTTAACCGCTTTCAACCAAATTCGGTATATAGTATTCTTTTCATATTTCTATGTTATAGTGCGAAAATGGGCGAAATCGGACCACAACCACGCCTGTTTCCCATATAACACCAATTTTAATTCCATCTAATTCTTTCACTTTCTAGTATGCAAATCAAGCAAGAATGATTATATCGGGGTAAAATTGTGTGAGAGTAACACGTTGAAGTATGCCATCTTGTAACCAAAATTTGTCTAAATCTAACCAAAACTGTTCAAGCCCCTAGGTACTGAATATGTGGACCCCAGTGCCTATAGTTGACCTTCTACCGAAAATATCGGTCAATCCACAAAGAAATCTCAAACGAGTATACCATTTGCTTTGCGAGAGTATAAAATGTTCGGTTACATCCGAACTTAGCACCTCCTTACTTGTATTTATTTGTGTTTAGACGCACTTTATTTAAAATCGTTCGTTATCATGTTTTTTTTTTTTGTCTTTTACTGCACTTGTTAGGCCTATGTGTTAGGCTATTGGTGAATACTTTTTTGTTTTGAAGTTGGCTATTTTAAAATATGCATATATGTAGCTATGCATGTACATATATATTATATATTTTTGGGTCACTGAACTTTATAACACCGCACTGTTTATACATACAAATATGTGTATATTTTTGTGCTTTGTTGTATATTTGTTACTTTGTTTGCTTCACCGCACTGCACTTTTTTTGTTTTTGTTTTATTGTGTCTTGTATTTTCAATTTTTTGTCACCATTGTTTAAATGTCTTTTTTTGCTGGACAAAACCAATAGTGCCATTCGGAATGGCTCGAAGGACCATGAATAAATTAAACACTTGCACAAACCATCGTAAATGAAAATGTCCGAGTAATGAGTATTAACAAACTAATTTAATTTATGATTGTTCGAGTTTACAAACTTTAAATTATTTATTCATATATTAATATATTAAATTGACGCTACAAATGTTCGGGCAGAGAACTGGAGGCGGTGAGGATCCAAAAATTACGTTCGCGAAACGAGTGTGGGTTTGCGAAAAATATGATTTGCGCGCTAGATCGCTATTTTGTCGAATGTGTTGAATTGAAGATATAACCCTTTTTATTGTTGATTGTGTGGGGTGTCATGGCGTGTGGTGGTAACTTCTGCGGT